>NC_138340.1:100156075-101494409 GCF_046562875.1 Panthera onca
TACTCCCAAAACTATAAAACCCTGATGAAATTAAAGAGGACACAAACAAATGAAAATATATTCCATGCTCATGGAATGGAATAATATTGTTAAAACAATCTACAGATTCAATGCAATCCCTATCAAAAAACCAATGGTATTTTTCACATGACTAGAATAAATAATCCTAAAATTTGTATGGAACCACAGAAAACCTCAACTAGCTAAAACAATCTTGAAAAAGAATAACAAAGCTGAAGTTATCATAATACCAGATGTCAAGATATCCTACAAATCTATAATAATCCAAATAGTATGTAACTGGCACAAAAATAGACACAGAGATCAGTGGAACAGAATGGAGACTCCAGAAACAAACCCATGATTATATGGTCAATTTATCCATGGCAAAGGAGCAAGAATATACAATGGGGAAAGGAGAGTCTCTTCAATAAATGCTAAGAAATGTGGACAGCTTAACGTAAAAGAATGATCTGGACCACTTTTTACACCATACACAAAAATAAACTCAAAATAAATGTAAGACCTAAATGTGAACCTTGAAAAAATACTAGATGAGAGTGTAGGCAGTAATATGTCTGACATCCTAATAGCAACATTTTTCTATATATGTCTCCTAAGGCAAAAGAAACAACAAAAACGAACAATTGGGACTACATATTTTTTTTATACAACAAAAGAAACCACCAACAAAACAAAAAGACAACCCACTGAATGGGAGAAGACATTTTCAAATGATATATCCTATAAGGGGTTAATATCTAAGTTCTATAAAGAACTTATACAACTCAATACCAAAAAACAATCCGATTAAAGAATGGGAAGAGGCTCTGAATAGATATTTTCCCCCCAAAGGCATACAGGTGGCCAACAGACACAAGAAAAGATGTTCAACATCACTCATCATTAGGGAAACACAAATCAAAACCATGTGAGGGTATCACCTCACCCCAGTTAGAACGACTAAAATCAAAATAACAACAAATAAGGAGTATTGGCGAGGATGTGGAGAAGGAATCCTCATGCACTGTTGATAGGGATGGCGAGTTGGTACAGCCACTGTGAAAAACAGAATGGAGGTTCCTCAAAAAGCTAAAAATAGAAACATCATATGATCTAATAATTCCACTCCTGGCTATTTATCCAAGGAATACAAACACACTAATTTGAAGTGATAGATGCACCCTTATGTTTATTACAGCATTATTTACAATAGCCAAGATATGGAAGCAACCCAAGCATTAATCAATAGATGAATGCATAAGGAAGAAGTGGTACATATATAGAATGGTATATTAAGCAGACATGAAAAAGGATGAGATCATGCCTTTTGAGACAACGTTGGATGGACCTAGATAGAGGGTATTATGCTAAGTGAAATAAGTCAGAGAAAGACAAATACTATATTATTCCACTCATTAGTGGAATCTAAAAAAAAATAAATGGAATAGAAGCCAAAAAGTAGAATTAGACCTATGAATAGAGAACCGATGGCTGCCAGAGGGGAGTAGAGTGGGGGGTGGTTGGGCAAAATGAGTGAAGGGGTGAGGGCCTCAGGTAATTAAAGGAGTAAGTCACAGGAATAAAAGGCACAGCATAAGGAAAGTAGTCAATGACACTGTAATAGCAATGTAATGGGACAATGTGATGAACATATCATAATGTATAAACTTGTCAAACCACTAAGTTGTATATCTGAAACTAATGTAACACCATGTGTGAACTATACTCAAAAAAGGAAAAAAAAAAGGCTTCTCAAGTGCTAACTTTGCTGTGAAGCTTCTCCTGAGGACTCCAAGCAAATACGCGTTTTCCCTTTGTGAATCCCCATATTATTTGTTACATAACTCTGCCGTTACCCTTGCTATCCTCTACCTAATAGAATTTTGCATTTGACTTTTAAATTGTAAACTCTCAGGGATAAAAACTGTATCTAGCTCATTTTTGAGGCCTTGTACTTTTTTTTTTCTGGGGAAGGATGTCAAATTTAAGCGAAGAGTGCTTTGAAATCTGAACATATGTTGATAGAGGCATTCAATCTCAGAGCCCCTGGAATCAGGGGTGTGATCGCCTAGGCAAGAAATTCTGATAAGTTCAGTAGGCAGGTTAGGAGCTGTCTATGGCTATAAATTCGGGTGTACCAGAAAGAATTCTGACCCTGTCAGCTGCCTAATACCAGATATTTTGCTAATAGTTTTATGTTCTAATATTAGAACTCAGATTTAAAATCTTGTCAGTCCTGGTAGAGATAACACAAGACTTTACTATTGAGGTGACAATGGTTGATATCAGATCTTCCTGAAAGTCAGGTTTTTGAGAAAGGTACGTGTATGTGTGTACATTTCTCTGTGTCATGTGCTGGAATGGAATGGGGCAAACTGAGGAGGGGAGAGATGGTCAAGGGGCTTTGGGGTCCTATAGCACAAAACAGATATTTTACTATCTTGTAAAGGAGGGTTGAAAGTAGGGCAAGTGATGCAGAGCCTTCCTCAGAATGATGTCACAGGCTTAGACAGGAAATTCAGAGGCCCATTTCTCTCTTTAAGAAGTAGTTTGATTAATTTTGGAGTTTTAGAGGGATTAATAAACACTTTTTTTATCACCTGAATTTGGAACCAACTGAGAAGTGGACACACAGGAATAAGGAAGAGGTTGAAATTGTTTATTCCTGATAAAAGCTGAATTGAAGAACGCAACTTAGTTATATGACAGCTAACGCTCTGCCCCTGAGATAGGCACATGTATGTGTCTGGGTTGCTAGCACATGTGGATATTGGTAGACCTTCCTTGGAGGGGCAGAGCCCATCCTTCTGAAAGTACTATAGGATGATGAAAAACACAAGTATCCTGAGGGAAGGCTGGCTTCTAAAGAGTAGGTGTTAGTTGCTGGGCCAATTGTTCCCATTCCTTCTTCCAAGTTGACCAATCAGATACGTCACTATCCTCATCTAGGACAGATGAAGGAGGGGAGAGGCCAGGAAAATTCCTCCACTTGGACACATGAGACTAAAGAGAGAGATCTACTCCCAAGTTTATGCACAACAATTAAGCATCCATTAAACATACTCATTATCCATTCTTTCTTCTTTCCATGTTCTAAAATAGATTTTCTACATGACACGGTAGTGACCTGGCCAGCTGAGGGTATGATAATGTTATTGAAGTAAGATATAATTTTTTCCCCTAAGGAGGTTATGATTTTTAACAGATAAAATTGAAAAATACAGATATAACAAATAGAATTATTTCTTAGAACCTTACTGAACAATTGTGTGAATAATCAATTTATTGCCTCTCAGCTCTAATTTTATATTTCATCTTCTGTTCTGTAACAATATTTCTCCCTTGCTAGTTGACATGATGTCAAGCTTTGTCAGAAGAGAGTCCCAGAGGGACACTGGATAAGAAAGGAATTTTTCTCTTTCCTGCAGCTGGGTGCTCTTCTAAGCAGGTTTTTGTAGTAGATACATTTCTACAGCTCCAGACTCCAGCAGCAGCCCATGGCCAGCAGCACATGGAATTTCCCTGTGGGCATCTTCTCCTAACATCTCTCTGGGAGGCTTTACCAGAGAGCACTAATAGCCTGACAACTCCCAGGGAATGGCTTTTCCCCACATGCCCTCAGAATACAGCCTCAGGGGACTTCCCTGCCATCCAGTGAACCTTAACTGTGTTCTCACCAATGATCTCTGGATCCCTGGTGGGAACCTCGTCCAGATTTGTCTTTCTCTTGGATTCTGTATCTCACCCACAGGGGCAGTAGTATCTCTAGTAAACTGTTCTTTCTCTTTACTCTTTATTAGCCAATTCTCTGTTTCTTCAATCTCCTGTTCTAGTTAACAATTCTTTATAATTTTTTATAGTTAAGACTTTATATTAAACTTTGCCTATTCAAATTACTCTATGGTTTCTATCTCTGGATTAGACCCTGAGTGATATAACTATTAAATAGTAATTTTAACAGTGTGCTTCAGAGCATGATAATTATGAAGAACATCACCTTTTAATATTTGACAAGCAGGTCATTTTCCACAATTATTTCTCAACCCTGAGAAAGAGAATTCAAAGCAATCTTTTCCATATGTATTATATGTTAAACCATTTAAGTCTATGAAAATGAAGCATTTCTCTAAACTCTCAAAAGGTTTTGAGTATGAGATGAAAATATGATTTGATAATGTCACTAATTTTCAAATGCTTAAGTAAAAGAGTTTCTGAAAGATGCTACATCTATGTCATTAAAAGCAGTGACAAGGATTCAATTTTAATCTGCTTGAAAAATTGCCTGAACAGCTAAAAATGGCTTATCTCAAATTCTTACTCTCACCTTGAGAATCTTTGCATATTTGTGGCTGAAAACCTTAGCAAAAGCAGGATTAGGCACTGGTGGTAACTGAGACTCTCCAGAACATCCAAATGTTATTGGGATAAATAGCCTGACAGGTGCCTGAGTAACTTTCTTGGGGGCTGGCAGTTTCTGAAAGTTAGTTCCATTCTCAGTAAATTTGGTTCTAAGAAAGCTTAGAATAATCATGTATGACTTTCTGGATTTTATGGCTATGCCCTCAGACATTATTATAAGTTCCCAAAAAAGGACACATATTTAAACAGTATTTTTATTGAGAGACAAAGCTGACCAAGACCATAATTTGATGTTATCCTTGTGAATGGTAGCAAGTCCTGAGTTCTGGATTCTAGGCTTAACCCTATAACAAACTGGTGGATGATCTTTGGCTGGTTATTGAGTCTCCCCAGGCCTTATCTACATACACATGTTAAGGGAAGGGACTGACTGATCAGATTTCTGCCAGTATTAAAGTTCTATGACTGAAGCAAAGAGCTTTCTTTAAGTTCTTCGCATGCCTTGAATTTAGAGCCTTCTTTTTTATTCATATTTTCTCATGAATCTTTGATCCTTCCACAGTTAGTTTTCAAACACATGACTAACAACACACACACTGAAAAGTCACTAATGGACTGTTGGCCTAGTGAGTGGCCTGACCATCTTTTCTCTTGGTTCTTCTAATTTCTCTGACCGTAGTAATCCCCTCCTTCTATGTCTGATCATCCATGCAGCATTTATCTGCAGGCATATGCCTTTTGCCTCATCATCATTCACTTTCTTTTTTATTTTATTTGAGCACAGCTGACACACAATGTTACATTAGTTTCAGTTGTACAACCTGGTGATTTGAGAATATATAATTTGCTTTCCATGTGCAAAGTCCTGTCTTCCCAAATCCAACCTTTTTCCTTTATGCTACTGAACAGATTGTTCTCTGCATAGCATGTACTTTATATGATGATTACTACATACCCTTTTACTAAAGATGAATAAAAACAAAAAGTTAAAACCAAATCTATCTTTCTGAGATGCTTTCCCTAAGGACAAGTAGAATTTAAAAAAGACTGGCAATAGTCTTATCTGGGGCACCTGAGTGGCCCAGTCAGTTAAGCATCTGACTTTGACTCAGGTCATGATCTCATGGTTCATGAGCTTGAGCCCCACATTGGGTGAACTTAACCCCCACCCTTGGGGTGAGCTCAAGCCCTGCTTCGGGCTCCATGCTGTCAGTGTGGGATTCTCTCTCCCACTCTCCCTGTTCCTTATTCACTTGTCCTATCTCTCAAAAATAAATAAATAGATAAATAAAATAATCTCTTCCAATGATTTATTTATACTTTAATTCTAAAAAGTTGAAAAACACAGAAGTGAATGAGGTGGAAAAAAAAATCCTGTCCTCTTCCCTGTGCTGTTCCCTAGGTTGTTAACAGTTCAGTGCACAATCTCAGAATCTTTTGATAGAATCTTTTTAGTGTATCCTGCAACATCTGAAAATACTCAGGTACATCTCATTACCAGGAAGATAAAGACAACACTCTTACCATCAATTAACACATGCAGAATGCAGAGCAAAGAGGTACAAAGTAGTTATTCATTATTTCTCAAGATGTTGTCTGATGGACATTTGGAAGGCCCTTCTTACTCCAGTTTCCTTCCCACTCCTCTCCCTCCTCCAGGTGCCCCACTGTCTTTCCCAGCCTGAGGAGGCCTCACCCCTCCTGAGACATTCTCAAGGCTCTGAGACAGGGTTCTGGCTTTCTCTTGGAAGGTCCCTGGGAATGAGGTGTACACATTTGTGCAAATGTTTTCCGGCTAAATATCTAGAAAGAGAACTGTTTTTTTTAATGTTCTCTTCTTTATTTTGAGAGAGAGAGAGAGAGAGAGAGACCGACTAAGCAGGGGAGGGGCAGAGAGACAGACAGAAAATCCCAAGCAGGCTCCACACTCCCAGCAGGAGCCCCATGGGGTCTCGAATTCATGAACCATGAGATCATGACCTGACCCCAAATCAAGTGTTGGAGGCATAACTGACTGAGCCACCCAGGCACGCCAAAAACTATTGGTTTAAATGATACGCACACTAAAATTTTTAGTTGCTACTGCCCACTTGCCCTGAAAACATGGTTGCACCAATTCATACCCTCCTCAATAGCTTGTGGGAATTTTGTCTCATTATGATCTTATCAATTCAGGTTCTTTTCTTCCTTTTTCTTTTTTAACTCAAAATCGTTTAAGCTTAAAATGTATTTATGCCAGAACTTGAGTTAGAATTTTATTTTTCTGGCTTACATAGAAGCAAACTCACCTCTATTTTCATTAAAAACATTAAACATTACTGGGGCATCTGGGTGGCTCAGTCAGTTAAGTGTCTGGCTCTTGATCTTAGCTCAGGTCATGACTTCATGGCGTCCTCTGGGCTGACAGTGGGAAGCCTGCTTGGGATTCTCTCTCTCGCTCTCCACCCCTCCCCCTCTCACTCTTGTTCTCTCTTTTAAAATAAGTAAACTTAAAAAACCACATTAATCATTACAAAAATACGTAGAATCATGGGAATGGGGGCACAGGTTTCCTTCTGCTTCAGGCTGTGCTATGGCCCAGTACAACCCCAGGGGCTGTGGGAACATCCAGCCCTCCATGAGTTGGAAATTGTTAAAAATAACAACAAAACAACCTAAGAATAACTCATTTATCTCACAGCTTATCACTTACAGGTATGTAATTGACATATACATTTATGTGTCTGAAATAACCATCATTCCACAGATATTATAACAGCTAATGGAAAGATTATTAACAGACTAGTTAAGTGTTGGTACTAAGCAGCAATTTCAAAGCTGAGGACACTTTCTGGAGTGGCATGGCCCCCAGGAAATATGCCTTAAGTTAAAAAAAATATATAAACCACCCCCCCCCCAAAAAAAAACAGCGTGCAGAAAGAAGTGCACAAGTGTCACTTATTTATGTTAAAATTGTGAAGCTGTTCTGAATGTCTGTGTCCTCCCCTACGCAATTCTGGGCTGAAGCCCTAACCGCTAGTGTGGCTGCTGGAGACGGGGCCTCTAAGGATGTCATGGAGGTTAAGTGAGGTCAGAAAGGTGGGACCCTGCCCTGATAGGATTAGTGTTTTTCTAAGGGACTCCAGAAAGCCCACTTGCTCTCTCTCCCTCCCTCTGCAGGTACAATGAGGAAAGGCCATGTGAGGACACAGCAAGAAGGTAGCTGGCAGTCTATAAGGCAGGAAGCAGGAACTCACCAGAAACCAACACTGCCAGAAACTTGATCTCAACTTCCAGCCTCCAGAACTGAGAGAATTTATTTCTGTTGGTTAAGCCACCCTGTGGTGTTTTGTTATGGCAGACTAACAGAACAGCTGTTTTTACAACGATGCTTATATATGCAGACTGTTTCTAGAATTTTCAAAAACGGGGCAGGGGCAGCAGGGAGGGAACTGACTGTGCACCATAGATCCCTGTGTACCTGCTCATTTTTGTATACTTCATGTGATGGTCTGACATGTTTAAAAGTTCTCATATTCCTCCTTTCAGAACAGAGCCTAAATCTCTTCCCCTTGAGGGTGGGCTGGAGGTGGGGATATGCTGCCTTTTTTTTTTTTTTTAAGAGAGAAAGAGTGCATATGCAACAGTCGGGCAGGGTGGGGGGGGGGGGGCAGAAAGAGAGAGAGAGAAAGAATATGAATCCCAAGCAGGCTCCACTCTCAACGTGGAGTCCTCCCTGGGCTTGGTCCCACAACCCTGGAATCATGACATGAGCTGAAATGAAGAGTCCCACACCCAACCAACTAAGCCACCCAGGCCCCCTGGGATGTTCTTCTAAGGAACAGAATATGCAGGAAGTGATGGTGCAAGACTTCTGGGGGAAGGTCGTAAAAGACACATGGCTTCCATGTCCAGAGATGCAAAGCAGCTCCAGAGGTCCCATAGAGAGGCTCATGTGGTGAGGAGCTGAGGCCTCCCACCAGCAGCACCCGCAGCCCCCAAGGTGCCAGCATGAACCAGCTCCTCCACCTGGGTCCAGCCTTCAGAAGACACAGCCTCAGCTGACAGCATGACTGAGTTCTCATGACAGATGTGGGGCCAGGACGTCCCAGCTTCTAAATTAAGTAATTAAGTTCTAAATTCTCACCCACAGAAACCATGAGATCACGGACATTTATTGTTTTGCCACTAAGTTGTGGGGTAACTAAAGGTAGCGATAGGGATATATTTAACCAACAAAGTGAAAGATCTATACAATATAAGCTATAAGACTTGATGGAAAAAAAGACACAAAAACATAGAAAGCTATCCCATGTTTATGAGTTTGCAGAATACTATTAAATGTCCATACTTCCTAAAGCCATATATAGATTCAATACAATCCCCATCAACGTTCCAATGGGATTATTCACAGAAAAGATAAAACAATCCTAAAATGTGTGTGGAATGACAAAAGACCCCAAATAGTCAAGGTAATCATGAGGGGAAAAAAAAAAACAAAACAACAGAGGCATCACATTTCCTGACTTCAAACTGCTGCAAAGCTTCATTAATTCAAATAGTATGGTACTAGCATAAAAAAGATACACAGAACAATGTAACAGAATAGATAATTCACAAATATTTGTCAACTAATATTTGACAAGGGAGCCAAGAACACTCAATGGGTAAAGAATAGTCTCTTCCACAAATGGTGCCAGGAAAACTGGATAACTACATGCAGAAAAATGCAATCGGTCCAATATCTCACATCATTCACAAAAATTAACTTGAAACAGATTAAACATAAGACCTGATACCATAAAACTCCTAGAAGAAAATTAGGGAAGAAGTTCCTTGACACTGGTCTTGGCAATCAACTTTTATTTTTTTTTTTATTTATTTATTTATTTTTTTTTCAACGTTTTTTTTTTTTTTTTTTTTATTTATTTGTGGGACAGAGAGAGACAGAGCATGAACGGGGGAGGGACAGAGAGAGAGGGAGACACAGAATCGGAAACAGGCTCCAGGCTCTGAGCCATCAGCCCAGAGCCTGACGCGGGGCTCGAACTCACGGACCGTGAGATCGTGACCTGGCTGAAGTCCGACGCTTAACCGACTGCGCCACCCAGGCGCCCCTGGCAATCAACTTTTAGATGTAACACCCAAAGCACAGGAAATCAAAGCATAAATCGACAAATGTGATTATATTAAAGGTTCTGCAGAACGAAAGAATAAAAATATTAAAAAGGTAGCCTATGGAATGGGAGAAAATATTTGCAAATTGTGTATCAGATAAAGCATCAATGTCCAAGATATATAAAGAACTAACTCATACAACTCGGTAATAAAAATCAACAATCCTATTACAAAAATAATGGGCAGAGGAACTAAGTATTCTTTTTCTAAAGAATACATCCAAATGGCCAGCAGATACATGAAAAGATGCTCAACATCATTAGTCATAAGAGGAATGCAAATCAAATTCACAAGGAGATATTACCTCATACCTGTTAGAATGGTTATCATCAAGAAAATAAGAGATATTAGGGGATAGTGAGGATGTGGAGAAGGAGAAAGCATTGTACACTGTTGATGGGAATGTAAATTGTTGTAGCCACTGTGAGAAACAGCATGGAAGTTTCTGAAAAAAGTAAATATAGGAATACCACGTGATCCATCAATTCTACATCTGGATATGTATCCACAGGATAAGAAAACAGAACACTGAAGAAAGATCTGCACTCCATGTTCTTTGTAACAGTATTCATAGTAGCCAAGATATGGAAACAAACAACATTTAAACAACTTAAATGTTTGTCAATGGATGAATGGATAAAGATGTAGTGTGTGTGTGTGTGTGTGTGTGTGTGTGTGTGTGTGTGTGTGTGTGTATTCCATTCCACACAATGGAATATTATTCAGCCATGAGAAAGAAGAAAATCCTGCCATTTGTGACAACATGAATGGACCCTGAGCGCATTATGCTGTGACACCAGTAAGAAAAAGACAAATACTGTATGGTATCACTTATATGTGAATTCTAAAAAAAAAATCAAACACATTAAAACAGAGAGTAGAATGGTGGTTGCCAGGACCAGTGGGTGGGAGAACTGGGAGATGCTGGTAAGTGTGCAAACTTGCCAGGAGTAGATGAAGAAGTCTGGGATCTAATGCAGTGTGATGATTATGGTCAACAATACTCGATTATAAACTTTAAAGTTGCTAAGAGACTAGATCTTAACTGTTCCCACCACAGAAATGATAATTATGTAATGTGATAGAGGTGTTAGCTGATACCACAATGGTAATTATGTTGCAATATATAAAGGTATCAAATGGGCATATTGTAAGACTTAAACTTATACTATGTTATGTGCCAATTATATCTCAAAAGTAAATTAAAAAAATAAAAAAGAAGCAGCAACAACAGAAAAAGGGCGTTTTTTCCTCACACTAGGAAGGATTTGGGGTGAAGGAAGACAGGAATTTTTTTTCAATTTTTGTTTTCTCCAAACACTAACACATTGAAAAGATCTAGAAATCTGTGATATAGATTAGTAAATACGTACCAAAATAGAATTCTTTCAGAACTTTGCAGGCTTTGCTCTACTGTCATTGTTTCCACTTTTTAAAGTTTATTTATTTATTTTGAGAGAGAAAGAGCACAAGCGGTGCAGGGAAGAGAGAGAGGGCAAGAGAGAGAATCCCAAGTAGGCTCTGCACTGACAATGTGGAGCCCGATGTAGGGCTTGAACTCACAAACCATGAGATCATGACCTGAACCCAAGTCCAGAGCTGGTCGCTTAACCAACTGAGCCACCCAGGTGCCCCTAGTTTCCAATTTTTGCTTGTTGAGAAATCTGAGACCATTCTGATTTTTGATCCTTGGGAATACTGAAAAGAAAGAGGATGTTTAAAAGCAACGGATGCAGATTCTGAAGGTAATTTACAAAGAAGAATTTCAAGCATATATTGAACAATGGTAGCATAAGCCACTCCTTTGAAAGAAAGCAACTTTCAAAGTCATTCATTAGATGGATAAACCATGATTCAGTGTATTTCCTCTTCTGACTGCAATATCCTTAGGCCCACTGATGATTTCCTGAGTTTCAAACAAGAAGATGTGAGGAGAAAGGTTTGGAACCACGCTGTGATATTTATCACAAGCCGGAAAAGAATTGAATTCGTGAAATAAGACCTACAAATATAATTTTGATTTTTACAAATGTGCTTTTTTATCTCTTGCACATATCATTACATCTTTCAAGCCGAGATCAAATGCTACATATTTGCTTTGTTTTTCAGGTAACCCCTACTAAGTGCCAAAGTATCTTCCTGGTACTGATGATCCAACAGAAAGTAGGATATAAAGGCTCTCTCTCCTCTCAGAACTTATTTCTTCCTTTATCTGTATTTCTCTAATGGCACTCATTACATTTTTGCCATTCGTGAACGTTTCATTCCACTATATGGTGAGATGTTTGATGCTAGCCTCATTTTACAATTTATCATTATTTCTCTACAGCACTTATCTCAGTGCTTAACAGTTGCAAATGGTCAATGAATGTGTTGAATCAATGAATGAGTGAATTCACAGCATGCTTTGTTAGAGTAATCCAACAATTTTCTCTCCTACTAAATTGGTAGAAATATCCTCAATAATTATGTCCTTTACAGGTGTGCTGTTTTGAAGGGGCACATGCACCCCAATGTTTATAGCAGCGCTATCGACAATAGCCAAAGCATGGAAAGAGCCCAAATGTTCATCGATGGATGAATGGATAAAGAAGATGTGGTGTATATATATATACAATGGAGTACTACTTGACAATCAAAAAGAATGAAATCTTGCCATTTGCAACTACGTATATGGAAAGAGAGGGTATTATGCTAAGCGAAATTAGAGAAAGACAAATATCGTATGACTTCACTCATATGAGGACTTTAAGACACAGAACAGAGGAACACCAGGGAAGGGAGGCAAAAATAATATAAAAACAGGGAGGGGGACAAAACATAAGAGACTATTAAATATGGAGAAAAAACAGAGCGTTACTGGATGGGTTGTGGGAGGGGGGATGGGCTAAATGGGTAAGGGGCACTAAGGAATCTACTCCTGAAATCATTGTTACACTATATGCTAACTTGGAAGAAAATTAAAAAATAATAATTATGTCCTGGAGTCATATTAAGAAGTTGGCACTAAAGCAACCATTAAAATGGAATGACATCACAAAGTTAGCATTAAAATTCTTTCCTTGGAATTACAGAGTACACTTTATAGCTTAATATTTGTGAATTGTGTTAGTGCAAAAAGACTATAAATGCAGAATAATGTATTTATCCAAAGGGTTTAATATTTATTTAAAATACATTATCACTACTGGGAAAGAATATCATTTTAGAATATTGCTATAGAGAAAGTTTTTAAAATGCTCTAAGTATATCTTTATAATTGATAATGCCTAGATGAAGGAAAGCTTTGAAATCATCTCCTACTTTGATCAGCTTTATAAAGTGTTTTTCATCTTTTGTGGTAACAAACTCTAAAGGTAAGTATTTTGAAGAATTGAAAGTTACCTCCTCAAACTTAGGACACTAAGGAAAAGTACAGAAAATCTGCTGATAGTGAGTTCTACACAGGGACATTCTCTTCCACATAGTTATTACTTTAGAGAGGCTTATTGTGCTCTTTTTTGCTTTCTTTTTTTCTATATATAATGCCCAATAACTGTATTTTCATCTTCTTTTATGTCCAAAACTATATAACTTTTGGATAGTCTATTTTAGGTAATATATCTTGAGTGAGATCTTGAAAATAAACTTCAAATTACTCAGCAGCCCACCCCTCCCATGGTTTCCTATAGTGGATATTTCATGGAACTTTTAATTTTGCTAAATATTACTAAGTTTTTAAGGGGTAGAGCCAGAAAAGCCATTATTGCAATTTCATGATTTTTATGAAATCTGATTTTTTTTTACCTGATTACCACAGCTTCTCACATACTTAAGTACCTTGCTCTTTCTTCCTGGAATTGAGATGTTTGTTAGAACAAGAATATTATCAGGTCATACACATCACTTAGCTTTCAGTTTGCCAGACTGTTATCTGAAGGGAAAGCTGAGGTTGATGGAGCCACAATAGGCTTTATCTGATTTTTCCATTATGAAATGCACCAAATACAGAAAGATTTAGAAAATTCCTCCATATTACCTGATTTACTCTGCAACCAGTTATGCCAGTGCTGAAAATCCCTATGTTTCCCAGGACTCACTCATGACTTTGCCCACTATTTTATGAAGGGTTCCTGCAAACTCAGAAAAGCTGAAGCTAACAGTTGTGATAAACCATGTCTTCTCTTTTCCTGACAGCCTCATTTAATAGAGTCAACAGTTCCCTTTCCTTTTCCAGCTAGGTTTGAACTTACTACTCAAGTTTTACAAAGTAAACAGTCTAAAAGCTATGCTGTATTTAATGCTTCTAAACTCAGCATGGGCTGCTTTTGGCTCTTAAGGGAAGATCAAAGCAGAAAAAAAAATGAGTTACCTGTTGAGAACTGGAAAGGGTCTGACATTTTACCCTACTTGCAAGCTAATGAGTTAGCCTGATGCAATTTTATGGATGCTAGTAGAAGACAGGAAATTCTTAAATCAGAAACAAAAGACAGTTTATTACTCACAGCCATTAACAGTAGCCATCAGCTATCAACATTTTTCTCAGTTAGTTGTCAGAGATTCAATTTCATCAAGGGATTGCAAAGAGGAGCAAATGGAAGCTGCACATATTATAGGTTGTGTTATAGAAGAACCCTGAGATTAGGGAACCTGCAATTTTATTTAATGAACAGTAAGCATGTCTGCCCTTTGCTCCAGGAGAAAGCACTATTTTTGTATTCTAAGGCTTTATGCTATTGAAATATCCACCAATAGATAGTCTAGGACAAAGAACAGTGTTTTTCTGAGATGTGCTGAAACTTAAGTGACTTACAGAGAACTGTCTTTCAACATTCCCATAGTTGATATGCTAAATGTTCCTCCTCTCCTCGCTGTCTCCTGCTCTTTCCCTGCTAATTGCATCAGGTCTTATTTCATAGACTCAAAGTCTTTTTTTACCTTTCTGATATTTCTTCTTTCTACAGTTTGTTTCATCCAAGTTGGTTTATTTTCATTTATTATTTTGTGTTATTTATGATCTTTATCTTCTATGCTTGGGACTCTCCTTGGCCACATACACATAACTAAGAATAGGAGAATACATAGTGTATTGGAAGCTTTGAACATATGGCTAGGGCTTGTTGACTGTGGGCTCAATTGGTGAGTGATCTGGTTCCATCTAGAAGGAACACTTGATGTCAGTATGTTTAGGTCTTTGCTCTAGGCTGATCAGTTTCTCTAGATAAATTTCTTTCAATCTTCTGCTTGGATGGTAAAGAACTGGCTTTCAGGGCTCTGGGAATTCAGTGGTGGAAGCACCATGGGATTCTTAGCATTTATGCATACCTTAACAGTCTCCTTGTTTAAGTGAACTACTCCTTAAATCACACTCTTCTAATTCCAAATAAGGTTGAGAATATGTCCTTGTATTTAGTGGCAGTGTATTTTGTCATCTATGGGCTTCATGTTATTTTTTTAATGTGTGTCCATTTTATTATCAAGTTATCTTCTTTTTGGATGTTATTTCTGTGTTCCTATTCCTAATCCCAATCATATGTCAGTTGCATGTGTGATGAGTATCTTCCTCCAGACTATAGGTTTTCTTGTCCTTGCTTTCTGCCTCTGTTGAGAATTTTCCTCAGTTTACGGCTTTTCATGACTCCTAGCTTTTTGTAGTCTGGTCTTTGTTCCACCACTCTACCAATGTGAGTTCAAAGTCTAGTTCCCAGCACTACTCCCATCTCCACTGCTTTTCCTAGGTTCTGTGATCCTGGAGGTCAACCTGGTGTCCTTCCTTTTTTTGTTCTTGTTTTCAAGAGATTTTAAAAACAGCCTCCCAAGTTCTTCCATTTATTTCCCATAATATTCTATCCATATTCTTGCATTTTTGGATGCTTGGTAGCCAAAGTGCAAAGTAATCCCTAGTCTACTTTGTTGCCAGAAATAACAGGTCTAAAATGAATTTATTTTTGTTTTTCTAAACATTCTAACTATGCTGGTTGGATTTTTATAGAAATATATTTCTTTTTGCCAGGAGTTTGAAATGTAGAATTGAGTTTCTACACTGGGTTGTATAGAATTTTTAGAAATTGTAGAGAGAAGAATGCCTTAGCTATCTTTATTCCTAATTTTAAGGGAATCTACACATCTTTATAGTATGGTTAATTAGAGCTAGACCTTTAATGTTTTAGTTAGAGGGTAATCTTGATAAAATTGGTGGGTAAAGTTAATTTTAAGTGAACATACTTTTTACAATAATATTTTAACCAATGTTTTTCATGATAGATGTCTTTAGCCTCATGGTTACAAATTGACTGTCTTTGAAAATACTAAAACAAACCTTTCTATATTATAGAGAAGCACTTTGCTTTCCCAAGACAACAGTCTAAGACAGAAACTCAAATTGTACTTAATGTTCATGACAATTGGTATATACAGGTTTCTAAACTTTTTCCTTTTCTAACGAGATGCATTAACTGCCTGATATGTCTTCTCAAAGCCCTGTGTCACATTTCTCATTCCTTCAAGAGACTCCCCATTAAAGTCCTTCACACAGTTCTATTTTCTAGCTAAAGTTGATTTAAAAAATATTAGGCTTATAGTTACATATTTCTATAGGAGAAATAGGGACATTAAACATTTTTTTAAAAGGGACTCCTTCCAGAGGGAAGAAAGCCTACACAGGTTAAGACAGCTAGAGGTAAAAATGCTAAGGCAGCAATAAGCTTAAATGGTAAAAGCTCTGAGAAATTACAAGATCAGGAAAGTCATTTAAACAAATCTTACTTCAATTGCTTTCAGACATTTATCTCAGTGAATTATTAAAGGCAAAGAAGAATGCCACCATAATTCTAAAATCTTATTTAGTTACATTTGACAAATAGGGTAGCATTCTCATCCCATAAATCATTTTTTTCTATAACTGGAGAAATTTTACCCTCAACAATGGTCCCCAAGTTCCTTCAGTTGGCCTACAGCCAATGCAATGCAGAAGGGCACACACAAAAGTTTAGTGTGTCGTTGCTATACCCCATAGCACAGTGATTGGTGTAAATGGTGGAAATTTAACAGCAGTGGCTGAAGGCTAGAAAAGGCTAAAAAAGACCAGAAAAGACCTACTTTTTCATGACTCTCAAAATTTTGCAACCTATAAAAAAGATACAGTGTATCTGTACACACACACACACACACACACACTGAAATATCAACCAGGAAAAAAATGATATTTTGCCATTTGTAACAACATGGAGGTGCCTAGAGAGTATAACACTAAATTAAATAGGTCAGTCATACAAAGACAAATATGATATGATTTAATTCATGTGGAATTTAAGATACAAAGCAAATGAAGGAGAATAAAAGAGACAAAAACCACCAGATTCTTAAATACAGAGAACAAATTACTGGTTGCCAGTCAGGAGCTAGGTGGGGGAATAGGGGAATCCCTCATATAAAAGTACACTTAACTTGATGAGCACTGAGAAATGTATGGAATTATTGAGGGATTTTTTTGTATACCTGAAACTAGTATAACATACACTTCAAAAAAATTCTATTCCATTGAGGCAACAACAGAAACAAAAGAAATAAAATAGGCTAGTAAAATAAAATAGCTTAAAAACTAACATGCAGAGAAGTCATCTACTATGTATACATAATGCAGATTCCTAGGCCCCTGCCACCAGAGATTCAGAGTCAATAGATTCGGTTTAAGGTCTTAGAATATGCATTTTTGAAAATGCTCCAGGTAATTCATCTTGGAGCTTTACAATAACACAATAAAGGTTACTTTAGGCCAAATATCTGTCGGGGAAGACTTCAAGGAAGAAGTGATGTGGCTCTTAAAGGGTGATGTGGTTTTTATGTCTGAAAAGGGGATATGAGTCTTTCACACAAAAAAATGTCATGAGCCAAGGCCCGGAGGTAGAAATGGGCCCTACGAGAAGAGGCAATGAGAACGACTGTCCTAAAGCACAAAGTCTAGGGTGAGATGATGCACTGAGAATATTGGAAAGGTGAATGTTCAATAAATACTTGTTGGATTGTACTATTGGCTTTTGGGTAAAATTGCTAGCCATCACAAAGAGACAAGATTTGAAGTAGAAAGGTAATTTTACCTGAAAAACCTTAGTCCTGGAAGCTCCTCATCTGCAGATTCAAAGGATTAAGTGAAATTTTTTTTCTCCTCCATCCTATTCTCCATTAAAAACCATAATCTCTCTCCTTGTCTCTGTGCCTTATTTATGGAAGCATGTACTTCCTCTCTTATTGTAATTTGTGGATTCATTTAGTTTCCCTTATTAGATTCCAGACTTTTTGAGGAAAGGTCCTTAACATATTCATATTTCTGGGGGTTTTTTTTGTACTGCATTGTACAATGACATACACATAGGTGATGTTTAACGAATCAATTAATGGCATTGTCACTTTATTAATGAGTTTATGTTATATGCCAGATACTATGCTAGGTACTTTGTGTATAATATCTCACTTAGTTTTTGTAAATCTAGTACAAAGGAGACATTGTCATTCACATATTGCAGGAAAAGACATGGAGCCTTAGAAAAATCAAGAACATAGCTATTTTCACAAAGAAAGGACAGAGGCAGAAATAGATGTAGGAGTAAAAACTACCTGACTCAAAAAATGTACTTCATCACTGCTGGATGGAAGTAAGCAAGGGATTTTTCTGTTCAGTTCTGAGCTCTTGGGGAGAAGGTATGGTCTACTGGCAGGGGGAACATAGACTGTACAGTTGGAAGCTGCCTGGAATGCAGGGTGTGGCCCGCTAGACATTCTATACCTGAGTTGATGGGGTAGGGGGAGACCCAACTGCTGACAAACAGTAATATATGACAATGTAAAAAGAGAGAAAAACAAGTCCTTTGATAAGAGTTGGTCTAGGGTAAACAAGCACCCCAGAAAACAGGGGAAAAAATCCAAACAAACAAACCCACCAGTGCCCAGGGCCCATCTGCTGAGATTCTGATTACATTGGTCTTGGGTGAATCCCAGAAACTGTGAAATGTTACATTTAAATATGCAGCCAGTGTTAGAAATCACTGTCCTAGGATTTTATTTCATTTCCCAAACACTAGGATTTGATGTCACTGATTTCACAGGTTCTCCCTTCCACAGTTGTCCTTCATGGTAATAAATTATCCCTGTGAGGTTACTGGTTTCCTGATATTGAAAAAACAATACGACTATTACCAAGCAACTGCTTTGTTCTCATTAGATGGGAACCATCTTTTTCTGAGCAAGTCCTGCATTCTAAATGATTTTGCTTCTGGGGCCAAAGTATGCAGTCATTGTCAGCAGATTGGTTTAGCAAAATTAATGAAAATGTAATTAAGCAAGTTTCCCTCAGCTGTGCCATTTAAAGGGCCCTTATAATTTTTCAAAATAATAAAATAGTAAGATAACAAATTAAGAAAATGATTGTTTAAATTGCAGGTTAGGTTTCTCAATTAAACTCAAATTATATCTCTAATGAAGTGGATCATTAGTGATGATTTCAAATTATAAAGCAAGACTTCAGGGATAAAGCATGGGCTTTTAAGATGGAGACCTATTACTGAAGCCTGACTTTGCAGAGGTAGATGGATAACTTTGGAATGGACATGGGACTTGTATAAACCCAAGTCTCCTTATTTAGAAGATGAGGATAATAATCCATGCAATGGTGTGCTGGTAAATGCATAACAACTGGCTCCACGGAGGGAAGGCTGATTTGTGGCATCTGCCAATTTCTGATATATAAATACTCCTACCGTGGCATATTTCAAGTTACCAACAGAACTGGGTCACAAATTTCCTGAAAATTTAATAATGGGCTCTCATGAACAACACTGAGATACTATAATGATAACATGAGGTCACATGTAAAACATCTAAAGTTTTCACAAGTTTCAAATATTATTGTATGGCAGATAAAATTGCTAACCATTTGAAAAACAAGATTATTTCACCGTGGCAAAAAAGGTATTATTGTTTTGTTAATCTGAGCCTGAAATACATTTATGCTCTTCCAAACTGTGTTAGTCCTCAACTCAGTAGGTCTCTCTCATTATGAATCCTGGAAAAATCTACATGGACATATTTGGGAATTGTTAGATCTATATGAAGATTTGACTCACACGCATTTGTTAAGCACATTTTGAGGGTTCAGCACTATGCTATAGACACTTTGGACTCTGCCAGTAACTTCTTCGAAAGGCAAGATTAGAGAGCGTGAGAGTCTTAGACTGTCTTTAACATCTTTCTGCTTTTCTTCTCAGTGACATCACTATGCTCTTGGCTCATAGTGCCTTTCCTTGCCTCTTCCCTGCTTTCTACACAGGCATTCCTTCTGTTTCCCCCCACCCCCCATTAAAGAACAACCCTAGAAAATAATGACACAAGAGGATGAGGACGGGGGAGCTTTGTGGGAAGCCAGATGATTTGCAGTGTCCCAGATGAGGCCAAAGTTGTGTATTATCCTGAGTTTAGCAAAGGGTTTGGTGCCAATAGATAGCATCAGTGAAGGTCATTTAAAGCTCTTCCCTATCAAGGCACCCAAGTTCCTGCCTATTTCCTGAGTACTAAGTACAGGAGAGGCACAGTTAACAGTCATCCCCTTGGCTTTCTTCCTTGTGTTGGCCTCTTACTTTGTTTTCTCCCCACCCCCCTGTTTTTGCCATATTATCCGAATCAAACCAGACTGTTATCAAGGTCTGAATAGCCCTGCATGGCCTAGACCCTGTCTGCTGCTCCCATAATAACACTAACTTGCATTTATCAAGTGCTCACTATAAACTAGGCATTGATGTATGTGCTAACTGGAATTGAATCGTGTGATTCTGAAAACAAACATTTGTGGTATTAATCCTGTTTTCTAGATGAGGAAACTGAGGCCTTACTTTAAATCCCTTGTTTGGGGTCATAGGAGTCCTACGTGGCAGGAATGGGATGCTAACAAAGGTGATCCAGTGGGGACTTCTCTCTTAAAGGACATGCTATCAGGGAAGTCAGTTCTGGGCAAGGCCAGACCTGTCATCTAAAAGGAGCAGGGAGTGTAGTCCTCCCACAGGGAGGGGGGCCAGGGAAAGGCCAGGAGATGGGCAGAGATGGACCTTCTTGTCTATGTCACAGTACAGAAGATACAGTGAACCAAACCATATACATTTGTCAGTCTCTCCTTTGCTATCCATCTTAAAATTAACTTTTTAATTGAAATATACCCAGAGAAAACTGCTTAAGTCATAAGTGCACAGCCTGATGAACTTCCATAACACAGACAGATTCATGTAACCAGCACTCCATTAGCCCCCTTACACCCTTTTTCATTCACTTACATCATCTTCCTGGATGGCAACCACAATCCTGATTTTTCTCACTAGATTTTTCTGTTTTTGAACTTTGTATAAATGGAATCATATACATTTACTCTTTTGGGGGGGGGGATCTGGCTTATGTTTCTCAGCTTTTTTTTTTTTCTCTGAGATTCACCCTTGTTTCATATAGCAGTAGTTAATTGGTTCCTATTGTTGTGTGTAGTACTCTATGTTTAAACATATCCGGATTTACTTACCTGCCCTACTGCTGATGGACATTTAGGTTGTTTGTAGCTTTAGGCTACTATAAATTGTGCTAAGAACATTCCTATACATATCTTTTGGTGCCCATAAATATGCATTCCATTGGGTGTATTCAGAGGAGTGGAATTGCTGGGCCATTGGATATGCATATGTCTGGCTTCAGTAGATAACACCAACAATTTTCACAAGTGGCTATACCAAGTTATACAATTACCAGCACTGTACGAGATTTCAGTTGGCCCATAGTGGTCTTAGTTCTTTTGTCAGTCTGATGGGTGTGTTTCGGTTTTAATTTGCTCTTCCCTCATAAGTAATGGTGCTGAGTGCCATTATTTATTGGCCATTGGCATATCCACTTTTGTAAGTGGCTCTTTAATCTTTTGGTCCATGTAATTAGATTGTCTATCTTTTTCTATTGATTTATATGAGTTTTGAAAATGCCTCTTATCAGTCTATTTTGCAAGAATTTAAAAATATTAATATATATAATTAGCCAAATACAGTTTCTTCATCTTCAAATCTAAGAATAGTATTTAATATTTGGTTACTTGTTGAAAAAGCAGCTACTTATTATTTAGCAATTTGGTCCCAGATTTTTGTCTTTCACAGATATGGTAGCCTTAATGATGACATGACTATTGTTCTAGGAAAGGGCTCACTTTGCCTCCCTCCCTTCCATTTCTTCCCTCCCCTTCCTTCCCCTTCCTTCCCCTTCCTTCCTTTATTCCTTCTTTCATTCCCACTCTTTCTTCCTTTCCACAACAGTTTACATTTATGCAATAATTTCACACGGAGTTTTGTTTAGAGAGTTTGTTCTCAGTCCCTAGTCCCCAACCTCTCTCTGAGAACACTGTACAAATGGCTGGGATTCAAGTTTATGTAAATAACCATATTGGAATCACCTTATGATGTTGTTTTCTGAGCACTATTTTTCAGAAGAGTCATTTAAAACTACTTTTAAAATCCATTTGAGAGACAAAAAGTACCGAATATATGCTCATTGCAGAATTCCAAATGGGTTATATAATACAAAAAGAACATCTATAAAATACAGAGTAACAAATAATGCTGCTCTTCCTATGTAGGTGCAGACTGAGTAAAGCTCACGTGATACATAAACATTTAGAGCTGCATAAAAGACAAATGCTTTCATTACAAAGCCATTCCCTGGATTAGAAAAGAATCCACAATAACTCACGTAATGCTCTTTTGCACCTCTATGTTCTTTTTGCTCATTCTGTTTCATTTGTCTCTTTACATAGTAAGCTCCCCAACTATGTTTAAAACATAATTTTATTTACAGAAAATGATGTATACAAAAACTTTATGGCAAAGTATTGCATCAGATGGGCTTTTTCTGTAGAAAGAGAACACTTTTCAGACATCACTAAGAGGGAGCTTCTGAGCTTCCTTTAACTGTGTTCTCTCAGTCGTGGCCAATAGATTTCCAGTGATCACCCCATAATGTCAACTCTGGTGTCATGCAATGTTGGCAGAATGGCAGAGGGTGGTCAAGGAATCAACAGAATTCAACTGTCCCTTCTAAAGCTGAATTCGTGTATTTTTACCCCTAAATTCAACTTAATGGGAAAAAAAATGAACCACATTTAAAATGAAAACTACAGTCTAATGCTCAATCTGCTTGCAGAAATCACCTGAGGTAAAACGTGTTGAAGGTGACTCTGTAATTTTAAACCTCAGATTTTGGTTCAGAATATAAAAGGAATACAGAGCCATTTGGATTACTGAATGCAGATGAGAATACACAGTTCATTTGGTGAGTTTTGTGCCAAAGGAGAACAGAGAAATGGTGTGATAGGTGGATGGGGATATGGAGTCAAGAAATGATCTTTTTTAAGATGGAAGAAAGAACAGCACATTTCTGATGGGAATGATCCAGTAAAGAGGGAAATTTTGATGATGCAGAGGAGAGAGGAGAGAATGCTGGAGTGACATCACTGAATGGTGAGAGGAGAGAATGCTGGAGTGACATCACTGAATGGTGAGAGGAGATGGGATCCCACATGCAGGGGATGGGCTGACCTTACAAAGGGACACAGAGCATTCGCTCAAAACATAAGGAATGAAGGACTCAGCATGTAGGGATTTATCTTCAGTTTCATATTGAGTAATAAATGGGGCCTCGGGGCACCTGGGTGGCTCAGTCGGTTAAGCATCCAACTTCAGCTCAGGTCATGATTTCATGGTTCATGGGTTTGAGCCCCGCGTCGGGTTGTGTGCTAACAGCTCAGAGCCCGAAGCCTACTTCAGGTTCTGTGTCTCCCTCTCTTTCTGCCCCTTCCCCTGCTCAGGCTCTCTCTCTTTCTCTCTCTCTCTCAAAAATAAACATTAAAAAAATTTTAAAAAATAGGGCCTCAATGTGGTATAGTCATTATAACCAGAGACTTGGAGACCAAGAGACTCTGCAGTGTCTTGCACATTAAATTACTTAGACACAGTTTATGCATCTGTAGACATAATATTAAGACCACTCTCATAGGGCTGTGGCACTACTAAATTGACAAAATATATGAACTATCTTGCAAAGTGCCTGGTGCATAGATAGGGTCCCCAATGGTAACTTCTAGGACTAGTCTTACCTTTGCCCTAGAGCAGCAGACCTGGGTCCTCAGAACTTGGACTGGAGAGTGAATGTTGCGCAAAGCCCACATGCCCTGAGGGAGCACAGAGTTCATTTTCCCTTCTCTCGCATTTCTTGCTGCAATGGTGCAGAATATGTATTTGTACCAGCATCACAGGCATGTATTTCCCTGAATATTCTGAAGGAGAGGTTCAGGAGAGTGATTTCTCATTCTTTTGGAAACTTCCACAGAGCAGAGAGGATTTCAGGACTGAAGTGAACTGCCAGAGAGCAGGAAGAGTAAAAGTGGGGAGAGGAGAAGATTTACTCCTCTATGGAGGTAACCACGACTACCCTGAGTAGGTACTCAATGCACAGTTATGCCATTTCCCAAGGAATCTGAAAGCCCATGCAAGGTATGCTGTAGACCTGAAAGTTAATTAACAATATTAACAATGACAGGCTAGATTTTAGTCTGCTACTATAATTAAGTGAATATTTACAATTTGCCAAAGTGTATCTCCTAGACTGTAGATCAATATTTCTTTTCAATGGTTGTTAGAGACTTTATTTTGACAGACTGTATAGTAACATCCAAAACACTAATTTAGCTGTGACTAATGCTTCATCGCTGATAATTTTGGTTGCTTTGGGGGCAATGTTAGAAAAAAACGAATTATGGTAGTTCTAAATAAAGATGTGTTGAGCAAGATATTAAGAATGAGGTTCACTTTCTGGGGAAATGCCAATGAAAAAAGGGAACCCAGGGTAAAGATAGCCAGAGGGAAGAGAAAACTGTGGCCTTTCTTGATTTAAAAAACATCAGCACATGTAGGAATCACTGAGAATTGAAAGACTTCATAAAATTTCCATGACAACATCCCAGGGCTATAGTCCGGTGATATAATTAAGAGTATGTAACATGTATATTGTCAGCTATAATCATATCAAATTCATCAATTCTGGTTTTTGTACTGACTACAGTGCCTGCCAGTCAATGATAATGTCCCTTAACTCAGTAACTGTGAATAGTGCCTTGTAAATGATAAATGCTCAGCAATATTTGAGTTTCAGGTCTTAAATTTATCAGAGGGCTCATTTTTTATATTAAATATAATTTATTGTCAAATTGGTTTCCATACAACCCAGTGCTCATCCCAACAGGTTCCAGAGGGCTCATTTTTAGTCAACATCTTCACACAGCTCATGTCCTAAACCAATCATAGGATTTTCTAAACTAATTAACATTTTTAATATTTAACTTAAAATTATGAATGTTTCATTATTCTTTTCTGGGTTTGGTCTTTAGCTACAATATAATTGTCTTGAGTCTTGTCTATCCTCTGTATCATATCAGGATGACATAGAAAAAAATATCTAATTTTCATGGCTAAAGACCTTTTACTTATTACTAAGTCAATGTTCTGATACTTGTCAAAGTATCAGAGGTTGGCCAGTTCTTGAAAGATCAAGGAAATAGCCACAAACTGCATTGTGGCATGTTTGATGGGCTTATGTCTCCCAAACCTCATTCCTGCATTGCTTCCAATACAATATCAACAGGCTACATGGCATGTATCAGATCCCCCTCTAGAGTCAATGGGTAAACATATATTAACTGTGCAGAGTTAGAGGCTTTCATGTGTGTTTAGTCATCTTAACCACCCCCATAATATCAGTAGGATTATCTCCATTTTTATGGGTTAACATCTGAAGAAACGCTTAGAGAATCTAAGTGAATGGCTTGCCCACAAAGCTGACAAAACCGAGGTACAAACTACTACCTTCTCACTGATCCAGTGCTCCCAGTGTTCAATCACTTTGGTCACATGACTCCCTTTTTGTTCTTGGGGGACAGCGCCTACCAGTGCTTCATATTTCTCATCCTGCTTTTGGCTGTGGATTGATTCATTCATTCATCCTTTCTTTCTTTCATTCAGTGAATATATACTGAGCATCAACTAGGTTCTAGGCACTCTGCTATCCACTGATAACTAAGAGATACATGGTTCTTGCCCTCATGGAGTTTATGTTCCAGTGAGGATAACACACCGAACAAGGCAATGCAACATAAGAGGAGTGCTGCCAAGACACTGGGGGAGGGAGTGAGATTCTGTAATGGAGGAGACCTGGCTCAGGTCATCTTTGAGATGCACTTGAAAGGCCTACATCATGAGTCTGTCTTGTGTCACATTTGCAGAAATAGCAGCCGGGCTTCCACAAATCATTAAAAATTTTCAGTGAAGCTTACTGACAAAATGCCAAAGGAGGGTTTTCTACAGATCATATGAGTAAGTTTTACAAAGCACATACTGTATGTGAAGTTTAGCATTCTTAAGGAGGTAGAAATGATTAATGACCTTTTATAAACAAGGCCATGAGCCACAGGGAGATTAAACCACCCAAAGTCACACAGCTAGTAAGTTGTAGAAATTTATATAAACTCAAATACTCTGACCCTTAACCACTATGTTGTATTACTATTTATAAAGCAACATCACTCAAAAATCTTTGTTCTGTTCTTTTCTCCCTCTACCTTTCACATGTAAAATGCACCCCCCCAAACTGTTCCCCAAACATAGCCCCCTTGTTTTCCTGCCTCCTTTCTACCTTCTCCAGTTTAGGCCTTTTAAAGTAGAGCAACTTATTGTCTTTGCCTTTTTTCCCTCCATTGTCAACTGACTCGCTACTCTTGTTGCCACAAGAAAGGGAGGGTACAGGTTCTACCAGTAAGAGAGAGTCCCTACCTTAGAAGGTATGTGTGTGAATTGTATATGGACAAATGCGTTCTCCCTTGAACATGAGAAGAGGACATTTTGGTGTTTTTACTGGAAAATGCTTCATAATGTCATCTGATCATTCTCAGAGAGGAGTTGGAGTTATTAGCCAGGCCAGGGGTGAGAAGAAGAGTGATCCATCAGAGGGAAAAGCACATGCCAAGGTCCTGAGGGCAGAGCATGGAGCACAGGAGGAATTGAAATCTGCCCAACATGGCAGGTGTAGGGGAGTCAGTCAGGTAAGCAATAGCCAGGTTGTGAAGACCCTTACATGCTTTGGAATTGATTTTTACACTATCTTTTCTGCACTTGGCATGGACAATCCAGATAAGAGGCTATTATGGGAATTAAACCCTAAGTGATAGTGACTTAGACCTGGGGAATAGTTACGTGGAATTAGGGAGTCAACATTTAGGAGGCCTAATTAAAAGGGCTTGTGATTGGATATTGATTATGTGGAAGAGTGAGGAGTTGAGGATGACCCCAAATATTTAGGACTTAAAAGTCTAAGGTAGAGCATGGAGCCATTTAATAAGATATGGGAGAATGGTAAGGGAAATAGTTTTTCTTGGGTTTGTGTGCTATTTGTACTGAATTAATTTAGCTTAGTTGAAACTACAGACTCTGCTTCCCTGAATAGTTCTAAATTAGAGGCAACAGAGCCACTTTGCTTGAGAGTTGGAAAGCAGAAGTGAAGCAGAAGCCATTTTTTTTTGTCCTGGAATACTGGTGTGGGGGCACCAGTGGCTTTTCAGCTAACGTTGTCATTTATCTATAGGTGTACCTTGTTAGCATAGGAGCAGCAGCCAGGCTTGCAGCCACTCCACCTCCCACTGGATCATCCTTTAGCCTTCCTGACGTGTGGATGAGATGCACATGGAGCTTCATAATCAGGGTGGGGCACTTGTATCATGCAAGTTGGAGTCTTGGCGGCAATTAGAGACCAATGTGGGTTCCAACTCATCTTTATGTGTTTCAGTTTCCCTGGCCCTTCCTTCCTTCACATCCATTTTTCCTTCCCTGATGACTCCAGGCTCTAGCAGCAGGTGCTAAAAGAACAGCATCACACAGATGGTTTAACCAGTTCCTACAACTGTATCAACTGGAGTCACTATATCATAAGCATCTTATTATATGTCACGTCTAGTTGTTCTGCGTCTCTAATTGAATCCTGATTGATACATTGTTTTAGAGGGAAATCCATTTAGATTGGTCCATACTGCATTTGAAGGGCCTATGAGATAGTCAAAAAAGAGATATTAAACAGGGAGCTGGATATTCAGATCTGGGGATCAAAGATGATAGGAATTCAGAAATCATTATCATATAGATGATGGTATCTGCTCTTTACCTCTGGTTCCTGGCAAAGAGCTTCAAAAACTCTTGGGCTTTCCTAAATGATAGGACTCCCTTTGGAATGTAAACTATGTGACTCATGGTGGGTCTGTAGATAGCTTCAGGATGGAGGCTGGTCACCAGAAAGACCAACCACATAATTAGACAGTTTGAACTTTGGGTTAGCCCAGCCTTTAAGGAGGGCTAGGAATTGAGTTTCGATCACATGGCCAACAATTTAATCAATCAACCCAAAGTAATGAAAACTAATGAAAGGCCCCATAAGAACTCTGGACACCAAGGCTTGGCAGAGCTTCCTGGTTGGTGAACCCACTGATGTTCCAGGAAGGTGACACACCATGAATCCATGAGGAGAGGGCATGGGAGCTCTGTATCCAGGACTCTTCCTGAACTTGCCTTCTGTGAATCCTTTATAATAAAACTATAATTGTAAGTATTGTGTTTCCCTAAATTTTGAGACTTATTCTAGCAAACTGTCAAAACTGAGGGAGAACACAGGAACCATCTAATTTGTAGCCAAATCGGTCAAAAGTGTGGGTGGCCTTGGGAATACCTAAAACTTGCAGTTGGCACCTAGTAAGAGCAGTCTTATGGAGGGCTATGTCCTTAAAACTGTGGAGTTTAACTCCAGGTAGTTAGGGTCAGAACAGAGTTGCAGTAAACCCTGTTGGGGTGGAAATGGAACAGAGGTCATGGAAATGACTGTTATAATGAGAAAATATTTAAGAAGGCTATTCAACCCCAAAGGACTTGATAACCTTCTCTGTGGCGAGCCATGCTCCTTTTTTGCTGACTCTGATGCTCATCAGGAAGGGCCTGGGGTAGAAGGAGATTGAACCCTGGGTGGTCGGCTGCCTTGCCAGGACTTTCTGCAGGCTGGGGACCTTCTGTGTTGTAACATAAACACCATATTTTTGGTCCCTGAATGACAGATGCTTCATTCCTATTTGTGAAGAAACATAAGTTGCCGATTATTTACTTTTCATTTTGTTCTTCCAGCGTCCAGTTTGTGCCTGGCATGAACAGCCTGCCCTGTGCGCTTGGGGGTGGGAGGGTTGTGGGAATGTGGCAGATGACAGAACAGTTAGTGGGGGCCATGAATTATATGATTTATTGAAATTCTGCCTCACGAAATAGCTTTTCTGAGCAAATGTAGAATGCATTTTCTCAGTTAATTAAGCCAAATGCATAGTGAACCATTTGCGGGCTTTCCTGGAGTCATTTGGGGCTTGCACTCAGCCTTTGAATCTGGGGAAGGTATCCATGAATAATTTAGCATCTTGGAATGTTACCTGAGAACTAAGACTTTGGGCTACTAATTAGCCACCTAGAGCTGAGAAACTTTTTGCGTTATTCTTGCTATTTTCATAAAAACATAATCATGCAAGACCATTTCCCTAGGGAATAAACACCTTTAGCCATATTTTACAATACTCCATGTGGGCTTTCACATGTAAGTGGCTGAGAAGCAAGAGATGTTTAGATGTGAAATTGACTACAAAAGGGAAAATTTAGAGAAGAAATATCTGTTGGGGGGGGGGGGCTGTTAAACATTCTGAAACATTTTGCAGTGAGAAGAGAAACTAATCCCATAGGTTAAAGGGCAGTCACACGCATATGTCTTACTGTCTTATTTGTCCATGTAAACCAATAGGAGTTCTGAAGACTGAATTCCCTGGCCTTAATCAAATTAGTGCTCTTTTTCCCCCAACTCCTGCTTTCTCTTTCTGGCTGTCATGAGGCATTCAGGCCTCTTGAGACTATATTTTGGTTGAAAGCAGGCAGAAGTAGTACCCCAATTCCTCTCTAGCTCTGTACCCAAAGGAAGTCACCACTCCGGACAATTGCCCATTCATGTTCCTCTAACCTTGACCCTGCCCTCCCACACAACCACGCCATCACTCTTCAAGATCTTTGATGCAAGTAAGGAATAGAACAGTGGCCTACACACCTATCTCGATTCAAATTCTGGCGGTTACTCCCTAGCCATGTGACTCTAGCAGGTCATGCAACTTCTGCAAGCTGTGGCCCTCTTCTCTGTAGAAGCTGAAAAAAAAATGGCCTCCTAGGTTTGTTGTGAGGATTAGTTACCAGGATGTAGATACACCTCTCAGCACAGGGCCTGACATATACTAAGTACTGATAAATGGTGGCTAATAACCTCATTTATATTATGCTTATGAATGAGGCACCAGCAAACAATTTTACTGAGAAGGGAGCATGATTCATGAAGAAGATAATTTACAGAATAGCTAAATCGCTTACAGCGATTATGAGGACACGAAAGACTGAGCTGACTTCTTTCCTGTCCCATGGTGGCCACAGACTTCTTTTTCTGACCAAGTGTTGGGACAGGCACTGTGTGGTTGAGAACATACCTCATTTTTTTCTTGAAGTACCTTACCATCATAAATTAGAAATAAGTCTCAGTTAGTACTCTGAGTACTAGTCTTTTCCTTAGCCTCTGCAAAGGCACGTTTAGTTGCAAGGAGCCAGCTGATGTAGGGTATCTCCGGCAAGGATTCCTAAGGCAACAGGAAGGAGAGGAATCTGAAAACAGGGAGTGACATGTGGAGCCTCATGGAAATGGGCCCTGGGGGCTGGTCAGAATTCACAGAAGTTGCATGTACTTCTGCCTCCCACCCCCATCAATATCATTTTGCTGATCTTTCCTTTCTTCTTCTGCAGTTGCCAGTTGTTTGAATCTTCCAGATTTCCCCAAATTTGAATTCCAAAAGAGAAAGACCAAGTGGTTTACGGATCATATCTTTGTCTGGGAAGAGCTCCTTTATGGCTGGTCATGGCAGAGGCATACAACTAAAATATAGGAGCCCCAACTCTTTGAGTCAGCCTTGGATTGTGTCTGAGTTGGTGACAGAGGTGACACACCCCAATCAGCAGTAGAAAAAGAACCTTGAACAAACAGACTCTGGGCCCAGGTGTCCCATATCCTCAAGACGCTAGCTTTTCCATCTCCTTTAACATCATGGAAGACATTTGGAGTATATATATAAATCAGCTACCTGAAAGACACTCAGAACATAAACATTGGACAGATTAGAATGAAGATGCTTTCTTCTCAGATTTATATCTTTTCTGTATCTTGTCATGATAAGATGAGTACTGGTTAATTATCTGCAAGAAATTTCCTGACAGACTAACAGTTTATTGCTATCTGGCCCTTAGCCTTAAGTCTATGATGTTGTTTACTTACTGGATTTGTGAAATTACTGATTCTCTTTGTGTGTCTACTATGGGAAACTATATTTCAATGTACTCAGCCACCTTCTGGTAGTTAACACTTTGTCACCTCACTGATCATGTTATCTTTAATTCAGTCTCTATAGAAGACTGTTCAGATTCTCTTGGAGTTGGGCTTGAGGGTAGGGAAGAAACAGCTATTTTCTTCCCCATAGAGTGATGGTATGATTACAAGTGACTGCTATGTTTAGTTGAGTAGCTTTAAAACTTCTTCCACTCCTAACATCCTTGCCCAATTTATCGCTATCTTTGGTCTGGAGTTTTACAAATCTATCTGATCTCTGTGTTTCTGCCCTTGCCTTCCTGTAGTTCATACTCAACACAACAACCTGTGATGCTGTTAAAGTCTGCTCTGATTCTTTCTTGGCTTCCCAGGTCTCCCAGAACAAAACCTACGTTACTTTGTGGTTACCATGGCCCTGCCCCTTGATTCTTCTTCTTTTTTTTTTTTTTAATTTTTTTTTAACGTTTATTTATTTTTGAGACAGAGAGAGACAGAGCATGAACGGGGGAGGGTCAGAGAGAGGGAGACACAGAATCTGAAACAGGCTCCAGGCTCTGAGCTGTCAGCACAGAGCCTGACGCGGGGCTCGAACTCACGGACCGCGAGATCATGACCTGAGCCGAAGTCGGCCGCCCAACCGACTGAGCCACCCAGGCGCCCCTGCCCCTTGATTCTTCTAACCTCCTCTTCCCCTTCTCTCCCCATCCTTGCTCACTCCATTCTAGCCATCTTGGCTTTGCTGTAGTTCTTCAGACACATAGAAATACTTCTGCCTCAGGTCTGTTGCACTTCTTGGAATACTCCCTGTCCAGATACCTATGTGGCTCCCTTCTTCCTCTCTTTAGGTCTTTTCTCAAAGATCACCTTCTCACAAAAAACCATAAAATACCTAGGAATAAATCTAACGAAAGAGGTGAAAAATATATATGCTGTAAACTATAGAAAGCTTATGAAAGAAATTGAAGAAGACACACAAAAAAATGGAAAAAGATTCCATGCTCTTGCATAGGAAGAACAAATATTGTGAAAACGTCGATACTACCCAAAGCAATCTACATATTCGATGCAATCCCTAACAAAATAACACCAGCATTCTTCACAGAGCTAGAACAAATAATCCTAAAATTTGTATGGAACCAGAAAAGACCCCAAATACACAACGCAATCTTGAATAAGAAAACCAAAGCAGGAGGCATCACAATCCCAGACTTCAAGCTATACTACAAAGCTGTAATCATCAAGACAGTATGGTACTGGCACAAGAACAGACACTCAGATCAATGGAACAGAATAGAGAACCCAGAAATGGACCCACCAATGTCCAACTAGTCTTTGACAAAGCAGGAAAGAATATCCAATGGAATAAAGACAGTCTCTTCAGCAAGCAGTGCTGGGAAAACTGGACAGCAACATGCAAACGAATGAACCTGGACCACTTCCTTACACCATACACAAAAATAAACTCAAAATGAATGAAAGACTTCAATGTAAGACAGGAAGCCATCAAAATCCTCGAGGAGAAAGCAGGCAAAAACCTCTTTGATTTTGGCTGTAGCAACTTCTTACTCAACACGTGTACAGAGGCAAGGGAAACAAAAGCAAAAATGAACTGCTGGGACCTCATCAAAATAGAAAGCTTCTGCACAGTGAAGGAAACAATCAGCAAAACTAAAAAGCAACTGACAGAATGGAAGAAGATATTTATAAATGACATATCAGATAAAGTGTTAGTATCCAAAATCTATAAAGAACTTATCAAACTCAACACCCAAAATACCAAATAATCCAGTGAAGAAATGGGCAAAAGACATGAATAGACACTTCTCCAAAGAAGACATCCAGATGGCCAACTGATACATGAAAAAATGCTCCACATCACTCATCATCAGGGAAATACAAATCAAAACCACAGTGAGATACCACCTTATACCTGTCAGAATGGCTAACATGAACAACTCAGGCAAAAACAGATGTTAGCGAGGATACGGAGAAAGAGGATCTCTTTTGCACTGCTGGTGGTAATGCAAACTGGTGCAGCCACTCTGGAAAAAAGGATGGAGGTTCCTCAAAAAATTAAAAATAGAACTACCCTATGACCCAGCAATTGCACTACTAGGTATTTATCCAAGGGATACAGGTGTGCTGTTTCAAAGGGACACATGCACCCCAATGTTTATAGCAGCACTATCAACAACAGCTAAAGTATGGAAAGAGCCCAAATGTCCATCGATGGATGAATGGATAAAGAAGATGTGGTATATATATGTATATGTGTATATGTATATATATATATATATATATATATGTGTATGTACATACAATGGAGTATTACTTGGCAATCTAAAAGAATGAAATCTTGCCATTTGCAACTATATAGATGGAACTAGAGGGTACTATGCTAAATGAAATTAGTCAGAGAAAGACAAAAATCATATGACTTCACTCATATGAGGACTTTAAGAGACAAAACAGATGAACATAAGTGAAGGGAAACAATATATAAAAACAGGGAGGGGGACAAAACAGAAGAGAATCATAAATATGGAGAACAAACTGAGGGTTCCTGGAGGTTGTGGGAGGGGGGGATGGGCTAAATGGGTAAGGGGCACTAAGGAATCTACTCCTGAAATCATTGTTGCACTATATGCTAATTTGGATGTAAATTTAAAAAAAATAAAAAATAAAACAAGTTAATAAAAAAAAATAAAATTAAAATTAAAAAAAAAGATCACCTTCTCAGTGTGACCTTTCCCTGGGCTTTATATTTAAAATGTAATACTCTCCCCAGCTCTAAGACATGAATCTTTTTATCCTCCTTTTCTGCTTTATTTTTCTTCATAGAAATTATCATCAACTAATGTGTACATATTTTGTCTATTTTGTTGCCATCTGTTTTCCCTTATCAGATGGGGATTCTGTTAGAAAAGGGATATTTTTCTTACCGGACCCTGTCCATTCTTGTTGACTTCCCAGCACCTAGAACAATTCCTGGCACACAATAGGCTCTCAATAAATGTTTAATAAATAAATGAAAAAAACCCCACTAATCTCAACTTTTTCCTCAGTAGAGGTTATTGGGGTTCCTAGTGTTTGGTTGATCTTATGTTGGGCACCCTGCAAGGTCTGTGATAGGACAGTTTATCTAACAAAGAATGTGGCAGCACCAGGACTGATGTAAGTTCCCCAACTCCTTTAGCCAAAGATACAGTTTACATTGTGATGAAGTCAAAGTTACGGAAAAAAACTATACTTCTCAGGGAAATAGACAATGTTAGAGTTTCCTTGGCAAATGCAGCTTTCAAACTACATCCAGAAGCATCCAGGGTCCTTCAAGGAGATGAAATTAAGTGCACACTTGTGGTTTTACTGATGATCATGAGTGATTACAAGTTGGTCCACCAAGACAAGAGCTGGGTCAACTCAAACTCATTCCCACCTCTGGAAAAATCTCTTAAGGCCCTTCTGATTCCAAGTCTGGAGTAGAGTTTTGGATTATTGTCAGATCCAGAAGTTTCCAGAGAGGAATGCTTTGAGGGAGTACACTCTTGCTCAAAATACACACCTTCCATATCAACTTTCATAGCATTGAGAATTCCACCATTAGCAATCTATCCCTATATTAGACCTGAGGATTGTTCTGTTGTTCTAAAGAGTATCTTAAGATGCTCCTGTGCCCAGAGCAGATAATATATGAAGTAATATTTTATGTGAAATGTCCATCCTTAACAGCTAGTGTTCAGGAGAATTACAGAAATTAATCATTGGCTAAGTGCCTAGAAGGAGGAAAAGAAGAAGAGGCGATAGTTGAAGAAAATCAGAGGGAAAAAAAATCCTAAAATAATAGAAAACTTAACTTTCAAAGAAGAATTTCTGTATCTGATGTTAGGTCATAGGCATATGTATAATCCAAAGTGCCCTATTGGGAAGGCAGGCCCTTTCTACTGGAATTAGTTTTTGGTAAGTGACATTGTAGCCTTTTGTCAAATTTTGCTTTGGAACAGGTCTTCAAAACCTAATCCCTATGTTTGTTTCCCATGGGAAACAAAGACATACATATTCTGTCATGTATAGGATGAGTGTATGGGATGAGGTATTTCAGTTTACAGAAAGGCACTGAAAGTTAAGAGGCCAAGTTGGCAGTCAGTACAGTAAGATGGTGGAATTAAAGCACTCCCTGGTATACGGGAGGTTTGCACCTTTCATAATACCTATTTATCTCTAAGAGGCAGAGGGAATATATAGACTTCTATATATATTTTTTTATTTTTTTCCCCTTGAAGATACATATCTTCATTTCTGAACTAGAGAAGACTGGTCCCTGTGGAGGCTGAGATCAAGGAGACATAGTCAGCAATTGGGGTCTTGGGGGTTAGAAGGGCCAACAATGTTAGTAAGTTCTTTGAGGGGCAGGGACTTACGCCTCTTGCCCATGTAGATAGGGAGTGACAGGGAGAGGGATCACCTGGGGGATAAATACAGAGTTCTCTGCAGGGTGATGGATTTTGCCTAAAGAAAGAGGGAAGATTATTTTGTAATTCTATTCCCTCTACCTCTACCAACAGCCACTCTTTTTTTTTTTTTTTTGAGTCAATTGTGAGATTCAAAAGCAATGATTTTTTGAGATCATTGGTATTTGAGTAGGATGTAGCTTTAAAAAAAACCACCTCTTTTCCCGTTTCAAAAAACATTTTTGACCTTTATAATTATAAGCAACACTCATTTATGCTTGAAAATTTGAATACAGAAAAATATACAGGAAATAAAAAATCACTTTATAATCCCATCACATAACACTTTGATGTTTATATTTCAATCTTTTTTCATCTACATTCATTAAAAGGTAATGCAATTATACCACATATCCTATTTTGTGATTTGCTTAATTTATCATGCATTGTATATTTTCCTACATCATTAACTGTTTTTCTAAATAATGTTTAACAGCTACATAGCATTTAACATATGCAAGTATCAGTATTTTTTTTAACTATCCCCCTGTTGGACATTTATATTTTCTTTTTATTGCAATGTGACATTTGCTTTAATTTTAAATTGTTTAAAAATGCACGTACTGTTTGCATACCTAAATTTTAATTTCTTCTCCCTAAGACCTCAAACCATTAAGCATTTAAAGCATCTCTGGTCTGTTGCCTGAGGGCAGAAATGTTTTTGGCTGTCTTCTGAATTCAAGAGGGCTTCCTAAACAGTTTTCAGGAGGCTGATGGTAGGACTGCGGTGAACGGGTGAGGTGGGGCTTGAAGGTGGTTGTCATTAGCATTTAGCCACAAAATTAAATCTTAATGCCGCAAATATTTAGAAGGCAAAGTTATGAATACATGAATCCCAAGGTGTGTGTGTGTTTGACACGTGGGACAGAACTGACAGCAAATATGAGTTACTCAGGCGAGAACTAACGTGCTGAGGTTGAAGGTGAGTTGAATAAATCTAAGCTTCACTGAGGTATAATTGACATAGAACATATGTAAGTTTAGGGCGTACAATTTGATGTCTTGATGCCCAAATACATTGCAAAATGTTTATCGCAATTAGTTAATACATTGCCTCATCTCACATAATTATCATTTTGTTATTGTTACAGTGAGAACACTAAAGCTCTTTTCTCAGAGCAACTTTCAAGTTGAGAAGCACGTACTGTTATCTGTACTCACCATGTGCACAGTAGATCCCCAAAACTTACTCATCTTGGAGCAAAAGTCGGTGCCGTTTGGCCAACCTCTCCCCATTTCCCACCACCCTTCAGCTCCTGGCAACCATCATTCTCCTCGTTGTTTATATGACTTCGGTGTTTTTAGTTATTTGTGTCCCCAGGGGCTGAGGGCATGATCCTTGTCTTATTCATTGTTGTTTCCTCTGCCTGGCACAGAACCTGCCTTAGGTGCTTAGCAAATAGTTTTAGTAACATCAAACTGAATAAATAAAAGCCCAGGAGATAAGATAAAGCACTTGGACTATATACATATTTCCTTCCTTTTTAATTTCCTTCTGTTTGTTGTATCTGTGTTACTTATCAATTACTCAGGATTAGACGATTTAATTTAGTTTATTTATTTGAGCCTTTGCACTCTTAGGAGAAAAGCAACTGTAAGAACAAAAGCCAGTTATGGGCACCTGGGTGGCTCAGTCGGGTAAGCATCTGACTTTGGCTCAGGTCATGATCTCACTGTCTGTGAGTTCGAGCCCTGCGTCGGGCTCTGTGCTAACAGCCCAGAGCCTGGAGCCTGCTTCAGATTCTCTGTCTCCCTCCCTCTCTGTCCCTCCCCCACTCATGCTCTGTGAGCATGTTATTTAGTTCTCTCCAAACTAAATAAACATTTAAAAAAATCCAGTGAAATATGTAACATTAGGTTATCATGTTAAACATCAGCTATAACCAATAATAAATAATGTAAATAAATAATATAAATATTCATATATTTAAATCTCAACAGATCTAAGGCTGGCCATTTTCTGTGGATTATTCTATTTGTGGACATGTACACACATCTAGGTTTGTAGAAGAATTGAAGGCAGATGAATGTGGTTTTTTTTTAATCTGTGGGGAAATTTGCTGCTAGATTTAATTGAATTTGTTACTTTGCATGGTAATTGAAGCTTGAGGGAAATTTCATTTGTTTTATAAATCAGAAACAGGATTTTATATAAATCCCAAGTGACCTGATAAACACACAGTATAACACATATCTAATTCTCATGCTTAATTCAATAACTTTCATGGGATACATACTAGATGCGAAGTGCACCACAAGGCAGTGGCGGACCCAGAAAGAGGAAAGATGGCTCCTGCCCTCAGGAAACAGAGTATACTCCTGTGTGCAAATGACTAAAATACAGTTCTTAAATACAGACAACTGATAGTCGCCAGAGGGGACGGGGTGGGGGGATGGGCAAAATGGGCAAAGGGGGTGGGAGATACAGGTTTCCAGTAATGGAATTGATGAAGGAGCGTAAGGCAATCTCAGGGCAAAGTACAAGCCAACAGCAATCAGCCCCCCACCCCAGGTGGGATATGTGTGATACTCCTTGGACACTCCAGGCTGCCAAAGAACAAAGGAAAGGAAAGAAAAGCAAATGGTTGACTGACAGAGATCCCAGCTATGCAGGACAGGAGTCTCCTTCAGTTTATAGATAACTTAGTTAACTGCAAAAAAAAAAAAAAAAAAAAAGGCAATCTTATCCATAGTCTAATCTCCAGAAACCTATAGACTGCATTTCCTGGAGCTGTAATATCACCCTCATCAAGATGTAATGGGGTTTATTTAAATGCTTGCCATGGTGATATGGGAAACAAAGGCAAATGAAAAATTAAATGCCTTTACTGTCTACAGCCCATTGACAAGTCCTTGAAACAGGCAGTGACCTCCCTCTAGGAGATCAGCCGCCTTGATGATGACATTTTGCTAGGGGCAAAAGGGAATCTTGGTTTAACATTATCCTGACCTCCCAGGATTCTGTGAGTCTCCTTAAACACATAAAATTTTCTTTGCAAACCTCCTTTATCTTTAACCCCCAAGTATATGTTTGCAATTATACTCCAAACACATGGCCCCTGATATACATCTGAAGGGTCTCATGACTGAGGTTTTACTAAGCAGTAATAAATAATGTTTTCCTAACAACAGCTAGCCCCTCAAGGTCCTGGAAACCTTGCTTCCAAAAGTCCTTAGCGACTTACACTGTCCCTAACTCCCTCCCAACCTGAAGGTATACAATCAGTCACTCTTCACAACCACAGTGCAGATGTTTCTGCCCACAGGTCCTGTTCCTGTGCTTTAATAAAATCATGTTTTTGCACTAAAGATGTCTTCCAGAATTCTTTCTTGGGAAGAATTCTTTCTTGGCTGCCATCAGCTCCTAACCCCACCATCACCCCCAAACCTCAGCAGAATGACCTAAGTCATAGGGATAAAAGGTACAGCATAAGGGATGATCAATCATATTGTAATAGTGTTGTATGGTGACAGATGATAGCTATACTTGTGGTGAGCACAGCATCACAAATAGACTTGCCGAATCACTATGCTGTACACCTGAAACTAATGTAACATTGTGTATCAACTTTAATAAAAATAAATAAAATAAAATAGAATACAGGTTTTGATGAAAGGGCTAGGTAGTGTTTTCCTGCCAAAGACATTAAAATGACTTTAAAAATTAAAACACTTTAAAAATGGAGAACCTGAAATGCTGAGTGGAAAAAGGTCATGGAGAAATCCAGGCTGGATCAGAATGGCAGGTGCCTCCGAGATGGGACAGCTCACCCACGTTGACCACTATACCCCTTTCTGTCCATAGCCAACCCTCCCATCATGGACTTGTTTCCAGCCTTCACCACACCTCCCACCAGTGGAGAAAAATGTGGAGCAAAGGCACCACTTCTTTATAGGGACAGAGATGTACTTGAGAATCCAGAGAAGGAATAGAGACCAAAATTTTAAACCTATTTGAGGTCACAGATACCTTTGAGAACCTAATGAAAGTTTTTGGAGCCTCTCCTTAAAAAACAGAAATATGTTCATACAGACAACACTACGAGCACTTTCCAGACCCCCGAATCCCACTGAGGGTAAGAGCAGGATCCATCTCTTTCCTAACATTGTCTAGCTCTCAAACTTCTGAAAGCAAGTAAAGGGGCTCAGGACATGCATATCTGAATGCTCATGCTCAACTCCTCAAAAAGAAGACAAAGTAAGACATAAAAAGTAATGGCTCCCTAGTTGTAGCTTGATATAGAAACAGCGATTTTAATAGAGAAAGTTGAAAATTCAAATATTATGACATTTAAAATTCTAAAATAGTAGCAATACGTCTGAGAATAATCTAATATAAAATACCTAATCTGATGCTGAGAGGAGGCTTTTCAAATATAATAACTCTTCATATGGTAAATAGATTCAGGAGTTTATAGGGATAATGGACAGCAGTAGGAAATTTTGATTTTGAAAATAAAAACTTATTTATAATAAAGGAGAGGAAACTGTATTCTATTTTTTTACCCTCACATTATTCCTTCTTGCTTTTCTCAATCATGGTTCCTTTTCCTTCCCAGATTTGAGCTCAAGTTATTGATATAGGAAAGATTAAAGACATATTAAGCTATCAAATAGAAATAATTTTTCAAATGCCAAGCAAAGATTATGAGAAAAAAAATCCGCCAAGCTAAATAGTAGTTTGGAAATGTGATCTTCCAGAATATATCAAAGACCTTTCAGAAAATATGCTGATTGTTTTGGTTCAAATCAGATTTGTTGTTAAATGTATGTAGCTGCAAACCTAAGTCAATTACGGTCCATGTAAATGTTTCCTTCATAACCTGAGTCTAGCAGGCAGAAATCACTTCATCAGAAATGTTTTAATACAGACTTTTATTATATAAGTGATGAATTTTGACCTCACATTGATTTTATAATTTTCTTCTCCTTAGCTCCCATAAACCAAGGTTCTGAACACACGGGATCACAGAGGGACAAGTCTGAAAATCTCTAACATTCAAGAGATACCTCTGAAGAAAATTACAATGAACATGGTTCATTATCCAGCGTTAATATATCTGGTGGAATAGTATCCCTTAGCAGTACTTTCATAGAGTTCCAATCTCTACATAAAAATTCATGCAGCAAGATGCAGTCACTTCGGGATTTTGTCCTGAGGCCAGGGCTATACAGACCTGAGTGTACAAGTGCTTGCGGCACCTATAGTCATTACAGAAGAGGAGAGGTCCCAAAGGTTGCTGGGAAAATACGGCTGCGAGGATCGGCCACTGGCCTAACTCACCAGAGATGCCAAAGATGTGGCAGAGACTCCTAATTTGTCCTTAGTGCTTGGTCTTCTTTTTTCCTTTTAAAAACACACTCATGTTTCATTGGACACATAGTCACCTAACTAGAGACTATATTTCCCAGGTTTCCTTGCTTTGGGTATGGCTTACAGCATATGGATGGAAGTTTTATGTGTAAGGTTATGAAATATGTTAAATTTGTAAAAGCAGGTTAAAATATCTAAAGTATAGGGGCACCTGGGTGGCTCAGTCGGTTAAGTGTTCGACTTCAGCTCAGGTTTGTGGGTTCGAGCCCCGCATCAGGCTCTATGCTGACAGCTGAGAGCCTGGAACCTGCTTCAAATTCCATATCTCCCTCTCTCTCTGCCCCTCCCCAACTCACACTCTGTCTCTGTCTCTCAAAAATAAACATTAAAAAAACTTATTTATATATCTAAAGATCTAATCAAATTAGTTTGTAATCAGGACTAATCCATCAAAAACCTCTGAAAAAATTTTTAAACTTTACCCGATTTGTAATATAATAAGTTTTGTAAACAACTTAAAATTTTAGGAAACTAAGTTTCAAATATATTTATTTTATTATTGAATAAATTTAGTATTCATTTACTGATTAAAAATGTAATTTGTGTTAAGGGTTACAAGGCTGTTTGGGGAATCCTAAACTATTAACACTTGAGATTTTCAGCTAGGCATGAAAAATGAGATGTGACCTTCTAAAAGGTCTGAATCACTGGCTAATTCACTGATGCCCACACATTTACATACTCTATTAAATCCCCAGGCAGATGACAGCTACCCAAGACAGATAATAACAAATTGTTCTCCACGAAAACAATCGAAGCTGTATACAGCATCAATTGACTCATCTTTTCTTTGTTCCTAGAGAACAGATGCGAGCTTTTCAGTTCAGAGATCACAGCACCCTATCTCTGAGGTCTTTAATAATTTCAGACCCTGATCATGAATACCGCATTCTTTGATTAACTCTGACCTTTAGCAAAGAGAGAGAACAAATGAATGAAAAGGAATACGGTTGGCAGTTAAAAGAACTGCCTTAGATATTGCTTTTCTCATACACATGAGACAAAATATTGATCAAATGTACAAATTAAATCATGACAGAATGGAAGAATTTCTTAGTGCAATATAGTCCTCTTCGTGCCTTGAGCCAGTAGCTTAGCCTAGTCCAAGAGTGAACATTCCACTGAAATCTTTGAAGTTTCCTTTTTCCCTAACACCCCACCATTTAGGTAGAGTTTCCACCAGCCTTACAGAATATTGAAGCCAGCAGGGTCTATGAAATTTGATTCTGGGAATCAGATGTGGTGGTGACTGGGTGTGGTACGCTGAAACCCACTTGGTAAAGAGTGTTGGCTTGAGAGCCAGAAGAAGTAAACCTGAGTCCTAGATTTTCCACTTACTAAGTCGGTCAGTTTGTCATGTCATCTCACAAGTTGAGCCTGGGTTTCCTCGTTTGGAAGAGTTTGTTTAAGAAATCAAATGACTTGATATACAGGCATGGGTTTTGCAAACTGCAAAGTTCCATCTAAATATAAGGAATTGTACAGGCTGAGGTTTATTGAATAAAGTCTAGAAATACAATCCATAAGTGGAACTTTTCTAATGTATTATCGTATCTCTATTTAGATGTGCCCTTTACACTGCTAAGGGGACTTGTAATAGGACATTAAAAAATTGTGGTTGAATTAAAAACAAATTTTTTATAAGTCCAGAGTGAAGCCTGAGTGATCAGATTGCTGGGATTGGAAAAGCCATGAAATTTCCAACCACCTGCTCATAAACACATAAGGAATTCTAGAACATAATTTATGTTACCAAAATAGGTGGCTACTTACTGATGTATTTTCAGGTTAGACTTTTAATTTAAGCTCAGATTGTTTTTTCAACTACTTGTCAAGTACCTCCTCCTAGAGACTGTATAGGCACCAAAATCTCCATTTTCTTCCATGCCTTCCTCTGACCTTCCCTCTGACCAAATATGTCCCTGCTTCCAAACACAGCAATGAAAACTGTTCTTCTAGTCTGCACCTATGTTGACTGTTGGTGGCTCCATTAGCACTGAGAAAACTTGGGAAAAATTCATGGACAATGTGCAAAAATGAGAAACGGGAACCATCGTGCCCTTTCTTCCAACCACCTCATACAAATCCCACTGATAACCAAATTCTTTTGACTTTCCCTCCTAACAATTGCCTATTTATAAAACACAAACATGATAACTTCTTGTTACTATTCAAAACCCTTTAGTTTTGGTCTCTGAGAGGACTTTGATAAGGGCAGTGATTCTCAAAGTTGGTTGCCATTTGAATTAACTAGGAAGCTTTGAAAAAATTCTAATGCTATAGGACACCTGGGTGGCTCAGTCGGCTAAGCATCTGGCTCTTGGTTTTAGCTCAGGCCATGATCTCAATGTTCATGAGTTCAAGTCCCACATCAGTGCAGAGCCTGCTTGTAATTCTCTCTCTCCCTCCCCTGCTCACTTGTGTTCTCTCTCTCCCTTTCAAAATAAATAAATAAACTTAAAAAAAAATACTAATGCCTGAGATCCAAACCCAAGGCTGATTTAATTAATCTGAGGAAACAATGAGGTATCATAATATTGTTTACTCTGCATCCAGAATTGAAAATCTATAGAAAGCTGTACAGATTAGAGCTCAAGCGAGTAAGTTCTGGAATCAGGTAAAATTAGGCCCTATTCTTTGTTTTTCCACTTACTAGCTTTGTGATTTGAGGCCAGTTATTTGACCTCTCATTTCATCATCTCTGAAATGAGAAAAAGAAGAATATGCCTCTCATCAGGTTTTTGTGAGGGTTAAACTGCCCCTGCATTTCTAGTGCTTTTCAGTGGGGCTGACATGCCATAAGAGTTATATTGCTGTGGTTATTATCACCATTATAGTCATTATCATCATTGTTACCAAAATTATTACAAACACCACTCCTCATCAGTTTTTCAACAGGGGTACCATTGACATTTTGGGTAGAATAATTATTCATTACACATGTGTGCCTTGCAAAGGTGGATATTTAGCATCTCTGGTTCCCTGGCTGCTATCTGCCTGTCATCTCCTAAAATGTCCATTCCCTATGGAGTAGAACATTCCTGGTTCCACTGAGGCCTGGCTGCTTTATCTCCCCAGCTGTCTCCATTCCCTCTCACTGCTTTTAAGTCAAACTGAACTAGATACAGTCTTAGTCATAATGCCCATACTGTTGCTCCTGCTGGAAATACCCAACTGCACCTCTCCATCTGGCCATTTAGTGTTTACTCCTCTTTGTAGTGCTTTCTGATACTTTCTTTCCCCAGCCAGTATTCACTAGTCACTCATTTGTCTTGTGAACTTTGCATATTCCTTTCCTGAGACATATGTACTCTGAATTTTATATTTACTCTCTATAAAAGATTATTTACATATGTTTTTCCTAATAGTCATAATAAAACTATGTTATATATTAACATCTCAAACCAGAAGAAGGAAGGAAATAATAAAGATTAGAGCAGAAAAAAAGGAAATAAAAACTTAAAAAAAAATGGGACAGATCAATGGAATCAAGAGCTTGTTCTTTGAAAAGATCAACAAAATTGATAAACCTTTAGCCACACAGGAGTAAAATAAATAAAATCAGAAAAGAGGAGAAATAATCAACACCACAGAAATACTAAGGATTATAAGAGATTATGAAAAATTATATGCCAACCAGTTGGGCAACTTAGAAGAGGTTGATAAATTCCTAAAAACATATGACTTCCCAAAAGTAAATCAGGAAGAAATAGAAAATTTGAACATACCAATTACTAGCAAAGATGCTGAATCAGTAATCAAACATTCCCAACAAACAAAAGTTCAAGACCAGCAACGAAAAGTCCAGATGACTTCACAATTCTACCAAAACACTTCCTCAAAAAGAGTTAATACTTATTCTTGTCAAACTACTCCAAAAAATAGAAGATGAGTGACACTTATAAACCCATTTTGAGGCCAGTGTAAGCTTGATACCAAGAGATAAGAACCCTAAAAAAACAAAAATTACAGGCCAATATCTCTGATGAACACAGACATAAAAATCCCCAACAAAATATTAGCAAACGGAATGCAACAATACATTAAAATTGTCACTCACCATGATCAAATAGCTTTTTATCCCCAGGGATGCAATGGTGTTTTAATATTCACAGTCAATCAACGTGATACATCACATCGATAAGAAAGGGTAAAAACCATACGATCATCTCAAAAGATACAGAAAAAGCATTTGACTGAGTATTACATCCATTCATGATAAAAGCCCTCAACAACGTAGGTTTAGAAGAAACATACCTCAACATGATAAAGGCCAAAAATGAAAAACCCACAGCTAGCATCATACATAATGGTGAAAAACTGAGCTTTTCTCTTAAGTTGAGGAACAAGACAAGGATGTCCACTCACACCACTTTTTTTTTTTTTTTTTTTTTTTTTCACTCACACCACTTTTATTCAACATAGTACTTACTGGAAGTCCTAGCCAAACAATCAGACAAGAAAAAGAAATAAAAGCACCCAAATCAGTAAGGAAGAAGTAAAATTTACACTACTTACAGATACTATATAGAAAATCTTAAAGAGTCCATCATAAAAACTATTAGAACTGATAGAGGAATGCAGTAATGTCACAGGATTCAAAATTAACATAAAGTTAACTGACTTTCCATACACTAATAATGAAATAGGAGAAAGAGAAATTAAGAAAATAATCCCATTTACAACTGCACCAAAAATATTAAGATACCTAGGAGTAAGTTTAACCAAAGAGGTGAAAGAGCTATACTATGAAAATGGTAAGACACTGATGAAAAAGACAGAAGGTGACACAAATGGAAGGATATTCCATGCTCATGGATTGGGATAATATTGTTAAAATGTTCACACTACCCAAAGCAATCTACAGATTTAATGCAATGCCTATCAAAATACCAATAGTATTTTTCACAGAACTAGAACAAATAGTCCTAAAATTTGTATGGAACCACAATAGACCCCAAATAGCCAGAACAATCTTGAAAAAGAAGAACATTTCAAGATATACTACAAAGCTGTAGTAATCCAAACAGTATGATACTGGCACAAAAAGAAACCATAAATCAATGGAATACAATAGAGGCCCCACAAATATGGTCAATTAATCTACAACAAAGGAGGCAAGAATATGCAATGGGAAAAAGACAGTCTCTTCAACAAATGGTGTCAGAAAAACTCAGAGCTACATGGAGAAGAATGGAACTGGACCATTTTCTTCACAAAAATAAGTTTTAAATGGATTAACGATCTTGGGGCACCTGGGTGGCTTAGTCGGTTAAGCGTCCGACTTTGGCTCAAATCATGATCTCACTGTTTGTGAGTTCAAGCCCCACGTCAGGCTCTGTACTGACAGTTCAGAGCCTGGAGCCTGCTTCAGATTCTGTGTCTCCCTCTTTCTCTCTCTGCCCCTCCCCTGCTCGCCTCTGTCTCTGTCTCTCAAAAATAAACAAACATTAAAAAAAATTAAATGGATTAAAGATCTAAATGTTAGACCTGAAATCACAAGATTTGTGGAAGGCAGTTGTAGAAACATTTTTCTAGATATAACTCCTTTGGCAAGAGAAACAAAAGCAAAATTAAATTATTGGGACTACATCAAAATAAAAAAAAGTTTGAAGTGAAGGAAACAACCAACAATACAAAAAGACAACCAACTGAATGGGAGAAAATATATGCAAATGTTATATTCAATAAGGGGTTATAGAACTTATACACAGCCCCCCATCAGGCTCTGTGCTGACAGCTCAGCGCCTGGAGCCTGCTTCCGATTCTGTGTCTCTCTCTCTCTCTGCCCCTCCCCCGCTCATGCTCTGTCTCTCTGTCAAAAATAAATAAACATTAAAAAATTTTTTTAGGGGCGCCTGGGTGGCTCAGTCGGTTGAGCGGCTGACTTCAGCCCAGGTCATGATCTCACGGTCCGTGAGTTCGAGCCCCGCATCGGGCTCTGTGCTGACAGCTCGGAGCCTGGATCCTGTTTCGGATTCTGTGTCTCCCTCTCTCTGACCCTCCCCCATTCATGCTCTGTCTCTCTCTGTCTCAAAAATAAATAAACGTTAAAAAAAAAATTTAAAAAAAAAATAAAAAAATAAAAAATAAATAAAAAAAATTTTTTTAGAACTTATACACTCAACACCAATAAAATGCAAATAATCGAATTAAAAATGGGCAGAAGATATGAAGTCACATCTCTCCAAAAACATACAAATGGCTAAGAGATACATGAAAAGGTGCTCAATATTAGTCATCATTAGGGAAATGTAAATCAAAACCCCAATGAAATATCACCTCACACTTGCTAGAGTGGCTAAAATTAAAAAAACAAACAAACAACAGCAAAAAAACACTACAAATAACAAGTGTTGGTAGGGATGTGGAGAAAAAGGTACCCTCATGCACTGTTACTGGGAATGAAAGCTGGTGTAGCTACTGGGGAGAACAGTATGGAGACTCCTCAAAAAACTAAAAAATAGAATTACCATATTATCCAGTAATTCCACTACTGGGTATTTACCCAAAGAATACAAAAACACTAATTTGAAAAGATATATGAAGCCCTATGTTTATTGCAGCATTTTTATGCTTATTTACAACAGCCAAGATATGGAAGCAACACAAGTATCCCTGATTGGTGAATGGATAAAGAAGATGTGATATGTATACCATGGAATATTACTCAACCATGAAAAGGAATGAATCTTGCTATTTGCACCAAAATGTATGGATCTAGAGGGAATAATGCATAGTGAAATGAGTCAGAGAAAAATAAATACCACATGACTTTACTCATGTGGAATTTAAGCAATAAAACAAACCACAAAGAAAGAGACAAAAAATAGTCTAAAATACAGAGAACTGGTGGTTGCCAGAGGGGAGGTCTGTAGGGGAGTGGGTGATGTAAGTGAAGGGAATTAACAGTATACTTGTCCCGGGGCACCTGAGTAGCTCAGTCGGTTAAGCATCCGACTTCAGCTCAGGTCATGATCTCACAGTTCGTGGGTTTGAGCCCCGCATCGGACTCTGTGCTGACAGCTCAGAACCTGGAGCCTTCTTCGGATTCTGTGTCTGCCCCTCCTCTGCTTTGTTCATTTTCTCCCTCAAAAATAAACAAACATTTAAAAAAAAAATTCTACTTGTCCTGATGAGCACTAACGGATAGAATTTTTGAATCATTATTTAGTACACCTCAAAGTAATATAACACTATGTTAATTATACTTGAATTAAAAAAACTTGTATAAATTGTTTTATATGAGGTAGATTGATATTATTTATCATTTTAGAAAAGGAGAAAGTAATAGGCAGCCAATTTAGGTATCTTGCCTAAGATCACTCAAATATAAAGTGTATGAATCAAATCTGATGACAGGTTTCTTTATACTTCCAGAAATGATACCAGAAATACTACCAACAAGCCTTTCTGTAGATAGTCATAATTAAAATAGACCTATTGGCATAGATTAAGTCCCATGGAGAGTTTTATTTAGTTCTCCAAGGAGAAGGATGGAATAAAAAGTAGGAAGAGGTTGGACAGTCTTGGAAGGATGCTGGTGAATGGAAGAGGTCATCTTTGCTTATCTCACCACTGGGCTCAGTGCTTCCCTGGTGAGTACCAATTCTGGAACCCAGAACCTTCAGGAGTGTGACGATGATGTACTATGGGGCCTTTAAGACTCCCAGACAGGAGTTAGAACTAACATGTTTAGAGAAAGCCTCCTCTACAATGTGTTAGGCACATGAGACTGTGTAGCTGGCTAAAGCATTCTGTAGTTCCTGAGGACAAATTCCAGGGCTATTTTTGTGTTCCCTGGACACATACATGTAGTCCTTTGTGTCAGATTTCCACCTGACAGCGTCACATGCCACGCATTTTTCCTGTAAATGCCTCATAAATATTTGTTGACTAACATACAAAGTCTTCTTAATTTAACCCAAATACTAAGTAGAAGTCAGATTAGAATCATTACTTACCACGCCACTACTTCTAAACATTTCCCCTCAAGACCTACGGCTGGTTTTCCTTTTGGAGCCAGGTTGTAGAACACAGAAGTCTCTTTTTTTACCTCAGAAAATATCTTACCTCTGGAACTCTCAGGTTCAGTACAATGAATCTTCAATCTTGTACTTTGCCAATTATAAGTTATGAGTAGTGAGGAACGTAGAAGAAAGTGTTCTTATGATTTCATTTTCTTTGAGCATAAAGCACCGGGTAAAGTCCAACATATGTAAATATAGAATGTGACCTCCCACCTTCCACCATACATCCACACGGCACTATCTATACTATGAATGACTTAGGTGGAACACACTTGCTCTAGAGAAGGAGTGTTATAAAAATTCTACTGTATCAAGAAAAGGTAGAATTTGCTTTAGCTGATCAATAGGATGTGCTAAGCAATGTTAGTGCTAGTGACTAAACAATTATGTGAGATTGCATATATTGGGAGCTTTAGTTTTTTTTTTTTTTTATTTTTGAGAGACAGAGAGCACGAAAAGGGAAGGGGCAGAAAGTGAGACAGAGACACAGAATTTGAAGCAGGCTCCAGGCTCTGAGATCTCAGCACAGAGCCTGACAGGGCAGAAGGGCGAACTCATGAACCAGGAGACCATGACCTGAGCCCAAGTCTGCTGAGCCACCCAGGCACCCCTTTAGTTTGCTTTTTAAATAATGCTGACTCGAGTCCTCCTGACACCAGCCCTCCCCCCTCCCTCCCCGGGCCACTGTGGATGGCCACTGAAAGAAGAAATAAAAAGGATGTACTGACTGACAGTTATGTGCAACAGAGGCTTCTGGAAATTCCAGGAAGGAAGCTCTAACCTTTCCTGGTAACTTCACAACATTTAAAGAGTTAAGAGTTCCATTTGTTTGAGAGAAAAATTTCTAAGAGTTTGCAGGATGACACTGAGCTACAGTACATAAAGAGACGGGAGTCATTTTTTCCCTTGTGTCAAATGATAGAAATCTTTTCAATTTGGAGGTAAAGAGGGGGGAGGCGGGGGGAGAGGAACCCACCCACACTTTAAGGGCAAATAACTGCAAGTCAGTGCAGGTGCAGACAGCACTGTTTTGTGCCAAGCCCTGGAGACTGTAGCCCTTTGCTTTCTCAGAGGAATGCTAAATGCAACTTTATTAATCTTACTTAGTAGGAACTTGGATGAGAGAAAGACCTGACGCTTTGCAGAGTCCCAGGGTGGGATTTTCCCAAACACTGCTTAACAAAGTCTACAGCAAAGCAAAGACTCATCAGAGCCAGGCAGGGCCCGAGGTTCCACGAGCAAAACGCCAGCACAAATAACAGCATGGATTTGGAGACCTGACAAATTTGCTAGCCTGCCATCAAGTCTTTCTCTCACTGAAAAAAACTTTATTTTGCCTCACCTTAACTTAAAAAAATGTGTGTTCTTTCTTTGCAGAATAGCACCCAACATTTTCACTTTTTAGACTTTGTTTTCCTTGTCATAATGTGCTGTTTATCTCCCTTCGATTCACAGGACAGTATGTTTCAGATGGAAATGTTTTCTTAATTGCGTGGTTTTTAATGTCATTATTTAAAACAAAAATCCACATCCCTTAGACAAGTAATTCAGTTGTTTTTGTTCTGAATAAATGATGAGGTATTGGTTTGGTATTTTCTGTCTTCAAAAGGTTGAAATCCATAAATTCTCATATATTTAAAGATGAAATGGCTTAGATGCCAAAGTGCTAAACAGTGAAGGAAAGCCATCCTAAGATTAAAATGTAATGCAAATAAATCTCAAAGGACACCATCTTCTTCAAATCAAATTCTGACGTGGGATAAAAATACTTGATAACTAGGGTACCCAACTAGCATCCTTGTTACTCTTCTGTGAATATTTCATAGGCCTATAAATGTCCATAAAATATGTCAAATCTCTTTTCGTTACAAGGATCATAAAACCAAACTGAATTTGCTTAGGCATTATTCCATTGAGCTTTAGAGATAAAAACATTAAGAATTTCACAATGGTGACGTTAAAGTATTAAACCACAAAGACGGGGGTTTTGCAAGCTGGGAAGTAATGGATGGTAGCATGGGTGAGAGAAAAATGCCTTGTTCTGAGAGGTAGAAACCTAGGGTCTTAGGTTCCGCTCTGATACTAATTACCAGCACGACCTTGGGGGAAGCCTTTTTAATTGCTTTCTTACTAAGAAACCAAGCATTTTGGACCAGACCAACTTTTCACATTATCCAACAAGAAACTTCCTCTGAAGTCATTTCAGTTTTTGCTCTTAATGAGGAAGAAGACTTGATGCAACTTTAAAATAATAGTTTCCAGTCTTTATTTCTAAATGGCAGATTTCAAAAAAATTCTGTGTTTGGTCTCACCCAATTGTTAAATTCAAATACACACATACACGTATGCGCATGCGCGCGCGCGCGCGTGCGCGCGCGCGCACACACACACACACACACACACACATAAATTAAATATGTTCAGACGATTCATTGACTCTGAAGCTCACTCAGATCTTTCCAAATTCAATATAGTGCCTAACCCCTTATTTATCAGATTTGAGATCAGAAATTTTGACAGATCATCTGCAAGGTTGAGCTCTCTCCCTTTTCAGAAACTTAAACATGTCTGAGGAGTGAGCGAAAAATACAAACTTAAACACTTTTTAAAAATGACAGTTTTAAATAAGAAATAAATCTTGTTCTTATGAAATCCTAACTTTGCAGTCCATTGCCAGGTTTTAATAGCCTGTAACAGGACTCAGGTAACACAATGTCAAGCATAATGAAATTTACACTTCCTTATTACCACTATCCTGGAGTAGCCCCTCCTGAACTCCACAAGTCCATCCCATGCAGGGGCCTACAGGGAGCTTTGCCAGCAGAAGGATGTCAGTTAGGTCACTGGTAGTATTCTCGAAGAGGACACTAGCACTAGCACTAGAGGATACCAGACTAGCACTGCACTGTGAAAGGGTAGGCTTTGTGGTGATACTTAAGTGACAAACCAGTTCATATATGGAAGTGGTGATAAGAGGGGACAGCACAGGGGAATGGTAATTAAAATATAAAGACTGCTGTTTCCAGCTCTTTTCATGGGAATTCTAAGAAGTTGGGAAAATGAGAGTGGAATGGAAAAGTTGTAGAGGAAATAGCACTGGGGACTTGAAAGGGAATAGGATAGAAAAGAGACTTCATTATCATATCTCCTGCTAAGTGCCCTTTATGAAAACCCAACATACCCAGACTCTTACATCAGTTATGGTTTACAGTAGGAAATAGCATGAAATTTCCCTGGACTGTACCACAATACAATACAGAAGAGCAAGAATTCTTAAAGCCAATATACCAACAAAAGAATAAAGTTCACAACAGATCATTTTAGAACATACAAGGAGTGTATAATGTGAAGTACTTAAGAGCATGAACTTGCCAGTTTCCACCTCTTCCATTTTTGTGGGGCGTTTTATTTACATTTTCTAAGCTTATTTCCTCATCTGAAAGTTAGAGCCGAGACTGACACCTATAAGTTTGCTCTTAAGATGTTTCGTAGATAGTGTTTAAGTAGCTCTATTATCTTAATACTATTAAGTAGCTCTATCTTAATATTATTAAGTAACTATTATTATTACTGGAATTATTTCTATATAATCAATCATTGTAGACAAAGTTGATGTTTACCTCTCCAATGTCTGTTATTCTCTTATTTAAATGAACAATTTTGTACAGGTGTATATTGCTCAGGGAGGGTGACCCTTTCTCCAGCTCAGGATAACTCCTGACAAATCTACGGAAATCTAGTAATCTTATTTGCCCTGCCAGGGATTGTGTTGGACAAGACAAGAAAATAGTCTAGCCAATGAGACATGAGAGAAATCTGCCAAGGGGGGGGGGGGGCTTCTGGGAAAGATGTGTTTTATACAAGAGACTCACGGACAAAATGACCTCTCATACATTGGATGTTGTGTCCAGAGATAGTTTGGAACTGTGCTAGCGTCTTGTGACCATGAGGGGGGCTATTTCTAAGGACAAAACCAATAAGCTAAGGATGCCAGGGGCAGAATGACAAGAGCAACTCATATTCCTGATGATGCCACTGAACCAGTGAAGTAGTCAACTGTGGAAGAACCATCTTACCTCTAGATTTCTGGTTATGATCTAAAATTTCCTTGTTGTCTAAGCCAGTTCAGTATTTTCCTTATAGATGGAGGTATCCTAATTATAGAACGAAAATACAAAAACAGTAAGCAGGGAACAAATATCCTTTTCTCGATGTTGCTCCTAGTTGCTTCAAAAGCCAACAGTTACCTGTGCTAGAGAACACTATTTTCAAACTTTCTTCCTTCTGGTGTCTCCACATGGAAAATCTTCAATAATCCATAAAGGACATGGACACACACACACACACACACACACACACACACACACAATCAAGGGGAATCTCCTTAACTCTTAGCACTGTGGAAAATCTGTCCCTACAAGGAATCATGGATCTCACCCTCCCTCTTCTACTCAGACAGCCATTACCTCCTTCCTGACTTTGAATTAGCCTCTGGAAAGCAATGAGAGTATAACATTAACTTCAGAGGGAGTGAGGTGGGAAGGAGAGAACTGGAGCAGGAGTTCCTGTAGCCAGGAAGAGTAGGCAGAGGGACAAGTACTGGGTGATGCTATCCAAGGGCCTCATTCCCTACTAATGGGATTATCTGGGGGATCCTCTCTCAGACAGAAATTAGAGCAAAGACTTGGAGCCATGTAGAGCCAATGAACACCAACTTATCTCCTCAGTCAGGAAGGACTCCTGAAAAAACAAGCCAATGCAGGATGGCTTGAAATTTTACTTCTATTCTGCACCTCTGTGTGGAAGTTCATTGACCTTTCTCATTTGAACTCACATAACCTTGGATATATCAAGATGTCTGCCTGAAACATCTAGACACATGAAGTGTTTACTGCCCGCAGGTTAAGTTCTCATCTCAAAGTAATTTCCATAATTTCTTTCTGGCTTTAAGGTAGTATTCCAAAAACCATCATAGTTTGCATCAGCTTGAATTTATTTTTCTTGCTTTGTAAATCTGTTACCTTGTCAAGCACAGTGAGGGTGGTTTTCTTCCCCCCACTCACTTTGGATCTCAGATTCCAAACCCCAGATATTATCTGCAAATATCTTAGCCTTCTTAGTCTTTCTCTTTCTCTCTCTCTTCCTCTCCCTTTCTTTCTGTCATATTTGAGGACAATTGTCCACTTACCTAAACAAACAAACGAGGAAAACAAAACAATCATCGCCACTAACAAAAAGCCTTTCATAAAAATCTAATTCACGTATTAAAATATAACACAAAAGACATTTTCATTGTAATACAGACAATTTAGAAGTACATTGAGACAAAGATGCCCCACGAAAACTGCAGACCAATATCCCTGATGAACATAGATGCAAAAATCCTCAAAAAACTATTAGCAAGCCGAATTTAATAATATATTAATGAGATCATATATCACAATCAAATGGGATTTATTCCAGGTATGCAAGGCTGGTTCAATGTCCACAAATTAATCAATGTTACAGCACATTAACAAAATGAAGGATAAAAATCATTGATCATATCCATAGATGCAGAAAAAGCATTTGGCAAACTTCAACATCTATTTATGAGAAAAACTCTCAACAAAGTGGGTATAAAGGGAACATGCTTCAATATAATAAAGGTCATATATGACAAGCCAACAACTAACATCATACTCAATGACAAAAGACTGAAAGCTTTTCTTTAGGATCAGAAACAAGATAAGGGTGCACTCTTGCCCCTTTTATTCAACATAGTACTCCAAGTCCTAGCCAGAGCAATAAGGAAAAAGTTATGGTTATGAGGCAACCAAATTGGAAAGGAAGAAGTAAAACTATCACTATTTGTATGTAGATGACATGATATTATGTATAGAAAAGGCAAAAGACTCCACAAAAAACTGTTAGAATTAGTAAATTCAGTAAAGTGGAAAACAAAATATATAAAAGTCAATTGCGTTTCTGTATACTAACAACAAACTGTTGGAGAAAGAAATTAAAAATACAATCCCAGCTACAACTACAACAACAAGAATAAAATACCTTGGAATAAATTTAACCAAGGGAGTGAAAGACCTATAGAATAAAAACTATAAGATGCTAATAAAGTAAATTGAAAACACACATAAATGGAAAGGTATTCTGTGCCCATAGATTAGAAGAATATTATTGAAATGTCTATATTACACAAAGCAATTCACAGTGTCAATGCAATTTCTATCGAAACTCCAAAGGCATTTTTTATAGGAATAGAACCATCTTAAAAATTTTATGGAACCACCAAAGACCCCTAACAGCCAAAGCAATCTTGAGAGTGAACAAAGCTGGAAACATCACACCTCCTGCACCCTTATGCACTGGTGGTAGGAATGCAAATTGATGTCACCAGTATGGAAAACAGTATAGAGGTTCCTCAAAAAATTAAAAATAAAGCTACCATAGGATCCAGCAATTCCGCTTCTGAGGATTTAGATGAAGGAAAAAAAACAACTTGTATAAGATTTAATGTTCATTGCAGCATTATCTATACTAGCCAAGACATAAAGCAACCTAAGTATTCATCAACAGGCGAATGAATAATTTGGCACATGTGCGCGTGCACGCGCGCGCGCACACACACACACGATGGTATATTATTCGTTCATTAATCATAAAGAAGGAAATGTTGTCATTTGTGACAATATGGATGGACCTTGAAGAAATTATGCTAAGTGAAATAAATCAAAGAAAGACAAATATGGTATGATCTCTGATCTCACTTATATACGGACTCTAAACAAAAACAAAACATCCCCTAGAACTTATAGACACCAGAACACAGTGGTGATTGCCAGAGGCATGGAGGGGGGTGGGGGAGGGCAAAATGGGCAAATGTGGTCAAACAGTACAAATTTCCAGTTATAAAAGAAATGTCATGACAATGTAATGTACAGCATGGTGATTATAGTAATACTGTATTGTATGTTTAAAAGTTAAGAGAGTAAATCTTAAAGGACTCATGAGAATAAAAATTTTTATAATTATGTGTGGTGACAGATGTTAACTAGAGTATTGTGATGATCATTTCAAAATATATGCAAATATCAAATCATTCTGCTGTACACCTGAAATATTATCTGTCAATTACATCTCAATTGAAAAAAGAATTGACCTAACAACAACAAAAAGTAAGCGTATCAACTAAAAAGTAAATGTTCTTCACCACTGTGCCCTATTTCCTAGTCTTTCTCTTTTCTTAGAGGTTACCAGTATTAAGAGTTGGATGTATGCTTTTCAGATATTTCTCTTTGCACTTACATAGATAAATATTGGGTGGAAAAATATTTAGCAGAGGGAGAAATTGGGGGAATTATAGGAGTATTCTTTGTATGCAGGGGGTGATGCATCCAATTTAGTTAGCACAGATAAGATCAACAAGACCATTAAAGAGATGGAGTTAAAACAAAGGGAGAGCACAACTAAGGAATGGTGGACATTTTTTAAACTACATATAAAGACAGACAAAATCAAGGATGGGATTTGACCAAAGAAAATTAAAACCCAAGGTAAAGACAGCAATTTGCATAATACATTCTTCACTACTCCAGCTGTGGGGCCCCAGTTTAGATAATGGCATTTTATGAGATAAACCACATAAATATGCATGAACAGCAATTGGAAAAGGGGGTGCCTACAGACTCTAAGTAGGTTTACTGTGAAGGATGGCTTAGGGAGGAGTTTGGTATAGAGATTTGTGCCATACATGAAAAGTGATGTCAGGATAAAAATGACACAATGATTCTAATAGAGCTGACACAGGTCACAGGTCTGCCTGCTCTAATGAGCTCCTGGGCACTGCTGACTTGTTTCCTTCCTGACCTGGGTCAGAGTTGGTGTTAAGTCACAAATCAGGTAGTTGAATATGTTCGCCTTAAAGATTTGCCTACCTGACATCTTTGTTTCTTAAAAACCTAGATGTTAGCAAATCAAGTTGGGGCAAAAGCACTTGTTTTCATTCTCCTGGTGGCCTAGATAAGGACTCAAAGCACTCTAGGGGTGTGTGTGGGGGGGGGGGTGTGTGCACACGTGCGTGCTCTGCTCGATTTCCTTTGGAAAAGCTGATTGTAGGATGTACAACTAACTGAAAAGTTCTAGTTTTTCATCATTTGGTCTTATTATTCATTTGGTCTACAACATAGATATGATGTTTAAGCTTCAGAAGTCATCTGTTATCATAAAGTGGCCTTAAAGAATTCACTTGGCTGGAGTATTGTCAGAGATACAAGGAGCCTGTGTTTGTGAGTTTGGGAGTGCCCATATCTGTTTCAGATTGCCTATCTCTGTTATTCTGTTGTTGTTTTAATGAATTTCTCAAATGTTTAACTCACTTTGTTTCAGGTTTTCTGTCATATGAAGCCAAACAACCTTTATAAACAATGCTTTCTTCTGTTTCTTTTTCTTTTTTTTATTGGATTAAGGTTGTTATTTTAATTGTAGATGTTGCATTTTATTCTCTGTAATCATGTTAAAGTTATATATCCTTTTTCCTTAAGTGTCCACCATTAATACTTTAAAGCACATGTTGCGGTTATGTTTTTATTTTCCTGTTTAGAATGAATTATTTCCCTACCTTTTCACTGAATAGGTCAAGAACATTATCATTGGGATGCCTGGGTTGCTCAGTCAGTTGAACATCTGACTCTTGATTTTGGCTCAGGTCATGATCTCACCGGTTCGTGAGACTGAGCTCTGCATAGGGCTCCATGCTGGAAATGGAGCCTGGTTAGGATTCTCTCTCTCCCTCTCGCCCTGCCACTCCTGCACAAGTGTGCATTCTGGCTCTCAACAACAACAAAACAAAAACAAAACAAACAAAACCAGAACCCAATCATTTACTGACTTGCCTCCTCATGTAGTTCCCCACATGTATCACTTTTAATTCTTCTTGTTTTATGCCTCTTTATTGAGGTATGATTGCCTTGTAAAAAGCTGGACATATTTAATGTATACAACTCTGAGTGTGGGGATACATATACTCATATCATTTTAAATTCTTGAATATTAAGATTCTCCAGTATTATTATGAAGTATTATTTTAAACCTATTTTATTATATTTAAAGGGATATATAACAGGAAGATTGGTAAATACATATGCTCAGTCTACATGATTGATTTAACCTACACATAATCACATAATATTTATTAAAAATGTATTACTTGTATGTGGAATTTAAGAAATGAATGAGTAAAGGAGAAAAAATAGATTGGCAAACCAAGAAAACAGACTCTTAACTATAGAGAACAACCTGATGGTTACCAGAGGGGAGGTGCGTGGGAAGATGAGTCAAGTAGGTGGTGGGGATTAAGGAGTGTACTTATGATCAGCACTGGGTGATGTATGAAGTGTTGAATCACTATGTTGTATACCTGAAACTAATATTATATTGTACATTAACTAATTGGAATTTAAATAAAAGCTTAAAAAATGCATTAAGTAGGGAACAGGGTTAAGACCACATCTCAAAAAAAAAAAAAAAAAAAAAAAAGTTGTTCCCAATCCTTTTGTATTCGACTCATCAAAACTTCTTCAGCAGTTGTGCACACGTATGTACCTTCAACTATTCACCACCATAAAAGCTCCATGGCCAAGAGATGCAGAGTTACTTCCATATCAGAAAATATAGAAGAGATTATTGTAATTGCTTAAGACTTAACATATTTTAAAGTCACAGATACTATAAACACAGTGAATAAAGAAAACTGCTGCTTAATAGTATGCTATAATCAATTCCCATTAAAGAATTCAATTCCAATTGAAGAATTAAACCCTAACTTATCTCTTTGTTGTTATAAATCTCTATTCTATGGTTTTGTTTCCTTTAAATATACCTACATTAAATTATTATAACAAAGGGTAGTTTGAACAGACTCCTCAATCTGTAAATACACAGATGAAATAATTTAGAAAAGGGTATAAGGCAAACATATACCTATATAGTCACCATACCTAGCCCACATTAACAAAGTCTAGTCAGTATAAATACCAAAGGTTATAAGGCATACAACACACAAAAATTGACATTATACATCAATATGTATATGACACGGAAAATATGAAAAGTTCTAAGATAAACTACCGAAAGGAACAAATTAATTAAACATGATTACAAATAGACGTAGGTCATCTAAAAAAATTTTGCACTATGCTAGGAAATAGCTTCCAAAATATAAAAACATTAACATGACAATTTCAGAGTTTAAACATCTAAGTAGTGGCTTTCAAAATACAAAAAATTGACATCAGGACCACTCAATGGATTTCGTCTGAGGCAGGGACCCTGAAGTGGAGAAGGTGCCAGTGTTAAGACCATTTATGAGTAATGAGTTTTAAGAATCAATGAAGAGGCAACCACAAAGTTCTCAGACCTAGAGGCTAAAGTTAGGTACACATGTCCTTACATTTAAAATTGATACAATTTGCTTTTCCATTTAAGTAGTGCCAGCCATAGGGCTTCAAGCAAAGTCTGGCATGTCATAATTATGAGCATCTTGAGGGCAGGAATTACACAGTAGATGGCAAATGTTTGATATTCAAGAAAGGAGATGTTGATGCCCAACACACTAATCTTAATTTACTCAGGGTCAATCTAGTATGGCTAACTGCTCAAATTAGCTAATAAATCTTAGCCATCTCTAAGAAGCAATGGAGAGTTCACATTCAAATCCAATTTTAGAAGTGAGGAAGACCAGGTTTAATGTTTGCATTTATAATTTATTCCCATGGTGGTGTCGTCGAGAGGAATGTACAAATTCATTCTTGCTTGTGTATGTGCAAGTTGTTTTCATGTTAGTATACACACCAGGACCAAATTCAGTTTAAAATCAGGCTTTCCTGGAAATCTGATTTCACCCCAATACCTGCCACTAACCTGCTGTTGTGTTTGCCACACTGGAAAAGCCCCTGTAGAGCAAATTAAGAAATAGAAGTTCATTCCTTATTCATGACAGGGCTGTGTTTGGCAACTACTTCCCTTGTGCTAACCTTTCTTCACTTTAAAAGATAAATAAATGAGACAAAAGGGGGGAAATACACTGGAAGATAAAATTCCACAAGGAAAATAGACAAGATGGTAAAAGTGAACCGCTATAGTCAAATTCATTAAGCCAACAACCCAAAACAAAAACAAACTCACAAATTCAAGGAGCAGATGAAAATCCAAATGGCTTGAAGGTAGCAGATAAATCCCTAGTGCAAATACCAAGGACTGGACAGGGAAATCTTACAGGACACGCTTTGAGAGAAAAGTTCCCAAAGACCAAGGTCCCCTCAACCTTTTTTGTAGCAATGATCTCTTTGATGATCTGAATTCCTAAAAAAGTGGGCATGTGCATATCTTGCTTATACTCTTAGGGAGCCCCTGGGTCTCCCAAAGCTCATCTGTGAATTGGTGAAAGGCTTGGACCTTGCCTTTTGGCAAATTTCCTCCGTCCTCTCCCCTGCACTCTGTACCACCCTGAGTGGGGTGTCTTTCATGGTGCACGTCTCCCCATGTGGTACCAGGAAGCACCTGGCACTTTTAAGAGTAAATGTTTTATTTAGTCCCTGCTTACAAACTACAGGGCAAGCAACAAAGGAGTAACACAAATATGATAAATTCATAAAATCAACACAACCCAAGCCCCAAGTTCATGGACAACATTTCCTAGGATGAGAAAAATTCTGCCACTAGCACAGCTTTCTCTGGCTCCACCAGCGTTAACTGTGAAGGGTCTGTTCAACTTTGTTGAAAACCTGAAACCAAATTGTATTTGGGCATCCAAACTCAGGGGGACAAATTCAGAATGTGGATCTTTCATTTTTATCTTATACAGGCAAGCTGCTACAGGTTGGGTTCCCGGGGAAGTGGATGCTAAGCTAGAGTTTTTAGTGTGCAGGCCACTCATTAGGGAACATCTTAAGATCAACACTTGTGGAAAGCAGAGAAGGCAGCAGATATGGGCACAGGGAGAAGTGGCACTGTGAGGCAGGCCTGAGGAAAGCTTCTGCTGACCCCACAGTTGGCTCTGGAGTGAAGATGGCCCTTCAGAACTGGCTTGCCTTGGGGTGAAATGGTTGTGCTTGTATATCCCCCCCATCCACCAGTCATTGGGTGTGGGCTACCCCGGAAAGTAGTTGACTACTACTTTCTGGACTAGGTGAACCCTGCAGTTGGAGCAATCCTTCACGTGATATGCTGACATCACTCTCAGCAGCTGGTGCTACCCCTTTTTTGAAGGGATTCTGGGTAGTGCATCTCCATGCCTCTCACACAAGCCAATCGACTTCAAATAAGCTTCAGGTGATGCAAGCTTGACTGGCTTTAAACAGAGCCCATTTCAGAGAAGCAAGATATCTACCATCAGAACTAATTCACTCAAATAATATTAAATGCCTGTGGTGTGCCAAAAACTATTTTAGGTGCTAATGGTATGAAAATCTCTGCCCTCATTTAGGGAGAGATTTAGATAATAAAAAGGCAAACTGATGCAATAAGTAAATAACATATACAGGCACACTTCATTTTATTGCACTTTGCTTTATTGTGCTTTAGAGATACTACGTTTTGTACAGACTGAAGGTTTGTGGTAACCCTGAGTAAAGCAAGTATATTGGCACTATTTTCCGACAGTATTTGCTCACTTTGTGTCTCTGTGTTACATTTTGGTAATTCTTGCAGTATTTCAAACTTCATTATTATATTTGTTACAGTGGTCTGTGATGAGTAATCTTTGGTGTTACTATTGTAATTGTTTTTGGGGCACCATGGGTGCCTGTAAAAGATAACAAAGTTCATCAACAGATGTTATATGTGTTTTGACTATTCCACTGACTGGCTATTCCCATCTTTCTCCCTCTCCTCAGGCCTCCCTATTCCCTGATACACAATATTGAAATTAGGCCAGTTAATAACCCTACAATATCCTCTAAGTATTCAACTGAAAGGAAGAGTCCCACATCTCTCAATTTAAGTCAAAAGCTAGAAATGATTAAGCAGGTCTAAAAGATGGGTCAAAAGGTAGGCCTCTTGGGCCAAACAGTCAAGTTTTGAAAGCAAAGGAAAAGTTTCTAAAGGAAATTAAAAGTGCTACTCCAGTGAACTCACGAACTAGAAGAAAATGAAACGGCCTTATTGTTGATATGGACAATGCCTTAGTGGTCTGGATAGATCAACCCAGCCACAACACTCATTTAAGCCAAAACTTAATCCAGAGCAAGGCCCTAACTCTCTTCAATCCTATGAAGGCTGAGAGGGAGGAAGAAACTGCTCAAGAAAAGTTGAAAGCTAGAAGAGCTTCATGAGGTTCAAGGAAATAAGTCCTCTGCATAACAGAAGAGTGCAAGGTGAAGCAGGAAGTGCTGATGTAAAATCTGCAGCAAGTTATCCAGATAATCCAGCTTATTAATGAAAGTGCCTACACTAAGCAGATTTGCAATGTAGATCAAACAGCCTTCTATTGGAAGAAGATGCCATCTAGGACTTCCATAGCTAGAGAGGAGAAGTCGGTGCCTGGCCTCAAAGGGCAAATTAACTCTCTTATTAGAGGCGAATACAGCTGGTGACCAAGTTGAAGTCCTGCTCAATGACCATTCTGAAAATCCTAGAGCCTTAAAAATTATGCTAAATCTACTCTGCCTGTGGTCTATAAAAGGTAGAACAAAGCCTGGGTGCCAGCACATCTGTTTATAACATGGTTTAATGAATATTTTAAGATAGCTGCTGACATATGCTCAGAAAAAAAGATTCCTTTCAAAATATTACTGCTCATTGACAATGCACCTGGTCACCCAAAAGCTTCGATTGAGATGGACGAGATTAATGTTGTTTTCATGCCTGTTAACATAATGTCCATTCTGTAGCCCATGGATCAAGGAGTAATTATGATTTTCACATCACCTTATTGAAGAAATAACATTTTGTAAGGCTATGGCTGCCATAATGATATCCTTGATGGATCCGGGCAAAGTAAATTGAAAACCTTATGGAGAGGATTCATCACTCTAGATGCCATGAAAACATCATGATTCTTGGGAAGAAGTCAAAAATATCAAATTCACAGGTGTTTGGAAAAAGGAGATTCTAACCCTCAAGGAGGACTCTGAGGGGCTCAAGACTTCAATGGAGGAAGTAACTGCAGATGTGGTGGAAATAGAGAATTAAAAGTGTAGCCTAAGCAGGTGACTGAATTGCTCCAATCTCATGAAAAAACTTGAATGGATGAGGAGTTGCTTCTTTAAGGATGAGCAAAGAAAGTTTCTTTTTTTCTTCACCTTTACTCCACTGTTGTGGAATAAACATCACATAAGTAGGTTTATTTCAGATATTTAATAAATGACATTTAAAAAATTTTAATGTTTATTATTGAGAGACAGAGAGAGAGCATAAGCAGGGGAGGGGCAGAGAGAGAGGGAGACACAGAATCTGAAGCAGGCTCCAGGCTCTGAGTTGTCAGCACAGAGCCCGACGCTGGGCTCAAACTCACAAACCATGAGATCATGACCTGAGCCGAAGTTGGACGCTTAACCAACTGAGCCACCCAGGTGCCCCATTAATAACATTCTAAATATATAAATCAGGATATGGTATTCTTTAACCTTTGACTCAGAGAGGATATACTGTCATTCTTGCTATTCTTTTGAGTCAATTTCTTCCCTGTTTGTGCTAAAAATTTCAAACCAAAGCCAAGAAAGTAGTTTCTTGAGATAGAACCTAATCCTGGTGAAGATGCTGTGAAAACTGTCGAAATGACAGCAAAGGGTTTAGAATATTATATAAACTTAGTTGATAAAGCAGTAGCAGCAGGATCTGAGAGGATTGACTCCAATTTTGAAAGTTCTATGGAGAGTAAAATGCTATTCAACAGCATCATATGCTACAGAGAAATTGTTTCTGAAGAGTCCTTCAATGTTGCAAACTTCACTGTTATCTTAAGAAACTGCCACAGCCACCCCAAACTTTACCAACCACCACCCTGATCAGTCAGTAGCTCTCAACATAGAGGCAAAACCTTCCACTAGGAAAAAGATTATGACTCACTGAAAGCTCAGATGAGGGTTAGCATATTTTTAGCAAAGTGTTTAATTAAGGTATGTACTTTTTAAAGACATGTCATTGCATTAGTGTATATTTTATTTATATATAGCTATTAATAGACTATAGTATAGTGCAGACATAACTTTTATATGCACTGGGACACCAAAAACTCAATTTGACTAGCTTTATTGCAATACTCACTTTATTGTGGTGGTCTGGATCTGAACTTGCAATATCGCTGAGGTATGCCTAGAACTTCAGACAATGGCAAAAAAGACGAAGAAGATAATTGAAGTGGGAAGAGGGTATAGAAATGACTGAGTAGGGTGAGGGAGGTACTAGCTTAATTTGGTGGTCAGGGATACCCTTTCTAACAAGTAGACATTTCAATAAAGTCTTGATTAATAGGCAAGGGGCAAGGGGTGTGAAACATTGTGGGGTAAGAGTATTTCAGGCACAAGAAAGGAAGTTGTCAAGACCTTTAGCGGGACTGAGTTTTGCATATTCAGGGTGCAGCAAGGCTAGTGTGGGTGGAGCAGAGTGAGTGAAAGGAAATGATAGTGGCAGGGAGCCAATATATATAGGATCAAGGGGCCCAAAAGAGGGATCTGGATTCCATGTAAAGTATAATAGAAAGTCCTTGAAGAACTTTCAAGGGAAAGGAAACATGAGCTACTTCACATTTTAAAAATGTTTGCTCTGAGACAATGGGTCCAGAGGAAATAAAGACCACAGATTCAACATTAAAAAAAATGCCAGTGAAATATGCTTAACATAAATTTACCATTTAAAAAAATTTTTAATGTTTATTTATTTTTGAGAGAGAGGGAGAGAGACAGAGAATGAGCAGGGGATGGGCAGAGAGAGAGAGGGAGACACAGAATCCAAAGCAGGCTCCAGGCTCTGAGCCGTCAGCACAGAGCCCAGTGTGGGGCTTGAACCCACGAACTGTGAGATCATGACCTGAACTGAAGTCGGATGCTTAACCAACTGAACCATCCAGGCGCCTCATAAAACTTACCATTTTAACACTTGAGTGTACAATGAAGTGACATAATTACTTAAAACTCAATAGTCTTCTTAGCAGAGTTCATTGCCCTTGTTAGAATGTATTTTCCATGTGGGCAGGAATGATGAGGTGTCCAATGACCCAAAGTGGAGTCTGGCCATAGGAGACCCTCAGTGTCCATTTGTTGAACGTGACATTGAATGAATGCATGTAGGCACTGTCTATCTGCGGCACTGTACAAAACCTCAGCATACCTAGCAACAAATGATCATGGGACATGTGGTCAGAGTGAGGGCACATACATTCATGCGCCCAGGGTAATTTCTCTTTTTTTTAGATTAAAAGGAAATATAAATGGAAATTCTAATACTTTCTTCCAACATCCCGAAGGATCATCTCATATGATCTTCTTGGAGACGGTGATTTTCGACTCCAGGGAAAAACAATTATTTGTTGAATTAACTCCATTTTTCTCAATTTCTAAGTGTTTATTTCAGGTAAATGTTGACCTTAGTCTCTATTATAAGGTACAAATTCTGTGAAATCCAACCACTTATTGATTGATTGATTCTAATGACTTTAATGAAGGCAGACTATCTCATTAAACATGACTAAATGATTATCTTTGAAAACAGAGCTGAAAACACACCATTTTTCAGTCAATAAATGAATTGCTTGTCTTGCTAGTATTCAAAGAGAGAGATTTGAATTTCTATTTAAGCTAGAAATGCTTACAGGCCTGCTGGCAGGTAACATACCAAAACATTCTGAATAGGCTAGAAGACACTGGTTAATGACCACTGCTTGAGGGCCTTCTGGCATTCTCTTCCCTGTTCTCTCACGCTGCTCTGCTTTTTTTCAGAAGTGACAGAGAATAAGTAGTGTCCAGGACCTACTACAGCAACCACCTCAATTATGACTGAGATGTGATCTGCAATAGCAAAAGGCAAGTGCAAACAGGTTTCCACTGGATCTGTCTGCATTTCAATAGAAGCTTCCTAGAGAGATTCTTCCTTCAAGCAAGCAGTTAGTAGAGCTCCAAATCCTTGATGCTACCTGTTAACAGATGTAAATTCTCTATGTTTTGCCCCTTTGCTAAATTATATATTCAATACGAATATTCAAGAGATTCAGTCTTGGGAAAACAGGTGGCCTATTTGTGTAAGCCCATTACTTCTAGATGTGTTTCTTTACACAAAAATACAAAGGCCTCCCAATTCTGTGGTTTGTGCGTGAACAGACAAGCATTAGGTTTGGTTTCCAGATGTAGAAGTCACCATACCAGCCTGCTATGTGATATCTAGTCAAGTTAGGGCACTTCTGAGTTCTATTTTCCTCACTGGTTAAGTTAATATAATTACATCCAAGTACTGGGAGAACTCATTAGTCTTTGATCCTATTGAGAGAAAAAAAAAATCCTCCAACGCAAATTGTAGCAACATTTGTTTAGGTCCTGGCACTGTTTCATTAGGGACATTCTTTCACAGACAGATGCAACAAATATGAAGTACTTAGGTGTAGGCTTTCATAATTAAGGATTGCTTCTTTTCTAAAAATATTTCAGGTATATGATATTATTTGATCTTCACAAAAGTTATGTGCGTTAAGAGGAGCAGAGACTATTACTCACAGTTTATAAATAAAGACATGGAAGCTCAGAGAAGTTACAAAATGAATACAAGTGTACTCACAGTTAAGGTAGACTTAGACCCTAGGCTAGGATTTTGCAACTGCTAATTATTCAACTGCTAGTTGGAGGTCTCCTTACAAAAACATCTATTGTCTTGGGCCAGCTTACTAAATCCAACCTCAGTTATCTGAGTTCCAAACGATGAGACCACATTTTCTTGGTCTCATTTCTTGGTCTCGCCTGCTTTACCACCTCATAGAAAGGATTTGGTTAGCTGGGCATGAAGGCAATGTACAGTGACATGTGAACACTCAGACCAGCTAAATCAACATCTAGAGTAAATTGGAATCAGTAAATGTTCATCTGTGTCAATTACATACTGTTGATTTTGGGATAATTCCATTTCATACACCTTTTTCATGGATAATCCACCGGACATACAAAGCTTTTTATTATCACATCAACCTCTCTCTTTTGGAATTTCAAACCTTAAAAATTAATAGACATTCCACCTAAATGTAGAGTGATAAATTATTCTTATAGCCTTCACTGTAAGATTTGCTGGTATTTAAGTTAGGACTATTCACGCCTGGTACTGTGCCAAGTGGATTACCTGGTTAATCCATCACAAACCCCATTTTACAGGTCAGAGAACTGGTGAGCAGGGATATAATTTGTTCCAGCTCCCATAGCTCCCATAGCTCCTGTGTAGCATGACTGAGGTTCAAACTTGTGTCTACTTGGCATAAGAGACTTGGTTCTTTCTTACTAGGTTATACCAAGACCTTGTTGGTCAGGAATTGTGCCACGCACTGGGAGTAAAGGGAGTTTAGGCAATAAGTATACCTCCTGGATACAGTCAAGTTTATTTTTGTACTCAATCATACATTCATCCAGTATATATTAAGCAACTGCTGTGTGCAGACCCTTTCTCAGGTGAGAGACAACCATGACTACATAGAGATGGTCCCTTAAGAAACCTGTTTATGAGAAAGGGAAGGGAACAATGTGCTGTTGAGGGATGAACAAAATCCCATGGGAGCATAAACACATGTGTAATTCTCACTGGGGAATATGTGTGACATATCTGAAGTGGCTGATGAACGATGACAGGAGGTTTAATTTCAAAAGTAAACCATCTGAGAGGTGAGCCTATTTTTCTCTAAAATTCTTCTTTCTATCCCTTTCTGTCTCTTTCTCATTTATGTTCGCTTAATATGGTCAGAGACCATAGGACCTCAACTTTCACCAGCAGCCGAGTTAGGATGCAAATAAACCACAAGAGCAGCAGCATGACCAACAGCAGCAGAATTGGCCACCTGCATAGAGCAAGACCTTTTCTTCCTCAAGATGACCTTCTCTTCATCAACAAAACTGGTCTGAAGTTTCAGGCAATAAATATGCCACAGCTTCAGGAGAAGAGGAAATAGAACCCTTCCATTGAATCTTGCTCAAAGGTTCTAAAACTCTCTTCTTGGGTTTCTGTTCACCCATCAAGCTCCCCCCCCCCCAAGACTCTGTTTATAGCCACTTCTTTCCTTTGGTACCCATCCCTGGTAGCATGCTCAACCTGTAGGTCTTCTTTGACTCACACTCATTTTAAAGAAATCCTATTTCACAAGCCAGTGGAAACTTTAGCATTACCCACCTCACTTCCACATGCTAAAAGTACATTTTAAACAAATTAAAAAAAAATCTCTCAGATGTATACTCTTCAAATTTGGCCTTTAATGGAATGAGATTATAATGTGTTTGCTCCAGTGTAAAGTAAACTCTGTTTTCATTTTTGGCAGCAGGGAAAAAAATGATGTTGAATGTTACAATGGAATGTATAATTTTTTTTCTCCCAACAGACGCATTCTGCAAATGAGATAAATATTTTAAACGTCTGAAAGGATTGATAAATGATAGCCTAGGTTTATTTTGTAACTCTATAGTCTATATTATATTTTAGGGAAAAAATGAAAATCACCTCTGTGATATAACACTGTCATGTAAACACTATTTGTTTCTCAGAAACCAGATAAAATATTCTGTTTATGCTTTTCTCATTATCCATTCTTAAGGTCTGTATATATTCAGAACAATGATATTATGAAGAAAGGTTAAAACTTATTCATTTCAGTTACCTAAGAAATTTAGCTACACTAAGCCTGGTGAATAATGCACATATCTTTGAAATTAAAGAAACTTGACCACTACTGAGCTGTCCTTTATTTCTGAAGAGAACGTAATGCGCGCTAAGTTGAGAGAGCCTGCAGCAAGGACTTGAGATCCAACTTTGACACATTAACCCTAATGTTTCTGAGCCACGTAGCTCTCGCCTGCATAGTTCCACAACTTTTTACAATGCCCACATAATTTCCAATGATCTTATAGAGACAACTGGCAGTATCCTTAAGGCCCACTTAATTAAGTATTTCCACAGTGGAAAAAGTCAACTATTTGTCTAGAACCAAACACTGGAAACAAAACTTCAATGCCCATTGAACAGATGCATAGGCGAACTGGTCACGGTTACCCAAAACTGTATCTTTGTGCTGTTGAAAGTGATGCTCTGGACCTCATCTTCCACTGGATTTGGAATCATTTGGCCATTTTCCTTCCCTAGATTGAAAAGTTTTTATTTCAAAACCAATGATAAATTCTCTATGTGAAAAGAAAAAAAACATGATAAACCTATAATAGTTTATTTTTCTATTTACCTTAAAATTTCTAGCTATAAGACAGGCTTAGAGAATGCACATTAAAATGGTGGAATCATGGAAAGGAGGAGGAAAGGATCCATAATGGAAATTACACAGAACTGTTTTGGTTCTTTTAGTTCTTATAGGTACCTGTCCTATGTGTTGTTGAAACCTTACAAATCTTGAACTTCCAGATGACTGAATTGAGTTCTTCGAAAAGATGTTTCAGGCATCCTTCCAAAGACAATAGGGACAAAAGGAAATGAGAAAAATAATCTCTGGATTTGCCATGCTAAATTTACAAGTTTTGTTTTCTTTGGAGAAATGAATCATCTTGGTCATCTTACCTAGTAATAATTTTCCCTAAGTTGGTAAAAGTTTTCCCATCTGGCAGCTGAAATATGCAATTACCATTGGTGATAATATCTTTTAGCTATAAAATGACAAATTACTGTCTGTCTGAACACTGTCAGTTGTTCTGAGATCTTTGAAGCAAAACTGCTGTGTGATTAATGGCCTTATTTCTTACCAGTTTGAAACGGTGGAGTCCGTGATATTTCAAGGTGGTAAACACCAAGAAATAGGCTTTCCTCAGTTTTCCAACCCTTCCTTCCTCCCTACCCCATCCTTTAGCTTAGAGGGATTGGAGGAGCCTGCATTCAGCTGGTCAATTAAGATGTTTATGTTCTCCCACCACAAAATTCATGTCTTTTCCAGGGTTTGGGTTTCAAGTTACTTCTTTCTCTCCTAAGAAATCTGCCCCCAGGTCTGTAGCTAGAACATGCCCCTTTTCACATAACGAGTTGGCAGGGAGCCTTTAAAGGTTTTCTGGTGTGGGACAGAACTCGGCATTATTTATTTATATATACTATTTGTCTACAATTATATTTAGGGGAGATTTAGCTGCAGGATTCTGCATACCTGTTAGAAACTGGTACTGCTCTGGTCAACTCAAGATACCTTAACATGAGTATAAAATATTTTTTTTCATCATTTCTTACATGTCTTTATTATTCTCCCCTGTAAAAAAATAAAAAGGAATTTTAATTTCATCCTGAAAACCAATTATTTTTTGCTCCATGAATATAGTCCTTTACAGGTGAATAGCACCAGAAACCAGCAGTTTCTACTCTCCTTTCTTCCACTTAGATGATTTACATGTCATAGAGAATAGATGCTGGATGCTTTCCTATCCTACCCCACCCCCCTCTGTGATAAAGGCACCAAACATGCCTAGAAATAAAACCTCCTCGAGTTTCAGACTCTGGGAGTCATAAGAAGTTTTCTTCTGATATGTTTTATTTAATGGCAAAACTAATGGTAAACTGAAATTCATTACATATTCATGAAAACAGACTTATGCTAAAAGAAATCTTAATGGGAGAATCTTGGAACTCGAACTTTAAAAATGAGAGCTGGGATATAATCACTCCTTAACAAGTGCTTGATAGCAGAAATTGTATTTTGATCTCTGAACCTGTCATTCCCTCACTTGTGCCCACTCTTTCTCAGAAAATGAAAATTTCCAGGTTGCTGAAAGCTCTCTACATATCCAATGTCCATAACTTATTGATGTGATGTGACAGAAGGATGGAAAAATTGCCGTGAATGTGATTCTCTGAAGGCAAAAGGTTGAAATTTCTTGAGGAAATGGATGTTTTCGTAGTTGTAGTATACAATGAAATATATAACTATGAAAGATTTCCTTTAGTTACACTGAAGTAAACATTTCCAGATTGAAGAACAGACACCTATGGATTAGAATCTACAGAGAGAAAAATTTAAGCTCAGACTGATAATAAATGAAGAAATTTACAGTTTCATCAAGGGTCAGGGAAATGGGCAGAAGTGTCCAAGTGCAGACCCAGGGATGGCTTGCAACAGATGGAGGTGGGGGGCGGCAAGCAGATCCTGTAAGTCCTCCATGGTTGTCCTGATTGAAAGGTACAAGTGGCAGAGGGGCACATTTCTGCCAATTGCAATGTAATGCCTCACCAGGAACTAACAGGAGGGAGCAGAATGAGAGACACTGTCCACGCAGCTTTGGTATTAGCGAGCTGTTGCATTCTAATAGTTTATCTTTCAGATCTAGTCACCGTATTGGAAATGAGGAGGATTCCTTTTGGAAACACATCATCAGGGGTCAGTTTCCTAAAGGACCTAACTCACATGTGAGTTCTGCTAAACAGCCTATGACCATAACAACACAGAGGAGAAAAGGAGAGCAGTCAAAAAGTATAGTGTCTCAGAAATGCATTCAATAAACAGAGCAGTAACTCCAAATCAACAAGTGTGTCTTGTGAATCAATTAATTCTTCTCAATTCAGTCTCTGTTTGTATTCCCACCCCCCCCTTTTTAAAAATATTACTACAGAATGAGTTAGCAGGAATGATAGGGAGGGGGAACTAAACTGACAGGCAGTTACCAACAGAGGGTTCTCAACCTCCCCTCTACTTGCTGAGTGCTTACTAAGATCCAAATTCAAGGTGTCACTAACACTCTATTATTTGTTCTGTACAATATCCTAAGGAGTAGACCTCAGAGAGGTTAAGAAACTTGCTCAAAGTCACACTTCTGTTTAGTCATGGAGCATGCTTTAGGCAGCTTGAATGGTAGATCCAACAATTTCCTTGACATTTCCTGCCCAGGTAGATGATAGTACAGGCTCTCCACCTTGCTGTTGGCATGTAGGCAATGGCTCTTCCAGGTGCATGGAAGTCATCGTCAATTTAGAGGCAATCCCTTTCAGGCCTTTTCTAGATCAAAACGCATTCAGGGTTGTCTCCATTTTTGCTGCCTTCTCACAGTCTAGAAAACTTTATCTAGTCAGCAGAGTCTACTCTTTGTAGTGATGGAGAAGACAAAAAGTACATAAAAAAAGGACATTTTATGTAGCTATTCTTAGTGTTCTATAAATTGGTTTATTGCATTCTTTTTGTTTTTCATGTGCTAAAGGGGTAGTCAACTCAGAGTAGGTGTATGATGTTAGAACGTATCATTTTCTTGTTACAGATTATCATGGTTACAGAGTATAATAAGGAGACAGAAGGGAGCATTTTTTTTTTTACAGCTGGAGCAAAAAGAGCAGGGAAAAGTTTCAGTAAACAAACAAAGACAAACACATTCTTTTCAGAAACCCAAGTTCTTTTCAACTTATGAAAGTTCAGTGAATGAATATTCAGTCTTTTATCATAATCGCTAACACTGAAAGAATTTTGAAGCCAGTATTTTACAATAAAGAAGAAGGCAGAAGATGGCAGAGTAAGAGGATCCTGAGCCCTGTCCCATGTTTACAACTAGATATCATCCACACCCAGGTCAGTAAACCAGAGAGCAACGTGAAGCCTGGCAGAACCAAAGCCACAACTAAATATGGAGAAGCAGCTGCATGAGGCTGCCTTCAGGAAGCAGGGAGATATGCACATAGACAGCACAGAGAAACCGGCCCTCACACCAGAGAGCTCACACAGGGAAGACTCATCTCCATAATGTTTGGCTTAAAAAAAACACAGGGGTTGGGGCACCTGGGTGGCTCACTCAATTAAGTGTCTGACTCTTGATCTCAGCTCAGGTCATGATCTCACAGTTTGTGAGTTCAAGCCACACATGGGGTATGCACTGAAAAGTGCAGAGCCTGCTTGGGATTGTCTCTCTCCCTCTCTCTGTGTCTCTCTGTGTGTGTGTGTGTCTCTCTCTCAAAATAAACAAACTTAAAAAATAAAAAGCAGAGGGGCTGAAGTCTGTGAGTTTGTAAAACCAGTGGGACTTGAAGCCTGGAGCTTTAAAGGTCAGCTGACTCACCAGACAAGAGATATCTGGGTTTTTGCCCTTAAAGAGAAAGCAGTCTTTGCGACGAAAGCACAAACACGGCAGTTTACACAACACTGGGGGAGGGGGGTGAGTGGAAGACAGGTCTATTAATACTGATTTGAGTGTGTTGGGGGCTTCTCTGAAAATGAGAGATATGGTGGGTGCCATTTTCCTCCTCCAACATAAACACAGGGACACCTGCCGGAGGTGGGGCCACACAGACATTTGCTACCTAACCTATTAGTAGTATATACCTGGCCACAAGTTCTCCTGAGGACTTGCCCACTCCAAGCCTACTAGCCTTGGACCAACATCCAGTACTTTGCTAACACCACCACCTTACTCCCATAACACTTTAAACTAGAAGTCAGACACACGTGCACGCGTGCACACACACACACACACACACACACACACACACACACAAATATGGAAAGAAGACAAATACATAGCAATTAAACAAGATGCTACTGAACAATGAATGGGTCAACCAGGAAGTAAAAGAAGAAATAAAAAAGTACATGGAAATAAATGAAAATGAAATACAATGGTCCAAAACATCTGGGATGTAGCAAAAAAAAGTTCAAAGAGGGAAGTAGATAGCCATGCAGACCTGCCTCAGGAAGCAGGAAAAAAATCTCAGATAAATAGCCTAAATTTATATCAAAAGGAGCTAGAAAAAGAACAAACAGAACCTAATACCAGCAGAAGAAATGAAATGATAAAAATTAGAGCAGAAACAATATAGAAACTAAAAAAATAAAATAATAGATCAATAAAGCCAAGAGCTAGTTCTGTGAAAGAAATCAATAAAATTGGTAAACTTTTAGCCAGATTTATCAAGAAAATACGAGAAAGGACTCCAATCACAAAAGAGGAGAAGTAACCAATACCACAGAAATATAAGAAAATACTATGAAAAACTATATGCCAAAAAATTGGACAACCTAGAAGAAATGGGTAAATTCCTAGAAAAAAACTACCCAAACTGATGCAGGAACAAATAGAAAATTCGAATAGACTGATAACCAGCAAAGAAATTGAATCAGTAATCAAAAAACTTCCAACAGGAGCTCAGTTGGTAGAGCATATGACTCTTCATCTCAAAGTCATGTGTTCAACCATTGCATCGGGTATGGAGCCTACTTTAAAAAAAAGCTGCAAAAACCCAAAAGAAGCCAAAAAAAACCCACCCAACAAACCTAAGTGCAATACCAGATGGCTTTACAGGTGAATTCTACATTCCACCAAACATTTAAAGATAAGTTAATACCTATATTTCTCAACCTAATAAAAAAAAAAGATAGAAAAGCAAGGAAAATTTCCAAATTCATTCTATGAGACCAGCATTACCCTCATACTCAAACCAGATAAAGACACCACTAAAAAAAAAAAAAAAGAACCACAGGTCAATATCCCTGATGAACATACCTGCCAAAATTCTCAGCAAAATACTAACAAACCATATCCAACAATACATTAAGAAAAAGAATTCACCACAATCAAGTGCAATTTATTCCTGGGTTGCAAGGGTGGTTCAATATTCACAAATCAATCAATGTGATTATCATATCAATAAGAGAAAGGATAAGAACCATATGATCATTTGAATAAGTGCAGAAAAAGCATGACAAAATACAACATTCATTCATGATTAAAAACCCTCAACAAACAGGTTTTGAAGGAACACACCTCTACATAATAAAGGCCATATGTGAAAAACAGCTAACACCATCCTTAATGTGGAAAAACGTAGAGCTTTCCCCCTAAGATCAGGAACAAGACAAGGATGTCCACTTTCACCACTTAAAAAAATTTTCTTAAAACGTTTATTTATTCTTGAGAGAGACAGAGACAGAGCACGAGTGGGGGAGGGGCACAGAGAGAGAGGGACACACAGAATCTGAAGCAGGCTCCAGGCTCTGAGCTGTCAGCACAGAGCCCAACGTGGGGCTTGAACCACGAACTGTGAGATCATGAACTGAGCTGAAGCCGGACACTTAACAACTGAGCCACCCACGTGCCCCTTCACTGTCACCACTTTTAATTCAACCTAGTACTGGAAGTCCTAGCCATAGCAATCAGACAACAAAAAGAGCTAAGAGGCATCCAAATTGGTAAGAAAGAAGGAAAACATTTACTATTTGCAGATGACATGATACTATATATAGAAAACCCTAAAGATTCCACCAAAAAACTACTACAACTGATAAACAAATTCAGTCAAGTCACAGTGTGTACAAAATCAACACAGAAATCTGTTGCATTTTTATACCCCAATAATGAAGCAGCAGGAAGAGAAATTGAGAAAATAATCCCATTTACAATTGCACCCAAAACAAGAGTAGGAATAGAACTAAACAAAAAGGTGAAAGGCATTTACTCTGAAAACTATAAAAAAAAAAAAAAAAAACTGATGAAAGATATTGAAAATAACACAAAGAAACAGAAAGACATCCCATGATCATGGATGGGAAGAATATTATTAAAATGTCTATGCTACCCAAAGCAACCTACACATTCAATGCAATCCCTACCAAAATAATACCAGCATTTTTCACAGAACTAAAACAAATAATCCTAAAATGTGTATGGAACTAGAAAAGACTCTGAATAGTGAAAGCAATCTTGAAAAAGAAAAGCAAGACTGAAGGCATAACAGTTCCAGATTTCAAGTTATATTACAAAGCTGCAGTAATCAAAACAGTATGGTACTTGCACAAAAATAGATACATAGGTCAATGGAACAGAATCGAAAATCCAGAAATAAACTCACAATTATATGATCAATATACCTTTGACAAAGCAGGAAAGAATATTCAATGGGAAAAGGTCTCTTCAACAAGTGGTTTTGGGAAAACTGAGAAGTACACGCAAGAGAATGAAACTGGATCACTTTCTTACACCATACACAAAAATAAATTTGGATTAAAGACCTAAATGTGAAACCTGAAACCATAAAAATGCTTCAAGACAACATAAGCAGTAACTTCTTTGACATCAGCTGCAGTAACTTCTTCCTAGATGTCTCCTGAGGCAAAGGAAACAAAAGTAAAAATAAACTATTGGGACTACATCAAAATAAGAAGTTTCTGCACAATAAAGGAAACAATCAACAGAACTAAAAGGAAACCTACAGAATAGGAGAAGACATTTGCAAATGACATATCTGATAAAAAGTTAGCATAGTATCCAAAATATATGAAGAACTTCTACAACTCAACACCAAAAAACAAAACAAACCCAAGTAATCCATTTAAAAAATAGGCAGGAGACATGAACAGACATTTTTCCAAAGAAGACATCCAGATGGCCAGCAGACACATGAAAAGATGCTCATCATCAGTGATCATCAGGGAAATATAAATCAAAACTATAATGAGATACCACCTCACACCTGTCAGAATGGCTAACATCAAAAACACAAGAAACAATAGGTGCTGGCTGGGAGGTGCAGAGAAAGAAACACCTGCACACTGTTGGTGGGAATACAAACTGGTGCAGCCACTGTGGAAAACAGTATGGAGTTCCTCAAAAAGTTAAAAATAGAACTACTTTATGATCCAGCAATGGCACATCACTGGGTATTTACCTAAAGAATATAAGAACACTAACTCAAAGGATACAAGCACTCCTATGTTTATTGTTGCATTATTTACAAAAGCCAAGATATGGAAGCAGCCCAAGTGTTCATCTATTGATGAGTAAAGAAGAAGTGATAAGAAGTGATTACACACACACACACACACACACACACACACACACACATTATATTGAATGTGGGAAGCACAAACAAATTGATGCATTAATAGATGAAAGGGCTGACAAAATGTTTGGATTTAACTGGCAAAATCACCTTATCCTCAAATGGCCAAGTCTTAAATCATTTTGCATATTCATGTATGATGGATTTCAAAATATTAAACTATACAATGTTAGAGATGTTAAAATAAGTTATAGTCTTTATATGTTTGTATAGTTTTTTATATGTTTATATAGTTTATATGTTTATATAGTCTTTATATGAACTTTGTAAGTTCGCCCTAATGTAAATGAACTTTTTTCAAAATTATTTATTTTCACCTAATGTTATATGTGCCTTAAAAATAATCTTTAATGATTTAAAGTATCTTCATTTTTTTAAGATGCATGCCTATTCAAGCATACCCAGTGAAATTTAAATGGTTAAAGCTTTCATCCAGTGGACTAAGATAATTCACTTGTTAACGTGGGTCCTTGATAATGGAATTTGTAAAACAAAGTTTATTTCCTATGCTCAGAGATAGGATCCCTCAAAGTAATTCTATTTCACAAAAATATGTTTACTATTCTTTAAAGAAGGTAGGGAAAGGGAGAAAAATAGGTAATTATGAATATCTAATCCACTTTGTTAAAAGAAAAATTTTCCCAAATTTGTTTTATGTTCCCATACCAAGTTAGACTTTTACAAAGTTAAGTGCAAAGTTTTAATTAAGTTAAAAATGAACAAGGTAGGAGTTAATGGCAATGTTTTAAATAGCAATCTTCAATACAGAACTTTCTTTTATTAAAGAATTTTTCTTAAGTTTATTTATTTATTTTGAGAGAGAGAGAAAGTACAGTTTGGGGAGGAGCAGAGAGAGAGGGAAAGAGAGAGAATCCCAAGCAGGCTCCACACTGCCAGCACAGAGCCTGATGTGTGGCTTGAACACACAAACCATGAGATCATGACCTGAGCTGAAGTGGGATGCTTAACCAACTGAGCCACCCAGGCACCCCGAACCAGAACTTTTAAGTTGTCCAATGTACACTAGATGAACTAATGGCAAGCAAGCCTCTCTAAGTTGTGTTGTATACAGAAGGGTCTATTCACCTGAGGAAACAGAGTTAAATATTCTTAATGAGCCAAGATGTGGAATATGGCATAAGAACTTCCTTCCAGTCCTTGTATGTGCTGTCCAGTCTACATATTAATTTGTTCCCAAAATAATGGCTAGGTCTTATTTGCAAAATAGACTTTATCTAAATGAATAACAGAAGAAACACCTCCAAAGGACATTTTATAAGGCTCAATGGGAGGACTGTGGCCTTTGAGTACCATTAGGATGGAGACTCTGGTTTCCTTTGGTTCATCTCATGAGAGGCTGTGTTAGGAGACGACTTTCCGGAGTATTGTGAAGATGGCGGCGTAGGAGGACGCGGGGCTCACAGCGCGTCCTGCCGATCACTTAGATTCCACCTACACCTGCCTAAAGAACCCAGAAAACCGCCAGAGGATTAGCAGAAGGGAGTCTCAGGAGTCAAGCGCAGACTAGAGGCCCACGGAAGAGGGTAGGAAGGGCGGTGAGGCGGTGCGCGCTCCACGGACTGGCGGGAGGGAGCCGGGGCGGAGGGGCGGCTCGCCGGCCAAGCAGAGCCCCCGAGTCTGGCTGGCAAAAGCGGAGGGGCCGGACGGACTGTGTTCCGACAGCAAGCGCGACTTAGCGTCTGGGAGGTCATAAGTTAACAGCTCTGCTCGGAAAGCGGGAAGGCTGGAAGACAAAGGGAGGGAGAGCTGCTGAGCCCCCGGACGGCAGAGCTGAGCTTGGCGGGGAACAAAGGCGCCAGCGCCATCTCCCCCGCCCATCCCCCAGCCAAAATCCCAAAGGGAACCAGTTCCTGCCAGGGAACTTGCTCCGCGCAAACACCCAACTCTGTGCTTCTGTGGAGCCAAACCTCCGGCAGCGGATCTGACTCCCTCCCGCTGCCACAGGGCTCCTCCTGAAGTGGATCACCTAAGGAGAAGCGAGCTAAGCCTGCCCCTCCAGCCCCCGTGCACCTTGCCTACACACCCCAGCTAATACGCCAGATCCCCAGCAACACAAGCCTGGCAGTGTGCAAGTAGCCCAGACGGGACACGCCACCCCACAGTGAATCCCGCCCCTAGGAGAGGGGAAGAGAAGGCACACACCAGTCTGACTGTGGCCCCAGCGGTGGGCTGGGGGCAGACATCGGGTCGGACTGCGGCCCCGCCCAGTAACTCCAGTTATACACCACAGCACAGGGGAAGTGCACTGCAGGTCCTCACCACGCCAGGGACTCTCCAAAATGACCAAACGGAAGAATTCCCCTCAGAAGAATCTCCAGGAAATAACAACAGCTAATGAACTGATCAAAAAGGATTTAAATAATATAACAGAAAGTGAATTTAGAATAATAGTCATAAAATTAATCGCTGGGCTTGAAAACAGTATACAGGACAGCAGAGAATCTCTTGCCATAAAGATCGAGGGACTAAGGAACAGTCACGAGGAGTTGAAAAACGCTTTAAACGAAATGCAAAACAAAATGGAAACCACAATGGCTCGGCTTGAAGAGGCAGAGGAGAGAATAGGTGAACTGGAAGATAAAGTTATGGAAAAAGGGGAAGCTGAAAGAAAGAGAGATAAAAAAATCCAGGAGTATGAGGGGAAAATTAGAGAACTAAGTGATACACTAAAAAAAAATAATATACGCATAATTGGTATCCCAGAGGAGGAAGAGAGAGGGAAAGGTGCTGAAGGGGTACTTGAACAAATTATAGCTGAGAACTTCCCTGAACTGGGGAAGGAAAAAGGCATTGAAATCCAAGAGGCACAGAGAACTCCCTTCAGACGTAACTTGAATCGATCTTCTGCACGACATATCATAGTGAAACTGGCAAAATACAAGGATAAAGAGAAAATTCTGAAAGCAGCAAGGGATAAACGTGCCCTCACATATAAAGGGAGACCTATAAGACTCGTGACTGATCTCTCCTTTGAAACTTGGCAGGCCAGAAAGGCTTGGCACGATATCTACAGTGTGCTAAACAGAAAAAATATGCAGCTGAGAATCCTGTATCCAGCAAGTCTGTCATTTAGAATAGAAGGAGAGATAAAGGTCTTCCCAAACAAACAAAAACTGAAGGAATTCGTCACCACTAAACCAGCCCTACAAGAGATCCTAAGGGGGATCCTGTGAGACAAAGTACCAGAGACATCACTACAAGCATAAAACATACAGACATCACAATGACTCTAAACCCATATCTTTCTATAATAACACTGAATGTAAATGGATTAAATGCGCCAACTAAAAGACATAGGGTATCAGAATGGATAAAAAAACAAGACCCATCTATTTGCTGTCTACAAGAGACTCATTTTAGATCTGAGGACACCTTTAGATTGAGAGTGAGGGGATGGAGAACTATTTATCATGCTACTGGAAGCCAAAAGAAAGCTGGAGTAGCCATACTTATATCAGACAAACTAGACTTTAAATTAAAGGCTGTAACAAGAGATGAAGAAGGGCATTATATAATAATCACAGGGTCTATCCATCAGGAAGAGCTAACTATTATAAATGTCTATGCGCCAAATAGCGGAGCCCCCAGATATATAAAACAATTACTCATAAACATAAGCAACCTTATTGATAAGAATGTGGTCATTGCAGGGGACTTTAACACCCCACTTACAGAAATGGATAGATCATCTAGACACACAGTCAATAAAGAAACAAGGGCCCTGAATGATACATTGGATCAGATGGACTTGACAGATATATTTAGAACTCTGCATCCCAAAGCAACAGAATATACTTTCTTCTCGAGTGCACATGGAACATTCTCCAAGATAGATCATATACTGGGTCACAAAACAGCCCTTCATAAGTTTACAAGAATTGAAATTATACCATGCATACTTTCAGACCACAATGCTATGAAGCTTGAAATCAACCACAGGAAAAAGTCTGGAAAACCTCCAAAAGCATGGAGGTTAAAGAACACCCTACTAACGAATGAGTGGGTCAACCAGGCAATTAGAGAAGAAATTAAAAAATATATGGAAACAAACGAAAATGAAAATACAACAACCCAAACGCTTTGGGACACAGTGAAGGCAGTCCTGAGAGGAAAATACATTGCAATCCAGGCCTATCTCAAGAAACAAGAAAAATCCCAAATACAAAATCTAACAGCACACCTAAAGGAAATAGAAGCAGAACAGCAAAGGCAGCCTAAACCCAGCAGAAGAAGAGAAATCATAAAGATCAGAGCAGAAATAAACAATATAGAATCTAAAAAAACTGTAGAGCAGATCAACGAAACCAAGAGTTGGTTTTTTGAAAAAATAAACAAAATTGACAAACCTCTAGCCAGGCTTCTCAAAAAGAAAAGGGAGATGACCCAAATAGATAAAATCATGAGTGAAAATGGAATGATTACAACCAATCCCTCAGAGATACAAACAATTATCAGGGAATACTATGAAAAATTATATGCCAGCAAATTGGACAACCTGGAAGAAATGGACAAATTTCTAAACACCCACACTCTTCCAAAACTCAATCAGGAGGAAATAGAAAGCTTGAACAGACCCATAACCAGCGAAGAAATCGAATCGGTTATCAAAAATCCCCCAACAAATAAGAGTCCAGGACCAGATGGCTTCCCAGGGGAGTTCTACCAGACATTTAAAGCAGAGATAATACCTATCCTTCTCAAGCTATTCCAAGAAATAGAAAGGGAAGGAAAACTTCCAGACTCATTCTATGAAGCCAGTATTACTTTGATTCCTAAACCAGACAGAGACCCAGTAAAAAAAGAGAACTACAGGCCAATATCCCTGATGAATATGGATGCAAAACTTCTTAATAAGATACTAGCAAATCGAATTCAACAGCATATAAAAAGAATTATTCACCATGATCAAGTGGGATTCATTCCTGGGATGCAGGGCTGGTTCAACATTCGCAAATCGATCAACGTGATACATCACATTAACAAAAAAAAAGAGAAGAACCATATGATCCTGTCAATCGATGCAGAAAAGGCCTTTGACAAAATCCAGCACCCTTTCTTAATAAAAACCCTTGAGAAAGTCGGGATAGAAGGAACATACTTAAAGATCATAAAGGCCATTTATGAAAAGCCCACAGCTAACATCATCCTCAACGGGGAAAAACTGAGAGCTTTTTCCCTGAGATCAGGAACACGACAGGGATGCCCACTGTCACCGCTCTTGTTTAACATAGTGCTGGAAGTTCTAGCATCAGCAATCAGACAACAAAAGGAAATCAAAGGCATCAAAATTGGCAAAGATGAAGTCAAGCTTTCGCTTTTTGCAGATGACATGATATTATACATGGAAAATCCGATAGACTCCACCAAAAGTCTGCTAGAACTGATACATGAATTCAGCAAAGTTGCAGGATACAAAATCAATGTGCAGAAATCAGTTGCATTCTTATACACTAACAATGAAGCAACAGAAAGACAAATGAAGAAACTGATCCCATTCACAATTGCACCAAGAAGCATAAAATACCTAGGAATAAATCTAACCAAAGATGTAAAAGATCTGTATGCTGAAAACTATAGAAAGCTTATGCAGGTAATTGAAGAAGATATAAAGAAATGGAAAGACATTCCCTGCTCATGGATTGGAAGAATAAATATTGTCAAAATGTCAATACTACCCAAAGCTATCTACACATTCAATGCAATCCCAATCAAAATTGCACCAGCATTCTTCTCGAAACTAGAACAAGCAATCCTAAAATTCATATGGAACCACAAAAGGCCCCGAATAGCCAAAGTAATTTTGAAGAAGAAGACCAAAGCAGGAGGCATCACAATCCCAGACTTTAGCCTCTACTACAAAGCTGTCATCATCAAGACAGCATGGTATTGGCATAAAAACAGACACATAGACCAATGGAATAGAATAGAAACCCCAGAACTAGACCCACAAACGTATGGCCAACTCATCTTTGACAAAGCAGGAAAGAACATCCAATGGAAAAAAGACAGTCTCTTTAACAAATGGTGCTGGGAGAACTGGACAGCAACATGCAGAAGGTTGAAACTAGACCACTTTCTCACACCATTCACAAAAATAAACTCAAAATGGATAAAGGACCTGAACGTGAGACAGGAAACCATCAAAACCTTAGAGGAGAAAGCAGGAAAAGACCTCTCTGACCTCAGCCGTAGCAATCTCTTACTCGGCACATCCCCAAAGGCAAGGGAATTAAAAGCAAAAGTGAATTACTGGGACCTTATGAAGATAAAAAGCTTCTGCACAGCAAAGGAAACAACCAACAAAACTAAAAGGCAACCAACGGAATGGGAAAAGATATTTGCAAATGACACATCGGACAAAGGGCTAGTATCCAAAATCTATAAAGAGCTCATCAAACTCCACACCCGAAAAACAAATAACCCAGTGAAGAAATGGGCAGAAAACATGAATAGACACTTCTCTAAAGAAGACATCCGGATGGCCAACAGGCACATGAAAAGATGTTCAACGTCGCTCCTTATCAGGGAAATACAAATCAAAACCACACTCAGATACCACCTCACGCCAGTCAGAGTGGCCAAAATGAAGAAATCAGGAGACTATAGATGCTGGAGAGGATGTGGAGAAACAGGAACCCTCTTGCACTGCTGGTGGGAATGCAAATTGGTGCAGCCGCTCTGGAAAGCAGTGTGGAGGTTCCTCAGAAAATTAAAAATAGACCTACCCTATGACCCAGCAATAGCACTGCTAGGAATTTATCCAAGGGATACAGGAGTACTGATGCATAGGGGCACCTGTACCCCAATGTTTATAGCGGCACTCTCAACAATAGCCAAATTATGGAAAGAGCCTAAATGTCCATCAACTGATGAATGGATAAAGAAATTGTGGTTTATATACACAATGGAATACTACGTGGCAATGAGAAAAAATGAAATATGGCCTTTTGTAGCAACATGGATGGAACTGGAGAGTGTGATGCTAAGTGAAATAAGCCATACAGAGAAAGACAGATACCATATGGTTTCACTCTTATGTGGATCCTGAGAAACATAACAGAAACCCATGGGGGAGGGGAAGGAAAAAAAAAAAAAAAAAAAAGAGGTTAGAGTGGGAGAGAGCCAAAGCATAAGAGACTGTTAAAAACTGAGAACAAACTGAGGGTTGATGGGGGGTGGGAGGGAGGGCAGGGTGGGTGATGGGTATTGAGGAGGGCACCTTTTGGGATGAGCACTGGGTGTTGTATGGAAACCAATTTGACAGTAAATTTCATATATTAAAAAATAAAAAAAATAAAAAAAAATTAAAAAAAAAAATTAAAAAAAAAAAAAAAAAAAAAAAAAAGGAGACGACTTTCCTCCTATTCACTAAGCCACAAAAAGACCCTAAAGGTATTTCTTCCTAATCTTGACACTTTCCTCACCAATCCAGGCTCAGACCAAAGAATTTATAAAGATATAAATTGTTCAAATCTCTCTCCACTGAAGGCAATTTTGTTTCCCAAGGAACATTTAGCAATTTCTGGAGAAAAACCGAGGAGGTTGCTCCTAGTATCTAGGGATGGAAGCTAACGATGCTGCTACTTATTTTACAAAGCACGGGACAGCACCCCACAACAAAGAATTATCAGTCCTGAAATGTCAACAGTGCAGAGGTTGAGAAACCTTATTGTAAACCAAATGGAGGAAAAAACGTCAATAGAATACCACATCACTTCAAATGCCTCAAGGACAATAAATTTAAGGCAAATTTCAAAATTGCAATGACACACAGTGGGCTCTCCTCCCTGCCTATCAGGAGACTCTTTAGAAGGATGTGAGGCACTTAGGCTGATGTGATAACTTCTTTTAATGGCTTCATATTTCTCAGGGAAACATCCCAAATGAGGGTACAATTTAAAAACAATCCATTAGCATCTTTATTGTAAATGACTTCAGTACCACACCATACAGAGGAATCATGGTGTGAACTGTTTTCATAAGCAGTTGCTGCTTTAAGAGAAACCACGGCCACAACAAAACAATGTCTCATTTTTCTACCACAACTTGACAATGATTTATTCTACTCTGAGGCTGAATATTTTCTCTACAACATTCAAAGCACAGAACATAATTTGTAACTATAAAATATTTGTTGTCTCGCAAGTTCAGCTTTTGAAGTTGCCTTGTTTTAAATATTTTTATTTTTGCCCTTTATACCAAATTAGACAGTGGCCCACTGATTATCTCTAAGCTAATGATACCCTTGATTCTATCATGCATATAGGTTAAAAGAAAGTATCATACTCATACGGACATTTGCCCAAATGATTTCTTCAGCTTTCATTTTTAAATCATAAACCTAGCATACAAACACATTAGAAACAATTCTAGGGTCCCTGGGTGGCTCAGTCGTTTAGCATCTGACTTCAGATTAGGTCATGATCTCACGGTTGGTGAGTTCAGTCTCAATTTGGGTAAGAACACAAGCCCCAGGTAAGCCCCAGTTGAGCCCCGCTACTCTTTCTCATTCTCTCCCCCGACCCCTCATGGAATTCTCTCTCTCTCCCCCTCGCTCACTTATGTCCTCTCTCTCAAAAAAAAAAAAAAAAAAAAAAAAAAGAAAGAAAAAGAAAAAAAGAAAAGGAACAATTCTAACCACAGAAATACATAGCATAAAAAGTAAAAAACCATCCCCAATCTCATTCTCTGCCTCATTCACAATGTATTAGGTAGTTCGACAGGCTTACAATTTTTCATTTCAAAAAGATTTCTGAGAGGTGCCCAGGTGGCACAGTTGGTTGAGCGTCCAATTCTGGCTCAGGTCATGATCGTATGGGTGGTGAGTTTAAGCCCATGTCAGGCTTTGATGGGCTTTGCGCTGACAGTGCAGAGCCTGCTCGGGGTTCTCTCCCTCTCTCTCTGTCCCTTCTCCACTTGTGTGCACTTCCTCAAAAAAAAAAAAAAAAAAAAGAATTTAAAAAAAGAAAAGATTTCTGAATAGGAAACCCAGGCAAATCATTCAAAATTCAAAAGTTACCAAAGGGTTTATAGGAAAAATTGTCTCCTCCCTTCCCCGTTTCTAGCAATTCAGTTCCCCCCCCCCCCCATACAGCCAAACTCTGTTTAATCAGTTTGTATATTTGTGATACATTTTCTCCCCATTATATTTCATGTTTTTATGGACATGTATGTGTTTACAATATTAAGCTACCATTTATAAGCTACCTATATTCACTAAAGGTCTAAACTGCCAAGAACTCTACATAATTTCATTTGGTCACCTTATCAGCTCTGAGAGTTAGAAAATATTTAAGTTAAATATTTAAGAAACATGATATTGTGCAACGTATAAAATTTTGTACTTCAAAAATGGTCAAATCTCAGTAAATCATATGGTTGGCCCTAATAGAAGTAGGAGATTTCCATTTTCTGCAGGAAGAGTGTGTATCTTGAGAACCCTCTTTCTACAAAACATCTTGAACGGCATAGCTGAGTTTGCACGAAAGTGAGGGAAATCATCAGGAGGCCAAGTACAAACTGGGAAATGAAATCAGTCCCAAACCCTTGATGATTAGAGATAAAACATTCATAGAAGATCAAGACATAAAGCCGTGGGGCTCATAGATGAAATGGAGGGCTCAAAGGAAACATAATTGAAACTCTAATTAAAAAAAATAAAAACAAAAACATATCTTCCTTTCACCACAGATAGGCAATAAAGTCACTTATCTTTCCTGGCTTTAGTTCCATGTAGGGGAAACCAAAAGGGCTTCCCTGATAACTGACTGCCCTGGAGCATTTTTCCCCCTGGAGTTTGAGATTCAGATCTAGGCTTCCCATATAAAGTAAGTAGTATAAAAGGGATTTAGGCTGGCAAAATGCCCAATTCATCTGTGAGAAGCAAATACAGTCATTTTAGAGAGAAACCTCTTCAACCTAGATCAGAAAAGAGTCCCGCAGGTAAAGAAAACTCCGCTTCTCATGAAACTAAAAGCATAAGAAAATAACAAGACAGCATGAAAAAAAAAAAAAGATTTAAAGCAACAAATGGAACTTCTAGACTTGAAATACATGATCACTGTCTCAATGGAAAAGTTAAAGAGCAGATTAGACACCACTGAACAGAAAATCATTGAAATCAAAGATGGAGCTGAGGAAAGATAGAGAGAGGGAATATATAAGAAAAATGGAGGATAGGAAAAGGTTCGTTGTGTCTAAATTCGATATTTTTAAAAAGGGTCAATATTTAAAGAAATAATGACAGAGTTTCCAGAATTGATGAAAGATAAGAATCTTCATGCTCAAAAAACAGGAGTCCCAAGTAGGATAGGAACCTACATGTATCATAGTGAAATTACTAAAAGTCGAAGATAAAGATCTTAGAAATAGCCAGAAAAAAATTTTTAAGAAGTTTTGTAATTGCTTGAGAACACAAATCCAGTAACCAGCAGAATAACTCCTGAATTATTCTCAGCCAACATGAAATGCCCTTATATATTTATTTGAAATCCCAGCTTTTAGTTTTATTCTCTGCTTTTTAAACTTTAAACATGTTGTTCATTCATTCAAATATTTATTGAGCAACTACCATGTTCCAGGACAAAAACACAAAAATAACCTTCCATAAAACAAAACAAAATAGTGAGAAACAGGACTCTGAATACAGCCCAGGGGCCAGCATGGTTTCTGACTTGTCATGCACGGACTTGATGGTTAAACATGTGCGAGCTTCTTCCTGAAATTATCTCCTGAACTCCTATACATACCCAGCCTAATATTATTTTTGGTGGGAATGGGGAAGCAACAGATATTAAGCTGGATGAACTTTTAGCTTTTTACCTTAGTGAAATGTGCTTTAATAACTTCGTTTCTTTTGGTGAAAATGGTCACTCTTCTCTTACAACTTTATGTCACATTAATAGGAACCACTAGGTTATTCTGCAAAGATACATGATGTCCTACTTCCATCCCCTCCTCCCAACCACTTTGCCTTGGTAGTGTGAAAACAAAACGAAAAATAGATTTACCTGAGATTGCAGAAAATAACCACATAATTTGTTCTTTAGCCACATTCTACTTAGTCTAAGAACCGTGATTCTTGTCTATCCTTTATAGCATGCATCAGGTATAGATTACCTTGCATTTGTATAGATATATATGTTTTTAAACTTTCATATGCATCTTAAAATTCACATATATGTGTATATAGACATATATTTGTAAAGATTCTCAGTTTAATAAAAATATTTAAATTAGACTTCTAGGGGGACGTATGGTCCAAAATGTATACTTTTGTAGTCTAAGGAGGCAGTGAGAATTATTAGACTATGACAAGGAAAAATATTAAACTAATCCATTAGTTCCTTTATAAAAGCCAAATGAGTCATCGGAAAGTAAACTAATTTTTTTAATTTTATAAAATATTTTATTATGAGTGTATCATGGAGAGTAAAGGTATATAGCTATATAAAACATTTAAAAAACAACCTTATGCTCATCAGCCAGCTTAAGAAACTGAACATTACCAATATTTTTTTAAGACTATTGTGCATCCTTCCATGGTAGCATACTCTGCTCTTCCTCCCAGAGGGGATCACTGTCCATTATTTTTCTTCATATTTTAATCGCACACGTGTCCATGAAAAATATATTCTTTACATCTGCCTATTTTTGAACTATATATTAATATTACTATGCTTCCGCATTCTTTTGCAGTTTGCTTTTGGAGCTCAAAATTATTTTTCCTGAAATTCATTTACATTGGTCTATATAGCTGTAGTTCATTTTTACCACATCACAGTATTTTATTGAATGATTATGTCATAATTTATTCTACTCTCAGTGGACAATTGAGCTGTTTCCAGGATTTGCTATTATGAACAATGCTACCATGGACATTCTTGTACATGTTTTCTGGGTACACATGTGCAGAGATTTGCAGTAGAATGGCTAAGGCAAGGGATATGGGCATGTTCAGTTAGACAAATTGTTCCCCAGTTTATACTCTCATCTGCTCTGAGTGTTTCTACAGCTCAGTGTCCTTTTCACCATTTGGTATTGTCAGACTTTTTTCTTCCATTCTGAGGGCTGTGAAATAGTACATCATTATTTAAATGTTCACTGGTAATAACAAGGTAGAGAATCTTTTGATCATTTGGATAATTCCATAACTTGTATATCCCTTTGTATTATCTATGTCATCTGTGTATTCCTTCCCTTCCTTTCCTATTCTAATGCCATTTCTCCTTTCACGTTAAGACCTCCAATGCAACGTTGAATACTAGTGATAATCATATGTATGCTTCTACTATTCCTTAGAATGCTTTCAGCATTTCACTACTGAATATGTTTTGTCTATATACTTTGATGAATTTGTTTTGTTTGGAATGGCCCTTTTCTTTTTCTCTTTGTGGTTTTGGTATTAAGTTATACTCATAAAACCAGAAGTGGATTATATCCTTTTAAAATATTCTTTTAAAGAGTTCACATAAGAGTTAGTTGAATGATCTCTTTGAATCGGAGGACCTGTGTTGAATACAACAGGATTAGCCTATCAAACCACCTGAGCCTAGGACTTGATTTTGGGGGGGGAAAATGACTACAAGTTTAATACCTTCAGTGACTGTAAACTATTTATACTTCTTACTTATTCTTGAATCTGTTCTAGTAATTTGACCATTTCACATGTTTAGAAAGCTTTTGGTGTTTGGTGGTTCATAATAGTCTCTGCCTGGTTTCTGTAGCATCTGTAGTTATACCTTCCTTTTTCTTTTCCCAAATTCTTTATCTGTGTCTTTTTTCCTTTTTTAGTTTTCTTGTCAGTTTGTCAATTTTCTGGGTTTTTAAATTTTGCTTTGCTTGCTGTGTCTATGCAATCTTTATTTTTTGATTTCACTAATTTTTACCTTTATCATGTGCTCATCTAATTTCATTAGATTTATTCTATTTTTCTTTTTGTAATTTCTCAAGGTTAGATATTAAGCTCCTATATTTTCAGAGTTTCTTCTTTTCTAATACAAGTATCCAAGGCTACTGAACTATTCTCTCTTAGCTCCCAAATCACCCTTCTCTACTTTGTAATGCTGGGACTCTTCAAGTCACATTTTTCCTTTCTATTGGATTCCCTGTTTATTCTAATAGCTGCTAAAAGGGAGATGAGAAGACTGGAGGAGGGAGAAGGAAACTGTTACTACTGTCTTCGCTTCCTGTTCCTGCTAATGGCACCCCAACAGTGTTTCTTCAGTTTGGCAGGGGTATTCTGGTTCCAGTTTCCCCTTTTCTTCCAGTCCCATAAGCAGCCACACTGTCTCCCATCAGAGACACCAGCACCAGCTGATGCTCCCTTCTTCAGGAATCTGAGTCCCACATCTGCAGGGCTGCTTTCTCTAAACTCCTCAAACACAGCAGTGGCTGGGCAGCATTGTCTTATCGGAGGTTTGGGCACCAGTTCTGCAGACTTTTCTCCAAACCATTAGATTCTAAGAACTCTAGTAACCTCTTCCTTCTTTCCCTTAGTGCTGGCAGCAGATACTACAGTACAGTAGCAGATACTGCAGTTATTAACTCTGTGTTACCTCAGTGGGTCCCTTTGCTCTTCTTGTAGCAGCGTCAAAACCAAAACACAAAAATAGGTTTGCCTCGTGAAAAAAGTACAACATCTACCTGCAGTGAATAACCAATGGAAAGATGGGGCATTCAGTGTCAGATGTGGCTCTTACTGCACACACTGATGCTGCTTAACCAACCATCCAGATAATGTGGAAAAGCGATTTTTCTATCCAGGTCTTGATCATTTAAATGAAGCTGGTAATCCTAGAAAACCTGTTTGGGCCGTGTGTGTGTGTGTGTGTGTGTGTGTGTGTGTGTGTGTGTGTGTGTTTAAATGAACACCCATTCAAGAATTAGTGTATTATTTCTATGTAAATTTGTGACATAAAATATTTAAAATGTTCAAATATTCTGGCCAATGTTTTATTTATGTTCAATAAACATAAATGTTTAATGTAGTAAAATAACATTTTAGGCTTGAATACATTCATATTACAGCATGAAAGATTTAATCTTTCTCTTTAAAGAAAATTCAGAGAGTAGCAATGAGTAAAAAATAACTAACATGATAGCTATATCTCATCACATTAGCATTAGTTTTTATATGTTCTAATAAAGGACAGTAAGATAATTCACCATTTTTATTTTAATCTCATTTGGCCTCTTCTTCCAATTTAATCTATTAAATTCTTTAAACTTAATTCATTGGGTGACTATCTTTAAAAAGCATTTGCTAGCTGAATTATTTTCACCCTCTTTAATAATGAATGGTATCTGAAGGATGAGTTAGGAAAACCACCAAAGCCAAACCCCTTGTACATAAGAAGAAAAATTGGTTGCATGTGTCCATAGAAATGATGTGTGAAATGACCAACTGTTCAGTTGCAAAACTGTAGAAATAGAAATTATATAACTGACAAAAACTCTGTTCTTTCATAGGTCTCACATTCTTGAGCTTGTCAAGAAAAGTTGTATTTTCTAAAGATCTAGTGGCTTTATGTAGATTTTTCAAAATAAAGTGAAATTAGCTAGTGCATTTAAGGAGAGAGCTATGTTTAGGGTCATGTTTGAGAAAAAAAATCAAAAATGAGAATTCCATCTGAAAGACTAATTACAAGTAATGAGATGGACTCTCTTAAGAAACCCAAGTCCAAGGCTAGATGGCTTCACTGGTGAATTGTATCAAACATTCAAAAAACAATTAATAACAAATCTTCCAAAACTCTTTCAAAAAATTACAAGAGAAGAGGAGTTTGGAAGAATTCCTATGAGGCCAACATTCCCCTGATACCAAAAGCAGATAAAGATGCCAAAAAAAAAAAAAAAAAAAGAAAAGAAAAAGAAAGAAAAAAGAAAAGAAAATTATAGGCCAATATCTGTGATGAACACAGATGCCAAAGTCCTGAACAAAATATTACCAAATTCAGCAATAAAAGGATCACACATGATAATCAAGTGGAATTTACTTTATGGATGCAAAGATGGTTTAAAACCCACAAATCAATGTAATACATAACATTAACAAAATGAAGGATAAAAATCATGTTAGCATCTCAATAGATGTATAAAAACATTTGACAAAATTCAACATCCATTTTTAATAAAAACTCTTAACCAAGTAGGTATAGAGGGAATGTACCTCAACATAATGAAAGGCACATATGACAAGCCTATAGCTAACATCATACTTAACAATGAAAAGCTGAAAACTTTTTCTCTAAGATTAGAAACAAGACAAGGATGCCAGCTCTCACCACTTTTATTCAACATAGTACTGGCCATACCAATTAGGCAAGTAAAAGAACTAAAAGCAATCCAAATTGAAAAAGAAGTAAAGCTGTTACTGTTTGCAGATAACATGGTATTATATATAGAAAACCCTTAAGACACCATGAAAAAACTATTAGAATAAATAAAGTTGCAGGATACAAAATCAATGTATAGGATTTTGTTGTTTCCATACTAGTTCCATGTTACTGAACTATCAGAAATATTTAAAAAACAATCTTATTTACATCAAATTACATTAAAAAAAAGAATAAAACACCTAGGAATTACTTTAACCAAGAGGGTGAAAGATCCATACATTGAAAACTGTAAGACATTATTGAAAGAAATTAAAATAACACAAGTAAGTGGAAAAAATAATCTGTGAGGATTGGAAGAATATTGTAAAATGTCCACACTACCCAAAGCAATCTACAGATTCAGTGCAATCCATATCAAAATTCCAATGGCATTTTTCACACAATTAGAAGAAACAATTCTAACATTTGTATGTAACTGTAAAAGACATTGAATAACCAAATCAATCTTGAGAAAGAAGCAGATTTGGTGGCATTTTTCACACAATTAGAAGAAACAATTCTAACATTTGTATGTAACTGTAAAAGACATTGAATAACCAAATCAATCTTGAGAAAGAAGCAGGAGGAATCACACTACCTAACTTCAAACTATAGGTCAAAGCAATAGTAATTAAAACAGTATGGTATTCGTATAAAAACAGACACATAGATCAATTGAACAGGACACAGAGCTCAGAAATAAATTCAAGCTTATATGGTCAATTTACAACAGAAGCATCCAAGAATACATGAGGGGGAAAGGATGGTCTCTTCAATAAATGGTGTTAGAAAAATTTGACAGCCACATACAAAAGAAGGAAACTGGGCCGTATCCTATACCATACACAAAAATTAATTCCAAATGGATTAAAAACTCGGATGTAATACCTGAAACCATAAAACTAGAAGAAAACATAGAGGGTAAACTCCTTGACACAGGTCTTGGCAATGATTTTTTGAATCTGACACCAAAATCAACAAAAGCAAAAATATACAAGTGGGAACACATCCAACTGAAAAACTTCTCACAGCAGAGGAAACCATGAACAGAAGGAAAAAGCAACCTACTGAATGAGAAAAAAATGTTTGCGTATTATTTACCTGATAAGGGGCTAATGTCCAATATGTATAAAAACACATACAACTCAATAGTTAAAAAAACAAAAAACAAAACCCCAAAAATCTGATTGAAAAATGGGAGGAAGATATGAATAGACATTTTCCAAAGATGACATACAGATAGCTAATAGGTACATAAGAAGATGCTCTACAACATTAATCATCAGGAAAATACACATTAAAACTGCAATGAGCTATTACCTCATACCTGTTAGAATGGCTATTATCAAAAAGACAAGCGAGGGGCGCCTGGGTGGCTTGGTCGGTTAAGCGTCCGACTTCGGCTCAGGTCATGATCTCACGGTCCGTGAGTTCGAGCCCCGCGTCGGGCTCTGTGCTGACAGCTCAGAGCCTGGAGCCTGCTTCCGATTCTGTGTCTCCCTCTCTCTCTGACCCTCCCCCTTTCATGGTCTGTCTCTCTCTGTCTCAAAAATAAATAAACGTTAAAAAAAAAATTAAAAAAAAAAAAAGACAAGCGATAACAAGTGTTAGCAAGGATATGGAGAAAAGGGAACCCTTACGCACTGTTGGTGGGACTAAAAATTGGGGCAGCCACTAGAGAAAATAGTATGCAGCTTCCTCAAAAAATTAAAAATGAAATACCGTATGATCTAGCAATCCCACCTCTGGATATTTATAAGAAAATGAGGGGTGTCTGGGTGGCTTAGTCGGTTGAGAGTCCGACTTTGGCTCAGGTCATGATCTCGTTGTTTGTGGGTTTGAGCCCCGTGTCGGGCTCTGTGCTGAACACTTGCTCTGAGCCTGGGGCCTGCTTCGGATTTTGTGTCTCCTTCTCTCTCTGCCCATCCCCCACTTGTGCCCTGTCTCTGTCTCTCAAAAATAAATAAATAAATGTAAAAAAAAAAAAAAGAAAATGAAAACACTACTTTGAAAACTTATGTGTACTCTCATGTTCACTGCAGCCTGACTTACAATAGCCAAGATATGGAAACAACTTAAGTGCCCATCAATTGCTGAATGGATAAAGAAAATGTGGTATATATAGGAAATGGAATATTATTCAGCCATAAGAAAGAAATCTTGCCATTTGCAACAACAGGGATGGACCTTGATGACATTACGCTAAATGAAATAAATCAGAGAAAGACAAATACTGTATAATTTCTTCCATGTGGAATCTAAAACAAAACAAAACAACAACAACAACAACAACAACAAAAACTGTCATAGATACAGAAAACAGTTTGGTGGTTGCCAGAGGCAGGGGTAGAAGATATGAATGAACTGTTTTTTTTGGGTGTTTGCTGCTATAGATAAAATGGGAAAAAATGTTTCTTTCTGACACAGACATGCGCTCAATAGATTTGATAAGCTTTCTTCATGACCACATAGGAGCTTACCTCATGTGTATTTCCTTCAAATTATGATGTCCTTCACTGTTGAAGTCTAGGATAAAACTTCACTATTTCCTACCTGATGGCAAACACTCCTTGGAACTGATTGAAGCTTAGGTAACTGATTAGGTATATAATAAACGCTGGTCTTCCCAGGACTCTACCTTATATAATACTTTTTGGTGAAGGTAATAGGAAAACAATGTAACAACAGTATCTGTACTGTGATCACTCCAGTATACTTTGATTTTAAAAATTCAAAATGGGGCACATACTTGGAGACACACATACACCCACACACCATCACAGCCTTGTTTGTCATTTTGTTATAGATATCAAAAAACCTACCAAATATGTTTCGTATGGGTAATAGAAAGTAGGGGAAAGAACTTCTCTCTATCCTTTGGACACATAGCTCTGCTTGACCATGCAGCCAAGTAATTATGAAGGACTTTATTTTGTATTTTCTAAGTAGGGTGTATGAGGACAAGGAAGGAAATCTTATTCTGTGCCTGTAGGAAAATAAGGCTTCAAAGGCACATAGAGCATAACCACAGGGGTAGGATGGAGTTGTCTGTGGGAAAGCAGAACAGATTTATGTCAACTCACTATCTCCAGGCAAAAACCTTCATTCCATGATGATATAAGAAACGAGTGAACACTTTTACTACATTAAGAGCACTGTTTCCAAAAACAAACACAAATACCATATTTCTAAAATGCACACATTTCTGGATATTTCAACTAACTCAAAATGGCTTAGTAACAATTTGTGTTAACAGAAATTCCAATCACTTTAAACTGATTTTCTGGGTGATTTGGCCAGGAGTTTATCAAGAAAAAAAATATGTATTTAAATAATCAGCTATGTAACTACTTAAGGATATAGGGGAGGCTGGGTTGCTCAGTCAGTTAAGCGTCCAACTTTGGCTCAGGTCACGACCTCGCAGTTTGGGAGTTCAAGCCCCGCATCGGGCTCTGGGCTGACAGCTCAGAGCCTGGAGCCTCCTTCGGATTCTGTGTCTCCCTCTCTCTCTGCCCCTCCCCTGCTCGCACAGTCTATCTCTCTCAAAAATAAACATTCATTTAAAAAAATTGACTAGTTAAGGATATAGAACTTTAATATTTAGTTTTAATTTTTTTATTGTTCCCCCATATTTAAACCTTTATATCTCATGTTTTTTGTTTACTATAAATACCTAGATTTATATGAAAGACATAAAAACTATCTGTGGTCTGGAATTTATATTTGGATTCTTTCTTTTAAAACTTTGCCCAAGTTATGCTGGTATCAACAGGAGGCTTTAGGAGAAACCCTTCAACTGAGATTTTATTCACACTGCAAAAGATGTCATGAGAGATAAGGTTTAACTTTTTTTATGAGGTATACTGTTGACAGTTTTGCAGTCCTCAACATTAACATTTAGCTACTGATTCATGGCATGCAAGCAGAGCTTGGAGGGCAACCCACTTTGAACAAAAAAGCTATACAGGGCATTGATTCAGGAGACCCCTTTATGGCCCTACAATGAGCCTAAACATACCTCCTGACATTCACTGAACAACTATGAGCTCTTGTTCTCCACTTGTGAACAGCGAATGAGCTTAGCAATTGTGGTTATTATATATTTAGAAAGTCAGGCACAAAAAAAATATTTGTCATCTTTCCCAGAAGAAAATGTTTGCATGATGTAACAAATGAGCATTTAATGCTGGCAAAATTGCTGGGAGAGTTAGTTCTGTCTGAGCATTATGTTGTCTGTCTGTGTATTGTGGGATACCTTTCCAGTACAGCTGGCTAAATGAAGTGTCGTGGTGGACTGTCTTCACCATCTCACATTTCCAGTCCAAGGAAGTATGACACCTCTCCTCCCGTCCATTCCCAATCTCCAAGTTCAGAGTTGCACAGATATTTGAAAAAAAGAAAATCTACAGAGAGCTCAATTCCAATGGGGCTACCTAGAATTGTTCAAAGTTATTTTGAAGAGAAAATAAAGGGGCAGTAGAAAAACCCTTTGTTATTTGTCTCTCCGTTTCTACAACTCTGTGACTATCTTCAAAGGACCTAAATACTTTGCAGAGAAGGAAGTCAACCAGGATTTTATCAAGGGCTTCAAGTAGTTGTACTGACGTTCCCCGGGAATACTCACCTTCGTGATTTAGTTCACTTTGTATCTCTACAGGGCCTAGAGCAGTGTTTTGCCCAGTAAGCACTTGGAGGGAGGGAGAGCAATAGGGCTGGTGGGTGAAATGCCATTTCTACTTCATTCATCCATGTAGTGAAAACCCCTATGTGAGGTATCTTTAAATCAAAGAGCAAGGCAGAAAAGCTGGTTTACCTTATGAGGGTGATAGGAGGACAAGTACTCACAGAGTCATGGAGAAATACAGAAGGGCATTTACTAATTTCCAGGGGACTGGCTGAAGTCCTTTCTTTTAAAACAACTAAATGCTTCTGAGATTCCACATTTCAAATGAATGTCAGAACACTACCAGCAGGTTTCAAAGAATGCAGATGTATTTAACTTTTAATCTCAGAGAGAACAAGAATAGATCAAGCAGGAGACTTTTGCTGCAAATTCTATTATAAAATAGTAACTTGACAACAAAGAAAAGTTATCCCCTAACCTGCCTCACCTTATTGGAAGAATGAAGGAGTTCATTCATGCAGTCTCCTTGAGGTAATCAATAGGTATAATAATAATAAAAAAAATCCTAACAAAGGGAAAAGGCCAAGCTGCTACTGAAATGTTGACAATCATGCAGCTTCTAAGGGTAGAAGGTGAGCACCCTCCTTGCTTATGATGGACAAATAGACAATCTTACCAACAGATTTCACCTAATTGTATCTCTCCACTTTATTTTAATGGGAATTAGAGGTTATTCGAACTAATATTTATTTACTCACACAATATCTACAGACTGCAGAAAACTGGAAAGATGACATTCCACAGAGAAAGAGCACTCTTTCCTGGTATTTGTTATCACTCCAACGCATGTATAATTAGGGCACTTAAAAATGGAACACAGTCTTGAATGGTACACTTGTCCGAGAAGAAAATGCATTAAGTGGATGGTGGGAGACAGCTATCAACATCCGAATTTTAACTTGTTTGAAATTTGGACCAGTCCCTGAACTTTTGTTTTTATTTCCAAAGTGCAGATGATTGGGTTTGCTCAGCAGACACGTCAGACTCAAACTTTACTTTGAATGTATCCCTTAGTGGTCTGCTACTAAGTTTTGTTTGGGATGTAGAATAAAGCTCACAATAAAGTGCCAGAATCTCCCCACACCCTTATCAAAGAGAAGTTACAGTCAGTACTGCAGAAATACAAACAATCATAAAAGACTACTCTGAACAATTACACACCAACAAATTGGAGAACTTAGAAGAAATGGATAAATTCCTAGAAATATACAATCTAAGACTAAATCCATAGGAACTACAAAATCTGTACACACAAGTTATTACTAATAAAATTGTATCATAATCAAAAAACTCAAAAAACCAAAATCTTCACAGATGAATTCTACCAAACATTTTAAAAATTCCTACCCATTATTCTCAAGCTATTCCAAAAAGTTGAAGAGGAACAGATGCTTCCAAGCTTATACCACAAGGTCAGCATCACCCTGATCCTAAAACCGAAGACACTACAAAAAAAGAAAATTACAGGCCAATATCTCTGATAAACATAGATGCAAAAATCCTCAACATATACTAGCAAACTCAACTCAAAAATACATTAAAAGGATCTTACACCATGGTCAAGTGGGACTTATTTCAGGGGTGCAAGGATGTCTCAATATCTGTACTCAGTATGATACACCACATTAACAAAATGAAGGATAAAAATCATATGATCATCTCAACAGACACAAAGAAAGATGTGTCAAAATTCAACAACCATTAATGATAAAAACTCCCATACAAAGAAAGATGTGTCAAAATTCAACAACCATTAATGATAAAAACTCACAACAAAGTGAATATAGAGGAAACATACCTCAACATAAGAAGGACCATATATGCCAAACCCACAGCTAACATCATAGGAACAGTGAGAAGTTGAAAACTTTCCCTTTAAGATTAGAAACAAGTGATCCAAACTGTTGTTATCATTGGGGTAATCAAGCTGCAATCATGGAACTTGATGATACTCTAAAATACTCTTGCAGTTTGACCCAGTACCTAGCAGAGGAGAGCCACAGGTTACTAAGACTACTTCCTGTACTGAAATTTTAAACTTGTACTGTATTGCCATGAACCATCATATATTGACCTAATGGAAACGGGAAGGGTAACAGTAACTCCCAAGTGTCAGAGAATAGTTAACATTCAAAACATTTGTTTTCACACAGACCAAAAGATGTGCCATATAAAAATACAAAGTCTCTTGTCATCAATAACTGTGACCACTGTAGAATAAACCAGTTCATTGCACCCTGAAGTGACACTGTTGGTCAAGAAACCAGTTGGACACTGCCAGAGGCATAGCAGTATTTGGGGTTACTTTTGCTTTCTCTGAGAGACTGAAAATAATAAGATGTAAACGTTAACACCTCATGAATACAACTTTCATCTGGCCATTGCTTTACTCAGCATGACCACAGTTAAGCATAGCATCAAACAAGCACTGGAGCTTAATGAACATTTTTAAAAAATAAGTAGCAAGACCTCCCCTTCTACTTGTGAATTCTGCAATCATTTTGTTTATTTTCAAGAAGACTATTTAAGTTAATTGTATGATTTGTCTGCACTCAGTTTATTTCCCTTCTCAAATCTCAACCCCATGTTTTTCTTTGTTATTGTCAGAACCTGGTGAATTGTTTTGAACAGACCTGTTTTCCCCCTCCTATAAGACAATGTTGCTGCTCAAGAGCACTAAGTGTTGGTGAGGATGTAGAGAAAAGGAAACCCTTGTGCCCTGTCGGTAGGAATTTAAACTGATTCAGGCGCTATAGAAAACAGTATGGTGGGTCCTCAAAAAATTAAAAATAGAGCTACCCCACTATCCAGCAATTTCACTACTAGGTATTTATCCAAAAGATACAGGTGTGCTGTTTCAAAAGGGCACATGCACCCCAATGTTCATAGCAGTGCTATAGACAATAACCAAAGTATGGAAAGAGCCCAAAGGTCCAACGACAAATAAGTGGTAAAGAAGATGTGGTATATATAGACAATGGAGTATTACTTGGCAATCAAAAAGAATGAAATCTTGCCATTTGCAACAACATGGATAGAACCAGAGTGTATTACGTTAAGTGAAATTAGTCAGAGAAAGACAAATATCATATGACTTCATATGTGGAATTTAAGATACAAAACAGATGAACAGAAGGGAAGGGAAGCAGAAATAATATAAAAACAGGGAGAGGGACAAACATAAGAGACTCTGAAATATAGAGGACAAATACCATAGGACTTCACTTGTGGAATATACGAAACAAAATGAACAAAAGACTCATAGGTACAAAGAAACTGATGATTGCCAGAAGGGAGGATGGGGGAGGGAGATGGATGAAATAGGTGAAAGAGATGAAAAGGTGTATAATCTACCAGTTATAAAATAAGACATGAGAACATAATAGACAACATAGGGAATAACATAACAACTTTGTATAGTGACTATACACTTGATGGTGACTAGACTTATTGTGGTGACCATTTTATAATGTATCTCCAGTCACTATGCGGTACACCTAGAATACAACATTGTAGGTCATTATTCCTCAATAAAAAATAAGATAACACTATGAACACTGACTTTATTATTAGTTCCTATGTTCACTACTTTTAAAAAAAAGAATAATTATCTTCTAATAGTTTCATAGCAAGTTCTTATTTTTGTGTAGTTTCAAGGTGAACTCATACAAGATTTGGAACCCTCTGAAATACACCCAAAAGCTATAGTCTTATGTTTAGAAATAAAAATCACAATGTTCTATACCATTTTACAATACATAGTTGGTTAAAGATGATATTAAGAGTTCTAGATTTTTGCTCCAAATCTATAAATAATCTGGGTTATAATAATCTAAACACCTCTCTAAAATCCAGAGCAGAGTTTCCAACTTTGGCATTATTGACATTTTAAACTGGATAATTGTGTTGTTTGAGGGGGATGGAGGTGTAGGGACTCTCCTGTGCATGGTAAGATGTTCAGCACCACCCCTGGCTACTGCCCATTAGAAACCAACAGAATTCTTCTATTATCCCCGTTGGGACAAAAAAAAAATGCCTGCACACATTGACCAGTGTCCCTGGGAAGAAAATTCCATTTCTTTGTGATCTCCAGACCAGCAGCATGACATCACCTGTGAGCGTATTAAAAATGCAAAATTTTAAGTTCGCCCTGATCTAATGAATCAGGATCTTGGGGGTGGTATGCAGAAAACTGTCACTTAACAATCTCTCCAGATGGTTTTAATGTGCTGTAACTTTGAAATCCACAGAGGTCCAGGCCCAGTGAGGTAGAACAAGGCTTGGACTTCTGCATTTTTATCAAGTTCTATTCATGATTTGGATACTGACCAGAGCTTAAGAGCTACTAGAGCAGAGGTTCTTAAATTTCTTCACATATTGCGATAATCTGGAGGCTGGGGAGTAGAGCAAAGATTTTTAAAAGTCTTAATTCTCAGTTGATGGACATTGAAGTTCTTTCCATACCTTGGCTATTGTTAATAGGACTGCTATAAACATTGGGGTGGATGTACCCCTTCGAATCAGCACTCCTGTATCATTTGGGTAAATTGATGAATGGATAAAGAAGATATGGTATATATACACAATGGAATATTACTCGGCAATCAAAAAGAATGAAATCTTGCCATTTGCAACTACGTGGATGGAACTAGAGTGTATTATGCTAAGCAAAATAAGTCAGTCAGAGAAAGACAAATATCATGATTTCACTCATATGTGGAATTTAAGAAACAAAACAGGTGAACATAAGGGAAGGGTAGCAAAAATAATATAAGAACAGAGGGAGACAAACCATAAGAGATTCTAAAATACAGAGAACAAACTGAGGGCTACTGGCAGGGTGTTTGGGGGGGGGGATGGGCTAAATGGGCAAGGGAAATTAGGGAGGACACTTGTTGGGATGAGCACTGGGTGTTATATGTAAGTGATGAATCCCTAAATTCTATTTCTGAAATCCTTATTACACTATATGTTAATTAACTTGGATTTAAATTAAAAAAAAAAAACATTTAAAAATGCATTGTAAGAACAACAAGAAAGAAGTCTTAAAACTCAGTTTACATGCCAGACCAATTAAATCATAGCCATGGGGGGAGAGGTGGAACACAGACAGCAATACTTTTGAAGCTTAGGTATTGGCTGAACATTAGAAACCACCTGGGCAGCTTTTGAAACTATTTTTCACTGGTCCCACTTCCCAGGAATTAAATCAGAACTCTTAAGGTATCATTCAAGCCTCAGGTCCCCCCACCCCCTGCCCAATACAATGTCCCAGATGATTCTAATGTGCATCCAGGACTGAAAACTACTGATCTAAGTTTGTGTAAATATTGAGAGGCAGAATGATGTCATTAGGGATGCAGACCCTGGATTCTAATTCCCTGGTTTACCTCATCCTGTTTGATCTTGGGCAAGTTACTTAACCACGCTAAGCTATGTCCTCTTCTGTCAAATGAGGATGATAATAATGACACTTATCTAGGGGGCTGTTGTGAGCATTAGATGAAAGGACTCATTCCATGTACTCATGTGGCATCACTGGAACAAAATAAGCACTCAGTAAAATTTGTAACAACTTTTTAAAGCAAAATCTTATGATGAGATCAAACATTAAGAAGTAGATCTTCTCAGAGATAAATATTTATAGGCAAATGTGGAATTCTTACTCTAAGCAAGACAAATCTGCTGGTATCCAGTGTTGTGTTTACAGCATATGAGGTTTGGCTAAAAATTCTGGAAGCTGCTGATTTCAAAAAAGCTATTTTAATATGCCCACCATGCAGGCATCCATAAACAGAAGGCAGGAGATGAAAACATCTTTGCACTAGTACTGGCTTTCATGGATTTGTTGGAGTCTACAAAGTAACTGACCTTGGCTCTCAGGGAGACCCTTTGAGGCTATGTGATTCACTTTAGGTGTACTTCCTCCAAAGTGTCCCCATTAGTCTTCCGAGAGCACATTCCTTCCAGCTCCCTCTATCCTACTCCCAGAAGTCCCCTGTACCTTGCCTCTTTGGAGTCTCTCCCATTTTCATGAGTTTTTGGATGCAGAGGACAAGGTTGACATTTTGGCAGAGAATCACAACATCATAGAAGTGTCTCTTCATGGTAAATATAGCTCAGTAGAATCAGCATGTTCTAAGACATTTCTACAGATCTTGATGATTTTCTTCAGTGTTTGCCCAGAAAGCTTTACATGTCTTAACTAATTTAAAATCAGAATTTATTTATAAAACACTCATAAAAGCATGTTGACGTATGTGTGCAGGTTCTAAAAATCAAATTCAAATAAAATCAAGGCAAGCTCGGATAAGAAGATTCTGTGTCACCTTCCAATTCTATTTTGGCTTATTATTATTTTCAACAGTTTCTGTGTCAAAGAACTTTAAGTCTATGTGTCAGCAAGACATAGTAGAGTCTGACAGAACTATGTATGAATCCTGATCCAAAACTTGCTCCTTATGTGTCTTGGGTGAGTTAATCTCTGTGAGCTGTAGTTTCCTTATCCTTTTCCTATTAGAGTTATTAAAGAATTAAATGAAACACAGAGAAGGGAACTCAGATGTCACTGTCCCCTCATCCCCTAGCTCCTACTGGCAACAAATCTATGTTTGAGACACAAACAATTAGCAGGTACAGACCAGTAATCTGGAAATTGTTTTCAACATTTAATTGAAGCACTGAAGGAGAGGGAATCTTAATGGTCCCAATAAACCAAAGAATATAAGAATAATGACCCATATCGAGAATTTTCAATGGACAGATTTTGTGTCACTTTGGTCTTCCACTTACACAGAAATTAAATCAAATCTAGTTTGCTACCACCCTTTGATTCTGAGAAGCCCCAAGGCCCTCTCTAGGAGGTGACAGAATTCAAATGCCCCTAATAAGAGCAAATGCCTATGGACACATTTCAACTCCAGAGGGCTGATCAAACCAACCATGAGAGTCATTTCCATGGTGTTATGGTGCTTTGCTGAATCCATTTCTGTTAACTGAATATTTAAGCAACAAATGTGTTTATCTTTAGGAATTCCACGGTGAGATTAATGTTTGCTATAAGTCCTTAGATGTTTACAGTTGCCATCGAAACTTTTAAGTAGTAGTTCAAAACTTGAGCCAAACTGAAGATAGGACTCTTGGTCATAAGCGTATAGTCTTTAGGCCAGTTGCTCCAGTAGCACCTGGGAATCTGTTTAGAAATAAATATTCTTAGACCCCACTCCAGACCCACAGGAATCAAGCCCAACAATCTCTGTTTTAATAAGCTGTCTAGATCATTCTGATGTTCATTTAAGTTTGAGAATCACTGCTCTAATGCAGTGCTTCCTAAAGCGGGTGTTCATCACCATTCATCACCTGGAAAGCTTGTTGAAACACAAACAACAAGCCAATGGATGATCACAGGCCAACTCTCCAGATTTTGATTCAGTTAATTTGGGATGAGGGAATATATATTTTAAAAAGATGCCTCTACGGGGCGCCTGGGTGGCTCAGTCGGTTAAGTGGCTGACTTCGGCTCAGGTCATGATCCCACGGTCAGTGAGTTCAAGCCCCGCGTCGGGCTCTGTGCTGACAGCTCAGAGCCTGGAGCCTGTTTCAGATTCTGTGTCTCTCTCTCACTGACCCTCCCCCATTCACACTCTGTCTCTCTCTGTCTCAAAAAAAAATAAACGTTAAGAAAAAAATTTAAAAAGATGCTTCTAGGTTATTCTATTGATTATCTGGGTTTGGAAACCACCTTATAAATTATTAGGTTTAACTAGCTCACACTGAGGAAGGGAGAGAAAGAAAAGGGGGGAGGAGGGGAGAGAGATAAAGGATTAAATAGTTTTTAAGTCAAAATATAATATCACTGATATATCTATATTTAATATCATTTTCAGAACTAAGTTAAAGAACTTATATTAGCAGCAAGCTGTTTAAACAAGGGCCAGGTGAAAATTTTTTTGCTTTCTAATTTCTGACTGTTACTAATGATTATTTAATTTGACCCTCATTAACTCCAAGATTAGACTACATTATCCTTTTCTAACACACTTGAAGTGTTTATCTGGGAGTCAGACTCTTTCAAGGTCTTGTCCTAAACCCTCAGTCTTGAAATTAAAAAAAAAATCCTGCTAACAATTTGCCCTCAATATTCTGGCCACTGCCAAGTTTTGTCCATGCTAAACACTGGAATGTGGAGCCCTGGGGAGCTAATAGAAGGCAAAGCTCTTCCAGCTCCTTCAGCTGGAATCATCTGCTATCTTCTCTGACTCTCCCATGTCTGATCTCTTCGTGTGCCTGAATGAGAAAAATTCTATCATAGAAAATATCTGCAAATGACAGCAACAAGAGCTTTTGTAATGTATTTTCAAATAGCACTAAGGGAAAAGCATTATTCTCCACTCTTGAAGAAAAGCATTACTCTTCCAACCCTGACACCTGATTATGAAATAAAGGCACTTTCCAACTCTCTAGACCAGGGGAGTGGCAAACTCTGACCCATCACCTATTTTTGTACAAGCCATGAACTAAGAGAGGTTTTTACATTTTTTAAATGGTTAAAAACAAACCTAAAGAATCCCATTTTGTGACAGGTAAAAATAATGATATTCAAATTTCAGTGTCCAAAGTAAAATGCAAATATTGTCAGAACCCAGCCATACTCAGCCATTTCTTGTTTTGGGCAGCTTTTGTTCTACAAAGTACAGAGGCAGTATTGAGTATACTCAGAGTTAAGTATTCATGTTGCGAAGACTACAGAGGACATAAACAACAAAAAGCTAAAAATATTTCCTAGTGGCCCTTTATAGAAAAAAAAATGCTGACTCCTGATTCAGGCTCTGAACTCCTAGAGGGAACAGACCCCCCTGCTATTCATCCTCTGCAGTTATCTCTCACTTTAAGTAGTTTCATGTTATAATCCACCTTCCTTCTGAAAAGGATCATTCTTTATTAGATTGTATTTTTAACATCATTTAGAGAATAGAAGCTTTAACAAGGATATAAAATAGAGATTTCCAGGGTCTGACTCACCTAGGACATAGAGGAAAAGTATGGTGAAGGAAGCCTTATGGCTGATTGAAAAGTGGAATTCACTTTTCTCTAGGGTCATTTTCTGCCCTAAAACGGGGAAACTGTCTTCTCTAGCAACTTCTTTTTTTTCTGTCATAGATAAATCTATGAATCACAATAGCTTTTTCTGCACAAAATGAAGAAGATTTTTAAAATTCCACTTTCAGCTATTTAACTCATTTTTCATTTCATAGTAGGTTCTTATTTTTTCCTGCAAAGAATCCAATGAGAATATACTTATCAATCATGTTTCAAGGAGAGTATTGGCATCTAAATTATATTTAAGATGGTGAGAAGGTGAAGAGTATGGATCAATCTTAGAAAATCAACAGTAATTCCAGAGATCTAAAATTGCATGAGAAATAAGAAATAAACGAAAACCAACAACAATCACTTTATGATGGTGGTCAAGTAAAGCCTAAAACAAACAGGCTTCCCTAACAAATTCAGCCTCCAGTGACCAATATTTTTCTTGCCTTCTTGTTATGGAAAATGAACAATGCAAGTACAGAGCTCATTGTAACCGCTGATTTCAGGTGAACTCTCAAACATCTCCACATTTTTCTTTGCTAATATTATTGGCATCAAACAGTTACATGATAATTTACAAGTCCATGGACCTGTTAGTTCTTTTGCACACAAAACTCCTACAGAGTACACTAGGTTTTTAGGCAGAATCACATTTTTGCACTAATTTTTATGTAAATGCCCTGTGTTTTATGAAAGTGATAGAAATCCTCTGCTACAATTTCAAATTATATGTCACAATCCCAAGAATTAGATGCCAGAGAAAATTCCTACTCAGGAATACTGTTTACATTTTACTTTACGGGTTGCATTTCTTTGAATATAGGCACTCAAATAGTTCTTGATCTTATTGTTAGTGGCAAAGCCAATGACCATATGTAAAAACATGGTAGTAACTTGTGTCAGGCTCCAGATTGAACAAGTAGCAGGTTAAATGTCCACAAATGTGAATTTGGATGAATGCTGCATGGTCTGTATGCCAAACAACTTTTAGCTAGTTTGAAAATAACAAAATACCAGGGTACTTGTTGGCTCAGTCAGTTAAGTGTCCAACTCTTGGTTTCAGCTCAGGTCATGATCTCATGGTTCATGAGTTCAAGCCCCACATCAATCTCCATGCTAATAGTGTGGAGTCTGCTTAGGATTCTCTCTCTCTCTCTCTCTCTCTCTCTCTCTCTCTCTCTCTCTCTGCCCCTCCCCACTCAGTCTGTTTCTTTCTCAAAATAAACTTAAAAAAAATAACAAAACACCTAAAATTCACTGAATGCTTCAAGTGTAATGCATTGTTCCATCAAGCAGCATCTGTGACAAATGGTAATAGTTCAAACAGGTGGGAAGAGGCAGAGAGGATGTAGCATATCCTAGTCTAACTTTTTACCTTTACAGTACTCAGTCACCTGGCCAGGGGGGAATGGGGTGCACAGGGGGCCGGGTGGTTGGTGGTTGAGACGGTCTCATCTCCAGGATAAGCCCATAATATCTCTCATGTCTACATTCTCACAGTAAAGGCTAATAGCATCACAAAAACAGGGGCAAATATTTTTCTGGGTTCTGTGCACTGTCCTCTTTTGAGGCATAATAACATCTCATGATGAGTTGGATAATATTGTGAAGGTATAGGAGTATCAATTTACGGATTCTCAGGGAAGATTGGGAAGCCAGGAGACAAATTACAGACTTTCATATACTGTTTTATTTCTCCTCCCCAACCCCCTACACTAAACAGTTCCAACTTTAAAACAATGAAAAAAAAAAAAAGAAGAAAATTCCCAATTGGGACATCAGCAATCACTAAAATAGAAAAGGAAAGCTAGTACAGAGTCCAGTAGAGCTGAGGAGTCTTTATGTTTGTTTTGTTGTTTAGGCTAGGCTCCTGAGCGGAAAGAAACTTAACAATCCCTACATTTACCTACTGCTTAAAAAACAACAATTAAAAGCTAAACTCATCTTTTGGTATACCCCATGACGATGAATATAAAGTAAGATCTTACATTAATTTTACTTTAAAATTTTGGGGGGTGTTTGAAATTTAATGCACCTGCAATATACAATATTAGTGACTGTGATACAACACATATAGGCTTATAAAAAATGCAAAGAGGTAGGTTAGAAGGAAACAGATATAAAATTTTCATTCTCTACCTTGTATTTATGGACTATTTAAAAATTCTCTGTAAACCAAAATTGGTAAGACCTGCTACTAGTGGGTTTCAGAGCCATCTTGAATACCTCCAGAGAATTCCAAGGTTTAACCCTTGCTTTTGATGAAAACAATACCATGCCATCATCATGATGAATATTCTCTATACTATTTTGATGCTGCAGAGAAAATCTTAAATTCATTTTAAATATTGTTTTTTTTTAATAGAGGCATGGAATAATTCTGAAGCCTTTTTTTAGACTAATTTGACTTATGTTTGCCCAGATTCCTGGAAATTCACCAAGAGGAGTAAATCATTACAGTCAGAACCCAAGTTGAATATCCTTAGACATCAGTTGCCAAGTGACATTCTCTGATTAGATTAAAACCCAATGGGAGGACAGATCAACATTAAAAGCTCTTGGTTTGTCTATTAGCCATAAATTCTAGGCTTTTGCTGTCTTCTTTTAACTACGGTCTATTTTAAAATATTCAATATGTGAGCAATTACCCCACTATTAAAGGTCATATATTCATAACAGATCTTTTGAATAAAGAAGCTTGTAAATATAATTTACATCTAGCATTTGAGAATTAAATAAGTGGTATCTGAAAGCTGTAAACCAATACTGATTAGTGCCCCCCCCTTTTTTTATGAAGCAGAGATTCAATCACTGCAGAGTAAAAACTGTAATATACAAACAAAACATCTCCTGAAGACCAAACAAATCTACAGAATCAAGACAATTAAAGAAAGCCCAAAATGTAAAAGCGAAAAATGTTGTTCAAAATATCTGTGAAGTTGTATCAATGAATATTAGTAGGATAAGCCCCATCTGAAGATTGTAATTTTGGCACTTTGTTTTTATGCAGCCTCATTGAACACAGGATCGTGTATAGCTTTAATGTACAATGTGGATTGGAGAGTATGTAGGTCCCAATATTCCTGCAGTTTGTGTACACTTCAGATTTTAGAACTTGCAAAAACCATTCATATTCATGACTCTCTTATTTTTTATCACAGCACTATGGAGAAGGCAAGAAGTTTCACTCATCAGGTAGAAGGTTTCGGTAATTGAGTCAAGGATTTTACTAAGGTCATAGGGCTTGTAAGGGTTGGAGCCATTACTAGTGAAATCATATTCTTAATTTATTTCCAAACACCTCTTTTTTGGAACCTCTTGAAAATCTCTTCTCAAGTTAAAAAAAAAGTCTCTTCTCAAGACAAGTTTTCTTGTCTCTATAATGGAGTTAACACTCTATGGACTTACTGGGTATAGGGATAAAATAATCCATGCTGAAGGCTCACCTATGTAGCTGGAGTTTTGAGCATGAAATGAGGACTCCTCCCAGACTAAATGACCTCAGATTGCATTAAAGTGGGATAAAACTCAGGAGATGGGACGACTTGGGGGAAATTTTCAGAACCAAATATTCATGTTACTGGGAAAAAGTGGAGAATCTCATCTCCCAAAGCCTAGAAGCACCTTACCATGTTGAAAGTGAGAAGAACTTCCAATAGGTAGTAGGTATGTACAAGAGAATATTCTATGGGGGCTCATGCCAAGTTTGGAGGTTGGGATAGAAATGGAAAATGTCATAACTAAAAACATCTCATCTGATGGAAGTTCTAACATACACGTTTTAATCATATTTATCTGCCTATAGTAAACTAATAAGATCTAGAACTGTAATTTGGGTACTAAAAACAAACAAAAAACAATCTTCCCTTCCTCTTTCCAGTTCTCCCTTTGAATTTCCTTCTGTTCCTATTTTAATACTGGATGAAGGAGAGTCCTTCCCCCAGCTTACCTTAATACTTACTGGAGCAAAAGAGTTAGAACCAAACTCAATGTCTTGAGACCATTATTAATCAGCCATAACCCTTCAAATCAGAGTTGTCCTAAGTGAGAGGAAGATTGTGCTCAGAGTGAAGGAAACAACAGGGGCTACAAGCCACCTTGTACCAGTGAGGATTGCTTTGAAATCCAAACCACAGAAAGCTTGAGAAATGAAAGATCTGACATACATAGGAACTTATCTCATTCAATAAAAATCCAGAATAGGCAGTCCAGAACTGGAGTACTAGCTCTAAATGCCTTCAGGGAACTAGGACTCTTTATCTGCTCCTTCATTTCTGGTGTATTTGTTATCTATTGTGGTATAACAATGTTACTACTAATTTGACAGCTTAAAACAACCACCCTTGTTATCTTACAGTTTCTGTGGGTCAGGAGTCTGGGATTGGTTTAGCTGGATGCTCTGCAAGACAGCAATCAAGATGCTGTCCAGGTCCAGGTTCTCAGATGAAAGTTTTAGGAAAGGGCGGCTTCCAAACTTGTATAGTGGTTGGCAATATTTAGTTCCTTGTGCAGGGTTTAGACTGAGGGCCTCATTGTTACTAGTTGTTTTCAACTGGTTATTAGCCAGCAAGAGAGAATTTCTCAAAAAGATGTTACCATCTTATGTAACATAATCATGGGAGTGACAGCGCATCAATTTTGCTGTTAGAAGTCACAGATTCTGCCCACACTCGAGGGGAAGGAATTGCACAAAGGCACAAACATCAGAAAGCAGGGATCATGAGAGCCACTTTAAAATCTATCACATCTAGCATGGGCCCAAGATGGCTATTACACCTCAAGACATGCTGCCTGTTCCAGGCCGAAAAGAGAAAGGGAAAATGTGGCACCAGGAGACTTCCTCTTACATATTATTGGTCAGAACTGTGTTGGCACAGCCACACCATCCCAAAGACAGGCCAGGATCTCTAGTATTTAGCTTCTCCATCTTCTGTAACAGAGGCAGCCAAGGGGGTTAATGTTAGTTGCAGGAGCTGCCACTTAGTCCAAGGTGGCAAAGGCAGGCTGGAACGCTTTGGGATGGTGTGGATGAGGACCTATGGATTGTGAACAGGAAGGGACAGATTGGTGTGATAGGGGTTCAGTGATTTCCCAAATGAAGCCTACAAGATATGAGATAACCATAGTTGGGATGTGATTTATTTTCCTACCTCTCAGGCAGATGTGGCCTGGGGAAATGGAGGGGGGGGGTGTATAGTTATTTGTATGAAACATGGTTATAAAACAAAGAGGTAATTTTCCATAGCACATAAAGCAAGCAGCCTCTAATTTTCTACTCAAAATTAGTAGTACAAATGGATGTTTGGTGTGTATATTTGTCCTGTATCAGCTTTATGTTTTGCAAATCTAGCAGGAGAAGATTCTAGCCTTTTTTGATGTTCTGAAAACCTGGAAAATCTTGTAAAAAGGGGGCCCCCAAAATGGAAAAGTTTGACAATTATTTTCAAAATTATTTTTAATAATCATTTCTTTATGTGAACTTTGTTCTCCTATGCATACCCTTAACATTTCACTTTAAAATTACTTATTTTGAAGTTTGGAATGTATAGCTCTCAATTAAATGAACAGTTTTGGAAAAAAAAAAAATCAACACTCATTCTGCTTTATGCCAGAAAGAAATTAGCTTGGCTGGAACTTTTCACCAATGTGGTGGTACCACCTCAAGACAAAGTATCCTGAGATCTAAGTACTTGATAGTCCCGAAAGAAAATAAAATTATCTTCTCATTGTGTGCTCCTCAGATGTGAAAACTGTTACACAAAAACTAGATTTAACATTGCCTGCAATATTTTTTCTCTTCACTGCACAAGTTATTAGTTCTTGACGAAATCAAGTCACACTCTGGCCACATCAAGGTACCTTATGAAAAACTAGAATATTCTGTCAGTTTGAGAGATGGGTGGCAACATGAAAGACTCTTGTAATTCAGTTCCCTGGCTTCTTTTTATTAACTTTCCAGAAGGAACATAACAATTTTAAATGAAGCTCTTTAAGCTTTTCACTCCATTGAAATATTTCTAGTTTATTATTTGGGCCAGTAGACTGGAATATATTTATATGTCCTCTTTAACACCTTTCTTCTGAAAATTCCATGCTGATTAAAAACCCTATTGCTAATGCTGTGGGCAGCGTCTAGACAATGTTATCTTGAAGCACTAGATCTGTTAAATCTGGTAATAGCTTTCTCCCCTGTAGAAAAATTAGAACACTAAGACTGCCCTCAGTGAGAAGAAGATAGGAGACTGTAAAACGAAAGGAGAGGAGGGCTTGTTCATGATGCCCTCTTGGGGATTTTAGAGTTGAAGGTACAGGGGCACTTATTCATTTGGAGTTCATGTTTTATAGAAGGTAAGAGGTTTAGTTGACAATAGATTTCAATTTCATACCTTGATGGCTTTTCTCAAATAATTCTTGACATTAACCGGTCAAAAGGATTCAGGGCACGTGGAGATATGTTCAGATGTTACCGAACGTCAGTTTTCAGTTGGACCCCGGTGGACTGTGTTTCTCTATCTCCTACAGAAGCTGTGTTTAAAGGGAATAAAAAAAATCCCATCTCAGGGACAAGATGATGGTATCTCGGCTAGTTTAGAAAACATTTTAGACAGCGGTAGGGCCTCTTGGGTAACTTTCTTCTGTAAGATTAAGTGTCATGGGCACAGCCACCTCTCTCTGGGCGGCTCTTCCAGTGACCAACGTTTTAGTAGGTGGCACCCATCTTTATGTTTTTTATATGAGCAATGACTTATTACCATTCATGCTATAACAGAGTACTGAAAGTGTAGTGGCTTCAAACAACACAAATTTATTATCTTATAGTTCTTTATTTTAGAAATCTGACCTGAATCTCACTGGGTTAAAAATCAAGGTGTCAGCAGAGCTGTCGATCACTCTGGAGGCTCTAGGGGTAAACCCATTTCCGTGTCTTTCTTTCCCACATCCCTTGAATTATGGGCCCCTTACTCCATTCGCGAAGCCACCATCAGTGAGTCACGTCTTCCTCACATGACATCACTTTGGCCCCCTTCCATCTCTTTCACTGCCATGGGCCCTTGTGATTACATTGAGCCCATCTGGTTAATTCAGGATCATCTCCATTCTATTTTTTCAAATTTTTATTTAATGTTTTTATTTATTTTTGAGACAGAGAGAGACAGAGCATGAGCAGGGGAGCGGCAGAGAGAGAGGGAGACACAGAATCCGAAGCAGGCTCCAGGCTCTGAGCTGTCAGCAGAGCCTGACGCGGGGCTCGAACTCACGGAGTGTGAGAGCATGACCTGAGCTGAAGTCGGACACTTAACCAACTGAGCCACCCAGGCACCCCTCGTCTCCCCCATTCTAAAGCTAGCTGATCAGCAATTTTCCTCTGCCATGTAAGGTAGGATTCACAGGTTCTAGCATTAGGATGTGAGCATCTTTCAGGGCCATTATTCTGCCAACTAAAGTTCCCAAATACTGTATAAAAACAAAAGTTTTTTGATCAGCTAGTCACACTGAGGAGCAAAATCTCAGGGATAGTACTGATTAAGTGTGAACTTTGTCAGCCAGACCTGTTCACCACATAGAGGGTTCAGAGTACGTAAGTCAACCAACTGTCCTTCTGGTTTTACCCCTTTTGAAATAATGTAATAGAGAGTTCTCTCCCTATTCACTCACTCCTAAGTAAGTCCATGTGACACAAGACGGAGCTGTTAACCAAAATGTTAACTTTTCTTTCTTGGTCCTCAGATAGACAATATTTCCCGCCTCTTTTGAAGCTGGGCATGGTCACGTGACTAGGCTCTGTATTCCTTTATATTTCTCACTCTCTCTCTTCTGGCTGGATGCAGGGTCCAGTGGCAAGCTCTAAGGCTTTAGGATAAAGCTAAGATACTAGCTAGAAGGAGGTTGTCTCTCCAGATGTCTATGTGGAGAACATAATCCTGTTGACCCATATTGGACTCTGATGTGAACAAGAATCCTCCTTTAAGGTTTTAAGCCATTGGGATTTCCTTGGTTGGTTATAGTAGCCGGCCTAACTTACTTTAATACAAATAGACTCTTGGTTCTTATGGTAACTTGACATCAAAAGCACGGAGTTAGAACACCAAATTTAAGTAACTTTAAAATGTTATTCAAAATACTTGTTAGCATAATGTCTATAAATACATGTTTGCTATATAATAATACTATTATAATTTAGGACCTATAAGTCTATTTATACCTCACTTAAATTTAAACACACAAATATTCCTTTTGAAGGAGTTTAATGTATTATACAGTAATAACATTAAGCCTCACTCCAAAATGTAGTGCATTTAGATCATTTCAGAGAAAATGACAACTATTCTCTTGTTACAAAAAGCATAAATGAGATGATTTATATTTTTTACAGACTAAAGGTAATCACTGATGTTAATATTTTATACATGGACAGCTATTTGCTTCATCATATTTACTGCCTATTATTACAAGTGCTCAAAACATCCCCATGAGCCAGGCAGGAGACAATGTTTAGTGTGTGTGTGTGTGTGTGTGTGTGTGTGTGTGTGTGTTTCTGACTGTCCAATATCTGTAAATAGATAAAAACCAAGTGCCTTCAGGGCAGAGGTTTCTTCACAAGCTTTGTGGAAAGTCTTCACAAGCATAAGAATGAAACAAAGTTCTAAGGATAGAGATTATTCACACTAATGGGGCTGAAGTGAGTCTAGCAGTAAGTGCAAGTGTCCAGAGGCAGCAGAGTCCAGGGCATAGCCATAAGCATCCTATCAGGATGGCACTAGAGCCAGAGGTCATCTTAGTTTGCTCCTTATAGTTTTTCAGGACTTCTCACATGTCTTCATTGATTCTGTGGGTGATCTAATATTCTAAAGCATGCTCTCTTTCCTCTAAGTTGGCTTGAGTTGGTTTTTACTTTTGGCAACCAAAACCTTCACTGTCACAAAGTGTTTAAAATCATATTTGGACTAAAAATTTTGTTGAAAGGTAAGGCTGGTGCAAGAAGGGGAATCTCTAGTATTAAAGTTTGCTCAAGGAATCTGAGTAGCTGAGATGCCTTTGTGGGCATCAGCCCTAGCTGTTGATATTCTGTCTTCTTACCAAGACTTCTGGTATCAAGCTCGGTTGCTCTGTAAATCATAAGGTGTCTAATCCCTAGTCACCCTTTAAACCTCAGATGACCTGTTACTTTACTCGTAATTCCTCAAAGGCTTCCTTCCCTCCTCTTCTCTGGAATGTGCCTACATTCTTTGTGCTCCCGTACCATGCCTTATATACACATTATTGCACTTAACGCATTGTTCCGTGATGACCAGATTCTCCCTAGACGGGGAGCACCTTTGAGAGAGAGCACATGTGCTATTTGTTTATATCCCCAGCCCTGGTAGGTGCTTGGAACACAGTAGGAACTCAATGAAGTTCTTATGAGTGAATAATGCAGACTAATATCCTTAATGTATTCAGAGCAATATAGTACAAGTTTGTGGACTTTATTTCCTCACAGTTGACTTCTACCATGTCTAAGCTGGAAAGCTCCATGGTGTGCCATTGTTTCATACTCCTTTTATCTCAGCCTGGACTGGCATTAAACTATTTTACATGTGTGGTCTTCTGGGATGTTAGTATCATCACAAGGGCAGGGACTGAATCTAGGATGTTGGAACTAGAACTGAGGGATCATAAAACTAAAAATTTTTAGAAAACTAAATCTAATAATCTTGATACATAGGCTTGTTAGAGCCCACATATGCAATCATAAGTCTGGTCTCTAATTTCCAGCCCAGTTCCTGTGTCCCTGTACTAGTTTGCTCTTTCCTCATAAAGTCGTGTGTGTCAGCTAACATCATCCTCAACGGGGAAAAACTGAGAGCTTTTTCCCTGAGATCAGGAACACGACAGGGATGCCCACTGTCACCGCTGCTGTTTAATATAGTGCTGGAAGTTCTAGCATCAGCAATCAGACAACAAAAGGAAATCAAAGGCATCAAAATTGGCAAAGATGAAGTCAAGCTTTCGCTTTTTGCAGATGACATGATATTATACATGGAAAATCCGATAGACTCCACCAAAAGTCTGCTAGAACTGATACATGAATTCAGCAAAGTTGCAGGATACAAAATCAATGTGCAGAAATCAGTTGCATTCTTATACACTAACAATGAAGCAACAGAAAGACAAATGAAGAAACTGATCCCATTCACAATTGCACCAAGAAGCATAAAATACCTAGGAATAAATCTAACCAAAGATGTAAAAGATCTGTATGCTGAAAACTATAGAAAGCTTATGCAGGTAATTGAAGAAGATATAAAGAAATGGAAAGACATTCCCTGCTCATGGATTGGAAGAATAAATATTGTCAAAATGTCAATACTACCCAAAGCTATCTACACATTCAATGCAATCCCAATCAAAATTGCACCAGCATTCTTCTCAAAACTAGAACAAGCAATCCTAAAATTCATATGGAACCACAAAAGGCCCCGAATAGCCAAAGTAATTTTGAAGAAGAAGACCAAAGCAGGAGGCATCACAATCCCAGACTTTAGCCTCTACTACAAAGCTGTCATCATCAAGACAGCATGGTATTGGCATAAAAACAGACACATAGACCAATGGAATAGAATAGAAACCCCAGAACTAGACCCACAAACGTATGGCCAACTCATCTTTGACAAAGCAGGAAAGAACATCCAATGGAAAAAAGACAGTCTCTTTAACAAATGGTGCTGGGAGAACTGGACAGCAACATGCAGAAGGTTGAAACTAGACCACTTTCTCACACCATTCACAAAAATAAACTCAAAATGGATAAAGGACCTGAACGTGAGACAGGAAACCATCAAAACCTTAGAGGAGAAAGCAGGAAAAGACCTCTCTGACCTCAGCCGTAGCAATCTCTTACTCGGCACATCCCCAAAGGCAAGGGAATTAAAAGCAAAAGTGAATTACTGGGACCTTATGAAGATAAAAAGCTTCTGCACAGCAAAGGAAACAACCAACAAAACTAAAAGGCAACCAACGGAATGGGAAAAGATATTTGCAAATGACACATCGGACAAAGGGCTAGTATCCAAAATCTATAAAGAGCTCATCAAACTCCACACCCGAAAAACAAATAACCCAGTGAAGAAATGGGCAGAAAACATGAATAGACACTTCTCTAAAGAAGACATCTGGATGGCCAACAGGCACATGAAAAGATGTTCAACGTCGCTCCTTATCAGGGAAATACAAATCAAAACCACACTCAGATACCACCTCACGCCAGTCAGAGTGGCCAAAATGAAGAAATCAGGAGACTATAGATGCTGGAGAGGATGTGGAGAAACAGGAACCCTCTTGCACTGTTGGTGGGAATGCAAATTGGTGCAGCCGCTCTGGAAAGCAGTGTGGAGGTTCCTCAGAAAATTAAAAATAGACCTACCCTATGACCCAGCAATAGCACTGCTAGGAATTTATCCAAGGGATACAGGAGTACTGATGCATAGGGGCACCTGTACCCCAATGTTTATAGCGGCACTCTCAACAATAGCCAAATTATGGAAAGAGCCTAAATGTCCATCAACTGATGAATGGATAAAGAAATTGTGGTTTATATACACAATGGAATACTACGTGGCAATGAGAAAAAATGAAATATGGCCTTTTGTAGCAACATGGATGGAACTGGAGAGTGTGATGCTAAGTGAAATAAGCCATACAGAGAAAGACAGATACCATATGGTTTCACTCTTATGTGGATCCTGAGAAACATAACAGAAACCCATGGGGGAGGGGAAGGAAAAAAAAAAAAAAAAAAGAGGTTAGAGTGGGAGAGAGCCAAAGCATTAGAGACTGTTAAAAACTGAGAACAAACTGAGGGTTGATGGGGGGTGGGAGGGAGGGCAGGGTGGGAGGGAGGGCAGGGTGGGTGATGGGTATTGAGGAGGGCACTTTTTGGGATGAGCACTGGGTGTTGTATGGAAACCAATTTGACAGTAAATTTCATATATTAAAAAATAAAAAAAAAATAAAAAAAATTAAAAAAAAATAAATAAAACAAACAAAAAAAAAAAATAAAAAAAAAATAAAGTCGTGTGTGCAGTTCCCAGTAGGATATTGGGTTGTCCCAGGATGCAAATGGCAGGGACTAGTATTTGCTGTTCTCCTACTAAATTACAGGTATGATACAAGACATTCTATACATCTTATGTTTAATTTTTCAATAACCCCATAGAAGTAGATTTTATTCATGTTTTACTGATGAGAAATCTTCTAACTTTGTTGGGGGGCTTGCTGAAGGATAGAGCTGAGACTCAAATTCAAACCTGTGTCACTCTGAAGCTATGACACAATTACATTATTACATACACACTATCCTTCCCAACACAGAGGAATGTTTAAGAACCATCTGGCTTTCTACTTACTAAGTCTTCTATTTATATGGATGAATCCTGCTTTTTCTTAGCAATAAGCTCCCTTTTCTAGTCCTTATCAGCAGTTCCTTCAAACTAGTTCAGAACTTACCTACTCCTAGAAGGCTTCCCAGATTACCATTCAGGCTTTTATCATGTTCCCATGCATTCCATATACATTAGGGGGAACACTTAGATAGATTCATGAACTCTATCCCCATACTTCAGGCAACCCTCTATGCAAAGCATCTCAGAAAAAATGTTATACCATTATTGCTTAAAATCCTTCAGTGAAAGGGCCTCCTTAGGTTACTACAAAATATTCTCAAGTCTTAACTACTATGGATAACAAATTACAAATTAAAACTGGAAGTAATCTTGGGAATCACAGTCTATTCTTCCCCTAGTATAGATGAGAAAACAGAGATCTAGAGAGGTCAAGATGGCTTGTATAGGGTCACTGTCACATCTAATTTAATAAGTGGTCGACAGGTTCGGGTTCATTTTCTCCTATCTTCAGTGGAAATGGGAAAAACTACTAATGATCAGTTCTGCAATATTCCTTCACAGGAAAAGGGCAAGTAAAATCTCCTGTTAGGTCTTTCTTGTTTAGACCAAATAGGTTTTGTCTGTCTCTCTGTCTCTCTCTCTCTCTCTCTCTCTCTCTCTCTCTCTCTCTCTCTCTCGTTATCTTTTCCTCCCTTACCCACCCCCCTCACTTTTCCTACTTCCAGCCATGCCTTATTCCCCAAAGGATTTTAGGTACCTGCCAAATAGCCACTGTTTCTCCAGGTTTTTCCCCAAAGCAGATGTTGCTCAGTAGAGATCTTTTGACCCCACTGGGATTTGGGATAAAAGTTCTCATTAGTAATGAAAATATCGACATCTTTCCAGAGTGTCCTCTGAGACCTTAATATCCCTCGAAAGTCTTGACCACAATAGGAGGTTGGTTAAAGATTTGTTTTCTTCACATATTCCACCTGGCATTTATGTAAGTTCATGTTCTCTTTTAGATTGTCTCAGGGTTCTTTTTAGGAGATTTGGGGAGATCTTGGGGAGCCTCCCATATATATACATGGGAGCTATGTTAAGTTCTATATATGGATACAAAAAAAATTGAGAGCTCCTTGCAGTGTCAACAAAAAAATCAGTGAGATGAGCTATTTGTCTGTGTGTGTGGTTTCTAAAAATGGAATTCCTAATGACCTTCCACATTCTTCAAAATATGGTTGTGGCAGATAATTTAAGTGCTCTCACACAAATGGGATGCTCAGTTAATTCTTTCAATGTTAGGGTTCCTGGGGACTGGCCACTAAAGATCCAAATCATTCAGCCTATGTATGAAGTTGACGTTACCCTCTTTTTAAAGATACAGAAAGTTAAGCTTGCTGAAGTTAAGTAACTTCTCTGAGGTCTCACGCTAATGATAGCTGAAATGTGAATGGAATTGCATCCAGTTGCTACAACTATGCTGTTTTGCACTCCACCATCTGCCTCCGCTGATAAGTGTGTCAGATTACTAGAGCTTCCAATACTTGGTCAATTATTGGCTTTGAGAAGCCCTGGATTTCTGATGACACACACATGCTAAGTAACTGTCCTTTACTTTTCTCCCCAAACTGAAATCGTACCTTGGAAGCAACAGCTTTACATCTGGACAATATAGATAAACACTCCTCCAAGTTCTGGTAAAAACAGGGATTCCCACATTAAAAGAGCTATCTAATTTAGGGCTCTTGTAGTTTGAGAGTGGTCTATTCTTTAGAGAAATCCCTTCTTAATATGCCATGACAATGATGTCCCAAGTTTGGTATTTTGTTCTTCTTGGAAGTCTAGAAGATCTTGAAATGGGATACAATGGGATGAGGAGTTGGAAGGAGAGGCACTGTTCTAGATAATCCTTACTGAACTTTTACATTATTTTACTGTTTTTCAAGGATAAAATGGATTCAGAAGATCTTTGCTCTCTCCTCCTAAGACAGCCCATATCCCCCAAAGGGAAACAATACTTAAAAATGGAGGGAGGAAAATTATTTCTCATTTCCTAATTTTTTAATTACCTGAATCCCCAAGAGAAATGCCTTTGGGTATAGTTTTGCTAGAAATAAAGCCATTTGGTGATTTAGTCCTCCTGACAGAAAATGGCTATTTCTTTTGTCCAAGCAGTTTCTATGAAACATAAGAATGGAAAAGAGAGAAAAAAAAAAAGATTTGACAAAGCTTTTATAACTACTCAAATAAACAATTTATGAGAGGTGACGATGATAGATCTCTGCATGGGCAAGTTAGTAGAATACTTTTCTATGCACATTGGGCCAACATGAAAGAAGTGGACAAGTGCATTTGAAACTTATTCCATCTGTCTTAACGAGAAACAGATTTTTGTCAGAGTACAGATAATTGGTCTGTATAAGTGGAGAGATCTTTTCATTAATTCCCAACCTGCATAGCTAAGGAAAATAAAAATCCCAGGAGGGAAGTCTATATAGAATTGTGGCTCAGAATATACAGAAAATATAATTCAAATAATTTACTAAACCAAATAAAGATTTTAAGTCTTACCAATCCTTATACAAAGTTCTTCTGTGCTGTAATCTAAGATTTAAAATTCTTTGTGACTAGTGCTGTTCTTTTTAAGTATACTTCTAACTCATCTTACCACAGACTGATGTATTATTTAGCACATGCATGCTTTGAGTCAAGGCATGCTCACTATGAGGAATACCAATAGTACTTAAGTTTCAGAGAAAATAAGAAAAAGTTAGTGAAGTAAAAAAAAATAAGTTACTTCTTTAAATTCTGTTGGTGAACCATCCAATGATTCTTGAATCCTACATAAGAGGACTGTATTTCTTTTTAAATACACAAGGACTCAGCACAGATAGAAAATGTTTGTTTAAAAAAAAAATGTGCTTTCTCAGCTTTGCAAGGATCCTGAACAAATAGCAGAGGCAACTATAGTCTTGCAAAAACACAGTCCCATGAATCCTGAGTTGGGGTAATAGTGTATTTTAGGTCACTCCATCCCAGAATGGAGTCTTCTACATCAGGCCTCATGGCTGTTGCCCTCCCCACTCCAATAGCCCCCTACATGCAGAACCAGCTAGGAGAAAATGTTCCCCAGTGGGAAGTTTGCCAATAGCACGGTGTTAAGCCCACTGGGGCTTTGTAAGAGTCTCATAAGGCTTTTATATATAAACTGTAACAATCAGAGCAGGCAGATTTTTCTCACCAGTTAGTTACTTTCCATGCTTTTAGAGATTTAATGTGAAAGTCTCCCCTATAAAGAATAATCAATGACATGGTAACCACAGTGGTAAGATAGCGATATAGCTGAAATATGGGAGGGGGTATTCTAGGTAAGTGTGAAATAAAGCCTTTACGTCTGAATATTATAAATTTGTATAATCCTCTAATTTAAATCCTTGTTTCCTACTAACACAGATATGTCTTCAAGAGTCTAAACACAAAAATGTCTGTGACATGATACCTTCCATCAAGTAACCTATCCAGGGAGAGGAGCACAATTATGAATGATATATTGTAAGTTCAGGGATATATATACTATATCCAAACAGGCAGCTATAGCCTGTATTTTGGTGTGTCTGCAGTTTAAAAAAATTTTTTTAATATTTATTTTTGAGAGAGAGAATGCAAGCAGGAGGGGGCAGAGAGAGAGGAAGACACAGAATGTGAAGCATGCTCTAGGCATGTAAGCTCTGAGCTGTAAGCACAGAGCCCGACATGAGGCTCAAACTCACCAACTGTGAGATCATGACATGAGCTGAAGTCGGACGTTTAGCCTACTTGAGCCACCCAGGCGCCCTGGTGTTTCTGCAATTTTAATAATTATATGCAATTATAATGAAGATTGACTTGCCATTTGATTGCCTTTTTAAGTTAAATACACATAGTTCACACAAACAAGAATGTTTCTTTAACTTTGGGATTTTAAGTCATTTGTGCTAGCATTTTCCTTTTAGGGAAGTGAGCTCAGAATTTTAAGATCATGAATTAGAAACGTGGCTTAATCCAAAAAAAATCCAGATTTTGAGGGTGATATCTAACACATAAAATGGGATCATCATCAACCACTGACCAGCAAAACAAAAAACACAATGAACAAAGTTTTGGAAATAAGTCGGAGAAAGGTATAGGAATTAGTCAGTTTTGGACAAGGCTGCAAGACCAGACAGCTACTCATTAATCACTTCTTAGGGTCTATTCAACAACTATATATCTGTAGTTCTCTAAACACCAAATTGCCAAGTAATATTTCTACCATACAAGTGTAGACTAAGGGTTGACCAAGCATATGTGGGGAAGATCCAGACATTTTAAGCCTCTGCCTTAAATTCCTTAGAGGAGAAAAACAATTGAAAAGAAGGAAGAGCAAATCAATCCCCTCTCTCCAGGGCCAGGATTTAGGGGATTTTGTGATTCTAGAGTACTAATGGATGAACATATTCCAGTCTAAGTAGTGAGTGGCTCTGATCATACTGCCCCAGACATTCTATGTTGTTACTGATAATAATGGAAGTAACTGATGTTACTTTACTTCTTGTCAAAAATCAAAGAGCTGTCCACCTAAAGCCTTAATGTCAGAAATGTTTTTCACATGAATTTGAATATTATTTTCTGATGTCTGATAGTCAATATTTCTCTAGAATCAACAGTGAGCTAGGAACCAGTTTGAGTTCCAAAGTATTTTCAGTCTTCAAACATTCTTTGTTTGTTAGATGCTGCCAAGCTTTATTTTCTCGTTTTCCAACAGCTGCTACCTACAGATTCCACATCTGTTTTTCTGGTATGCCCTTTAGAAAAGTTGCTACTTTTTCCAACTGAAACTAGGTTTTAATGAATGTTACAAGGAACAAATCACATGCCTAATAAGAGTCCTACTCCTCCCAGGTAAGCTGACAACACATCTTTTAATGAGCATAATCAGAGATGAGATGCCAATTCTATCTTCAGAAAGGCAGATCACTGGGAGATGACAATCATTACCTAGCCATTTTCTGAACAAAGTGACAAGGAGGCTATGTGCACCAGGAGGTACCTTGAAGAGAAGCTAATTGCCACCCACCATTCACCAAAGGACGTATGACTAACAGACTCAAATGACAATCAAATCAGACAGTTGGCGAGGAGAAAGATTCCAAAGACAGCTTGCCCACCAAATGAGACTGATGGGTGAACAAAGAAATTGACTCTGGGCAAAAGCAAAACAAGTCCATTCAGGTGATTTAAAGCAATTTTTTTTAAAAAAAATCTAAGTTTGGGGGTTAAAAACATCTTGCATCCTAGCTGAATACAGCAGCACTAGACTTTGTATACGTCTAGAAATGGAAACCTTAGTTTTTTTTTTTTTTAAATAGGAGTCCATAAAACAAATATACAAGCTGGACGAAACATCAGTGAGTTCTGAGTTTTACACTTATTAAGATACTTTTCATGACTCTTGACTTCTTCACTTTTCTGTCCCTCACTACGTATGTACACTTGTCTATTCATGAATATCTTGCAGTTTATAGAAGAACATCTGTTGAAACTTTTGTTGATTACTAGGAGACATTGATCAAGTCACTTTTCTTCCTTCTCTGTAATGGCGATAATTGGATGAGACCATCCCCCAAATAGCATCTCTATCTGTCATTCAATGATCCCTAGTGAGGAAGGCTTCTGTGTGTTAACTGTGCCTTCTCTTCCTCCTGGGGACTCAAGGCCATGGAAGGGGCAGGAAGACCTGATGAATGTGAGCTGTGTTGAGAAGAAAAAAAGAATAACCCCCACCCATTCTCCATACTCAGATAATGGACAGCAAGGTGTCTGACATAGGTCAGTGCCCCTGTCACCATCACCACCAGACTTAACATCCCTATTGGAATCAGGCTTATTTTACATTTCTGCAAAAGCTAAGATCAATATTTATTATTGCACTTTCGATTTGGAGTCAGAGCCGTAGAGAAGTAAAATAGCTTAGAAGTGTTTCATTAGGGTAGATTCAAAACATCTTGACAGACATAATTAAGAAAATGAAAAGATTCTTCCATCTTGGTGAAACTCAACCCTAAAATGTTTAAACAGAAGCCATAATCTGCTTTGGTGGGAAATTTGGTAGCAAATCCTTTTTTTTAAAGTGACTTAAGGGCAGCTGGGTGGCTTGGTCAGTTAAGCCACCAACCCTGGATTTTGGCTTGGGTCATGATCTCACAGTTCATGGGTTGGGGCCTCACATCAAGCTCTGTGCTGACAGTGTGGAGCCTGCTTGGGATTCTCTCCCCCCCCCCCCCCCCCCCGCTTTGACCCTCTCTTCTCAAAATAAATTTTAAAAAAATAAAGTGATTTTGGGGTGCCTGGGTGGTTGAGTCAGTTAAGTGTCTGACCTCAGCTCAAGTCATGATCTTGTGGTTCATGAGTTCAAATCCTGCATCAGGCTCTGTGCAGACAGCTCAGAGCCTGGAGCCTGCTTCAGATTCTGTCTGTTTCTCTCTCTGCCCCTTCTCCTGCTCATTCTCTCTCTCTCTCAAAAAAAAAAAGTAATAAAGCGACTCTTAAAAAGTGAAATGAATTCTTTTCTTTAAATACATGAGTAATATATGTTCATTGTGGCGAAGTTAGGAAACAGAATAAAAATTAAACAACAATGTAGGGAAAAGCTCAGGCTCTGGATTATACAGCACTTTAGTTTGGAAAATCAGCACCCATGTGGTCCTGGTCAAGTTACTTACTCCCCTAAATATCATTTTCCTTGCCTGTAAAGAGAATATAAAATTTGTTTTAGAGAAGTGTTGTGAGGGCCAAATTTAATAATGTTATTAAGGCAATTATAGAGTTCCTGGAAAAATAGCAAGCAACCCATGGAAGGGAGTTGTTTTTCTTATTATTGTATTATTAGTCACTATACTCAGCCACCTTTGCTGGATAATGCATAAGATTATTTCAAAGTTCCCAAGGCTCTGGCATTTATAAGATTTTTGTACATGTGGGTTATTTTCTATTATTCTAGCCATTGAAATAATGGGTGAGATTATTTCTGATCCCTTGGCAGGCAGAATTAAATGCTACACTATTTGGCATGAGTAGGTACTATATCTCATAGAACACTAGGTTGGTACTGCCTACTGGTATACTGATATGAGTGAATACATAGTTCACCTAGCAGGGTATGAGTTGAATGCCTACTATACCATAACCTCATTTGTTTTAACACTGTTTTCACATATAAAATCTCAATTGATCTGATAATACTTCTCTCCAAACTCCTTTAAAGGCTCTACACTGTATGCTGAAAAAACTTCTGACTTTGAGGTCAGAGTTCCTGGAGGGCCTTGATCATAGCTCTTTCTGTTTCCTTCGTAGTCCTTAGGTTTTAGTCAAAATTATTTTCTTTTGGGTTCTTCAAATGTTGCAGACTCTCTCATATCCCTAATATCCTTCCCATTTCTTAGAATATGTTTTCTTGAACTTCCACTTTAAGGACAAAGCCTATCCAAGGCTCCAAACTCCAATACTCCCCTTTTATACTGCTTTCCCTACTCTGAATTTTTTTAAGCAATTTCAACTCTTATGGGACTTATTATTTCCCCTTTCTTTTGTAGTTTTTGTTTTCTGTGTTTATTTCAATTATTTTATAGCTTATAAAGGTCCCTGGGGACAGAGACTATGTCTGGTAATGTCTCCATCTCTCAGATTGTATCACTTATAGAAGGAAAACCCCTAAACATCCATACTGAAGTAATTCTACTTGATACTCATAGTAAGTTTGCAAATTCAGTCAGGAAGGCATTACTAACCTCACTTTAGCAAATGAGGAAACTAAGGCTTAAAAAGGGTGAAAGGAGATGTGCCCTAAGCTCCATTAGCTGACGAGACAGACTAACCATGATCTTTAGGTCCTAATGTAGTGGTCCTTCTGCTCTGACACATGAGCTGGTATTTTAGCTCGGGACTATGATAGGACAGATGGAGGTACTGAATGAGTATAAGGACTGATCCCTAAGTTATTTACTGTCTCCTGAAGAACAAAGTCTAATATATACAAAATAGTGCTTGGGAAGGGCCTGGCCTCACCCTATCCCAGCAAATCACAACTGAGAATTAAAACAGAACTGGACAAAGTCAGTACAACATCATTACTTCTAGATGCCACTGAATTGTCTCCTACAGAGATTTTAAAGTCATGTTGATTTAGGTCTTTGTTTATTTTTGCCTTATCTCCTCAAGTAAAAAGCTCTTGAAGGCAAGGACTGTATTTTCTACATATTCACATCCAAAAGCCTTGTTTGCAATAGATAATCCACACAGACTCCATGCACTCCCTTTGTGCAATTATGCACATTTCTAGGAAAGAACAGTGTTTCACAAGAAAAAAAAGTCAATGAAATTAAATTCATGTCAGTCTGCTAGGACAGGAGGAAAATTTCCTTACTGGTTATGATAAAAAAGAAAGGGGGACACACACTGAAATGAATTAGCAAAGAAATATTAAACACATATCACATATTAGGAGAACACATTTTAATATCCTAGTGATTAGGAAATTTTGATCATTCACAAATCCTAAACAAAGGACTTGTGCCTAGAGAACCAGGGAAAGACAAAGTGTGATACCCCTTACCTTCTATGAAGTGTTCCTCACTGCCAGAACTGGTTTAATAAGCACATGACCTATTTAAGCACCTGTATTCACAACAGTCCCATGCTTGGTTTAATACTCTGCTTTCACCATCTTGAAATTCTTCTTTTTTGAACAAGGGATCCCACATTTCCATTCTGCACCAGGTTTTGAATTATGTAGCCAATCCTGTTTATCACCCTTTCAAGCCCATACATGCCTTATATTTCAAGTTTACTTCTTAGTTGGCCAGAATAGGGTGGGGGGTGGGGGAATACCTTGTTTTCTCTCTAGGCCCGGCTACAGGAAACACTTTTCTGAGGAGATTCTAAGAAAAAAAGACCACAAGACTGTCAAAAGCCAACAGTCTCTCTGGAAGTGGATATCTGTGGAGTCCAGAAGGAATCATATGACCAGGAGTATTGTAATTCACAAATCTGGGTTTCCTGTAAGATTTTAGAAAGCATTCATGACAGAATACAGTAAAAGATAAGCACTTAAGTATTGTGGAAACCTCATTATTTCTACACTGGCCAGAATCTTATTAGTGTGATGTGTCTGGCTTTAGATCTTTATCTTGAAAAATGAGAAGCTTTAAGGGAAAGAAACAGAAATAATGAAAAGAGCAGGAAATGGAATCCATTAAAATGTGAAAGGCCTTGTATTAAATTTTCAAGAGAAATCTGAAGTTCATAGCTTCCACCAAGTGTGTGAAGAACTGGCATTTGGGCTATTATTTTCCCAGTTTTGCAAAGGAGATTCTTCTCCAATAGGATGGGCCTCAGATTATGGGAACTACTGTATGACAAGAAGCTGGTCTGACCTCAGCATTGGAAAGGCAAAGCCATTAGAAAGAAAGCATAATATGAGCTTCTGGACTGGAAAAGGATGATAATCAGTGGGTCAGGATTGAAAAATAGAAGCCAGGATGCCAACTAGCAACATATACATTTCAAAATTAGTATAATTAGTTGGTGAGAAGGAAATCAATAGGATCAGTGAGGTTCACCAAGGGAGAAAAAAGTGACTAATGAGGAGAGGGAAAGAGAAGCAACAGGAATTAGTTACTAACACTCGAATTAATTACTTTAAAGTATGCTGCAATCTCTTGATATTAAGACAGCATAAGTGTTTGAAAATTCTAAAAGTCTTTCTCTTTTCCCTTTATATGCCCCCTTGCTTTCCAACTCTCCTTTGTTTTCCTTGTGCACCTTTTTCCAAAGACTACTTCCCTATTCTTGGATCTGGTGATAGCAGCAGTGTGTGGTTTTCTAGCCAAATCCAGGGCAACAAAAGCACATCTCCTTTTCAGATAAAGTTCCAAGGAGAAAAGACAGACTCAATCAATCCTTCCCTTTGGTATCTGCTTTGTTTAAATTGAAGAGACTTAGATAAACATCTTAAGATAATTTATCTATTTCCAGAAGATTTAAGGGTTTGCATTTGGGAGAGAGGTGGAAAGGAAGATAGTGGGGAGGGAGACAGAGGACTAGAGTTGGAGGAAGAGAGAGAGACACCATAATGTATAAAATGTTAATTTAATTCTACAAGTCAATTTATAGCTGATTAAGTATTGTTTTTATGAGGAAATGAATGGTCATGCTCAATTTGGGTCTCTTTGATTTCCTTCTCTCAACTCTATTAACCTCCCCTTCCTTTATAAAAAAGTAGTAATCAAGTACGCCAATAAATGCATATGATCAAGACATTCTTTTAACATTATGCTTCTTAATTATGTGGGAAGAACTAAGATACAGAGGGAATGACTTCTGAGAGGAATAAAAGATAGGAAATGATGATGGAATGGTAGCATAAAACTAATGCTTAAAATGGAAAATGCAAGATGCAGAATAAATTAAAAAAATGAACAGGAAATAGTGTAATAGTATAGTTATGTAAGGAAATAATGATTATTTGGGATAAGATGCTAGAGAATAATAGGTATATCCTTGGACTTGTATTAGATACTTCAAGAAGATAGCTCTGTTGCTGGATGTATAAATATAAAATAGAAGTTCTAAAAAGCCTAATAAATCTCCTGATCAATAGTTTACTAATTTAATTTGATAGAACTGAGTAAGTCATAGCACCTGTTGGGTTTGTGTTCCAAACCCAGTAGAAGTTGCTAGTAATGTAATTCCCAATGGATATTTTCAGGCATTGTCCCTCTATTTGACATAATTTGAATTCAAGGTACAACTAAGAGTAGAAATCAAACACATAGATTAAAGGTAAACAGCTTCTATCCTCTGCTGCTCTAATGTAGTTTGGGAATGTGTCAGTGATGGCACTAAAGCTGAAAAGTGCATATTGGAAGCATAGATTTTTTAAGATTGAACCCTCAACTATTTGTCTAAATGAAGAGATAGTCTTTTCCCTACAAAAATGCTGCTGTACATGTTAAAAAAGTGTTCAGAGAAATTTCCTCTGGACTGCTACATGAAATACTCTAAATTGTCTCGGGATCCTTTCTTCTCATGTGTACCTACCTTGACTAGGTTAACTACAAAGCATAGTAACAAATTATTTTGACATTTATAGATTTGGGATCTCTTAGCTCGCAAGGTCTTCCCCAGTTTCCATGTCCAAACTGTCCCTCTTCTTTTAGGGGATTATACTTCCCTCCTCACAGATTTAGACACATGCCCCAAGTGGGAACTGTCATTTTCTTACATGATTCCACTTCCCCAGCTGAGGGGTGGGAACCAGACTCTACTTAGTCCACTCATTGCAGTGTCTAACAATCCACCTCTAAATTCCACTTCTGTCCTTCAACAGTGATATTGTCTGAGATATGATGTGTAAGCCAAGTTAGCCATGTAGGTTTCCTTCCTAGGTTTTTGGACCTTGAGTTAGGGGGGAAATAGCTTTCTCCTCTTTGGTCACAACACTGAGTATGTAAACCTGGAGCTGCTGGAAACCATGGCTTTTAGATCCCTGCAAAGATATCATTCTGAAAGCATGAAGCAAACATGAAAGAGAATGAATCCCTCAAGAAGCTAAGAATTATGATATGATCCAGCAATTCTACTCCTAGATATATACTCAAAAGAATTGAAAGCAGGCACTCAGATATATGTACACCAATGTTCACAGCAGCATTAGTAATGATAGCCAAAAGATGGAAACAACCCAAATGTCCATCAATATATGAATGGATAAATGAAATGTTGTATATCCTTACAATGGAATATTATTCAGCCTTAAAAGGAATGATGCTACATGCTACAATAGAGATGAACCTTGAAAACATTATGCTAAGTGAAATAAGCTAGACACAAAAGAACGTATATTCTATGGCTCTGTTTATGTGAGGTACCTAAAATAGGTAAATTTACAGACATAAAGTTGAATAGTGATTACTAGGGGGTGGGGGAGCAGAGGAATGGGAATTATTAATGGGTACAGGGTTTCTGTTTGAGAGGAGGCAAAAGGGATGGAAGTGGACAGTTGTGATGGTTGAATAATGTTCACATATTTAACATCACTGAATTGAATGCTTAAAATAAAATTTATGTTACATATATTTTACCACCCCCCCAAAAAAATGACGAGAGAGAAAGATTACAAATCAAAGTCAGTTCCACCCTGTCTTTTTTTATTTCCCCTATGTTTCAGAATTTATTTTCTACCTATGCTAGTACAGATTGGGTTTCTAGGACTTAAAATTCAGAATTCTAACACATTCCTAGAGAAAATCTTCCCATTGTTTATATGCACTCAAGTCTAAAGACAACCCTGTGCGTATTTCAAGTGGAAGTTTTTCATCATTCCGGAACTAATTTCTCTACCTGCAGATTATTTTGAAGGCAGAGACTACACCCCCTTTTTTTGGCAAAGTGCAATGCTCTAACGCTGCACGTAAAGTGAGTTCTCCATGCAACACAATGGACTAGTTGGTCCTAAATTCCCTAACTTCACATACTTACTACATGAATGTTTAGAGGATCTCCTTTTTTGGTGGAATTTCTCTCTCAATATTTGCCTTGCTTTTTGTATAGTCTACCACTTAAAATACCAGTTCACACTGTTGGCCCCAAGCCTGCCAAGAGACACCTTTGGTCTGTTGGCTCCTCTCAGCAGTTATTTATTCAACAAATTAAGCCCACCAAATCAATGAATGAAAGACTGACATTTTCTTCACCCGTTGCTACATCTTTGTGTCTGTCACATCCTACCAAGAGTCCTAAATATTAGAAGCCGGAAATCACATGTAACTTTAGTTGCACTGTTGTTATGTCCTTAAAATTAGCACTTCCATCTCCCATGCAATAGAATATAACTTAAGGTACTAATTAGGGGAAGATTTGACAGGAAAAAAAAAAAAAGCTACTCAAATGCATTTTACTTTGCCTGCCCTGGGATGAAGAATGAGTTTTCAAACCTGCCAACCTTCCAAACTGCTAAACATTTAAAAGCTAAGTATATTTTTAAATGATATATAATGGACGCCCTAGAATTCTATTTTTGACAGTCAGGTAGTGTTTATTTGGTTCATATACACGTGTGCAAAGCCTTTGTAGACTCAGAAACTAACCAAGATAGATAGTGCTGTCACTGGTGCTTTGGAAATAAGTTATATTTCAGCTCTCAGTTCAGTTGAGCATGCCAGCCCTGAGTATACCTGTCAACATTTTGGGGTAGCTATTTTTTGTACCAATCTCTGAAAGAGAAAAGAAAAAGATTTGGATATGAAACCAGAATTACAGCAAGTTCTCTGTCATACTAAGACTGCTGCAACACACTGGTCTTCCAACAAATTAGCACATTGCATTATTTCCCAAACAAGGTGGTATTGGTACTACATTGCCCAAGGTCATGTAAATTTTTTATTCTTTAAAGACAATGTTTAATTATGAAAAATTTCAAACACACACAAAAGTGGAAAGAATAGTACAATGAGCCCCCTATTTACCCATCATTCAACAACTATCAACATTTCGCCAGCACTGTCTATTGAAAGCTTTGGAAGAAGGTTATTATAGGATACAAATACTTCTAGTACCTTGAACTAGAGTTTATTCTTTTGATTCAAGCTAAATTTTCAGTTTCTATCAGAATTGATAAGGCTCCACTATACATCTATGAAACACACAGTATCTGAAATACATCAAAGTATACATCATTCTTCTGGTAAGGATCTATATATTTCCTCTATTTTAATCATATATCATCAATAATATTTCCTTGATCAGGCTTTTTTCCTAATTCCTTTCAAGAAAGTTTCCTTTGCTCGGGTCAAGGGCTTTTAAACAAATTACCTCATGGAGGAGACTTCTAGGGAAAATGGCAGAGGAGGAGAACCTGAGCTCACCTGGTCCCATGTATACACCTCCATAACAACCACATCATTGTAAATAACCCAGAAAATGCCTGAAGACTGGCCAAACAGACTCTCTACAGCTAAATGTAAAGAGGAGGCCACATCGAAGAGGGTAGGAAGGGTGGAGGGCATGGTTGGGAGCCAAACTAACCTGCGGGACTGCCCATGGGAGGAAAAGAGATGCCACAGACATGGAGAGGGGAGAGAAGAAGACCCCATACCAGGCACAGGAGACTCACACTGGAAAGATGAATCTCTGTAACATTAGGCTTTGAAACCCAAAGGGGGCCTAACTTCATGAGTTCTTATAATCAATAGGGCTTAACACTTGGAACTTTAAAAATCAGCAGGTTTGGTCTGTCCCTCCCCCACTTGCATGCTCTCTCTCAAAAATACACATTAACAACATTTTTTTAAAAGGATGGGGGGCAGCTGGGTCAGTCAGTCAGTTAAGCGTTCGACTTCGGCTCATTTCATGATCTTGCAGCTCTTGGGTTTGAGCCCTTCATTGGGCTCTGTGCTGACAGCTCAGAGCCTGGAGTCTGCTTCAGATTCTGTGTCTCCCTCTCTCTCTGCCCCTCCCCTGCTCATGCTTTTGGTCTCTCAAAAATAAATAAATATTTTTAAAAATTAAAAATAAAATAAACATTTAAACAATTGAAAAAAAATGAGTAGGTTTGGCTTTGGGAGAGCCAGGCAGCATAGAAAATGGAGTTCCTATGCTTCAAGCCCAACAAAAAGCCCCACTGAAATAGAACAGAAAAGCAGCAGCTTGAAAAATGCCTGAGGTACACAGGAAGGAGGCTTATTTACTAATCGCAGAGCATGTGCTGCTGGAGGGGCAGGATCTTTGTGAGACTCCTCTAAGAACAAAAGAACTGTCTGGCAATATATCCCTCCCCTATCCTCCAGGCTGGATACACAGACACCTGGGGGAACCAGTACAGCACAACACTCTCTACCTAGCTTGCTAAGAGCACACACCCTCTGTCCTTGGCAGTTTGCCCAGGCTGTTGTAGCTTCCCTCCCACAACAGACCCTTGTGGACCTTGCTGTTATTGTGCACCTCCCAACCTGGTGTCTTGCTGTTAACCTGCCCCTTCCAACATGCCCTTGTCAGGTATCCCTCCAAAGCAATGCCACAAGTCTGGCAGTGTGCAAGCAGTTCTGAAAGGGGCCAGCACCACTACAAAGGGACTCCTGTCCTAAGGATAGGGGACAAGAGCCACACACACCCCCGGTCTTACTGCAGCCCCAGCCTTGGATTGAAGGCAGACATCTGGTCTAACTGCAGGTTCTGCTTTCCAATGAAAGCCTCTCAGGAGACCACACAGGGAGTGCCCTGCAATTTGGTGCAATCATCGCTCTGGTAAATGCCTGGTCTGACTCCCTCGAGCCCAAGGTGGCCCCTGACAGGCCCACTACCACCCCAGGGACCAAAAACTTCCTATAACAGGCAAAGAGAACCACTGTAGATGTCTGGACTCAGAAAAAGTGGCTCAGCCACAATAGTAGCCACATACAACACACTTAGGAGACATCCCTGAAGTGCCAGGTTCTTGTGAACAGGGGACATTGCACTTCAGGGCACTACAGGACGTCTTCTTCATAAGGCTACTACTTTCAAGAGCAGGTGACATAGCTGACTTTTCTACCACATAGAAACAGACACAGAGAGTTAGATAAAATGAGGAGACATATCCCAAACAGAAGAACAGGACACAGCAAAGGCAACTAAATCACAGCAAGAGAGCTAAACGAAACAGACATAAGTAATATGCCTGATAGAAAATTGAAAGTAATGGTAATACAGATGCCATTTATGGTATATGGAGATGCCATAAACTTGAGAAAACTTAAAAGTAGAGGACATCAGTGAGGCCCTTGAAAAATAAAAAATTAACATCTCAAAGATGACAGATTCAATAAATAAAATTAAAATTACAATAGAAGGAATAAATAGTACATTATAGGGAACAAGGAATGTATCTGTGACTTGGAGGATAGAGTAATGGAAAAAAATCAAGAACAAGTGAGAGGCAAAAAAATACTCCATGAGTAGAATAGACTTAGAGAACTCAATAACACCATCAAGTGTAGTAACATTCACATTAAAGGGATCTCATAAAGGAAAAAAGAGAGAAAGAGCAGCATAAAATTTATATGAAGAAATAATAGCTTAAAACTTCCTGAATCTGGGGAGGGAAACAGATCCAGATTCAGGAGGCCCAGGGATCCCCCAACAAATTCAACCCAAGGAGGTCCACACCACGATACATGGTAGTTAAAATGGCAAAAAAACAAAACAAAAAAAACAGATAAAGAATTTTAAAAGTTACAAGAGAAAAGAAGATAGTTACAGACAAACTCTATAAGTCTATGAGCTGATTTTTCCACAGTAACTTTGCAGGTAAGAAGGGAAAGTCATGATGTATTCAAAATGCTGAAAGGGAAAAATCTGCAGCCAAGAATACTCTATCCAGCAAGGCTGTAATTCAGATAGAAGGAGAGATCATTTTCCAGACAAACAAAAGTTAAAGAAATTTATGAGCACTAATTCAGCCATATAAGAAATGTCAAGGGAAATTTTGAGTGGAAAACAAAAACCATAAAAGTTCAAAAATAGAAAGCACAAAAGCAAAAAAAAAAAAAAAATCAAAGTTTATCTATAAACATCAGTCAAGAGAAGAACAAAACAAAGAGGATACAAAATATGATGCCAAATATCTGAAATGTGGAGGGGAGAGGAATAAAGAATGGGTCCAAAATTAAGTGACCATCAACTTAATATAGACTGCTATATATGGAAGATATTATCTATAAACTGAATGGTAACCACAAATCAAAAAAAACAGCAGTAGATATGCAAAAAATAAAGAGTAAGAAATCTAAGTATATTATAAAGAAATTTAAGTAATCATGAGAGAAAAGAGCAAGAAACAGAGAAACTATTAAAACACCCACAAAACAAGTAAAAAAATGGCAATGAAAATCCACATACCAATAATTTCTTTGATGTAAATGAAATAAATGCTCCAAAAGACCTAGGGTGACAGGATGGAAAAACAAACAAAAAAACCAAACAGAAAAAAACAAACAAAACAACATCAATATGCTACCTATTATAAACCCTTTCAAACCTAAAGACACATGTAGACTGGAAGTGAAGGGATGGAGAAACATTTACCATGAAAATGGAAGTAAAAAGAAAGCCAGAGTACCAATACTTACATCAGACAAAATAGACTTTAAAACAAAGACTGTAACAAGAGACCAAGAAGGACACTATGTAATAGTAAAAAGCACAATTGAACAAGAAGATATAACAATTGTAAATAATTATGTTCCCAAATACATAAAGCAGTTAGTAGCAAAAATAAAGGAAATAAATAATGGTAATAGTAGGTGACTACTATTTATAGTAGGGGTATTGGTAGGGGATAGATCATTCAGACTGAAAGTCAACAAGGTAACAGTGGTTTTGAATGACAATGGAATAGGTGGATCCAAGAGATCTGCCCAGAACATTTCATCCTAAAACAGAATACACATTCTTTTCAAGTGCACATAGAACATTCTCCAGAATAGGTCACATATTAGGCCAGAAAACCAGTCTTAACAAATTCAAAGAGATGAAACCCAAAGCGTGCATCTTTTCTCACCACATTCTATGAAACTATAAATCAACCAACAAGAAAAAACATGGAAAGAATAAACCTACATGGAGGTTAAATAACATGTTTTAAAATAATTAATGAGTCAACCAAGAAATCAAAGAATGAAAATTGCATAAAAACAAATGAAAACAAAAATATAATGGTCCAAAATCTTTAAGATACAGCAAAAACTGTTCTAAGAGGAAAGTTTAAAGCAACAGGTCTACCTCAAGAAGCAAAAACAACAAAAATAAAACAAAACAAATAAACCACCTAAACTTCCATCTAAAGGGACTGGAAAAAGAACAACAAACAAAACCCAGAACCAATAAAAGGAAAAATGAAAATTAGAGCAGAAATAAAATAGAAACTAAAAAGCAAAAACAAACAAACAAAAAACCAGTAGAACAGATCAATGAAACCAGGAGCTGGTTCTTTGAAAAGATAAAAAAAAATAGATAAAATTTTAGCCAAATTCCAACAAACAAAAAATACACCCAAAACACAACAACAACAACAACAACACAACCCCAGAGGATTCAAATAAATAGTATCAGAAATTAAAGGAGAGAAACAACAACTCATACCATAGAGATACAAAAGAATAGGAGATTATGAAATATTATATGCCAACAAACTGGACAAACCAGAAGAAATGGATAAATTCCTAGAACACATAACCTCCCAAAACAGAATCAGAAATAGAAAATTTGAACAAATTGATTACTAGCAATGAAATAAAATTAGTAATAAAAAAAAAAATCCTAACAAACGAAAGTCCAGGACCAGATGGTTTCACAGGTGAATTCTACCAAACGTTTAAAGAAGTGTTAACACCTGTTCTTCTCAAAGTATTCCAAAAAATAGAAGAGGAAGGAAAACTTAATTCTATGAAGCTAGCATTGCCCCAATACCACAATCAGAGAACCATAGGCCAGTATCTCTGATGAACATAAATGCAAAAATTCTCAAAGTGTTAGCTAACTAAATCCACTGATACATTATAATCATCCACCAAAATCAAGTGAGATCTATCCCTGGGATACAAGGATGGTTCACTACTTGCAAGTCAATCAATCAACATGATGCATCACATCAATAAGAGAAGGGATAAGAATCATATGATCGTTTCAATAGATGCAGAAAAGGCATTTGACAAAGTACAACATCCATTCATGATAAAAACCCTCAACAAAGTAGCATTAGAGGGAACATACCTCAACATAATAAAGGCCATATGTGAAAAACCTGCAGCTAACATCGTACACAATAGTGAAAAACTGAGTATTTCCTTTAAGGCCAGAACAAGACAGGGATGTCCACTCTCACCACTTCTATTTAACATAGATCTGGAAGTCCTAGCCACAGCAATCAGACAAGAGAAAGGAGTACAAGGCATCCAAATTGGCAAGGAAGAAGTAAAACGTTCACTATTTGCAATGGCATGACACTATATAGAGAAAAAAGACTCTCCCAAAAAACTACTAGAACTGATAAATGAATTCATTAAGATCGCAGGATATAAAAGCAATGTACAGAAATCTGTTGCATTTTTATATACTAATAATGAAGCAAAAGAAAGTAATTCCATTTACAGGGATGCCTGGGTGGCTTAGTCAGTTAAGTGTCCAGCTCTGATTTTGGCTCAGGTCTTGATCTCACAGTTCATGAGATCAAGCCCCACCTCAGACTGAGCTGACAGTGTGGATCCTGCTTGGGATTCTCTCTCTCCTCCCTCCTTCCCTCTCCCTCCCTCCCTCTCAAAAATAAACATTAAAAAAGTAATCCCATTTACAATTGCACCAAAAACATACCTAGGAATAAACTTAAAGTTGTAAAAGACCTATACTCTGAGAACTATAAAAAACTGATGAAAGATACTGAAGATGACACAAACAAGTAGAAAGATATCCCATGCTCAGGGACTGGAAAAACAAATACTGTTAAAGTGTCCATACTACCCAAGCAATCTACAGATTTAATTCAATCCCTATCAAAATACCAACAAAATTTTTCACAGAACTGGAAAAGACAAACCTAAAACTTGTTTGGAACCAACAGAAGATCCCAAATAGCCAAAGCAATCTTGAGAAAACAAACCTAGGGGTATCACCATTCAAGATTTCAAGTTATACTACGAGACTGTGGTAATCAAAAAATGATGGCATGGACACAAAAATAGGTACAATAGAAACAATAGACCAACAGAAAAGAATAAAAAGCCCAGAAATAAACCCATATTTATATGGTCAATTAATCTTTGACAAAGGAGGAAAGAACATGCAATGGGAAAAAGATAGCCTCTTCAATAAATGGTGTTGGGAGAACTGGAGAGCAAATGAAACTGGACAACTGGCTTATACCATACACAAAGATAAACTCAAAATAGATTAAGGACCTAAATTTGAGACCCGAAACTGTATAAGTTCTAGAAGAGAACACAGGCAGTAATATCTCTGACATCAGCCATAGCAACTTTTTTCCAGATAGCTCTCTGGAGGCAAGGGAGACAAAGGCAAAAACAAACCATTGGGACTACATCAAAATAAAAACTTCTGCAGAACAAAGGAAAGAATCAACAAAACTAAAAGACAATCTACTGAATAGAAGAAGACGTTTGCAAATAACATATCCAATAAAGGGCTAATATGCAAAATATATAAAGAACCAATACAACTGAACACCAAAAAACAATCCAATTTAAAAAATGGCAGAAACCAAGATATGGAAGCAGCACAAGTGTCCATCAATTGATGAATGGATAGAGAAGATGTGGTGTGTGTGTATAATGGAATATAATTCAGCTATGAAAAAGAATGAAATTTTGCCATTTTCTGTCATGGATGGAGCTAGAGTGTATAATGCTGAGTAAAATAAGTCAGAGAAAGACAAATGCTGTATGATTTCCCTCATATGTGGAATTTAAGAAACAAAACAAGCAAAAAGAAAAAAATTAGAGACAAAGCAAGAAACAGACTTAATTATAAAGAACAAACACATGGTTACCAAAGGAGAGGGGCCTGGGGAGTTCAGGGGTGAGGGGGGTTTAGGAGTGCATTTGTGATGAGCACACAGTGATGTATCGAAGTATTGAATTACTATGTTGTACACCTGAAACTAATATATCACTGTATGTTAGATAACTGGAATTAAAATAAAAATTTAAATAAAATGGGAAGATGTGAATAGACATTTCTCCAAAAAAGATATACAGAGGCCAATAGACACATTAAAATATCCTCCCCATCACTAATCATCAGGGAAATGCAAGTCAAAACCACAATTAGAGATCACCTCACACCTGTCAGAATGACTAAAATAAAAAACAAAACAACCAGTTGTCAGTAGGATGTGGAGAAAAAGGGATTTCATGCACTGTTGGTGAGAATACAAACTGAGGCAACCACTGTGGACGACAATATAGAGGTTCCTAAAAAATAGAATTACCATATAATTCCATGACCGGGTATTTACCCAAAGAATACAAAACCACTAATTCAAAAAGCTGTGTGTACCCTTATATTTATTGCAGCATTGTTTACAATAACAAAGTTATGGAAGAAATCTACAGGTCCATCAATAGATGAATGGATAAAGATGTGAAACATATACCACACACACACACACACACACACACACACACACACACACGATGGAATATTACTCAACCATTAAAAAGAACATAATCTTGCCATTTGCAACAATATGGATGGATCTAGAAGGTATAATGCTAAATGAAATAAGTGAAAGAAAGAAACAAAAAAGGCCAAAAAAAGAAAGAAAAAAACAACCCAGACTCTTAAATATGGTGAATAAATTGATGGTTACCAGCCTGGAGGTAGGTTGGGGGAAGGGTGAGACAGATGAGGGGGATTAAGAATACCTGAACACTTATCATGATGAGCACTGATTAATTTACAGAAATGTTGAACCACTATATTGAGAAAAAGTTATGTCACGTGCCAATTTTCAGTAACTGGCTTGCCTCCACTACAGACTTAAGTAACTAGTAAACCTTGACAGCTCTTCACTTTTGTCTACACAAATGAACAGGCTGTAAAAAAACAAGATTGTCAAAAGTACCTTGTCTATCTGTGTAGTCAGTCCACATCGGTTTAAAAGCAGCTGTTCAACAACCCACATGTCCATTAGCTGATGAATGAATAAATGAAACATGGTATATTCACACAGTGGAATATTATTTAGCACTACAAAGCTCTGATGCGTGCTACAACCCGGATGAACCTTGAAAACATGTTAAGTGAAATAAGCCAGGCACACAAAGACAAATATTGTAGGATTCCATGTATATAAGATAATTAGAACAGGCAAGTTTAGAGAAATACAAATTAGGATAGAGGTCAGTGGGAGCTGAGGGTGTGGGGAATAGGAGTTATTGGTTATCAGACTTTCTCTTTGGAATGATAAAAAGTTCTAGAGATAGATGGTGGTGATAGCAATGTATATAATTAGTGCAACTGAACTATGCACTTAAAAATGATTAAAGTGGTAAATTTTGTTACATCTATCTTGCCACAGTAAAAAAAAAAGGTAGCTTTTCTGGTAGCAAATCAAATTCTGACTTTAAATGCGTGAACTTTAGAGTCAGCAATTCCACTTTTAAGAATTCAGCCTAAGGAATAACTAAGGCTGTTATATAAAGTAATCAAAAACACTAAACTAATGGTGTTTTTTGATGTGACATAATAGTGACCTTGAAATCTCCAGTGATTGAGGATTACGCAAATTATAGTTATATGTTCTACAGACTATTGTATAGTCATTCAAATTATAATTTAAATTATATTACATTACAATATTATTCTACTATAATGGCATAGTAAAATCATCAGGAGATGTTAAGGGAAAAATTTAGGTGAAAAAACCACATATGTTGTGTTATCTCTAAAATTAGCCCTTCCATTCTTCAACATAAGGAATTTAAAAGTAACAAAAATTTTTCAACACACACAATAAAATTGAAAGCAATACACCAAAGTGTGATCTATGGTTATCTCTGGAATTAGACTAATAATTTTTTATATTTTCCCTTTTTTAATTTTCTCCTGTAATCATGTGTTACCTCAGGAAAAATATAAATATTTTTTATATTTAAGCAACTTCTCCATTAGACCTCATCTCCCATTTGAAGCCCAAGCTCGACCACAACTAATGAGTAGAATTACAGGTCCCCCCCTCAGAGAAGACCAAGACTCTAGCTCCAAGCTCAGCTTACACACCCCCCCCCCCCCCCCCAGTATCTCTACCCCAATTCCTCCTCCATCACAAACTTCTATGTTGTCCTTGTTTGGACACTTTTATGGTGTCTTTGTTTGTCTCCTTCACCGAACCGTGAGCTCCTCTGAAGGCAAGGAACAAATTGTAGGAATCTTTCTATTCTTTCTAGGAACCACAGCATTAGACTTCGTACATGGGGTAGGCAATTAACCAGAGAGTGTCAAATATACTTCATGTGTCTTCTCTAAAAATGCTTGGGCTACTGGAAACAAATTTTAGTGTAGGTTTTCTCCTAAAACTTTTCTTCCCCTGAGTTCCACATACTAACTTTTTACATGTTGGAAAGAGTACAAAAGGGAAGGAGAGTAAGCACCTAAATAGTAAATTACAAAGCTTTGGTTTTAGAAACTTAGTAAGTGGGGGACAGAGGAGGGAGGAGAGAGGAGGATGTGGATGAAGATTGTGTTTTGGGAACACTAGCATCCACCCATCAGTATCTAATGCTTGCTAAAATATTTTTGCTTTCATTATTTAGATTATCAGTGCTCATTAGAGTTTAATTGGTACATTAGTGTGTAAAGGATACAAAATTCTCCTGCTTATGCATTGAATGTTAAAAAAAAAATCCAAGCAATGGACCACACCATTAAAGTAACAACATTTACTGACCTCAGTGCACCAAACACTGTGCTAAACTCTTTAGAAGTATGATCACTTTTAATTCCTATACTAACTCTCTAAGTACTATTTTATAGTTGATGAAACAAACAAACAGATATAAACACTTTCCCAGGTCATGAATAGCTAATAAATAAGAGAGCCAGATTTTAAACTCAGACAATCTGTTCCTAGAGCCCAAGCTTTTTAACCTACTAAGCTTCACTGTGAGAGAGGATCTGCCATTGTCAATGGCAGATTCAGCAGGGCAACACAGGAGATACCATCAAATTTTACATACCTAGTTGTCTTTTGTTGGTCTCTTCCAGCTAGAGATTCTTAAATATGTCCTGAACATGCTAATTTTAAAGTTAACTTCAAAATGTACTTGCTAAACATGAAAATTCTGCAACTGATTAGGTTGCTTCCTGTTGGGTCCATTTGCCTCAACTCTAACTCTCAGCAGATATTTTTCTGCCCATGTATACCCTACTATGAGTATAATATGCTCTGAATTTCCAGTTTGTTGGCATTATTTCAGGGTCAACATGGACATGGAGAGACTAGAGGGAGGCAGGCTGATATGATTGGGTGAGCCAAGAAAACTTTCCTCTCAGTTGGGTTCAAAGGATTAATACAAGTTGATTTATTCCCTCTTAAACCTTTGCTCAAATAGGGTTGGTGGTTAAGGATTGATTCTCTGAGGATGTATCTATAGGCTCCAGAGAAGCAGAGTATAAACACACACAAAGTAATGAATATTTCAACACATGCTCAACTGCATTAATAATCAAGAAAAGTCAAGGCAAACAATAGGATGTCTTATAATAATGATTGCTGACATTTAATAAAATTGAAAAACACTCTCAAATATTGCTGTTGAGACTGTATGTTGTCAAACTCCTTGGAGATTAATTTTGCAGAGCCAGTCAAAATATAAAATGTCACGTCACTTTGGCCTAGCAATTTTACCTCTAGGAATTTATTCCTCAAACAAAAAACTCCTAAATGGTATGTGCTCTTTCATACATAGACACACAAAGGTTTTTATCCCATGATTATTTTTTTTATCTTTTAATTTTTGTTAATGCTGGTTTATTTTTGAGATTGAGAGTGTGAACAGGGGAGGAACAGAGAGAGGGAGATAGAATCTGAAGCAGACCCCAGGCTCTGAGCTATGAGCCCAGAGCCTGACATGGGACCTGAACTAACAAACCATGAGATCATGACCTAAGCTGAAGTCAGACATTTAACCAAGTGAGCCACCCAGATGCCCCATTACTCAATTATTTCTAACAGAGGAATTTTGTTTCAACTTTTATGTGCTATTTATATAGGCACATTATTATATGAACTGTGTTTTAGAATATACTTATTTCATGAACTTATATGTCATGTACATCATTCCATATCTTTAGCTCAGGTTATCTGGCCTTAGAAGACAAGGAGAGTGGGAGAGGAAGACTATGAATCAAGAAAACAACACTGAGGGATGACCCGGTTACAAAATTCACATCTTCTCAGATTCTGGGAGAAACCACATTTCGAATACAATTTGAAGGTTTTTTTCCCCTTCCTATAGTATAATCCCTGAATTGTCCTCAAACATTCCAAAGTTCTGTCATACAGGACACCTTTGTGCCACTGGTAGAATGGGCCATTAGAACTAGGATGGAATTAGGTGGAAAAGTGTGGTCTTCATTGCCCCACTTCTGAAGTCATAATGACAAGTACCACCTCACACAAAGGAAGGTGAAAGTCCTCAGGACCAATGCCTGAGGGCCAGATGATAGAGGGCCACGACCAAGTACAAGATATGTTCAGAGCTAGTGGAAGTAGCAAAGTAGGTCTCAGTGGAAATGGGAATTTTTGGCCCAAATATCCTAGAGGAAAGGAAACATTAGGGAAGCATGAGAGGAGCCTACCTCCCACTTATTAAGGGGCTATCCAGTAGTTAGAGATTATATACTGTCAGGAAAGATCCATACCATCTTGAGGTTATACAGCAGGATGGCTGTAGTATTTTTGCTTTTTCTACTTCCATAAATTTTAACAATGAGAATGCAGAAATTTATCAAGTTTTATTAAATATAAATAGAATATTGAGGCATGTACAATGCAAATTACTAAGCAGTTAAGTAGATTAGCTGTTAACTTGGAATGAACCTGCAATTAAGATTTGCCACCATAAATTTGTCAATCAATCATGATATATCCTTTGCACATGGTATGAATGCACTACAGAGTTTAATTTGGAAAACTATGAGTAATTTCAGAGATGATTGCAGGTTGCTACACTTTAGAAGCTGTCACTTGCTATTGTTAAAGGAGTAGGTTTCTGATTCAACATTTTGAGAGCTCTGGGGTAAAACGTACTTTTACAGTACTTATTAAAATATTGAAGTTGGGATAGTACTGGACCAAGACAATAACTTATGTTCTTTTAGGAGGATGCTTTATTTAGAGCATTCTTAAAAGCTCCTTAATGCACTTATATCCGGTTCTCCAGCACATAGCCCTTGCTTTGTAGCTCAGCATACTCTCTGGTAGAGTGTTGCCTAGAGACTGACCACTGGAATGAACACCAGACTGAGAGTAGAGAGACCTGTGTTTGGACTCTGAGTCCAGACCTACTATTCAACTCATTTCACTTTTACTTACAATTTTCTGTGAGGTGGCAGGTAGTGATGTGGTTACTGAGTGGGTTTACTTTCTTCTAGCTCAAAATTTTACAGTTCTGTGAGCCATGAAAAAAAAAATACAGTACAGAGATAAGTGGGGTAAGAATTACAGGACAAAAAGACTGCATAAATACCCTTTTTATCAATCAGGATTTTCAGTTGTTAACAAGACAATCCATACTAGTTGCCTTATGTGGAACAGAATTTATCAAAGGATGTTAGGCACCTCAGTGCGTCTTAGGAAAGCCTGAAGAGCAGGTATAGAGGCTATTTGACAAGGAACCACATAGCCAAAAAGAACACCCAACTGTATATATTAGAGGACACCATTCCTATTGCTACCTGCCACTGGATGCCGATCATGCCTGGTGTTGGGCAGCATAATCCCTGGAAGAAGAGACCCCTCCACACTTGCCAAACGATAGATCTCTCTGGGATCTGACACTTCTGCATGTTCCTTTTCTGAATCCAAGCCCTCTGCAGGCCCCTCTAGTTACTGGAACCTAGGCTGCATACTCACAATGTACACTCAGATTCTGGGGAAATTTAGGCTTTTAATATTTCTTTGAAAAAAAAAACAATTCATAACCATGAAGTAGTATCTTTCTCCTAATAAATCTAAGGAAGTTAGTACTCTCCCCATTGACACTCAAAGTTCTAAAATATCAAGGAAGTTGCTCAAGGTTACACAGCTAGAAATGGAGAAACTGAGATTTGAACATAAATTTTGTGTCCAAATACAGCACTCTTTCAACTCCTGTCTAGATTATGGCACAGTTTGGATAACTGACCTCACTACACACACACACACACACACACACACACACACACTCTGTTCATTTGCAAACAGCTTATTTTTCTTTCTTTTGACTGCAGTCTTGGGCCCCAGCTTAGATCATGAGGCAGGAAACATAGGCTCTGGGGATGTGCACTCATTAGTTATATTTGCTGACACTAAAATTGGCACAGTTCCTGGTATAATGGAACCTAATGTGACCATAACAGCATAGCAAAATCCCAGTGGATCTACACCCATTTATGGTCTGGTATATGACTGACACTCAGCCTAGCTTCTGAAATAGTGAGAGCATCAGATCCCGGGTAGCCCAGGACCAAAGTCCATTTTTCCTGGAAGTAAAGCTATTAAGTAGCTATTATTCAAATATTATTCCTTATTTTTAAATTATGGTATATTCTTAGCACATTTAATTAATGAGATATTTATTTTAAGTAGTAGCAATGCACAGTTTTTAAGTCATTTTTGTTTTAATGATTAGCAATGAATGAAGAACTCCGTTTTTGCAATCCAAGCTACAGAGGAATAAAGAAAATATGAATGAAAAAATGAAATTGACTAAGGCTAAGGATGTTTTTAACTTTTTCAGAAATGAGAATACTACTATTAAATAAGTCTTTTAAACACTCTTGAAGATAGAGTCTTCCAAGAATAAAAAGTAAGACCATGTAAAGGTCCTTCTGAGGGGCTATTCAGGGCAAGTCAACTAAACTAAGATGACCTTATAGCCATGGGCTTGGTATTCTTTCAAACACCTTTCCTAATATTTTCAGACAGCTCATTCTGGCTTTGCTATGAAAAGGAGGATGTGTGTGTGTGTGTGTGTGTGTGTGTATGTGTGTGTGTGTGTGTGTGTTGGGGTGAAGAGGGTGGTCAGCAACTCCCAGATTACTAAGTTACAGCTAATTACAACCTGTGAAGCAGCTTTACTCCCTGAAGAATACTTAGGTCATTACGATCTGCAATTTGCATTGGATTTCAGGTAAAATCCTGAGATTGTTTCAAAGTTTTAAGTGAAGAAAGAGTTTTATAGAAGAAGAAAGGCCTTTAACAGCATAACTACATGTCCTTAAATGTAGATATCTGTCCTCAACTTTTATATATAGAAACAGGTGAATATGGGCACTGAATTCCATTTCTTCTTTTGCTTCAGTATTTGCTTGTCACAGAGCATGGCATTTAGTGGATACACAAATATCCAAATCTTGGCTGGAGTAGAAACACTAGACCACCATTTCTTTAATTATAGGATGCCAAGTTTTCCTTTAGATTATGGAAGAAATTCTCAAACCTGAGTGTGCACCAGATACACCTGAAGAGTTGTGAAAACAGACTCCTGTGCCTTACCAGCAGAGTTTCTGATTAGGCAGATCTGGGGTCAGGCCTGAGGATTCTCATTTCTAAGGAGTTCCCAGCTGATATTGACAATCTGGCCTGGAGATCACACATGAGAAGTATGAGATTATAGTATTGCTTTAAAGCAATGTTCTTCATAAGCAGAATATTTAATGACAACAGTGATAACTTGTGAAATTATAGATAGCATAGATCCTGAATTATGTATTTTCAAGCAGTTTAGCTTCATTCAGACTAATGCCGTACTCTGTACAACTCAGAAGCTGTAGAAGTTCTCATTTACCAAGGAGAAATCATCCAGAAGAAAATAATGCAGAAGGAACTCTGCAGTTAGAAAATCTGTGTGCAAAAATTCCAACTCTACTTACAAACTTCATGAATTCTGGTCAAATGACCTGTACCTCAATCTCTGTGAAACTTCTGTTTCCTTATCACCAAACTGGGGATGATGCCATTGGTCCTGAAGACATCTCACACATTTTTAATTCACATCCCAAGACAACTGGGAAATTCCAAAGACACAGAAGGAGAGCTTTTCATTCTTCTTTTCTATGGTCCCATCCAGTATTCTCTGTGGTCTCTTGGAACAGTTGTCCTAGATAGCATTGTAAGTGCCCCCCAGGTGGCTCTGAGTGCCTCTGGAGTCTTGGTTCTGGGGATTTTCCTTCTTCAAATTCGTAGGTGTTTTTTTTTTTTGTTTTGTTTTTTTTTTTTTAATGTTTATTTATTTTTGAGACAGAGAGAGACAGAGCATGAATGGGGGAGGGTCAGAGAGAGGGAGACACAGAATCCGAAACAGGCTCCAGGCTCTGAGCTGTCAGCACAGAGCCCGACGCGGGGCTCGAACCCACAGACCGCGAGATCGTGACCCGAGCCGAAGTCGGCCGCTTAACCGACTGAGCCACCCAGGCGCCCCGGTGTTTTCTGTTGTCTAGTATCCCAACATCCAAATGAGAGAAGCATCATAGCTGTGCATATAGCACACACAGCAAATCGGGAAAAGCTAGAAGTCTAAATCTCTAATGACTATACCATAGTCACAAGAAAAAAGATTAGAAAAGCATGGAGATAAGGAATGCCTTGGAGTACCCGGAGTAAGAAAGAAGAAAACAAATGGTATCAGACCAGCTGTTATTCATCATAAAAGCTTCATACTGGAAGAACACAACTTAGGGAGTCAAGAACAAACCACACTGGTAGGGTTCCTTGAAATGGGTCCTCAGATCATCTTACTCAAACCCTGTATCATCCTCTGAGAGCCCATCCAACACTGTCCCTCCCTCATAAATGAGAAAAATGAAATAAAGATTTAAGTCAAGACTACATAGCTCCCACTGGTAAGTACTAGAGCCAAGATACCTATCTGGAGACTCTATACCCTCTGTTTTCCCATGATGCCACACTGCCACAATATTGTAGGAGGACATCCCTTTCATCTGGGACTACTGCTGTGTATCTTATTTTACAACATGAACTGAAACAGAAGGTAAGCGAGGCCCACATGTTCCAGCATATAAAAGTGGCCTAGAACTTTCTCACCCAACACAGCACAGATATTGGGTGGCTACTAAGTGTTTGTGGAATCAACAAACCCAATCCCATAAAGCCTTTAGGTTGTCATTGGGTTTCATCAAGTTCATGGCTACTCCTCCCATATGGCTGGATTTCTAGTCCTGGGTCTGTTGGCTGTTTATTCTCCACTGGTATACTGTAGAGGTGGGTTGGGTGATGGGTGAAGAGTTGTTTCCCTCATAATCCCACCTTCCCTTCTTTAAAGTTGTCTCCTCAAAGCAATGCTTGGGCACTAGTGCTATCATTTGACCTGAGTCATTTAACCTCTCTTCAATTTAGTTTCCTTAGCTCTAAAAGGACAGTGGAATAGAGTACTTCCAGGGACACCTTTACACATGGCTTCAAAAGATTGAGGAACCTGAGCTAAAGCATCTGAAGAACATTTTATGTCACATCACTTAAGTTTTGGGTTCCAAAACCTAAGCATTTTCATGTGAGAATCATCATTTTTGGTATCTCCTCCTGATCAATGACTAGTTGTCCCTCATTTCTGATTGTCTGAATTCTAATAAAAGCTAAATTTTTATTCAGTATTCTCTACCTGCCAGTTATATTATTTTTCACTATAGTCAGTTAAGCAGTGCTCATCACCATTCTAGGGGATTTGTGCTTATCATGCTTGTTTTATTGATAAGGAAGAAATTGCAAAGATATGTTAAATAACTTGCCCAAGGCCACAGAGATAGATAGTAAGCAGTGAAGCCAGGATTAGAAAAAAAAAAAACCCCGAAGTATGGTTACAGAGTCTGTGCTCTGAAACTGCTATCCTTTTTGCCTCAGAAAGGATCAATCTGATTACTAGGTGCCTGTTTAGACTTCCAAAGTTAAAAAGGAGATAACTCTAGCACTCTTTTTAAAGACAGCACACTGGATGGCCCCAAATTCACTTATTTTACAGTGTCCCTCATATATAGACTTAGAGTGACATGCCATTCAGTTTAGATCATGAACACTGGTAGAGAACTTGTCCTTATAAAGGGATATGCAGGAGAAAAAACAGCCTGTGTGGGGAAGAAGTTGTACTTGACAAAACTCCCTTTCACATCCAGATCTGCTCTTTCTCCCAGAAAAGGAAGTAATGTATAGTATTGCACCTGTCATCAGTAGCTTTGGCGGCCTTCCTGGAAGCATGCAGACTGAGCTCAGTTGGTCATTTCCTCCTTAGCTTCCCTTCCCAGATGCAGTGGTGTTCTTTAAGACAGCAAGGTACCATCAGTCGGTGATCTTCTAGCTGCTTCAATAATTAGGAGGCTTCACAACTAAAACATAAAACCCCACTGAAGAAAGCTAGTCAAGTAGCTGGCCAAACTGACTGTTTCCTCTGCTGCTGGTCATATAGCCCAGAGACTGTCTACTTTTTTCAAAGAAGTGAAGAAGCCAGGGCTCGTGTATGAGATGATCTGAAAGGATTATTTGTGTATTCCGCATACATTCTTTGCTATGAATGCTTTCTGAGATACCATTAACTCTCTGGAGGGAGTCCTGGATCAGATCATGTTTTCAGTGTTCTCCCAAGTAATTACTCCCCATGTAGTAGAAATAAGTTTCAAGATCAAATGCTTCAAGTATTTGTGAAGAGAATCTAATGAGCACAGATAACTACGTGTACTCTTTACTCAGAATTCTCTAACCCAGAAGAAGCTGGACCCACAAGCAAACTATTCACATAAACTGCTATGTGGTCCCCAGGGACTGATTTGTCAGATCAGCTGTCTCTGAAAGTAATACATTTTGTAAACAATTTTGTTATCTTTCTGCTTCTACTCACAGTATTAGGGACGGATTAAAACACTACAAGGTGCCTCTCTACCTAAAACATATAATCAACAACAGCAGAAAGATATTCACAGAACCTTACCTGAGCCCATATAAAACAGGGGCTCTCTTCCCATTTTTCTTCCTGTTTTCAAGTCAGCAGAGCCATGTATCTTCTTCTATTACATATTCTTTTGCTCAGATTTGGAAGCACAGGAAAGAAATATCCAAGAACAACTCACAGTGAATCAGTATCATATTGATTTTGCCAAAAGATTCCCCCCCCTACAATTCTGACTTCCTTTGGTAATGCTTATTAATTATACAATAAAAATTGAAAAGCATACATTTTATTTCTTTCTTGGGAAGATCCAATATTCCAAAAACAGAACAATTCTTAATATGTGAGTGGGATAAGGAGAATGAACATATTTCAAGTAGGGAAGAAGGAAGTTTTCTAAGTTAGCAAACAATAATTGTAACCATACAGCAATAAGCATAAGAGCAACAGATAAAAGATTATTTGGGGATAAGTACACAGCAATAATAACCACCCAGGGTGTTTTTTTTATTTTTGAGAGAGAGACAGACAGACAGCGAGCATGTGCTAGCATGAGCAGGGGAGGGGCAGAGAGAGAAAGACAGAATCCCAAGCAGGCTCAGAGTTGACAGCTCAGAACCCAATGTGGGACATGAACACATGAATTGTGAGATCATGACCTGAGTGGAAACCAAGAGTTGGATGCTTAACTGACAGAGCCACCCACATGACCCACCACCTGGGATGCTCTTAGGTGATACACATCTCCAGGCTCTCTCTGGAGATATTGATTTAGAAGGTCTGGGCATCTGATATACAGAACAAAAAACCGAATACCAAAACACACTCCTGAGAAGTCTTATTCACCCTTCTATTGGCCGATTACTGCTCTGGGTCCCCGGAGTAGGACACTTCTTAGTTTGAAAGATAATGATAACTGCTAGCTCAGCCTCTCACACAGCCTGAGAAGCAGCCCACAGACCAGCATCAGCTGTTTGGACCTGGATTGACAGAGTATTCAAGTCCTTATACAGGCTTTCCCTTTGCCTTTATATGACACACTCTTGTTACATTTACTTGGAATTGTCTTGTCATTTAAAGAAGTAGAATGGGTAATGGTCTTCAAATGATTTCTCTCTATATTACCTATAATAGTGAATAGCACTACCTTTCCACTGGTCACTCAATTCTCCCTGCACTAAACTCCTAATCCTCTGTCTCATCACTAAGTCCTGTTGCTTTAACCTCTCCACAGCTCTCAATTGTCTCTTTAGTCCTAAAGAGTGGCTTTAGCCTAAAGAATGGCTTCCTGTCTGGATTACCACAGGTATATCCTCAAATGGTCTTCCTACCTCCTGGTTTACTCCCCTGTAGTCCATTCTCCATCAATTTCATCAGTCCACTTTCCCCAATATAGCCCTTATAACTCCTCATGTCTCCAGAATCACATTCAAGTTTAGCACACAAAGTTTTAATGGGTCTCAAGTGTTTAATTTAAAACCCAGGTTAACAAGGAGAAATGCAGGCTGGATTCGAATAGATTTTGGCACACCAGGTACCCTAGCTCCCAATGCTTATTGCCCTATCAGGGCTGATACAACCTCCATTTTTTGAGAAGCTAAATTTATAGGTGATCTCCAAAATTTTTAATTAAATATGAATACAAGTCTTTCCAAGCCTGTACCCCTTTTCCAAGCCTTGGATTCAACTCTGTCCAACATTCATCAGTTTATACCTGGTTTTAGACACTGACTTCATCTGAATATGGCTAATGTCCAGAAGAAATTTTGCAACATTTAAAAAAACATTATACAGTTGAAACTTGAACATGGGAGTTATAGGCACTAACCCCTATATTGTCAAAAACCTGTAACTTGACTCTCCAAAAACTATGAATAGCCTAATGTTAACTGTAAGCCTTACTGGTAACAACACACATTTTGTATGTTGTACAATATACTGTACCCTTATAAAAAGGTAAGCTAAAGAAATTAAGAAAATCATAAGGAACAGGAAATACATTTACAGGACTGTATGGATTAAAAAAAAGAAGAAAAAGAAAGAAAACACATGTAAGTGGACCAGCACGGTTCATTTTTTATTTTAAGCATTTGTTTTTGAGGGAGGGCAAGCAGGGGAGGGGCAGAGAGAGGGAGATGGAATCCAAAAAGCTCTGCACTGTCTGCACAGATCCCGATGCAGGGTTCAGTCTCACAAACTGTGAGATCATGAACTGAGGCAAAATTAAGAGCTGGACATTTAACCCACTGAACCACCCAGGTGTCCCAGACCAGCACAGTTCAAACCCATGTTTGTTCAAGGGTCTACTACTAATAAATACTGCTAAGATCTAAATCTAAACTTTCTGGCTAAAGGCAGAAATTTAAGTGAAACTTTGCCATCCTATTTTCTTGTTCAGAAGCTGTTTTTCTCCCCATTACATAAAATTCACCTTGATTAAAAAATCATTCCCTTTAGTAGAGTCCTCTTTATTTCTTGTTCAACAGTTTCCTGTAGTAAGGAGGTAATAAATACATCCTCTCTTCCAAGAAAGCAAATCACTTTCACATAACTGATGAGCCAGAAGTGTCCAGGAAGAACTTAAGATCACAGGGTCAGCAGACTACTTGAGAAGAAAGCTGGAAGAAGAATCTGGAGGCAGTGATCATGTAGGTGAGCAGAGGTACCCCTACTTAATTCCCATCAGTAATGCTTGGCAGGACAAGTCAAAATTTACTGCTCCATGCAAAGCCTCTTAAACAAGCTTTAAACCTATTATCCACCCCTCTACCATCCAAACCTTATTTTATAGATCATGGACCTAAAAAAAATTGAAATTGCTATGTTCTTACTCTTTCTTGATCATGTGCCCCCTTAAAAAATCTGAGGATATCTAGGCTTTTCCCTAAATAGGCAAATTACACAAAATCTTGTTTGTTTATCAGTTTCAGTATGTCCATAGCTTTAACCCTCTAAACTATCCTTACTTATAGAATACTTTTACCAAGTGATTCCCTAAGAGAAAAAAAAACCCAATAAACAAACAGCCAAGCTTGTTTTAATCTCCTTTACTTAGACCAGCACCGAAATCCATTAAGCACCACTGACTTTTGTATCATGACTTTGCGTATCCGATTTATGATGTTCCTAGAAACAAAGACCTCTTGTCTGTAGGTTTTTGTCTAAGGTTTCTGAAGAGTTGTACTGATATTTAGATGTTTCCAGCACATGTTTCCAGAGAGGAAACTTGATGTCTTTCATCAGATGGCTCCCATCATTCTTCCAGTGAAGATGGTGGGGGGGGGGGGGGGGGGAGGGGGGAGAATGATAGACCTGAAAGATTCTCAGACTTTCGTCACTTTGAGCTGGGGTTTTGCAGCAGAGTCTGAAGGTCAGTGGTAGAGATTCAGAAAATCACTTCTATCAGTTCATCCAAAGGATACCAGATCCTAAGAAATTAATCAGATATTCCCAAGACAGGGGCTGGATTGCACAACGTGGAGATCACGACCCGAGTTGAAATCAAGAGTCAGATGTTTAACCGACTGAGCCACCCAAGCGTCCCTCAAGTACACTTTAAAACATTATTATGAACAATGTTCACTCAAACAAGGCACAGACCATTTAATTCCACTTACATAAAATTCAAGATAGTGGTTACCTTTGGGTGGGATAGTCACTGGTGGGGGGTGGTACTTCTCAGGTGCTGGTCATCTGCTTTTTCATTGGGGTCCTCGTTACATAGGTACGTTCATTTGTGACAATTCCTCAAGTTGCAAACTTAAGACTTGTACATCCCTGTTAGACAAAATAGTAACACTTATGAGACAATATGAACATTGATATTGGAGGATATTAAGGAATTGCTGAGGGTTTTGTTAATACTGGATTTTTGTAAAAAAAAAAAAAGAGTCCAACATTTAAAAAAATACATATGGAAATATTTATGAATGAAATGTGATGCTTAAGATTTGCTTTAAAAAGTGAGGGAGGGGGCGCCTGGGTGGTTCAGTCAGTTAAGCCTCTGACTCTTGATTTTGGCCCAGGTCATAGTCTTACAGTTTTGTTCATGGGTTCCAGCTCCATGCTGACAGCACAGCCTGCTTGGGATCCTCTCTTCCTCTCTCTGCCACTCTCCCACTTGCACGCTCTCAAAATAAGTAAATGAACTTTTTTTAAAAAGTGAGGGAGGAGGGTGGGGAGGTAGAGTTTAGATATTGGACATGTGTTGGTAATTGTTGAAGCCAGGTGGTTACACAGAAATGCATTATTCTGTCATATGTATTTGAAAATTTTCTCACAAAACTGTAGAATGCCTTTGGTCACCTCTCTTTGCCCAATTCCCTCTCTCGGCACAGCCTTGGGGCTTTCCCTGCTCAGCAGTTTCCCACCTTATAGACTAGACCACTTCATTTCCCTTTTGCAGTGTAGCTCACTTGGGCTCTTAATCTGAGCACCAACTTCTCCTACAGGCCCCTGTGAGGGCTCAGCCTCCACCTCCAACAGGAGTTTATAAGATCAAAATAGGTGGTTTTTTCAGGAAAGGAGGGTCCTATTCTAACTGCCAAGAAAAAAGTATTCCCCTATTTACTCATTCATTCCTTTGTTCATTCTTCTCTTTCTCTCCCTCTCTGCAAAATAGGCATATATAGGTAGGATTTGTAAGATACTTTAGTCTCTTGACTAGTGAGGTTTTTGAGAAATATTGTCAACAGCATCAGGAACATAGTTGTTAAACTTTCTCCAATGTGGGCTACTTCTCCTGGCCACTAACCTAAACCATTTCAGGTAGATCTCCACAAGTTTTTAGGTCAGAAAATGATCTCTGAAATTGTTCCCAGTTCTGAGAGTACATCTTTTTGGAGTCTTCAATCTCTTCCATACTCACTATAATTAATGAAATTTCCTGAGAAATTATGGATTTGTGGAAGGAGAAGAAAGAAAAAGCACTTAAGTGTCTATGGACTAACTGGGAATTTCTATCAAGACCTTGTCACATAAGAGGAACAAGCAGGTTTAAGTCCAAATGGAATGGAGGCAAAACATTCATCCAAATGAGATTCTATTTGTTTTCCAGGAATGGAGGTAGTTCAGGATAATTTACTTGAGTTGGTCTCAAAACATACCTTCTCAGCTTAGGAATAAAGCACACAAATTGAGTTTGATTTAGGAATTAATGAACAGATGTGATTTAGGGAAAGTTAAAACATTTTATCAACTTTTATGAAACTCTGGACTCTGGTTGTGTGAACTTACAGTACAATGCACTCTATCACTTCTCAGCTTAGGATTTTCTCCCCAGTGTCATTCTGACAGCCACTCATGCAGCAAGGAGACTTCTGTTCTAGTCCAGTCCATGTGAGGTCCCTAGCCAACCTCAGCCATACATATTTCTGTTTCTCCCACCCTCCAGATTATCTCTATTTATGGAGACTCTCAGCCTTCCTGAGCTAACATCGACACAGCCATCTATTCCCATTGCCCTGAGGTCTTCCTCCTGGTAAGACTGTATCCCTCACTTCTCCCCCTTCCACTGAAGAAGTTACCATAAAACTTTCCTAATGTTCAAACAAGGCACTAGTTTAGGTGATTGCAGAGATCTTTGGAGAAATTCATTCTCCTTTAGAAAACCTATATAGAAGGGACACTTGGGTAAGTCAAGTTGGTTGAACATCTTGACTCTTGATTTCAGCTCAGGTCATGATTTCATGGTTCCTGAATCTGAGTCCTGCATCAGGCTCTGCAAGGACTGCATGGAGCCTGGTTGGGATTCTTGCTCTCCCTCTCTCCACCCTCTCCTGCTCATGTACTTTCTTTCTCTCTCAAAGTAAACATTTTTTTTAACAAAGAATCTATATAGGAATAATTGTGAAGCAAGAAAATTCTCCAGAGAATTCAGGATAGGAACAGATAAAGGACATGGACATGCCTCAGGTTCTTGAAAGTTCTTACATGTTGGTACTATTCATAGTTACGCTTTCACACAAAGGCACTGGTATCTGGGAATAATCCAAATGTCTTAGACAAATTTATAGCAGCACAGATTTGAAAGACATCTGACCCCACATTCATGTCACTATGAGTCAATAGACTCCCACCTGAAGGTGAAGGAGCTTTAATCTGGTAGTCATCAGCAACTATGCTTTGCGACAATGAGTTTCTACACGTAGGCAAGATGACAACAGACTTAGAACAACACTTTTAATGGACCTGGGGCAAGAGTAAGGGCTTGGTGCATACCACAAAATGCGTGTGATTATCTCTCACAGTTCTGTGTAGCTCCTAATGAGATATGTGTACATGCTTGTTTCATGTGACAAGCAGTATAGGTATAGTGTTCAAAGCATGGGTTCTGGTCAGATTGCCAGAGTCTACTAACTCATTACAGTGCCAGTGGCATGGATTTCTGCAAGCATTCAATGAGTTAGTACATATAAAACTCTTATAACAGGGCCTCCTGCCTCATAATCAGCATGCAGTAAATGTCTGCTATTTGAATTGAGGGTGTAAATACCCAAGAAAAAAAAAATAATCCTGGCATACTGCTTAAAAGTTATTTAAAGGAAGATTCCGGCAAAGCATGGTAGAGTCAGACCTTCAAGTTGTGGTTCAGAAGGCATTTTAATGGAGCACGAAGACAAAGTCGTAAATGTCAGGTAAAGAGTTGCTTGAATAGCGAGAGCACTGGACTTGGAGCAAAGAGGTCTGGGTTGAAGTTGTAGGTCATTGCCACTCTGTCTCCTGAAATCAAGCAACTCATCCCTTTGGGCTTGTAAGGAGAATGGATATTTATGGTTCCTTTTAGCTTAAAACTAGGATTATTTCAAGTAGTGCTTATATTACTGTTAGAGTAAGCTGCTAGTTAGGTTTTAACAAGATGCCTGGAGGTCAGCAAAGAGGGAGTCCGGGCCAGTTATCAGAGAAGTTAGCAACCTGTCCTGGCAGCATTCCACAAATAAAGCCACAAGAAGTCAGATCAAACCAGACAGGCCCAAGACTAAGAAGGCCCAAGACCCTGACCAATTAAGGGAGAAAAGTCATGTACTCTGCTCCCCATCAAATCCCCTCCCCAAATAATATTCCACCTCATAGTTAACAATGATCATTAAAAATAAACCCAAACCCACGGCAGGCAGCTCTCCCTTGAGCTCACCCATTCTCACATAGTAAAAATGGACACTGGGGGCACCTGGATGGCTGTCTGTTGAGTGCCCAACTTCGGCTCAAGTCATGATCTCATATTGTGTGGGTTAAAGCCCCACATCGGGCTCTGTGCTGACAGCTCACAGCCTGGAGCCTGCTTCAGATACTGTGTCTCCCTCTCTCTCTGCACCGCCCCCCCCCACACACACACTTGTGTTCTGTCTAAAATAACATCAAAAACATTTTTTTTCAAAAAGAATGGACACAGTACATGGTCTTTGATGAACTCTTCACTTGCACTGGTCAACCACTGTCTGGTCCAATCTTGAGTTCTTTTCTTGCAAAGAGATGAAGAGTCTTCTACGACTCCTTTGGGATGGGCTGGGTCAAGGCCTTAGGGTCCTTGATCTCCCCAATCTACTCCGTAACAAAATATGCATATTAGGATTTATAATAAGAAAGTATTGCTTTGGGCTTCTATGCCTCCATTTTCCTTTTAAGTCATCCAGACTCATTTAGCCATTCTTATGGCCATACACCTAAATCAAAACTTTAAGAACTCCTCAAAACACGAACTGACACTAAGACAGAATGTAACAAATATTTCTCTGAAGATACTAGATCTTTTTCTTCCATCTTTTAAAAAAAATTTTTTTTTAATGTTTATTTATTTTTGAGAGAGGGAGAGAGACAGAGTGTGAGCAGGGGAGGAACAGAGAGAGGGAGACACAGAATCTGAAGCAGGCTCCAGGCTCTTGAGCTGTCAGCACAGAGCCTGATGCAGGGCTCGAACCCACAAACTATGAGATTATGACCTGAGCCAAAGTCAGATGCTTAACCGACTGAGCCACCCAGGCACCCTCATCTTCTTGAATAATGTTATAGTGTCCTGAGTGGGGATCCCCCAAAAATAATTTATAGAGACCTGGCCACACTGCTGTCAAGTTTCCCTTGGTCCAGACTGCACACATTTCCAGACACCTTGTCAGGGTTTTGGCTGCAGGCTGTGACCATGCAACAGAAGCACACGGACCTCTGTGAGGACTAAAGCCATGGACTCTGGCTTCCTGAGCACCAGATTGTCACCTGCTAAACTAAACCCCAACCATTAAGAGGAATTAAATTACTTAATCCAACAGCAGGGATGGCAGACCTAAGAAAAGATTTAAGCTGATGAGCAAGGTTTCATACAAAATATGCCTTCAAGAACAACTCTTAAAGGGCATTTGTAACCGTCTTTCTTAAATCCTTAAAAAAAAAACCAAAAAAACAAAAACAAACCCACCCTGACATACATTGATATTTTCTCCAGCTAATTCCCTTCAAGAGGCAGTGCTCATTATCAATTCAAAATTTAAACTGATGCACTCACCAGGAAGGACAATTGAAATACCACAGAAATTATCATGCAAATTCAATCTCAAACTCTGCAGTTATAAAAACATAAAGGTTCAGTTGTATGTAACCATCTTGGCATTTCCACACAAGGCACAAATTTATAGAATAACAGGGCTGACTTATGAAAAAATCAGTCAAGGTGATATTTTTCAAGTGCCATAAATGAGTACTGAAATTTTTAAAAGCTGACAATACTCAAAAGGCAAAACCTGAGGTATGCATGGCATGTATTCTTTAGATTTTCACACATGTTTCAGGGAAAATAACTTAGGAAACCCCAACCTCTCCATTCACAAAAGTGACCTTCCTGGCAAGGAAAACCCAAACCATTTCAACATAATCTAGGTAGTATTTACACAGCACAAGATATTATAAAGATATGAAAGATGAGTAAGGCAAAGACTCTGCCATTGTTTCAATGACTAGGAGGAGGAGGAAAAAGTAGGCAATTGAAATACAAAATAGAACATGATAAACATCGTAAGGGTACAAATGCCTGGCAGTGGTTGAGTTAGGAAAAAGATTAGATTTGGGGAGGAAAAGAAAGATTGTGTGGGAAAAGGTGTGGTTTCAACTCAGTTTTGAGAGAGAGGTAGGTTAGGACAGTAAACAACAAAAAGAGGTGGTTTCAGTGACTGGCAAAAGTGAAAGCTGGGAGGTATAGGAATATCATCCCACTTGACTCTGGGATAGATACAAGATGACTGAATGGGGATTGGAGGTGCTCTGCAGAGAGCACTGGCTCATAGAGCCTGAAGTTTATTTATTCTGCAGACACTGTTCCTCCAGGACTTTTTATGTCAGTTAGGAACTGAACCATCTCTAATGAAAGCAACCCAGGTTGAACACTGGAAGGACCAGAAGAAACTGAAGATGTGAGGAGCAAGGGGATTGGTGGTGACTGATAACAGAGGAGTAGGAAGGTGGTGGGATCCATGGACTAGAACAGGGATTCCTGTAAGGAAGACAATCACTGTTTCCTCAGAGCAGGTGTTGGCAAGCTTATTCCTGTCCAAGGCCAGATGAAAAACATTTTAGACTTTGTAAGTCACACAGTCCCTGTCCCAACTATTGAACTCAACCATTGTATCAAAAAACAGACAATACGTAAACGAACGAACATGACTGTCCCAATAAAACTATTTACAAAAAACAAGGGGAGGGGAGGCAGGACAGATTTGTTTGACCCATGAGAATCGGCAATGAAGCACAGGACTACTATGGTATTATTTGATAGAGATAAAAGAAATTAATGGCTTTCTTTGACATATCAGTCAAGTGGGAGATTGGGGTTTCAGTTAAGAAATGCAGGTGGGGGACAGAAGAAAATAGATCTTAGAACCATCATCATGGGACCAGCTAGTGATCACTCAGAAAAGCAGTTTGAATTTTTAGATGGAGCCAGTCAATACTTCTGGAACCAGAGTAAGAGAAAGTCTATTTAAAAAAAAAATCTGGGACTTGGCTAGTTCTCAGATGTTTTATATATGTTGCAGAACCTAAATGCAAGGATTAAGCCATTATTTCAGTATACTGAGCGTTTGCTATCATGATGTCCAAAAAGAAGGATTTCTTCTTGTTTCTATTTCTAAATCCCACTCTACAACCTACATCCACACAAAGCCAAACTGTATTTATGAGAGAAGCCATCAAGCACTGACAGGGACCCAAAGAGAAAATGAGGAGGTGATGAATAAACAAATGAATAGATCTCAGCCATCAAGTTACCAGCAAGAAGAGCCAAGGTAATGAAAGAACTTGAGTTCTCACCGTCTTTCTATAGTCTTGGATGCAGAGACAGGGCACTGTCTTTCTATAGTCTCAGACGCAGGGCAGAAGAAACATAGGATGCTATTTCCCCAATAGGAACCCTGCAAAGTTTCAGAAGGTATCTGACACAGAGTGTTCCAGGAACATGATGAAATTGAGAAGGGTGAACAGCAGGCTTTCATTTAAAAAAATGGCTTCTTTTTAAAAAGGACTTGGGCTCTTCATATTTCCTCTAAGGACCTAAAGCTAGTTCTGGGCTTCCCACCTACTGTGAAGGAGTGTGGCACATGCCAGTCAAACACAGCCTATGATGGGGAAGATTGGCAGGCCCCTAGATACCCTCCCATTTCCTTTAATGATACCCTGGAGGAATGGACACAGCTTTCAGGCATTTTGTGATCAGGGAAGCAGTTAAAAGTATCACACTGAGCCTGAGAATCACCACAGCTGGAAAGATAAGAATAGTTGCCACCTATTTGAACTTGCTAATTTGCCTAAAACTGACAGAGCAAGACTTGTCAACGAGGCTTATTTGGCACTGTCAGTCTCTCCCTAAGAGGATTTCCGTCATTCCACCTTTTGTCCCTGTTGATTAAGAGCAGTGTAGAGCACAGCTCTTAGACATTTGTCACCTCAAATCCTCCGTTCCATGGAGTAATAATTCACATCTTGACTCCACGGTAACAAAATAGGGTTTGCACTCTGTGCGGTAACAGCAGTTGCAGGCATCAGGTCAGGTTTCCAAGTTGCCTCTGGATTGAAGATGTGGAAAATCCAAGCTTGAGACCCCAGAATGGTTCAACGCACATTTTATCTTTCCCACTGCCATCAGGGGGGTACCTCAAGCTTAAGGCCTGGGAATGCCCATCACAAGGGAAGACAGGGAACCATGATCAAGTCAGCCTAGGACAGCAAAGGATCAGAAGCTTACACGTTGGAGCTGGAGAGATTTTTCAGATTAAATGCATAAGGTTTGCAGCAAACACTTCCTGCCTCGCCTTCTAGATGTTATTCCTGGCCTCACTTCTATTATTGCTTATTGTTGCCATGCATAAAATGAAGCAACACTTATTATTTGTTCAGTGTTATGACTATGGAACGCTTATTAGGAGTTGGAAACACTCTGATGAACCCTAAGGGAACAATTGCCCCAGTTTTACAGAGGTGAGAATTCGAACTTAGGGAAGTGGGGGAACTTTCCCAAGATCACACAGCTGTGGTAGATTGGAATTCAAGCCCAGGTGTGTCTGGCCCCCAGCCCCTGTGCTCTTATCTAGACAAGGGCCAATGGACCCTGAGGAGGCTGCTCAAAGACTTTGGATTTTGCTCCCAGGAAGAGAAGCCACAGCAAGTGGACCCAGAGAGACCCAGCTGGGCACCCTGGCACCATCACAATAGAGAAGGCAGGTATTGTGAAAATGTGTTGCAACGTTCATAATTCAAGAAGTACTAGTTTTCTCTTGATTAAACAACAGTTTGCATCTGTACAGCGTATACTGGGAAAAGCACTTGTAGTTTGCCAGTGGTTTTCAAATCCAAAAATCTCACTTGCTCTGTATAGCAACCTTAGGAAGAGAGCAAGTACCATCTTCATTTTTCAGATGAATCCCCACCCCCCTCACACTTGCACATGAAGTTTCTAAAAGGCTAGGAAACACACCTAATGTGACATGGCTAATAAATGCCAAGACCTGGATTAGGAACCTCTTTCTGGCTCTGAGCCCAAATCTCTATTACCAGGATGCTTCTCTTCTAGGTGTTGCTTACTTAATAGATCTGCAAAGAAACTTCTCAGTTCTCTTTTCTGGCTCCTGAGGGGTAGCATTTACCAGTGTCCTACTCCTATGCCCAGGGCAGCTAGTGCAACTTTAAAAAATAAGTATGAAACTTTTCTTCACTAGTAAGCACAGCTGGATTTAACTGCTAACATTTAACAAAAGTGGTAAATGTATACTGTGCAAAATCAGTAACTCTAATGCTATAATAAATAAAAACAGCAGCATAAGAAAAATAAAAAGAGGAAGAAATGAAAAGGGTTAGCCAGAGTCCCCAAATGGGAGTAAAAGGATATTTGTATTAACTAGGGTCAGAGAAAACCAACAGAGGGCCAGAAAGCACAAATGAGAGTGACAGACATACACACAGTGGTACAGAAATTTATAAGGATAAAAAAACAAAAGGAAAAAATAAACACATAGCAAAGATTGAATCTGGATCATTAATCATAGCAACAACATCTAAGAGAGTAAGTCTCTAAATGCATACCAATTACAGAACCCTGGCATTCCCCTGGTTTCGGAATTGGGGGCGCAAAGAAAAGCAGCAAAGTTGAGCAGCGAGGGGCAAGAGGAACGGAGAATTGAACTCTGGAGTCTCCGGAGAAGACCACGTATTCAGTAGGAGGGAGCAACTTTCCTGAAAGAGAAGGCCTATTTCTCCATTGCTTCCTGTATTGTTATTTTTAAATAAACTTGGCATGAAGGGCTGGGGGAGGACTTTTGACAATCCTAGCTGTCAGTCCCTCTGTCGACAGTTGCTATTTTTTCCTATTGCTATTTCATGCCTTCCCCGCGTCTCCCTTTATCTGGTAGGTAAATGAGCTGAGTGCTTCCGCCCCTGCAGTGTGGCTGCCCCCTCCACACAGCTGAGCTGCTGCTCCTGGGAGGCCACCGTTGCAGCTCTGGTGGAGAAAACCAAGTCCTCCTTATAGAGGCCAAAGTCAGAGTTTCATGTGCCGTGAGCCATGGCGGGCTGCAGTCAAAAGTAATATGGTGTTGGAATGCAGATAATTATTGCAGAAATCGGCAACAACAACCCTAGAATCAAAATGGGTGGGAGCTCTTCTTAGCTGGTTTTTGAAAGAGACATCTAGCACCCTGCCTTGTGGGCTTAAATTTTTTTTTAACAGAGGATCTAGATCAGTGTAATAAGGAACAGTGACATACTGGGTTCTACCCTATCATTACTAAAGTCACTAAATTTCAAAACATGTTAGTAAGGATCTAAAATGAAATGATACTTTGCATACAAAAGAACTTATGGACCTGTCAAAGGCTTTCAATGATCTATCCTCTCCAAAACGCAGTGTATTTTGAAGGGTGAGAAGCCCACGTTTTGGGGTGTGTGTGTGTGTGTGTGTGTGTGTGTGTATGATTGTGTTTTTCTCACTTAACCTGTAATTCCCTTTTTAAAACCCTCTTCCCACACTACACAATCTATGTGAAGAAAATCTATGGGTGCTATTTCCTGTTAAGTCTTTGAGTAGACACCTCTGGAAGATGCTTCAAATCAAGACATCAATAGCTTCATGGTAGTTAAACACGGTGACTTCAGGCAAGTTAAGCTTGCTTTTATAGGTATTCATCCTGACCCCCCTCGCAAGCCAAAACCAAAGACAAATGCAGGTCTTTGCTGTGAATCCTCCAACACTGATCAAATGGATAAGCCCTCCCACACTTCTCTGAGTTAATTATGACAGATAAAAACTGCAAGCGAAAACATCCAACCATGGACTTCCTTTCCCTCTTTGTGGTTTAAGGACATGCACTCTCCAGTTGCGAAACTTCACAGCAAACTTCAGATTTCCTATGGGATTTTGACTTATATTTTATTTATTGCATTCTTGAAGACTTACAGTAGAGCTGCACTTCATTTGGAAGTTCCCATTCGTCTGTTGTAATGAAGCCTTTCAAAAACTAAACCAAATGCTACCAACAGCATTTACTGATTACCAAAAAAGGCACAAGATAATAAAACAAAAGCAATGGAAATTATGCTAAAATGGTTACACATCAGTTGTTATAACATCAACTCCAAGTATCATAATAAGACAAAAATATCTTACGTTGCTTGCCAGGTCGCAAAGCTCGATGAGGGAAAACTTGTGACTGAATTCGGAGACTGCTTTATGCAGTAGTGGGCTTGGTCAAATGTCTCCCACCTGAGTCAGGACTTCTAGAGGTGGGGTGGGCGTTCTAACAAGCCCTCCAGATGAATGTGATAATTGCTCAAATTTGAAACTACTGGTAAAACAGCGATGGATTGAAACTAAAGTAGAAACATCTGTCACAAAAAAAAAGCATACCATTCAATGACTTGCAAAACAACACCAGATTTTTTCAATGAAATTTTTAATTTTAGAACACTTTCACATTTACATGGTGTAAAGATGGTACAAAGTTCCCGTATACCCCATTAACACCCCTATTGTTAAGATCTTGCATTAGTATAGTACCATTGTCACAATAAACCTACATTTACACTTTATTAATGAATCACAACCTATACTTTGTCCAGATTTCCTTAGATTTTGCCTTATGTCATTTATCTGTTTTATGATTCCAACCTGGATACCACATTACATTTATTCATCAGGTCTCTTTAAGCTTCTCTTGGTGGTGATAATTTCTCAAACTTTCCTTGTTTTTGATGGACTTGTTTTGAGGGGTACTGGTTGGGTATTTGTAGAATTCCCCTCAGTTAAGATTTGTCTGATGTTTTACTCATAATTAGGCTAGGGTTACACATTTGGGGGAGGGAGACCACAGAGGTAAAGTGACATTCTCATCGTATCATATCAAAGGTTAAACTATTGACATGACTTATAATTGATGATGCTGACTTTGATCACCTGGCTGAGGTAGTGTTGGTCAGTTTTCTCCACCATAAAGTAATGCTTTTTGCCCCATTTCATTTTATTTGGAAGTAAATAACTATGGGAGTTATTCAGAAGGGTGGGGAATGCCCCACTCCTTGAAGGTGGAATATCTACATAAATGAGCATCAGAATTTTGCACCTGAAAAAAAGTAAAACTAATTTTGATATTTGAGATGTTTTTATAAAGAATTAGAAGCATAAACTAAGTGAATAATCAACAATAAAAAGAAATCATAATGACTCAGGAGATGTGGCTGCCAAAGAAGTAAAAATGTGGCTGCACCATGGTGGACTGATGCAGAAAAATCACAACATAGTCCTCAGCAGGTAGCATTAGGAATGGCAGCTACAAATGTCACTGCTGTGACTTCTATGTCTTTTAAATCCAGGCTATATTTCTAGTCTACAATATTCCTGCCCTCTACCACAGGTAATTCTCTACCTTAGCTGCTCAGTGATTACCTGGGGAGATTTATGGGTAAGGCTTTGGCATTGGCATTTAAAAAGCAACCCAGGTGATCCAAGTGTGCAACCAAGGTTGGAAAACCGCTGCTCTCAGCATGGTCATTATCCTCAGGTGATAGCTTTTAACTAACGAACAGAGTGGGGAACCAGGGAATGTGAGAAGAGGGCAGAGCATGAGTTTTCATAGCATTTGCATGTGCTTCTAAGATAGCACAGTGGTGATGGGAATTAACTCCACCAAACTATGAAATTCTCAGGAAAGAGACCACATGGAGGAGGGCGAATGAGAAAAAGCAAATGGTGTTCAAAGATACATAAGGCATGGCTCTACCCTCAAAGGTCTCACCAAGTATAATTAATCATGAGAAATGGAGCAGGGGTGCCAATGGTGGTAGCAGCTGGTGTGGAGTAGTAGTAATACTCATAGTAGCTAATGTTTACAGAGTTTTTGCTTTAGACTGGGTCTAAATTCTGTTCTCTTTGCAACCAAGTGAAGTAGGTACTATTATTATCTCCATTTTATAGATGAGGTCATTCGCCCAAGGTCTTATAGATAAGAATTGGCCAAATACGGGTTTCAAAACCTGGCAATCCACCTTCAGAGACTTGTTCCATATTATTTTCTCCTCCTTCTCTTCACTGCATGCCACATCTGTGGGGACACAACGGAAGAAGCAATTCAGTCCAGGAATGTTAAAGGAAGGTTCCCAAGAGATGGGTTATAGAAACTAAGTAGAAAAGAGGAAGTTTGATCTGGAGATGCTATGAAGCACAGTTTGGCTGGGGGCAGATGAAACAAAGACCCCTTAATTCAGTTGTTCATTGCCAGGATCCAGGCCTGAGGTAGGAGAGTTGGAAGCAGGCTGGAATAGTAGTTGGAAATCTTCACAAATTTAAGACAGACATATAGGATGAGGAAGAAACCAATCCCTGGCACCATGTGTTGGATATCTCGATCATCTTGTCCCCACTTTTCTTTGCGCTGCTCTTTGCATAAGGAGGTCTGTCTGGCCAACGTGGAATACATCAATGGATCTCCCTTGGCCCTAGTTTCTGAAGGGTTCAGCACATTGTGGATCTTGAGCAAGAAATCAGAGGGAGCAAGAAGCATGATATCACGGTATTCTTTTCTCTAACCCCCTTCTGAAGTTTGCCTAGGCCTGGCTGTCTTCTCAAATAAAGGAAACTCCTCTCCGGTGGCCTTCCCTACATGACAATGGCCTTCTAGTTCCTTCCAAGTTTCTTCTAGTTTCCTAGGCCTTTGGTTGGTGGTGGAGCTCTACTGTCTCTAGCTGAGTTCCTTGCCCATACCTTGAAAATGGTTTCTGTGTAAATAAACCCTCCTCTGATTTTCCTAATTCAATTGTGGCATCTGCTTCCTGTTGAGATCCTGATGAACACACAGTACTAAGTGCAAATTCTCTTCCATTTTGCCTCTTCCATTAGTAAGCAGTGGTGCCTAGACATGCTCTTCCACAACCCATGTGGAAACATACTTAATGATCACATGTATCAGTGATACTGACCTGTGATTTCCATGTTTTTTGTGATAAAAGGGCATAACCAAGTAAGTTAAAAGTAACTCCCTTTGCAATCTCCTCATTCCAGTTCTGATTCCTGCTTACCTAGAAATAAATAGTAATAATATAAAGCCAATCACTGTAAATAGGCAATATTCTGTTCTGTTGCTTAAATGCATTTTCTCTCTTTTTGAGATAATGATTTAATGTTGTACTTTAGTGTTCTCTACCATTCATCAACATCCTTTTCTGGTTTTATACTTTTTGGTAAGTCTTGTGCCAAATCCTTAGAGTATAGAAATGTTTAGCTCATATGATTAAAAATACCATTAGTTTAATAAATAATAAAATTAAAATACTAAAAAAAACCCCACCCTAACATTTATTGAATGTGATATCCTGGGAACCATGGTTTCACGATCTTTTAAATCCTTACAGGAGACTATGGTGTAGGTAATAACATTATCCTCATTTACAGATAGAGGAAAGGAGGCTACATGAGTATGGTTGACACACTATGGCTCACACAAGAAGAGTAGTGGAGACATACACTGGGCTCTGGGTGAGCAGATTATATGTATTATCTATCCATGTATCAGCCAGTTCCTTGTTCTTATTTCCTTTCTCCCTTCTCTCTTCTTTTTTCTCCTCTTTGATTTCCATCTACCTCCTCCTTCTTCTCTTCCTCCTAACCCGTAAACACAAACATCTCTCTGAATACCTGCCATGTTCAGGGCCATGTTCTATTAGCTGGGGATAGAGAAAATTTAAAGATATGACTCTTGACTTTGATGTGCTTATACTCTAGCTGGGCTATAGATCACGGGTGTTTGTCTTTTTATTACTTACAATTATCTTCTTAAAAAGAAAGCACTGGCAAACATGCTAAGTGAAGGAAGCCAGAAACAAAAGACCACATACATATGATTCCTTTTACATGAAACTCCCAGAATAGGGAAACCCATAGAGACAAAGAATCTATTGTTCCTGCCAAAGGTGGAGGTGGTTGAGGGTGGGGATGGAGAGTGACTGTAAATGGGTATGGGTTTTGTTTTAAGTTTATTTATTTTGAAAGAGAGAGTACATGCACAAGCAAGGGAGGGGCAGAGAGAGAGAGAGAGGGAGACAAAGAATCCCCAGCAGGCTCCACACTGTGCCACAGAGCCCATCATGGGGCTCAAACCCACAAATGGTGAGATCATGACCCCAGAGGAGATCAAGATTTGGACACCCACCTGACTGGGTCACCCAGGCATCCCTGGGTATGGGTTTTCTTTCAAGGGTGATGAAATGGTCTGAAATTAGATGGTGGTAATGGTTTTACAACCTTGTGAATATACTAAAACCCACTCAATTTAAAAGGGTGGATTTTATGATATGTAAATCATGTCAATAAAGAAATTATTAATTTTTTTAAAAAGGAAAACATAAGCAGCACATACTGTGTACCCATAAGAAAAGTATAAACAATGAATGACACTGGGGTTCAGGAGACTGGTCAATGCCTGTGTTGGGTGGTGAGAAAGTGTTTCCTGCAGGAAGAAGAATTTGAGATTAGTTTTGAAAGAGGGTAGGGTTTACAGAAGGAACATGTGCTACTGTCCTTCACAGCTACCTATTTAAGATTTCTATGCTTGGAGTGAAAGTTTCCCGAGAAACTTTAGTAAAACTTTCAGGGCTTCCTCCTTTTCTTTTATTCTCTCAATAGAAGTCAGTAAGGGTAAAGGGATGGTAGGTGAAGCTCATAGTTGGAAGGCTGGGAATTTGTGAACAAAGAAGAATGTGGCTTTAAACCTCTAAGAATCTAAGAATAGAATAAGAATTGACTCACAGTGAAAATAAACACTCTACCTACTACTATACACACACACACACACACACACACACACACACACATACACACATATATATAAATTGATATAAAAGTCCTGTTTCTTTCATTGTTGTCTTGATTCAACACATTGTTCTTAGCATATATATATATATATATATATATATATATATATATATGTTATATATATGTATATATGTGTAAATATACATATATACACATATGTATATATGTTATATATGTATATATAACATATATGTGTGTGTGTATGTGTGTGTGTATATATATATATATATATATATATATATATATATATATATATTTGGTTGGTATACACACACACACACACACACACACATATATATATATAAAGTCCTAATAATTTTTGTTTGGTCTCTAACACAAATACAATTCCTTTTCTCCTAGAATGCAGGAGGTCTTTCTGATAACTTGTATGTGTAAACTTGACATTGTCCAAATAATCATTCCCTTGCCTTTTTATCTTTGACATACAGAGAGAAAGAGAAGCAGTCCCAACAAAAATGATTTGCCATGCTGTCTGGAGCTAGCCAAATAGATTTAGACAAAGGCCTCTTTAGTAAGAGATATAAACACTTTAATTAAACAAGCTTATAGGTAGGAAAATGAGACATCTCTATAATTGCTCTGTACGTATAATGTAATGTCTGGCAGCATTTAACACTTCCTATTCTGTTATACCTGATTAGAAGTTTCAATTTCAGGATGTAAATTAGAATGTGCCACATATCACTACTTAATGGATCTGAAATCTAGGGCAAAGGTTGCTTTTCTAATCATTATTTTCCTGTGCAGCTTCTAAAGCTGTTGAATTTTTCTGCAAAATTCCCTTTGCAATTAAATAATTTAGAGGGAAAAACCCTCAGTGGAGTCACATGGATACCCAAATCCACATAAGACCTGATGTTTATGAAATGTGCTCTGTTACTATATAAATTGATATAAAAGTCCTGTTTCTTTCATTGTTGTCTTGATTCAACACATTGTTCTTAGCAAGATAATGCAATTGTGTAATTCCAGGATTAATATCTCTGTCTCTCCCACTAAAGTGTGACAACTTCAAGAATAGGCTTTGCCTGCCGTTGCATCCCTCAGAGCTTAGCTCAGCAGCTGATACAAAGTAGGTATTCAATAAATGTCTTTTAAGTGAATAATGAGAATCTGATGAGAAGGTGATCATACACAATAAATATTAAAGATCTTTAAATACTACAGCAATGTAATAATCTGGAAGGAAACAGTGCTGAGAGGGAGCTGTTACTGATTTGCTGGGCAATGATCATCCAGCCACATATCCTACTTTTCCCTCCCACTCTCCCATTCCTTCCCCTTCATGGAAGGCAGTACAAATAAGACACCTGGCATTGGGTCTTGCTGGACAGAAAGAATTCTCACAATTTGGTTGTTTACACTGTGAATTCTAGGTGAACACAGTAGCTTTTCTTAGAAAGACATTAACGGCTAAAATTCTGGTGACCAGTTCCAATGTGTGCAGGTCTTACCCTACACATCCAAGGAATTCTCTGACATCAGCTGAATGTCCTACAATTCAACTAAATTCTGACTCTACCTACCTGGAGATCACATCAGATCCCACAGGTTAAGGGCTCAGGCCCACAACACTGATCTCACTTCAGATGCCAATTATAAGTCCAGGTTGTTACCTGTACTTCGTACTTCTGACCAGCTGGACATGCTTCCCACAATCCCCTTCTTGGGTTTGGTTAATTTGCTAGAGTGGCTCACAGAACTCAGGAAACCAGATTATGGTTTATTACAAATTAAATATTATTATAAATACATGTTACAAATCAAATAATATAAAAGATACAAACCAATAGTTAGATGAAGAGATATATAAGGTGAAGTCCTAAAGAAAACAGCTTGTGTCTCAGTAGAGTCTGGGACATGGAAGTGTTCCGCTTCCCCAACCTGGAAGCTGAGTCCTGTTCTTTTGGGGTTCTGTGCAGACTTCATTACAGAGGCAAGACCGATTAAATCATTGGCATTTGGCAATTCATTCAAACTCTATCCCCTCCCCATTCACCAGAGGTCAGTGGGATGGGACTGAAGGTTTTACCCCTCTAATTACATGGTTATTTATCCTGGCAACCAGCCCCTATCTTGAGGTGAGATCCCAGACCTACCTCATTAACACAACAAAAGTAGCTCTCATTACTCAGAAAATTCCAAGGGTTTTAGGAGCTGCGTGCAAAGAAAATTGGGTGAAGATCAAATATATATTTCTTATTATAAATCACAATATCACAATGGCCCTTGACGGCCAATAGTAATAGTAATAAAAATGAGAAAGAAGAAGGCACAACAGAGTTCCAGTATCTTTACACTAGCCAGTGTTCAGGGCAGTTGTTTTAAATTCATGATTTGATTTCTTTTGCACTGTATATCTATCAGATCACTCTAGACATATTCCCAATAAATTTAAGTTGAGGATAGTGCCCAAGAAAACTAAAAGAATAAATTAAGTTGATGTAATGAATTCTGATGCCTACTTACCAGTTTTAAACTAATAGCTTGAGATTTCAAATAGCAAGTGCCCCATGATGGTATTTTTTTCCACTTGAGTTCCTTGCCCAATAAAACAAACAAATAAAAAACATATTTAAAGTTTGCCTCCCTTAGCATTTCATTTTAAATGATTTCTAGAAGTATAAGATACTGAACATTCACTTGAAACTTAATATTTCCAATGAAATATGACATTATGGAAAACAAGAAAGCAATAAAACATTTTAGATGATTCATATACCTAGGATTTATGCAAATATAGCACCTCTGATTACCCACCATAAGTGATAGATATAACATTTTTGCTATGAATGCAGCCCCAGAGAACTGTTATTTATTAGGCTAGTTACAAAGGTTATGTCAATTATTTGTGAGTGTATATGGGTAAAATTGAGTTATGCATTGTTTTTCCAGTCCCAAATGACAAACTTTGCTAGGCTGCTTTAGGCACATAGAACAGAACAAAGACCAAATAAAAAAACAGTCTGGCTTTCTCTGCTCTGGGGAGAAACCAGAACTTCTGCTCATTTATAAAATGTAACTCTGAATGTAAAGTAGAATAATAGAAAAAGTATAGGTAAGATTTTAGCTGCATGGAAACTTGGAGATTCAACTCTCTTATCTCACCATGATGAAATAGGCTCTGAGAAGTCTGACCTCTTCAGGGGGATACAACTTCATTAATGTAATAAGGAAGGAAAAAGAAACAGTTGGCTACTGTAAGTCAAATGCCAACCTAATAAATATTGATGAGGCTAAAGCTTTAGCTCTTTAAGAATATTTAAGTCCTGCTAGGAATTTACCCAAGGGATACAGGAGTGCTGATGCATAGGGGCACTTGTACCCCAATGTTTATAGCAGCACTTTCAACAGTAGCCAAATTATGGAAAGAGCCTAAATGTCCATCAACCGATGAATGGATAAAGAAGTTGTGGTTTATATATACAATGGAATACCACTTGGCAATGAGAAAAAATGAAATATGGCCTTTTGTAGCAACGTGGATGGAACTGGAGAGTGTTATGCTAAGTGAAATAAGTCATACAGAGAAAGACAGATACCATATGTTTTCACTCTTATGTGGATCCTGAGAAACTTAACAGAAGACCATGGGGGAAGGGAAGGGGGAGGGAAGAGAGGGAGGGAGGCAAATCATAAGAGACTCTTAAAAACTGAGAATAAACTGAGGATTGATGGGGGGTGGGAGGGAGGGGAAAGTGGGTGATGGGCATTGAGGAGGGCACCTGGTGGGAGGAGCACTGAGTGGTGTATGGAAATCAATTTGACAATAAATTTCATAAAAAAAAAAAGGAAAACTAAGAATATTTAAGTCCTAGAAAATGATTTACTGCAATTATAATGATACATTTAATTTTAATACAATACAAAATTTACATGCTTTCTTTAGGCCATTAAAATCAGCTTTTCCCTATGCAGGTTGGTGTGCTGGACAGAATAACAGCACCCTAAAAATGTTTACATCCTCAATCCAGAATCTGTGAAGTTGTTAATTTACATAGTAAAAAGAACTTTGCAAATGTTAAGGATCTTGAGATGAGGAGATTATCCTGGAAATTATTACGTGTGTGGGCCCAATGTAATCACAAGAATCCTGATAAGAGGGAGGCAAGAAGGTGAAAGAAGAAAAGATATGACAATAGTATCAAAGATGAAAGAAGAGGAAGAGAGAAAGAGATTTGAAGATGTTAAGCTTCTGGCCATAAGCCAACAAATGAAGGTCGCCTCCTAGAGGCTGGAACAGAAAGGGGAATGGAATCTCCTTTGGGGCCTCTGGAAAGAATGCAGCCCTACCAACCCACTATGGACTTCTGGCCAAACGCGGGAACAAGGATCGTTATTGAAGTTGCAAGCACTGGAGCTGCTGTCCACCTCTTTGGACACACTTATCATCTCCTCATCTGATACCCTGTCTCCAGAGCAGGATCCAAGAGTTTTACCGTGGGACCCATACAATCTCTATCCCAGTTCTTTTCTATAGAGGAAGCTACGGACTGTTCTCTTCTTTCAATGGGCTCTTTTTCCTCCCTCTCCCAACCTTTGGAGACGAAGTATACAAATGCTTAGAGGATAGATTGACTTTTCCTCTCCCTTACCTGTATATTCTGAAGAGAAGAAAATGTGATATTAATCAGCCCAGGAAAGATTCAATTTTGAGTGATTTTTAAAATCACATCCAATCAATCCATTCAAGACTGATATCTTTACCAACTGTGTTGCTCATTGAGCCAGGAACTGGAGGTACAAGGCTATCTCCCAAGGCACCCCATCTTTTACTTTTAAGCTGCCATGACTTTTTTCTAGCCTTCAACAGTCTACTCCCCTGGATTTGCAAAATAACCTCGTCTCTGGCTTTCTCTCTTTAGGTCATATCTGCAGTCTCTCCTTAAGTATGGCCAAGGCATATCTTTCAAGGCATATCAAAGCATCTAATATAGCTCCTAACCACATGTAGCTATGTAAACATACACTTAATAAAAATTAAAAACTCATTTTCTCAGCCTCACCAGTCATATTGCAAGCACTCGATAGCCACGTGTTTAGTGGCCACCATACTGAACAATGCACAGATAGAACACTTTTTATCATCACAGAAAGTTCTAATGGACAGCCCGTTATTAAATGGAAATCTGTTCAAGTCTCTGTTTCCCAGTTTAATGCCTCTATGTGCCAAAAAGAAAATACCCTTTTATAGGGGGTATAGTTCTTTTGTGTGCTAGCCATTACCACTGTTAAGTGTCACCCTCCATCAAACATATGGCTCCATTTCTGGACCCCAGCCTCTTTCTCTGCCCCTGCTCTGCCACTCGTCATCCAAGTCTCAGCTCCTACTGTGTTCTCTGTGAAGCCTTCACTACTCTTCCCCTCTAGCTGAGCATTATGCTAATTGTGTTTAAATAGCAGTTTTTAGGGGCGCCTGGGTGGCTTGATCGGTTGAGCGTCCGACTTCGGCTCAGGTCATGATCTCGCAGTCCGTGAGTTCAAGCCCCGCGTCAGGCTCTGTGCTGACAGCTCAGAGCCTGGAGCCTGTTTCAGATTCTGTGTCTCCATCTCTCTCTGCCCCTCCCCTGTTCATGCTCTGTCTCTCTCTGTCTCAAAAATAAATGTTAAAAAAAAATTAAAAAAAAATAAATAGCAGTTTTTACTTTAATTGTGTGTTTGAGCATTTGTCTTTCAATGGCTTATAAACTCCTTAGTGACAGGAACATATCCTGCATACATACACTTACATACACTACATACATATATAATATAAATACATGTGTATTTGAATATATACATATATACAATATATATTTTTAATTGAATGAATCATTGACTATTCAAGTACCATAAAGTGTTAAGAAATATTCTCTCTTATGTGGATCCTGAGAAACTTAACAGAAGACCATGGGGGAGGGGAAGGAAAAAAAAAAAGAGGTTAGAGAGGGAGGGAGCCAAAACATAAGAGACTCTTAAAAATTGAGAATAAACTGAGGGTTGATGGGGGTGGGAGGGAGGGTGATGGGCATTGAGGAGGGCACTTGTTGGGATGAGCACTGGGTGTTGTATGGAAACCAATTTGACAATAAATTTCACATTAAAAACAAACAAATAAATAAATATTCTAAGCCTCCTTCCTTAGAATTATTTTCTAATAGATTGCTCTATCTTTGGAATTGGTAAAGTGCAATCTTCTAACAGGCTGCCCAGTCACTTACAGAATGTAAGTTTGGATTCTGAAGAAAGGGTAGAATTATACTTACACACACAGCAAATTATAATCCTTTTCAGAAAAGCTATATTGACATATAGCCACTAGATACATCACTAGGTTCCCAACTACTATATAGAAGGGTAAATTTTGTGCCATGGATGTAACTTAATATAGCAGTCACGCAAAAGAACCTATCAGAAAAAAAAATTTCCAAATAAAACACTTATTAGGGTTCAATTCTCTGTTCTACCTTATTCAATCAAATTGCTTCCCTATCTACAGTGAACAACCTAGTTTAATTTAGTAATGCAAATATCAGTGTAACTCACCAAGAAATCTTGGCAAAATCCCTAGTCTCTAAGGAATGATATTTTCATGGCTATTTTTTATAAGAACAGGACGTGTTATACACTGGAGAAAGTGAAAAAGTTGATGTTAATTTTCTTTACATCCACAGAATTTAACTTGAAATATACAGAATTTAGAACTAAGTGTTGAACGATTGAAGCTTGCTGGATATCATATTTCATGCTGGATTTACTCTTTATCTTAAACTGAAATAAATGGAATTGTATACAGATAATACCTGCCTCTTATTGGAGGCCTCCCATGTGTGGTGGCACTCTGCTAGAGGCCTCATTCATACTTCTCACTTAATTTCTACAAACCATCTTCAACATAGGTATTATTACCTCCATTTTCACATGATAAAACTGAGGCTCAGAAAAGGAAAGTAACTCATGCAAGATCGCACTGCTGGAAAAATGACAGAGTCAGGATAGGAAGACAAATCTGAGGCTAAAAGACAAATTTCATCATCTACTTCACATTTCCTCACGAGACAGTAACCTATCTATTCTATGTTATACTTTGAGGCTTAGGTGAATTTAGAAAGTGATGAACAAGATTTTTAAAGATAAGAAGAGTTTCTCTTAGAGGAAAAAAAAAGCAAGCTACTAGATAATAGCAAAGAATGTAAGGCAGCTGTTCACACACACAGACCTTAAATTCCACGCACCAGCACAGTTTGCCTCCTACTGGCCTTCCCTTGTCATTGTATGATCTCATGCAAATGGTAGAAGTGAAAGCATAACAGAAAGATTTGAACCCTTTCCCCTCCTCTTGCTCCCATGTGACTTCCTTCAAAGTCTTGAAATTTACATGGAAGAACTTAAAAATAATAATTATATTCCATTATAACATGCTATACTAATGAAATATTAAAATCTCCCTTCTATTATAGGCAAAAGTCTGGCAGGATGTAAACAAGAGTGATAATAGTAGCTATGAGGAGCTCAATTTTATTGTCCTTCAACTCTAAATTGTAAAGGTATTTTGATATAATGAAAGTTACTTTTTAAGTAAATCAAGGATACAAATGGAAGAATTTTGATTAATCTGGAGTAAGCTTCATTTTATTTTTCTTTTCTAGAAAAGAAGTGGTTAATGATTCCTACTTCACTGGATTTTAAAGGTTAAATTCCCAGAGTCTCCAAGTAAAGATCTGAAGTACAATGTTTTGGGGGGAGAGTGGGAAACGGCCAAATCTAAAGAGAGGGAAGGTTAGCAAACATTTGGAGAAAAAGAGAATGACTGAGATCCTCGTTAGTGAAGGGACAGATAATGAACAGCCTGGAATGTTGTTTGAAGGATTAATGATGATTCACATAAGCACATAGTACAGTGCATTATTTAAGAGTTGCTCCACAAATGGCAGCTCCTGTTGAACACTACTGACGCCCGGGCAGAATACAGAATAGTGACAGGCAGGCACCACTAAACTAGTAGACCAAGCTGAGTCCAAGATCTTGCACATCTATTCAAGCCAAGCAGGCCAAATAAGGGACAGAGTCCATGAAAATACACAAAGCCTGGAGAGTCCAATAGTGGGACTGGGGATCTCCCCACCGAGAAGTGAAGTTTATGAGAGACAGTCTGCGCCTTGAGGGACTTGCAATGCTAAGCAGAACAGGGAAATTGGCGTGGTGGTCAGGAGCAAGACTGACATGATGCTTGTCTGGTAAACAACTGAACAAAACTCATTAGAATTTCTTCTTTAATGTTTATTTTTACTTATTTTGAGAGTGAGAGAGCATGTGTGCAAGTGGCAGAGGGGCAGAGAGAGAGAGAGAGAGAGAGAGAGAGAGAGAGAGAGAGAATCCCAAGCAGGCTCCACACAGTCAGTACAGAGCCCAATGTGGGCTCAATCCCACAAACTGTGAGATCACGACCTGAGCCAAAACCAAGAGTTGGATGCTTAACTGACTGAGCCACTCAAACACCCCTGAATTGCCTCTTTCTAAGTCCTAAGAGCTAAGGGTAGGCTAGAACTCCAATGGGCAATTAAGTGTCTCGAGCTGCCAAAATTAGAGCAAATCTTGAGCTGGTAGCCAAGAAGACAGATTTGAGCCAATGAAACACTCATCCGGATCAATTGTTATACGTGATAATTCTGCTGGTGATTGTTTCTAAAACAATCTCTGCCATCTCTGCCCACATTTCTAGTCTGACTCCTCCCAAGACTGGTGTGTGCTATTGCATTTCTCAACTGGTAGGTCCTGCTATAAATTCTCTTTGCCAAACAGTAACATTCAAGCCTCTGGGACCTGGTGCAAAGGCTCCACACCTCTCCAGGGGTTTCTTCCTGCTTTCCTCTCACCCCAAACCACTAATATCATTAGGAAAAAAAATACAAGATTAATTTTAAATGTAAAATTTGCCAACACAAATGACCAGAATAAAAGAAGTATTTCTTTTTAGTCATCATAAAATCAACTCACATTTGTCAAGTGCTTCTTGTATACAAACCACTTTCTATCCACTCATTTAACAAATATTTAATGAGGGTGTCTAGGTGCTGTTCTGTGCTCTGGAAGGGATGCTGCTGAACAACAGTGACTGGATTGCTATTCCTACAGAGCACTGTCTTCTACTGGGGGAGAAGATAATGGGGAACAGAATTAATAAGTAAACAAGATGAATTTAGATTCTGATAAATACCATGAAGCAAATAAAGCAAGTGAAATTACAATGCTCTACTTTAGGTGGTATAGTTGGGGAAGGCTTCTCTTAGATTTGAATTATGAGCTGAAATCTGAATTATGCAGGGACATGTCAAGTCTGAGGGACTGTTATTTAGTGAATGTCTGTGCACACTCCCTCACTTCATATGTTGAAACCTAATCCCTAAGGTGATGATATTTGGAGATGGAGCATTTGAGAGGTGGTTAGGCCCTCATGGCTGGGACTCACACCCTTATAAAAGAGACCCCATGATGATCCTCTATCATGTGAGGATGTAGCAAGAAACCAGTTCAGCCATCTATGAACCAGGAAGTGAGCTCTCACCACACTGTGAATTTACTGGTACTTTGATCTTGAACTTCTCAGACAGGGCAGAACAGTGAGAATGAATATCTATCATTTATAAGACACTCAGTCTGTGGTATTTGATTTTATAGCATTTTTGTTACAGCAGCTTGAATGGACTAAGACAAGGACCAAAGTTAAAGGCAGAAACACTGGTGCAGAGCCCCTAAGAAGGGAACACCTCACATGCTCCAGGAACAGAAAAGGGTTGATGAGAGCCAGAAAAGTTTAGAGGAGGTGCAAGCACAATGGTGAAGAGCTTGGCATGGATTTTTCAGAGCAGTAGGAGTCACTGGCAGTTTCTAAACAAGGACGTGACAAGATTCCCATTTCCAGACTGTCATTCAGGCTACTTTATGGCAACTAGCTTACAAAAGTAGAAGCACGGACTGCCCGACGGAAGGTGGGGCCTGCATAGGCCGGGCCAGAGGTCATAGAACCTAGATTAGGGGGTGGTGGAGGAACTGGACAGGAGCACGAGGGGAAAAAATGCAGGGGAAAAAGATGTAAGAGCTGCGGAGAGATGTTGGATTGCTGTGGAGGTCGACTTGACAGACTTAATCATAAGTTGGCTGGAGAATATGAATGACAGAACAATTAAAGTTGACTTCCTGGCTACTAGCTTGTTGAACAACTTAATGGGTGAGGTGCTGTTTGCTAAGATGAAACAAAAATGTGGGAGCCAGGCATCTTTGGAGGAAAAATTAATCTGCACCATAACCCTATGAGATAGGCACTATTATTTCCTTCATATTATAGATGAAAAAATGAAGCCTGAAAGAGATTGATCAAAGTCACACATGTGGATAGGAAGCGTCACAGTGAGACCAAGCCCAGAGACGTGCGGGCTCCAGAGCCTGCCCTCCTAACCACTGCTGCACTGGCTCACCACTGCCATGGTGTTCTATTCTCTCAGACAGAGACTTAGTCTTGGCAACAGACCCTAATGGCTTAAACATTCTAGAAGTGAAAATTTTTTGTACTTGTAAGAAGTATATAAACTTTCCAGAGAAGAAAAAATTACCTGGGAATTCTAACAAACAGGCTCCTTTTCTTCTGAATGATTTTCCAGTAGTTTGGGGCTACAACACTGATGATATATATTTTTCCAATTTTACTGATTCTCAAGTTGGCTAACACACAGTGTAGTCTTGGCTTCAGGAGTAGATTCCAGCGATTCATCACTTACATATAACACCCAGTGCTCATCCTAAGTGCCCTCCTTAATGCCCATCACCCATATTCCCCGTCCCCATCAACCTTCAGTTTACAACACTGGTGATATTAATGCCAACTGCCTCCCAGCCATCTCTTCCTCTATGTACTAGAGATAACATTGGCCAAATGTGCCGAGTTTCCTGATTCTCTATCAAACAATTCCAGGAAAATACAATGAAAGGAGAATGAAAAATACAAACGTCGGCTTTGTTATTAAGTTCAAGTGCTGGTTTTCCTTTAGGACTATCTTATTTCCATGGAGGCCAATGCTTTTTTCCAACGTGTGATTCTTGCCCTGGAACTTTCCCCTTACGGGATATTAAACATGACACACCTGTCCCTCTGCGATAACAGGAGTAGGTAAGAGGTTCAATCAATCACACTTTCCCAGCACTTGTGCTCAGGGAGAATCCCTTGCTCAGGATTATTGCTAGGCTGCTCTGAAGATTACCGACATTTATGTCGGACAGGAAAAGATTGCTTATCTTGCTCATTGAGACCCAATGTCTTCGCTTGCAGCTCCAAAGGAATTCTGTATGACCTCATGAGCTGCCACTAGCAGTTATTTTCACCTGCGTGTGGGGGTGGCATTTGGCATAAGAACACTTAGCAGAACAAGAGAACGTTAACGGCACAATTAATAAACTGCATTACCTTTTTAAAATAGGGTCTATTTTTACATTTATTCCTGAGTTGGGAAAAGTGTCTCATTCGAGAAGTTGCTGTTTTCGCTGATCAAAGGCTAAAATCCAACTGCCTGCTTCTGCTGGGGACACATTTCCCACATTCTCCTTGGAGATTTAACCTGACTTTCAGAGTTAAGTATATTAAGCAGGGCCACAATGAAGAGCAATGCTTACATGTTCCTGGTATGAAGTAGACTTTAGGGATTAGAGGAAATTAGTAGTATTTAGCCCATTGAAGGGCCTCACTTTTAGGGGTGCCTGGGTGACTCAGTCGGTTAAGCGTCTGACTTCAGCTCAGGTCATGATTTCATGGGTTCGTAGGTTCGAGCCCACGTCGGGCTCTGTGCTGATAGCTCAGAGCCTGGAGCCTGCTTCAGATTCTGTGTCTCCTTCTCTGCCCTTCCCCGACTTGGGTTCTGTCTCTCTCTCTCTTGAAAATGAATAAACATTAAAAACAATTTTTTTAAAGAGCCTCACTTTTAGCAAATTCTGAGGATGCTGAACTTCAGCTCCTTATCCAATTTGTAAAGGTTTGTACTAAACACGGAGAATTTGGCAGGGATCACCTATAAATGAGCTTTGTACCTGATTTGTATCCTAATGATTCCAAGTCTGCTTTTTATGCTCTTCAGACTGGTGAATCCCAGTCTTTCTGCAAGGAAATTAAGTCGGAATATCTGGGACAGTTCTTTGGCTCTGGAAAGATTGCTTTTGCAAGCCTGTCCTGGAACCACTTAGGGGACAAAAATGCTGAACTAGAACTTAACTTTAAGTTAAGTGTTGTAGATTTTGTCATTTTTAGCTAAAATAGGTTCTTTAATTTCCTTTTTATTTCTTTGTTAAGTTTTAGAGAATCTATGGTGAGAGATAGTTACATTTCTCAATTTTTTATTTTAAATTTATATTGACGACCTCAAAGAGATTGATGTCTGCAAAATGGGTCTTGCCAGCTGTGCAGTCTGTGGGGCTCTTGTCCTGCCAGTGTGTTCTGAGCAGGATGAGGCAGAGCAGAGCGAGAAGCCATATGGAGCTAATGTTACAGCAGCTTGTTGTAACCAGGCAAGCAGCAGACACAAGGGGCTGTGTTGCTGGGGTTTCTCTCAAAAGGCAGCAAGTGCACACTAACAGCTTGGTATGGAGAATAAGAAACACAAGTGACTCAGATAAGAGATGTAGGGAGGCTGATGAAGAGAAACCACACTGAAGACTCAAGACAGACTCCGTGGCTGTGACAAGAATGGCGCCATGAAAAGTGGAAAGATAAATATCTCATGGATGGACCATCTGTCCTAGAAATCCTTCCAACATGGTTGAGAGGATTATTTTTTGAAAACAAGATATCCTCTCTTGGCCCTTTATCTCTGGAAGGTCTTAACATATACCCGTACAGATATAGGGACAGAAATGTCATCAAAGAGACTGAGCCACAGCCATCTCCAGCAAAGTTGGTGGCAAAGGTGGAAAAGGGCAGCATGGCAGGAGTGGCTTCTGGCTAAAGGAAAGAACAACCTGGGTTCTGCTTGCAACATGGATGAGATTGTTCTGGATGGGGTTACTGGGGAAGATGATAATTGTGGTTGGGTTCAAATGTGGCATAAGCACAGAATTTCCAATGTAAAAAGCAGAACATGAAATTTGTCATTTGAAAAATGGTTAATTTGGGGTAATGGCATTAAGAAGTCCACAGTCTGGAAGGTGATATGTGGCCTTGGCCCCTAAGCTGGGGTTGGGGGGAAAGTCTTCATGACAGATAGTGTCCAATAGGGTTGCCTTATGTAAATGTATTCAAGGCTGACTGTCCAGAGTCAGTTGCTTTGACTGAATGTTCAAAATATCAGTTTCCACCTAGAAAAGTCAACCAGAATATGGACTTAGGTTGAATAAGGCCTGACTTGCAAAGTTTTTGTCTGATATTTGTTGATACTAATTATCAGATTTTTCCTGATCACCTCACTGACAGCAATTCATAGGAAAGAGGGAGACAGAGAGATTCTGTGTAGGCCTTGATTCACCCTTAACTACAAGCCACACGAAACTGACTCAAAACAGGTTTACCATAATTCTTCATTTGCAAAATTTGACAAAAATGGGGTAATAGTAGTCAGTAAATTACTTCTTTCTCTCATTGCATGTTATGGAAACTTTTTTTTTTTTATCAGTTGATCTCAATTGGCAAGCAATTATCTTAAAGGCATGGAGCAGTCCCAACAATGGGAAATATGGCAGACAAAAAAGGATGGCTTAAAGCTCCTCCAGTCTCTGGGGCAGCCACCTGGCTCTGGGCTTGGACTGGTGGGATGTTCAGTCATCTGATCACCTCACAGAAAAAATCTGACTCATCATCTAATCAGAACTTGCTGTGTGCTGAGTGAATACTCAGCAAGAAGACAGTAGTAATAACATTCATCCATTCACATTCACCCATTCACATTCACATATATTTATTTATCTGACAGGCACTGTGCTAAACTCTGGGGTTCCAGTGGTGACCAGAACACAGTCCCTGCTTTCAAGGAGCCCAGTTCATTTAAGGAGACAGTCTAAATGGGCCATAATGATATACTGGTGTAAGTATTACATAGAGGGGTGGTTCTCTATTACTTTTCTTCCCCAAAAGCATGAGAAATCTGACACTGTCCTATTCGTGTTTAGAATGTGTGCAGTGCTAGGGGCAGTAGGAGTGGGGAAGAACATAGAGAAAGGATAAGCAGAGGGTATTCTGAGAGCAAAGGTGATACCTAGCACTGCATTATATGATCAGGAAAAGCTTTTAGAGGAAGAGCTCTCTAAACTGAAACCTAAAGCAGCTAGCCAGAATCAATAATCCTACCTATTTTGGAAGTGTGCCTAAAGGTAGCACTAAGATAAAGAAGATCAGAGCAGAAGACCTGAACTTTGCTTTCTGGTGAGAGTGAAAATAGAAGGTCTCTGGACTTGAAAACACCAGGCACAGTTCACAGCAAGAATATCATAAATAAACAAAAGATTAGGTGAGACGTTCCCTCTCACACTATAGCATTTTGATCTCTTACCAATGCCTCCATTGGTTGAACCTAACAGGAAGCTAAAAGGGACTTGGGGATCCCAGATGATGTGGTCCATAGCAATCAGCTTCCAGGTCATTGAAAGGGTACAGGATGGTTCTGGAGAGACACATGCAAAATAACCACACAGCCTTTGGTTAGTTTTTAAGTGTTAACATTTGAAAACAAGCAGAAAGTCAAGGCCATAAAAAAAAAAAAAAACCACAAAGCAAATATCATTAATATTCTGAGTGATTAGAGAATATGTTTCATCCCAAAAATATGATTTAAAAAGCTGAAAAGGGAAAATGCAGAGAACAAAAAAGATGTTTGGAAGTTAAAGTCAGAATAACAACAATGAAAATTTTTATACGACTAGTTTTAGTTTTGGTCTGAAAACCACTGAAAATGTTGATTTTCATGTTAGGTTGATGTGGAGTGAAACCGCCAGCACATGGAACAGTCTAGACTTAGAATTTGGGAGACATAAGGGCCATAAGAACATAATCTCCATTAAAAAATATATATATATTGGGCAAGAAAATTGGATTAATTCAAGTCATGCAATTAGAAGACTAAAGCAATTTTGTTCTTCAAATCTAAGGTGACTCACTTCATAATTGGGTAACATATATTCTTGTATAGGTTTTTGTTATTTATTTAACACAACTCTAAAGTATTTGAAAAATATATAAGGAGGCTTCTAGAGCAAAGGGTTACACTGTGTATTTCCTTTAATGTCAAAGTCGTTGAGAATGCCCTGACGGCTGGTCTAAAAGTAAGGAAAGGATATGCTTTGCCTGAGGACCTCATGAACTTCATGGGGGAGACAATGACTGGATCATTTGAGATTCCTGACCCCCTGAAACAATATCCCTCAACAACTGGAGGGGATGAGGCAAGCCATTAGCCTCCCAGTCAGAGTATAAGGTGATAAAGTTGAGTTAAACAGCTACATTCACTCAGACTTTCTCTTTATTTGGCCATAAGGAACATAGGTCAGATTTTTAAGAAAATGGAGCTATTAACAAATGCACTGATTAAGAGAATGAGAAGATAAGCCTCAGACTGGGTAAACGTATTTGTAAAAGATATCTGATAATGAACTGTTATCCAGAATATATAAAAAAAACTCTCTTAAAATTCAACAGTAAGAAAACAAACAACCCACTTAAAAAGACTCTGACACCTCACCAAAGAAGATATACAGATGGCAGATAAGGATATAAGATGCTCCACATCCTGTGTCATCAGGGAAATACAAATAAAAAACCAGTGAGATATACTACACACTTATGAGAGTGGCCAAAATCCAGAACACAGACAACACTAAATGCTGACAAAGATGGGGAGCAGCACAAACTCTCCTTCATTGCTGGTGGGAATGAAAAATAATAGAGCAACTTTGGACAGCGGTTTGACATTTCCTACAAAACAAATACACTGATTCTTTGCAAAAGAGCTGTATCTCCTGAAGTCTGCTAGTTATGTAGGATGCAGATTTGGTTTGCTGTGTAGTTTTTTTTTAGTGTTTACTTATTTATCTTGAGAAAGAGGGAGAGCAGAGGAGGGACAGAGAGAAAGGGAGAGAGAGAACCCCAAGCAGGGATCTGCACTGTCAGCTCAGAGCCTGATGCGAGGCTCACACTTACAAATCATGAGATCATGACCTGAGCCAAAATCACGAGTCGGATGCTTAACCGACTGAGCCACTCAGGCACCTCTCTGCTGTGTAGATTTGAAAGACCACATAACATGAATAGTAGAAAAATCATTCTTTCCTACTTTTAGCATGGAAATTATTCACATTGAAGAGGAGAGCACCTATGACTATGACAGTAGAAGATAGCAGGAGGAGATTTCACAAGGAAATTCACCATCAAGTGTCACCCAGCATTAAGGTCACACAAACCTAAGGGGGAGAGAGAGAGGGTATACTGATGCCTTTGGTCGAAAGAAGAGGTGAATTAGCAGGGTTGCCACATTCAGTGTGCACGTCATTCGTGCACAAGGACATTCAGCCAAAGGAATTAGAGCAAGGTGGAGATCCAGCTGTAGCTCCACTCTTCATCTTCCTGGAGAAAGGGCTCCTTTCCTTACTTTGCACAAAGATTCTGAATGGGATAAAGGCACTGACAGTTTCACGGTCTTTCATAAGCACATTTCAGTCAGAACTGAGGGTTCTGGGGGCTGTTGCTCCAGTAGTTTCACTGATGGGAAGAGACCAAACCCTAAACCAGAGATTTGGGGTTTGATGTCTGTTACTATTACTCTACTGTAAGCCCTGATTGAGGAGGCTGGGGAAATGTAGGTCACGTACATTAGATGTTAATTTAGTTAGAAGTCTTTATTTATACTTTTACAAAAAGGGCTTTACTATGTATAAAACTTAGGCGGCTTCTTCTTCTTCTTCTTCTTCTTCTTCTTCTTCTTCTTCTTCTTCTTCTTCTTCTCTTAGTGTAAAGTTAATTTAAGGTGACTTTCCAGATAGGAATGTACATTTTAATTTCCCATCCTTCGTCCCCTCCCCACCTTTTATTTAAGACTACCATGACATTAACAGTATGTGGGAAGTTATTTAATCTGCCTTCAAAGAGCTTTTATAATTTGGTTTTGAAGTGTGGAACAGTACACTTTATTTTAAACGTTCAGAACATTATGTAGTTCTAGAAGATTAAAAAAAAGATTTTTTTTAAAAGCAAAGGTGCTAAATACAGCAATTTATTTCCAATGGCATTACATGCTGCCTATTGAGATTGTTTTTCAAAACACACACACATTCAGTGTTATGTGTTAATCAGACCCCTGTTCAATATGAAAATGATTAGGGCATAAACATTTCATAATAGGAAGTTATGATTGAATGATATCTTCTGACTTGCTCTGTAGAACAGATAATCAAGTTGTCTTTCAAAGACTGAACCTGCAGTGAATGTTTTACTTGGGAAATAAATGAAATTGATTATATATTCTAGACAAAAAAACACACACACACACTGTAATTACTTTCAATCTCCTCATAAAATGTTTCTCCACTAGCAGAGATTCTCAAAATTGTTAGAAAATACAAGAGGATGAGAGCAAGAGCATATTAATCATAGGAATTAGAAGTGGACAAGGACTCTTGGGTTGGTCCACCCTTGTCTTGACAAGATGTGCCTCATGTACGCAGCTCAGTCTAACACAAAGAGACCTAAGTCATGGGCTTCACTGCTTCCCTCAAGGTAATCCTGCACTGGTACCTTCACTGACTTTCAGGAGACAATGGGGGCTCCACGTGAGACTCACAAATAATCATTTTCTAAAACCGCCAGTCTTCGAAATATCTCTTTGGCCTGAAAATCATTTTGAAATGATTCTTTTTGCAGAGCTGACCTGTCTCCATGATTTACCTTCTTCTGTGGCCCTCTCTGTCACTAGACCTAAATACAAGTATCGCTTATGTCAAGCTCTGCCCAGAGGATGGGGCAAACCTGTGCAGTCCTATGGCAAGACTGAAGTTGTCTATACTTTGGTTCTGCTCTCTCCACTTCAACCTACAAGGGCCTTCCCTTTTTTCAAAAGATGATCTACACAATGCGCCAGTCAGGCCACCATCTTGTCTTTGCCTTTTAGCCCCTCACTGCTCTTCCATTCTGTATCTCATTGCTAACTCACCAAAACCTTTTCACTAAATGCTTTGGGAACACATTTCCAGTCCCTCAAAAGCTCTCCAGAAAGGTTTTTCTCTCTCATCAAACTGATTAAATGTTTCTCATTATTCAGTTATTTTTATCCCATATCCATGATTTTTGCTATGGCCTCATACCATCTGTATTAAAATGGGACTCATTCTCAGTTTGAGCTGAGGCAGAAATAGTCCCATTTCAACCAATGGAATAAACCAATAGGTGCAAAGCACTTACCTCTCAAAGTAAGGTGCTGCCTGACATGATAGGATATTTTGAAAATTGTTCATTCATCCTCAGCCCTTACCTTCTTCAAGGATATATATGCATTGACCAAATGGGACAAGAGGTCATTTTTCCTCCCGTCCCTCAGCCTCACTTAGAGAGGTGGGGGTGGAGAAGGAGAGATGGAAGATGTGCCATTAGAAGCACAAACTGGAGTTTGGAATGGGGAGGGCAGCTAGAAAAGGAATGTTTCTTTGATTAAGGAAGCTGTAGCCACGTCTTCCTTTGTGAGGGAACTTTTGAGAAACTTTTAAAAATAGGCCCCCATGAAATCACCTCTCTGGGGATCTGCCATATTCACAGGTATTGTTGTCAGATACAACCCTCCCTTCCCAGAAAATATGAGAGGAGTTGAAGGCAGCTGGTATGGGATAGGAAAAGGAGAAGGAAATGAGCTGGTGTTGGGGAGACGAAATTTATCCTTATGCTCACCCTGCTGTAGACTGTCCAGTCTGAAGCAGCACCAAGATGGCAGAGGAAAAAGCTTTCCCTTCAAAGCAAATTTAGTTTTGGTAATTAAACTGTGTGGCTCTTTTATTTTATTTATGTTTGTTTATTTTGAGAGAGGGAGTGTGTGTGTGCACACATGTGAGCAGGCAAGGGGCAGAGAGAGAGGGTGAGAGAGAATCCCAAGCAGGCTCCACACTCAGTGCGAAGCCTGATGCAGGGCTCACTCTCATGAACTGTGAGATCATGACCTGAGCCAAAATCAAGAGTTGGATATTTAACTGACTGAGACACACAAGTGCCTCAAATTGTGTGACCCTTTTAATTATTGAACTGATGCTGCTGTTTAGACTCTAAGGGACAGAGAGTCTTTGTACTATGTAACAGTATCCAGAACAAGTTATGGATTTGCCCAAGGGCAGCAAGATTATAAATCAGATACAGAAGAATGAGTGGGTTGGGAAGAGAAGAGAAAAGAGTTGTTTTCTTCTTTCACTGTATGAGATCTCACTCTTTCCACATAGCACACCGTTTGTATTTGTGATGGCTGAGACCTTTTAAACTTGGTGTCCAGAGCTGTTACATGTGCACAAGTTCATCAAAGCCCCAGTAAGAGAAAACAGAGTCAAATGTTTCCAGGTCAAAGGAGGCATAAGAATGTCCTGTCTGTTGGTCATATTTAAAGATTCAGAGTTCTGGGTAGAATCCTACTCATGAACATAAACTTATTATTTTTTTCTTAAACCACTTATTTTTTTAATCAGCGTTTCTTAAAAATATGATTTACATATAGTAAAATTCACACTTTTTAGGGGCACACTTTTAGGTATTTTGATAAATGTACTTATTCATGTAACTATTACCACAATCAAGATATAGAAAAATTTTATTGCTGCCAGAACTTTGCTCATGTCCCTTTGCAGTCCATCCCTACTCCTACTGCCAATTCCTGGCAACCACTGATCTGACTTCCTTCCAAGTAATTTAACCTTTTCCATAATATCATACAAATGAAATCACACAATATGTAGTCTTCCCTACCTACCTTCTTTTACCTAATGTAAAACTTTGAGACTCATCCATTTTATGTGTATCAATTAATAGTTTCTTCCTTTTTATTACTGAGTAGTATTCGAATGTATGGATACATCACATTTTCTTGATCCATTCATCCAGTGGATAGATATATGGATATTTTTCTAGTTCTTGACAATTATGAATAAAGCATTTTCCTTTAAAATTTTAAAAATTTCTTGAGCTTCGTCTTGAGCAATAGGTTGAAGGTATTAAATTACACATGTGTTGAATTGCATATATTTACATACATAGACATTAATATAAGCATACAACTATTAATATGAAACCATGTGTGCATTTTTCAAAGCCATTCATCTCAAAAAGGCTAGTGCTATGTATACCATGTCTTAGGAAACAATGATATAATTGAATTCTTTTTCCCCAGCTCCACTGTGTTCCCAGATTGCACAGCAGGTTTGTTAAAGGCGGTGGTTCCTTCTGCACTCCCTGATGCAAGAGGCCAAAACCAGCCCTTTCCTAGCTCTTGGTGCTTTTTCTTTCTAGAGAGTTTCTCTCCCAGAAACCTATGATAAACCTCCAGGCTTTGAAGCTCATTCCTTTATGGAACAGACGTGGGAATCAAGGAAATCACATTCTCATTGGAAGGCGTGGGCACCTATATGTAAAAATAAGGCCTGATACATTCGTTTAAAAAAAAACTGTTCTTTTTGTTTTAAAAAAGAGGAAATATATTTGAAATACTAATGAACCTATATCACAGCAAGTAGAGGTAATTCATTTAAGAATTTTTTCCTACAATTCAACTACATCCTATTCATTTTTCTTCTGTCAGTGTCTTACCAGGAATCACCTCTAGAAACTATTGGCAACGAGCAAAAACCCTAATATGAGAAGTATGTGAGAAAAACTGGTTTCTTTACAGTTTGGTGACAAAATCTCAAGTACAAACTATTTGCATTCAATTTTCAAATTAACAGGAGTTTGTCCCCATGTCATCAGAATGCAAGAAATTATTCCATTTGGGATAAGTCCAATGGGAACTTTTACTATTTCTTGAGAGTCAACATTCATCTTTCAGATGAAAAGCATACTTTTATTTTTCAGTTTTGTTTTACTGAGAAGACTATTAAACATTCTGAGTTACCTGTGTTTATTGCATCACCAGTAGTGTCTTCTGCACCTTTCTCAAAACGGTGAGACCAACCCCAGTTTTCTAGGTGAAGTCTCACAGACCTAAGCTTTGATGCATATAAAACTAATTCATGGTCTATTTGCTTTTTCACTTTGATGCAGCCTTTATAACTCTTTTTTTTAAAACTCTTTTGTCTATAAAATGAAGCAGGTGCTCTACCTCCACCCCACAAATAAGGCAGGTGAGAGAAGTGATGTGCCTTGAGTAATGAGTTGGATTTTATATAATGTATTGAGGAGAGACATCACTGTGTATTATGGGAAGGAACCAGACTGCAAGTAGAGGTTCAAGGCTGACAATGAAACAAGGGGCACCAGGACCAGGAGGGCCAGGGCTGCAGTCTTGGGTTGGAGCTGCCAAGGAGTTCAGTAGGGGAGAAAGGAGAAAACGAGAGAAGGAATGTCTGAGAAACCGTAGTTGTGAAGATGAACCTGGGTACCACTATGAACTGGAAATTCAAAGTCAGAGATGGGCAAGAGTGAGGAGGTTAGTGTCAAGGAAGGAAGGACATGTAGAAGAGCCATAACTTTAATGGAGCTTAAAGCTGAGCGAGAATCCTATTGGTCCTACCTATAAATGTTGGAAGGACCTAATAAGATTCGCTGGATATTGCTATATGACCAGCTCTCCCTTACTTCTCGTAGCTCCTTGTGGGACAATTCTGCCATTATTTCTTAAAGTTAATGTTACTTGAAGCTGAATTGTGTCTTCTCCAAAATTTACGTGGAAGTCCTAATCTCCAGCACCTCAAAATGTGACCATATTTAGAAACATGGCCTTTAAAGGTGTGTTTAAGTTAAAATGAGGCCATTAGGGTGAGCCTAATTCAATCTGACTGATGTCCTAATAAGAAGAGAAAATTTGGACTCACAAAAAGACACCAAGGACACATACATACAGAGGAAAAACCATGTGAAGACACAGTGAAAAGACGGCCACCTGCAGGTCAAGGAGAGAGACCTCAGGAGAAGCCAAACCTGACACCTTGATTTGGACTTCTAGCCTCCAGAGCTGTGAGAAAATAAATTTCTACTGCTTGAGCCATCCAGTCTGTGGTATTAGTATGAAAGGCCCAGCAAGCTGACAGTCATCATATAGATTGTTATATATTTTATAGAATCAGAAGGGATTCATAGCAATTAGTTAGTGGAGGGGATCCTATAGATTTATATTATCCCTTTATCTCTTATAAGAAGGAATAAATCAGGCTGCCTGAGGATGCCAATGAATACTTATGGTGAGATCTCTGTGTAGACTCATTTAATATACAGGACCTGCCTTCCAAAGCTTGCTTCCTGTATATACAAAAACACTGCCCCAACTCACTAAAGTTAACAACTACCACTCACTATGTCTAAGTAATATGCAACTGATTGGCAAGATCAGAAATCTTTAAATATATCTCTAAAATCTTTGACTTAGTCTATATACAGCTGAAAGGTGAAATAGCATAAGCAATATTTTATATGCAGATTCCAACTGAGTATAATTACACTTCATCATATTTCCTATATCCTTAGACCTCAGCCTCTTCTTTGAAAGAGAAAAAAATTAGAAATGAACCACTATCTACTTCATGGGTATTGAAAAGGCAAATGGGATGTCCTAGACTTTGATTATTCAAAAATAATGGACTTCTAGCAAAGAGCAGAGGGAATGGAAATGAGAAAAAAAAAAGGCTTGGCTAGGAACTCTGAAACTTAAGAGAGCTTTAAAATAAATTCATCATTAACAAGCTCTGAATAATTTGAAGAAATTATTCTTAAGAAATGAAAGAATAATATCCAGGAAAATAGGTAGAAAGAAAAAGTAATAACACAGAGGAGAAGGGGCTTCATATTTATCAGTTGAAAACATCTGAGCAAATAAATTATGGCTTAGGAGAACCAGCACCCTCTAGATTCCACATGACCACAGTATAAATGATATCTTGGAAGACAGCTTATATGGAAGTTGGGGAATGTCTATAAAGCTGACCCCTGAACAACACAGGGCATAGGGGAACTGATCCCTACTCTGTATAGTCAAAAAACTACAACTTGTAACTACTATTGGCCTACTGTTGACCATAAGCCTCACCAAAAACATAAACAGTTGATAAATACATATTTTATATGTTATATGTATTATATATTTTTGCAATAAAGTAAGCTATGGAAAAGAAAATGTTATTATAAAAATCATAAGGAAAAGAAAATACATTTACAGTATTGTACAGTAAAAAACCCCACATATAAATGGACCCACATGGTTCAAACCTGTGTTGTTCAACAGTCAACTGTACTTATTTTTACCTATCTTACCTCTCTTCCTTTCTTCTCACCCATATACCAAATGCCATGTTTTCTTCCATCTGGTTTATAGATTTCCTAAAGAAAAGATAACTCTGACAAAGCAGAGAATTTTATGAAATATCTGCTTGACTTCTTAAGGAATTCACATCTCAGGAGGTCAACAATAGGGGTAACTATTGACATGGATGAAAACCTCCAATAAGATAGCAAAGGACACATTAAAACTCATCGACATAAAAGCACATAATGAGAGATTTTAACATGTGTAACTCAGACACTCATAAATCAAGTAGATAAAAATCATTAAGCATATGGAAGAACTGAATCACCTAAGCTTCATGTCATAAATATATATGTATTCACTGTACAACTAAATGATAGTGAATACACAATTTTCAAGCACATGGAATATTTACAAAAACTGATCTCACAAAGGAAGTCTAGAGGCATTTTAAAGAGTTAATGCTTTCCCTGACCTTAAAGTAGCAAAGATCTTAAAGATGACCCTTATTAAGACCAAAAAAATTTAAAACAATCAAATAACAAAGAGAGAGAGAGAGAGAGAGAGAGAGAGAGAGAGAGAGAGAGAGAGAGAAGGCGAAGGAAAATCTTCACAGAGAGATTTGATATAGCTTCACCGAAGGGAATGAGAGAAGACCCCAGTGTCGTGAGATGCTTTATGACTGTGGATACGATGATTTGGTATTGCAGAAATGTTGATTCTCTTCATATTTGGAACATGTACAACTGGCTGGAGTTTAGAATTCAGAGCATACAAAGAGCAAAGAACTTGTATTAACAAAAACAAAAAGACAATCCCATAGAAAAATAAGCAGAAAATATGAACAGATAAGTCAAAGGAAATGAAATGAAATGGCCAATTAAAATTTCAAAGAAAATCAATTTCATTAGTAATAAGAAAATTTCAAATTACAATTAAAGCTTTTCTTTTTATATCCTTTTAAACAACAACCACGCAACATCTGACAATACCAAATTTTAGAAGGTTGTGAGGAAGTAGATACATATATATTGTTGCAGCCCCTCTCATAGGCAATTTGGCAGGATCAATTAAACCTGGGTACATGTCTTCCTTAACCCAGCCACACAGTAACAATGGTAACAGTATTAGCAGCGATGGCTCACAGGCTTAGAGTGCCTACTTGGTAAAGACACTTTTCTTTTTTTTTATGTTTATTTATATATTTGAGAGAGAGAGTGGGCACTAGTGGGAGAGGGGCAGAGAGAGAGGGAGAGAGAGAATCCCAAGCAGGCTCCATGCTGTCAGCACAGAGCCTGACACAGGGCTCGATCTCATGAACCATGAGATCATGACCTGAGCTGATATCAAGAGTCGGGTGCTTAACCAGCTGAGCCACCCAGGCGCCCCAATAAAGACACTATTCTAAATCTATTTTTGTATGTAAGTTCATCTGATTCCAACAACAACCTGATAACGAAGGAACTATACTTATTCTCATTTCATGGATGGGGAAACTGAGGTGCAGAGAGATGAACACCTTAGCCAAGGTCACACAGTGGACAAGTGTCAGAACCAGGACTTGATTTGCAACTGTTTGGCTCCCAAACGCTTTCTTTTAATTATCCCATCATGCTGCCTGTCTAGGACAACAGTACTTTGTGTACACACAGTTACATGTACCAAAATATTTTTCAGCAGTATTTAGAATGAGAAAAATAGGAAGCAAAATAAATGCCCACCGATATGGTATTAGTTAAATGAAATAGGTCAGAATAGTGTTTTTGCTTAAAGCTGAATTAGTACATGTAACAATGTGGATAGATCTTTAAAAAATCACAGCATGATAAAAACATGTTTCAGTATAACACTATTTACATGTAAAATTTGATAACATACTATAATTTTCAATGGAATAATATGTATGTAAATCTATCAATAAATGAGCCAAAAAGATTAAAACCAAGTAGGATTAGAAGTAAAACTGAGAGGTACCTAGGTGACTCAGTCACCTAATGATTTCCTGCACTCAGTAAGCTTCTGACTTTGGCTCAGGTCATGATCTCACCATCCGTCTAAAAAGAAAAAGTGGGTGGGAATGCAAATTGGTGCAGCCACTCTGGAAAACAGTGTGGAGGTTCCTCAAAAAATTAAAAATAGACCTACCCTATGACCCAGCAATAGCACTGCTAGGAATTTACCCAAGGTATACAGGAGTACTGATGCATAGGGGCACCTGTACCCCAATGTTTATAGCAGCACTCTCAACAATAGCCAAATTATGGAAAGAGCCTAAATGTCCATCAACTGATGAATGGATAAAGAAATTGTGGTTTATATACACAATGGAGTACTACGTGGCAATGAGAAAGAATGAAATATGGCCCTTTGTAGCAACGTGGATGGAACTGGAGAGTGTTATGCTAAGTGAAATAAGCCATAGAGAGAAAGACAGATACCTTATGTGTTCACTCTTATGTGGATCTTGAGAAACTTAATAGAAACCCATGGGGGAGGGGAAGGAAAAAAAAAGAGGTTACAGTGGGAGAGAGCCAAAGCATAAGAGACTCTTAAAAACTGAGAACAAACTGAGGGTTGATGGGGGGTGGGAGGGTGATGGGTATCGAGGAGGGCACCTTTTGGGATGAGCACTGGGTGTTGTATGGAAACCAATTTGACAATAAACTTCATATATTGAAAAAATAAAAAATAAAACAAAAAATAAAATAATACTTCAAATTGTAAAAATAAACAAATAAATAAAAATAAAAAGTGAAAATCAAATAGTTCAAATGCTTATAATAATTTATTCTATGTGGTTGATAGATAGGTGATAGTTATGTTCCCCCTACTTTACTCTGTGATTTTTTTAAGTTTCCAACTGTAAAAAAGAAATACAAACCAATAAGAATAAGGAGAAAGAGGATGAAATAAAGGAAAAAATGTAAGGGAAGGGCAGTGCCAAAAATGAAGAGGTTTCTGATAAGCTCATATTTTCAAACCTCACATGTATCATTTTAGGAGATGCATATACTGGAGGAAAGAAAAGGAGAGTGACATGAACTTCCTAGTGTTCGAAAAATTGACAGCAAGAGCAAACATGGGATGGTAACAAACACATATGTAAAACAAATTAGTCTGATTGCTTTGTTTGCTTTTTGAGTTTTGTTTGTTGTGTGTGTGTGATGTGTGTGTTTTCTACTTTGGAGAAAGAAGATCAAAGAAGGAATATAGTCTGTGTAGCATACAGTGTAAGCTCGCAGAAAATGGAAATAAAATCAAGCATATGAAATCCAATTAAAGATGTATTAGAAAATAAATATGGAAGGCATAACTAATGTGTTCTGTGCCAGGAACAAAATTTACAAAGATTTTTTTTTTAATTTTTTTAAATGTTTATTTATTTTTGAGAGAGAGAGAGAGAGACAGAGAGACAGAGAGACAGAGACAGACACAGAGTGCGAGCAGTGGAGGGGCAGAGAGAGAGGGAGACAGAATCTGAAACAGGCTCCAGGCTCTGAGCTGTTAGCACAGAGCCTGATGCAGGGCTCAAACTCACGAACTATGAGATCATGACCTGAGCCAAAGTGGGACACTCAACCGACTGAGCCACTGAGGCACCCCTACAAAGACCCTACAAGCTAGAAACTAACAAGATACTATTTATCAAGGAGAATTCATTCACTTTATTATGTGAGTAAATGGGTGGGGGTGGGGTATATTTTTGTGCTCTACGGAGGATAGAAAGATAAATGAGGAGTCACTGCCAGGGATGATATTAAAATTATTTAACCACTGGTATGGCACTAGCACCAACCAATTAGAATGGAAATAAACCATCAGTATGCTCACCCATGCCATGGTCCCCACCTTCATGAAACTGGTGATGTAATAGGAAGAATAAGAAACACACAATGATGCAAGCCAGGATGTGATGTATCTTAAAATACTGTAAAGGGCTGCCAGTGTGTGTGCGTGTGCGTGCGCGCGTGCGTGCGTGCGTGTGTGTGTGTATCTGCAAGCATGCTCTTGCCTGCACATGCGCACATATCAGGGCAATATAAGGGGAGAGCTTCAAACAACAGGCAAAATATCGCAAGATGGAGATGGAACAAAGGACATTCCAGAAAGCAAGGGCAGCCTAAGAAAATGTGTGAAGGCAGGAAACCATGGGGCTTTACTAGAGAATCCTGAATAAATAGTCCAATGTAGCTAGAAAATAGGTGCATAAAGTATATACCTCAGGATTTTGCCTCGAGCAAGAGAAGTCTACGTGACAAGCAAATGTGTTTGAATTGAATTCTTTAGATAATAGTGAGTTATTAACGGTTTCTTGAAAAAGAGAGCAACCTGATTGGAATGCTCACAGAGGTGAAAGTATTTCATCTTGAGCTATTCTCCTCATCTCTTCTTTTGTGGGCAGAATAGTGGCTCCTAAAGATGCTCATGTCCTAGTCCCTGGAACCTGTAAATATGTTACCTTACACGGAAAAGGGAATTTGCAGATGTGAGTGAGGCTATAAACCCTCAGATAAGAAGATAAGCCTGGATTAGCCATGTGAGCCCATTGTAATCACAAGAGTCCTTTAAAGGGGAGCGCCTTTCCTAACTGTGGTCAGGGAATGACACAACTTGACTTGAGAAGGATCAGAGAAGTAGGACTCGTGAAAGACTACACTTTTGTTGTGACCTTTGAAAAGAAAGGAAGCTGTGCTATGAACCAAGGAATGCAGTGGCCTCTAGAGTTGAGAACAGCCCTCTGATGGCATGAAAATGGGGAATCTCAGTCCTATAGCTGCAAGAAACCAAATTTTGCCAACAACTCCAATGAGCAAGAAACAGGTTCTTCCCTAGAGCTTATGGAAAGGAACGTGGTCCTAGGCAAACTGATTTTAGCCTGATGAAATTGTACTGGCCTTCTGATGTACAAAACTATATAACAAATTTGTGTATAAGCCACCAAGTTTGCAGTAATTTATTACAGCAGCTATAGGAAACTAATACACATCTCTTTAAGGTACATGGGTTCTCTTTCAGTTTTTCCAATGAGTCAGGCACCCTCCAGCATTAGGGTCATGGCATGTGCTCCTCTAAGTGGTCCTAACCCATCGAACACCATGCCTTTGAATGGAAGACTCCTTCAGCTGTCTGCTTTAAAATGTCACTTTGTAAGGAAGACCTTCATCCAATCTAAATTAATTCCCACCATGTCTGTATTTCCTATGGAATCCCAAAGTCTTGAAGAGTATTTGGCTTATAGTAGATGTTAGTAAATATATGCTTAAGAAAGTAGGATTCAAAAACAAAAGAAAAAAGAAAGTAGAATTCATTAGTAACGGCACACTTCCAAATACTGATTTGATTGCATAAGATCACACCCACCAGATCTCTTCTTTGTAAAGGAACTCTTTTGCATTTGTAATTAGTACATATTAATACATAGAATTTGAGGTCCTGTGAACATCTTCTCCCCAACCTTTGAATCAAGTGTTTTGGAAGTCATTAATGATCTCTGCCTGTATCTATTATTTTATTGTTGGATGCAAAATTGCAATTCTGTCCTTTCTTCTACTTTTATTAACTGCTATTCTTCTGTTAAGAAGAGTTTTTCTCTCCACTACCTTCTCTTTTAGTATTACATTTTTATATATCCATGTATATTTATATATTTTACATATATGGAATTTCCCCCTTAAATGTGATATGATTCTATTTTGCCGTTATTTTTTCTGGTGCTTAGTTGTCCTCAATTTGGCCTGAGCTGTCCCCTTCAAGACAGCTGCTGTGTCTTTTTCATAAGGCTACCTTAGACTTGCCTCCTGGCACAATTTTTTTCTAAATATATTTTGTGCTTTGTGTGCCCCAGACCTAGACCTAGAATTAGGGAAGCTAAAAGGAAAAAAGAGAGAGAGAGAGAGAGAGAGAGAGAGAGAGAGAGAGAGAGAGAATTTATTTATAAAAGGAAATTTACTACAAAAGCACAAACTGTTTTTTTTTGCCCTTACAGTGAGTTTAATTAAAAGCAGATAGTTGGGTGAAACTTCTACTCCCCAAAGTATGATACAACTTTCCTTCAAATACTTCCTTGAAATCAGTATAGATTGATGCTTCTCAAACTTGAGTAAGGATCAGAATCCCCTGGAGGGCTTGTCAAAACAAGGTTAGCTGGGCTTCTGATCCAATAGGGACTGGGGTGGGGCCTGCCATTTGCATTTCTAACGAATTCTCTGGTGGTGTCTCTGCTGCAGGTCTGGGAACCTTACTTTGAGAACCCTGCAGAAGTTATCTCATTTGATTCTATTGCCTGTCCCTAGTATGTTTTTACATCTTTAGTATAGACCTTTCTTAATGAAATTCAGTGATGTAAAGATTATTAAAATAGTTACCCCAATATAGCTAGTTCCATGTACTTGTCTAGATAATTAAATTTGGGTGAGAAGGGAGGCGGAGTTGGGGATGAGTGGTGGTTTGGGGCGAGAAGCCTGGATCTGTTCATGGGTTGGCCATGAGGGGGCGTGCTGGTCAAGTTTGTGCTGGAGCCCTCTGAGAGGTGTGCATTGCCTCTAGGATTGCAAACTGTTCTGTGTAGATCTAGGACTGTCAATTTTTCTTTTGTAGTGGATCTTTACTATCAGCAAAATAAATATGTTGTAAAAGCTTCTATATTAAAAAAAAAACAACCCTCTCTGACCCCACCTCCTCTCCATTTTTCCATTCCCCTTGATAGCTAATGGCAGGAATGATTTGACTGTTCCTGTTTTCTCTATGAGTAGTTCACTCCCCTCCTCTACTATCTTTGCTCCCCCACCACGTCTGCCTTGTCAAATCTATGCCGTGTTTTCAGTTCTCATTTTACTCAGTCCCCCAGCAGTGTCTGATGCAATTTGTACCCTCATCTGTTTTTTCTTTCGTTTGATCTGCTCGTCTTCTCTCTTCTCCTTTGTGGGATCTTTCTGTCCCAGTGTTCTGAAACACCCCAGTTTCATATCTGGAATCTCTTCTCCATGTATATGAGTTCCCAGGCTTTAAATATCATTACTATATCATACCATAAATACTATTGGCTGTCTCACCCTACCCACACTCCACCTATTATTTAAAATCTGATATACCTAGCCTTTCTGCAGAATGCACCTTAATTCTTGACTAACCTACTACAACCTGTATTCCTGTATTCACCTGATTATAAAATCTTGCATTCCTCTCTCCTGACTTCTTTTTAAAATTCAATACCAGAATATTGTTTTCTCTTAATTTCCTTCCTTCACAAGTGGCTCTGTGACTGAACACTTTAATTTATCCACGTGCCTAAACCCATTTTCTATAATTACTCCCGGTGCTTCTCATTGCTCATTTTATTCTCTGAATCTCATTGAGATGAACTGTATATAAAAGACAACATAATTGTGTAGGGAGCGGAGATAATTTTGAAATATGAAGCAAATGGCAATAAAAAGATCTTTCTGGCAATAAAAAATTTCTCTGTGTATATACATATATGTATGTATATACAAATATATGGGTGCATATACATATATTTGAAAGCCAGAACATTTAGAGAGATTTTTATCCTGAAATTTGAGAGCCTGGGTTTGATGATTTAAAATTCAGTTCAATGTGCCTCTTTAAAAAGACTCATCTTTTTACATAAAACAGAGATTGTATATGCATGTACAACTGATGGAGGAACATCAGTATTTGAATATTCACCAGCGTGAGAGCTATTTCAGATCACACTCACTTACAGTTCCACTGAGGCTCTAGATAAATTTGTGAAATCGAATCCAGGTTTGTAGTGTTGACCCGCAAACTGGTCTACGGCAAAAATCTACGTTTGACTCCATTACCAGCTTCAGAATTTCCTACGTGAAACCAAAAATAATTACCAAATATCCTTTGGTCAGTACACAACAAACAAGGGTCCCACTGTTTTCCTTTCTTACCTTAGACGCTGGGACCAATCCCTCCCTGTCTCTGAGAAAGGAGGCAAGTGGTAAGGCGCAATGGGTACCAGCCGTATGGCCAGGTGGGTTCCAAGAATAGACAAGGAGAAGGCAGTAGGGTAAAGGAAGAAGAACTTAGGATTTTGCAATAGGGGAGCCCTGGATTTCAAACTCATCTCTGTCACTTACTAGCTGGGTTATTTTGAAGATTTTATTTAACTTTGAACTTCACCTGAAACATAGGAAAAAGCAAGATTTATCTCATATGGTATGTAAAACGGAATGAGGAATTATATAGAAGTGCTTTGTAAAGGGTTCCATCTATGTTTGTATCTATATCAAGCCATCTGGCATCCACCCAGCCTTCTAGAAACACCCCCTTCTACCCACTTCTGATAGCACACAGAGTGAACTCTTAAGTTTTTTGCACAGTGGGTCCATATAACGTAAATATAAATTGACAGATAAGCAAAAACCTACATAAGTAGTAATAGCTGCTCTAATCCTTTACAGCATTTCCCATTTATATTTTATCGTTGCGTTTTCTAAATGATCCTGTAGGGTTACAAATAGGGAAACTGAGGCTCGGGGGACTCAACTTACTGATTCACATCCATGCCTTGTGGCAGAGCCAGACACTCTGGAACTGGTCCTCTGTCAGTGCTTTGTGATGGTATTTTTCCTGAATTGCCTGGATTTCACCTAGTATTTAGGTTTTCAAGACTTTTTCTCATCCTACTCTACATTCAGAAAGACCTTGTCACATATTCCAACCCAAAATAGGACTTTCTGGGGCAGCATACTGGCACTGAGACAAGATAACATGATTCTAATCAATTTATTCATAAAAAATATATAACAGACTCATATCCAATGTGTAAAAGGAATAAATCATTCTGCCAACACATTTAATTTTAGGTGGAAAATATTTGCTCTGCCGACTGGCTGATTAATCACATCAAATAATTAACTACATTAAAATAATAATTTGTCAAAAAAGGGGGGCAGCCATCGAACAGAAATAATCCATTGCCTCTCATTAACACAACTTGTTTTATTGAAAGTGTGCTGAAATTTGTTATTTGTTAATTCATGTTTATCTGAGATTGTAGTTAGTTTAGCATCCAATTTAAATCACTGTTTTTAAATATTTCACATAAATCCTATATGTTGCTGGCCTCCAAGCCTATGACTACCAAATGCAGTTAGACTTCCTTTTATATGCAAAATCTCATGGCTTGAACTATCACTATCTTCCTGGCAGAAATTAGCCTCTTAAAGGGTCATCTTACTCATTGATTTCCAGAAATTTCTGGCCTGAAATTTCCTCATTTCACACTGCTCTGGTTTCTCCTCTTCCTGCCAAGCCACTTCCTCTGGGGAAGATGACTTCTGTATTATGCACTCACTCCGGGCCAATCTGCCTCCCCCTGATCACCAGAGAGAATTTCAGTTCCCCAGGATCCCACATACAACTGAGACTAAGCCCCAGTGTTAAGAGTTTCCTGAAAGCTCAGAGGCCGGAAAAACACAAGTTACACTGCTGCTAGAAGTCTTTATTCTAAGAGACCATGAGCCCCCCTGCCAGTTTCCTGGCAGCCTCTGTGTGGTGGGGCTGCCAGCAGGAGGCTTTGGGCATTTCCATAGCTCCTCACAACTGCCTCTGATGCAGACAAACAGAAAGGCTTGTTCCGAAGGCTCAGCTGATTTTCTGTCCTAGGGTGATTGACACTGGGAATATCCATTCCCTGCAAGGGAAAATATGCAAACCCCATGTCTAACGTGAAATGTCATGGCCCATAGCGCTCTTCCCAAATTGTGACTCATTGAATTTTAAATAGACGGGACATCAATGTCCAGTGTCGGTGGTGCTGCGCTAACTCAGTCCCATCCACTTTCCCAGTGTTTCTGCAGCCAAAAATGAAGAGGAGGTAAGAATTTTTTACCTGTCTACTAAGGTAGGGTCTCAGATCATGGGAGAAAATACTTGCACAAAACTCAGTTACATCTTACAAGAACATCCAGTGCATTTCAGGTTCAGGTCAATTTCTGTTTCTATATGGGCTCATTTTTACTATTAAATCAACTTCTTTTACTATTTTACTATTAAATCAACTACTTTTACTATTAAATCAACTTCTAAAGAGAATATTGAATGCCAGCATCCACTTTCAGGTTAATTCCTAAGGAGAGTGGGGTAGATTCTTCCTTATGTGTGCATAATAAGAAGGGCTTGACAATAGAAGATTCTCCAAGGGTGAATTATAGTATCTAATCTGGGATATCTAAATATCTTGTACTCTCTTAAAGGGCAGTTTTCTGTCTTCAAATATCTTAGGATGTAAGTTGCATTTGGGTAGATATGTTACTTTAGTCATAGTTCCAATGTTGCGATTGTATATGGCTTGCCTGAATTTTTCAGTAGCTACTTAAAATCCAATGGTAGCCCTTTTATTCCATCAAGAAAAAAAGTTAACATAAGGCCACATGGGTCAGCTTTTTATTTTTTTAAATAATGTTACCTTTTTCAATGTCTATTTATTTATTTTTGTGAGAGAAAGAGAGAGAGAGAGAGAGAGAGAGAGAGAATCCCAAGCAGACTCTGCACTGTCACCGTAGAGCCAGATGTGGGGCTCAAACTCAAGAACCACGAGATCATGGCCTGAGCCAACATCAAGAATTGGACGTTTAACATACTGAGCCACCCAGGCTCATCTTTTTAAATAGAAACATCAACTATTCTTTTCATAGGTTAAAGTAAGAATAGAGAACACATACTTTTATCAGATATCAAAACAGATCCCAGGTCTATACTGTGGTCAAAGAAAAGAAGGCAATAATAAATAAAGTGAAAATAAGGAGAGATGGAAAGGTAAAAGGTAGGGATATTATTCAATAAGGACTGAAGCATAAGACAGAAGAAAGTAAGACCCATCCACACCCACACACATCCACATTAGAACCCATCACATGTCCAAATCTCTCCCACAGGAGTAAAATGACATGGGGTGGAGGACACACAAAGGCCAGGAAAAACACACAGGAGATCATGGATAATATGATGGGGATCTTGTTTTCTAGAACATGACCACTAAAAACTTTAGGATTATTATTTTTTAAAACTATAGCAACAAATAAAAGCAATAAGCTGTATGAATTTATTTATTTAATTTTTTTTTAATGTTTATTTATTTTTGAGAGAGAGACAGAGACACAGCATGAGTAGGGGAGGGGCAGAGAGAGAGACAGAATCCAAAGCAGGCTCCAGGCTCTGAGCTGTCAGCACAGAGCTTGATGCGGCCACTAGATCATGACCTGAAACAAAGCCGGACACTTACTAACTGAGCCACCCAGGCGCCCTCGCTGTATGAATTTAAATCACAATTGATATGATTCCACATCTCTAATCAGTACTCATCCTACTTTAAAAAAAATCCTTTAAAACCAAAATTGTGTTTCTAAATCCATATTTTAGGCCTTTATCTGCCTCAGTAAAAGTTGGTAAGATTTTACAATATCCTACAAAGGAAATTACTCTTTTCTCCAGAGAGATAATCTACTTATTTTGGGAAACTGAATTAGGTATTCTACAGCCACTTTAACATTTTTAACACAGAGCCCTATAGCTGAACATTTTTTACTAAACTTCAACTTTCTCTCTCTAAGTAGCTCTGCACTTAAACCATTCAAATAAAATAGGCTTAAGAATCTGGCAAAGCCAGATTTGAAGTTTGACTCTGTCACTTACTAGGAAGGGGAATTTAGCATATATATTTAACCTAAGATTAGTTTTTGTTTTGTTTTGGTTTTGCTCTTATTTTGTAAATGGGAATGATGTGAAGATTAAATGAGATCATGCATATAAAGTATCTAGTCTAGCAATGGCAGGTGTCTTTATTAAGGTCCTGTGTCCTCTGCCCTCCCACATTATATGCCATTTAATACACAAGACCCTTTAAAAAGCACATTCTCATTGAGTGCTACACAAAGGACTCCTCATTCTGTTATAGTAATAGTAACAGACACTTGCATTGCTCGTCTGTGTACCAAACTCTGGTCTAAGTGCTTTCCATACATAGCTCATTTAATTCTCAGAGTTCACTCTGAGGCAGGCATCATTGTGACCCGTCCTATAGATTATGAAACCCGATGAGAGACGTTAAACAACTTGCCAAGACCCCATAAGAAAGCCAGCGGGTGGGAGAGCTGTAATTCTAACTCAGCTATTTGGGTTCAGAAGCTGTGCTCTGATTTTGCAAACAAAATGCATAAAATCTAGTCCAAAGAGTATACCATCTGCTGCTGACCTTAATGCATTCTCGAAAAATGAAACCAAGAAAATTATAGAATTTCTTTTCCAAATCTTTGCCTCAATTCAGTACAAAATATATTTTTTGGCTTCTCTACGTGGGGACATGTCTGAAGAAATAGAGTTTTAATTATTGGAAGCCTGTTATTTCACAGAACTTACCTTCATCCTTCCAAGTGTTTAGAAAAATGTAGGAGGTTCTGTTGTGGGATAATATTATATAACCCAAAGAGTTCTTATAGTCTTCTATGCCTATGATTTTGAGCAAACATACACATGAAAGTAACCCTGGAAGTTAAGCAAGGCTGTAGCAAATGACCACCAGAAATCATTCTCATCCTCATTCCTTCATCTGCACACATTTTTACATATTTCTCATTTATTCATTCAACAAATATGTATTGGTTGCCTATGCTAGCAGTGATGTCATGAGCATATGAGAGGTCTTTGCTCTGATGTAACTCACAGTCTAATTGGAAAGAACAGACAATAATCAAAGATCCGTTGCTAGGTTATATGTTGAAGTCTCTATCTTTTCTTAAGTGTTTGCTTATTTTTGAGAGAGAACGAGTTGGGCAGGGGCAGAGAGAAAGGGAGACTGAGAATCCCAAGCAGGCTCCATGATGTCAGCACAGAGCCCGACGTGGGGCTTGAACTCATGAACCATTAGATCACATGATCTGAGCTGAAATCAAGAGTCAGACACTTAGCCACCTGAGCCACCCAGGCACCCCTCTATATTTTTTAAAATACTGTATATTTATACCCCAATCCCACCTCTTCTCCTATGGTACCACAAATGCTGATTTTCTTCCTCCCAGCCAAGACAAAGCAGAGACCAATGTTGGAAGAAATCTCTGACCTAGCAGCTGGATGAAGATCCTTAGATGCTCTTCCCAGAAACCAGTTAAGTATGAGCCTGGAGGATAGAGAATTAGCATGCTCAGTGACTACTCAAATGAGAGAGGGTAGAGAGAACCTTGCAATGGGGAATGGAAACCTTTGGTTATGAGATCCATATAGCACAGAAGAACAATCAAAGAGGATATGGTAAGTCCTTGTAAAGCCCTCATGTATGTACAGCCCTATATGCCTGGTTCATAGTAGGTGTGCAATAATCATTAATCATTAGCCAGTATAATTATTATACTGTCTTTATTATTTTACTATTTTGATTATTACCAACCCCTTTAGTCCCAGGAGTCCCGAGCAAGAAACCATTCTCCATGAGTGACTTTTGACTGCTGACTATGTGCCCCTCGACCTCTCCCAATTGTCTCACTCTTCATGTTTTGCTCACCCTCCTGGGTGCTCATTCCTCCAGCCTTCTAAGATAGCCTTCTACGTCCTAGACAAGTGCAGTTTATCTCTTCTCTTGGGTTCAGTAAGGCCCTCACTGATCTCCTTTGTCCTGTCAATAGAGATCTGGATCTCTTCTCATTATATGGATGATCTGTGCTCATTTCTATACAAAAGCACAAAGTGTATCTTTAGTCAGCAATTAGAAGGGCTTATTTTAATATTGTGTCTACATGAATTTATTTTTAGAATTTTTTTGACATTTATTTATTATTGAGAGACAGAGAGAGACAGAGCATGAGCATGGGAGGGACAGAGAGAGGGGGGGAGACACAGAATCTGAAGCAGGCTCCAGGCTCCGAGCTGTCAGCACAGAGCCCAACATGGGGCTTGAACTCACAAACCGTGAGATCGTGACCTGAGCCGAAGTCAGATTCTTAACCAACTGAGCCACCCAGGCACCCCTGTGTCTACATGAATTTAAATCTACTTGTATCTGTTCAACTTAGAGTCAGCACAAAACTCACCACAAGGGTAAGGACTGGTTGACTTACAAGTCTGAACTGTATAGGTAAAACCAAAATAAGAACTGGCACTCTAAGTGCTGCATTTACACTTTGTGGAAGTGCTGAGGGCTCTTTGCTGGGTTGTATAGGGGAGCACCCTGAAAAGCCCAGGAGGAAATGATCTCTACTTTTGATTATTATCTAAGCGGGTATTGTGGGCTGAATTGTGTCCTCCACTCCCAACCCATAGGTTGAAGCCCTAACTCCTAGGATCGCAGAATGTGACTGTACTTATAGAACCTATAAAAAGATGATTAGGTTAAAATGAGGCCTTTAGAGTAGGCTCTCATCCAATCTGACTGGAGTTCTTAGAAAAAGACAAAACTTGAATACACAGAGACACACTAGAGTTGTGCATGCACAGAGAAAAGGCTGTGCGAGAACACAGCAAGGAGAGAGCCATATGCAAGCCAAGGTGAGAGGCCTCAGAAGAAATCAAACCCACTGATACCTTGATTTTGTACTCCCAGTCCCTAGAACTGTGAGAAAATCAAATTTTGTTGTTTAAGCCACCCTGTTAGTGGTATTTTGTTATAGCAGCCCTAGCAAACTAATACAGTGCATTACGCAGTGAGGCTGACATGTTTTAACAGAACCCACCATTATTAAGTTCATGTATAGAAGTTTCTGAGAAACTCATGCAGAAAGGAAACATGATAGAGTAAAACTAAAGTAAATTTTGGCCGACCAGCTCTCAAAAGATGGGTCTTCCAATTTTCAATTATGGGACAGAGGATACTTTACTTTGTTCTCATCAACTTCACTTCCCACAGCTTTAAATGGGCATCAAACTTCACAGGGAGGTGGTAAGGATTAAGTAAGATATGCAAGTGTCCAGAACATTGTTCTGCATTTATTGGGTACTCAATTAATGATGTCTTCTGTCTTTTCCTTAGGGAGAAGAAGCTTAGATATAGTTGGATGCCAGCTAGACAATATCTAAGCCATGGTTGACATTGTCCACGTGGATTTTGTGGATGTAACTAACCATACATTTGAAATCAATTTATTGTATTCCACTTCAACAGCTTCATAGCTACTGGAGTGGAAAAAGTCTTTTCTCCAAGACTTATAAAAGACGAAATGGTCAAAGTTGGGAAAACATGTATCAAACATGGTTCTGGTTTTCCTGAGTCATTGAAGGGACAGATACATATCTCTTTTTATTTGTGCTGGGAATTCTTCCAAATCGCATTAGCACTCAATCTCAACCGCTCTGAAGCTAATGCACATCCCTGATGCATTGTTTTTTGAGTCAATCATACAGCCCTCAATCATGAGCCAATCAATTGGCTCATCCTTATTTAACTTCTGTGATGGCCTACAGTGGGCAATATGTATATACCAACCAATTACTGTGATCACTGCTTAAAATACAAATTCTTTTTTCTTCCAACTTATGGAAAAATTGAGAAAAATAGTTAAAGTGTAATGGCTCTTTGGATTTAAACTTATTGTACTTTGGGTTTGGAGAAAGTACCTGTCAGGAAGTCATTACTGTGCTGAGGTTTGACTCACACATCTATTTCTGTACTAATCTCCCATCAAGGAACAAAATAGTCTTATCTTTACAGTGCCAATCAGCCTACCCCCCAAATCCATTAGTCAGGTATCATTTTCCACTTATATCTTTATATAGGATTTCCTGTCACCACCACATGATAGAACCCCAAATTACTGTCTAGAAGTACATGTCTATATATCATTGCCTTACATCACTTTGATCATTGGTGGAAAACCTATCTTCAAGAAAAAAAAGAACTTAACCACAAACATATGAATAAATGAAAACTATTTCAGTTACATATTAAAGAATATGTATTTTTTATAAGTTTTGTGTCTCACTTTCTCAGTTTATCACAAGCCTAGAAAAAGCTTAATAAGAACTAATTAAATAAACTAATGGATGGCAATAAATATAAGAAATATTCCTTGTTCTAGTAGGTTCTAAATCATTGAAATAATGATTATTTCAACATCTGAAATTCTGCATGTATAAATGGCTCTGGACTTAAGACGTCTTCGTGGAGTCCTTAAATGAACTTACAGGGAAGTGGTAAGTTACAAGGGCAAACAAAGCACTCAAACTGGAGCTGCATCAAAAGTAGTCCTCACATGTAGGATGCTAATAGGAAGTAAAAATGCGTAACAGGAACACTTGTTTAAGAGATGATCACCAGCATGTTCACTGGCTCAGAGACTGAAATATACAGTATCCTGGAAGGACAAAATGGACTTGTAACTGAAAGATACTTAGAATAGCTAATTAAATTATTCTTTCAAAAGTGCAAAGAACCAATTACTCACCCAACTCTGATGTTGGGTGACTTTCCCTTATGTGTACATTTTACAAAAGAAGACTGGCAAGTAAAATAAGTGAAGTGTGGACAAGCTAGGGGAAAAGGATGGAACCTTAGAGAATTGGGAAAACACCCCCAAACCCTGAGCTCCTGCTCATTGTATGTTAATTGTGAATGCTAGTAGTGTTTATCCACACTTCCAATACCTACCTCAAAAAGTAAAGTTCATAAGTGATGAAACTGTGCATTAGTACATAGGATACAAGCATACCTACACAGTAAAATAGACAATCCCATTCATAGGCAGGGATAATATCTTTGTGAATATAAAGCTATTCATTTTCATTCTTCTTATACATTTTGGTCCATTTGAAGCTTAAGATCTCTAAAGTTTATGTCCTCAGAGCAAGAGAAATTTGGGGGAGAGACAGAGACAGAGAATGGATTTCTTTAGAGCCTTCTTTAGCATATCAAGGTCCAAGACTCAGATCATAAAATTTGCCCAGCTCAGAGTGTAGAGAAAATATTCCTCTTACCTCTAGGACATAAAACTTGCTTTTCAATGATAAAAAAGAAACAGGACTTGGAATGAGAGAGCAAGACTACTTTTTTTCTTTCTATTCCTGAGAGATTGAGGAAAGTTAGAAAAAGAAGATTAGATGAGAAAAGATAAGATACAATAAAACAAGGCAAGGAAATAGCTACATGCTGTCCTTGGAAGGGGGGAAAAAATGAGGGCAGTGGGGACCTCCTGGCCTGGCTCCAACTATGGGATTTAAGGATGAGTCTGCCAACTAGGAGCAAACCACATGAAAGTAAACCAAGTGCTACAGTGTAGTTTGACACCAGAAAAGGATGCCCTGATATCTGGCTTTTCTACCCAACTCATGGGTTGTATGTGGCAAGGCCGGGATACAGAAATTCCTGTAGCCCCAGAGTGGAAGCAATGGCAGTGAAGCTGGGAGCTATAGCCTGTCATAAAGTCCACCATAGTGAAGATGTAGCTAAATGAGGGGAAATCTAGAGCATCAGTGAGAGCTGCAGTGAGGGGTCTATAAGGAAGGGTCTAAGAGAGAGACCCTGATACTGAGTTATGACAGCCAAGGACATCAACTGCAGATGGGAGCAGGACCAGCCCTTGCCGGGTAGACAGATGACATTGTCCCAGAGACCCAAGATGCCAGAGACCACTTCCCCCAAGGACTCAAACTGTTTTCCTCTACCACGAGGTTGCAGTGCCACACACACTCACATTTACCCAAGTAAAACTTGCAAAGAGGCCAGAAACTGGAGAAGGAAACAGAGAAAATGAAAATCCAAATCTATTTTTTTTAGTGAAACTGAGCATATCTTAACTTAACCGTTTAAGTTATTTAAAGATATATGACTATATAAGTCTGTTCAGGTTGGCATAAATACCACATATCAGGTGGCTTGCACAACAGAAATTAATTTCTCACAGTTCCAGAGGCTGGGAAGTCCAAGATCAAGGTGCTGACTTATTTGGTTCCTGATGAGAGCTCTCCTCCTGGCTTCTAGACAGCTGTCTTGTCACTGGGTGCTTGCACGGCATAGAGAGAGAGCTCTGGTGTCTCTTCAGCTTCTCATGAAGTCACTAGTGCTGTTGAACTCAAGGTCCCACTCTTAGGACATCATTTAACCTTTATCACCTCTTCACAGGTTTTATCTCCAAATATAGTCACTCCAGGTATTAGGGCTTCAACATAAGAATGTGGGGGATGCAATTCAGTCCATATCAAGGACTAAATGTTTGTTTTCTTTCTTTTATCCAGTGGGCTGAAGCTTGTGAGAAAGTAAAATTAATTATAGACCAAATAAAGAAGCCACATATTCTCTGTGTATCAAAGTAGTAAAAGTCAAAGTTGCAAATAACTGTGTTCTGTCTCTTTGTAAGTATCCACAAACACATAAACACAAACATAATAATGAAGTGACTAGCTATCCCTTTAAGATAGAACAGGTCTTGGGTCACTAGTAGCTGGCGACAGCCTTGGACAAACCAACTGGGAAGAGTGCACTGGGCTCACTGCAGTTCATTTCCCAAATCCTCCTATGCTTTCCAAATACCAGCCCTGCCCTTCCCATGTTCCTGTGTGTGTGTATTATATACCTCTCAATAGATTCAATTGACTGGACAATTTTACCAAATGTGTTACTTTACAGAAGTGTGTTTGTATCTCAAGAAATTAATGACGCGAGAATTTTCTGAGTTCAAGGTTAAAAATAAAACTTGATATTACTGCACGGCATGATGTAATAACAGGCAAGAAAAAAATAGATCCCTCTGTTTTAGACTAAATCTACATGGCCCACAACCCAATTCCCCCTCTCATGTTCACTTCTGAAGAAATCCTAGCTTCCCCAAAACATTTTGGCAAACCTGGTGTATAAATAAATCATTACTCTCTGTAATTGGAATAAATAAAACCTAAGGCATTATCATCATGGTTTTGTTTCCTCCCCATGACATTGTGGGAAGGTGGAAAGGAACACTTATGGGTATCATGAGAAATCAGGAGTCAGAAATCAAATTTACTGTCATCCCTACAGAAGGAAAGTTGTGACTTTCTGTTAAAAATATATTCTCTCTAGATTATTTGCTGCATTGGTGGGAATGAATTTGAAAGTGTCATCTTTTGAAGTTTAGTAATATTTAGAGTTTTTTCCTTCAGAATCATCCCAGGCAACATTATCCATTTCTCAACAAAGATCCCTAAGTCCTTCAAAGAGGTTCCATGTCATACGGAAAGATGTATTGTAGTGAGAGATGTGTGTTCAAAGTCATCTTTCTATTACTTGTAAGTCACTTTGCTAAGCCTCCTCAGTTGTGAAATGTCCCATCCACCCAAACAGGTTTCTCTAAGGCTCTAGAGAAAAATGAGAACTCAGAAACAAAGGTATCCTCAAACACCAAACAGGGTATCTTGTTTATAGTAGACTTTCAAGAGATTTTTTTAAATAAAAGAACATATATAGATTGGACTGAATATGTTTAATCTTTTCTCTATCCCTACATCAACAACCTTCATTCATTTTAGTTCCACCTGCATTTATACATCAAAGCGTAGGATAAGTCATTCAGAAGACGTGAAAGTGTGAATAAATGGGGCTAGCTTGGAAGTAAGAGAGAGAAAAATAAATCATCAGTTCACAGACAATGACACTTTTAGGATGCTCTCCTTGTCCCTGACACGGTCTCAAGTATTCTAAGAAGCTTGATTGAAATTAATAGTCTTACATAGTTGTGTTCTATTTGGCTCATTCAAATTGCCATTTTGGTAGACTTATTGCTCAACAACTGCTCATCTAATCCAGAAACATGCCAAAACTCGATGAAGAGCCATTTCCTTGCCTTTTTCATTCCTGTGCTACTGACAATTGAATTACATTTTCAAAATATTTCATGTGCAGAAAAATTTAGAATATTCAATAAAGCCAGCTGCAAAAGACTGAAAGTCAGCTGAAAGCCATATCATGACACAAGAGATTTATTTCGCTTGGAATGGTCACCTATGGCAACAGCATTTTTTAACTGATTGGTTCCTCATTGTTCCTTCTGTACATAAATGTGACATTCTGAGTGAAATGGCTGGATTTCTCCTAGGATTAGTGCCACCTGGAAATACTACCACTCTACTGATTTAGACAGGCTTCAAGTGACTACCTTTCCCTAGGAATAGTGGATATGCTAGCTTAGATGAGAACAGAATCTTGCCTACTTGATTTGCAACTCAATTCTGCTAAAGATCATGGTTAGAGAGTAAGCATGGCAGGATTTCCAATTCTGGAGTCCCTAGGATAGGAAATATTACATGTATGACAGCATTGCACAACTCCAGGGAGCACCAATCATATTCTTAAATCCATTTATTCTTCTATTTATGTGCTGTTCTTGTAGTGGGCGTAAATTGTGCATTTTTCTAGGAAGAGGGTCCATAGCTTCCATCAGACTTTTAAAACTGTCCCTGATCCCCTAGACTTAAGGACATTCATCAGGTTTCAATAAATACAACAGAAAGCATTTTGTCTTTATAGCTGATTTCTATTTCTTCTCCATTACGCAAAAGAGCCAATCCTGCAAAGTGGCTTCCTTACCGTTACATTAAAAGCTTTGATTTATAGTTAACTGATGATTATTCATGGGCAAATTATCCATGTGCTTTATTTGTCAGTCTTCTCTGCCTATTACATTTCTGGCTGTCTTCACTAATTGATTATAAGCTTGTCCACCAGAGGGTATACAGAAGGCCATTGAGGTGAATTCATTACTTATTCATTCTGCTAAAAAGTTGGATGAAGAAGAGATATCAATGTAATCTATTGATTTTCAATGGGAAACTGTTCTATTATTTGACATTTTCAATTCTTTTTGTTATGCACATCTCCTTTAGCACTGATAATTGGAAGTCAACCTTGCCTGAAAGACAGATATTTATTATACACACAAGGCAAGTGCTCTTTCTCCTGTTTATCTAACAATGTGGTATTTCAAACACTTTTTGAAAAAGAAACCACCAGCTACCATATGTACAGAAGTGGTCAATGAGTGACATTCCATGAAATCAAGTACTAAAACAAATAGTGTGTGTGTGTGTGTGTGTGTGTGTGTGTGTGTGTGTGTGTGTGTGTGTATGTGTGTGTTTGGAGTAGGGGATCCAAAGACATCAAGCATTCAGCCTAGACAGATCAAGTGACCAAGTTATTCTATAGTAACACTCTTCCTGATGAGTACTGAGTGGCCTCTTCTCCATATTCTGATACAAGAGGTATAGAGAACTTGCTCACTCACACCAAATAAATGCAGCCTGGAATCTGCATGCAGTCCCAGTTTCTGCCACAGCAATTTAAAAGAGAATCTTGCTGCTCAGACAGAAAGAGTTCAATCATCTGATGGGGATAATGAAAAAGCTTTATACTTTTAATCAGATATTGACTGATTACTGTAATATTCTCCTGTAGCAATCGCTGTGGGCATGAGAAATAGGCGAAAAATGGAAGAGATTTTCAGGAGGATATGAAGTAAATAAGTGTTTGAGACTTGGAAACTCTGCAAAACAACAGCAACTGATACTTTAAAAGCTTGATTTCACTTTTGCAGCATATATTAAAGTCCACTCTTACTGATTGTTGGGTAGCTGACAGAATATAAGCGTTCGTGGATAGTTCTCCAGTGTTAATAATTGTCCTTGTCTACTAAATTTCCTGCCATCTTTCCCAACCGGTGGCTCAAGCAGTAAAATTCTAAAACTAGATACTATTTTATTTTATACTCTAGAACGTCTATAGCTACCACATCATTATGCTGCTGGACTATAGATGAAATCTGCATTTCTTACTTTGTAGAACATGTAGCACAATGTGTATGGACTTGTAATGTCTATTCTGACCAGGAATTATGAGTCTTTGCTAGTTGTAAAGGCTGCTCTGCATGTCTCTGAGGACAAGTAAACCAGCACAGCTTTGTTCATAATAAAGAATCAATTCCATTTTGCAAACATTTATAGAACTTCCACTCTCTGTACAGCACAGTGTCAGACGCTAGGAGACATGACAGATGCATTTACTGTTCTTGTTATGTTCTCAGAACCACGAACCAAGAAAGAAGAAAACAATTTTTAAAAGATGTAAACAGAGAGACAGGGAATTTAGTTCTAAGCGATTAATTCAATAAATACAAACAAAAAAACATGAATCTGTTAAGGAATTTTGAATTTAAATAAAAATAGAATGTAGCAGAGCTAGTTCAAAGGACAAGACAATTGATGAGCTAGAATTTGTAGACTTATAGGAAAGAATGTTACACCAGCTATAGGGTGTAAACACGTAGCCCCTATTTATGAAACACTTAAAATTAAAATCATAAAGTACTACTACAACTATAGTCCAGAGTTTTGCTCTGACAGCTCAGTGTACCCAAGGATATAGGTTAAGTGCAGGGTGGAAATTTTGTATGTGTCATCCCCTAACACCTGAATGGACTAAAGAATTACAGTTTTAGGCTTACTGGAGATGGCTTCCCCAAAGGTGCATGTTTACCACAACTCTGAAATAGTTTGGACTCCATCATAAGATGTTAGCATTACTCTCAAGTTTGAGGTCTCCATCCTTTCACTGTTAAAAGATATCTTATTCTTTCTCTGGAATGCCTTTAGTGTGCTTGTGAGAAGAAACATGTAGTGTTGCTTAAAAAAACATAGAAGTTTGTCTGAGAATCACTAAATTTAAATTTCAGACCCACATACACAATTCCACATTCTTTCCTGTAAATGTTTTTGAATCCAAATGACACCCCAAGATACTTAACAGACCGTCCTCATGGAGTTATAAAAATGGAGTCAATCTAGTGATAACAAAATATAGCCTGTATCATGTGGCTTGAGGCTCTAACCTGTCCCAAATATCTCCCCACTGGTCTCACATGCAGGTTACCATTAGAGTCACTCATTCTCTTAGAGAAATCTCATAAAATAGCACACAAATGTTTTGATAAGAAGTAGGACTGGGTAGTGATATCAGAAAGACGGCAGAATAGAAAGTACCAGAAGTCCTAGCCAGGGTAATTAGGTAAGAAAAAAATAAAAAGGCATCAAAATTGGACGGGAAAAAAATAAAACGATTCTGTTTACATATGAAATAACCTCTTAAAATTTAGAACAAATAAAAAAACTTAGTAAAGTTGAAGAATATAAAATAAAAAACAAAAACCAGTTATGTTTCTATACACTAGCAACAGACAGTCCTAGAAGGACATTAAGGAAACAATGCCATTAATAATAGCATCAAAAAGAAAATACTCAGGAATAAACCTAACCAAGGGGGCAAAGACTTGCACACTGAAAACTACAAAATATTGCTAAAAAAAAATTAAAGACACAAATAAATGGAAAGATATCCCATATTCATGGATTAAATGACTTAAAATTGTTTAAATGTTTACATTACCCAAAGTTGTCTAATGATACAATGCAATCCTTATCAAAATCTCAATTGCATTTTTTACTGAAACAGATAAAAGAGTCCCAAAATCCACATGGAACCAAGAAGACACCAAATAGTCAAAATAATCTTCAGAAAGAAGAACAAAGCCAGAAGCATCACACTTCCTGACTTTAGACTACATTAACAAGCTATCATAATCAAAACAGTATGTTACTGATACAAGACAGACATATTAAGCAGTGGAACAGAATACAGAGCCCAGAAATAAACTCATGTTACACACTCATCTGATCTTCAGCCAGGATGCCAAGAATACACAATGGGAAAAAGATAATCTCTTCAACAAACAGTATTAGGAAAATACTGGATATCCACATGCAAAAGAATAAAATTAGACTCTTAAACCATGCACAAAAATCAACTTAAAATGGACTTAAACATAAAATCTGAAACTGTAAAACTCATAGAAGGAAACAGGGGGAGCTTCCTATGTTGTTTTGACAATAATTTCTTAGATATGACATCAAAAACACAGGCAACAATAACAAATATAGACAAGTGGAACTTTATCAAACTAAAAAGTTTCTGCACAGCAAAGGAAACAACAGAGTGTAAAGGCAAGCTACAGAATGAAAAATATTTACAAACCATATAAAACTCAGAGGGTAAATATCCAAAATATATTAGGAACTCCTACAACTCAATAGCAAAAACAAAACAAAAGAAGTAACTCAATTAATAAAGGGCAAAGGACTTAAATAGATATTTCCCCCAAAGAAGACATAAAATGACCAATGAGTACATGAAAAAATGTTCAACATCACGAATCAAAAGGAAAATGCAAATCAAAACCATAATGAGATATCACCTCACATCTGTAAGAATGGCTATTATCAAGAAAACAAAACAAAGCAGCAGAAAATAAAAATAGTTGGCATGGATGTGGAGAAACTGGAATTTCTGGACACTCTTGGTGGGAATGTAAAATGGAGCACCCCCTATGTAAAACAGTATGAAGCTGCCTCAAAAAATTAAAACTTAACTACCATATGATCCAGTAATTCTACTTTTGAGTGTGTATCCAAAAGAAATGAATTCAGGATTCCAAAGAGATATGTGCACCCCCCATATTCACTCCATTATTCATAACAACCAAGAGATGGAAACAATCTAAATGTTCACAAACAGACAAACAGATAAAGAAAATGTGGTATATACACAGGAAGAGATATTATTCAGCTATTAAAAAACAGGTAATCCTGTCATAGAGTAAAACATGGATGAGCCTTGAGGACATTAATCTAAGTGAAATAAGTCAGTCATGAAAGGACACATATTGCATGGTTCTATTATATGAGATATCTAAAGTAGTCATACATATTGAAGCAGAAAATAGAATGGTTTTGCCAGCAGCTAGGAAAAGGGAGAAATGAGTTCATAGGATATAAATGAGCTGTTCAATGGGTATAAATTTTGTGCCATGCAACTTAAAGTTTTAGAGCTAAGCTCTATAGTACTGGGCTTATAGCTCACAATGCAAAACTGTACACTTAAAATTTTGCTACAAGTGTAGATCCCATGTGTTTTTTAAGCAAAATTTTTAAAAAGTAGGATGAGAATGTTACTATAGACTAAGCACTTGGAGAGAACAGAACAGGGGAGAATTGTTCTGAAAAGAGGTGTGTGTGTGTGTGTGTGTGTGTGTGTGTGTGTGTGTGTATTGAGTGCAAGGAACCTCAAGGAAGTCACCTCCCTTTAATTAGTACCTACTAAAATTTACTAATGCCTGGGAAGTCCTGGGCATGTATAGCCTCCTGAACCAGAAGTTTCTCCCTGCTCCATATTGCCCCTTGAAAAGGGACTTTGATTTCCTTTTGCTGTTTTGCTTTCTAATTTCCTATCTTAAACCCTACTCTTTCCAGGGATAAATGTCAGAGAGGAAAGAACAGGAAATTGGAAGACAGAGCCACTTAAAGTCTTGGTCCTGGCACTTTCCAACTGCATGGAATTTGGTAAAGTATTTAGCTTATCTGAGGCACGGGATCCTCCATTCATGAAATGGGCTAATAACAACCACACATAGAACTTCATGTGAGTTTCCTGAAATTAGTTAGATATAAATACCCAAGTTTTAGAGCTGGAAATAATCTCACAATCATTTCATCCAATGGCTTGCCAGTATTTTTTACTTGCTATTCCCAAAAAAGAATTTTTAAAAAATTCTGTATTCTATTCATTTGAGGTTGCCATCCAACATTTTTCAAGTTTAACTAGTTAAACTTTTAGGTTAAATAATCACAAAGTTGTGCTTTTTGTCACATATAGTGTAAATATTGACATTTAAAAATAAAATCACTAAATCACACTTCTAGGAATTTAAATACGAATTCATTCTAATGACTATCATCATCTATTTAAATACATATGTGAATAACATGAACAACATAACCAAATTAAAAAAAAAATGGTAGTGGAGGGGAGCAACAATTTTAAATTAAAAGAGACTAAAGAAACATAAGGAGCAAATGCAATGTATGAGATGCTAACTTAAGCTAGAAAAAAATTCACTGTTATAGAAGTTCTCAGACAACTAGGGGATGTTTGAATATAGATGATACATGAGAAGGTATTATGGAAAAAAAAAGTTAGTTTTCCAATTTTTTTGGATATGATGATGGTATTGCCCATGCTAAAGTATTTAAAAGTAAAGAATATGTAACATACTTTTAAGTGGTACAGATGAAAAAATGTATACACATGCACACAGAGCAAAAAGCAAGCGTGGCAAAATTTTACCAATTGAATTTATTTAAAGTGTTCTTTGTACTATTTTTAAATCCTTCTAGACATTTGAAAATTTATACATTATGAAATTGGGATAATTATTAAAAATGCATGAGCAAGCATTACGTTAGGCTGGGAAGTTGTATGCTAAACTTGTTTTTCTTCTGAAACTTGTGCTTCTATTTCATTCCCCCACAGAAATTTTTCTTATAGCATTATACTTTATGATTTAAAATATCTAATTGACCACTTGTTATATTTCTCTCCAAAACATAAACTAAAAATAAGAGTTTTTCCTTTAACCACCAAAAACTCTAAATGTTAAAATGATCTTCCAAATTCAATTATCACTAAAATTATTACTATTATACAATAGATTAAAGCAAAATAAAGTGAAATTTTCCAGAAATAAATTATTTAATGAGATAAATAAGACGGTGTTCTTCCAATTAGCTCCTATGTCCATGGATAAATATCACATATTGCTAAAATGATACAAATTTCAATACCAACTATTTTGATTTTTGTTTCTATAAATAAGTTCAGAAATATTGTTCACATCTATTGTAGATGAGAAATGGAGAGAGTTTTGTTATAGCAATGTTACTTAAGTGAACGAATTCCTTTTGAGTTAAATGCTAAAAGTCACAAAATGATCCACCCTGCAAAAACAATTTAATCCTATCCTTCAGCTTTATTAAAGCAAAGACTTAGGAGCCACCTGATTTTCAAAAGGATCTGAGAGAGAGTGTAATGTTGATTGATCAATTGATTGATTTTTGTACTTACTCTGACTGGTGTTCTCTGAGCTTCCTGGGCCTATGGTTTTGTGCTTGCCATTAATTTTGGAAATTTCTCAGCTATTATTACTTCAAATATTTCTTCCATTCCTTTCTCTTCCTTTTCCTTCTAGTATTCCATTACACATATATTAACATCTTATGTAGTTGCCCCACAGTTCTCGGATATTCTGTGCAACTCTTTGCATTTTTTCTCTTTGATCTTCAGTTTTATAAATTTCTGTTTTGATATCTTCAAGCTCAGAGATTTTTTTTCTTCAGTCATGTGTGGTAATAAGACCCACAAAGGCATTCTTCACTTCTGCTACTGTGGGTTTCATCTCTAGCATTTCCTTTTGGTTCTTAAGGTTCCCATCTCTCTGCTTACATTGCCCATCTATCTGTTCTTGCATGTTGCCTACTTTATCCATTAGAGCCCTTAGCATATTAATCACAGTTGTTTTAAATTCCTACTCTGATCATTCCAACATCCCTGCCAACCTATTTCTGATGATTGCTGTGTCTCTTCAAACTGTAGGGTTTTGTTTGTTTGTTTGTTTGTTTGTTTTACCTTTTGGTAGGACTTTCAATGTTTTCTTTTCTAAATGAACTGAAGTAGACAAGCCTTTGGTATGAGGTTTTATGTTTCTCGCGCTAGGGGCAAAGCTGTGCCTTACTGTTTCTAACACTTACGGTGTCAGAGGGTAAAGTGTTTTCTAATGTCTTTGTTTTTTGTTTTGTTTGGTTTTTGTTTGTTTGTTTCATGGTTTCCCCTGTTGTCTTTTTGTGTCCCCAGAAATTCCTGAAATAGGCTCTGAGACCTGAAGTTCTTTTAGCTGTGATTCTCCATGGTTACACAGGAGTTCTGTTGATGTGGTAGTGAGATTTGGGGGCAGGGAAGCACTCTATAGCCCCATGATTATTAGGTTTGTCTTTTAATAGTCCTGAGTGGGACATTTTCCTTCCATCAGTTTGGTTAGGCTTTGGTAAAACCCCACTTAAATAGTTTCCCTTCATGGCAGCCCTTGTTAAGGAGAATAGAGAGTCCTGGATGTATTTTCAAAATGTATTTCCCGTCCTCCTGCTGGATATTCACTTAGAGGTAAAATTCAAAATATTGGGGGGCCTTCCTAATCCTGGGCTCCCTCAGAGCTTTTAACTCTGAAGCGAGTCCACACTGAGCCTCCAGAAATTCATCAATTACAGATTAAAGTGTTCCTGCTAATACTGGCTTCAGCTGAGAGCTTCTGCTCCTAGGCTTCCACTATATGTAAGCTGGAATTCTATGTATCAGCCTGTTTGTCCAGTTTTGGGGGCAATAGCTTGTCCTAGATCTCAATTCTCTGGTAGTAGAGTTGCTGGATTTTATCTTGTTCAGCTTTTCTTATTGTAAGGGCCTTTAAGCTTTTTATATGTTGGACTAGAAACAGGAAGTCCTTGAAATAATATCCTTAAGTTTTCATTTTATTCATTTCAATGCAGATACTGTGTAGCTAAAATGATAAGTTATTATGAAGCAAGAAGTGGAGTCAAAGTCATAGTTTTTCCAGGCACTTCAGTGGCTCAGTTGGCTAAGCATCTAACATCAGCTAAGGTCATGATCTCAGATTTGTGGGTTCGAGCCCTGCATTGGGCTCTGCACTCAGAGCCTTGAATCTGCTTCGGATTCTGTGTGTCCCCCTCTCTCTGCCCCTCCCCCACTCATGCTTTCTCTCTTTCTCTCTTTCTCTCTCTCTCTCAATAATAAATAAAAGTTATGGGGCGCCTGGGTGGCTCAGTCGACTTCGACGTCCGACTTCAGCTCAGGTCATGATCTCAGGGTTCCTGGGTTCAAGACCCCATAGGGCTCTGTGCTGACAGCTCAGAGTCTGGAGCCTGCTTTGGATTCTGTTTCCTTCTCTCTCTGCCCCTCCCCCTCTCACATTCTGTCTCTCAAAAATAAATGTTTAAAAAAATTAAAAAAATAATAAATAAACGTTAAAAAGGTTTTTTTAAGTCATATTCTTCAGCAAATGTGTGTGCATGGGTTTAACTTTTGGAAATAATTCAAAAATCTATTAATTTTTTAGACACAAATGATAAAATGTTAAATATATATTTAACAACAAGGTTAAACACATGTTACTAAAAACTAATCAATTCTACAAATATTTTGTGTTAACAGGAAATAGAAAATATTAAACATTTTATAAAGTAATAAAGAGGATTGACTCTAATTGGTATAAATATATTATGATATGGTTTGATAATATATGTTTGATTAAATAAGTTTCAAGTACTTCATTGAATAATTTACAGTACGGCTAAAATAAATTACCTGATATTTATATCTATGGCTTCATCCAGTATAGTTTGAAAAATCTAATAACCTATTAAATATTATAGTTACAATGAAAGGAATAGCATCATCAATCCCTACCACTTTGGCTGTTTGAAGCTGCTTTTCTTTCTAGCTAATAAAACAAAATGTGAATACAGAGAATAGTTGAGATAAAACTTTTTGTATTTAAATACAAGATACAAGAAGAAATGGCATAAGAAAAAAATTTTTTTTAATTTATAAAATTTAATATGTCTTACCAATGCCCTCCTTAATTGAACCTCACCAGATACTGCCAAAGCACTGTATTCTCTGACAATCGTTACTAGATGGCAGATGTAGAGTTATTAAATAAGTTTACCATTACTCTCTTTGCCTATATTTGACAATATATTTGATTTCAGAACTTCCCAACAAGGATCAAAGTAACCCAATTTTAATGCTATTTTTCACTGTTATCAGAAAAAAAAAAAAAAAAACTATAAAGCCAGCAAAACCAGGATGCCCTATAATATGTTCATAAGTCAATAAAGAAAAATCATATTCAAAAATGATGTTTTTGGGGGGCCCTGGGTGTCTTTATATCCCAGGGCAACATGTTATAGTAAGATATAGAAAAGGTAAAGAGTATGCCTTTTTCATTGAGAGAAAGCCAATTGTGCAATCAAAGTGGAAAAGTAAAATCTACATGAAGGTGGGAAAGAGTACAAGTGGAAGTTGAAGATAAGCAAATCAGTTCCCTTAAAACCACAGAGCTCATATACCCCTTAAAACGTCTATGTTTTGTATATATACCTGCAGAGGTATGCATACACCAATTTGATGACCACTAACCTAGGCCAGCTTCCACATATTCGAATCAGAGAAGCAGAAGTCCATGGAATTTACATGACTTGTGTAGCACTACAAAACTACTTTGTGGCAGAATTGGGACTAGAACTTACATTTCCAATCTCCCAATCAGTGTTCTTTCTAGCACACTTGTGTTGTTCTCACTTTAATTATGACAGAACTAGTCTAAAGTCCAAAGAAGTTAAGGGTCCTAATAAAGATGTCTCTGTTACAAATATTGGAGTTAGGTAAAACTTTATATACATGTAGATTTTTCATGAAAATTCAATGAGTTTTCTAAGTTACATGTTAACATATTGTTAAAAATGTTAGTACTTTTGGAAGGAGTAACATCTTCAGCTGTTATCCACTTACATTTCAATAAGGTAGGTTTCTATATGAGAAATAAAATAAAAGGAAAGAGCAAATGCCCCTATATCAGAGTCTGATTAGTACAGCAGAACCATTATGCATGATGTGTAATAAGGGAGCATGGGGAATGATCTGTATCACTAATGCAAGAGTCAGGCTTTTGAGAGAGAAAAGAAGTTGGGGGATTTCAACATCTTGGCTCTTCATATTATGGGCAGAGTGTGGAAGCCTTAGAACATAGGGTTTATGCCACAATTATTGAAGGGCGAAGAATTCTTGATGACTTAGGACATTTCTCATTCAAGAAGAACACAGCATTGGTTAGCAAATGAGGAGGAAAATTCGTAAGTTGTGAATAAGGATTAAGATGTGGTCCAAAAAGGGATGCCTGGGTGGCTCAGTCAGTTAAGCATCTGACTTCTGATTTTGGCTCAGGTCATGATCTCAGAGTTGGTGAGTTTGAACCCCCATCTGGCTCTGTGCTGACAGCACAAAGTCTGCTTGGGATTCAGTCTTTCCCTTTCTCTGCCTCTGCCCCACTCATGCTCTTGCTGGCTCTCTCTCTCAAAAATAAATAAACTCAAAAAAATTTTTTAAAAATATGTGGTCCAAGAAGGACTAGCATCCTCTTTTCTTCCCTTGTAGAATGGGCTTCAATGGAAGAAAAACAGATAAATTTGAGTGGAGTCTCAGGGACAAAGTATACCTAGCAGAAGGCAATCTCAAAAGGAAGCCCTTTTTCCAACTTGGATCCTGGGCAGTAGAGAAGCAATGGTCAAAAATGGTATACGGCTGGATGGGACTGAAAGAAACCTCCAAGAGTCTTACAAACCCCAGTATGGTGAAGAGAAAACAGCCATGAATTCCAGAATCCTGCAAAAGAAAGTCCAAAAAGGCAGAAAGGTGTGTGTAGACAGAAGACAGCTTGAAGTTGGGACTCACACAAACCTGATTAAATGGGGTCACAGGGGATTGGGCACCTCAGCCATAAACACCAGCATGTAACAATGTGGATCAGACAAGAAACACCTCAGTAGAGGTCAGCAGAGTAGGTGATTGCTGGACACTGATGGACCTACCCGTGATGCCTGAATGCTAAAGGATGCTAAATAAGACTCCCTTCTTCGCCTATTGCCTTCTTAACTTAGTTGATCTCCAGAAGAAGGTGAGGATGGGGGACATCCAGATTTTCAGTAGGCATTTATTCAAAAGAAACTGAGTTTGAAGCAGAAATAATTGAATTACATTAAATTGACAAGATCTCATGATGGGATCAATACTCTTATAATAAGAGGAAGAGACACCAGAGCTCTCTCCACCATGTGAGGGTGCAGCAAGAAGGCAGCCATCTTCCTTTGAAGAGAGTTTGAAGAGAGTTCTTAACAGAAACCAAATCAGCTAATACCTTGATCTTGGACTTCCCAGTCTTCAGAACTGTGAGAAATAAATGTCTTTTGTTTAAGTCATCTGTTCTACGGTATTTTGTCATAACAGCCTGAGCAGACTAATACATTCTGTGTTTAGAACTTTTGTGACTTTGGAAAATCCATACTCACATAGAGAGATACTACAAAATTACCCACAAAACCCTGCTTTACCTGATGACTTCAGCTAGATTTTCATCCTCATTATTTCCCATCATTAATAGTTTGCAGCCCTTCATGCTACTTTCATTAATTTTTAGGCAAATGTGTTTGAAAGTCAGATTGTATGTTGGTCTCTATAAATACTCATTTATTTCTCCTAAATAAATCAGTCTAAATTACAGCTTGCCACAGGAATACCAGTTATGTGTTTGAATTTCAAAGCATATGAAAAGAGAAAAAATACTTCCTGTAATAAATGCTCTCAGGGTTGGGCTAATTCTATTTTTGTACACTTACAAAATACTAGCAACAGTTAGATTTTACACCTCTGATATGCCTATATACTCAGAATTTCCCTAGTAAATGTGTCACTAATTAATCACATCTCAAGGAAACCATATTATTTATAAATAATTCATATATAACACATGGTTTTGTGGTTAAGAGAATGGGCTGTGCTGGGTGGGATCTGATCTTGGACAAGTTACTATTAAGTTCCTTATGCCTCAGTTCTCTCAACCTTAAAATGGGAATAACCCAAGGGTAGTTGTAAGGATTAAATGACATATGATACACATAAAACGATTAAAACAGGACCTGACTCTTCATAAATACCACTGAAATGTCTACTTTTATTATATTCTGGAATTGTTCCTATACTGAAAAACTATTAGAATGCCTGACAGTCATTTGTGTTATCAAATAAAACTCTCTTTTCCTTGTAACACAGGGCACTCCCTCCCATCCTTATGACTGGGTGGGGCCATGTTTCTGTCTCTGTCAAATGAACTAGTCAATGAATTATTTAAATGGCATATTGAAATTCTCCAGAGTACCCTTTCTCCCCTGCCATGGCAACTAGAAATGTTTGATATGGTAGAGCCCAGGGGACAGGAGTGGTTGAAGTGAGCAGAGCCTTCCTGTTGCCCTGAGACAGATCTGTTACAGGAACAAAAGATAAACCTTTGCTATTTTAAGCCACTGGCATTTGGGGTAGTTTGTTACACAGCATAACCTTTTCTATCCCGAGTAATGCAGAAAGCAAGGCAATTATCTGGATATTTAACTTAAATAACAGTCTCTATTCAAGTGAATGACATCCTCAGGAATACCCAGAGTATTGGATGATATCAGTAAAGAATAATTTGAAGAATGTTGGCTAGGTCAGTGATGTCCCCTAATGTCTGCCTTGTCTCAGACCTTCCTTTGGTGTCCAAAATTTCATCCCAAAGATACACTGGGAATTACTCTCAAGTTGTCCCCTTAAATAAGGCATAAAACCCTGGAAGAAGTAATATATAAATCATCAAGTCTTTATACATCCAAGGCGATGTGCTTATCTAATCCTTTTCCAGGAAGAATCAGGGCAGCATTAGAGTTACATTGGAAGATAAACTTGGAAGGTCTTTCCAATATACAACTCAAAAAGGAACTACGTGTATGGGGGAAATTATAGAGGCTGTTTAATCATGGAAATAATTATCTGGGATTCATCTCTACTTCAGATCAAGACAAACCCAGTGAACTGCAAGAACTTCTGCAAGGACAGCCTCAGTGACCTGCTCAAAGCCACTTGCTAAGTTATGGCAAAGTTCATGTTTGACTCCCATATCAGGATTTTACCCACTATACCCTGCTGTTACTTTGCCAGTTCTAAGGCAAGGGGCCAAGAATTGCTGAAGAAGAGGCAACAAAGCACATACATTGAAAGGAAAAGAACTGCGAACCACAGGATTAGAGACTGAATCCCTCTGGTCTCATTTGCATCAGTGGGTTCTATCAGAAACCTTTTTTTTGTGTGTTTTTTTTTGTTTGTTTTTTTTGTTTTGTTTTGTTTTTGAAGTGGGCTTAGGTTTATTTCTTTTATTTATATGCTTGATTCCTAGCTATTTGAATTTGGGTAATTTACTTAACATCTTTGTGCCTTAAGTTTCTCCTCTGTAAATTATAATAAGAGTTACTGTTAGAATTAAATAAGAAACAAATGTCAAGTGCGTAGCCCATGGCATATAGCATGTACACAATAATTGTTAACCACTAGCTTTATTTTCATTTTCTCATTTTCAACTCTCATGAGGTCTTTTTTCCAGATTACCCCCAAAACACTGGTTGTGTTATGTATGTGAAAATTAGTCTTGGAAGGACTTTCATGTCTTCAAAAAGAGCAAGGTAACACGTCAGTTGCTCACTTCAACAGTTGCTAGATTTTTAGATCTTCCATCTAGTTAACCTCATACTCTCCTGAAAATTGAAGATTGACATGAGCTGGAGATTGACATACTTTAGCATGTATTCAATGCGTTTTAAAAACTGGAATTGTTTTTTTTACCAATTTATTCTTTACTGCAAGACAAGAAAGTTTCTATAATTCTTTGCTGTTGCAGTAGTGCTTTTTGTTGTTGTTGTTGTGATTGTTAAGGAATGAAATAGGGATGAGACTGCATCCACAATTGGGTCAGAGAGCAGTGTCAAGTTGGTAGAAGGTGATCAAAAATTAAATTGAGCTACAAGAAATCTGAAGCAAGACTTGCTCATCACCAGGAGACAGAGAGCGCTCTCTCTTCCTTAGGAATTCCAGAATCCTTAGAAAGCATATCCAGAGCACTGCAGCTACTTTCAATAGAGACTCAAGTCATTTTATTTGGACATAGATGAAAGGAGAGAGTAAGTTCATGAACTAAGGACTTTGGGACCACACAGGAGGAGCCATTTGCCTGGATTTTCATGAAGGTCATACTTCATGAGCTATCATTTCTCTTAGGGAAGCCATGAGAACAGCAGTTTTACTCTGAAACTAATGAAGCTAAATTCAGGGCCGTACATTTGCATAGACATCTTTAAGACCCTGGGAGAGTCTCAATGTGTGTGTACCGTCCTATATTTTTGTAAACAGAGCAACAGGGTGATGTCATAACTGCATTTACTTAAGACTGCTTTCCCTTTCCATAGTGTCATGCGGCATTGAGGTGGTGCTGGGGTTCATGACACACTACCCCCAAAATATGCCACCTTGGCATATTGAATATTTTAAACTGAAGTAGTTTGAGCAAATGGCAGAAGCAGGGCACTTTCTGACCCTCCCCTGCCCTTTTTCCCTGAACCCGCTCAGAAAACCCACATGTGGAAGTGCCCTCCCTCTGCCTGGAGGAAAGGAGCATCTTTATCTCTGAAAACCAAGGGACACCAACAAGAATCCTAACAAACAGGCCTTGCTAAATTTCCCTCAGTTTATTGCAATTACATCATACTCCTTAATCTATGATATTCTTCCGTGACTGTCCACTCTTCATCAAACCTAGCATAAAATACTCAGGTCCGTTTCTTTGGGTCTTCATTTCATTATGGCTCCTGTGTCCCATAAAAGGTATACTAAACAGGAGCGCCTGGGTGGCTCAGTCGGTGGAGCGTCCAACTTCAGCTCAGGTCATGGTCTTGCAGTTTGTGAGTTCAAGCACCGCGTCAGGCTCTGTGCTAACAAACAGCTCAGAGCCTGGAGCCTGCTTCAGATTCTGTATCTCGCCCCCGTCCCCTGCTCATGCTCTGCCTCTCTCTGTCTCTCAAAAATAAATAAATGTTAAAAAAAAATTTAAATCGATACTAAATAAATCTTTATGTTTTTCTCCTGTCTTTGTCAGTTTAATTTTCAGATCTAGCCAGGGACCTAAAGAGCATTGAGGAAAACTTTTTCTTCCCGTCTAGTGGCCATGGACACTTTTGGAATCCAGCCATGGGGAAGCTGGGGATACATTTAGTTGGCTTGTGGTGAAATACGTTCACATGATTCACAATCACTTCTGCACATAAAGTCTTGCTTTCAGACATGCTGCTAGCCTGTCCCCTTACCTGGCATAATGAGACAGAACTGAAGGGTTAGGTCACATGGGGATAATAATGCACCCCACAGTATCTAGAGGAATGGTAAGGAGAAGAAATAGGTTTTAAGCATTGGAGTCAGAAGTTAATCTATGCAGGGGTGCCTGGGTGGCTCAGTCAGTTAAGTATCCAACTTCAGCTCAGGTCATGATCGCATGGTTTGTGGGTTCAAGCCCCACGTTGGGCTCTGTGCTGTCAGCTCAGAGCTGGAGCCTGATTCAGACTCTATGTCTCTCCCTCTCTCTGCCCTTTCCCCCCTCACGCTCTGTCTTTTTCTCTCTCTCAAAAATAAACATTTTTATTTTTATTTACTTATTTTAAATAAACTTTTTTTTAATTTTAAAAAGAAGTTAATCTATGCAAAATTCTTTCAGTTATTGCATGTGAAAAATCGTAAGCAGAATGCCCTTGATACCTAGTCAGAATGGAAGCTCTGTCCTATTAGGTAAGAATGCACACAGTAAGGCAGCATAAACGGACAAGATTTTTCTCCTTTTTTGATGGAAATTGCAGGATATACAATTGATAAGAACCCCTTCATAAGTCATCAAGTTGTAGCAGCCCTTCAAAAACATGAGCACAGGGGGACCTGGGAGGCTCAGTCCGTTAAGCCTCTGACTTCAGCTCAGGTCATGATCTCGCCCTTCGTGAGTTTGAGCTCTGCGTCTGGCTCTCTGCTGTTGGTGCTGATTTCCCTCAGTTTATTCTCACCACTCATGTGCTCTCTCTCTCAAAAATAAATAAACATTAAAAAACAGAAAGCGAGTACATGTGCGAGAGGGGTTGCATGTCTAACCCAATTAACTATCAGCATTTTGAAAACAAAACAAAACAAAACTTTGAGGGGTACCTGGGTGGCTCGGTCGGTTAAGTGTCCGAATCTCGATTTCGGTTTAGGTCATGATCTCACTATTCATGGGATAGAGCCCCATGCTGAGCCCTGCATCAAGCCCCAAGCCTACTTGGGATTCTCTCTCTCCTTCGCTCTCTGCCCCTCCCCCACTTTCTCTCTCTCTCTCTCTCTCTCTCTCTCTCTCTCTGTCTGTCAATAAATAAACATTAAAAAAAACTTTGATAAACCCTATAAAGGAAAGATTGAATTGTATTTCTATTATTTGTGAAGAAAAAATTACAGTCATTGTCATAAGACAAGGCGACCAAAAAACTGTTGGAACATGATAGAGAAAGGCCGAGAATCTATTATTTTGGGGGTTTGGGGTCTGTTGTTTTTGTTGTAGCATTTGTCAGCTTTTGTTATGATTTCTTTTCCCATTCTAAATATTCATGTTTCTGTCTAACTTTGTATTATTTTTCTTAAGGAGAACGCTCTGAATTTAAGTTTCAGTTCCCAGAAAGCCTAAGTCAGCCCTGAATAGGAGGCAAAGCACAAGTTAAAGACTTCTTTTCTCCAGTTACAGTTTAGGCCTGTTTCCTATTCTGTGCCTGGTGGAAATGGCTAATTAATGCCTTTTTCTTTCAAATGTGTTGCTGTTGAAGAAAATTAAATTAATAAAATTAAATCAAAAGGAGAGTCTAAGACTCCTGTTAGAACTGGAAACTAATTACTGACCTTGAAAAAAGAACCACAAGAGGTTTGTGCATATGTATATTATTTAGCGCAAAGGGTAATTTTTAAGAACACAGATCGTGTATAGATGTAGATAGGTAAATATATATTTGTGATTACTTGTGGGTTCTCTTTTGAAACTAATAATTAGCTTTAATTTCATATTCAAAATAGTGAATGGCAACGCAATGTGCTTGAAGTGTAATTGGCCTATTCCTTTAATACTCACTGGAAGAATAAGCAATGCATTCTGTTGGTTCTGATCCCCCACATTTGTATTTTTATCAATTTACTCTTCAGGTCTCTACAAATGAGAGAGTAACTTTTAAGAAACATACAATAAGAAGAAACCGATATGTAGGAACAAGAGGAACCAAATCATTAATCCTGTTTTTCATTCTAGAAAACATAAGTCAATATCATTTACTAGATAGCAATACCTGCAATGCATAATATTTTCAAATTGAATTGACACAATTTCAAGACATTAAAAAAATACTATAAACAACTTTATGATTATACATTGTAAAACTTAGGGCGTCTGGGTTGCTCAGTGGGTTAATCATCTGACTCTTGGTTTTGGCTCAGGTCATGATCTCACCTCTCGTGTCAGGCTCTAAGATGACAGAACAGGGCCTGCTTGGGATTCTCTCTCTCCCTCTCTCTCTCTCTGCCCGTCCCCTGTTCTCTCTCTTTCCCTCTTTCTCTCTCTCAAAATAAACTAACAACTAAATAAAATAAATAAATAAATTTGAAAGCTTAGAAGAAATGGAACAATTCTTCAAAAGAAATAAAATAAAAATACATACTAAGAAAACTCAAGCAAGAGGAAATAAGTAATCTGATTAGTCTTATAACAGTTAAAGAAATTTAATTTATAACTAAAAATCTAAACAGAAACCTCTAGGCCCAGATGGTTTCAGTGGAGAATTCTCTCAAACATTTAAGTAATTAAAATGAATTTTACACTATGTTTTCCAGAAAATCAAAGAAAAGGTAATACTTCCCAAATCATTTTATGAGGTCAGTATCGCTCTGCTACCAAAAGCAGAAAAAGACAAAAAAAAAAAAAAAAAAAAAAAAAGACTAAAACACCTATATCTCCCATGAACTCAGAAGCCAAAATCTTCAACAAAATATTAGCAAATCAAATCAAATAATATATATGAAGAATTGGGGCGCTTGGGTGGCTCAGTTGGTTGAGCATCTGACTTCAGCTTGGGTCATGATCTCACAGTTGACGAGTTTGAGCCCTGTGTTGGGCTCTGTGCTGACAGCTCAGAGCCTGGAGCCTGCTTCAGATTCTGTGTCTCCCTCTCTCTCTCTCTGTCTGCCCCTTCCCGGCTCATGCTCTGTTGTTCTCTGTCTCAAAAATAAATAAACATTTATATATATCTATATCCATATCTATATCTATATCTATATCTATATCTATATCTATATCTATATAGATATATATGAAGAATTGTACACCATGACCAAATGGGACTTATTCTAGGTATGCAAGGTTGGTTCAGCATTTGAAAATCATTCAGTATAAACTATTATAGCAAGCAGATAAAGAAAAAAATCCAATATGATCATATTAATTGACACAGGAAAAGCACTTCACAGAATCTGAAACCCATTTGTGATGAAAACTCTCAGCAAGCTAGAAATAGAGAGGAACATTCTGATATAGAGCAACTTTATATAGAACAGCTTGATACAGAGCAACTATAAAAATTTTACAGCTAACATAATATTTAATGGTGAACAGCTAAATACTTCTCTAACATTAGGAATAAGGCAAGGATGTCCACTCTTATCACCCCATTCAATAGGATAGAATGTCCTGGCAACTGAAATAAGGCAAGAAAAGGAAATAAAAGGTATGGAAAAAGTAAAACTGTCCTTATTTACAGACAACATGATTTTCTCTGTAGAATCTTAAAGAATTTACTAAAAACTCCTAGAATTAATAAATGAGGTTAGTGAATTTTCAGGATACAAGATCAATATACACAAAAATCAAAGCATTTCCATATACTAACAGAGCTCATGTGAAACAAATATTACACATATACTTCCATTTATAATCACTTCAAAGAAAGTAAAATATTTATATAGGTATGAACTTAAAAGATGTACAGAATCTGTATGACAAAAATTACAAAATGCTAATTTAAGCAAAAAAAAACCCAAAGAACACCAAAGTAAACGGAGAGGCATACTGTTTTAATGGATTACAAATCTCAACATAGTAATGATGTTTATTTTCTCCCAATTGATCTATAGGTTTCAAGCAATTCCCATCAAAATCCCAGCAAGAGTTTTTCTAGAAATAGGTGGGCCTATTCTAAAATTTATTTGGAAGGAACAGGCCCTATAAAAGTTAAAATACTATTGAAAAAAATAATAGAGTGAGAAGAATCACTGTACCTGATTTCAATATTCATTACATGGCTATGGAAATCAAGAGTGTGTATTGTGTGTGTGGCACAGAAGTGGACAGATAGATCAATGTGTGTGTGTGTGTGTGTGTGTGTGTATTCTGTGTGTGGCACAGAAGTGGACAGATAGATCAATGGAATAGAATAGAGAACCCAGAGATAGATCCACATTAATATGTCTGACTAATTTTTTGCAAAAGTACAAAAACAATTCAATGGACAAAGAATAGCCCTTTCAACAAATAATGCTGAAGCAATTGGATATCCATAGGCAAAAAAAAAAAAAAATTAAAAAGCCTCAAAACAACAATTCCAAACCCAAATTCAAACAAAAGCCTCATTAAGTAACATTCATAAGTCAAAATTGTGGTCTTCAATGTAAATGGAAAATTATAAAAACATTTGGGAAAAAAAAAAAGCCATAGAAGAAAATCTCTGGGACATAGAACTACAAAGGACTAGACAAAGAAAGATTCAGTCTGATGCCAAAAGCATAATGCACTAAAGGAAAAAGTTACAAACTGGATTTCATCAAAGCTCAAAACTTTTGTTTTACAAAAGACTCTGTGAAAAGATACAAAGACAAGGTACCGATCGGCAGAAATGATTTGCCAATCATATATCTGACAAAGGACTATTATCTGGAATGCATAAAGATCTCTCAAAACTCAGCAATAAAGTAACCAAAAAAATTTAATAAAAAATGGCAAAATATATGAATGGACATCTCTCCCCAAAGGATATACAGATAGCAAATAAACAGAAGAAAATAAGTACAACATCATTAGCCTTAGGGAAATGTAAATTAAAACCACAATGAGATATTACTATACACCTGGTAGAATGGCTGAACAAAAAATTAATGACAATATTAAATGCTGGTGAAGATACAGAGAAACTGGATCACTTATCCGTTGTTTGTGGTAATGTAAAATGGTACACTCCTGGAAGAGTTTAGCAGTTTCTTTTAAAATTAAACATGCAACTACTATATGGCCCAGAAACTGCATTCCTGGACATTTATCCCAAAGCAATGAACACATGTTCACATAAAACCGTGTACACAAATGTAAATCTGCTAGATTTACTCATAACTTCCAGAAGCTGGAAATAACCCAGATATCCTTCAACAGATAAACAGTTAAGTGAACTATAGTACATTCATACTTTGGAATAAACTATTAAACAATAAAAATAAACAAACTATTGATATATACAACAACTTGGGTTGAACTTTGAGGCAATGATGTAGAGTAAAAAAAGTGAATCCCTAAATATTAGGATTTCATGGTTTTATTTATATAATTTTTGATCTATTTATATAACCTTCTTGACATTGCAAAGTTGTGTAGATAAAGAACAGATTGGTGGTCAGTGGCAGAGATGGAGAGGAAGGAAGGTGTGTGTCTATAAAAGGAATCCTCATAGTGATGGAACTGTTCTCTATCTTCTCTATCTTCTATCAATATCCTAGTTGTGATATTGTATTAAAGTTTTGCAAGATGTTACCAATGGGGGATATTAGGCAAAGGATATACAGGATCGCACTGTATTATTTCTTACAACTGCATATCTTTAATTATTTTAAAATAAAAAAGTTTAAATAATTACAGAGTATAATACACCTTTTAGGGATGATAAAGGTAGACACCAAACTAAATGGCCTCTTTGGGTATTTCCAAATTTTTACAAATCACTTTTCTCTACTTTTGGTGATGCCTAAAGTGGTCACCTTGTATCTTCTCCAAGAAGTGATTCGCTCTCCCCATTCCATGTATAACCTCAGACCTATGATCTGCACTGGGCAGAAGCTGGGGCAGACACTGAATAGCTCCTCTGGTCTTGGCTCACTTTTCCTCCGTGGGTCTCCATGAACCAGCTATAATATAAGAGGGACTTCAAGAGACCCTTTTGGCTTCAAAATCCTGGAATTCCAATCTTTTCATTTTTTATTTAGGTTATACAACCAACAGAAGTGGGGGGAAAAAAGTCAAATCCCTAGACCTTTAATACCCTTCCACATTAACTCCATCTCTGCTAATTTGTTTGGTTCCCAGTAGGCTCTTACACCCTCTACCAGGAAATACCAAGCCCATTTTCCAAATTAATGTCTGCCTAAAGAGTAATAATAGCATAGTTGTGGGTATTGAAAACTGAAGCCCAAATTCTGAAAAAGAAGGCAAAATCAAACCATGGGTGGGGCACCTGGGTGGCTCAGTCAGCTGAGCATCTGACTCTTGATTTTGGCTCAGGTCATGATCTCAGAGTTTGTGGGATCAAGCCCCGCATGGGGCTCTACACTGACCATGCAGAGCCTGCTTGGGATTCTCTCTCTTCCTCTCTCTCTGCTCCTCCCTCACTCGTGCTCTCTCTCTCAAAATAAATAAATAAACATTTTTTAAAGGGGAAAAAAAATCAAACCATTGTCTTTACACAATATTAAGCGGTCCCTGGAGGTGCACATCCCTCATTAATATGTCTGTGGGGTCACTTCCTACTCAGATTTTCATTTTGAGAACAAAAGAGTCTCAGCTGAGATCACAGTTGGAAGACAACTACCTGTGTTAAGCTGGATGGAAGCAAAATGCTGTTTCATTACTACCTGTTGTGCTTCCTGCTCCCACAGTCAGCATACTTGGCTTCTACATTGTTGAAATGTGTATGAAATTTTAAAAATGTGGATGAAATTATTTCAGAAAACCATGTAGCAGGTGCTCTGTGTCTGCAGGGAATGTGGGAGAGCAAGCTGGCCACTGGCTGAAATTGATTGCTACCACCAATCAAATCCCTGTTACGTAGGTGAACTGGGCAAGCTCCAGAAGGCCAGTGAGGGATACTGACAGGGAATAGAGAACTTCGGGACAAAAAAGAAGTAAAGGAAAAAAGGAAAAGGGATAGATACACTTCAGTCCCTGAATGACTCACACTGCCTCGGCATAATTTCATGTTTCATTGATATGATGCTCCCAAACTTTTTACTGCCCACATTGTCTATTATTTTTGCCAGGAGTTTCAAGTTTTAAAAGATTATTTTTTCAACAAAATCAATTGCATTGATGAGGTAACAATATTTTCCTTCTCCATTTTTAATCAGACAACATATAATTGCAAGGCCTTTCTGTTCAGAAAGGTAAACAGGTAAAGCTAATTAAATTCATATCAAAAAGAAAGAAATGTGTTACTTTATTTACCTCTGTAGTCTTATTACAGGTGTATATGAAATGTTCTTGTTTTCTTTTAAATAATGAAATCAACATGAAGGCCTCAGGTTAAGAAATATGGTAATCTTTTAGAAATGCCCTTTTGGCACAGAACACTCCCCATAATAGTTACAGCTCTCAAGCAGTCTAAAATGTCCAGCTCAGAGCTTTGGGCATGAGATGATTAATATGAGCACCGCTGGAGTATTTGAAATAGTTCAGATGTTAGTTCAAACCCCAGACTCAGTATTTATCTCTTCTGTCATCAAAGGATTTATCCTCTGTAAGTCTTAATTTCCTAACCTTCAAAACTGGCATAGTTGTATCTATGTCTTAGATCCTCAAGAAATTACAGCTAAGCCTATTGTTGGATGATCATGGGTACAAACAACAAATGAGAGCTCAAAACAGATCAGCTATGTGGAGTTGGCCAACCATCTTTTATAAAGTTATTTTTACATGCATTCTCCCTTTATTTCCATCTTATTCTGGTTTTCCTTCGTAGAATCAGGGAAAGAAGTTGGGGCGTAAAGGAAAGGAGAGAAGCGAAACACAGGCAAGAGGGAGCTGGTGAATAAAAACCTATCCACTTAAGTCTTGACTGTTCATGATACTTTGAAATATCATGTTCCCTTGTTCTTCTCTTTTTAAGTTGAATTTCTCAGTTTTTCACCAGTTCCTCATTGGGGCATTTATGGGAAATTCCCAACCCAATAAACACTCTCTCCCTTTTCCTTGTTACCAGAACTCTGATCTGTGCAGGGCAACAATGATTCCGGTTAACAATATTTTCCTCCTCACATACAGATTGAGCCAGAACTCACACTAAAGTCTTAAGGTTTAATTTTACAGGCTAAATCTGTCTTGTCGTATTTATAATGTCATGATTAATACTTAAACTAGATGCATCAGTTTGTCCACAGAATTTATATTTTACTATCACCTCTGACCCTTTTTCTCTGTATACAAGCTCAAATATATTTACCCCATTTTCTATATTATAGCCTCTTTTTTCTATATTCAAGCACTTGAAGTCACATAAATAGCCACTAAATTACTTTCTTCTCATCTTGACTATAATCTACAAAGCTGCAAACACAGAACAGTGATCCATGCCTTGTAATGCTAATTGTTCCAAGGAAGACAAATCTCTTTAGGATCATTAGGTAATATTTGACTACAACTGAACACCTGATATTAAACCTCAAGACTTCACTATCATTTTCTGGTTCAACACCATCAGTAGACTAGGAATTTTTCAAACTATGTATTACTAGAGAGAGACTACACCTTATATCATCAACAGTAGTGTTTTTCAATGGGTTCTTGATTTTTAGGTATAAAAAGCTCAAATTGCCTTAACTGTGCAAAAATTCAGGAAATTGCTGATCTTTATTTGTCCCCACACGTCTAAATTTGGGTTTCCACACAAACAGAGACAGAGATAGAAAAATGGGCACAGGTATTTTGGGGAAATATCAGGAAGCAGTGATGAAGGGCCCAGAAGACTGAGATAGAGACCAAGAAGGCAGAGTCCATAGTGGATGTGGGATTGTGTAGTTGCTACTCTTTAACACTCTGAGGAACCATCCCTCTGAAGGACAGGATGCTGAGCATTAATGCAAAGTTTGGAGGATACCTCTGGAAACACAAACCCCCCTTATGCCTAGGACGTGCCTACCTGTGAGCTGAAGGAGCCTGAGCTGGGATGATTCTTGGTGCACAGGAACTGTCTACTCCAGCTGTGGTTGGATTCAGAGCTGATGCAGCCTGGGACACGGAGTCTCTGCTTTTGTCATTTCCAAACATAATCCAAGTATATGTTTTCAGTGATGATGGTGTCTAGAAATTATCAGCGGGAAATAATCAATAAAAATTTCAAAAAAAGTCCCAAGACATTTGAAAAAAAATTTAATTACAATTAATGAAATTCCATCTTATAGAAAAATACACAGCACTATTGGAACTGCTTTTTATTAAGAGTGCACTGAAAACCTAAACCATCTTTGAACTAGATCTCATATTTGAGGTAAGTTTCCCTTTCTTTTTAGGTATTTGCAAAGTTTTTCCCCCTTCCCTCATTTTTGTTACTGACTCATCTTTCTAAAGTAATCTCTACACCCAACATGGGGCCTCAACTCATGACCCCAAGATCATGACCCCTGAGCCAGCCAGGCGTCCCCTTAACTCATCTTATATAAACTTTTTTAAGGGCTCATCATGGCCAGTGTTTCATTTTGAATGAAAATTCCTCAGAATGAACACTTGCTCTGCCCAAATTTAGACAAGATTGTCCAAGATGGGGTCACCTGACTTGGGTCTATTTGCAGATGTGTGGGAGGAGGAAAGCTGAGGACTCCTTCTAGAGAGAACTTACCTTCATAATATAGGGAAGAGCCAGTGACAAGAGCTTGACTGAGTGCCTTAGCCTGAATTCTCTCAAGAACAGAGCCTGAGGTGCAAGGTCAGGTCAGGAAATAAGGGGAAGCAAAGCAAAGAAAGATGGGAAGCAATGGAATGTGATGATTTGCATGTATCTGTAGAAAGATAGATGATAAATAGGTAGATACACAGACAGATAGATATGTATTTATCTGTCAGCAAACCAACACTTAAGTTTCTTTGTTCAGCTCTCCCAGAAGCGGAAGGCCTAGGGTAACCAATCAGCACTTGACTGCTCAGCACCAGCTACTAACCTGGCTCCAAGTTTTCCCTTTGTTCCATATAAGGAAAGTAACCCTGATTTAACCAATCAGTAGATGCCTTGTGCCTGCTCACTTTGGTCTATCAGAATGTCATGCCTTATACAGCTCTTCAAAGAACCCACTTTCTAGACTGCTTCCATTCCAAATAAGCCTAAGTTTGCATAAAATTAGAACTGTTAGATAAAAGCCAACTAGATGAGTAAACTATCTAGGTAAGACTATTTTAAAAGTCATGAGTTCAAATTTCAGTCATAGAGTCCACAAACCCTGGTATGATAGATCTACACTCATATCTATATATCATAAATTACACATATATTTATATCTATATGAAGGCTTATGGACTAAATGATAGGAAATGATATCTATGATATATACCTTATATGTATATCTTATGATTATCTTATAATTACAATTATCTTACAATTGAGATTACAACTTATGAGATTTTCTATATATCTTCTATTTATAATATATAATCTTATAATTAACAATATAAATTATATACATATATAATTTCATAGTGTACCTTACATATATCACATATATATAATTATATTTATATTTGTATATGTCTATTTCCTTAAGTATTTCCATCTGACTTTATTTTTGGCTGAAACCTTTCTCCTGCCTAATGTGGAAAATCTAATGTACTTGCTCCTAGGTGAGCTCTGTCAATTTCTATGTTTTCTCAGGCAATGTAGCTTTAAAATTCAGCTGTTGCAGACTGCCCTCACACTCTCTTCCACCGGTGTTGATGCTTGGCTGGAGGTTTACTGAATGTCTCTGCACAGCTTCTGCCCATTTTGTACTGGCCCCCTCTGTGACCACTTCTGAGCTGACTGCCTGCTGCAGTGAGGTCAGCTGAATGGTCTGCCCTGCCTCTTCTTTTCAGTCACTTCCTAAGAGCACTACCAAAGCATCCTGACCTTAGTGAGTTCTCTCTGCCCTGAGGTTACATCTATGGCCAATTTGGGGGGGTGGGGTGGGTGTGAAAGGCTGACTGCTCTTCTGTCTGTTTCTGGGGACACAGCAGGACTGCAGGACATCACTCCGTCTAGCAAAGAGTCTTCAAGTTAGATATGATTTTGTAAGTTCTGATCCATTCTGTTGTTTGTGGGCAAAAGTGGTGCTGAGGAAACCTTTTCAGCCAGGACAGGAACTGTTTACAGATGAAGCAAGAGACTGAGAGGAATTGCACATCCTAGGAAGAGTCAAGGGGACGTGGGCAATGGGGACGAGTGTCTTCCCAGTCATTGGGCTGCTTCTCCACCCACCTGCCGTTCACATCCTTGCTCATATTGTTTTTGGTAAATATTTTAGAGACCATAAAACCTGTTGCATTTAAAAGAAAAATTGGTAGGTTGCAGTTTGAAAACAGAACAGAATAAAACAGCAATATGGTAGTTTTGAATCATTTGGCAAGAGATTGGGTAAGCATTTGGATTCATTCCAGGAAGCACGTCTCTGGGGCCAAAAGACTGATTAACTGCCTATGACGAGTAGTGAATTGATCCACTTTAGTCGAGGGCATCTGAAGACCTTCTGACAGATGAAGAATGAAGAGTTTATATCCCATTTCTGACCAGGCTTCTGACAGGGCTCCTGGTTACAGAAGGAAGTCTTCCTTTTCAGGTTTTACTGATGATCATGATACAGGAACCCCATGATATTTTGAATGATAGAACACCAAAGTGAAGTTCCTTTTTCAATATCCCACAGTGCCTCAGTCCATTTAGGCTGCTATAACAGAATACCACAGACAGGTGACTTATAAACAACAGAAATTGATTCCTCACAATTTTGGAGGCTGGAAGTCTAAAGTCATAGCACTGGCAAATTCCATGTCTGGTGAGAACTGCTTGCTCACTGATGGCTGTCTTTTCACTGTAAATGCAGATGGCAGAAAGGGTAAGCAATCTCTCTGGGGTCTCTTTTATAAGGTCATTAATCCCATTCAAAGGGCTCAGCCCTCATAATATAATCATTTCCCAAAGACCCCACTACCTAATGCCATCACCTTGGGGGTTAGGATTTCAACATACGAATTTTGAGGGGAACACCAACATTCAGACCATAGTACATGGCAAGTTTAGATCAGAAAGTGACCAATGGCAACCGGATATCTTTAGCCTCTGTTGGGTAGCGAGAACAAGCAGGCTGCAGTGGGCGTTGAGTGCAGCATTGTGAGTATTCTGCAGGTGTTTCTAACAGAGGAGGGAACATTTTGAGGTAAATGCCCAATCTACACACTGATCTAAGGAAAATCTGCCTGATAAACCCTCTTACCATGTTGATATTTTGGATGCAATTTGCTTAAAAATCACTTCAGCATACACAGCATGATATATTTGTGAATGAGAAGATTATATGTCTGTGGACAGCTGGTTAATCTTTGAAGTGTTTTAATCACAAACACACATACCAGAGGTGGTTAACAAGCCTTTGAAACACTTCCCTCTGAAGTCCTAACCCAACTACCATTAGTGCTTCAGATACTGCTATCTCCGTCCTCACTACCAAATTTATAAATAATTGTAAATGTAAGAATTAGCATCTCATTGGTGCAATGAACTCGTTTATGGCATATGGGTTGGTTTATAATACTGTACTGATCCTTCCTCCATTGCATGAAGGGAGCATGAGAAACCAAGGAGTCTATACTAGCCGTCTACCTCAAGAGTAATTCTTTAGGTCTGGAATTCCACTTGACCCCTTAATGGAGTGTTCCTTTGCCTGAGCCGATCAAAACTTCACTTGAGCTATCTTAAAACACTGGAGTGAACCTCTCAGCCAAGGTGCTTAATGAAGTACTTAAAGGGACAAAGAACAGAAATTCACAGAGCTCACAGAAAAGGAAAAATATGCCCTGGGGCCTGTTATTAGCTTCACTTACAGTAAATGTTTGTACTGTAACAAAATTTGGTCTAGAACTTGCTTTCATTGTAACATGCTATCTAGTTGGAAAATCGTGGGAAAACAGACCTATAGCCATTACCTAATACTCAGTGTAGGGTACCTACATTTATAAACAAACACACAAACACACATTGGGACAACTGTGAACAGGAAAAGGCATGATTTGGTGCATTTCAAAGCATATGTCCTCATCTACAAAACAGTGGCAGAACACCATCACCCATGCTAAATTTTGGATTGTCCCCAAATTGTGCAATTTTCCCCTGGATGACTGATTTTGTACGAATTTCTAAAAGCTAAATTTGCAAGCCCAAATTCACCTTAATATAACAACAAATAATTAAACCAAAAAAATACAGAAGATATGAACACTGAAGATGACCCAGAACTCTCAGCAAATTTCAAATTCTCTTTAATGTTTATTTATTTATTTATTTTTTGAGACAGAGAGAGACAGAGCATGAACGGGGGAGGGGCAGAGAGAGAGGGAGACACAGAATCTGAAAGAGGCTCCAGGCTCTGAGCTGTCAGCACAGAGCCCGACACGGGGCTCGAACTCATGGACCGTGAGGTCATGACCTGAGCCGAAGTCGGACGCTTAACCGACTGAGCCACCCAGGTGCCCCTCAAATTCTCTTTAAAGCAGAGAGTATGGATCACCTTTCTGAAGACTTTTACCTCATTTTTATCTTACAAACAGGTTAACATGATACAGATTTTCCCCATATCAGGCAATGACTTGAAAGCCTAATTAGACCCATATTTTATTTATTATTGATTTTTCTCATTAGATTTTTCTCACAGAGGCAAAGGAAGCGACGGTTTATTTTCTAGGGCATGATTTTGGAATGCCATAAAGAGAATCAAAGTTGATTTAGCAATGATAGGAATAGAGGGGAGATGGGGCCATGTCTATGCTTACTCTTATTCTATTACAGCTGCTTAAATTGTATGTATTTGTTTCAAGTCTACTAAACTGCTTTATCATATTGTGCTGTGATGTTTATAAAAAGGATGGTGGAAAAAGACAATTAGCAAATGCTTGAGGTATCCAACTGGAGCACCCTCTTTAGGGCCAGTCTGTGACAAAGTATGGATTAAAGTTTGTTTGGAGGTGGCTTTCCAATTTCCCTTTAGGTAGCCTGTGTGAGGTAACAGATGCCATCACCACTATTCTGACTGATAAAGGACCATGAGTTGAAGTTTATAAACTGATACACCTGAAATGTTATAGTCACCTCACACAAGATCCCGAGGGCTATTTCTGATCATTCTAAGTGAGTTTCAAGCTTTCAGGTTTACCAACTTTAAGTTGAAAGCAATAATATCTGTCCACATTTACATCAAGTTTGAAAGATGCATTTAGCAAACACTTATTGGTTAACACTATGTTTGAGGCACATTGTTAAATGCGAAAAGTGTAAGTGGTCAAAATGGTACCAGATTACCATTAAGCAATGTACAATTAACAGAAAGCCTAAGAAAAAAGAAGGGAAAAATACATATTTTTCAAAATATACTTTTGAAAAAGGAACCCTGTTTGGAATGTCCACATTCCTGAACCTAACGTGTAGGTCCTAATTTTGGCCATTCACAAAAACTGCCTATGTTTGTTACAGTGCTGATGGTCATCTCTTCCCCTTCCAGAGCTACCTAATCAGTATAATCAGAATTTCAGAGGCCTCAAGAGCAGCCTTCGGCATACAGAAAAGCTCCACGGGTGGTCATATTTTGTGGTGGGTGTTGAGAACCACTGGCGCAGCCAAGCAGCTGGGAAAGGAATCTTAATTTCCCTTTATGCTCTCCCTTCTTCAGAAGCTTCATTACCACATTTGGTGCAAGCAAGGTGGAAGAGATATTTGCCAAACCACCTTCACACTTGGAAAATTAGGCGTATCTCCCAAATCCAAGTCTCCCTCAAATGCTAAAGACCATAACAGTCAAGAAGAGAAGAATGTGGACTACAGCACAAGATGCACAGGGAAATCTGATTAAAGGACAGATGTGGCAACATCACATCTTACGTTACTTCCAATCTGTCTCAAGCTGATATCAGGGTTTCCAGCTACTCCCCCGGCATTCACTGCAGCAGGCAACATACTTTCTATGATTAACACTCAAATACTTTAGAGCATTTCTTCCACAGTCTATTTCCATCCTGGAAATTCGTTTTCCCAATTTATAGTTTTTTGAAATCCACTGATACTTTGTGCTTATTTGCCATTATTTTTAATTTACAAAAATGGTTAAAGTATTTACTTATATTGTATCTGCAGAGGGAAACACACCTGACCTAATTCCTAATGCCTCTTACCAGAGGACATCTTCCTTTGTAAAGCTTCCAGGTTACAATGATCGTCTTCTCCCACAGCTGTTCATGATCTTAGTCTTACATATGATTAGCACTTGTGTTCTCAATCCACCGGGTGCAGTTTAGAATTTCTCATAGGAGTATGTGATCTTAAATGCATAATAAATGCTGCCTTTCTTCTTATTTTTTTCATGTGTTTATGCTTTGTCTTCCAAAGTGGATGTTAAACTCTGCAAACATGCTTCTGCAAATTCAAGAAGGGACTGTATCCGTGTAAATTTTTACTTATTAAAAACTCTGAAGTTGCAGGGCACCTGAGTGACTCAAGTCAGTTAAGTGTCCGACTCTTGATTTAGGCTCAGGTCATGATCCCAGGGTCCTGAGATCAAGCCCCACAAGTCCCATGTCAGGCTCTGCGCTGACAAGGAGGAGCCTGCTTAGGATTCTCTCTTCCTCTCTCTCTTCCCACCACCTTGCATGCAAGAGCATTCTCTCTCTCAAAAAAAAAAAAAAAAAAAAAAAAAAAAAAAAAAAAATTAAAAAACCCTGAAGTTGAATTGCCCCTGCCTATTGATGCTTAATTACCATTGGTTTTACAAGTAAACAAGGAAAAAGGAAGCTTTTTCTGAAATTGCTAGTTAAAAGCACAGAATTTTCAGCTTTTTTATAGGCATTAAAGGTTGCTGCATGAGTCCTATCATTTCTAAGAAACGGTTTTTTAAGCACAGCTGATTTATTCTGTACCCACTTAAAATAAAATCTCCCAGTATTGTGCTATTTTCTTTAGTACATTTCACAAGTCTTAGGAAAACTTGCCTATAGAGAGATTTCTAAAATCTCTCAGTGGGTCATTCTGAAAGGGTTCTTTCAGAAAGATAATTCCATTATGGTCTCTGTGGGTTAGTTCCTTGTGTGGTTAATTATAAACAATGCAACATGAATCAAGGATTGGATAGATTTATGATGCTTCTTTTCCTGGGGGTTTTTCAAAGTCATTTTATTGCCTCATTTGGGGCCTCTATCTGAAAGTTTACCTTAGAAAAAAGATCACATAATAGCATATGTCTTGTAAAGATTTCCTAAAACCCAATGAGTTGTTAATCAAGGATTTTATTTTTCTCCCTAGTTCAAAGTATTCACTTATTCATTAAGTACTCTAACCTACTATGTTACAGGAACTTATAAAGTGGTTTTCTATGTATGTAATTCCAATTACTTTAGATCTCAAATAAAATTGGGAGATGTAATAAACTACCAGTTATTCATACAAGATAGAGATAAAAATAAACCAGTGTTCAAAATGTAATATCATGAATTGGTCTTGCCCTGGTGAAAAATTATTTAGATTACAAGGAACAGAACTCACCTGTATTAGCCGTTGCAAAAAAAAAAAAAAAAAAAAAAGGCAGGGGTGAGGAGATTTAATAGAAGGATTATTTCACAATGACTTGTGCAGTTAGGTATCACAGCTAACAAAAACAAGCTCAAGCTCCGAAAGTGAAAAGGTGTGGCATGGCCTCTCTTTGCTTAATTCTTGGTATCTGTCCCATTTTTCTCACTCCTTCTCTGCAGATTGACTTTTTTATGTCTACTATAGACATGGCTACTTCAGTACTATTCATGTCATTTTTTTCAATTCCACAACTTAAGAAAATGGATTAGAACCTAATTCCTAACTCTCTGAAGAAAGCATCCGATTGGCTGAATTTGTTCCAGGTGTCCTTAGGTGTCCTGAGGTCCAATGAGCAATGGCCACTGCTTAAGAGGTGACCAGGAGTTGGGCTTTCTAGCTCTGCCAGGGGCATAATTGTAGGCCCCCTGAAAAGAAACATACACAGAATAGGCAATGTGGGCAATATGAATGATTCATCAAGAGAAGATGCCAGAAAGATGTAGTACGGATAAAGGGCAAGAGAAGATAGTGATTACACTGTATGAAACACCTAAGAAAGAGCAATAATAAAAATAGCAGTAATAAATAACAGAAGAGCATTGCTATCTTAAACTTAATTAACCTCTACCATAATAATTTATTTTAAATGAAAGTAAAAGCAATTTCTTCCTGTGTTAATTGACTCAGGCATTTATTATATCAAGCTAGTAAAGATATAATTGTGTTTATTTATTTTTCAGTCTGAGTTAGAATGTGGGATATGGGGTGAATGGTGGTACAGGGATGTATATGGAAAAATACATAAAATAGCCCTTGCTTGCAAAAAGCTTAGTGTCAGTGGGGAAACAAATGTTTCCACAGTGAAACAAGTGTAGAGAAACACAATTGTATATTATCTCTATATTATCTGTATTAGTTGATGTGAGCAGTAAGATCTATATGAAAGACAACGAGCCTTCCACTTGCAGTAATGGAAAGCCAGATAATTCAGAGCAGCACTCACTCAGATGACATTTTAAAAAAATGAACACAAATTTAAAAAATTACATGTTAGTGTCATAAAGATATGAAAATATTGAAAAATCCCCAGGCCAAGATTTTGGAGAAGGTGGGAAAACAGAGACATAAGCATTTGGAACTGCTTCTCAGGGGCATCTGTTGATTCCTAAAGAGGCTGCTCAGTCAGCAGACTTATTTAGCTTGGAGTACAGAAAAAAAGCAGTGTCCCCAACAACTGGGGAATCTGGTACAATCCTGTATTTGTACCAGATACAAATCTGGTACAAGATTTTTTGGGTTGGGACCCCAAATGGCTTAATCATAGAAGTAAGAAGAACCAGAGATAAACTCTCCCCTATATGGACTATGGCCCAATGTCAAGTGATCAAGTTGGATAAATTCTGAAATTGGATTAAGGTAATACTAGGCAAGAGTTTACAGTGCCCACAGGTGCACAACAGAAGCCAACAAAAATAATTTTGATTGGAACATAATATTAGCTAAGCCTCAAGTTATTTATTCAAGGAATTTTTCAAATAAAGTGACTGGAACGCAATCAGTGATAACCAGGCAATGATAATGCAACCAGTGATAACACAGAGAGAGGAAAAAATGCATATGAACCAGCAGAAACAAGAGAGGGAGGAAGAGAGATAGATAATACAGTGAAAAGAGCAAACATGCATTTATTTCCTTTCTCAGATGTGGCAGAAGCCACAATACTTAAAAAGATAATGGCTGTGAATTTTCCAAAACTGTTCAAAGACATCATCCACAGATTTAAGAAGCCCAAGCATGAAAAATACAGACAAATCCACACCTATACATATCATGGTAAAATTTCAGACAGCCAAATATAAAGAGCAATCTTAAAAGCAGACAGAGGGAAATAGATACTATATTCAAATGAGTAATAATCAGTATAAGAGATGACTTCTCATAAAACAATATACAGTGATATTTTCAATGGACTGAAAGAAAAAGAATTGATTTCTATGCTATTGAAAATATCATCCAAATTTAAACTAAAGTGATATCCTCAGGCTAAAAAAAAAATAGATAATTTACCACCAGCAAAACTACCAAGGAAATAATAAAGAATAGTCTCCACATAGAAGGACACAGTCCTAGATAAGTCTTACAAATTTAGGATAAATGCAAAATAAAGAAAACTGTAACTAGGTGGATAAAATAAATGAAAATTAGCCACATAAACCTGTTATGATAATATCTTATGGAGTTTATTACACACACACACACACACACACACAACCTGTTCTGGAATGATCTATACATCAGAACCTGGCTCACTGGTTATCCTTACAAGCAATCTATTAAAGAGAGATGGCAGAAGTGGTTTATTTTGAAGCTTATGAAAGTTGTTGAGAAAATGCTTCCTTCCCTACCCTCCCTTTATCCACCCTTCCACAAGAAACAGAAGGAAGTTGTCCAAAGCAGTCAAAACTGTGACTGGCATATCTCACTATTCCAAATACACATATAAACCTAACATCGAGGGAAATGGGGCTTGGACTGCCAGCTTTTGTTTCCCTGGGCAGCAGGCAGTAAGCTACAGTGAGAGAGCAGCCGACGGCGAAAGGTGTGCAGGACCCTCTGAAACTACCCTGAATCATGCAGTGACTACCTAGGTTGGTGAGGACACATATTTCACACAAATAAGGTGTCTTAAAGCACCAGAAAAAATATATATAGCATTGCCTTTAACAACTAAAAATTGAAGTATAAATGATTATCTGGAAACATTTACCATTTTAGAAGAAGAAATATAAATATATACACTTAAATTTAGAAATTGTTTACATATCACCAAAACAATATTGTTTGTTAAATCATGTTTCATGTGGCTCAAGCAAAACATAAATTCTCAATGTTGTAATACGCTTATCATAAAACAGATATATAGTCCATTTGCAAAGGAACAATGGTTGTAACTGAGTTTATATTACTTTTTCCTCTCAGAAACTTCACTTTTCAAAATAAAACACTACAATAATTATAGGGGCACCTGAGTGGCTGAGTCCATTGAGTGTCTGACTCTTGATCTTGGCTCAGGTCATAATTTCAGTGTTCGTGGGATCAAGCCCCATGTTGGCTTGGAATTCTCTCTCTCCTCTTTCTCTGCCCCAATCCCACTCATGATCTCTCTCTCTCTCTCTCTCACTCTCTCTCCAAATAAATAAGTACACATTTCAAAAAACACCACAATAATTACAGTGAAAATTTAAATTAAAAATAAAAACACATACTTAAACCTAAAACTTGCTAACATCTTTCTGACTCATTCCTCCCTTTTAAAAATTGGGTTAATGCAATCAGTTTCAAAGGGACATGATGCTGAATACTAAAGAGTTTATAGATGCTGAATACTAAGTCACAGGTGATGGGATAAGCTTAACTTTTCAGAAATGATTCAATATAATTTTGGCTGAATTTATGCTTCCAGATGAATTAATTCAAATGTTTTCACATAAACAGACTAATAATATCAAATTTTACTGTATTTTTAAATTTGTTAAACACCTGTGTACAGACCCCATGTAGATAAATGTTGTTGAACTCTAGATAATAAGTAGAGAAAGTAACTGTTATTTAAGAAATATTGTTATATAAAAACTGAGAGGATAAACAGGTTAACAGTACATAAGATGCACTATTTCAGCAAATGCTACATTTTTATAAAGAATATTAGGGTTTAAAATAATGATAATTGGGTATCAATTAAGCCCCCAGGGAAATATTTACTGAAATAGTTAATATTTTCTGAAGAATAACACAAAAATGTGGTATTTGCTGAAGAGAACCAATAAAGACAATTTCATTCTTTAACTACTGAATTTTATACTTCTCTTGGTCATCCAAAGACTTCATAATCACTAAGAAAACTGGATTATATACTTCAGAACAGACAAAGACTTTCTTCTGCAGAGATATCAATGACAGGGACAATATTAGAGATTGCATAAAAACTCTCATCAACTACATCGTGTCTCAGTTTAAAATTCCAGCAATGACATATTGTAACCATGACAGCAAAGAAGCCCTTTCTCCAGTTGCACAATAAAGAGATAGCATGATATCCATCAAAAAGATTAAGTAATGAAACAGGACACATTTCTGTCACTTCTACATCCACCTGCTGTGCAAGTACATAAAGAGAGAAAGAAGCTGTCAGTTTGAACAGCATTTTCCAATCTGGAAGCTTTAGGAAAATTACAGGGCACTGAAGAATTATAGTTCACATTAGAACTGATTGGTGTCATAGTCAAAAGGGGGATAGATTTCTTGTCCTTTTGCAGTAGGAATTTGTCTTCCACGAGCAAAGATAATCACTTCCCACAGTCACAAAACTGAAGTTATAGCTAATCAAAGAAATCGCCGCTTGAAGTAACGCCTTCGTGGGCTCCTGATTTAGTACTAAATTGATTCTGATTTTCATAAATGAAAAGCAGCTTTGACTGTGTTGTCAGCATCTGTGCAGGTAATAATGTTTCTGGACCAAGATTACTCTAAGGTTCTGTCCTGGAAAAATATCTGGTTCCTGCTAATCTTAGTATATGGTCTGATTCCAAATAAATTAAAATCTTTCATTACCCAGAGTAGCACCATTAGGATGATCATATTAAAAAAGATTGACTTCTCATCTTTCCTAGTCAAGGAAGAAATGTTTGACATTAGCAGCCATTTCACCTGGAATCACTAATCACAATTCTTAGCACTGCTTTCTTCTGAATTTTAGCTCAGAGCTAAAAGAGAACAACAAACACATAGCTGTGTTATTCAGCAAAGAAAGGAGAAGAGAAAGCTGGCAATTTAATGGTTTAACAATATCTAAATCAATTGTGTACTGAGCACAAGAGGTTTTAGCAGCAGAAAATCATTTAAGAAAGGCTTCAGGAAATCTGACTAAGCTAGAGGTAGCATATTTATGCCTCATAAATAAAAATACTGGTGTACTTGTCAAGCTACCCAGCCTGAATTTTATGAAAGTGCTAAATGCTAAGTACATAAACCTACAGAGATTCCTGGACCAGAAATCTGACTTCTCTACTACACCTGGTAAAAGAAGAGAAAGAAATCATAGAAAAGTCAATGACACAATTAAAACAGGTCAAAGCTGTATGAAATATACTTGGATGATTAGGTTAAATTCCATTTAATATTTGATATACAGTTATCATTTTAAAGATATCCTCACAAAGAGTAAAGTAAAATGTCTAAAGCTAGTCTATACAAATTGCTTGATGGAAAATGGTCAAATGGTAGCAACTGAAAAGTCTGCTTTCAGATGTGTTACCTAATTTTATCTTGGTTGCTTTGACATTAGTAAGGTAAAACTGTTATATGCAATTAGAAATATTGCAGAAAGACCAGGGTAGATCTATCTTAGTGGGAAACAGAATTTTATTGAGATGGAGCAATTCAACAGACCTTAATAAAGAGACTATTTACAGAGGTGTGGGCAGTCAATAAAAACAATAAAGGATGTTAAAGTACCCGGAGATAGCAGAGCAGGAAGCTATTACCATCCAAAACTTGGAAATAAAGGACTAATGTTATTGGAGCCCAATAAGAGCTGGAGTCATAGAAGAGAGGTTGCCCAACAGACAAAGCTATGGTCTTGGGCGCCAAAGCCACTGCCAGAACCCTGAAACAAAGCAAGGAAGAAATGGTAAAGAAATACTTATATCTTGTCTTCCTTTTTCATCCCAATGTTCTGTTGATGGCTTTCACTGGCTAAACTGAACAAGTTTATCTAGCTAACAAGGGAATCTGGGCAATGCTGGCCCTATGCCTCAGCCACGCAGGGCAACAAGTAGAGAATTGAAAGATAGAAAATGAGAGTGAAGGAAGCAAATGTAGAATAACAAGCACACAGTATATGTCTACTGGTTGTTATGGTTCACAATAGTAGTTACAAACTAATGAGTAAATATTTTTGCTCAGTTATAGTAATTTTAATTATTCCCATCTCCAATCATTTGTGGCTATAGGTTAACTCTTTCTCCGTTGTTGGATTAATTTATTTCCAATATTTTTTACCATTCTAAACAAGATTACAATACACATTCATTACTGAGAGGTAACAGTTATATGAAAGATGTTTTTAAAATAAAATTTATTGAGGTATATACACATACAATAAAAATAATGTCAAAATTTAAGGGCATGGGCTGCTGACATTTGACAACTGTATACGAACTTGTAAACACCATACCAATCAAACTATAGAACATTTACTTCCCCCAGGGATGCCAGGGTGGCTCAGTAGGTTAAGCATCAGACTTTGGCTCAGGTCATGATCTCCTGGTTCCTGGGTTTGAGCCCTGGGTTGGATTCTGTGCTGACAGCTCAGAGCTTGGAGCCTGCTTCAGATTCTGTGTCTCTCTCTATCTCTGCCCCTTCCCTGCTCACACACACACTCTCTGTCTCTTAAAAATAAATAAACATTAAAAAAAACATTTTTTCAAGAACATTTACTTCCCCCAAACAATGATCTTCATATCCTTTTGTAGTCAATCTCTTACAACTATTACTTACTCCTGAAAAGAGTTGATGTGATTTTTATCAAGACTAGACTTGCCTATTCTATAAGTTCATAAAATGGCATGTTTGCCCAAATGTCTGTGAAATCCATTCTTGTTAGAATTCTGTTACTTCTGAGTCTTTGTCAGAAATCAGTGTGTGTGTGTGTGTGTACGTGTGTGTGTGTGTGTACGTGTGTGTGTGTGTGTGTGTGCGCGTGCATGCAGCTCTATTTTTGTACTTCTATTCTGTTTCATTGACTTATATGTCCATTACAAGACACATAATTCTATACTCTGATAATCATAGCTTCATGGTAAATCTTAAAATAGTTAATATAATTCCTCCAACTTTCTTTTAAAATTACACTGGCTATTCTCAATCATTTGCATTTCTATGTAATTTTTAGAATTAACTTGCCAATTTCCAAAACAAAACAAAACAAAATTCTGCTGAAATTTTTACTGGGATTGCTTTGTGTTTCTAGATAAACTTGGGAAGAATATATATTTTAACATAAATCATTCTTTCAATCCATGAATATAGTAGATCTTCCCAATGATTTACATAATCTTTAGTTTCTTTTAGCAACACTTTGTAGTTTTCAATGTACAGGTCCTTTACATAATTTGTTAAATGTATGTCTAGGTATTCTATGGTTATTTTTATATTATAATAAATTTTAGTGTTTAAAATTTTTATTTTCCATTTTTTGTTGCAAGTATATAGAAATATAATGTTAGAAATATAGAAATGTTCTATACTGAAATTTTGTATATGGTATATTCTAAAATCCATTTATTATTATTGCAAATTCAGTTATTGTTCTAACAGTTTCTTAGTGCCCTCGGGATTTTCTATTTAGCCATTTATGCTGTCTGTAAATAAATAGTTTTATTTCTTCCCTTCCAATTTGTATGTCTTTTATTTATTTATCTTGCCTACTCCGGTGGCTAGAATAGCTAGTAAAATATTAAATGAAAATAGTGAGAGAGGGCAAAGAGGGCATCCTCTCAATGTTCCTGATCTTAGGGAGAAAGAATTCAGAGCGTCACCATTAAGTATGAAATTTTTTGCAGGATTTTCACAAATGCCTTTTATCAACATGAGGCAGTTTTCTTTTATTCCTATTACTAAGAATTTTTACTACACACTGGTTTTAAATTTTGTCAAATGCTTTTTTTGAATCTGCTAAGATCATGTTTTTCCTTTCTTTTCTTTTAATTTTTTTTTAACATTTATTCATTTTTGAGAGAGAGAGAGAGAGACAGAGCATGAGTGGGGATGGGGCAGAGAGAGAGGGAGACATAGAATCAGAAGTAGGCTCTAGGCCCTGAGCTGTCAGCACGGAGCCTGATGTGGGGCTCAAACCCACGAACTGTGAGATCATGACCTGGGCCGAAGTCAGACGCTTAACTGACTGAGCCACCCAGGCGGCCCTCTTTTCTTTTTTTTTAAGTAGGCTCCACACCTGGCATGGAGTCCAATGCAGGGCTTGAACTCATGTCCCTGATATCAAGGCTGAGCTGAGATCAAGAGTCGGGCACTTAACCAACTAAGCCACCCAGTTGCCCCTCCTTTACTTTCCTAATGTAGTGAGTTACACTGAGTTTTGAACAATGAAGCAATCTTGAATATCTGGGATAAACCTGACTTAATCGTGTGGTATTACCCTCATTTATATATTGTTGGATTTTATTTACTAATATTGTTGAGAATTTGTTCTATGAGAGTTATTGGTCTGTAACATCATTTTTTTGGTATTGTCTTTGTGAGTTTTGTTGTCAGTGTTATTCTGGCCTCATAAAAGTAACGGAGAAATGTTCCCTCCTCCTCAATTTTTTGTAAAAATTTATGTACTATTGATATTTATTTTTTCTTGAATGTGTGTTAACATTATCAGTAAAACCATATAAGCTTGTAATCTTCTTTGTGGGAAGTTTTTTAATTAAAATTTTAATTTCCTTAATGGATAAGAAGTTATTCATATTTTGTATTTCTTCTTGAGTTCATTTTGGTAAATTTTGTTTTTCAAGGAATTTATCTATTTTATCAAAGTTGTTGTATTAATTGTCAGAAATGTGATTATCATACTCCCCTTTTAAGACTTATATTATCTGTAGTGATAATCCCTCTTACATTTTTTATTTTGGTAATTTGTATTCTCTTTATTATTGACTACTTTTGTTAGGGGGTTTATCCATTTTATTAATCTATTCAAGTAACTAATGTTTGGATTTGTAAACTTTATTCATTGCCCATTGTCTATTTTAAGGATATCTGCCATCAAGGAATTTTCTCTGTTTTCATTTATCTGAAAATGTTTTTATTTTATCCTTGATTTTAAAGCTTATTATTACTTAACATAGGATTTTAGGTGAATAATTTATTTTTCTTTCAACATTTTAAGGATGTCCTTCTTATCCTGTTTTCCTTTAAATAATGTCTTTTTTGTATATGCTTTTTTTCTTTATCTTCAGTTTTTAGCAATTTGGCTATCGTGTGCACAGGTATGGTTTTCTTTAAAATATAGCTATTATAATTACATATATATATATTCTGTTTGGTGTTTGGTTGAGTTCCTTGGATCTGTAAATCAGGGTTTTGAGGGATTTTTTTTTCATAAAATTTACAAAGTTTTCAGGCATCATATTCTGAATTTTGATTTTTTTTTTCCTGGCTCAATCTTACTCTCTTCTGATTCTAAGATTCCAATTGCACATATGTTAGTAATTTGGTACTGTTCTACACATTTTTTGAGTCCCTGTTTACTTTTTTTCATTTTTAAATTATTTTTGCATCTTTGGATTTGATAGTTCCTATATATCTGGTAGGTAAAATGACACCTTTACTACTGAATATTTTTATCCAAAAATACTATATTTCCCCTATTTGTTCATATATTTCTTGTACCCTTACATATTGTTAGGGTTTTTTTTTCTTGCAAAGACCTGGCTTCTTATTTGTGGCTATCTTCATTGATTCATAGTAACTACACATTTCCAAAAATTCACAGTATATTAATAATGCTTTTAATCACAATTATTTCTCAGATTGGTTACCCTGTACTATTTCTTGGTAAGTGGAAATTGACTATAATGGAAATTTTATGGCAAATAGTTTTATGGTAACAAAATCAAAATGCCAAAAGACAAATGACAAACTGAGAAAAATATTTGTAATATCTATCACAGAAAAAAAATCGATATTCGTAAAAATAAAGAGCCCTTAAAAACTGAAAAAAAAAGACAAACAATGGAAATGAATAAATATTGCCCAAAAAAAGAGACACAAATAAATAGCTTTTAACCATATGGAAAAATACCCAAATTTATTCATAATAAGAAAAACACAACTTAAAACTGCACGGTTACATTTTTTCCCACTTATCAGTTTGATAAAAATTCAAATTTGATGAACATTATTGGCAGCAACACTGTGAAGGAAAGGTGCTCTTGAATTGCTGATTGGGGTGGTAAATTAATACAACTATTACAGAGTAGAATTTAACAACATGTAGCAAAATTATATGTGCATTTACCTTCTTAGCAATACCAACTACTTCTATGAATCTATCCTAACAATGCATGACAAAAAAAGATGTATACAAAAACAATACAATAATACATAAGGCTATCTATTCTTTGAAATAGTGTTTATAACAAAATAAGACCAAAAGTAACCCAACTATCAATCCAATGGAGCTGGCTAAATGAAGTACAGTACATGCATTGAGTAGAGTGCTATGGAGCTGTAAAAGGAATAGAGAGTATGTCTGTGCATGTCCTTGTAGTCATTTCCAGAAAGTATGGCTAAGTAAAAAAGCAAAACGGGGAAAAATACATAGTAGTGTATTACACTACTGTTTATGAAAGAAAGAGAGAAGAACACATGCATTTGCTTTTATATACATTTTAAATTGAAAAGGTAATGAAAAATCATTCTAAGAAGAGGGATGAAATATAGTAGAGAGGACAGGACAGAAGCTACATTTCTCTAGGTGTTCTTACTCCAACTAAGCATGGAATCACCCACCTAACACTTGGTATTTATGAAAGAAGGATGTATTTGAGACTCAATTTTTTTTTAACTCTTTCAAAGGATTTATTTGCTACAGAATTGCTTGAGCCCACCAATAAAATGAACTCGGGATTTCTTTGTTTAAAAGGATTTTGCTCACAGATTTATTTTTACAAGTGCTTCAACATTCAAAAAGTAAGTATTTTTGCCAGCATTTGGCATGTATCTAGAAGAGGTTAGAAAAAATTGGAATCTATAGAATTAGATGTCTAAAAATAGAAGGAAAAAAATGAACATTTTAAAATTCCTCATTTGGACAGGTCCTGAGTTTAAATCACATTCATCTGCAAAGAACTGTTTTAGGTCAGAAATGCTGTGTTTTGTAATTCCAGATCCTGATCTTGGATTTGACTGGTGAGGACTCCAGGCACTGCATGAATGACAGGAGTGACGTCATTCAGTTGGCCAATTCTGGCATATGTCCTACCTGGCTTGTAAAGTTTTATAAATATCTTTTAAACCTGATGCTGGTTGTATTAATCTGATTCTCAATACTTTTTCTGAATAAACAAAACTTTTCCCTGCATGATCACACATTTAAGTATTTGTTGCTTGCAGATAGATACAGAGAAACCAAGCATGGATGTGTATCAGACAATTCCACAGTGGAGCTGTGCATCTCTGGGTGGCTGTGTAAGCTGCAAGAAAAGTCCCTCCCTGGGCACTGGCTGTGCACCAGAGGTGGCCATCCGGGCAAGGTCAATCTGAAGAGGATGTGAACACCAGCAGCTGCTCGATGGGTTTAAACCACCACTCATCTGCCTCCAGCTCTTCTACCAAACCAGCTAATTTTTTCATCTGAGCAACTTGCTGATCATCTTTCACCTGTTTAAGCACAGATGTCACTTGGTAACTGAAAACAGATTTTGCAGAGGAATCTCTCAGAGCCATCTTCTAACATCTCTCCAGCTCCCTTGGGGTAGGTGAAAAGGGCTTTCCGTGGTGGGGCAAGGTCTGAGACACTGACACCAGATCCAGTGACAGAACTTCCAACGACCCCAGCAGCTGAGGAGGATGATGAAGAGGCAGCCATTTCCTCTCTAGCAGAATTCTCACTTCGCTCAAAGGATGCGGCACTTTCCCCTACAGCCCTGCCCCCCAGGGGCAGCCAGAGCTGCAGCGCAGGCAGCGTTTAAGAGGAGGACTGGAGACTCAATTCTTTCATTTTGTTATGTTTTGTTTTAATTTTTTTTAATATCAAATTTATTGTCAAATTGGTTTCCATACAAAACCCAGTGCTCATCCCAAAAGGTGCCCTCCTCAATACCCATCACCCACCCTCCCCTCCCTCCCACCCCCCATCTACCCTCAGTTTGTTCTCAGTTTTTAAGTGGAGACTCAATTCTTAAAGAAAGCACCATAGCATAGGAGAAAGGTTATGTGCTTTTGAGTCAGTGACATCAGGGTTAGGATGCTGACTTTTCCTCCACTGGCCAGTGGGACTTTGGGCAAGTTACTTAACTTCTCTGAGCTTCAGGTTTCTCATGTATAAAATGGAGATAAAATTAGTAACTACCACATAAGATCATGCAAAGGATTAAATCAAACAAAGTGACTTCACAAAGCAACATTTCTCATTGGGAATATTAGTGACCATAGTCACAATCAGTTTGGAGATGTGGCTAGAAATAGCTTAAACTATGAAAATATGTGAATGATTTAATGAATAAAAATTTTTTAGAATACTTAAGATTTTCCCTATAAAGAATGTCACTATTATAGTCAATTGTTCTTTCTTGGGAAGGGAAAGCAGTGCAGTTACAGCGCATTGGAAATATGAGCCCACAGCCAGGAGTGGGTCAGGTATATGCATACTCATATGCATACTTGTGTTCATTCCAGAGAAAAATTAGGAGAACAGGTGTTTTACAGGCTAGAACTCAGCAGTAAATAATATATGAATGCTGGACCCTGGATAGCAATCACAATGGGTCTGTGATTACCTCAGTATTTTACCCTGATCATGACAGTCTCCAAAGAAAAAGGAAATGCAGTGAAGAAGGAGGGAGAAACAGGATTTAAGGGTTGTCATAAAAACAATTAAACCATATGAGCAACTGTCATGTAATTAGCAACTTGCCTTTCTGTGTGACCTAGGGGAATGTCTCTAGTTTTTCTCTGTCCTGTTCTTCATTCCCTCAAAAACATGAAAACAAGGGAGTTGGATTGGAGGTTTCATAACATCTCTCTCAGTTCTGCATCTCCTGAGCTGATGACATAACAACCCCAAACTTTAAAATTCCCATCTAGCACAGTCTTAGAATGACAGGGGAGCAGGTAATACTTAAAGATGAAGTCATTTCCTTAGCATGTGGAAGTGAGGCTGTGCGATTTGCCATCTGGAGGGAGGTCCTATGGGTTCAACTTTTACCTAAATCTTTCCTGTGAATAATTGCCATTTATGTTTCTGACATGTGTAATTACTTTTTCTTGGCCTTCAAATTTGAGATCACGGCGGGGGCGGTGGGGGGCAGTGCCTGAATGGCTCAGTCAGTTAAGGCTCCAACTCTTGACTTTGGCTCAGGTCATGATCTCATGGTTTGTGGGACTGAGCCCCATGTTGCCTTCTGCACTGACAGTATGGAAGCCTACTTGGGATTCTCTCTCCCTCTTTCTCTGCTCCTCCCCTGCTTGCTCTCTCTCTCTCTCAAAATAAATAAACATTTAAATATAAAGAAATATAAAGAAAGAAAGAAAGAAAGAAAGAAAGAAAGAAAGAAAGAAAGAAAGCAAGCTTGAGATCATTGGGTTTTTGTAGTGCTTTTATCTAAACAAGAGTCAACCAGTCATCTTTTCACAGACTTACACACAGATAAGTAGGAATATTTACTCTAAGCACCTTAATGGTCCTTCCAAAAAAGAAGTATTCAAAAGAAACACAATTTCTCAGTTGTGACACTACATGTCCCCAATTATCAATTTTGTTTTAGGATAAAAGGATGGAGGATATTAAAGAATTTTGGTGCTAGTTTTATTCAAAAATTTTATAATTATATCAGTCACTCAAATTCCACTCTACTTAATACTGGTTCAGATACATATATATAAATATGGTATTGGATCTTCTTACACAATGAATGGCAAAGACATTTTCTCTCTAAAATCTAAAATAGTACTTTAAAGAAATATAGGCCAGGGTCGCTTGGGTGGCTCAGGAGGTTAAGCGCCCAACTTCGGCTCAGGTCATGATCTCATGGGTTGTGAGTTCAAGCCCTGTGGCAGGCTCTGTGCTGACAGCTCAGAGCCTGGAGGCTACTTCAGATTCTGTGTCTCCCTCTCTCTCTGCCCCTCCCCTGCTCGGACTGTTTTTCTCTCTCTCTTTCAAAAATAAAAATAATTTAAAAAAATTTAAAAAGAGAGAAATAAAGAAATATAGGCCAAAGAGCTCCAGTGAAATCAGCTCTGTGATATTCCATATAGCTAAGTCTCTTTTAAAGATTGGGTTTAAGGGGCGCCTGGGTGGCTTGGTCAGTTAAGCGTCCAACTTCGGCTCAGGTCATGATCTCACGGTCCGTGAGTTCGAGCCCCGCGTCGGGCTCTGTGCTGACAGCTCAGAGCCTGGAGCCTGTTTCAGATTCTGTGTCTCCCTATCTCTCTGCCCCTCCCCTGTTCATGCTCTCTCTCTGTCTCAAAAATAAATAAACGTTAAAAAATAAAAATAAAAAATAAAAATAAAGATTGGGTTCAAATGTCTCTACATGGATTTTCAAATGACTAGGATATCTAGGATATTCTGTCCACTATAGAGGAAGCAGCAATCTGGTTACATAGGAGTTGGCTAAAACATACTCCACATTTACCCAGGTGCAGGCAAGTGCCTCAGGGAACTAGGACACAGGCTGAAGGAGTTTATGATAGGTTCTCTCCACTGCTGGGGGGTCATTACCCATGCCAGTCACCTCAAACACAATGGCTCCTCACATCTCTGATATGTGTCTACTCATCCTAGAGATCTACTTTCCAAGTAAGTCCCTGGAAAGTCAATTGTGTTATAACTTCTTCTACATCATTCTCCTTGGAATACCTCCTGCAATTTTACAGAGCAAACCTAACCATGATCCACATTACCTCTTTTTTACGAGTTAACATTGCTAAGAAGGCACAGTTCAGGGATTAAGCATATTAAATGTAATTACAGGTTTCCTCTGATAAAGCAAATAGTTTATTTATGCAATCCATCAAGCACCTCTCTATTCTAGTTTAAGATATTATTTCATTAGTGCTTAAAATATGCAGGTTTTGTGGCAAATTATTCTGCTTTCACTGACAATATCTCTATAATCGATTCAATCGGTTGTCCACACTGGAAGGGCTTTGTTTTTTGTTTTGTTTTTCTACATATGCAACACATTTCTTGGGCTTGTAAAAGTGATACATATGTACAATAGAACATTTTAAAACTACAGAAAAGGGAAAGTAATAAAAAGTGCTTATAATCCCTTTGTCCAGAGATAATAAATTTTGACATTTTGGTATACTTCTTACTTTAATTGCCTATCATTTTACAAGGTTTCATCTACATTCTTTAGAGCAATCATGGTTTCCGAAAACTCTCTTCTCAGCTCTCAAATTTATATCAGGAGACTAATACATTTTCTTTGGCTGAAGTGGACTAAGGAGTTGAAGCATCACAAGTGAGAGGAAAGAGAAAATAGAGCTCAGAATCCTTGTTTCAGTTATGAACTTATTACAGCAAAGAATTAAATGGCCCCCTTCAAAGTCATTCCCAGAAGCCTCTCCTCTCATGACTTCATTAGTATCTGATTCTTATCTTAGAGAAGAGAAGATTTATGAGAGTTAACTACTAATACTATTGTCAAAGTCAGCACAACTCTTTTTTATCTTGCATTTGGATAAAATGCCACCTCTCATTTTATTTTGTGGTACCAGGCTATCCCCTCATTACTTTCCCTGATTCTGAGCCCTCTGGGTATCCTCTCTTTGCCACTCAAATCTCCTCCTACACTAGTGACTACTTACATCAGCCTTGGGCAGCCCAGGAGACATGAAATAATATGGATTGATACTTGTCAAAAGAATAACTGAATATAAAATATTCTCAAGAGGGAGACTAATCTGAACTATGGAAAAATCCACAGATTTTCAAAGTGTAACTCTAACACAGCTATATACACAATAAAATATCATGTCCGAGATCCTACCAAAATCATGTGAATAAACAGAACAATGTGTGTTTGGTATAATAATAGTTATATGTGAATAAAAGGTATATCAATGGAACCCATGCTTTCAAGAGGCATTAAAAAACAGTCTGTATAAGAAATATCATGGTAAATTTTACTGTATTAAGCAAACTTACCTGGTTTTAAACTTGATGAGTCACCCAGTGATTTGTTGGTGATGAGCTTCCCGTCGTTTTAAAAATTGGAGCACTGGATGAATTTTCAACTGCCAAAGGGCATAGGCATCAACAATTGCCAACTGGATCATGACAAACATTCAACAGTCTGCCAAAAAAATAAGAAATATGGACCAACATTTTGTATATATTTACAGCACTTTGTATTTTTGAGTAAGTATTTTTTAATAAAAGTTTGGCATAAAAATGTCTTATTTTAAGAACTCAATTTCATAGTAATAGATGATAGTGATTATTTGATGTTTTTATCTTATAATATGAATAAATCAAAAGTTGTCAGTCATGTGTCAGTCTCTCATTTCTATTTCTTTTTTTTTCTTTCTTTTTTTTTTTTTTTTTTCAGAAAATTAACTGCTCTATAAATCCCAAGGTCTGGGAACCATTAGACTGTCTGACTTCTATAATTTCTCTAAATTCTCACAGTATACCATTGCATATTTCTAGATATTAAAGGTAATAAGGATATATATATAACTTTAATTTTTCTGTAAAACCCAACACTATTAGTCTTAACATTCCTTAAAGTTGTTTGCTTAAATGACCAACAGGGGGTATATGAAAGGTGCTCAACATCACTAATCATCAGGGAAATGCAAATTAAAACCACAACAAGGTATGAGTCCTATCTATAAGGATGACTGTCATCAACATAAGAGATAAGTGCTGACAAGGATATGGAGGAAAGAAAACCTGTGTACTGTCAGTGGGAACGTAAACTGGTGCAGCCATTATGGAAAACAGTATGGAGTTTCCTTCCTCAAGAAATTAAAAAATAGAGCTACCATATGACCCATAAATCCCACTTAAGGGTTAAATACCTAAAAGAAATGCACTTATTATCTTGAAGAGATATCTGTACTCCCATGTCCATTCCAGCAACATTCTCAATAGCCAAGATACAAAAACAACCTAGTTGTACTTCACTAGATGAATGGATAAAGAAGATGCAATATTTGTGTGCATGTGCGCACATACACACACACAGAATATTTTTCAGCTGGGAAGAAGAAGGAAATCCTGACATTTGCAACAATGTGGATGAAACTGAAGGACATTATGCTAAGTGAAGTAAGTCAGACAGGGAAAGATACATATGATATGATCTCACTTATATGTGGAATCTAAAAGTTAAAAAAAGTCAAGCTCACAGAAACAGAGAATAGAATGGTAATTACCAGGGCCTGGGGTGTGGGGGAAATATGCTGGTCAAAGGGTACAATCTTTAGTTACGATATGACTAAGTTCTGGGGATCTAATGTACAGCTTGGTAACTATAGTTAATGACAATTGTGTTGTATAATTGAAATTTGCTAAGAGTAAATCTTAAGCATTCTCACCACACATACACAAAAGGTAACTATATGAGGTGATGGATACATTAATTAACCTTATTATGGTAATCATTTTACAAATTATATATATATATATATATATATATATATATATATATATATATGTATGTGTGTGTATATATATATTCATATATATATATATATATATATATCAAATCATCACACTGTATACTTTAAATATACATGACAATTTTGTCAATTATTCCTCAATAAAGCTGGAAAAATAAAGCTGTTTGCTTTCATAGTTGGTCAAAATTTTTATCCTGCAATCTGCTTTATCCCAATAATTTGTTTAAGAGACTAACTGGATTAAAATTGGCTTTTTAACTGGTTTGTTAACTTTTTTTAAGTTCAGAAACCACGTCTCTGAAAAGTAACACACCCACTGATATAGCAGACTACAAAGCACATTAATTTAATCTCATGCTATGAGTTGAGCATTATTACATTTTAGAAGACAGACTTTGAAAAACTAAATAATTTCTGAGGTTCACTATGGCCTCCCCCAGATGATTCTCATGCTTCCATCACACATGTATAAGCTTCTATTAATTTAAACATTTTTTATCCATCCCATTGTGCTTAATTTTTACATAATGGATTCAAGTTATAATACAGAGGAATTATTTCAGTGTTCCATAAAACACTCATTAAAATTGTCTTTTGTTTCTATTGATATATTGTTTTCATTTGTTTTTGAGTACTCTTCGAATTAAAAATTGGGCCTTCCTTTGTGGCTCATTTATCCACAATATATGTTCAATGAAATGTATTTCAGGACAATTAAAGTTATTATAATGCAATGCATCTTCTGATTCATAAGCAATATAAACTGAAAGAACTTACTCCCTTTTTAATAGCTTTCAAATACCAAAATATTACAAGTAACTACAATTGGGGCTTGCATACATTTTATCCCATTAACTTTGGTGTATTTTCATAGTCTAATAATTGAAATTAAGCTCTTTTCAAGTTGGTGAAAGACAGTTTTTCTTTGCTCTATGAAATGATCCATTCTTCCTATTGCATAATCACCCCTTCCATGAAGACTGCCAGGCCTTCTCTCCCATTCTTCCCCACCCTTGATGCTTTTTCCCACTGCTCCAACATCCATTCCTGCTACTCTACATCCAAAACACATCCCGGATCTATCCTGTCCTTTCCATCCCCAGAGCTACCACACTGACTTAAGGAATGTCATCACTTGCTTGCCTTAATGTTCAGGCTTCCAAACTGGTCTCCTCCATTTCCAGGCAATTCTCCACACTGAACCTGGACTAATCTTATTGTGATATATGTATTGTGATTCTATCCTTCATCTGTTTAAACATGTACAGTGGTTTCCCACTGTGTTCTTCACTAAATGTAATGCCCTTCAATGGCCTCAAGTCTCCATGCTACAGCCCCTCCTACCACTTCCACCTCTTCTGTTCACCTCCTCTCTTTTCCCTCTATGCTCAAACCCACTAATCCCCTGAGCTTTTGGCTCCTCCACTCCACCAAGCTAATTCCTCAGCACCTTTGCCCACACTGTTCCCTAGGTCTGGAAAGTTCTTCCTTTGGATCTTTTTATTGGACTGGCTTTTTCTCATCATTCAGAGCTCAACTTCCTCCAAAAGGCCTATTTTAGAAACATTCCCACCCTGTCTCTCTGTAAAACAATCGTGTTTAATTTTCTTACAGCCTTTCCTTTATCACTGTCCGCAATCATTTTGCTTCTTGATTTGTTTATGGACTTCCTAATGGTTTCTCCCCCTAAGAGAATGAAAGTTCCATGAAAGCAGAGCCTTATCTGTCTTACTCACCATTTTACCTTTCCCTAGTGCCTAAAATAGAACCTCATTATGACCTTCATGGGTCAGAGGCGCTTTTGCCTTCCTGGGCTTTTTTCTCCATAAAAAAATATTAAAAATTGAAAGTAAAAGACCTATACTCTAAAAATGATAAAACACTGATGAAAGAAATTGAAGACACACAAACAAATGGAAAGATATTCCATGCTCATGGACTGGAAGAACCAACAGGGTTAAAATAGTCCACACTATCCAAAGCAATCTGTAAATTCAATGCAATCCCTATTAACCTACCAACAACATATTTCATAAAATTAGAACAAATAATTCTAAAATTTGTATGGAACCATTAAAGACCCCAAATAGCCAAAGCAGTCTTTAAAAAGAACAAAGTTGAGGGGTGCCTGGTTAGCTTAATGGTTGAACATCCCAGTATTGATTTCAGTTCAGGTCATGATCTCACTGTTCGCCATATCAAGCCTGCATCAGGCTCTGTGTTCACAGCACGGAGCCTGATTTGGATTCTCTCTCTCCCTTTCTCTCTGTCCCTCTCTCTCTCACAATCCCAGATTTTAAGATATACTACAAAGCCGTAGTAATCAAAACTGTATTGTAATGACATAAAAATAGACACACAGATCAAGGGAACAGGAGATTCCACAAACTCACAGTTACATGGTCAATTAATCTATGACAAAGATGCAATAATATACAATGGGGAAAAGACAGTCTCTTTAACAAATGGTGATGGCAAAACTGGACAGCTACATGCAAAAGAATGAAAATGGACCACTTTCTTACACCATACACAAAAATAAACTCAAAAGGATCAAAGATTTAAATGTGAGAACTGTAAACATAAAATTCCAAGAAGAAAACATAGCTAGTCATTTGTTTCACATCAGATACACAAACATTTTTCTAGATAATGTCTTCCCAGGCAAGGAAAATAAAAACAAAATTAAACTATTGATTACACCAAAATAAAAAGCTTTTGCACAGCAAAGGAAACCATAAAGAAAACAAAGAGGCAACCTACTGATTGGGAGAAGATATTTGCAAATGATATAAATGATAAGGAGTTACTATTCAAAATATATAAAGAACTTATACAATTCAGCACCAAATAAAACCCCCCAAAGAATTAAAAATAGGCAGACAACATAAATAGACATTTTTACAAGTAAGACAGACAAGTGGTCAACAGAAACATGAAAATATGCTTAACATCACTAATCATCAGAGAAATGCAAATTAAAACCATATGAAATATCACCTTATACCTGTCAGAATGGCTAGTATCAAAAAGACAAAACATAACAAGTGTTGGAGAGGATGTGGAGAGAAAGAAACCCTTGTATCCTGTTGGTAGAAATGCAAATTGGTGCAGCCACAGTGGAAAACAATATTGATGTTCCTCAAAAAGTAAAAGTGGAAATACCATAAGGTATAGTAATTCCATTACTGAGTATTTACCTAAAGAAAATGAAAACAGTAATTCAAAAAATATATGTACCCCTATGTTTACTGCAGTATTAAATACCATAACCTTGCAAGATATAGAAGCAACCCAAATGTTCACTGATAAAAGAATGGATAAAGAAGATGTGGTATGTATGTGCGCGCGCACACACACACACACACACACACACACACACACACACACACAAAATGGAATATTACTCTGCTCTAAAAAAAGAATGAAATCTTGCCATTTGCAACAACATGTATGATCCTAGAGGGCATAATGCTAAGTGAAATAAGTCAGTCAGAGAAAGACAAACACCATATGCTTTCACTCATATATGCAATTTAAGAAACAAAGCAAATGAACAAAGAAAAAAGAGACAAAGAAACAAAGAGTCTTAAAAACAGGAAACAAACTGATGGTTGCCAGAGGGGAGGTGTATGGGAGCATGGGTAAAAAAGATAAAGGGAATTAAGACTACACCTATCTTGATGAGCAATGAGAAATGTATAGAATTGTGGAATCATTATAGTATCACCTGAAACTAACATTACAATGTATGTTAATTATACTTGAATAAAAAAAATAAAATTTTGAAACAAAGAATTAAATTGGCATGAGACAGATTAACATGAGACAATCAGATTTAATGATGTACGTGTAAGGAATCCACATAGAGAGATTCCAAAGATAATCAGGCAAAAAAAGTTATGTATGTCATCCTAAGCTAAGCAGAAGAGGGTAGAGGTCTTCAAAGGGAAGGAAAGCAATTCACAAAAGATGAAAAAGTGTAAATGTTTGGTAAACAAATATCTGATGGGCCTTGCAAAAACAATGGGACATATAGAGGACTTCAATCCAATAGATCTTGCTAAGCTCCTCCCTGTCTACCATACCTAGTTCATATTACATAATCGTTACCTATGGTGATGACTCCCTTCCTGGAACAAGCCCTCTATCTAAATTCTTTTAGGCAATTAGTGGGAAGGAAAAAAAGAAAAATTTCTTGAGCCTTCTGCTTCTTAAAAATAATCAGCCTAAAATAATCCACATGCCAAAGAGATATATTTCGGGGGGCAAATAAAAATATTAAAAATTGTGTTTTATGATTATACTGGTATAAAGACAAATATATTAATATATTAAAACTTTTCTTGGACCTAAATTTTAGTGTTTTTATCCTTCTGATGGAAAAGAAATTAAAATTTCTTTGTGAGTCTTGGGCACTGTATCTCCTAATGGAAAATTCACCTGAGAACAGTACCCTGGGCATGATAGCTGCTCAGTTGTTAAGTGGATTAAATGGATGGCATGGAATTTAGGAGAGCTGGACCCTGCCTCACTCCCACATAACTGGTTAATAATCATAGTAAATCCTGTATTTGTAAATTGAGAGGGTAAAATCAGTTGGGTTTCCTTTTGTTTTCTCAACACCTTGTCTGAAATTCAATGACAGTTATGGTTTGTGCCATATCATTTCGCCTTTTATTACACACATCTACTATCTTTTATTGCCTTTGTGATTGTTTGAAGTGTTAGTCTTATCTCTGTGACTAGATTATAGAGTCCTTCAGGACTGGGATTTTATTGTATTCTTCCTTATAATGTTCCCAGAGTCTATAGCACAGGACATGTGATTAATATTTCCTGGTTATTTGTCTGATAGCAGTTTTAGGTTATTACACACATAAAAAAACATAGAAAAAATTAAACTTTAGTCAATATATAGTTGAGCACTGGCTCAAGAGAGAAATGGCTTGAAAGGAGTTAATAGGTATTCTGAAGCAGGGCTTCTCAGACTTTTTTATGTCCTGTCCTGGACCATTTGCACAGCACGTGGCTAAATGAATGAGGCTGCTTGAAGTCAGAGGTGACTCAGACCCTACCATACCATGTAGGAGATTAGTATCTCACTGCAACCATACCATGGTATATGCAAGAACCTACCTTCTAGGTTCTTGGCTGAGACCCCTCTGTAATAAAAGATTAACAGGAGAGGGGCGCCTGGGTGGCTCAGTCGGTTAAGCGTCCGACTTCAGCTCAGGTCACGATCTTGCAGTCCGCGAGTTCGAGCCCTGCGTCGGGCTCTGGGCTGATGGCTCAGAGCCTGGAGCTTGCTTCCGATTCTGTGTCTCCCTCTCTCTCTGCTCCTCCCCCGTTCATGCTGTGTCTCTCTCTGTCTCAAAAATAAATAAACGTTAAAAAAAAAAATTAAAAAAAAAAAAAGATTAACAGGAGAAAAACAAACTAAAGTTTAATAACATGTATACCTCCTATATACACGGGAAAGACCCAGGAAAACTGAGTAACTCTAATATGGCCCAAGCTACCACCTTAAATATCTCTAGCCAAAGACAAAAGATGTTGGGGGAAGGGAGGGGGGGCGGTGGTAGGGAGTCAGTTATATGAGATTATCAGGCAAAGCACAGTTAACAAGTGTAAATAGTTAAGCAGATTTAAGTCAGTTGCTTTCTCCATTGATAATCGTTTCTAGAAATTGAGTCATTCTTCTTTTCCTGGTACAGAGGAGACACCCTTACAAATGGAGATTTTCCTTGTAAGTGTAAATGTCTCTTACAAAAGGGTAACTTCTGTTATTTTTTTGCAAAAATAATCATCCTAAAATAAGCTTTGTGCCAAAGGGGCATATTTTGGAGTGGCAAATTCTGCTCACCTTCAGTGGCATAACTGCTGGAAAGCTTTCTCTGAGGTTTGCTGTAATTGCTGATGTAGAATTATTAACTAATCTCCAGCGATATGCTAGATATGTCTCCTATTGGCTGGTGAGAGCCAATTACTAAATTGAGAGGAATTCTGCCCGACCATTGTTAAAAATTAAATTATATAAAATTATACATAAATTATATTAAAATAAAGGTACGAAATTGTCAAAACATTACATTTTACATTTTACTATTATGTAATTCTTACATTTTATTGTTAACTATGTTTTTGAAATTATTTATGCCTACTATAATGTGTATGCTGGGAGCGTAATGGTGTGCTGCTTACTCAGGCTCTCCCAGCTCTGTGCTCAGTAATGGCAAATTGGTAGCTTGAAATTGGCCACGATGAAAGTATTTACCCCCATGGAAATCAGAAAAATGCTAAAAATCAGGGCTTTTTCTTTCTAAAGAACTGAATGTTAAAGATCTGCCACACCACTTTCCTTATCCTTCCTAAAGAGGCTCAAGGACAAGTAGCCCCAAAATGTGCCACTTTGGCATATGGACAATTTTGAGCAATCAAGATTCAGCAGACTCAGAAGTAACTTTCACCTCTTTTGTAAATTACCTGAAAAAATGTAGAGAAGGGCCTGGCCCAGAAAAAGAGCTATTACTAAGAGATTACATTTTTACCTGAATGACCTATCTGTATGGCAGGACAAATATCTAATTACGAAACATCTGCTCTTATCATCCTGTGAATCATCCTCCTCCCCTTTAAACCCCAGGCCCTTATCCCATTCCTTAGCTCAAGATGCCACATAAGTCTCAATTGTCTGGCTTGTCCTTGGGTCTCATATTCTTATGGACCGTCAATAAATATGTAATTACATTTGTTTTCTCTTATTAATCTGTTTTATGTTAATTTGATTATCAGACCAAAGAACCTAGAAAGATAGAATCAAATTTTTTCTCCCAAATGCATACACACGTGCACACACGCGTGCGCACACACACACACACACACACACACACACACACACAATTATACACACAGTAAGGTCTACATTGAGGACATTCTGAGGGGCTATGCAAATTGGTAGTCAACAAGAAATTTCAGTGAATGTAGTAGGATCTATGAAATTGGAGGGATGCACTGGGCAAGTCAGGAGAGGGAAAGAAAGCACTTTCAATTCAGCCTTCAATGTGGCTGTATTCCACTGCTGGTATATATCTTATTCCTACCCCCAACTCTCTACATCTCCAACCAAAACTGCTGTATTGCTATTAGGTCCTGGTAACTTTTTTTGGTGACGAATCTGGTGAACTAATTTATGCTTAGTGGTTCACAGTGCTTCAATGTATGATTTCTCCTAAATAATATACTTTCATGTCCATAAGACTCTTCCATGCCCTATCTCCTGTGAACCAGTGAGAAGAAGCCTGTTTAACTTCATATAAACCATACTGTATTTTGTCTAGTGATTTCAAAATGTCTAGAAGTTTTGAGATCTTGTCATTAGGTTAATAGTAGAAAGGAGTGATTGCTTCCTTACAGTGAAATAGGACAGTGAGGAGGGGCTAGGAAGTAGTGGACCCACACATGAGGATGGGTCTTGCTACTAGGAGTAGTTTATCAGGGGGGCTACTTTAATACTTACCCTCCTTAGCTGTTATCTTTGCCACTATCTTACAGGTAAGAAAGCCAAGCCTCCTATAAATCAAATGACTTGCTGAAGATCGCAAGATGTCAATCCTAAATTACTACTGCATTGTAACAATTCACTTCATAACTTAGTGGCATAAAACACTCATATTATTAGGTTAACAGAATATGTGGACTTGATATTTGAGAAAAGTTCAGCTGGGCCACTCTGTCTTGGGCTCTCTCATGAGGCCGCAGTCAGATATCAGCTATAGTGAAACTAAAAGCTGGTCTCCCTCTCTCTCTTGAGATGTACTGATAACAAGATATCTATCTAGAGCTGTTTTCCAGCTGGAACCATGGAAGGTACAGAAGAGAAGAAAAAGAAGGTTCCTGTTGTGCCAGAAACCCTTAAGAAAAAGTGAAGGAATTTCAAAATGTTGAAGATCTAGCATTTGAGAAAGATATTTGCCAAAGATGTTTCAAAAGGCAAGGTGGCAGCTTCTCTGTGAAAAAGCCAAGCATCACCACAGGGAATATAGGCAAATGTATAGAACTGAGATTCAAATGGCTAAGATGGCAAGAAAAGCTGGCAACTTCTGCAGAACCCAAAGTGGCATTTGTCATCAGCATCAGAGGTATCAACGGTGTAAGCCCAAAGATTACAGGTGTTGCAGCTTCTTCGCCTTTGCCAGATCTTCCATGGCACCTTTGTTAAGCTCAACAAGGCTTCAATTAACATGCTAAAGATTGTGAAACCATATATAGCAAGGGGATACCCAACCTTGCAGTTGGTGAATGAAATGATTTGCAAACATGGTTATGACAAAATCAACGAGAAGTGAATTACCCTGACAGATAAAACACTGGTTGTTCAATCTCCTGGTAAATATGGCATCATCTACATGGAGGATCTGAATCACGAGATCTATATTGATGGAAAACATCTCAAAGAAGCAAACAACTTCTTATGGCCCTTCAGATTATCTTCTCCACAAGTGGGGATGAAGAAAAAGTCCACCTGTTTTGTAGCAGGTGGAGATGCCGACAACAGAGAAGACCAGATCAAGAGCTTTATTAGAAGGATGATCTAAGGTATCTACTATGATTATTTCTATAATCTAGTCAGTTTAATAAATGACTACTTTCAAATTGAAACAAAAAAAAAAGATATCTATCTACCGAGAGAGAGAGAGAGAGAGAGAGAGAGAGAGTTAGAGCTTTTCCATGTAAACTAGTTTGGGCTTCCTCATAGCATGGCAGCCTCAGGATACTTGGATTGCTTACACAATGATTTAGATTTTGGCACAAGTGTTCTTGCAAGCAAGGGGAGTCACATCACCTTTTCTGACCTAACTTCTGAGTCACACAGTGTCACTTCTGTCACACTCTTGGTTATAAGGTAGTCACAAATCCACACATTTTCAGCTAGAGGAGAATTTGACTATACCTCTTTATGTGAGAATGGCAAGATTCCAGAAATACATGTAGGATGACAGATACTGTTGTGTTCATCCTTGAAAATACTGACATTGGTGGTTATGTGACCAATCCAGAATTCAAAGCCTGAGCTGTATCATGTCAAACTGCTCGCTTTCTTGCACCATATACCATTCTCAAGGCTCCATATGTGCGTTAATGTAATAATTGTCCAAGGAAGCAAGCCTCTCAGAAGTGAGTAAATGAGGGAAAAGAGGCACACAGAAGGACCCACACCACCTTGCCCGCCTGCCACCTGCTCCTACAGCCCCGCAGTAGGGGGCTCCCAGTCATGGCCACCACCCCACAGGGAGCAGCACATCCTGCCTGCACTGCAGGTTCCGGAAGGATGACCACACCACGCCAGCATGCTGTGGGTGCTCTGCACGCAGGCACTCTATAGCCGGAGTGAGAGATCAATTTCCTCTGCTGACAACAAAACGTGTATTCTGAAAGGGTGTTTTGGAGGAGTTGCTGTGGTTTTACCAAGAGACCTACAAATGCTAGGGAATTGTCTTCCAAGGGATCGAATATCTGGGATGCCGGTGCACCCTGAGATTTCTTGGACAGCCTGGTATTCTCCAACAGAGAAGGGGATTTAGGCCCAGTTTATGAGTATCAGTAGAAAGGCATTTGGGGGCAGAATACAAAGATAAGGATTCAGATTATTCAGGTCAAGGAGTAGACCAAAAGGTCTGCAAAAGGTGAATGACACAACCAAAACCATCATCTTTTCTGTGTGGATGGAATTCAAAAGATCCTTGTCTTATGGCCCTACTTCCATGCCATGCCCTTTGCCAGTCCTAAACGGTGAACGGTGAGCTGTCCTGACAGGTCAGGACAGGAGACCTGTCCTGGTCAGGTCAGACCTGACCTCTCCTGTCCAGGTCAGGAGACCTGGACCTGGGTATGCCCTTGCACACCGCCAGCTCCACCCTGCCCATCTACATACATGATAGTACTGCCCCGAAGCCAGGTGACTTCGTATATACTTTGGGAGATGCACATATTTACCTGAAAATGCAGCTACAGCAAGAACCACTGCCTTTACCCAAGCTCAAAATCCCTCCAAAAGTTGAGACAATTGATGACTTCAAGGCTGAGGACTTTCAGATTGAAGGGTACAATCCACACTGGACTATTAAAATGGAAATGCCTGTTTGAAGTGCTTTTAAAGGAGGGATTTGAAGGATACTCAGTCTTTAGTGGTTGGACTGAAAGCCCAGTGAAAGTTCGGTTGCCCTAAAGGAAGAAGGAACGAGGTCAAAAATCTATTGGTAAACACCAACTTTTATTCATTATTTTGTAAGGATGTTGTCACTGCAAACGTAGCCTTACTGGTTCTCTTAGTAACAAAAGGCCTTGAGTTTGGTGAACTCACAAAGGATGTGTGAAAATGCTGAGGCTGGGAATAGAGTGAAAATTTAGAGCTGCTCAGGAGAGTGAAAATTTAGAGCTGCTTAGAAACATGTTCATGCATTTCAATCCCACATTTTTATGAAGAAGTTCAGTAAATTTCAAGAATTACATATAAGCTATTCCCCTAAATGCGAGCAAGCTGTGTAACAACACCAACAGTCATAATAATGTACAGTTGTGGTTGTAAACCTTTAATGGTATATTTGCTTTATACATTGCTATAATAAAGGAGTGTTCTGCAAAAAAAAAAAAAAGTAAATGATGCACACGGGTTAGTTATTAGTATTAAATTTTAATTACTCTTCCCTGAAGAACTGGTAAAAACTTGGCCTAATATGGAAAAGATAATAGTTTCTTTTTGTTTGTTTCTTTTATGGATTTCCCTTCTATGGTTCTTCAGCGAGTCTTGCCTAACCCTATTCTGTGCTGGAATATTGTTACATGTACTATATGAAACTACTCCTCATATTGATGATTTCACTGTTTGCAGAAAATTCTTAGTTTGTTCACCATTAGTACTGCAAAGAAAGTGTGTCTTCCCTGGAAAACACTTTACAAACTGCCTACTACTAGCATTTATTAATGGAGAATTGAATCTTTCCCTATTTGCTTGTCTACACATTTTGGTTCCCTATGTCTGTGTTCTGTGACTTTGACACTTTTGTTCTTCCTTTTTGCAAAGGGTAGGCTTTATAGTATGTGCTTTATTGGGTAAAGTAACTTCCTGATGGGAACCCCAAATGAACAAGAACCCTATTCAGCAGAAATTCAGATGTCAGGTCATTTCCTGTTAATACCACAAGTACCCCACCAACAAACACACATTATGCACTGTAGCTAAATGGCAACTTAATAACTTATTGCCCAAAGAAATGTGAGACGCAGAAGGCTGGTACCTTGTCTTAGAACATTTAGAATACCAGGTCAGGTGCTGGAAGAGAAACCTGGATATAGGAGCAAGGCACAAGAAGGAAAGAGTATACTACTGGCCAGTTACCAGAATAGAGACACTGCTAGGTAAGAGGAGAGGCTACAGTTCACAAAATAACATGGGAGCTCAAAGGTCATCCCAGTCTCATTTATGGTGAGTAGGACCAAATACCTGTACCACTAGAACAGCAAAGAAGGAGAAAAAGTATTAAGACATTGAGACTAAGGGGTGCCTGGGTGGCTCAGCCAATTGATTGTCCAATTTGGGCTCAGGTCGTGATCTCGCAGTTCATGAGTTCCAGCACCACATTGGGCTCTGTGCTGACAGCTCAGAGCCTGGAGCCAGTTTCAGATTCTGTGCCTCCCTCTCTCTCTCTCTGCCCCTCCCCTGCTTGTGCACTGTCTCTCTCTCTTTCAAAAATAAACAAACATTAAACAAAATTTTCAAAAAAAGATGTTGAGACTAAATACTCAGAAGAGAACAAACCTGGGTTTTGAATCTCCATTCCACCCCTATATGCCTAGAATGATTAATTTCTATGGGCCATGTTTATCACCATGTTTATAGGTAAAAATAACTATTTTTTTATCATTGCTTTCAGAGCTACTGTGTCTGGCAATATTTGGAACATAATCAGCATTTCTTCTTCCCTCTCCACTCTTCCCTTAGGATGGATCTAAGAAGTGGATTGCAGGTGAGCCTGTGATGCAGAATTAATGAGCTCTGCTATGAGACACTGGGAAGGCAGAGCGCGGGCCGACATATTCCACTATAACCAAGGGGAGACAGGGAATCACCGCCAATAACAGCTGCTGAAAGTGGAAGTTGGACAGTACACATACATTTTTTAACAGAGATGATGCCAAAATTATGTCAAGACATGTGCAAGGATGATCATTGTGGCCTTGATTGTAACACAGTGCTTACAAACTGGAAACATTTTGTGTGTGTATTAACAAGGACCTGGTTAAAAAATCATGATCTAGCCATGTGATGGAACAATACGTATCCTTTAAAAAGAACAAAGTAAAACTGTATATGCTAATGGAAGTACCTCCAAGATATGTTGTTAAATGAACAAGCAAGCTCCCAACAGAATGTGGTTTGAGTGTTTGTGTGCATGATATGTTTATGTAAGAATATATGATGATGTATGCATGGAAAATTACTAGAAGCATACACAAAAACTGTCAATGGGGGAGGATATTGTGGAATGGAGTAGGAATGAAGGATGTGCAAAGAGGAAGGCTTTTTACTTAAATTTCTTCAATCTATTGCTTGATTTTTAAAAAATTTATAAGCATGTATGTCTTTTGCAATAAAAATAAAATAAATTGAGGATCCTGGGAAGATGGCAGTGTAGGAGGACGCTGGGCTCACCATGCGTCCTGCTGATCACTTAGATTCCACCTACACCTGCCTAAATAACCCAGAAAACCGCCAGAAGACTAGCAGAACGGAGTCTCTGGAGCCAAGCGCAGACAAGAGGTCCACGGAAGAGGGTAGGAAGGGCGGAGAGGCGGTGCATGCTACACGGACTGGCGGGAGGGAGCCGGGGCGGAGGGGCGGCCCGCTGGCCAAACAGAGCCCCCGAGTCTGGCTTGCAAAAGCGGAGGGGCCGGCCGGAGTGTGTTCCGACAGTGAGAGGGACTTGACATCTGGAAGGTTATAAGCTAACAGCTCTGCTCGGAGAACGGGAGGGCTGGAGGACAACGGGAGGGAGAGTTGTTGAGCCCCGAACGACAGAGCGCAGCTTGGCGGGGAACAAAGGCGCTCGCCAGCGCCATCTCCCTTGCCCATCCCCCAGCCAAAATCCCAAAGGGAACCGGTTCCTGCCAGGGAACTTGCTTGCACCACGCAAACACCCAACGCTGTGCTTCTGTGGATCCATCCCTCTGGCGGGTCTGACTCCCTCCCGGTGCCGCAGGGCCCCTCCCGAAGCGGATCACCGAAGAATAAGTGAGCGGAGCCTGCCCCTCCCGCCCCCTGCACCGTGCCTATCCACCCCAGCTAATACACCAGATCCCCAGCACCACAAGCCTGGCAGTGTGCAAGTAGCCCAGACGGGCCATGCCACCCCACAGTGAATCCCACCCCTAGGAGAGGGGAAGAGAAGGCACACACCAGTCTGACTGTGGCCCTGGCGGTGGACTGGGGACAGACATCAGGTCTACTGCGCCCTGCCCACCAACGCAAGTTATTCAAGACAGAACAGAGGAAGTGCCCCGCAGTCCTGCACCACTCCAGGGACTATCCAAAATGACCAAACGGAAGAATTCCCCTCAGAAGAATCTCCAGGAAATAACAACAGCTAACGAACTGATCAAAAAGGATTTAAACAATATAACAGAAAGTGAATTTAGAATAATAGTCATAAAATTAATCGCTGGGCTTGAAAACAGTATAAAGGACAGCAGAGAATCTCTTGCTACAGAGATCAAGGGACTAAGGAACAGCCAGGAGGAGCTAAAAAATGCAATCAATGAGCTGCAAAATAAAATGGAGACAACTACGGCTTGGATTGAAGAGGCAAAGGAGAGAAGAGGTGAACTAGAAGATAAAGTTATGGAAAAAGAGGAAGCTGAGAAAAAGAGAGATAAAAAAATCCAGGAGTATGAGGGGAAAATTAGAGAACTAAGTGATGCACTAAAGAGAAATAATCTATGCATAATTGGTATTCCAGAGGAGGAAGAGAAAGGGAAAGGTGCTGACGGTGTACTTGAAGAAATAATAGCTGAGAACTTCCTGGATCTGGGGAAGGAAAAAGGCATTGAAATCCAAGAAACAAAGAGAACTCCCTTCAGACGTAACTTGAATCGATCTTCTCCACGATATATCATAGTGAAACTGGCAAAATACAAGGATAAAGAGGAAATTCTGAAAGCAGCTAGGGATAAACGTGCTCTAACATATAAAGGGAGACCTATAAGAGTTGTGACCCATCTCTCTACTGAAACTTGGCAGGTCAGAAAGGAATGGCAGGAGATCTTCAATGTGATGAACGGAAAAAATATGCAGCCGAGAATCCTTTATCCAGCATGTCTGTCATTTAGAATAGAAGGAGAGATAAAGGTCTTCCCAAACAAACAAAAACTGAAGGAATTCGTCACCACTAAACCAGCCCTACAAGAGATCCTAAGGGGGATCCTGTGAGACAAAGTACCAGAGACATCGCTACAAGCATGAAACCTACGGACATCACAATGACTCTAAACCCATATCTTTCTATAATAACATTGAATGTAAATGGACTAAATGCGCCAACCAAAAGAAATAGGGTATCAGAATGGATAAAAAAACAAGACCCACCTATTTGCTGTCTACAAGAGACTCATTTTAGACCTGAGGACACCTTCAGATTGAAAGTGAGGGGATGGAAAACTATCTATCATGTTATTGGAAATCAAAAGAAAGCTAGAGTAGCCATACTTATATCAGATAAACTAGACTTTAAGTTAAAGGCTGTAACAAGAGATGAAGAAGGGCATTCTATAATAATCACAGGGTCTATCCATCAGGAAGAGCTAACAATTATAAATATCTATGCGCCGAATATGGGAGCCCCCAAATATATAAAACAATTACTCACAAACATAAGCAACCTTATTGATAAGAATGTGGTCATTGCAGGGGACTTTAACACTTCACTTACAGAAATGGATAGATCATCTAGACACACGGTCAATAAAGAAACAAGGGCCCTGAATGATACATTGGATCAGATGGACTTGACAGATATATTTAGAACTCTGCATCCCAAAGCCACAGAATATACTTTCTTCTCGAGTGCACATGGAACATTCTCCAAGATAGATCACATACTGGGTCACAAAACAGCCCTTCATAAGTATACAAGAATTGAAATCATACCATGCATACTTTCAGACCACAATGCTATGAAACTTGAAATCAACCACAGGAAAAAGTCTGGAAAACCTCCAAAAGCATGGAGGTTAAAGAACACCCTACTAAAGAATGAGTGGGTCAACCAGACAATTAGAGAAGAAATTAAAAAATATACGGAAACAAACAAAAATGAAAATACAACAATCCAAATGCTTTGGGATGCAGCGAAGGCAGTCCTGAGAGGAAAATACATTGCAATCCAGGCCTATCTCAAGAAACAAGAAAAATCCCAAATACAAAATCTAACAGCACACCTAAAGGAAATAGAAACAGAACAGCAAAGACAGCCTAAATCTAGCAGCAGAAGAGAAATAATAAAGATCAGAACAGACATAAACAATATAGAATCTAAAAAAACTGTAGAGCAGATCAACGAAACCAAGAGTTGGTTTTTTGAAAAAATAAACAAAATTGATAAACCTCTAGACAGGCTTCTCAAAAAGAAAAGGGAGATGACCCAAATAGATAAAGTCATGAATGAAAATGGAATTATTACAACCAATCCCTCAGAGATACAAGCAATTATCAGGGAATACTATGAAAAATTATATGCCAACAAACTGGACAACCTGGAAGAAATGGACAAATTCCTGAACACCCACATGCTTCTAAAACTTAATCAGGAGGAAATAGAAAGCTTGAACAGACCCATAACCAGCGAAGAAATTGAATCAGTTATCAAAAAAACTCCCAACAAATAAGAGTCCAGGACCAGATGGCTTCCCAGGGGAATTCTACCAGACGTTTAAAGCAGAGATAATACCTATCCTTCTCAAGCTATTCCAAAAAATAGAAAGGGAAGGAAAACTTCCAGACTCATTATATGAAGCAAGTATTACTTTGATTCCTACACCAGACAGAGACCCAGCAAAAAAAGAGAACTACAGGCCAATATCCCTGATGAATATGGATGCAAAAATTCTCATTAAGATACTAGCAAATAGAATTCAACAGCATATAAAAAGAATTATTCACCGTGATCAAGTGGGATTCATTCCTGGGATGCAGAGCTGGTTCAACATTTGCAAATCAATCAATGTGATACATCACATTAATAAAAGAAAAGATAAGAACCATATGATCCTGTCAATTGATGCAGAAAAGGCCTCTGACAAAATTCAGCAACCTTTCTTAATAAAAACCCTCGAGAAAGTTGGGATAGAAGGAACATACTTAAAGATCATAAAAGCCATTTATGAAAAGCCCACAGCTAACATCATCCTCAATGGAGAAAAACTGAGAGCTTTTTCCCTGAGATCAGGAATATGACAGGGATGTCCACTCTCACCGCTGTTGTTTAACATAGAGTTGGAAGTTCTAGCGTCAGCAATCAGACAACAAAAGGAAATCAAAGGCATCAAAATTGGCAAAAATGAAGTTAAGCTTTCACTTTTTGCAGATGGCATGATATTATACATGGAAAATCCGATAGACTCCACCAGAAGTCTGCTGGAACTGATACATGAATTCAGCAAAGTTGCAGAATACAAAATCAATGTACAGAAATCAGTTGCATTCTTATACACTAATAATGAAGCAACAGAAAGACAGATAAAGAAACTGATCCCATTCACAATTGCACCAAGAAGCATAAAATACCTAGGAAAAAATCTAACCAAAGATGTAAAAGATCTGTATGCTGAAAACTATAGAAAGCTTATGAAGGAAATTGAAGAAGATATAAAGAAATGGAAAAACATTCCGTGCTCATGGATTGGAAGAATAAATATTGTCAAAATGTGAATACTACCCAAAGCTATCTACACATTCAATGCAATCCCAATCAAAACTGCACCAGCATTCTTCTTGAAACTAGAAGAAGCAATCCTAAAATTCATATGGAACCACAAAAGGCCCTGAATAGCCAAAGTAATTTTGAAGAAGAAGCCCAAAGCAGGAGGCATCACAATCCCAGACTTTAGCCTCTACTACAAAGCTGTAATCATCAAGACAGCATGGTATTGGCACAAAAACAGACACATAGACCAATGGAATAGAATAGAAACCCTAGAACTAGACCCACATACGTATGGCCAACTAATCTTTGACACAGCAGGAAAGAACATCCAATGGAAAAAAGACAGTCTCTTTAACAAATGGTGCTGGGAGAACTGGACAGCAACATGCAGAAGGTTGAAACTAGGCCACTTTCTCACACCATTCACAAAAATAAACTCAAAATGGATAAAGGACCTGAATGTGAGACAGGAAACCATCAAAACCCTAGAGAAGAAAGCAGGAAAAGACCTCTCTGACCTCAGCCACAGCAATTTCTTACTTGACACATCCCCAAAGGCAAGGGAATTAAAAGCAAAAATGAACTACTGGGACTTTATGAAGATAAAAAGCTTCTGCACAGCAAAGGAAACAACCAACAAAACTAAAAGGCAACCAACGGAATGGGAAAAGATATTTGCAAATGACATATCAGACAAAGGGCTAGTATCCAAAATCTATAAAGAGCTCACCAAACTCCACACCCGAAAAACAAATAACCCAGTGAAGAAATGGGCAGAAAACATGAATAGACACTTCTCTAAAGAAGACATCCGGATGGCCAACAGGCACATGAAAAGATGCTCAACGTCGCTCCTCATCAGGGAAATACAAATCAAAACCACACTCAGATATCACCTCACGCCAGTCAGAGTGGCCAAAATGAACAAATCAGGAGACTATAGATGCTGGAGAGGATGTGGAGAAACGGGAACCCTCTTGCACTGTTGGTGGGAATGCAAATTGGTGCAGCCACTCTGGAAAACAGTGTGGAGGATCCTCAAAAAATTAAAAATAGACCTACCCTATGACCCAGCAATAGCACTGCTAGGAATTTACTCAAGGGATACAGGAGTACTGATGCATAGGTGCACTTGTACCCCAATGTTTATAGCAGCACTCTCAACAATAGCCAAATTATGGAAAGAGCCGAAATGTCCATCAACTGATGAATGGATAAAGAAATTGTGGTTTATATACACAATGGAGTACTATGTGGCAATGAGAAAGAATGAAATATGGCCCTTTGTAGCAACGTGGATGGAACTGGAGAGTGTTATGCTAAGTGAAATAAGCCATATAGAGAAAGACAGATACCATATGTTTTCACTCTTATGTGGATCCTGAGAAACTTAACAGAAATCCATGGGGGAGGGGAAGGGAAAAAAAAGAGGTTAAAGTGGAAGAGAGCCAGAGCATAGGAGACTCTTAAAATCTGAGAACAAACTGAGGGTTGATGGTGGGTGGGAGGGAGGGGAGGGTGGGTGATGGGTATTGAGGAGGGCACCTTTTGGGATGAGCACTGGGTGTTGTAAGGAAACCAATCTGACAATAAACTTCATATATTAAAAAAAAAAAAAAGAAAAGAAAGAAATTAAAATGTTCCTTAAAATCTACTTAGCAGTCGGGGGGAGGAGGAGGGAGAGACAAAAAAAAAAATTCCCCAAGATAGCAAGAGATGGTTAAGAAATTAAAATTCCCCTAGGGCTTTTTATGTTCAAAATTCGAAGCAGAGGGTCCCTAAGACATGATTAACATTCATGCTGAACACAAGCAGGAAATAGGATAATGAAAATCATGTACATGACCTGAAGGAACCCACAGGTAGGATATTTAGAGAAAATGTCTGGATATTTGTTCATACTCATTTTAGCAGTTCAATCCTGGCTGCCCATTATAATCACCTGGGGAGTTTTAAAATCTACCAAAACCCACTGGCAAAGATGCTGACTTAATTGGTCTGGGGAGGGGCCAAAGCATGGGTATGTTTTAAAAAAAAAAAAACCAGGCAATTCTTGTGTAGTCAGGATAAAAAAACCATCTAAGAATGCTTTTTACCCTCAGGGTAATCAAAATGCAATTATTGACCATCTACTATACACCAGGTTCTGTGCTAGGCATGAACTATACAAATATGAAGTGATTTAAAAAACATTTAGGAATGGGCTAAGGAACTGAAGAGACATTTTCCAAAGAAGATATACAGATGGCCAATAGACACATGAAAAGACTCTCAATATCACTAGTCATCAGAGAAATGCAAATCAAGCCACAATGAGCTATCCCCTCCCATCTGTTAGAACGGCTAGTTTCAAAAAGATAAAGAGATACTGATGACCGAGTGTTCGCAAAGATATGGAGAAAAGAGATCCCTTGTGCACTGTTGGTGGGAATGTAAACTGGTGCAGAAAACATTTTGGATGTTCCTCAAAAAAATAAAAATAAAGCTACCATATGATCCAGCAGTTCCACTTTTGGGTATATTTCCAAAGGAAATGAAATTACTATCTCATATCTGCACTCTCTTGTTTATTTCTAGCATTATTCACAACAGCCAATATATGGAAACAAACTGTCTATCAATGTTTGAATAAAGTGTGGTATACATATACAATGGAATATTATTTAGTCATGATAAAGAAATCCTGCTATTTGCAACAACATAGATAGGCCTTGATGGCATTATGCTAAGCGAAATAAGTCAGAGAAAGGCAAATGCTGTATGATCTCACTTATATACGGAATCTAAAAAAGCTTAATTCATGGAAGCAGAGAGTGGTTACCAGGAACTGGGGGGTGGGGAAAATGGAGAGATGTTGGTCAAAGAATATAAACTTCCACTTATAAGATGAATAAGTTCTGGGGATCTAACGTACAGCATGATGATTATAGTTAACAATATTGTATTACATTACTTGAAAGTTGCTAAGAGAGTAAGTCTTAAGTGTTCTCACACACACACACACACACACACACAATGGTAATTATGTGACAAAACTGAAGGAGTCAGCTAATGCTATGGCGGTAATCATTCTGCCATATATGTGTATTAAATCAACATGTACACCTCAAATTTACATAATGTTATGTTAATTACATCTCAATAAAATTGGATAAATATCAATCAATCAATCAATCTAAGGACCACCCCTCTAAAAGTAGTTAGGGCAAGTGACAGGATATTTGGATTTGGTACTTTATTTAATCTTTCTGTAACTGTGCAATTTGTGGATGACAGTGGAAAATACTTTAAAAGTAAGGAGTGGCATACAAAATAATAAGTTCTATTTTAATATTAGATAACTGAATAAAATAGGTTCAGTGGTATTTGTACCAATCACATACAAACTACCTTATATGTGATAAGAAGTATCCCAAGAGCTTGCCTCATACCTGAGCCATCTTACTCCAAGTGTGGTCCACGGGCCAGCAACATGATCATTATCATTGGGAGCCTGCTTGAAATGCAGAATCTCCAGCTTCAAGCAAACCTATGAAATCACAATCACCATCAAACAAAATCTCCAGGTGATTAGTAGGCACATTTAAGTTGAGAAGCTTTGTGTTAATTCTTAGAAGAATTTAAAATATTTTAGCCCTCCTTGACCAAATCCTATGTTACTGACATTAACTACAGATTTGGTTATCCTAAAATTGAATGACTTGCTTTACAAAGAATCACAAGAGGTATACATCCCAACGACTTCTCTAACAACAAAGACGTTAAGAGAACTTTTTAGCAGCTACTATATGCTGGGCACAATAGATATTTTATAAATATTATTTTCACAAAAACTCTAAAGAGGTAGCTAGGTATTTTTTTCCTCATTTATTGATGAGTCAATTGAGATTCAGGGAAATTAACGTCTCAACACTGATAAATGACAAAACTAAAATTTAAATTCAGTTCTGATTAGGTGCGCCTGGGTGGCTCAGTCAGTTGAGCGTCTCACTTCAGCTCAGGTCATGATCTTGCAGTTCAGGAGTTCAAGTCCCACATGGGGCTCTGTGCTGACAGCTGAGAGCCTGTTTTGGATTCTGTATCTCCCTCTCTCTCTGCCCCTCCCCTGCTCACGCTCTGTCTCTCTCTCAACAATAAACATTAAAAACTAAAAATAAATATAAATAAATAAATAAATTCAGTTCTGATTAAAACCTCAGTTGTTTCACTATACTCCATTGGCTTTTCAATGTTGGTCATAACTGTGATGCCATAGTATGTACTACACTTTCAAAAAGTTATTAAAAATTATTTTTAAATTATTTCAAAAATCATTAAAATAATCTCTAATTAATTTAAAGTTAGAGATATTACAGGACTATAGAATAAAAAGGGGGAAAAGATAGATCCTAATCTATAAGTTGGCCAATCATGTGTTACATTTTATTTCATACACACACACACACACACACACACACACACACACACAGTTTTACTTTGCACAGTAATGTGATCTATTAGTGTATTCAGAAACCTTGTAGTGAAAATTTTCACACCCTGAAATGCAGCCAAGGGGAACATTTTTTTCAAATTGCAATTAAACTAATAAAAGTAGGTTTATATAAAAAGAAAGATGGAGCTCTTCAATACAGAAAATGTGCAAATGTATATACAGACCAGCTTCTAAGTGGATCTTATCTTTCTTGAAAAAATGCCAAAGTAGAAAATTGGTCTGAGATGAAAAAAGTCTTGTCATCATCTATCATAAAAATATGACATTCAATCCATTTCCTTTCTTTGAAGACTGATTAAACTTCAGATGGAATTCAGTTAATAAATGCACATTAGCACCATATATCCCCAAGGCATATCTCTCACAGTAACAAAGCTTCTCCCCCCTGATCTGTGTTAGGTCCGACCTTGGACTTTGGACTTGAACAATTTTTGTGGCAAACAGTTGTTGTGCTAGCCAGGTAAAGTCAGTCTTTTCTTACTGCTGCTAAAAAAAAAAAGCAATAGAAGACTATTCACTGACCACAGAAATTACACACGTTCAGCATGGCTGGACCTATGTGGATATACATATATCCAGTCATGATGAAAATATTCAAACAGGGAACTATACCAAGGTGATATGAAGAATTTAATTTAATATGAGGTCTCTAAATACTATCTTTGACTATGCTTCTGTGGTTCATGGTGCACGTTGAAGAGTTGATTGAATTTGGCATTTATATTCAATCAGTCGCCACATCTTTTTAGTTCTGTGAGTGGCTGAGAGGGCAAATTAATTAAAAACTGAAGACTAAGAAAAGGTGTAAAAATAATAAATAGATCTATCTCACAAGGGATGTTTAAGAAAAGGCCAGATGTGTGACAATTCCCATTAGCTAGTAAAAACATGACTCATCCTAAGTGTGTAAGCTGTCAAAACTTCATCCAGTCTTAACACTCCCATGCAAATAAACAGCATCGTAACTTAAATATCAAGATCTCTGAAAAACACTTGATTTTCCGTTTTAAAAAAAGGACGGTGAAATTAATGAAAAACTGACGTGGGTATGCAGAGGGAATGCACTTAAAAACAAATCTCCCAACTGAGAAAATTTCTCCATGAAGTATAGAAAGAAAATAGTTTTTATTATTGAATAAGCAGTAAGCCAGAAAGTGATACCCATCACAAGCAACCCTCTAAGAGATTGCAAGAACAGAAAGTAATCTCACCCTTTTATATAGCCAGGCAGATACAACTCAACATACATATGTTCGGAAGATAATCGATCGTTTTCAAGCAAGAGGGCTTGGCAGAGCCATTCATCACACATGTTTCATCCTAACTTAATCCACTAATTGGGATAACCATCTGTGTTAAGTTTATTGGCTTTATCCAGGAGAACAACAAGCTCATATATTCATGACAGAAGGTAGTCGTTTTGCAGCTTGGAGTAAGAGGGCCACCAAAGTGAGGCTCCTACAGTCTCCCCTAAAACTGGGAGATAGGGATGCTACCTCCCTTGGTGTTTACATTTCAAAGAGATGACTCCACAGTCTTGGACCTTGCTCTGTCATAAGGCCAACAAAAGGCTTATTTAGTCTTCAAAAATATTTATATACATTTCAAAAAGAAGTATGTGTAAAGACAAGTTTTCTAAGGCATTTCTTTTAAGCTTTTAATTCCAGTTAGTTAACATACAGTCTTGTATTAGTTTCAAGTGTACAAGTTCAACACTTCCATACCTCACCCAGTGCCCATCACAACTACCCTTCTTAATCCCCATCACACATTAACCCAATCCTCCACCCTCCTCCCCTCTGGTAAATATCAGTTTGTTCTCTATAATCAGGAGTCTGTTTCTTGGTTTGCCTCTCTTTTTCCCTTTGCTCATTTGTTTCATTTCTTAAATTCCACATATGAGTAAAATCAAATGGTATTTGTCTTTCTCTGACTGACTTATTTCGCTTAGCATTACACTCTCTGGCTCCAACCATGTGATTGCAAATGGCAATATTTCACTCTTTTTTATGGCTGAGTAATAGTCCATTGTATATACATGCCACTTCTTTATCCATTCATCAGTATGGATACTTGGACACTTGGGCTGTTTCCATAATTTGACTATTGTAAATAGTGCTGCTATAAACATAGGGGTGCGTGTATCCCTTTGAAATAGCGTTTTTGTATCCTTTGGTAAACACCCAGTAGTGCAATTCCTACCTCATAGGATAATTCTATCTTTAACTTAGTGAGGAACCTCCATACTGTTATCCAAAGCAGCTGCACCAGTTCGCATTCCCACCAACAGTGTAAGAGGTTTCCTTTTCCTCCACATCTTCACCAACACCTGTTGTTTCCTATATTGTTGGTTTTAGCCATTCTGATAGGTGTGAAGTGGATCTCATCATGGTTTTGATTTGCAATTTCCTGATGGTAAGTGATGATGAGCATGTGTCTGTTGGCCATCTGGATGTCTTCTGTGGAGAAATGTCTGTGCATGTCTTCTGCCCATTTTTATCAGATTATTTGTTTTTTGGGTGTTGGATTTTAAAGTTATTTACATATTTTGGATACTAGCCCTTTATCAGATATGCCATTTGTGAATATCTTCTCCCATTCCATAGGTTGCCTTTTAGTTTTGTTGATTGTTTCCTTTGCTGTGCAGAAGCGTTTTATTTTGATTAAGTCCCAAAAGTTTATTTTTGCTTATGGTTCCTTATTTCAGGAGACATATCTAGAAAAAAGTTGCTGTGGCTGATGTCAGAGAAGTTACTGCCTGTGTTCTCTTCTAAGATGTTTATGGTTTCAGGTCTCACACGTAGGTGTTTAGTCCATTTTGAATTTATTTTTGTGTTTTATGTAAGAAAGTGGTCCAGTTTCTTTCTTTTGCATGTTGCTGTCCAGTTTTCCCAGCACTATTTGTTGAAGAGACTGTCCTTGTCCCATTGGATATTCTTTGCCACTTTGTTGAAGATTAATTGACCATAGAGTTGTAGGTTTATTTCTGGGTTTTCTCTTCTGTTCCATTGATCTATGTGTCCATTTTTGTTCCAGCACCATACAGTTTTGATTACTACAGCTTTGTAATATAACTTGAATTCTGGTATTGTGATGCCTCCAGCTTTGCTTTTCTTTTTCAGGATTGGCTATTCATGGTATATTGTGGTTCAATATACATGTTAGGACTGTTTGTTCAAATTCTGTGAAAAATGCTCTTGGTATTTTGACAAGGATTACATTAAATGTGTAGATTGTTTTGGGTAGTGTAGACATTTTAGCCATTTGTTCTCCCAATCCATGAACATGGAATGTATTTCCATTTCTCTGTGTCATCTTGAATCTCTTTCATGTGTTTTTTATAGTTTTCAGAGTATAGGTCTTTCACTCCTTTCGTTAGGTTTATTCCTAGGTATCTTATTATTTTGGGTACAGTTGTAAATGGGATTATTTTCTTAATTTCTGTTTCTGCTGCTTCATTGAAAGTGGTGTATAGCAATGCAACCGATTTGTGCACATGGATGTATCCTGTGATTTTACTATATTCATTTATCAGCTGTAGTAGCTTTTTGGTGGAGTCTTTCAGGTTTTCTATATGGAGTATCATGTCATCTACAAAAAGTGAAAGTTTTACTTCTTCCTCACCAATTTGGATGCCTTTTATTTCTTTGTGTTGTCTAATTGCTGCGACCAGGAAGGACTTCGGTTACTATGTTGAATAAAAGTGGTCATGGTGGACAACCTTGTCTAGTTCCTCATCTTAGGGGAAAAGCTCTCAGGTTTTCCCCATTAAGGATGATGTTAGCTGTGGGTTTTTAATACATGGACTTTATTATGTTGAAGTATGTTCCCTGTAAACCTACTTTGTTGACAGTTTCTATCATGAATGGTTGGTGTACTTTGGCCAATGCCTTTTCTGCATCTATTGAAATGATTATATGCTTCTTATCCTTTCTCTTATTGATTGATTTGTGAATACTGAACCACCCTTGCAACCCAGGAATAAATCTCACTTAATTGTGTGAATGATTTCTTAAATATATTGTTGAATTCAGTTTGCTAGCCTTTTATCGAAGATTTTTGCATCTATGTTCATCAGGAATACTGGATATAGTTCTCTTTTCTCAGTGGTGCCTTTATCTGGTTTTTGGTGTCAGGATAGTGCTGGCTTCATGGAATGAATTTGGGAGTTCTTTCCCTTTCTATTTTTTTTTTTTTTTGGAATGTTTTGAGAAGAATAGGTATTAACTTTTCTTCAATGTTTGGTAGAATTCACCTACAAAGCCACCTGGCCCTGGACTTTCATTTGTTAGGAGTTCTTTGATTACTGATGCATTTTTTTGCTGGTTACCAATCTGTCCAAGTTTTCTATTCCTTCCTGTTTCAGTTTTGGTAGTTTATATGTTTCTAGGAATCTATCCATTTCTTCTAGGTTGTCCAATTTGTTGGCATATAGTTTTTCATAATACTCTCTTATAATTGTTTGTATTTCTGTGGGCTGTTGGTTGTTATTTCTCCTCTTATTTGTCACTTTATGTATCTGAGTCCTTTCTCTCTCTCCCTCTCTCTCTTTCTCTCTTTTTACAAGTTTTCTAAAGCATTTTTAAAGTAAATGCTCTGAGAAAAAGGAGAGAGAAGTTTCATCCCTTGGTTTCAAATGGGAGAATTAAGCCTCTTTCTTTTAATTTGTATTTGTCATTATAGGTAGCATAACATACACAGATAGTTTCCTTTTCCCACCTGCCCAAAGGAATAGTAAGAACACCTGATGAGAAGATGAACAGCTTCTGTCAGGTCATAGCAAATCTCTGGCTTTGCAAGTTGGATCCCACCACTTAAATGTTCTGGGCCTTAATTTTCTAACTCAGAAAGTGAGGCTATTAAGGCTTACCTCATAGGATTGCTACCGAGATTAAATTAAAGGTAAAAAATTAAATGCATATGAAGCGCTTCATAAACGATGAGACCCTGTTCCAGTGAGCAGTTGTCGTTTATGTATGCTTCCACTAAGCCTAGGTTGGTCTCCTAGCAAGGCCCTCCAGTTATTTCCTGCTGTGCAAAATCCCACTAGCAAAGACTTATTCTGTACCCCCTGAAAATGCAGATGCTCTCAGACAATTAACACATTAGCATCATATCCAAGTCAATGAGAATATGTTTACCTTCTGTAAACTCCAGAGAGCAGTCTATGTTGGAGAGCAGTGTAGAGTTCAAACCCTACACTGGACCCTAGAGAATGGAAGGGGGAGTCATATCAAAAACATCACAAGGACGATAGCCCTTCCCAAGGGTATGTAGAAAAATGACCTGGAGTTAAGAATTTTCATCATTCTGGCACATTACTTCCTCTTTTTAGGAGAAGACACAGGACATACATTTCAAAACATTCCCTTGTTCAAATTCTCTCTATCCAAATTAAGTTTGTTATTTCCCTTGTTTCTAAATTCTAAAATTAGAGTTCATGAAGAAGGGGCACAATTATAATATCATGTAAAAAAGGAGAACCAAAAGATTATCCAATGCTCAGGAAAGGATGTTGTTGCTGTTTTATTAGGCACAAGAAGAACATACATCATTTTCACAGATGTGTGGTTTAATAAGAGTCTGTTTCTCAGAAAAGCTAAGAAATTACCCTGTGCACCACAGTGTGACTTTCCTTTTAAAATCCTGAATACACCCCATAAAAGTAAAGCATAAGCCTAAAGCCAAATAGCTTAAGGCAGAAGGTAAATTTAGAGCCAGGCGATTCTGGCATAGGGCTCTACTCCAAAACACACTCGGAGGTTTGCCAACACATGGAAAACTTGCTGTCATAAGGAAACAAAGGCAACTACTCAATGACATCGGAATCCAATGTCTGTGGGTTTTACTGCAAGGAGGATATGGGAATCAGGTTTTGCAAATAGGACTTTTTGGGTCCTTCTGCCTAACATAAGGCACACTACACATACATGTGTGCTCACACATACTAATTCCTAAGGTGGAAAAGAGAAAATTGTAAATGGTCCTGGATGGTAAACAATAAAGACAAAGAGATGCATGTGTTTGAACTTTAAAACAACAAACCAATAATAATAGCTGACAGTTACAGATGCCTAAGGGATCAGGCACTATTCCAGGGGCTTTGCACATATTAATTCATTCAATCCTTACAGCAATCCTATGAGTGGAGTACTATTACAACTTCATTTTAAAGAGAAAGAAACAGTGTGGAGGTTCCTTAAAAAACTAAAAATAGAATTACCCTTCAACCCAGTAATAGCACTATTAGGAATTTATCCAAAGGATACAGGAGTGCTGATTCATAGGAGCACATGTATCCCAATGTTTATAGCAGCACTTTCAATAATAGCCAAATTATGGAAAGAGCCCAAATGTCCATCAACTGATGAATGGATAAAGAAGATGTAGCTTATATACACAATGGAATACTACTTGGCAATGAGAAAAATGAAACCCTGCCATTTGCAACAACGCGGATGGAACTGGAGGGTACCTAAGTGAAATAAGTCAGTCAGAGAAAGACATATCATATGTTTTCACTCATATGTAGAACTTGAGAAACTTAACAGAAGATCACAGGGGAAGAGAAGGGGAAAAAATAGTTTCAAACAGAGAGGGGGGCAAACCATAAGAGACTCTTAAACACAGAGAACAAACTGAGGGGAGGAGAGGGAAAAATGGGTGATGGGCATTGAGGAGGGCACTTGCTGGGATGAGCATTAGGTGTTATATATAAGTGACGAATCACAGAAATCTACCCCGACGCCAAGAGCACGCTGTATACACTGTGCGCTAGCTAACTTGACAATAACTTATAAATAAATACATACATACCTACATACATACATAAATGGAAACAAAACTCAGAAAGGTCAAATACTTTCCTGAGTTTGCACGGCCAATCAGGGTAGAGTTGAGATTCCAACCCAAGCAGTCTGGCTACAGAGTCCAGGGTTCTTACCACACCAATGCATTTTTTTTCAGAGATCTTACAAGCAGACCCTTTTGGGCAATCTAGTACTTACGTTCTAATTCACATCCTCATTTTTTGCTCTAGGTGGTTCAGAGAGTAAGTCTTTTCTGTTCCAAACATTGAAAGATCCATGTTTCCCAGTTCACAGTGCAGGACTGATATCCACACACAGCCTGTCCATACAATTCAAATATACATAGAATCAGTAAGTTGCTTTATCTGCATAGTGGAATACAAGACAATTTCATTTTTTGTTACCAAACTAAAGTTATTAATTTACTCTATGATGGTTTTTGTGATTTTATCTTAATGTGCTTTTGATACTTCCAAAATATCACATTTATTTAAATAAATTAACAAGATTAACAAATTAGGCTCAAGGAAATTATTTATTTTTTACCAAATTAGCTCATTGCTAAATGATGCTAAGAACAAGTAACAACTAAAACTACGGTGATTTCATCATTAATGTTGTGCTTATTTAAATTATTTTATATTAAATAATATCATTGAGTAAAACATGTCTATTACAATTTATTCCCCTCTGACTCTCAATCCCCTAATCTACTCCTGGACCAGTACAACACTGTTTTAAATTTAAAGGAGAAAGACCACTTATTCTTTTGAATAGAGATTTATAAATCTCCATTTTATAATACTCAACACTCACTCATGATTAAAAATAATAAGTAAGTCAGGAATATAAGGAGTCATTTAGCCAGATAAGAAGTATTTACTATTTAAGTCAGGAGCTAAACAAGTATGTCTGCTATTATAGGTACTCATCAGTGTTGTTCTGGAAGGCAAGGCAATGGATCAGCCAAGAAAAACTAATAAGAAAAATAATCTCTGGAAAGAAAAAGATAAAAATCACCACTTTAAAATAATGATTGTATTTTATGGTAATATTTTTAAATAATAATGATAATGATTTTCTTCCTATACAGTCTAAGATGAGCAATTTTCTTATTTTCCATCATTTTGTTGATGGCGTTGTTTCTAATTTCTTGGGGATTTCCTCAATTTTACCTTCCATCACTGTTTTAATTTCCTGGAGCTTTTCTTCTTCTCTAATGTTCCCCTTTTCCTCTTATCCTGCTTCTCTTAAAAAAATAAATGCAATCTCTTCTCATCTCTGGAAATACTAGTTTGTTTCCTAATGTTTTCTTACTCCTTGCATTTTGCTATTTGCTATGAATTTCCCTCTTCCTTGTGCTTCTCACTTTGCTTTGGGTCTGTGTTTTTCATCCTAGAGGCTTTCATTAAATCCCTGGTGATCTTGGTGGATCTATTTATATTTAAGGGTCACCGTGGGAAGCTCCTGGGTGGGGGTAGAGTTTTCTGACTTCTGGGCTTTAGTTCAGGCTGGCCAAGCAAGAAATTCACCATTTCTCTGGGTCACCCACAAATCACTAAAGATCTTTCTCTTGGATTCATTTCTTTTCTCACATCTATTTAAGTATTAATGTGACTTCTAGAGATATTAATGCCAAGCAGGAGAGAGGAATGAAGGCATTCCTCATTCCATATGCAGGCCTTCACTTAAATATCCATTTTCTGGATGTGGCCGCCACCCTGTCCTCAGGTGTGCCCAGTTGCCCTGAGACCATCTCCTGCCTGGCTCAATTTCTCCAGAGTAGAAGAGGAATCTGGCTGCAAGAGGTGGTAAGTCTTATGTACTTTCATCTTCCAAAATTCTCTTGACATCTCTTATTTGTTATTTTATCCTTTCCATTTTGATCCTATCTGGGTTTAAGAAGGCAGTGGAGACAAATACCTTTGTCAATCTGCCATGTGTAATGAGTAACCCATGCTTGAATATTAGTCCAAGCTTTATCCTTATAGCAATTCCTCAGTATGAATGCGTTATTAGTTTAGGAATACAAGAAGCTCAAATCCACAATATTTGAGCTGAAAAAGTGACCAAGAATAAAAGATGCAGCACCTAAAAATGTTAAATTCTGAGAAGCCACTGCAGGGGTTGCAAAAATTCTGGCAAGTTCTCAACTTGAGCAGTAACATGCCTGTTCAAAAGTCCTGGGACACAGACCAGAAATGGGAATTTCAAGGCCAGGTGTTCTTGAATCTCTGCTCCTGAACAGCAAGGGGACACTTTTAAGAAATCTCTTTAATGTATCCTTATTTCATTGAATTATGGGTACTGGCCCTAAAGATTAGAAACTAGGCAGAATCATCCTGCAGAGAAAGACAAAAAGTCCAAAGCTTTTCTTTAAATCCATTATAATATCAGATCTGTTAGATGACACACAAGGCCCTATGTGTAGTTTATGTGTTTTGGACAAAAGTAAGTATCTTAAAACTTCAAGGATTTTCAAATAGAGGCTCAGAGATTACCCTAATTCCAGGCAATCACAACTGGATGAGAGGGGTTGATTTAATTACAGGAGAACACAGAGGAGAAAGTAGTTGGGGTTATTAGGTGGCACAAAACTTACACGACGATCACCGAGAATCAAAAACATTCCTTGTGGTCATTGTCACCTTCTCTGAATGTGTTCTTGAAATTGATACATGGTCTTTAGCTTTCACAGTACAAGAAATGGCTGGGGCCCAGACAACTAGTCCTAGATCTCCAGAAATAAAGTGAAGAGGATTCAGATCATATATCGTTGGACTAAATCCATATTTGTTTGTAGTACATCTAAAATCAAGTTTCCTGGTTGATGAAATTCAGACTGCGCAAAGAAGACTAACTGCTACCCAGAGAGGCCTGGAAACTGCTGTACATAATTCAATATGATATTTAAGAGCAAAACAAAACAAAAATCACCACAGCATTCTTTAAATATCAAAATACTCTAGAGTAAATAAGGAAGAATTCAAATTATAAACCTTGAAGCAAACATGCTTTTACAGTAATCATCTATTTCACAACAGTGAATAAGACATTCCAGGAGCTCATTCTGTGGGGAGTTTGGAAAGAAAAAGAAAACAGTCCTCTAGTCAATGAGATAAGACAGAATAAAACACATCAGCAGCAACAAAACAACAGACAAACAAGCAAAAAACCCCACAATTGACAGAAACATAAAGCTTAAACAAGTAAGTACTCATCAACATTACATGTTAATCCTATGTGTAGAAGTATTCAGAAAAGACGATGAGGGCTTCTCGAATGATGAAATGGGTGCATGTTAGCCCCCATTGTTGAGATCTGAAAAAGAGAGCATTCCTCTCTTATATCCCCCATATCCCCTATTAGGTCATCAACCTAGACATAATTCCTTAAGATTAATTCAGTCTCAGTCATGGCATTTTTTCCTCCTGAATCACTGTTTTTTTTTTTAAGTTTATTTATTTAGTTTGAGAGTGGGGGAGGGGGAGAGGGAATCTCAAGCAGGCTCTGCAGGTCAGCGCAGAGCCTGACCCAGGGCTCGATCCCACGAACCATGAAATCAAGACCTGAGCCGAAATCAAGTCAGACCCTGACCCAAGCCACCAAGGAGCCCCCGGAATCACTTGTTTCCTTTTCCCTGTTTCTGACAGTAAGCTGAAGCTTACCCAGTATTCAGACTGCTACATGATTACATCATAGGCCACCAAAGCAAAGGAAGCAAGTTCAGTTACTATGGACATTGCTGTCTTGGACTTGTGGGCAATAGCAGCAGCCACACAGACCAATTTTAAATGGATTATTGGCAGGATATATAGAGATTATCCTGTCGAAAATCAACAGAGGATATATATTATGTTATTTACCCATGGAGAAAGGCCATCTTTTTATCTCCTTGAGCTCATTCATTTTAACCGAATATAACCTGGAAAAACCTAATGCGGTGCTTAATAAATAAGATGGGAAGTAGGACTTTTTTTTAATGAATATTTATCTGAGAGAGAGCAAGCACAATCAGGGGCGGGCAGAGAGAGAGGGACATACAGAATCTGAAGCAGGCTCCAGGCTGCCAGCTCAGAACCAGATGTGGGGCTCGAACCCACGAATCATGAGATCATGACCTGAGCTGAAGTCGGATGCTTAACCGACAGCCACGCAGCATCCTGGGAAGTAGGATTTTCACTGGAAAACAAAACAAGACAGAAAGATAGAAAGTAGGATATATTTGTTCTCTGAAATTCTGCTTCAGAAACGTTATAGCCAACGCCTACTATTCTTTTAGAACCACTTGCTGATATTGCTATCATTCTTTTGATTTGTTTTCATAGAGTAGTAGACATAAAACTGACTTTCATAACAGCTCTTCTTGTTAACAAATGAAACATCTCTCTTCTTGTCTTTCTTGCAAACTAAGGTGCGGATTATGTAATAATGATGGCTTAAATGAGGTTCTCCCTTAAGCAGACCCTGAGCCAAGAATCTGGATACAAGTGATTTATTAAGGACGTGCTATTCAAAGAGATAATGAGAAGTAGGAGGAGGACTGGGAAGGGGGCCAAGTCAAGGAAAGGGTATGTTTTAGAGAGGAAGTCCTAGGCCTGGCCTGACCCTGTGGGGAGATTGAGAGCAGAAATTATACCTTAAAGGTTCTCCATCTGGAAGCAGAGAAGCTGAGCTTTTGTACTCCATCCCCCATTTGTTGGTTGCTGGTCCACAGAAAGGATGGGGAGGACTCTTCCAGGCTCCTTCACCTCTCCATTCTGGCTCTCTTGGCAATCCTGTGAAGGTACAGGAGTGGATTATTAGCAGGGTCAAATCAGAGGATTGATCCAAATGCCTCTAGGCAGGGCACCTTGTATCTGCTAAGAAGGGTATTCATGCTGTGTTCTTTTAACCTGGAACAGAAAGTTTCTCTTCTTCTTACATCACTATGATCTACATCCTATTCATAATCTCCTTTTGAGGATCCCTACTTTTTGAGATCTGCTGCTTGACAGTCTCTAAGCCCTAAGTCTTTCTCTCATATTGCATCATCTCTGATACTATAACATAAAGCATTTGTATTATCAGCCTGTGCCAAAGGACCCCAGCAAAGGCATTCCCCAATCTAAGGGTGTCGGCCTAGTTGGGTAACCTAAGGATGAAAGCCCTTTAAGTGCTTTAATTGAGGTAGGACTGAGAGGGAAGAAGGAGACTGAGTTCTTGGAGAGTCCATTCCATGGTCTTCAAACTGGCCTTGGGCCAGATGTACCAAACGTGTTATACTGTTGCGTTTGGAGAGAATCCGGATAGCTTTGAGAAGGTCTCACAGACACTTCTTTGCCTGACTCCCAGAGCACTAGCTTAGGGCCTGTGTGGGCTCAGGCCTGGGAGGGAAAATAGGACAGAAGGAAAAGTGAGTCTTCCTCCCTAATTACCAAGAACCATAATTCCATCGTGAATGGAAAAGATCCAGGGATGTTGGCCTCTGGGGCACAGTTTGATATTTAATGTCCATATTCCACACTTTGTTTTTTAAAATGAGTCAAATTAGAAGAACTGAATTATACGTTTTTTTTCACTTCTACTAAGCAGAAAAATCTTCCCGCTCTGCCTGTATTTCCCTTACAAAAATTCTTTTTAAAAAGGTAATAATTATTGTCCTATTATGTGTTTATAAAACCTAGGAAAAACTTACAAATGAAGATAACACTTACGAATAATGAATTATTTATTAGATCTTTGCTTGAACTCTGAAGTTGGATCAAAGAGAAACTTCTGACACTTATTCTATTAATTATGAATGGCAAACCTTCATGCTTTCTGCTAAGAGTATTATATGTCACAACTCAGCACAATTCCCCTTGATTCTTTTCCTCTACATAGCAGAGGGCAATCCACCCTCCTCTGAGTTTGGCTCATGCACCTCATAACACTGCCTGTCTGCTTCCACCTGCCCAAATTCTTCCCAGCCTTCAAGGCCAGTTGAAAAGCATTTCCTTGAAGAACACTTCCCGGGTTTTTCCCACTGAAATTAATCTTTCCCTCCAATGATTCTTTGGGCATCTCTATGATCTCACCTTTGTACTCTGATCTGTGTAGTTAGCTGTTTTCCTATCTCCCCAAATAGATTTTAGGTTCCTATTCGTCTTGGCATTTCTCCTGCACCTAGAGAAAGACTTCACATATAGATGTTGTTAAGTGGAATTTGCTTATTTGAAAGGATATCTCTACATGTGCTGGGCAAATGTGGATAGAAAGATGAAAATGACAGTTCTTGAACTTCTAGTCAAGGTTTAAAGACAACCACATTAATAACAATGCACCAAGTTTTGCTATACTATAAAAAGAGTTGAGTACAAAGTGCCCTGGGTACCACAACTGCCTGTGAGCAGGGTACTAGGTGTCCACCTCTCCATTAAAAAGGAAGATGAGGTTGATACACATCACAGGGTAGCCATGGTGGATCAGGACTTGAACAGTGCACTCCTTCTACTCACTGTGGGAGTTTCACCTCAGGCAAGGGTTAGAGGGCTTCCCCTTGGAAGAGAGCACACAACACGGCCAAAGACTCAGGTAGTTTGACCAGCCCGTGTTTCGGAAAACAGGACCCAGTTTCCGGGTGCAGTCACGTTTAACCTTGAATGCGGACAGAGCATCCAGTTATGAAAGATCTGATGAAACAAATTCAAGGACACGAAATCCCACTAATGTTGACTGCTATCAGTTCCTTTTCATGTAGTTGTCTTCTTTTAAAAGGGCAAATACTCTTGTTATTTTAACCTATTAAGCTAATTCTCACTCAGGTATTCTAAGATGTTTTTGTCTCTATGGAGGAACCATGATCTTGGTGAGAATACTAGGTAGAAGTTTGAGTGTTTCAAGATTCGTGTGAGCAATTAAGAAAAGTGATGTGAGGGGCGCCTGGGTGGCTCAGTCGATTAAGCAGCCGACTTCGGCTCAGGTCATGATCTCGCGGTCCGTGGGTTCGAGCCCCGCATCGGGCTCTGTGCTGACAGCTCAGAGCCTAGAGCCTGTTTCGGATTCTGTGTCTCCCTCTCTCTGACCCTCCCCCGTTCATGCTCTGTCTCTCTCTGTCTCAAAAAAATAAATAAATAAACGTTAAAAAAAAAAAAAGAAAAGTGATGTGAGCCTCGAGAGAATAGCAAAATAAAGTCCCTAAAGATATTAAGGGAAGAAAACATTGGTGGGTTTTGTTTTTGTTTTTGTTTTTGTTTTGTTTTGTTTTTTTGAAAACAGACAGCTAGGAGGTAACTTTTGGACTGCATGGTGAAGAAAGACAAAATTATATTAGAAGTAGAAAAATAGCACAAAAAATCTAAGATCCTCCCTCTTAACATTAGGTTGGAGAAGGGTGAGTGGTGGGAGAGAAATAACTATGTAGGAAAAGACAGGTTTGTTTAGCATCTTCAGTAGTTTTCCATGAATTCACCTTCGGTAAATAAAATCCTGTTATTTCTCTTTAGACTGCTACAGAGCTCATAGAACCAAAGGACCGTATAGTTTTCCCCATAACCCCTTCCATGGTGTTTCATTCTACAAACCTTAAGAGGGCTCCTCCTCCAGTTTAAATGGCCGACAGTGAATCTGTACCTCTCGAGTGACAGCTTAAGAGAAGAGAGAGCTGTTCCACACCACAGCCTCACACCAGCACTGATATATCTCAACCTCCTTAAGAGACTGAAGAATTAGTCACTGTGGATCTTCATTACAACACAGCTAATGACTAAATAAAATCAAGAGGGAAAAGGATAATTTGGTTAAATATGCACTAGGGATGGAAAAACAGACAAGGACATTAATCCTACTTACAACGTTTGGCTTCAAATCAAGTCACATCCTGACTAGTTATCAGCTACTATTAAACATAACTGTCAAAGGTTTCACTAGAAAACTCTTCAGCTTGGTAAGATTCTTTTTTATTATTATTATTCTAATGTTTTTATTTATTTTTGAGACAGAGAGAGACACAGCATGAGCAGGGGAGGGGCAGAGAGAGAGGGAGACACAGAATCTGAAAGCAGGCTCCAGGCTCCGAGCTGTCAGCACAGAGCCCGACGCAGGGCTCGAACCCATGGACTGGGAGATCATGACCTGAGCTGAAGTCGGACGCTTAACTGACTGAGCCACCCAGGCGCCCATCAGATTGGTAAGATTCTAAGAGAACCAGACCATACGTACTTTTAGGTATTAGCATCAGTTGTTGGTAAAATTCACACTGAAGGGAGGTCCATGACAGGTTTCTTTATTTAAATGGAAAATTGACCATTACTGGCAACAAAGATGAATTGATCTTATTGCCTGCTTCAAAGCTTTCCATGGGTGTTCTTTAGCAACTCCCCCACAATGCTTGGTCTAAAGCCAAAGGTCACTTTCTCAGGGCAGGTGTGTTCAGCAAGAAAAGAGCTATGTGACACATTCTGTATGCACAACTCTCAGCCACAGAAAATTAAATGTTTTATAACCCTGAAGTGCACTGAAGACATTCTAGGCAGTGAAGGAACAGTGTATCGGGAATTTCTTTAATAAATAAGAGTCTTGTAAAAATTTGAGAACACCAAACCAAATCAACCCATGCTTTCCAAATCCTTCTGTAAAAGACATACAGACATCAGCTGTCTTAGTGCTAGGCTGGGCCCAGGAGGAGCTGGCAGCCAACTGGGAAAAAGCAAAATAGGAGCATTGGCGTGTGTCCTAAAGCACTGCATTTCAATCCTCTCTTCTCTCCTCAAACCTCTGATTTCATTTCCATCTTCCTTACTCTCAGCAGACGACCTTGCCTCTGACTTCCCAGAGATAAGAGAAGCTACCTTCCTACAAAAGAAGAAAAATTTCTCTAAATCTACTTGCATCTCCATCTATCCTCCCCCCTCTTTTCTCTTTCCTATTGGCAAAAATGTCCTTCTCCTCTCAAAGGCCAGTCCCTCTCTGTGTTCTCTGGACCCTCCCTTCTCAGATACCTATCTAGTGGCTCCCCTATCTCTACTCATTTTCAAGGTGAAGACATCCACTCCCATGACTTCAGTACATCTGTGTCTATGCATGACCCTTTTCTAGAGTCCTACATTACTTATTTGATGGCTCCATTCAGATAACCCATTCTCAACAGGAGCTAAACATGTCAACTCTATGTGAACTACTATGTGAACGCTTTATTGGTGTTTCCAACCTCAGTAGAATACACAGCCCTCCATTCTGTTGCTCAAGTCAGTTACCTGGAGAACTTTGTCACATTTCCTTGGCTCTTGCCTCCATGTCTAATAAATTATCAAGTTGAAAATTATGCCTCAGATTTACACTCTCTGATTCCATTATCATCACCATAGAACCATCCAAAACCATTGCTCACCTGGACTATTTCAGTGCTTCCTAATTCATCTCCTACATTCATTGCTGCTACTCTTCCCCTTCCTTCATATAGTAGCAATCCATCCTTCGTATAGTAGCTTATCTGTCTTTTAGAAAAAGAAAGACAGATTCATCCTACCACTCCTCACCTCAAACCCACTCAGTGGTGTTTCACTGCACATGAGTTGGCATAATGCATATGGTTCTGGTGAGCTGTCCCCATGCACCATTCCAGCCTCTTCTCGATTCCCTCCCAATTCTCTCAGTGGCTTTGTCTCCGGTCCTTGAACAGTCTGGCTTCTCGCATCAAGCACTCGAGGGAAGATCTCACCCTCACTGTTAACCTAACTCCTATTCATCTTTAAGATCAAAGTTTAAAGGTCTCTTCATCAGACAAAAATACTCCCCAGTTTTCATTTCTCTACACTACCTTCCCCACCTTCTAAGTTACATTCTACTCTTGGAATACTTTCAACTTTTTATTCCTTGTGGTCACCAGAATTACACTGTTTTTTTCATTCATGGTTATTCTCCAGTGCTCACTAGCACATTTTTTTTTGGCAAAAAATAGATGCTCAATAAATATTTGAATGATGAATGACTGTATGAATGGATGAAAAGCATTATGTTCCTAAGTACCATTTTTATAATCAACAAGTAGGAATTCACTCAAAAAACCTCAAGTAGTGATTTGAAATTGGAGCTAAAGAGAGAGAGACAGAGAGAGAGAGACAGTGTGTATGTGTGTGTGTGTGTGTGTGTGTGTGTGATTCTTCTTGAGAATCTTTCCTTTTATCAAGAACCATGCCAAGTTCCATCAGAAATTAGTGGTATGGATGGCAAAGGAAAGTCTTCATTTCCTGCTTAGGAGAGGGAGCTTAGAGCATCCTATCACAAATGCACTGGGAATTTCCCTCACTCAGTAACTAAATACCTGTATTGTATGCCAGTCCATATGAGATAGCAAATAATGCCCTGCATGGTTCTGGGAAGCTGCTTTTTCCTCCTGTGATTAGCCTTTTGATATGTCAAAAAATAAGGGCAGTCTCTATCGTATATTTTCCTGCCTTAAACAATAGAAAGAGCTTTGGCAGATTTCTCTAACTCATCATAGCAATTTATCTCAATGTGTGGGCCCCAGACCACCTGCCTCAAAATAACAAGTGAGGCACATAAAAAAGAAAGTCCTCACATCCTGTCAAAGATCTACAGCTGCCTGTGGGAATCTTAACAAATTCTCAGGTGATCCTTGTACCCTTGGAAATTTGAGAGCAAGTGACCCAGAGGCTGTCAGTTCCTGCAGAAGGGGATATAACAATTTTTGAGCAGCTTCTCAATTCAATTTCTTTTGACCCATCAAAACAAAATCGTTTAAGAACCACAGAGCTACAAAAGGCAGCATAATCTAGGTTATATTTTGAGTTTTTTAGAAAGAAAAATGTAGCGTTTTCCACCTGTCAGGATTAGACGTAATCCCATTAATTATAGCGCTGGGATGAAAGACAGGAGGAGGCTGGAACATGAAGCTGGACACACACCTGGAGGAGGAGACCCAGTGGCAGGGCACAAAGGAAGTACAGTTCAGCAGGTAGGATATAGAAGCTCTGAGAAAGGGAGAATACATAAAGCAACAAGAAGTGATAGAGAAGAACTTCCGGTCCCAACAGGTAGTAAAGCTTAGTGATAGGAAATGGCAGGCAGGAACTATTTGCAGATGCAGATAGACAAACAGGCAGGGAGTCAATGCAGAAGGACACGGTGTCACATTATATTAAAGAGAATCTACTACCAGCCCTTTATGTCAAGCAGCCCTCAAGAAGGCCTGACAATCATAATAAAAGCTTTGCTAAACAACCTAACCTACATGATCTGTACAGAGGGGCATGCTAATCAACTTACACAAAACAAGTGAGTTCATCAATGGAGTTAATTATCACAAGGTAGCTTATTTACAGCTTAAGTAAACAAGTTTATTTATAATAAACATAGCTACAGATGGTACAAGTATATTCAGTATCTCATAATAAATATATTTCCAAGATTTGTATTTATAACAAGCTTCATGGTTAAAGGTTACATTCTTGAGGGATTAAACATTAATGAATCAACATTAAAAAGAAGAAATAATCATGATAACAAGAAACAGACCAGGCACAGACTTAAACCTGCTTAAGACCTTACCCATCCCTCTCCTAAGATGCTCTTTGTTGATGTACTTTAGGGGTCACTGGAACATATTCATCATACCTGTCTGTTCCCTATTTCGCTAAAAGTAGTAATAACCATATCCATTTCCTCCAAAGACCTCCCCTCAAATACTGTGACCTACAGTTGTTTTTTGTTTTTAACCAAGCTTGAACCTCAGTTTACACTCAAAATCCATATTTCAAAGTCAGTAAATAGCACGTACTCAGCTTTCAAGGGGACTAACAACAGTAAGGCAAAGCTCCCGGTTTGAGAATTACATAGGCTAAGGAGGCAAGAGGCTGAGCACACAGGGGCACGATATGAAACGCAGTTGCTACAACAAGGATATGAAAACCACAACCCAAGAAAAAAGCTGCAGCTCCACTCACCAGAGCTAGAACCAAAGGTAACAGGGTGCTATAAAAAGAATTTAAGGTTGAACCCTGACTGTTAAGCTAAACCTTAACAGAACCCCTTCTGCCTGATGTCAAGATGAGTCATAGAAACTGAGGCAAGGATTGATCTTAACAGAATTAGGCAGATCCTAGCACCATTCATCCTCCTTTCAACATTTTAACCAAATGTAGGAAATATAAAACTTTAATAAATCAAGGATATATGCCAAACACACACACACACACACACACACACACACACACACACAGGCACATAGGTCATTATGACCAGTTGAGATAGATGCTCACCATGCCCTGTCCATTTAAGCCAGTACACATCATCCATCAACCTTATACATAAAGCCCATAAAGGCAAGCCTAGGACACTGAATGCAATATTGCCTAGGTCCCTCACTTTCCATCCAAAATTCTGCTTTGTACATGGTACCTTTTAAGTCATATATCTACTTTTCAACACTGAACCTGACCTCTGGACTTAGTGTTTGACTGACTTATCGATTCCCTAACTTTAACCTGTCATTTTCCCATCGCCTTGTGATGCAGTTTTGGAGTGGTGGTGAGGGTCCAGAGCCAATGGCCAAGGAAGAATTCTTGAGACATCTTTGGTGCAAAAAGGTGGTTTTATTAAAGCAGGGACAGAAAGAGCTGCACTGGGGTTGTGAGGAGTGGCTGATTATACACCCGGAAGTTGGGGGAGCTAAAGGCAAAAGGGAGGTTTCCAAAAGGACTTGTATATGCTAAAGAGGACTTCTAAGATACTGGAGGCCTAGCTATTGTCAAACTAAGGTTGTTTTTTCCTCTAGCAAAGCATTAACAATAAGACAATAGGGAGTTCCTGGAGGAATGTTATATTCTGTATTTGCCTCAAGTATTTGTCAATGGGCTGCAGGTTATAAAGAAATTTAATTTCACCTGCCATTTCCTTCTTGCCTTTGTGCCCCACATCACTATGGAGGGGAGGGTGATGTTAGGGCTCCAGGAAACTGAGTCTATAGGTTTCTGGAGGTTAAGCTATTGATAAGGTTGCCTTTTTATTGTAATTCACTAAGACATTTGTAAACTGCTGGAGACTCCTGTCCTGCATGACTGTGACCTCTACTCAATTTAACCATTTGTTTTTCCCTTTCCTTTGTTCTCAGGTAGCCAGGAGGGTGTGAGGAATGTCTCACATATCCCACCTTGGGGGAGGGGGGAGAGCTGGGGGGTTGCTAGCTTGTACTTTACCCTTAGCTTGCCTTTGGTTCCCTCAGCACTCACACTTCCTTCGGGTAAGACGTTTGCCCTTTGAAGTGTAACCATTCGGTTAGGCCAGCTCTAGCCTTCCACAAAGGACATGCAGAAGGAAGAGGAGGAGATACACAGAAAGGAATAGACACAGGATAATGGACTCAAGTGGAACCCAAGGCCAAGCAGGAGCAAACAGCCAGTGAGACAATAACTTCATATACCAAGAGTCTAGGCAAAGCTAGGAGTCTGTAACAGGGCTCGCATTCAACATCAACGGAATATGGTTTCTTCATATTGATTACTACCACGTTAGTAAAAGATCCTACAGTTTTGAAATTGTATCTCAGACTCTTAAATTTATTGTTCAACTGATGATTTCCTGATCTGCATATGGCTTTTCTAGTTATAATATCACTAGCATAAGGAGAGGGCAACAACCCAGGAAAGCAGAAGTGGTAATCAAAACCAACTCTCTGCACCAATGGATTGAGCACCAGATGTAGTCCTGGCTCATTTCACTGCGGTAGTTGCCAAAAAGTTAATACTCTATAGTCTCCTCTTCTTCATTTCAGCTATTTTTTCCAGTGTGTCCTATGAGTTCAGTGAACATAGCCTGCATTTCCCTTTTCCAACATGGTCTACGCTTCTGGTCTATATTTCTCAACAGATGGCCTATGTGAAAGCCTCTGGGTGAGACACAGTTGGCTTCCTAGGACACGGAAAGGTCAGTGTGTCCAGTGGCTGATGAGGCTGGAGAGACTGGCAGATGCCATATACTATCCAGGCTTAGAGGCACTCTTAGGAATCCACATCTTATTCTAGTGACCATAGGAAGCCAGTGAAGCATGTTAAACAGGAACGAGACAAACAGTGAGTTTTAAAACTCACTGGTAGAGTTTTCCTGCTAACTCAAAAACCAGTCAGGACATTTGTTCCCGTGAGTTCCTTTGAGAGATGACAAATAGGTTGTACAAACTGAAGTGAGCAGTACAAGAGCCAGAAACCGTAAGTTATTTCTTATAGCTCTAAAATGCTGAGAAGTGGAGAGTATATTTTACAGGAAAAAAGTCATTGTCTTGGAGTTTTGGGGGGAGCATTTCCACAAAAGACTCAAATTTCAGTTACAGTTTTACAACTGTAGGCATCTTTCTTTTCCATCCCTGCTGACTATCATGTGACAAAGGAAAGGAAGTTGAGAATAAGATCAAGTGTACAAATCTGAACTTGCCACACATGTCTTGAAGAAAATATCAGGCAGATGTCATTTTCCATGGATAGGATACTTCTGGACTTTAGGAAGCCAAATTTAATCCAAGCATTATTTTCTAAATGTCACTTCTCATTGTCCAGTCCATTTTATTGCTACAGGCACAAATCATTTTTAATAATGAATAATATGCAGGGTAAAGGACAATTATAGTCCAGAGGTCTTACAAATCAAAGGAATTACACAGATAAAATCCCTGAAGCAAGTCCATGAATCCATAAGTTATGAAATTCAATTTGCTTAAAATGTCACCAATTCATCATCTCCAGTTTCTGAGCTAAGTAAGGTCAGCTCTAGAGAGCATAATTCTGATCCCAGGCACCACTTCACCCAGCATGTAATTCTGAGACCTTTTCCCTCCAAATCTAGGTTTCACTGTTCTTTAAAGTTCCCTAGGTGCTGTGTAAATGCATTAGTAACAAGCCCACAATTCCCCCCAAACAAAGCCTTGTTTGAAGTGCAACAGACTTTGCTGCTTCAAAGTCTTAAACCAATTTTATTTAATTTCTGGGGCATAAAACAGAAGGAAGCATACTCTGATTGAGGTGCTTTTTTACTGACTAGCAGCCCTTTTCAAGGAGCCTAATGTATCCAACCACAGCCCTTTAGTGCCACATATTTCCATTATCGTACTTTCAAAATAACACTGTGATGGCCCACAGAGCCATTAAAATGCCCCCTTTTGAAGCAGGTTACTGAAATCCATTACTGTAATGTGTTTTTCCCCTACCACCCTCCCGGTATAGATTGCTATCCCTTGGGCCAGGATTTAAGATTATTTCATGCACACACAAATAATGCATTAAAAATTCTGACTTAATTAATGAATTAACCTTCCTTTTTAAAAGAAAAGCATTAATGCTATATATTTTTTAAAAAGACATAAAATAGTGTTATGCCTTACAATAATATAACCAATTACTATACATTAGGTTTTAGAGGTAAGCATTTTCCAATTTCCTAGGACAGGGTATCCAAAAATCCGACTAGGACCACAGCCAATTTTTTTCTGATTTTCTTCGCTGGTCTGTAGCCTTGAAGGATGCCAACAAGAATCAGTCACCAAGAATCATTTCACTTCAGGGAAACTATATCCCTACTTTATGTCCTGATAGTTATTTCCCCATTTTGGAAACATGCACCTCATTAATTACTTGATGTAAATTTACAAAGCACATCCTAGGACCTGTCATGTGCCAAATGTTTCTTTTCATCCACTGACATACTGCCTCCTGACTAAGATAGCAGATCGCCTCTAGACACACTGGGGTCCCTTCCAGTCACCACATTTTGGGATGAATCCTTTAAAAATCCCATGAAATTCGGATTTCTAATTGTTTTTCTCAAAATATACGATAACAATTATAAATCACAAACCTAAATCAACTTCAACTTCTAAGGTTGCCCAAAAATGATCATAAGTGTCAAAAATGTTTGGATTTTGTTTTTAACTTTTTTAAAAAATGTTTTTAGTCTTTATTTTTGAGAGAGAGAGAGAGAGAGAGAGAGAGAGCGAGCGCACAGAGGAGGAACAGAAAGAGAGGGAGACACAGAATCCGAAGCAGGCTCCAGGCTCAGAGCTGTCAGCACAGAACCCGACTGGGATTTGAACTCACGAACCGTGAGATCATGACCTGAGCCGAAGTCGGACACTTAACTGACTGAACCACCCAGGTGACCCTACTTTGGCTTTTTAATTCAATGTGTGACTCAGGATACCGAGTCCCTGGTAGAAGCAAGAAGAGGATAGAATTATGGAGAGACACATGGAGGTTTCAAAGATAATGATGATGTACTATTTCTTAAACTGGGTACTGGGTACATGGATATTCACTGTATGACTAATCTTTATTTATAAGGAATATTTTGTATCTACTCAATATTTTATAAACTAGTTTTGAACCCAAAGCAAAGCACATGGAAATAGTTCCTCCTCCAATTCCCCCACTTGAATTGTTACAACCTAATTTAAGCAAATCAAAGACATCTGTGAAGTTTGGCAAATTTACTGATACTTGCAGGAAAAGCCTATAGGAATAACATTGCCTCTGAAAAGACTCTTATCCAAAGTTGCTAGAAGATACTATTCTAATAATACCATGATATCTGCTATCAACATTAGGAGGAAAAAACTATTATGTTTCATCTCAAAAATATAACTTCAAAAACAATCAGACCCCATCTACCCCACACAGCAAACATCTGCTTATTGCACACCTTTACAGCAGTGACCTTGTACTTGTACTCTCGCAAACAGAGACAAATACACAGTCTCTGCCTTTAGAGAGTTTATAGTCTAACAGGAAAGGAGGAAAGACATATAAACAACTGATCTCATGCAAGATAACATTAAGGAAGTGCTGAACAGGGGTATAAACAGCATGCTATGGACTTGCCTAAGGCTTCTCTTGGCAAACAGCCTTTACCATGATTAATTCACACTGGTCTAGGGTCAGCCCTTCACTCTTGCAAGCTTTAGAATTTGATTTCATCAATGCCAGGGAGTTGATCAGATTCAGACGATGACTCACACTCACCAACTCCCAAAAGACTAAAGAATATAAATCAAAATGCCAATTTATAAATTTGCAGTAAGAATTGTAACTGCTAAGATGAGCAGATGTTCTTGTCGCCAAACAGTACACATCTCTCCGCCTGGACAAGCTAAATGGCAAGCCCCATACGTGAGAAACGTGCTTGAGATACAAGAAGTCAGAAAAGGCCAGCTGGTAATATAAGTATGTTCTTAAAAAGTGTCTGATAACTTGATGTGTCCAGCCTGTACACACAATAGAGACATGCTTCAGAATGACTGCACATTCCTGTAGCCCTAACAGGACACCTTCTCCTCTAGACAGGACCAGAATATGCATGATCAAAGTCTGCCTTCCTGCTCCTCCTTTTTGTATGCTTCCAGGGCTGACCACGTGCTCTCGGGTTGTGTTCTAAGCTTGTGTCCTTTCTTCGGTCATGTTAAAAACGTTAACCAGGTTAGAGTCAAATATTCTAGTGGGGTAATATTCAGCATCTTTGCATAGCTGTACCCTTTCCCAAAATTTAGTTTATGAGGTAATTCTCATAGTGCGGGACTTCAGAAGAAGGGAATGTACTTGACAGGGAAATAAGAGGAGCAGATATCTGGTAATTAAATGCTTGCCCTACCATCCAGATCGGTCATTCAGATAAAATGCATCTCTGCTAATAAACACTTAATCTGGGAAAGACCCCCAATTTAGATTCTTCTGTATAGTTAAGGAAAGGGAATAAGTATCTCTTGAGCCCATGGGGTCTCAAGTGCCTTCAGCTCAGAATAATCTCATGCCAAAGTGGCCCATCTTGGGGCAGCTTGCCCTTGGCTCCTACAAAGGAGAGAAGAGTTTGAAAGATAACTCACCAGATTGTTCCTCTACCTGGATCATCATCAGCTAGTAGATAGTCCATGCCCACCAGTGAGGTGCTGTCAACATCCATTGTCCATGGAAAGGATGGCCACTCCTTAGATATCATCTTTCATGCCTTTGCTGAAGAAATTGAGGTAACTGTTCTGAAGGCTTACAGGACACATGATGGAGGGTGGGCAGGCAGTGGAGAAAGGAAATGAAGGATAAAGAACTTACTTTTCCCCCTCATCCATTGATGCTGTAGGGCAGGAAAAACACTTTCCCCTCTACTTTTCTAAGTTCTTGGCTGAGACCCCCATGTAATGAAATATAGATTAATTGGAGAAAAATAAATGAAGTTTAATAACTTGTATACCTCCTGTATACAAGGGGAAAACCCAGGAAAACTGAGTAAGTCCAAAATGGCTCAAGCCATCACCTGAAATAACATCTCAAATTAAAGACAAAAGAAAGATGTAGGGTGGGGGGGGGGGGGGACAGTTATGGAAAAGCACAATAAACAAGGATATAGTTGTTGTGCAGATTTAAGTCACTGCCTTCTCCACTGATAAGAGCTTTTAGAGATTTAGAGCCAGCCTTCTCTTCCTGATGCAGAAAGGGAAACATCCTTACAAATGGAGATTTCCCTTATAAGTGTAAATGTTCCTAACTTCTACTTCATTTTCAGGGCTTTTCCTGTTTCTGCTGTCTTAAAAAATAACCAGCACACAATAATCCTTACACGAAAGGGGCATAGTTTGGGGTGATAATTCTGCTCCCCTTCAATGCTTTGTCTCTTATTCCTCAAAACTCTCTTCCCTAATACTTCCCCTTTGTTGCATCCCGGCCCCACTTCATGTCCTTTGGAATTCCCCCTTTCTACTGAATTATCTCTGTTTCAGAGTTATCTTGAGGCTTGATAATTTCACACTCTTTGGAGCCCTCTATGTCACTGTTTTTTTCTCTTCTGCTTGATCACCACCGCTCTTTCTCAAGGTCTACTGGCTCTCCATGGGAGATGGAAAGGAAAGAACTCTGGCTATATGGATGTGATAATGGTGTGGTGAGTGTTCTAGTCTAGACTAGGGCTAGTTATATGCTAATGGAGCATTAAAGGAAACAAAATTTACCATCAGGAGACTGAATCATTTCCCCTTTATCTCCAGATGGTGCACATGAGAAATATATCTTGTTCCTATTAACATATCTGGCTCTAGTTCTTGCAAAGTAAAACCCTTCTCTTATTGTGCTAAGAGTATTCACTGCTTTCCTGCCCTGAATTATATAACACATCTGTCCACATTTCCTTTTAATCTATGTTGCTAGGTTTCTCCCCTTACATTGGTCTGGAAAGCTTGAAGATTCTCAGCTCACTCTGTCACAGTTCAAAAAACAAAACAAAACAAACAAAGAAACAGAAAATAAAAACCTTCTTTTTGCTTGAGATAATTTTAGTATAGGTCTGTTTCCTATAATTAAAAAAGGCCTGACTAGAATGATCTGTATCAAAATTCACTTGTTTTCCTCCCTTCTAGGAAACATCCACTGCAGCCAAATTACTGACTTTCAAAGCCACATAATAACAGAAGAATAAAATAAGATCATTTGAAATTTTCATAGGTACAGAGCCATGGCCAAATAAAGGACAGCAATAGTTGGTTTATCCAACATTATTGTGGAATGAGTTTTCCAGGTAGCTGTCACTTACCTTTAACCAATAAAACCTTGCTTTTTAAACTGAAAATCTTTATCAAGCTCTAATCTAATAATGCTTCAAGGGGCTGGAAAACTGAACAAGTCGGATGTTTTTGCAGCCTTGAGTCTGACGTTGAAAGTGTTCCTTTCTCCTACTTACTGTCAAGCTAATAACTCATCTTGTGCCCATCAGAATTCTTGTCTTTAAAAATACATCCTTTTCCCACCCTACAGATATCTTGTAGCTTCTAATTTGTGCTATGTGAAAGTGCCCTACAACCAAATTGGTTAGAATCCTGCATGAAGTAACAGAACCAGTCACTGAAATTGAGTGACTCACCTGTGAACAAATAGCAGGCACTTAAGGAGTGTGAACTTTTTGTGATATAAGAACTTTGTGGCTCAAACTTTTGCCTGTAAGGATTGTTTTGCTTTTTGTCTTTTCTAGATAGTGAAAATTGTTACGTAGAGATCTTAAATAAATAAGATGATGCTATTATTATTCAGCAAAATGACCTTTGTCATTTTACCCTATCATAAGATGCTGAGCCTGTCACCTAATTTGAACTGCTGGAAATACTTCTGAGATGGTTGGGGGATATATATATATTAATGAGCATGAGTCATTCACATTTCTGAATGATCTATCCCTAACAAGCAAAAAGGAAGCTGAGAAACACAATGCCACAAAGTAGTTTGTTCTAGTTTACTACTTTAATTTACATAATGAACTAGGCATTTTCTTGCTATAAGAAAGAGAACAGACTGGGGATAACAACCTTAGATGACCAAAGATACTTTATTGGAAATATCTGTTTTAATGATGCAGGTCACTTGCCATATATAAAAGAGGATTGGGACCTGGGGCTAGATGTGTATCACCATCATAGTTCCTGGAGGAAAGAACATTAAAATAAGCCCCTTCCAACAGCTGACCTGTTATTTACATCTTTTTCATGAGAGGAACTGGCTCACTCTGGTTTTTGTTACCTGTTGTTTTGGTCCAGACAAATCAAGGTTTTACTGTGACATAAAACAAGCCTGTATATTCACTCCCTAGGTACCATGGAAGGCAAAGTAAATCCTGTGGCTAGATACAAACCAAAGCCAAACTCTACTTTTTGGAGTGTCTGTCTGGCTCAGTCAGTAAAGCATGTGACTCTTGACCTCAGGGTTGTGAGTTTGAGCCCCATGTTGGGTACAGAGAATACTTAAAACAAACAAAGTCTACTTTTATGGACTAATTTAAGAAAGAACAAGGATATAAGAAAGAAAGGGAAGCTAATTGCACCACCAATAGACTTTCTAATGTATACACAGTGGGTTGACAGAATCTAGTAACATCAATGTCCCCGCATTTTGTCAGCTAAATAAACAAGATAACTTAAAGAATAAAAAGCTTCTTTTCTAATGACAAAAGTAAAATGTGATTATTAAAACATCCATAGAAACTTGGAGAAAGATGGTGGCGCAGGAGGACGCTGGGCTCACCTCGTCCTGCTGATTGCTTAGATTCCACAACATCTGCCTCAATAACCCAGAAAACCACCAGATGACTAGCAGAACGGACTCCTCGGAGCCAAGGAGCCAAGCGTAGACAAGAGGCCCACAGAAGAGGGTAGGGAGGGCAGAGAAGCAGTGCCTGCTACACGGACTGGCGGGAGGGAGCCAGGGTGGTGGAGGGGCAGCCAGCCCACCCGGCAAGGCAGAGCCCCCGAATCTGGCTTGCAAAAGCAGAGGGGCCAGACCGAGTGTGTTCTGACAGCCAGCAGGACTTAACATCTGGAATGTTATAAGTCAACAGCTCTACTCAGAGAGTGGGAGGGCAAGAGGACACCAGGAGGGAGACCTGGAAGACAGAGCTCAGCTCAGCGGGGAACAAAGGCGATGGGAAGTGCCATCTCCCTCTCCCATCCCCCAGCCAAAATGCCAAAGGGAACAAGTTCCCGTCACCGAACTTGCTTGCACTGCACAAACACCCAACGCTGTGCTTCTGTGGATCCATCCCTCTGACAGGTCTGCCTCCCTCCTGGTGCTGCAGGGCCCCTCCTGCAGGGGACCACCGATGGCAAAGTGAGCTAAGCCTGCCCCTCTTGCCCCTGTGCACCTCTCAGATACACCCCGGCTAACACCAGATCCCATCAAAGCAGCACTACAGCCTGGCAGTGTGCAAGTAGCCCAGACAGGGGCCACACCATTCCACAGTGAGTCCTGCCCCTGGCAGAGGGGAAGATAAGGCACACACCAGTCTGACTGTGGCCCCAGCGGTGGGCTGGGGACAGACATCGGGTCTGACTGTGGCCCTGCCCACCAACACAAGTTACTCCGGACAGCACAGGGGAAGTGCCCTGTAGTTCCACGCCACCCCAGGGACTATCCAAAGTGACGAAACAGAAGAATTCTCCTCAAAAGAAACTCCAGGAAGTAGCGACAACTAACAAATTGATCAAAAATGATTTAAGCAATAGAACAAGAATTTAGAGTAATAGTCATAAAATCAATCGCTGGGCTTGAAAAAAAGTATAGAGGACAGCAGACAATCTATTGCTACAGTGATCAAGGGACTAAGAAATAGTCACTAGGAGCTAAAAAATGCTATAAACGTGCAAAATAAAATGGAGGCAACCACAGCTCAGATTGAAGAGGCAGAGGAGAGAATAGGTGAATGAGAAGATAAAATTATGGAAAAAGAGGAAGCTGAGAAAAAGAGAGATAAAAAAATCCAGGAGTATGAGGGGAGAATTAGAGAACTAAGTGATGCAATGAAACGGAACAATATCCGTATAATAGGAATTCCAGAAGAGGAAGAGAGAGAGAAAGGGGCTGAAGGTATACTTGAACAAATCATAGCTGAGAACTTCCCTGAACTGGGGAAGGAAAAAGGCATTGAAATCCAAGAGGCACAGAGAACTCCCTTCAGATGTAACCTGAATCATTCTTCTGCACGACATATCATAGTGAAATTGGCAGAATACAAGGATAAAGAGAAATTCTGAAAGCAGCTAGGGATGAACACACTCTAACATATAAAGGGAGACCCATAAGACTAATGGCAGACCTATATACTGAAAGGCAGGCCAGAGAGGAATAGCAGGAAATCTTCAATGTGATGAACAGTAAAAATATGCAGCCGAGAATCCTTTATCCAGCAAGTCTGTCATTTAAAATAAAAGGAGAGATAAAGGTCCTCCCAAACAAACAAAAACTGAAGGATTTCATCACCACTGAACCAGCCCTACAAGAGATCCTAAGGGGGATCCTGTGAGTGAAATGTTGTAAGGACCACAAAGTACCAGAGACATCACTACAAGCATGAAACCTACAGACATCACAATGACTCTAAACCCATATCTTTCAATAGTTAACACTGAATGTAAATGGACTAAATGCACCAACCAAAAGAAACAGGGTATCAGAATGGATAAAAAAGCAAGACCCATCTATTTGCTGTCTACAAGAGACCCATTTTAGACCTGAGGACACCTTCAGATTGAAAGTGAGGGGATGGAGAACTATCTATCATGTTACTGGAAATCAAAAGAAAGCTAGAGTAGCCATACTTATATCAGACAAACTAGACATTAAATTAAAGGCTGTAACAAGAGATGAAGAAGGGCATTCTATAATAATTACAGGGTCTATCCATCAGGAAGAGCTAACAATTATAAATATCTATGCGCCGAATACGGGAGCCCCCAAATACATAAACAATTAATCATAAACAAGCAACCTTATTGATAAGAATGTGGTCATTGCAGGGGAGTTTAATACTCCACTTACAACAATGGATAGATCATCTAGACACACGGTCAATAAAGAAACAAGGGCCCTGAATGATACATTGGATCAGATGGACTTGACAGATATATTTAGAACTCTGCATCCCAAAGCCACAGAATATACTTTCTTCTCGAGTGCACATGGAACATTCTCCAAGATAGATCACATACTGGGTCACAAAACAGCCCTTCATAAGTATACAAGAATTGAAATCATACCATGCATACTTTCAGACCACAATGCTATGAAACTTGAAATCAACCACAGGAAAAAGTCTGGAAAACCTCCAAAAGCATGGAGGTTAAAGAACACCCTACTAAAGAATGAGTGGGTCAACCAGACAATTAGAGAAGAAATTAAAAAATATACGGAAACAAACAAAAATGAAAATACAACAATCCAAATGCTTTGGGATGCAGCAAAGGCAGTCCTGAGAGGAAAATACATTGCAATCCAGGCCTATCTCAAGAAACAAGAAAAATCCCAAATACAAAATCTAACAGCACACCTAAAGGAAATAGAAACAGAACAGCAAAGACAGCCTAAATCTAGCAGCAGAAGAGAAATAATAAAGATCAGAACAGACATAAACAATATAGAATCTAAAAAAACTGTAGAGCAGATCAACGAAACCAAGAGTTGGTTTTTTGAAAAAATAAACAAAATTGATAAACCTCTAGACAGGCTTCTCAAAAAGAAAAGGGAGATGACCCAAATAGATAAAGTCATGAATGAAAATGGAATTATTACAACCAATCCCTCAGAGATACAAGCAATTATCAGGGAATACTATGAAAAATTATATGCCAACAAATTGGACAACCTGGAAGAAAATGGACAAATTCCTAAACACCCACACCTTCCAAAACTTAATCAGGAGGAAATAGAAAGCTTGAACAGACCCATAACCAGCGAAGAAATTGAATCAGTTATCAAAAATCTCCCAACAAATAAGAGTCCAGGACCAGATGGCTTCCCAGGGGAATTCTACCAGACGTTTAAAGCAGAGATAATACCTATCCTTCTCAAGCTATTCCAAAAAATAGAAAGGGAAGGAAAACTTCCAGACTCATTCTATGAAGCCAGCATTACTTTGATTCCTACACCAGACAGAGACCCAGCAAAAAAAGGGAACTACAGGCCAATATCCCTGATGAATATGGATGCAAAAATTCTCAATAAGATACTAGCAAATAGAATTCAACAGCATAAAAAGAATTATACACCATTATTAAGTGGGATTCATTCCTGAGCTGCAGGGCTGGTTCAACATTCATAAATCAATCAATGTGGTATATCACATTAATAAAAGAAAAGATAAGAACCGTATGATCCTGTCATTCGATGCAGAAAAAGTATTTGACAAAATTCAGCATCCTTTCTTTTTTAACATTTATTTATTTTTGAGACAGAGAGAGACAGAGCATGAACAGGGGAGGGTCAGAGAGAGGGAGACACAGAACCTGAAACAGGCTCCAGGCTCTGAGCTGTCAGCACAGAGCCCGATGCGGGGCTCGAACTCACAGCCCTCACGGACTGCGAGATCATGACCTGAGCTGAAGTCAGCCGCTTAACCGACTGAGCCACTCAGGCGCCCCCAGCATCCTTTCTTAATAAAAACCTTCAAGTCACTTGTATTCTTATACACTAATAATGAAGCAACAGAAAGACAAATAAACTGATCCCATTCACAACTGCACCAAGAAGCATAAAATACCTAGGAATAAATCTAACCAAAGATGTAAAAGATCTATATGCTGAAAACTATAGAAAGCTTATGAAGGAAATTGAAGAAGATATAATGAAATGGAAAAACATTCTGTGCTCATGGATTGGAAGAATAAATATTGTCAAAATGTCAATACTACCCAAAGCTATCTACACATTCAATGCAATCCCAATCAAAATTGCACCAGCATTCTTCTCGAAGCTAGAACAAGCAATCCTAAAATTTGTATGGAACCACAAAAGGCCCCGAATAGCCAAAGTAATTTTGAAGAAGAAGACCAAAGCGGGAGGCTCACAATCCCAGACTTTAGCCTCTACTACAAAGCTGTAATCCTCAAGACAGCATGGTATTGGCACAAAAACAGACACATAGACCAATGGAATAGAATAAAGACTCCAGAATTGGACCCACAAAAGTATGGCCACCTAATCTTTGACAAAGCAGGAAAAGAATATTCAATGGAAAAAAGACAGTCTCTTTAACAAATGGTGCTGGGAGAATTGGACAGCAACACGCAGACGGAGGAAACTAGACCACTTTCTCACACGATTCACAAAAACAAACTCAAAATGGATAAAGGACCTAAATGTGAGACAGGAAACCATCAAAACCCTAGAGGAGAAAGCAGGAAAAGTACTCTCTGACCTCAGCCACAGCAATTTCTTACTTGACACATCCCCAAAGGCAAGGGAACTAAAAGCAAAAATGAACTATTGGGACCTCATGCAGATAAAAAGCTTCTGCACTACAAAGGACAATCAACAAAACTAAACAAAACAAACAAAACTAAACAATCTACAAACAACAACAAACTAAAGGCAACAATCAACAAAACTAAAAGGCAACCAACGAAATGGGAAAAGATATTTGCAAATGACATATCAAAGAGCTAGTATCCAAAATCTATAAAGAACTCACCAAACTCCACACCCAAAAAACAAATAACCCAGTGAAGAAATGGGCAGAAAACATGAATAGACACTTCTCTAAAGAAGGCATCCAGGGGCGCCTGGGTGGCGCAGTCGGTTAAGCGTCCGACTTCAGCCAGGTCACGATCTCGCGGTCCGTGAGTTCGAGCCCCGCGTCAGGCTCTGGGCTGATGGCTCGGAGCCTGGAGCCTGTTTCCGATTCTGTGTGTCCCTCTCTCTCTGCCCCTCCCCCGTTCAAGCTCTGTCTCTCTCTGTCCCAAAAATAAATTAAAAACGTTGAAAAAAAAAAAATTAAAGAAGGCATCCAGAGGGCACCTTTTGAGATGAGCACTGGGTGTTGTATGGAAACCAATTTGACAAAAAATTTCATATATTGAAAAAAAAAAAATTACATACTGCTTAAATGTTGAGAAATGTGATTTTTAAATGTTACTTTAAGCTATAAAAAGTTAAATAAGTTTATAAATCTTTCATCAATAAGTAAATGACCAGATTTTTATTCTTAAAAATAAAACTGGGTTTGGGGGTTACGAAAAATAAATAAATAAATAAATAAATAAATAAATAAATAAAGAAGACATCCAGATGGCCAACAGGCACATGAAAAGATGCTCAACGTCGCTCCTCATCAGGGAAATACAAATCAAAACCACACTCAGATATCACCTCACACCAGTCAGAGTGGCCAAAATGAACAAATCAGGAGACTACAGATGCTGGCAAGGATGTGGAGAAATGGGAACCCTCTTGCACTGTTGGTGGGAATGCAAACTGGTGCAGCTGCTCTGGAAAACATTGTGGAGGTTCCTCAAAAAATTAAAAACAGATCTACCCTATGACCCAGCAATAGCACTGCTAGGAATTTACCCAAGGGATAGAGGAGTGCTGATGCATAGGGGCACTTGTACCCCAATGTTTATAGCAGCACTTTCAACAATAGCCAAATTATGGAAAGAGCCTAAATGTCCATCAACTAATGGATAAAGAAATTGTAGTTTATATACACAATGGAATACTACGTGGCAATGAGAAAGAATGAAATATGGCCTTTTGTAGCAATGTGGATGGAACTGGAGAGTGTTATGCTAAGTGAAATAAGTCATATAGAGAAAGACAGATACCATATGTTTTCACTCTTATGTGGATCCTGAGAAACTTAACAGAAGACCATGGGGGAGGGGAAGGAAAAAAAAAAGAGGTTAGAGTGGGAGACAGCCAAAGCGTAAGAGACTCTTAAAAACTGAGAACAAACTGAGGGTTGATGGAGGGTGGGAGGGAGGAGAGGGTGGGTGATGGGTATTGAGGAGGGCACCTGTTGGGATGAACACTGGGTGTTGTATGCAAACCAATTTGGAAATAAATTTCATGTTAAAAAAAAAAAACAACATCCATAGAAGAAAAATGATGGTAAAACCACCAACCTCTCAGAGAAACAATAGCTAACATTAACATTTGCAACAGTTAATTAACATTTAACGTTAACAAAACTTAGGTGTGTGTAAAAAATTAGTTCATACTTTCTTATAAATATCACTTAATATTCTACAATATGTACAGCATTGCATTTCAATAAATAAAGACACACATCTCATAAGGTTCATTGTGACTGGAGAGAAGATAAATCTCTGCTCTCTTAATGACATTCTGGGTATTTCCAATATGTTCTCTTATAAATAACTCTGATGTACATTCTCTGCATATCTATTGATCATGTATCAAATCATTCCTTAGGGAAGATTCAGGGAGGGAAATAGTTGGGGGAAAGTATATACACACTCTTTTTTTCACTTTTTACTTCTTTTAGAAATATATGAAACAATCTATTTCCTGTTTTTGAAGTATAGAATTTGATATATGCCTATTAGACATTGGATTGTCCCCAATATATCCTACAATCCATTCTATACCCTAACTTCTAGATTTAGGACTCAGTGTTACAATAACATTTCTACTTCCCTCCTACCATGCTTATGTGCTGACTCCTTATATCTTCATATTTGGCTGAAATTGGACTGCATCTAACATATGTTCCTCAAGTTTTGTGTCTATACTTGGACTTTTTCTTAGTCTCAGCTCCGAGATAGTTTTCTTCCCTGCAAGTGCTTTCTTTCAATCTTTTTTGGTTGGATTAGGGTAGTACTTATGCTGTCAGCCTTCCCAGAAGTCTGAGTTATCTTGTCTGACTTGTTCAACCATAACAAATAAATGGGAATTTATAACTAGAGGAAAAACATATTGTCTGAATCTTAAAGTTAGTACAACATAAATACTGTTACTTTACACAGAAGACACTTGACTTTTAAACTTCCATTGATATGAAAGTGAAAGAAGGAAATCAAATTTTCTCATGTTACATGAAAGAAATTTTTTAAAACCCCACTTTGTATTAACAGCTGGAATCTTTTATTCTGCTGCATCCTAATTTTTTACCTACTATAAAAATTACTGGTTTAGTAATATTTTATCTTCCATGTTTGTACATTCAAAACAGTAACTAATGATTTCTTTGTTGTTATTCTATACGACCAAGTATTCTATCATGAAATATTGATTTGCAAAGTTAGATGCTGCTGTTGATGAACAGAAGAGCAGAACCTATCAAATTGCTTATTAACGTTATTGATACGTTTAAGCATTTGGTTTATTTAACTATAGATCATTAAAAGAAGTTGATTTTTAGTTAAAATGCCTGATTTGATGTGAGGGCGAGAAGGTTGTGACGAGATTACGTATTCCAAAAACAGTTGCAGTAATATATCTGGTTTCAAATTCTCTTATCTAACCTCGTTGCTTTCTCATCAAAAACTATAACCCACTTCTCATCACCTTAAAACCAACTCAGCCAATGTTTCCTCAGAAAATGGAATGTTGTGGAAATGACACGTATGACTTCCAAAGCCAGGCCAGCAAAGGTGATACAGTTCTGCCTGGCTTACTCTCTGGAGACTCTTGGCCTGAAAACAATCCACCATGTTGTGAGGAAGTTTAAGCTACAGAGAAGCCATATGTAGGTATCTTGACTGGGACTGTATCAACCACGTAAGTGTGAACAAATCTGCAGATGATTCCAGACTCCAGCTAATGAGTCCCCATCAGCCTTTGACTCTTCCAGCCCAGTCTACAGTTTTGTGGAGCTGAAACAAAGCTTCCTAGCTGTGCCCTGCCCAAATCCCTGACGCACAGAACCCGAGAGCCTAATAAACTGTCGTTACATGCTACTAAGTTTTGAGATACTTTGTTATACAATAGTAGGTAATTAGAACAGGAGGTCAGAGGACAAAACCAAATCTTTGCATTAAAACTGAGAATGAATTTCTCTACAAATACTCAGGATCCCAATTTAGTCACATTTTCTCCTCCATATTAAACTAAAACGATCTTAAACTCCCATTGTCAGATGAGCAGGAAGTACAGTATCTGCCTTACGGAGCTCCCCACTCCCTTGGTTTTCTACACAACCTTGTTTGTCTAAAATTATTTGAATTCCAATATGAAGAAGAAAGCGATGGTGTTTCATGCATTCCCTGCTATTTTCTTATGGCCAAGGAGTATTGCCGTCAAATCTGTGGGTCCATTCCACATGATGTCTCAATGGCCCAACTCTTAGCAAGCAGACACAAGCTCTAAGAGGGACTAATATGCAGATACTTCCACACCCTCAGGGCCACAGTGAAACAGGGAGCCCAGTGGAATTTTGCAGAGTTGCACAGGATCCACGACTACTTCAGGATCCATAAGTATGTCACATACGGAACCACAAGTGCTATCACTAGTTCTTTTTTAAATTATTGACTAAGTTTATTTATTTATTTTGAGAGAGAGGGAGGGAGGGAGTCCTCACATTGTCAGTGAGGAGCTTGGTGCAGGGCTCAATCACAGGCGAGAACATGACCTGAGTCAAAATCAAGAGTTGGATGCTTAACTGACAGAGCCACCCAGGCACCCCATACCATCACGAGTTCTAAGTCCTAGAAATCCATCCAGAGGTCAGGTGTCCTTTTTCAGTCCTCAAAATGAAAGGGTTTGCTCCCTTCCTTACTCAGGCAATGGAGATCTATAGGCACAGTGACTTCTGACAGCTATGTGGACTGTTTTCATTAGCCCCATGCCCACTGCCCTTTTCCCCTTTTCTCATTCTTGGCAGCAAAAACTCAGTCAATAGAGGGCTTCAAGGAATCCCAGATTCCTCACAGTAAAATAGCAATTTATGCCATTACTAGGTGCTCAAGTCCCACTTATTTTAAAGTTTTTGTCACCCAAATACAGAAAAATCAAAACTCTATATATGTGTTAGATGAGTAATCCAGAGTGTAAGCAAGCATTGTTATAACATTCAAGACTCCTAAGTTGAATTTTATAACAAGCAATACAATGGTAAGAAGAAAGGAGTTTTGTGCTCAAAGAAATTTCTTTTATTAGTTATTTTTAATTTTGCAAAAAACACTATGTATCCCTCCTCTTAAGTCTCAATTGAAATTTTATGGACTGTTTGAAGCTTATTTTGTCTTCAAACTCTACTGACAAAATGAAATTAAATAAGTTATAAAATATTCTTATGACACTCATCTTATTTACTTTCATTTCCAAAACAATGGTCTTTTGAATCTGAACACTTAACTCCAGGAAATTCTGAAAATAAATAGCTATCTCTGGAACAGATGTTTGAAAATACTGCCTTGGAAAGACATTTTGCAAACTCAGTTGGGTAAGACCAACAAATATCAACTCATCATGCTTATGTAGGGATGCAATTTTGCAAATAACTCATGGGGCACACCAGTGTGACCTGTGGTTAACAATAGTATGACTCAAACAGGGACACTGTTAAGGTCTTTCTTTGTTGTAGTCAGAAAGGCTTGGAAAGTTTTCCATAACCAAATCACCCATTTTATAGTGTAGCATTCCATAAACTTTATCAAATATTAAACAAAGTGCAAAAGTACATTGAAAGATGTTTCTTGACAAAAGTTCCTATTTCTATTTGCTGGGTCCTCTTCACCTTAATTCTGGAGGTAGGATTGTTTTTTATGTGACTAAAAACATTGGTACTTTTCTTCAAAACAGAATATCCACTGATCTTTTCATGCGTGTAATGTTAATAAAAAAAGACAGGGAGGAGGGATCCTTTTCAAGGTGAACAGGCCACAAGCTGTAAACATTTATCAATTCTATCATCTTAAATTTTTGGCTGCTAACTAAAAATACTTGGCTTAGGAAGGTCATTTTGGTACTGATTCTTTCTAAGATATATGCTTAGATTAACTTCGACTGTCAAAGAGGTGTATAAATTGGCCACTTTGAGTAAATTGTACTCCTGACCCTTGGCAAGAATACTTAGAAGAAACAGGAAGTAGAGTTCCTAGTAGAATTTACATAATAGCATAACCATAGTATTATTTAGTCAGTATGTGCAATTCTATAATGGAAACATAGAAGGAGGTAGAATGCTCCCCAAGGATGGGGTCCTCCTCCATCATTATGTCTCCTGTGTACTAAAAAAATAGATGTTAAATACTATTTCAATTAATAGAATTGATTATCAACTAGGAAACCAAAATGTAAACAGTCCAGTTGCGCTTCTGAAGATGATGCAGAAATAATTCTATAACCTAATAAACCAGGCACATTGTATTTATAACTCAGCAATCATTAGCTCCATGTTCATGGCAGTGCTGGAAGTGGCCCATAACAGACAGCTTAGATCATAAAGAGGCCTGCATTAAAAATAGAAGGAAGAGCTCCATTTTTCAATTGCAACTCTGAATAATAATTAGTAAATAAAAATAAAACTATCAAAATAAAATCACACCAGATTCCAACATTAAAAAGACAGTCCATGGCCTTTCTTCAACATTTTCCTTTCTTATTTGGGAGTTGAGAGATATTATCAGAAATATACACAAAAGGAAGGTCCACAGCAAGAATGGCCAAAAAGAATTGGTCTGTTTTAAGTTATGAAACACCATATGAGTAACAAAAATTATTTTTGTTTCAGTTCTATTTAGCCCTCATACCTTCCCCCAAATTAATAATAATAAAAAAAAATGCAGGCTCCTGAATCTTCCTTCTGATGTTTAAAAGTCAACTTGCGGTAAAGGAAGTGTAGATTGCTTTAAAATAATCTCCCTGTTGTCACACCATATTAAACCTAAATCTTATTTATTTATTTATTTAGTTAGTTAGTTAGTTTATTTATTTATTGAAAGAGAGAGTGAGGACACACACACGAGTGGGAAAGAGGCAGAGAGAGAGCGAGACAGAAATCGCAAGCAGGCTCCACACTCAGGGAGGAGCTGGATACAGAGCTTGATTTTGTGATAGTGAGATCATGACCTGGACTGAAATCCAGAGTCAGACACTTAACTGACTAAGCCACCCAGGTACCCCAAACCTAAATATTTTATTTTATTTTTTTAAATTTTTTTAGTGTTTATTATTTTTGAGAGAGAGACAGATAGAGAGCAAGCACAGAGGGGCAGAGAGAGAGGGAGACACAGAATCTGAAACAGGTTCCAGGCTCTGAGCTTTCAGCACACAGCCCAATGCGGGGCTCGACCTCATGGACCGTGAGATCATGACCTGAGCTGAAGTCCGACGCTCAACCGACTGAGCCACCCAGGTGCCCCACTCAACCTAAACCTTTTAAAACAATTTATCAGTGATTATTCGAATACTATAACTTATATATAGTTATGTTTCTACCTTCATTTTTTTCCCTACATGTTAAAGTGCCATATCCTTAAATGTTTTAATAAAACAGGTCATTTGTTTGCTTTCCAGTTGTACAGTTTCCAGCAAATGTCTTGAGTAAATGCTGTGTATCAGATATGACGTTAGTGGCAGATCAATTAGGCTGTAGAAGCTTACAGGTAAGTAAGAGAGGCAGACATATATCTTGGCTAATTTTAATATAATGTGAGAAATGCTGTGAATGAGTTGTCCAAGTGCCTTGAAGAAATACATAAGAGACATTTGACCCAGTCTGGCACTAAAAGAAGGTTCTGTGTGTTAGGTAAACATTAAATTAAATCTTGAAGAAAGAGTAAAAGTCAACCAGGAAAGGAAAGTTTCAAAGGACATTCTAATGGGGGGGGGGGGGGGAGGAGGGAAATACATGAAATTACGATGATAATTATTGGAACCCACTATCTGCTAAAGAGGGAAATATCACTTTTAAGTAAAATGAGAAAGATAGAAGGAAACCTAAGAGATAAACAGGGTGTTCTCATCACTTTATATACACTTCTAATCCTCCCAACTGTGCTACAAGGTAAGAACTATACCACAAATTCAGAGAGACTATGGGACTAAATTCATGGTCATTCAGCCAGACTTGGAAATGGAATCTGTTGCATGCAAAAAACCCACTGGTACTTCATCTGTGAAACAGAATGGAGGGAGAAGAACTCAGGGGTGCTCTGTTTTCCATAAGCATGGTCTAAGTCGTAGAAGAGACCGAAGAAGCAGGGGCAGAAGGTCTTGTATGTTATACTAAAGGATTTAAATTTTATTGAGAGCCACTATTTTTACTTTTCTAAAGTGGAAGAGCAAAATGTTGAAATGTTTCTTTAGAGAAATCATGATCACAGCAGTGTGGAATATTTTCATTATTATCAGATATGTCTGTAAGTATATATATACCCTGTCACATTGTGCTGGGCACTGAACATCATTCTCAGGTGACACACACATTTAAAGGGGGTTAGACTAGAGGTAAGAAGACTGGTTTGGAAATACTCAATGGTACTGTAACAGTGCTCTATGGTGACCAATGGCAGCTACACTTGTGGTGAGCACAGCATAATGTACGAAGAAGTTGGATCACTAGTTGTACACCTGAAACTAATGTAGCATTGTGTGTCAATTATGCTCAAGTAAAAAAATTATTAAATTAAATTAAATTAAATTAAATTAAAATTAAAAATAAAAACATGCAGAAGGAAAAAAAAGAAAGCCGGTAACTAGATTGCAACATTGTTGCAATTTCAAACTGCATGGATGCATGATTTTCTCCAGCAGCTGATTCACCTCCCTAGATTTGGGAGTTGAGAAGGTAAATAATAGGATAGATCCAGATTTAGCTTCTATTAGGTCAGATGATGGAAAGATAGTGAGGTAAAGGAGCTGTAAGACTTTTTTTTTTTGAGGGTGCGGGTAGTGGATGAGGTATTGAACGAGGGGCTTGGATCTGACTAGGTTGGCAAGGGCAGGAGAGGACTGATGGATAAGAAGGAAACCGGAGGGTGAAAGCACTAGAAGACACCCTAAAGTCAAAAAAGAGGAGGTGGGAACACAAGTGCGAGTGCGCTGGAAAGATGGAGGTTGACTGCAGAGTGTGATACTGGAGTTAAAGATGGTTGAAATAGAGAAAGCTTGGTATTGACCCGTTTCGGGATATGTTTGCAGATGTTGGGATCTAAAGAAGACTGGAAGTAAAGATCACTGAGGTGAGGAATTCAAGAACTGTGAGATGTCTGGCAAATTTTGAGCACATTTTTGTTAGGGGAGAAAGTCTCGTAAGCCTCATTTCACAGGGAAAAGTACTTCCCAGAATTTATCTATATTCATTCATTCATTCATTCATTCACTCATTCTCTCTCTCACCCCATTTCTCCCCTCCCCCTCTCCCCCATTTGTTTTCCTTATCTTTACTTCTTTCCATCACTATATTAGCACTGAAATATATAACTACAGTCACCAGTAATAAAATCAGTTAATTTATCAGTAAGCCGTTAGGTAATTATGAAAGGACTTGGTGAGTACCCAAATATTACCAAGTACTTCAAGAGAAAGAAGAAATGAGATAGATGCTCTCTTCCCTCAAAGAGACTGCAATCTAGCTAGGCTGTTATATGGCACATACATCTACAAAGTCCTGGATAAGAATACATTTTGTATAAAACTATGAAAGAACTATATGAAAAGAGAGAAAATAATGATATTTATAACAGTTACATGTGGTTTCATTGAGAGGAGGGTGATTTCAATTTGGGATTTGAATTATCTAAGGAGTGAAGAGGCAAGGGAAAGAGACTAAGATATCCAACATCTTGATCTTAATTTTATTTATTTTGCTCCCAACATTTCCCTTTTGTTACAGGGTACTTTCTATCTATTTACAGTATTTTATAATCATGGAAGGTTCTCAATCAGTCTGACCACAGCCATAGCATTAGGGTCTATTATTCCACTGTGTTCCTTTCAGCCATAACCTGGAAGAAACAAGCCTAGATGTGGTTATTTGAAGTAGAAAGTCAATTTGGTAAATGCCAGTAAAAACAGGGCACATCACTGTTTATGTATCTTTTAAAACATTTACTCTAAATTGTTTGACATGAAGTGCTAATCGTCATGCAGATTTTATAGTCCCTCCGTTTTTCCATGAAAACAACACATGTTATTGACCTACAAAAGAATGTTTTTCTGCTAGTACCAATTAATGTAACAACTATTGAATAGACTCTTGTTCTAGAATTCAAGGGATATTAAAAAGCACAATTTGTAATCTCACTACCTGCTATTAAAACTCTCCAATTTCATGCTTTCTCCAAAAGACTGTTTTTGTTTGAAGAATTGCCTTTTACAAACACAAAATATATATTATTAGCCCATCATTGTGATGAAGCAACTTAGTCAGGGACAGGAATCGTTCTAGTAAATGGTAAAGCATTCAGATACATGGCCAGGTGTATTATTTCCATTAGCTAAATTATTACAAGTCAATGTGCACATTACAAATAAGACGATATTATGTTAACAAGCCACATGCATAAGCTGTTTAATTTTCTTACAAATAGTGCCTAAAATGAAAGGTTTTCTTTTCAGTATCTGATAGGAAAAAATATATGGATTAAATTCCACTAGATGGCAAGGATCTTAAGGGCAAAGACTGTCTTATTTATCTTTGTATTATTACTACCTGGCATAAAGTAGATATTCAATAAATGACAAACAGGAAATTCTCTAGGTTCTATGCCAGTTCTCTCTTCTATTCCCCAAAGTGATAGTGTAAAACACTAGTTGAATGAGATTTTAAGCATTAGAAGAAAAATAGCATTAGTGATCATACAATTTGTATAATGCGGGGTTTAAAAAAAAGTAATGGGTTTTCCCCCATTCAATTACTTAGATACACAAATCTGCAAGAAGAAAGAAAGCAAATACTAAAATTTCTCAAATTTATTTGGCTATAAGACATTATTTTCCCTTCATAGGGTCATTACTATGGTCAAATGGTACACTGTCTTTGGCTGAATAGCCCCAGAAGATCCCAAGACAAGGATAAATAATTTATTTGAGAGATGGTCCCAAAATGCACCAATGGAGGACTAGAGTGGGATGGGGAAGAGAAGGGACCCTATGAAAATTAAATTACCATATGGGTTTTTCATCTGGAACGTTAGAGTTTAGTCCTGCTGGCGAACTCTAGGAAATTGTATCATACCTGAGAATTATGCCAACTGAGGGGCTGGGGTTATTTATCCACTAGTTCCTGGCAGTCAGTGGTTGAAGACTGCTTCTGAGGGACATGAACTGCTCCCACAACTTCTGGTCTTCCCCGCATATGGGCTGAGCATGTGCTAAAGGTCAGAGAAACTTTCAGGCCAGAGTTGTTCATGCTTATATTAGAAGTCAAAAGGTCAGCATGCACAGGACAGGTACTCAGAGGATACCTCAGGGTTCTGACAGCATCGGCTACATCTACTGAACACACTTCAGGGAAACTCATAGAAGACACTATGATCCATACTAAAATCACACAATATTCACACAAAAAGGTATTGGTTGCCTATCATGACTCTGTACACGTTAAGGGAGTGAAGTCCTATACAGTTAAAATCTAAAATAAATTTTAGGGGCGCCTGGGTGGGTCAGTTGGTTAAGTGTCCAACTTCAGCCCAGGTCATGACCTCGCAGTTCGTGAGTTGGAGCCCCACATCAGGCTCTGTGCTGACAGTTTGGGGCCTGGGGCCTGCTTCGGATTCTGTCTCCCTCTCTCTCTGCCCCTCCCTTGCTCGCTCGTTTGCTCGCTCTCTCTCAAACATTAAATATATATATTTTAAAAAATAAAATAAATTTTAAAATTGCTATATACAATACCTTTAAACTCTTCCTACTTAACACTTTCTCCCTTTAAAGAATCGAACACATTAAAACCATACACAGATTTCAGTTTCAATATTTTTCATTTGTTTAACTGACACCCTAGAGAAGGGACTAATTAACATGACAAATATTAAAAGGAGAGATGAAAGATAAATAAATCAGTTTAACTTACAATATTCTTTTCTTGTACCGTTTTTCTCTTTCAACACTAAGGTTCTAGCCTAAAAATGATTTGGAGAGTTACCCCATTTTTGTTAACCTCGGTTGTCACAGAAGATAGAAATTATCTATTTCATGAATATTTATATAAATCACCTATAAAACTATCTAAACTGGTTTTTGCTTTGGTGAGATACATATTTTAACTCAATTTCTTTAATGATTATAGGTCTAATATGATGTTCTACTTCTTTTAGGGTCAGTTTTGTTCGGGTAGATTTTGCTCAGAAAAAGTTTATTTTGTCTCAGTTTTTAACGTTTATTTATTTTTGAGACAGAGAGAGACAGAGCATGAACGGGGGAGGGTCAGAGAGAGGGAGACACAGAATCTGAAACAGGCTCCAGGCTCTGAGCTGTCAGCACAGAGCCCGACGCGGGGCTCGAACTCACGGACTGCGAGATCATGACCTGAGCCGAAGTCGGCCGCTTAACCGACTGAGCCACCCAGGCGCCCCTATTTTGTCTCAGTTTTCAAATTTATATGCATAAAGTTTTCCAGAGTATTCTTTTATTATTTTCCAGCCTCTGCTGTATTTGTGACTATTTACTTTTTTTCCTAATGTTTATTTAAATTTTATTTGCCTTGATTAATTTTTCCCAGTTTTGATGATTATTTATTCCTTCAACAAACCACTTTGCTATGTTATTTCTTGACTTTTATGTTCTCCTCAGTTGCCTTTTTGTTGTCATTATCCTATTAAATCTTCATTTTTGTTTTAATTTTTTCATACATTAAAAAACTACATCAACCTTTTCTGGTGATTGTGTTCCTGCTTTATCCTTTCTCATTCATTAAACAAAACAAAACAAAACAAAACAAAACACAATTCTTTGTCCTTGTATATTGGGATCTTTTTACAGATTTTTGTTTGATTTCTGTTTAACATGATTAGCCTTTACTTTTTTTTTTAACCCTCCCCAAATTTTTCCAGACTAGATCGATCAAGTCTTTATCTCATCCCTCTCTACCAGTTGGTGTTATAGGTTCTATTTTTATTCTTTGTAAATATCCTTAAAATTTCTCACATATAATTGCTTAGAGCCTAATGTTATCAGTATCTTTACTCTCAATCAAAAGCATATAAGAACCTTAGAGCTTTAACTCATATCATCTACTTGCCTACTTGCTGTTATTATTATTGTTCAGTGTTTTGTGCTACCCTGTTTGATATTCCTATCATTAGTCATTATCATCATTGCTATTTTAGTCAGCCAATGCTTGTTTTACTCACAGATAGCCCAATTTACATTCTTAACATTCCTTGTTGCATTTTAATCCTTCTTCTAGAAATTTTATTTCCTTCTTTAGTTTTGCCTTTAGTAAAGATATGCACTTGACACAAGCTTTTCTTTTTTGTTTAGTTTTGTCTGGAAATACCTCTGCTGTCCATATTGTATAATAATATTTTATTTAGCTTGACATTTTATACAGAATTTTATATTGGTATTTATTTTCTGCTTGATGTTTCTGTCAACAATCTACCACAGTGGTAAAGCATTAGAAATATTTAACATTGATGAAAGAAATTGAAGATGACACAAAAACACGGAAGGCTATGCTATGCTCATGGATTAAAAGAACAAATATTGTTCAAATGTCTATACTACACATTTAATGCAATCTACACATTTAATGCAATACCTATCAAAGTACCAACAGCATTTTTCCCACAGAACTAGGAAAAACAATCCTAAGGTTTGTATGGAACCACAAAAGACCCCGAATGGCCAAAACAACCTTGAAAAAGAAAAGCAAACCTGAAGACATCACAATTCTGGACTTCAAGCTGTATTACAAAGCTGTAGTGATCAAAACTGTATGGTACTGGTACAAAAATAGATACATAGATCACTGGAACTGAAGAGAAAACCAAGAAATAAACCCAAACTATATGGTCAGTTAATCTTTTGACAAAAATTAAATGAATATCCAATGGGAAAAAGACAGTCTCTTCAACAAATGGAGTTGGGAAAACTGGACAACAACACGCAAAAGAATGAAACTGGACCACTCTCTTACACCAAACATAACAATAAATTCAAAATGGACTAAAGACCAAAATGTGAGGCCTGAAACCATAAAAATCACAGAGCCAAGCACAGGCAGTAACCACTTTGACATCGGCCTTAACAACTTCTTTCTAGATGTGTCTCCTGAGGCAAAGAAAACAAAAGCAAAAATAAACTACTGGGACATCATCAAAATAAAAAACTTCTGCACAGCAAAGGAAACAATCAAAACTAAAGGGCAACCTATGCCATGGGAGAAGATATTTGCAAATGACATATCTGATAAAGGGTTAATGTCCAAAATATATAAAGAACTTATAAAACTCAACACCCTCAAAAAACCCAAATAATCCAATTGAAAATGGGCAGAACACATGAACAGATCATTCTGCAAAGAAGACATCCAGATGGCCAACAGACACATGAAAAGATGCTCAACATCACTCATGACCAGGGAAATACAAATCAAAACTACAATGAGGTATCACCTAACACCTGTCAGAATGGCCAAAATCAACAACACAGGAAACAACAGATGCTGGCGAGGATGTGGAAAAAGAAGAACCCTTTTGCACTTTTGATGGGAATGCAAACCAGGGCAGCCAATGTGGAAAACAGTATGGAGTTTCCTCAAAAAGCTAAAAACAGAACTACCCAGTGATCTGGCAATTGTGCTACTAGGTATTTACCCAAAGAATACAAAACTACTAATTCAAAGGTATACATGCATCCCAATGTTTATAGTAGCACTATCTATACTGGCCAAATTATACAAGCAGCACAAATGTCCACTGATAGATAGATGAAGAAGTTGTATATACATACACGGAATATTATTCAGCCATAAAAAAAAAAAAAAATGAAATCTTGCCACTTGCAACAACATGGATGGAGCCCGAGAGTATTATGCTAAGTGCAATGAGTCAACTAGAGAAAGACAAATACCATGTGATTTCACTTATATGTGGAATTTAAGAAACAAAACAAATGAATAAAGAGGGGGAAAAAAAGAAGAGGCAGACCAAGAAACAGACTCTTAACTATAAAGAAAAACTGATGGTTACGAGAGGGGAGGAGGTAGGGGGAATGGGTGAAATAGGTGATGGGGATTAAGGAGTATATTTTTGTGATAAGCACCAGGTGTTGGATGGAAGTGTTGAGTCACTGTATTGTACAGCTGAAATTAACATTACACTGTATGTTAACTAACTGGAACGACAATAAAAACTTAAAAATGCGTATTGCCTTTAAAATCAGGGAGGGAAGATGATAACTTGCTGCACAACTTTTATTCCACATATTTCTGGTTTAGTATAAGAAAAAACTAACTATTTAAGAATTAGAAAAGAAAAAGCCCAAATTTTATCATTCATAAATGATATGAATATTTATGTAGGATATGTAAGCGAATTTAGAAGAAAAGGTATTAGAAAAAAATTTTTAAGTTCTGAGGAAATCACGGACCTAGGTGTAAAAGTTAAACTTTAATAATTTTAGAAGATAACACTGGAGAATAGATTAATGACCTCAGAATAAAGATAATTTTCTAGAACAAAATACAATGAGACCAAACCATAAAGGAAAAGATTGGTAAGTATTTAGAAGGCAGTGAAATCTTAAACTTCTTTCCAAGAAAAATATCATAAAGTGAAGAGATAAGCCACTTACTAAAAGATTTTCATAATCTTATAATTGATAAAAATCAGAATCCACCTTATATAAAACATATCTACAAAATAATGTAAAATGGAAGCAACCCAAGACAAAATGAGCAAAGACTATGAACCAGCAATTCACAGAAGATGAAACCAAATGGCCAATAAATGTGTTGGTGACAATTCTTCCCTCCCCTGAAATAGTTATATGCCTATGTCATAGTCTCATACTTATATGCCTATGTCATAGGGAATGTCAGATTCCACTGAGTGCCTCACTTTAGTCAATGGGACATAAGCAGAGTTATCACAAGCAAAACATGAAATATCCTTGACCCGTGGGGTTTGCACTCCTGCGCTCCTGATTTTGATGCAAGAAGAGAACCACTAGATGCCTCACTGGCCCCAGGAGGATAAGAGACACATGGAATAAATGTGGATCCATGGGCCTGAATCCTGAAGCAGAGCCATACCAGTTAGCCTGCAGACCACAAAAAATAAATGATTGCCTCTAAGTTTTGGGGTGGTTGGTCGCCCAATATTGTGTTAGCAATAGCCACCTGATATATATGTAAAAAGATAATCAACTTTCCAACTAATATGGGAAGTACAGATGAAGTCACAGTGATGAACCATTTCCTATCCGTCAGATTAGTATTTCACAACACTGATGTACAACACTGTGGAGAGTAATTTGACAATCCTGTGCAATGTTGAAACATTACAACTCTAAATATGTAGCCAAGAAATCTATGCATTTGTGCACAAGGAAACATCTATAAAGAATGTTTATTAAAGCATTGCTTGTTATAGCACTTTTAAAAAAATCTATCCATCAACAGGAAAATGGATAAACGTGTTGTAATATGTTCACATTATAGAAAGCAGTGAAAAGGAATAAACCATAGTTATGTACATCAGCACTAAGAAAATCTCAAAAACAACAGCGGGTAATAAAAAACAAGCTTCAGAAGAACACATAAAATGTGATTCTACTTAGATACTGTTCAAAGCCATGTAAAACAACCGTATTTTCTACAGATACTATTTGTTCATCTTCACATAAATATAGCAAATCTAGAAGGCAGTATGAGAAATATTATAATAAAATTATACAAGGGCTTTATTGAATCTGGTTATTTCTTCAAAAAGAAAAAGTGTACCTAACAAAATGATAAGATCTGACAAAAAATGGGTGGTGGATACACAACTGTTGGTCATGATATTCTCTGGACTTTTCACTACAACTTAACATTTCATAATTTAAAAGAGTTTTGAATTATGAGGTAAAACTCCTCTTTCTGAGGCCAGCTCTGCCATTAACTGGCTATGTGACCCTTGGCAAAACCTAAGGCCTCTATAGACCTTTGTTTCCTCATCTACAAAATAAATGTGTTGAACTACAAGACCTTTAAATTTCCTTGCACCATTAAAATTGCAGATTACATTAATTTTTAAACCTCGAATTAACTGCCTATTTTGATCCATTACTCTGGGCAGAATTCACAATATCCACTTGTACATGCAAAACCATCAACAGAGTCCTGTGACCTCAGACAATTAGCTCAGCTCAAGAAATACCAACTCAACTGTGGAAGGAACTGTGCCTCATTCCAAGATTATGAAGTCTCCGAAAGTAAGAATGTTTTAAAAGGTCTTCGTGATGGTCTTGATGACTAGGAAACTGTTCACATTGTTGTAAAAGTTACAGAACCACAAAACAAGACAAAACAAAACAAAACAAGTCATCATCCTACAGAAAAGAATGAGAACAACATCCTTATGAATGTTTTATGGAAATCTGTATATATCCTTAACAGGACCCATCCCACAGCCCAATCTTCTATTCCACCGTGACACAATTGATGGACAACTGTGATAATTCAAAAAATGTGACAGGCGGGGGTTGGCAAAGTACAGAACTAAATTGGTATCATTTTTCTACTGTTAGAGAAAAGTTTCACTCTTGATAAAAAGGACATATTAAACCTAAGGATTAAAATGAATTTTCCTAATAGATTCGTGAGTTCAGTAGCAATAAAGTATCATTCTTTCCCCGCCCAGGTGCATTTTGTGTTCCTAACTCCTTTGTTACAAATTATTGGGAGAAAATAGAGTTCTCTGGCTACCGAATATATTATACCTAAAAGTTTCCACATGCAGTGTACGAATAACAAAGCTATTTATACTACTGTCTTGGCTTTCAGACCTTCTGACATAGAGGACTGCTGTTCTAAAATGTGTTTTAAGCTCCAAATTTCCTGCAAATAAGGTTATGAAGCCAAGGAAACCAGGTTTTCTGGAATTAACTTTCACTGGTTTCCTGGAGACAACCATCTGCAAACCCCTATACATGGGCACTTCATGAAAATTGCATCGCATACTGTAGCCATGTAATAAGATGTTCTCATGGTTAATAAATATGGTTTGTAAGAGATGCCGGACTTCAATTGTTATTATTCAATAAGGGCATAATTGATGCTCATCTTGGTCACAGTAGCTGAAAAATCTTGAGAGTATCTGATGAGTGGCCCCCTCCCGGTGCATTTAAGAGTTTAAGACTTCTGCTTTGAGAGATCTTATCCATTAGGATCAACCAAGAACTTTACTGATGAAAGGAACACCCTGTGGAGAGGACCGCTGTGCTCTCCCCTTCACAGCAATGCCACCCTATTCCATCCAACATTTACATAGCAAGCAACGCAAACACACAGTATCATGCAGCACCTAGCGAGAATGTAAAAGGGGAAAAAAAACAGTAAACAGCTGATATGCCAAACTTCCTCCATTTGGGAACAGTCATTTATCATTGCACAAGAGAACTCTGACCCCCTCAAAGCTTTTTGAATTTTTTTTTTTAGGTTTTACTTATTTTTGAGAGAGAGAAAGAGAGAGAGAGAGAGAGAGAACAAGCAGGGCAGGGGCAGAAAGAGAGAGAGGGAGGGAGACCCAGAACCCGAAGCAGGCTCCAGGCTCCAGGCTCCAAGCTGTCCGCACAGAGCCCGATGTGGGACTCCAACTCACAAACCGGGAGATCATGACCTCAGCCAAAGTCGGCACTTAACCGACTGAGCCACCAGGCACCCCCACCTCAAAGCTTTTTCAAACTTCCCATCCTCTACCACATTCCTGCTCACAGTGGAGGAATGCAGCCCTTCAAACCACCGCCATGCAGGTGACCTCTCTAATTCATCAGTTTGTTCTTAAGAAGGGAATGCCTTCATTCCATTTGTCACTAAAACATTTTATCCTCTTTGAATGTGTAACTGCTCATAAAGTATCTGAATAGTATTAAAGAAGAGGTGAGGTTAATAGTTATGAGATGTGAAGAGGTAAATCTTTCCTCCTGTTGCCGCCTACCCCCCTAGCCAGACATTGAACTTCCATTCCCTCTAACTACTGTTATGCTTCCTGAAGAAGGAAGACACAGCTCAACAAGGAGATTCCTACTCTGCATGTTGGAAATGCATGTAAGAAGCTCAGGAGAGAGACCAAAGATTAAAATATAAGCCTAGAGAGTGGAGAGGACCGCTGTGCTCTCCCCTTCACAGCAATGCCACCCTATTCCATCCAACATTTACATAGCAAGCAATGCAAACACACAGTATCATGCAGCACCTAGCGAGAATGTAAAAGGGGGAAAAAAAGCCTAGAAGGGGCACCTGAGGGGCTCAGTCAGTTGGTTGAGCGCCTGGTTTCTCCTCAGATCATGATCTCACAGTTCATGGGTTAGAGCCCCACATCAGGCTTTGTGCTGACAACACAGAGCCCACTTTGGATCCTCTGTCCCCCTCTCCCTGCTTGCGCTCTCTCTCTCTCTCAAAAATAAACATTATAGGGGTGCCTGGGTGGCTCAGTCGGTTAAGCGTCCGACTTCGGCTCAGGTCACGATCTCGCGGTCCCGTGAGTTCGAGGCCCGCGTCGGGCTCTGTGCTGACTGCTCAGAGCCTGGAGCCTGTTTCAGATTCTGGGTCTCCCTCTCTCTCTGACCCTCCCCCGTTCATGCTCTGTCTCTCTCTATCTCAAAAATAAATAAACGTTAAAAAAATTTTTTTTTAATAAAATAAAATAAACATTATATATATACATGCCTACGAGTCACCTCCCTGGGGATAATCACTGAAAATCCAAGAGGAGAAAAGCATTCCTTTCACTCATGCTTCCATAAAAGATTACATGGACAGTTGTGTTGGCTCATAGGACCAAAGGATACACCAGTTGGTGCCTCACAGTTCAGGTCAGTGCAAATTCTACCAAAAGAAAAGCAGGTGACTGGCGTCTGCCTTAGAATGGATCATAACACACTGCTAAATTTCTTCAACCAAATATACATCAGAAATAAAAGCTAAATCCTTTTTACAGACTTTTGGCTGAAAGAGGGAACTTCCATGCTAGAGTCAAACTAGCGGAAGTTGTATGCCCTGCTCTTGCTTAATTAAGGTCCAGATTCCTGCCATCGGTGCTCCAGTGAGTCATCTGCATCCTGCCTGATTTACTCGGTGACGGTTGACCCAGTGCCTTGTGTACATAAAAGAATGATGAATCTGAAGCATATCGCGTCTTTGTAGTCATCTCATCAATTTTAAAAGTGCATTTGAATGGTAAATAAGATAGCATTTAAGATGGTTATCATCATAGTTTCATTCTCAAACACTATTCTTACATAGGACAAACAGCAATGATGGAATGTGTTAGGAAGAGGCCTTTTATACCAAACACAGTCTCTTTTTCTGTAACATTTGAATACTTGATAGATTGACATAAGAAAGGTTGTTCAAGTCAATAAAAATAATTCTGCTATGTGGAACTTTTAAAAAGAACATTCTAATTCTCTTAAACCCTCATCAGAAATGTATCTCTATGTACAATATGTCACGTTGTATTTATGCATGTGAAATATTCACCACAATATTGGGTATGTGAACATAAATATTAATGGTGTAATACAAAACAATTCTATTGATTAAAAGTTATCCTCCCTTCTGAGGATATATACTCAGTACTATCATTATGCCTATTTAAGTGACTACCATCACTACTGAAACCACAAAGTAGAATTTAAAATTTTGAAAATGTCTATATTCTAACCAACTATGAATGAAGTCGCCAGCTTCTGATTTAGTACCAGTACATTTGCAGGCTTGTTTTGTCATTCCATTTAATTTTACATTATTTTTAACTCTTCCCTATTGCCTTCTACTATACAAAGGCAGCTGTGTTCCCAAATGTGTTCAACTTCACAGTTACATTGTAATTTTGTCTAAGAAAAAAAAAAAGATGCAAATAAAACACAGACAAAAGAAATCTTGGTAAAAAAAAAAAGTGAATGCACAAAGATGTTCCTCAATTAAATATTTGCATGAGGATACTACAGAAAGTTTTGAGGACATTTGTACATTTCAAGCCCTAGAGAACAAAGGACATTAAACATAATTTTAAAAACATAATTATCTTTTATGACTCATAACTAGGCAGAAGTTGAATGAGTAAAAATAACTAGAAAACTAAACCAAGATATTGACGTATCACTATTTACAACTGAACATTTGTGTATGTAATATAATAGTTATAAAATCAATAAGTGAAAATAAATATAAGTTAAAAAAACTAAATGGACGTTCAAATCCTTAGTCTTATTAACAAGCATTGTGATCTGGGGCAAGTTATTTAATTTCTGTCTTCTCACCTATAAAGCAAAGATAATGCATGACAAGTAACTGTATCATAAGATTCTTAGTTGAAAAAATAAAAAAGGAAAAGAAACAGAAGCCAACTCTAGCTAGTTTGAGCAAAAAAAAAAAAAGTAATTTGTTAAATGTTTTCAAGTGACTACACCAGCTACAAGAGAACCAGAACAACAAACACAGATGCTATTTAGCCAGAACCAGGGCTCTAAATCAGACTGTAAAAAGGCTGGAGACAGCACTGTTATTCCCACTGCACATGGACACAGTGATCTGCATTGACAGCATCAAAATCACCGGACACAGGATGCTGTTGTTAGTACCTCTGTCACTGCTACCTCTGAGAAACTGGATGTATCTTCCATCATCTAAACCAGAACAGATTTTGTAGGATATCTTCTTCTGGCAGAGTCAGCTTCAAAGACTGGCATGGGTATATCCAACTGGCAGAACCTGAGTCACATATCTGTACTTCGCTACAATGAAGTCGGAGAAATAAGTTTCTGGTTCCCATAATGAGGGGCCTACTCACTGGGTTGAAAGTCCCATAAATTTAAATAGGATTCAAAAAAAAAGAGAAGACAAAAGGAATGGAAAAGATCCATGACAGTCCACTCCTTTGGCATGTCAACTTTCTCATACATTCTTCCTCCTTATATATAAACTTTCAAGCAAATACATCCATTATTGGTTCCAGTTCTAAGCCAGGATCTCTGGGATAAGATTATTCCTCCTTCACTTTACCATCCCATCTTGAATAGGATGTAACCTATGGATTATAAAAATTGCCATCAGCATAACTCCATATAAAATCACAGGGGACAAGCAAAGGGTTAAAAGACGAAAAAGTATGTGTGCTTAAATACATATATTTTTCACATCAGTCCATTTTTCTTCAAGTCATAAAGCTCTAGTTGATATTTATGATTTTTCTTTTACAATATACATTGCATATTTTTGTTCTTGAACCAGCAACACAACTGGTTGTTGCCTTCAGCTGATGAGATGACACCAAACTATCCCTCAGAGATCTGCGTCCTGAATGAATGAAGCTGCTCCAGTCATCCATCAACACGCACCACTGTGCAGGGAAGTACTTCAAGGCACTCCAGAGGATCCTTGGTTTCATCCATTCTCTATCCTTTCCTCCCTGCCTTCACTGATTAACAGCGACTCTATTTCTCTTAGATAATCCAAACCAATTACCCCTACTATAACATATAGTTTGCCTGTGAGTACGCTAGCAGAAAAAGCTAAGAGTAGTGTCGGTTTTCTCCAAATAAAGAAACCACATCTGGAGCAGCAGCTTTAATGAGCATCGTTGTCTTATTAAGTGTGTCGTAATCTACTCACATTCTTAAAATCCACCAGTCCTGTGTATAGGCTAGATAGGTGAATTGAATGGCCATGTGGTAGAATAACTGCTCAATTAGCTGCAAGTTATTGATGAGGGCACTCATCTCTGCAGTCCTTTCAGAAATGTGAAGTAGCTTTTCTATTGTGGTATGGAGAAGTAATTTGAGGGACTTCTGCTTGCTCTTTCCGACAATGATAGCTCTCACTCCGTATGTTAATAAACCAATAAGGGTATTCTGCTAACTGCTAAATATTTGTATTCCAACTTTGGATTCTGAACCTGGGACATTAACTAATAGGTGGGTTTATGAACTCACTGGGATCATGTGAGAGCCAAAACATCATTAATCACCCGAGTTCCATAACCCACTAGTCTCACTGGTGAACCACAGTGGTAGAAAAAAGCTATGACTAAAAAGCCCTTCAAGGATCTTGGTTTTCAAAGCCATGGTGGTGGGCATATTCTCTGGGTCAACCTGGGAGTCACAGTTAAGGGGTAGCTGAGTGTTTTGTACGTAATAATTCCTATCTCCCAAAGCTTTTGCATGCCTTTCTCTACAGTTCACTAAGAATGTTCCGACATCTCATTTTCCTTTAACATGTGAAATTGTTGGGTCTACATTTCAGTTAAACAACCAAACAAATCGCTAAGGACACTCTCATTGCTTATGTTAACACACCAATACCGGAATCTCTGGTTGGCACACATACATCAATAAATTCAGTCTAGACCAACATAGCATTTTTTCCACCTTGGGCTACCATAGTTAAGATTCATTTCCATACATATTATTTATATTTCTGCCAATACAAATTATCAAAATCTTGCAATTTTTGATGTCTTTGGTGCTCCTCTCAGATCATCTCTTGAACCTGCCTCCTTGGAACCTTTTTATAATCGAGTTCTGTTATAGACCTAGAAACTATGAGATATGGAGGAGTTGGGCAGGATCAACATTTCTCTATAAGACCTGAGGAGAATTTATCACAGATTCTTCAGGTAAAAGAAAACTAACTTCATCAGGTAAGAGAAAAAGGATATTTCTACTGGGAAGGGAGGCTCAGAAGAATTTGAAATAAGCTCAGGTGACCCCATGTCAATCTTTAAGGTTCCACTCTTTCCCAGCTAATGCCCAGCTTTAAAATGCAGTATCTTCTGAGGCTTTGAATTCAATTTGTGTTGTAATTCAGCCATCCATAGGATCTAGACCATGCGGTATATGAGATAAATACTTCTTTCAAGGCAATCAAGAAAGATTTCTGAGTCTCCACCCAAGCCTTAACCTGTAAATATAAGGCACCAATTCCATCATTTTCTTTGTCTAAGTTCTCCAGCAACTTAGGGACCTGTGTTCCCCTCAAAAATTTAAAATATCCTGCTACACCTCTGCTTACGCTTGGCATGAACCTTAGGAACTATGGATATAACTAGCGTATAAAATTTACTAGTCTCAGGGATATAAACACAAATCAGTCTTATTTTCTCTCACTAAGACTTTGAAATTTACTTCCTGGAGAAATTTTCTCCTATTATTAGAGTCTACTAGGATTCAGATACTGTCCTAAGCATGTTACAAATATTAACTGAGTGAATCTTCATAATATAAGGCAGTAGTGACTATTATTATTCCCAATTTACAGAGAATGAAACTGAAGCCAGGAGCAGTTAAGAAACCGGCCCAAGATCAACACAGCTGGTAAGCAGTCCATCTGGGATCCAACCCCAGGTAGTCATTTGGTTACAAAGTCTAGCACTTTTAATCACCACATCATGCTGCCCCTTGAAAGTGAAGTCACTACTTCTACCACCATCAGGCAGGAACAGCAGTGCCATCCCCACGCTGGGCACTGGGCGTTACCACTGAAGGCCCTGCCACCACTTCCTTGGGAAAATGCACAGGCAGCGATATTTACTGCCGTGCAAGCAGAATGGATTTCATTTTGTACTTTTATTGTTTTCATCACTGGCTTCTGACTGGTAGAGCCTAAGTCAGATGGTCAAATCCCTATACTGTAATGAAATGGAAGATGGGGAAAAGATGAATATTTCTATAGTGGGAGGTAGAGACTCACTGGAGTTAGAATTCACCAAATATAAGAAGGGCACAAATGTCCAGGAAGAATGGCAAATGTCTTCTATACAACACCTAACACTGTGTCTTGCACAGATGTAGACACACACAAAATAGGAACAGTAATGATTATTCCCATTAGTTACATAAAGCAGGGAATGTGCACTCTTATATGGTATCTAGATCTTATTGTAATGAATCCACATTTCTTTATGCCTTTAACTTCACAAAATGAGTCTTCTGTCCATACTTTCCAATAACACAGAGGAATATGTGTGTGTTACTTCTTTCATTAACATTCACCACTTCACCAAGCCTACACTGTCACAGACAAAAAAAAAAAAAAAAAAAAAAAGATCTAAAAATACATCAACCCACATGCTTTTGAACAAGAAAAAAGGGTTCTCTCTCTTTCCCATGGTGATTCCCTCTCCTCCACACTTCTCAGAATGTTGGTCTAAATTTAGGTTTAAATGACTTCTCAGGGTGCAATGTATTCCAAGATATTATCCACATGTTCATGTTCTCCTCAAATCCCTATTAATGGAAACAGACCCCAAATTAAGGTTCTTAGACATAGAAGATAACTTTAAGTTTTAACACGTCTTTGCAATTGGTGACTCAAGCATTAGGGAAAACTCATACTGCAACAGAAATAACGGAAGAACTAAAATGTTTACGCGTGTTTAGGTGTAAATATATGCACACTAACTAAAGAGAGAAACCAAAAACACAAAAAAGGAAACATGCATATTCCATTGTAAGGCATCATGAAGAATGTTACTGAATCAGATGAAAAGTTAAACAACTTGGTAATTCTGTCTCCAGGGCAGCAGTAACAGTTCCCTCCAGAACGTGGTCAATTTGCCAGACCCACTTGAACCTTACAGATCCTACATTAAAAAGTAGGTAGCATATCTATAGGAAAATGTGTTCACACTCATTCCAATATCACTAATTAATTTAAACCCAAAGGATTATCAAGACACTACAACAGGAACAGGACTTCAAAGTCACACTGAGAATATCACATGACTTGAGAAACAACCAACCCTTGAAGGCCCTGAAAGCATCTCCATCACCGCGTATTGCAGCTGCCTCCCACAGGATGAACAAGGGAGCAGCCTAAATAATTTCAAGGGAGCACTTAAAGAGGCCAGAGGTATGTGTATTCATTGTCATTTCTCCTGGGGGAGCAGCTCTATACATAGCTCCTTATCATTCACAATCACACTGCTTATGCAGAAAAGATGACCTGGGCAGAACCACAATGTGCCAAGAATTCTTTTCACATCTTGCTCCTTACCACTCTCTCCCACCCTCAGCCTCCCTTTCTCCTAACTCCATCACACATGATACCCTTGACCTACTCAGAGCCCTCCTCCACGGTGCCACCCTAGATCCTGAGGTCAGTGCCTGCAGGAACACTCTTCCCTTCCCTCTCTGTCTTTAGAACCATTCCCTTAGGGCCTTGTTCTCTGCTCTTCTAGAACAGTGGGTAAACTAATACATTAATGAGAGGTAAATTATTAGTGGCAAATAATGCCCTGGTAAATTACTTCTCTAGAATAGCTGCATCCTAAAAGGAAATGCCTGAATTTTCACATGGTCTTCCCTGATTCCTCTGGGTTAGATTTCTCCATTCATTATTATCTCACTTAAATGTGACATTTTTCTTTTCTTTTTTAAACGTCTATTTATTTTTGAGAGAGAGAGAGACAGAGTGTAAGTGGAGAAGGGACAGAGAGAGAGGGAGACACGGAATCTGAAGCAGGCTCCAAGCTCTGAGCTGTCAGCACAGAGCCCGACGTGGGGCTCGAACCCACAAACTGCGAGATCATGACCTGAGCCGAAATTGGACACTTAACTGACTGAACCACCCAGGAGCCCCAAATGCAACATTTTTCTGTATTACATTATAAAATTTATGAACATGTCAATCTCCAGTCTCAGATTATAAGATAGGAGAGGGCAGCCGCAACAAATTTTATATCCTGCAGACATCCAGCAAAGAGTTTTATCAACTCTATGAATAAAGCCTGACTGAACAAGCCGGTTTTTCAGAGTACCTCAAGTCACACCATATAGCACGCCTCCTACTCTAGCTTGGTATGAAATCCATTCTGGAATTAGGCAGTGGGTGGAACTGACATTTGGACCTTCCTGCCTCTCTCTTTCCTCCACAGGCAGTGAAGCTTCTCTTCCCCATCTGGCATACAGACTATTCAAAGTTGGGGTGACATGAATGGGGAGACCGTGAGGAAAAGAATGCTCAGGAAGTAATAAGGTTCTTTACAAAAGACTTCAGGGAAAAGAAGAGAGTGAAGTTGGATACTGTTCTGCAATTTTTTGCTTCTAGGAAACTAGTGAAAATGATGAAGTGGAAAAAACAGGTGCTATAAAAAGTGCCAAATTATTCCTCGCCGCTCATGTTGTTCAGCAAGACCATATCCAACAGGCTACTGAGTCATAGTTTTCCTGGTTGTGAAAAAATGATGTCATAAGAAATTACCCCCACAGAGCTGGTCAGTCACTCAACTCGGAAAATGAAATCGACAAGATTCCCATAGCACGGCATATGGTATCATGTTACCAAACAGAAGACACTGCTGAAATAAGGTATGCCGTTTACATTTTTAAAAATCCCATTATTGGGGCGCCTGGGTGGCTCAGTCGGTTAAGCGTCCGACTTCAGCTCAAGTCACGATCTCGCGGTCTGCGAGTTCGAGCCCTGCGTCGGGCTCTGGGCTGATGGCTCGGAGCCTGGAGCCTGGAGCCTGCTTCCAATTCTGTGTCTCCCTCTCTCTCTGCCCCTCCCCCGTTCATGCTGTGTCTCTCTCTGTCTCAAAAATAAATAAACGTTAAAAAAAAATTAAAAAAAAATCCCATTATTAAGAGATATGCTTATTTCCATTCACATATGTGTGTTTGGAGGAAATATGCACATTCTAAAATTAAAGCTACCAGATCCAATGACAAGATATAGGTAGTTAATAGTACAAAGAAGAGAGAGAAAGAAGGAGAGGAGGAGTGGGGGGGGGGGAGGGAAAGAAGAGATAAGGAAGGGGAGGAAAGAAAAGACACTAGATAGAGTATCTTTAAGCATGTAAAGTATTTCTAAAATCAAGAATTCCTACCTTTTAGACACACGTCTGTCATTTTTTAACTGGCTGAATTCTTCCCGAAAAGTGCTACAAACTTTTAAAACATAATCTGCACCTGTGGTGAAGGCAAGCCTCTCCTCTGGAAATGGTGAAAGGGTGGTCAGCTTTCCTACTCAGCTACTAAGTGCATCAAGGAACACTGAAAATGCACCACTCTGTCCAGAGAGGTCTATCTAGCATTCCAGAAAACTTGGAAATAGAGATTTTAAAAAATGTGAGGAAAGCTCTGTGGTTGAAAGGCAATGAATACAACTTGACATTCTAAATAAACAATCTATCTAGAGGTGGGGGAGGGCCAATTCTTAAGGAATCCATTTATTCATCCTTTTATTCACCCATCCATTAATTCACATATCCTTCTATTCACTCATTCAACGAGTGCTTATTGAGAGCCTCTACATACCAGGCTCTGGAAATACTATACTGAATAGAGCAAACACAGTCGACAGGGTATACATTTTTCATTCCATAGTAAGGTTTTGCTTTTGCTCCAAGAGAAATTACAGAGAAATAATATATTTTGGTCTTGTCATTAAATGGCAAAATATAGCAGACACCTGATGAACCCCTCAGGGATATTAATTGGACTTTGTGTCACTAGGAATGTGACAAATTGATACAACAGAATATACTTCCATTAATTATAACTTGCCTCCCTCATGAATATTTCAGAACTCACTCTTTTAACAGGAAATGGGGGCAAAAGGAACAGAATTTTAGAAAACAAAATTTCTTAAACTAAAAGATATATAAAGGGAATTCATCTCCTCTTCAGTCTCAAGCAAATCATTCACAGGTCAAAGGTGACAAAGAATTATCAAACTTTGTTTCAGTCTCGAAGGATTTTACATTGTAGATGTTAGGTTTCAGAAGAAGTGGACACCTGAGAGTCTTCCAAAAATCATAAACAAGCAAAAATAAGACTATGCCTTACAAACATGCAGGTTGTCCTGACACCCTTCACATACTGCTTTCCAGCCACGCTGCCTCGCAAACTGATTTTACATCTCATATATCTCTTTTAATGAACTTAACCCCCAGATCATGTCTGTCTACTAAGTGAAGCTTAAAAATCTAAGGCCAGATAGTGGGTGCTTTTTTAACCAGAAATTCTAGCAGTGAAAACAAACGTGGTATCTGTGTAAACACTCTCCCTCCTGGCTTTAGATGGTCTCCAGTACTCTATCCAAACACTTCTCATAGCCCTAACGTGGTGCTTTGTCACCCCTTAGGGAGGTTTCCCCTATCCCCACGCCCCCAACATTTCCCGTGTTCCTCCCAGCATTTGGAGTGAGTTTTCCCTCGCTCTTCACACAGTGTCACCTCTCCCTTCCAAGGTCTAACTCAAATGCTATTGCCCATAGACCCAAGGTACAGACCTTGGTTCAGGCCTGGTCAGGTTAACAATGCTTCCTCTATCATCTCTAATTCCCATATGATTTTAGTTTGTACTCCACATGTTGATGCTTGGCCAAATATTGACAGCCTCTGTTCTCTGAAGACGAGGAGCTACTTTAATCAGTTACTAAAATATTATAGCACAGAAACACTTGGCCCAACATATGCCTAAGTGTTAGAAGGAAAGTGAGTCCTCAACTTGTTAAAACACAACAGGAAATACAGAAACGAAGAGGTGAAGGGTCTTCTATTCTTCCTTGTTCAAGGTGATTTGTCCTTGCTCCAAGTATGATCTAACTTAATTAGTGAATTATTCAAACTAAACGTGCCCTAAGAAATTATGAAATAAGCAAAGTTTGCCCACAATGCTTCTCACCTTTCCTTTTTAACCTAGACTCTGGGTTACTTTTTCTTCCCAGAGATCACAAAGGAGAAAGAGTAATTGCCGTCAGGATCAGGTAAACTAAGTTACTCTCCTGAATGTAGTCTTGAGCCAAGGATCAGGATCAGGAGAGATCTCCTTTGCTTTGCCAAGCCTCAAGTTAGAGAGCAAATTTTCTCTGGACAACGATGCGTAACTGTTGGTATGTTCACTGCAGCGACATTAGGCAGAAAGAGTTTCCAATAAAATCGTCCCATTTCCTATTGAAGGTAGCATTATGGAACAATAATAGCTAAGATTATTTAAACCTTTGCATATGATAGTGCATTTAATCCTCTTGATCCTTTAATGCAGATCATGCTTTCAATGTCTATCCACCTTTGCCCCACACAACCCTGGTCTATGGACAACACAACAGCCAGAGTGAGTTGTTAATACCCTAAGTCAGACTATGTCACTGCTCTGTTCAAAACCCCTCAGTAATACCCAGTCTCTCTGCTAGTAAAAGCCAAAATGTTTACAATGGCCTTCGAGATCCTCCAGGGTCGGACCCTCTCTTCTCTCTCTGACTTCACTTCCTACTACTTTTTACTCCCCTGCTCCACTCCAACCATCTGGGCCTTTTAGCCCAGATCTTCAAACACAGTAGGCACCTCTCTCCCCGGGGTCCTTGCTCTATTTCATAGGCTCCAATGACATCTTCCCAAAGAGACCATCCTTTTGAAATTGCAATACCTATTTCCATCCCCACAGTATTCCCTGTTCCCTTTATTCTACTTGATTTTTCCCCCTAACAGTTATCATCATCTCAGATACTACATTATTTGTTTGTTTGGGGGCTTGTTTCTTTATTGGGTTTTATTTATTGTTTTAACCCCTGCACTCTGGAATATAAGCTCTGCCAGGATCAGGGTTTTTATGTTTTGTTCTCTTGAATTCCTAGTGTTAGAACAGTGCCTGGAATACAGTAGGCATTCAGTAAATATTCACTGAATGATTGTGTGAAAGTAATTGAGGTACAGAGAGATCAAGAAATTTGTTTAAGGACACACAGCCAATGAGAAATGGGATTTAAACCATCTCTGCATAATCCAACCTCTAAATAACAGCAGAGTGTTCAAGCTGAATCCCTCGGAAGCAGACCCTGATGCCAAGATTTATGTACAAGTGGTATATTAGGCAAATATTCCCAGGAGGAATCTATAAGGGAGTGGAGGACCAGGCAAGGAAGAGGAGGGAGTCAAGAAGGTAAGGCCTCAGACAGTCCTGAAAAGTAGAGTTTCTGCCTGATCCCATAGGGGACCTCTGGAGTATAAGTCACACCTCGACTCAGAGGAGTCCTAGTCAGACCGAAAGCAAAGAGATGAGCTTAGTGGCCCTTCATTTGGCAGTTGTTGGCCAAGGGCTGGGAGATGGATAAGGTACTGAAGCACTTCCTTCTGGCTCTCTGTGCATAAGGGCAAAGAAGTTGTTCCAGTAGCCTGACAACAATTAGGGTTTAGAGGGGAAAGCACACCACAGGGTAGGAAGCCTTTGGAGTGGAGGGACAGCACTAACACATGTGCTACGGTGGTCCTTCCATGTCCCTCCTAATGCCTAAAATCATGTCCCAACTCTAGGTCATGGCCTAAGACTCCACATAATCTAGCCTCTGTTGACCATTCAAGTCACATGTTGCACCACTATTCCCTTGCTTACTGTGAACTAGCAGCTCAGGGACCATGGCCTTTGCACATGCTACCTTTCTTTCTAGAACACTCTTCATTAAACTCTACACACAGTTTCCTTTTCATCTTTCACAGGCCAGCCAAAATACCCTCAAGGAAACTTTTCCTTAAGCAGCACACCATCCCAACACTTTTTATTTCCTAAAAAGAAGAAGAACAAAAAGAAAAAGAAAATTCCTTATCACAATCTGTAATCATTTTTGTTTCTTTATCTATTTGTATTCATATTCTGCTTCCCCACTAAAATACAAGCCCCATCAAAATAACGCGATGTCTGTTTCCCCACCTGCGCTATCCCCAGTGCCTAGCACATTATAGAAATTCAAACTATCCCTTGCATGAAAACAAACACTGAGAGATAAATCTCTAACCATGCAAAATCACAGCTGCATCTACCTACCCGAATCTATTTGAGTATATCTTCAAAAAGTTAAATTAGTTATCCAAATAACAAATAAGATTGGAAAGATAAGGACATACTAGTCTGGTTATTAGTGCCACTTTTTAACCTGGTCATTTTAGCTTCAGATAGACCCCGCTTCTTCTCTTCATCCACAGAGAAGTCATCAATTTAGATACACTACATAACACTAGAGGCTAAGATTGCGAGCTAAAATAAAAAGGTTTCGTTAGCCCGTAATTTTGTGAGATTAGTTAAAACTACCCAGGGACTTCAAGCAGAAGCAACCTACAAAAGTATAGAAAACTCTCATATTCTCCAGCCTCCATTAACATTCCCTTTCTCTCTTTTGTGAATCAGAAGATAGTACACCAAATGGAATGTAGAAGGAGTATTTGTATCTTTTCTTTCCTCAACGGTGGAATAAAAGCCACTCTTCTCCCCAAAATAAAATAGTCATTCCTTGTCTCAAAAATTCTGCTTCTACAAGCACAGATGTTACAACAGATACAAACAGGAGCAAAGAACGTGAATTTTAAGAACTCTCTGAGGTCAAAACAAACTTTCAATTTGTTGTTTTGACTTAGAAGCTTCAAAGATTGTCTGATTTGCCACCAAGGACAAAAGCCCCAGTGTAAATAGGCTATGAACATTTCCAACTTTCCCATCTTAAAGATTTCTGGCAAGGATGATCTTAGTAATTTCTTTGGAAGTAATGGCATGTTATCTAATAACATGACTAAGAATTCCTACTTGTACCTAAATTTAAACTTTTCTCTTTTTAATCCTAATAATGGGGTGCACACGTCAACTGGGCTTCCATCTTCTGTTCTATATATATAATAAAACCTACACTAGGAGTAAATGGTACCCTTTCTTCAAGGCCAAGCTCAGCCAGCATCTCTTCTAGGTAAATTGTCCCATTCCCACAGCATTAAGTAACCCACGCTACCTTTCTTAAAATTTCCAAAATACTTCTCCCTCTGTCTTCTGGTACCTACCTCTTTCTGCCATCTGTGCTAATGGTTCTTGAAGCGAACCCGCCTTCTGTCCTCCCCTGTGTAGTAGCGTGGCGATCGGTTATGAGCTGTGCTCTCGGGCCACGCTGCCTGGCCTCCCCAACTAACCAGCATCACCTGCGCGTGTGATCCCTTCCGCCAGGCAGCAGTAGAAGGGGTGCAGTTTTCTTCAACTCAACTGAATCTGTTTCAGCTCCTCATTCCACCTGATTCAGAAGTGACTTAGCCAATTCCAGGTTTCCTCCATCAATTCAGGGCTCTCTCCCTCCCCTATCAGAAAACAACCTCTTCCTGGTGCTGCATCCATGCAGGGGGAGGGGGAGGGGGGTTGCCAGCAGTTATCAGCCCCTACTTGGTGTCGTCTGAGGAATAACTGACCCCATCTGCATCCTGCTGGAGGTGCCCATTCCCGTGGCCCAGGCCCTGTGGCTGCACACCACTGATCCTCAGCTGCTGGACACCTCCAGATACAGTGGCCCTCAGAAATGTTGCCAGTTTCTCCTGCCTATCCAGGGCGGCGTTATCCTGGTCGTTTTTGTATCATAATAATAAAGAAATGACAACCTTGCTCTTACACATCCTTAAACATACTCTATCTTTCCAAGTCCCCAGAAACATGTACAAAGCTGCATCACCCACTGTGCCTTTATACCCAAAACAACAAAACAAAAAACAAAAACATAGGTGTGGGAGGATTTAAAGGATTATAACTAGAAGATATTTTTCTTTTTCAATGCCCTTTTTTTAAGTTTATATATTTATTCTGAGAGACAGAGAGAGAGCACAAATGGAGGAGGGGCAGAGAAAGAGAGAGAGAAAGAATCCCAAGCAGGCTCCGCACTGTCACCTCAGAGCGAGACATGGGGCTCGAATTGGCGAACTGTGAGATCATGACCTGAGTCGAAATCAAGAATAGGGAGGCACCTCAACCGAATGAGCCACACAGGAGTTCCAAACTTTTAATATTTGTTTATCAAAGTCATACCTGCAGACATGCTAGTTGTAAGCAGCAGTCCCCAGCCCCATCCCCTTCTGCCACCAGGCTCAGCCTCTAGCTGTTTGAGAAAAAGAGTACACGCTCTTGATTCGGACTGAGAAGTGTCATTTGGGCTAAAACCCCAACTGGGAATAATATGAAGTGCAACTGTTAAGAAAAAGAAAACAAACTGAGATCATTACACAGCAACATATACATGCTAGACCATGGTCAGAGTCAGTGCTTAACAGTAAGGAAGGCAGTAAATACAGCTCATTGTCTTGCACTGTCAAAGACTCTTTACATCTATTCTCTCTCATTTTTCAGCGGGACAGCAAGACCCTAAAAGGCAAACAAGAGTCACAAACTAGACTCTGCTCGCCTCACCTGTCTCCTCCACTTTGTCTGCAACCACCTCTGACAAACCCAGTCTGGCTGAAATTGAGAAATTCAATAAGCCAAAATTGAAGGCAGACATGCAAGAGAAAAATGTCGAACTGGAAAAGCCAACCCGGGAACCCCAGTGACACGTGTGGCCAATACACACTGGACATTCCACAAGCGTTGCCTTCTTATTCTACTTCTTCTAGCTACTTAACTTTGTTAAGAAGCAAAGAGGTTGGATCAGATTTTAAATGATGGTGCTGCTCCTTTTCACATCAAAGAATCGAAAACTACTGACAAGGAAGGCCTGTCTCTTCCAGGCAGGTCTGGCTAGCAGGGAAGGAAAATCCTTGAGTGTTGGTGAAAAAGCAGCTGGATGGCACCACAGTGAATTTCAGGCAGAAACCAACCAAACTGGTCCAAGGTGTCCTGCAGGCTGTAAAATGCAATGTGACCAGAATGGCAGTCTGATTCCATTGCATTTGTTGTTGCAATTTGTTACAGTGTTGTTGTTGTTCAAATGATTTTAACTATTGGAATGCATCATTTTTTAAATATGCAAATAAAACACAAAAGTTTAAAACGTAAAGAAAAAAAGACAAACAACCTGGTTTCACATCTGTATTCACTACTTCACCCTTCAGCATTCTTCAAAGAATTGATATTGATGCAAAGATCAATCACTATTGACAAGGTTACAGTATAGGTTTTGCTGCACTTGGAGAGTCTGGGACGGTGGTGCCTGGGAAATGCATAAAATAACCCTGCATGGATCCTATCTCCCTTATCTACTATCTTTGTGAGCTTGGGTCAAATTAATCTCTCAAAGCCTCAGTTGCCTTGTCAACAAGACACAGATAATGATAGCATTCATGTCATAGGGGTACTGCAATAATTAAATGAAATAAAGCACATAGCACAAATCTGGCATTTGGTAAGCACTCAGTAAACAATAACTATCATTATTCTCACTATTCTTTATATTCTCATATGGCCCAGCCTCTTTGGGTAGTTGCTCCTGTCGCCTTTAAACCCCAGTTTGCTTAAAGTGAGCTATGCCTTAATTATGCTTTCTAAACTCATGAAGCCTGTGATCATAAAATACAGACCAGTGCTGCAAGCTTAGATATGTAATAAGAAAAGTAAAGATCCACAGGATTTAGTTTTATTTACAGAAAGTGAGTGTTGAGTAAGCTAATTTCATTTAGGTGTTCAGAGCTATCTGTTCCCTAGAAATAGTCTTCATAACAAGATGTGTCCTTCAGTGAAGCGTTGTTTCCCCTAAAACACCTGAATCCTAAGAGTCAATAATAATGACACAATCATCTTTTTAATTTACTGTCTACCATTTCCCAGGCACTACATATGTGTTTTCCACTATGATTTTATGTTTTCATCACAAACACCCTATGATGTGGGCATATTAAACACACGCACGCGCGCGCACACACACACACACACACACGTGCACACACAGAATCAGATGTTAAATTATATGCCCAAAGTCAAACAGTGAGTGTATGATTAAAAACCAGACTACAAGACAGGTCCATCTTACTGTAATACCTGTGTTTCATTTCATTATCTGTGTTCTTGAGGCACCTGGGTGGCTCAGTCGGTTAAGCATCTGACTTCAGCTCAGGTCATGATCTGACAGTTTGTGGGCTGGAGCCCCATGTCAGGCTCTGTGCTGACAGCTCAGAGCCTGGAGCCTGTTTCAGATTCTACGTCTCCCTCTCTCTCTCTCTGTCCCTCCCCTGCTCATGTTCTGTGTCTATCTCTCTGTCAGAAATAAACATTAAAAAATAAATTAATTAAAATTTTAAAAATTCAGATAAAAAAACATTATCTATGTTCTTATAAACTCTAATGGATTCTAAGTGTGTGTGTGCATATTTGTCACTTCTGTATCTCTAAATCTTAAAGTAGCTATGCAGAGGATGGCTTAAAGTAATAAAACCCAATCAAACTAGAATGGATGAAGTAATTTAAATGATTCTCCTTTGCAGGTTTAGCACATGCTTGAGAAACATCAAGTAGAACAAAGTGAATATGCTGCTGTAACAAATTTTAAAAATCAAAAATAACTGGACTTCCTTCCCCTCCACGAAGTCTTCTGCTAATGGATAACTTACCATTAGATGATAGGGGAATCCAAAATCAAGTAAATGGAAAAGGGATAAACTTCTAAAGGTTTATAAAAGGCAATAAACTTCTAAAGGCTTCTCTGAATTCCCAGCTACTTATAATGCTATTTGCTAATTTTGGAAGAAATCAATTCCAAATCTCTTGAATTCAGTTGGCTAGAAGAGAGGAAGAGAAATTATTGAATCTCTACTTAAATTACTTCCTTATAATTAAAAATTCATTTATCCATAATTCTATTGATCCTTGTGGCTAATAAATAATAATAATAATAAATTATTATTTCATATACAAGTGTTATTCCAGGTAACTGCATCCAGGATAACTCTATTACTGGGATAGCTTTATGACTGATGTTTACATGTCACTAACAATGACTCATGGCCTATATAAAACAAGCACAGTGGAAGGCTGCAGGCCTTTTCCTTTCTGTTTATAGAATAAACATCTAGGCTGAAGTATCAGACTTCTCCATGGCTGATGCATTAGTGTCTTCAGGTGTCCCCTCAAACTTTGAAGATGATCACAACCATATAGTGCTAATACTTCCCACCACAAGAGTTTATGATTTCCTTTAAATTCTATTAAAGGCTATGAAAACCATTGTCCAAGTTTGGTTTCTTCCATATTATGAACCATATCCCCTAATATCCAAGGTCTTGGGCAAAACTCCCTCCCACTAATAACTTGAATACCTCCTTGTCTTTCAATTCCCCTTTTTCCTGAAGTTTTCACCAGTTACTTTAGCAGGGCATCTTGGAATACAGTCCTTCATGTATTTCTTGCTCCTGGTTCCTTTCAGACAAATCTACTAAAAACATCATGGAGGCAGCTCAAAGATTTTATAAGTAATCAATCAATTAATTAGGCTTATAGATGGTACTCAAACATCAAAACTATCAATGTAAATAGGGACACAGGACTATTGAACAATTAAACATCTCTCTGAAATCTTCCCATGAAATTGTTCTGATCATGAAATTTCATTACTAAGGGCACGCTCTATTAGGAAATTTATGTATACATACAATTTATAATATATATTAATATGTAATATATTCTATCTATATTTTAATATAGACAATACATATTAGGAAGTTTACCTATACATGTATTTATTATTGTTTTAAAGATTGGATGTTTCTATACTTTTTAATAAGAAAATCATCTCTAAGCAGATATGGTTTGTACAGCTCTGACTAAAGACTCTTCATAGTTTATCTGTTTCCATCAGTTACTTCATTTTAATTTTGATAAAACTATTCAATAAGGGAAGTGTTTTTCTGAAACTCCACTTTACTCTCTGTGGTAAGTACATTGTCACAACAACTCATGACAAAACAAAGATTTAAGGACTATCGTCTGATCTCACCCATGAGACTAGATTAAATCAAGACAGGGCCCATAGGGCAGTTATATAGGAAGGGTATTTTCAATGAAAGATGAATTGGGAAAGGGACTACTTAAAATCTCAAAAAAATCACTAAGCAAAAGAAAAATTATTTTTAAACATGAAAGTAGGAAATGGGACATGTTCATTCATTTGTTCAGTTAACATTTATTACCTACTGTAATCATATATTATTCTAGGAACTGAGTTTAAAGTGAAGAACAAGGAGCCCCTGGGTGGCTTAGTCATTTGAGCATCTAACTCTTGATTTCAGCTCAGGTCATCATCTCAGGGTCATGAGATGAAGCCTCAAGTCAGGCTCTGTGCTGAATGTGGAGCCTGCTTAGGATTCTCTCTCTCTGCCTCTCTCACTGTCCCTCCTCCACTCACGCATGCACGCTCTCTCTCTCTCTCTCTCTCTCTCTCAAATATAGATAAAATGAAGAGCAAAACGACGCATTCTCTGCCCTTAAGAAATTAATATTCCAATTAAAGATACAGTTACAGGTAAACAATATATAAACACAACTTGTGGTGAATGTAATGGAATCACAAAATTGGTACAATTACAGAAAATTTAGGAGATCACCTGTTTAGAAACAGTGACAAGGAAAGCCTCATATTTAACTTGAGGGTTGTACAATGAGAAAAGATCAGCTGTGCAAAATGTCGGGGGATGAATACTTTAGTCAAAAAACATTTTGTAATGGGACAAAGAGTAAATATTTTATGTTTTGAGGGCCATTTGTTCTCTGTTGCAACTACTCAATACTGCTATTGACAATTCCTAAACAAATGAATATGGGTGTGCGTTCCAATAAAAGTTTATTGACAGAAACAGTCTGTGGGCCAGATGTGGCCTATCAGCTATAATTTGCCAACTCCTACTCTAGGCACACATACGACCTAGGCAAGGACAGGAGAGGTATTGCTGTGTTCAAGGAACCGATAGGACACTGGTATGGCTAAAGTAGAATAAGTGGGAGGGGAGGGGCATGAAATGAGCTTAACAGGCAAGCAGGGCTCAGGTTGCGCATGTCTTTGGAGGCCAGGGTAAGGACTTTGGATGATATTTAAACAACTTATAGTTTTAGCAGGGTAGTAACATGGTGTGTGTTTTAAAACCTCATTACAATTTCTATGTGGAGAATGGACTAGAAGACTATTGTAGTTCTGGAGGTGCCATCATGGCCTGGATTCACATGATGGCAATGAAAATGGGAAGTGAATATATTCCAGAAACATTGAAAAGTGAGGATCCTAAATCATGGATTGTGCTGGGGTGGGGACACAATGATGAAAGAGAGGGGAAAATTAAGTTTGATGCTCAGCTCTCTGGCTAGAGCAATTGGATTGACCATAGGCAGTCAACTTGAGTTAAATGATAAATTCAAAGGGGAAGACTAGAGACAGAAAAGCATTGCAAGTTAAGTTTAACCCATATTAGAAAATATCTTAAAATATAACACTTGCTGAACACACAGTGTGAACATATAGATGCACTGCCGTGCCATCAATCTACTGTTGGAATCCGCCACTGAGCTCTAAGTCTCCTGAGGTAGAGAACGCATTTACCCAGGACCCAACACAGCTCCTGGTACACACCAATCACTCAGTGATTGCAGCATTAAAAAAAAATAAATGCTCTCGAGGGGCAAAGATGGCAGAAAAGCATGGAAGTTTTTTTTTACGTCTCTTGTCCCTGAAATGCAGACAGATCAACACTAAACCATCTTGCACACCTAGAAAACTGATTTGAGGACTAACACAACAATCTGCACAACCTGAACCGCAGAATTCAGCAGGTACACAGTGCAGAGAGGTGAACTGGGGGAGAGAGAAGCCGTAGAGGGCAGAGAGCTGTTTTTGCTTGTGGAGAGAGGACAGAGCTGAGGGTAGAGTATGGGAAAACCAACCCTCCACCCTCAGAAAAAAGGCAGCTGGAGAGAAAGTGGAAGAGTGAAAACAGCCACAGTGAAAAAAGCCACTCCTTTGTTTCTGAACAAAAAAAGGAGAAAGGAAAAAGGAGAGGGTTTAATTCCATATAAACAGGGGAAGCAGAGTCTGAAACTATGCAGCTTGATAACTGGCAGTGCTCTGGTAGGAAGGGCGATTTCCCAGAAGCAGAGAGCAAGGTCATCAGGGTCCTCAGGCCACATGGGGAGAGGCAGTCCCCCTGCTGGGAGGACATTTGGTGGAGGCTGTGCAGCCACCCCACAGGCAAAGATCCCAACGGACCCCGGAGAACAACCACATTTGCTGGTGTTGGAACAAGGATATTAAGGGGGAAGTCTGGCACCAGATGTGTGTTGTGACTTTCCATACCCTGAAATGCTGCTGCTACATCGTGTGAACTTTCTCTGGCGCGGGCTGGCATCCAGCCAGTCTCCGGGCATTGGCAGCAGGGTGGTCTCTGTGAACATTCCTGGGGATGGGCCAGCACCTGGCCATTGCTCAGTGAGACCCTCCCCCAGAAGGTCTGAGCAGGTCAAAGCCACAGTCCCTCAGAAGTCAGAAGTGAGGGGCCAGGAAACTCAGCCCCATTTGAGATAAAACTCAGGAGGGAAGTGCCGCCTGGCAGCCTGACAGCTTGGCTATAGAGAAGTGGGGAGTAGATGGAAGCCAGAGACAAAGGACGGGTGCTTCATTGCTAGGTTTGGAGAGCAGAGTTCCTATATTAGAGACTGGGTAACTGGGTGACGCCATTTTCACCCCTCCTGCACATGTGCATACACTCCTACGCGTGCCACAACAACCCACCCCAGTAAGCTAAGCAGCACCATCTAGTGGAGAATGGAGCCATTACACTAAACCCTGCCCAACTGGGCCAACAGCGCTCTTGATGAACACAAGTCTCTCCGTCTGCTTAGTTTATGGACTATAAAGTGCTTCATAGCTTGACTTCTACGAGAAACCAGATGTAATTTCAATCGTACTTCATTCTGTTTGCTGGTCCTTTTATTTAATTTTTTTTTCTTTTTCTTTTCTTATCCTTGAATACAAAAAGGGAAAAAAAATCTATTTTTATTTTCCATTTTTATTAAAAAGATTTATTTTTTCTATTATATTTTTTATTTTGTAAATTTTTAAATTCTATTTTACTTTCATCATTTCATTTTATTCTATTTTATTGTATTCACTTTTTTCAAATTTTAAATGTTTTCCTTTTTTCTCTTTATTTGTTCTTTTTTCTTCTTTATTTTCCTTTTCTGATCCTTCCCTTTTTTCTCTAATCTATCAAGCTTCCTTCAACTAGAACAAAATGCTAGGATTTAGCATCCTTTATTTGATTTCTCTGTGTTGTTTTTAATTTTTAATTTTAATTATTTTTACTTTATTAATTCCTTTTCTTCCTCCAAAATGATGAAACAAAGGAATTCACCCCAAAAGAAAGAACAGGAAGAAATGACAGCCAGGGACTTAACACAGATACAAGCAAGATGCCCAAACCAGAATTTAGAATCACAATAATAAGAATACTAGCTGGGGTCGAAAATAGATTAGAATCCTCTTCTGTGGAGACAAAAGAAGTAAAAGCCAGTCAGGATAAAATAAAAAATGCTATAACTAAGCTGCAATCTCGAATGAATGCTATGGCAGCAAGGATGGATGGGGCACAGCAGCAAATCAATAATATAGAGAACAAACTTATGGAGAATAATGAAGCAGAAAAAAAGGGGGGACTAAGGCAAAAGAGCACAAAATAAAAATTAGAGAGCTCAGTGACTCATTAAAAAGGAATAACATCAGAATCATAGGGGTCCCAGAAGATGAAGAGAGAGAAAAAGGGGTAGAAAATTTATGTGAGTAAATCATAGCAAAAAACTTTCCTAACCTGGGGAAAGACACAGACATCAAAATCCATGAAGCATAGAGGACTCCCATTAAATTCAACAAAAAACTACCATCAAACAAGGCATATCATAGTCAAATTCACAAAATACTAAGGCAAGGAAAGAATCATGAAAGCAGCAAGGGAAAAAAAGTCCTTAACCTACAAGGGAAGGCAGATCAGGTTTGCAGCAAACCTATCCACAGAAACTTGGCAGGCCAGGAAGGAGTGGCAGGATATATTCAATGTGCTGAATCGGAAAAATATGCAGCCAAGAATTCTTTACCCAGCAAGGCTGTCATTCAAAATGGAAGGAGAGATAAAAAGTTTCCCAAACAAAAATTAAAGGAGTCAGTGACCACTAACCTAGCCCTGCAAGAAATTTTAAGGGGGACTCTCTGAGGGGAGAAAAGACAGAAAAAAAAAGACCAAAAGCAACAAAGACTAGAAAGGACAAGAAAACACTACCAGAAATTCCAACTCTACAGGCAACACAATGGCGATAAATTCATATCTTTCAGTACTCATGTTAAACGTCAATGATCTAAACGCTCCAATCAAAAGACACAGGGTAACAGAATGGATAAGAAAACAAGATCCATCTATATGATGTTAACAAGACCCATTTTAGACCTAAAGACACCTTCAGATTGAAAATAAGGGGATGGAGAACCATCTATCATGCCAATGGTCATCCAAAGAAAGCCAGAGTAGCCATACTTATATCAGACAATCTAGATTTTAAAACCTGTAACAAAAGATAAAGAAGGGCATTATACCATAATTAAGAAGTTTATCCACCAAGAAGACCTCACAATTGTAAACATTTATGTTCCAAATGTGAAAGCACCCAAATATATAAATCAACTAATCACAAACATAAAGAAACTCCTTGATAATAATACCATAATAGTAGGGGACTTCAATACCCCACTTACAACAATGCACAGATCAGCTAACAATCAACAAGGAAACAATGGCTTTTAATGACACACTGGACCAGATGGACTTAACAGATATATTCAGAACATTTCATCCTAAAGCAGAATACACATTCTTCTCAAGTGTACATGGAACATTCTCCAGAATAGATCACATACGGGACACAAATAAGCCCTCAACAAGTACAAAAAGATCAAGATCATACCATGTGTGTTTTCAGACCACAACACTATGAAACTCGAAATCAACCACAAGAAAAAATTTGGAAAGATAACAAAGAGTTGGAGACTAAAGAACATCCTACTAAAGAATGAATGGGCTAACCAAGAAATTAAAGAAGAAATTAAAAAGTACATAGAAGCCAATGAAAATGATAACACCACAGCCCAAAACCTCTGGGACGCAGCAAAGATGGTCGTAAGAGGAAAGTATATAGCAATCCAGGCTTCCTAAAGAAGGAAAAAAGGTCTTAGATACACAACCTAACCTTACACCTCAAACAGCTGGAAAAAGAACAGCAAACAAAATCCAAAACCAGCAGAAGACAGGAAATAATAAAGATTAGAGCAGAAATCAATGCTATCGAAACAAAAAAAACCAGTAGAACCGATTGATGAAACCAGGAGCTGGTTCTTTCAAAGAGTTAACAAAACTGATAAACCCCTAGCAAGTTTGATCAAAATGAAAAGGGAAAGGACCCAAATAAGTAAAATCAAGAATGAAAGAGGAGAGGGGCACCTGGGTGGCTCAGTCGGTTGAGCGACCGACTTCAGCTCAGGTCATGATCTCATGGTTTGTGGGTTCGAGCCCTGCGTCGGGCTCTGTGCTGACAGCTCAGAGTCTGGAGCCTGCGTCGGATTGTGTGTCTCCCTTGCTCTCTGCCCCTCCCCCACTCATGCTCTGTCTCTGTCTCAGAAATAAATAAACATTAAAAAAACTTTTAAAAAAAGAATGAAAAGGAGAGATCACAACCAACACTGCAGAAATACAAACAATAATAAGAGAATGTTATGAGCAATTATATGCCAATAAAATGAGGAATCTGGAAGAAATGGACAAATTCCTAGAAACATATAAACTACCAAAACTGAAACAGGAAGAAATAGAAAATTTGAATACACCCATAACCGGTAAATAAATCAAATTAGTAATCAAAAATCTCCCAAAAAACAAGAGTCCAGGGCCGGATGGTAATTCTACCAAACATTTAAAGAGTTAACACCTATTCTCCTGAAGCTGTTCCAAAAGAAAATATCTTACGTAATGAGCTAAGGAGATTGATTTGTCTTAGTAAAATACAGAAAGTTACTGAAGAATTTTGAAGAGCAGAAAAGCATAACCAGAGTTTGTGCTATAAACAGTGTTGCATTGGGTACAGAGACAAATGTGTCAGGAGTTGGGGGAAATTGTTAATAAATTACTGAAATCTCATAGAAAGATAATAAAGAGTAGGTCCAGGGTTATTAGTATTAGAAATGGCAAGAAATATAAACTCAAGAAGTCTTTTGGTTGGAGAGATTGATTGGTTTATTTATTTTTATATTTAAATAAATATAGCCCATATATATGAAATATATAATTTGAGACTAATTATTATTCACAACTAAATAACATAAACAATACAAAACACTTAAAAATTTTTTTTAGTGTTTATTTATTTTTGAGAGAGAGAGAGACAGAGCGAAAGCAGGGGAGAGGCAGAGACAGAGGGAGACACAGAATTCAAAGCAGACTTCAGGCTCCAAGCTGTTTGGACAGAGTCTGATGCAGAGCTCGAACCCACAAACTGGAAGATCATGACCTGAGCTGAAGTCAGACGCTCAGCCGACTGAGACACCCAGTCTCCCCTGAATACAAAATACTTTTAAACATTAAATCATAAACATAAGTGCCAAATTTTTAAGGCAAATGTTGAGTAATTAAGCTGGACTAGACTAAGAAGTTAGTATGACTGAGACCAAAAATTAGCTCTGAGTTCTCTGACAGCTAAGATAAACAGAATAAAAACAAGTGGAAGCAGGTGAAAATTGTTGGATTATATAGCTTCCAATTGCTAGAAGGAGACATATCAGCTTTCTGGGGGAGATATACTGAATTTTACACTGTGTATAAAATCATACACTGAATTATAAATATATGTCCTAGTCTTGGGGCGCCTGGGTGACTCAGCTGGTTAAGCGTCCAACTTCGGCTCAGGTCATGATCTCGTGGTTTGTGAGTTCGAGCCCCGCGTCAGGCTCTGTGCTGACAGCTCAGAGCCTGGAGCCTGCTTCAGATTCTGTGTCTCCCTCTCTCTCTGCTCCTCCCCTGCTCATGCTCTGTCTCTCTCTGTCTCAAAAGTAAATAAAACATTAAAAAAATTTTTTTTGAAACAGATCTCCTAGCCTTTTATATAAGGAACATTAAGGACTATAATAAACTATACCATAATAGCTATTTAATAAAATAAGCAAAAAATGATTTTTCATGTCAAAAACTTGTATCTTATATCCAAATACCGAATTAAAATTGAAGACATTCTACTGTACACCTGTGATGGTATTTTCACAGAAAGTAGGAGCAGTGGAATCCAAATAATGAGTTTTACAGTGACTTGACTTGATTCAGAAATAGAGCTTGGAAAATAGGAATAGATGATGAGTGGTTCCCTTAGACATCCCCTACCCAAACACGAAGTACCTTAGTGAGATCCACTCTACAGCAGTACAGACAGCATGGCAGATAAGAACTAATGGCATGGACTCTGGAACCAGACAGCTCAAGTCCAACACCCATTCACCAGAGACACTAATGGAAGCAGTGTCATTAGAGCAGCTACTGATACCAAACGGCAAGGTGGTCTCAGGACTGGGATAATCAAGAAAGAAAAGTTCCAGTATGGACTATACTCTCTGCTGGCAAAGAGTTCAAAGTCAATTGCCTGCTACATTAACTATTACACTACTGCCTAGAGGAAGAAATGATTAAGGTATGGCTCCACAACTGGATTTCTCAGTTTGATTTTGAAAAATAAACTTCCGTGTTTCAGGGTATCCAATGAATCTAAATGTGAATATTTTCATTATGAATCTAGTCTGAAATGATTTATTTACTGATTTTGAACTAGTGTTCCTATGACATGTACAAACTTACCATTTTGCTAAGACAGTTGGGCTGGCTGCACCTAATTTCAATTGAATTTTTGAACTTTAAGGATCCAGTTTAGTCAAACTGTTATTTGATCAGGAGTATTTTCAGTGTACTTCTTAGTCTGGCTTGTTATTTTAAGAGTGCAGAGTCATGTTGAATGAGATTATCTTTTGACAAGTGTATACAATGTGAATTTCTTAATTGCACCCAGAAGCAATGGAAGGAAAACACATTTATTAAATGTTTTTAAAGACTGTTTGTTATCTTAACTATATATCAGTAGTTCAAAAAACCACCAACCCCTAATCTTTTGATTCTAGAACCACCTATGACTAGAAGTTTATTACTCGTCTAGAACAACCTAGACTAGGCGTTTATTACGTGAAAAACAACAGCTGTGACTTTTGTACTTCTTCCAGAGCAAGTTATCTTTGCTTGCTAGTAGAATTTGTTGATACTTACCCCGAACAAAGAGTTGATGTCAGTTGACCTCATCTTGTTCTACCCTTTCCAATCCCTAGCCCCCTCGAACATTTGCTACCTTGATTCTGGCTTCTTGATGGATATCCAATGCATACTCTTAACTCGCTGCCTTTGCTTAAGGTGTTATTTTTCTCCCCATACTCTCCAATCTGAGAAAATTCCACTCCATGTCTCATAATACAGTGCTAACTCCTCTGTTACAGCATCTGTTATATGCCCTTCCTCCCTGACTTCCTTGAACCCTGCTGAGGCAAAAACTGACTCATTCATCTCTGTATTCCCAGCACCATATTTGTTTGGCAAATAGCAAATATTAAATAAATGTTTATTTAATTAATTCTTCTTATGATATCTAAAGAAGGTTGGAGGGTTGAAATATTATGTCCTTTTCCCAGTAGCATGCTTAGTTTTGACTTTACTATTCCAGGAACTAAGATGAGTTTCCCATAAGCAGTGGCTTTCTGGACAAAGGGATGGCAGCACAAAGACTCTCTGAAGAAGCAGCATCATGAAACATAGAAAGCAGTAGTAATAGATTCAGACACAGGGGATTAGCGTTCCCTGATAAAACCATGATTATATTAGCTGGTTTTGTGTAAAGTGCTTAAAATCCCTTCTGTCCTGCCTCAGATGGTACAGAACCTTGTAATCCTACCTTTGCCTCTATAGTGGTGTCTCTTCTCATTCAGTGGCAAATGCGTAATAACTCAGACCAGGTAACAAGGTAGACTGGGAGGATGTTTAGTGATTGACATGAGTGTGCTCAAATAAAAATATACAGCTAAAATTAATAGAGCAAGTTAGAATTCTGATGAGGCAATACAAAAAGAGAAGTGATCATAACAGCAAGACTTCCCAGGTACGTAACATGTAAAAGGCAAGCGAATGTGTAGGGAGGAGGGCAGGGACTTTGCCTGCAGACAACATAGTCTTCCAATGTAACACTTGCAACAATAGTTGTGTTTCAAAGGATTTTCTAAAGTACTGGAGTCTGGGGCCACAAAACAGTAAAGAACTAATGTACCCACTTGGTCTGTAGACGAGATCCAACAATTCCACAGACACTAGAGAACATGTACATGGTACTATTCTAGACTCTCTCTAACACCTACAAAATAAAGGGAAAATTGTTAATCCCAAGGAAAAAAAAAAAAAACCCACAATCAGGAGCCAAACAAAGCAAGAGTCACAATCTAATTATTGCCATAAGCTTCAAGAATCTGTAGCCAGTGAAAGAAATGGAAAATCCTGCAGGAAATCAGAGAAGACCACCACTACCTGGCTCTACAGAGCCCCTGTCCTGCCCACCTCACCATCACCTTCCAAAAGTTTATTGATAAATTGACAAAATTCTCAGAATTCTCAGTGATGTTACGCATGGAGAGAAGAAAGCTGAGTAGATTTTTTTTCTTTCAAAATGGAAGGCACATAAGTGGCTGACAGAAACTCATGAAGCCAGGAAAGAGAACAGAGCTGACTCTTCAAGGGGAGAGCAGGGGGGCTCCTAGGTCACACAGAAATCAAAGTCCAAGAGGGCCCCTCACAAGAAAGGAGCAGACCCTCCAAACAGGGAATGGATATGGAATAAGACATTGCACAAAATCTCAGGGGAGGGGCGCCTGGGTGGCTCAGTCAGTTGAGCGTCCGACTTCGGCTCAGGTCATGATCTCACAGTCTGTGGGTTCGAGCCCCACATCGGGCTCTGTGCTGACAGCTCAGAGCCTGGAGCCTGCTTTCAATCCTGCGTCTCCCTCTCTCTCTGCCCTTCCCCCACCTCACTTTGTCTCACTCTGTCTCTCAAAAATAAATAAATGTAAAAAAAAATTAAAAACAAAATCTCAGGGGAAAGAGCAGTCTAGGTACTCAGATTGCACTCCACCTCATCCAAACTTCCCAGCCTTTGTCATTCCCTCAGGCTAAGAAGAGCGAGCAGAACACAAAATTCCTAGTCATCAGTAGGAAAAATATCTCCAATGTTATAGGAACAGAGTTACGTAGCACTCCACTTTCACTTTGTCCAGAGCCACCCAAGCAACATCAAGATGGAGAGAATGTCCCAGAAACTGTGCAAATATACTATATACTGTATGAGGATTCTCCAGAGAAACAGAACCAACAGGAGGCATGGGGTGAGGGTGAAGGCGTGCGCTTGTGTGGAGAAGGAGACAGAGATTGATTTTAAAGAATCAATTAAGGATTTTACGGAATTAGCTCACACAGTTGTGGGGGTTCACAAATCTAAAATCTGCAAGGTAGGCTGGCAGGCTGGAAATACAGCAAGAAACTGATGTCTTGAGAGTAAAGGCAATCCGAAGGCAAGAATTTCCTTTTTGAAGGGCCTCAGCTTCTTTCTTTTAAAACCTTCAACTGCTTACATGAATCCCACCCATATAATGGAGATTGTAATGGCTCTACCCAAAGGCTACAGATTTAAATATTCATTACATCTAAAAATACTTTCATGGCAACATTTGGAGTGGTGTTTGACGAAACAACTGGGCAACATAGCCTAGCGAAGTTGACACATAAAATTAACCATTGATAAACACACACATAGCCACCTAGAGTAATAATAATAGTTAACATTCATTGCATGGGCTAGACACTGGCCTTTATAGTTCACAGGTATTTACTCATTCAATTCCCACAGCAACCTTATGAGATAAGTACTATTTATTATCCTGTTTGACAGATTAGAAAATTGAGGCAGGGAGTGCTTCAGTAACTTGTCCAAGGCCACATGGCTAGCAAGTGGCTAAGCCAGCATTAAAATTGGTAGCACTCGCTCAAAACTCATGCATTTTACCACCGACCTAGAAGAAAACGTAACTCAGGAAACAGAAGGATATTCCCTCAATTACTTCATACTAAAAACATCTTCATAAGAGCATGCATACAATAAGAGCATACCACCAAAATAATAAAGCAATCAAATGAGACAAAAAAGGAAATTACTAGTCTCTGAGAAGAAACTGGAGACTATACAACACGATTATGGAAATAATAAGTAAATTAGAAACAGCAAGTATAGTATAGACAAAAGTGAACTACTGACACAAAGAAGAAAGAGTTCAGACAATCTAAGTGAATGCAGATGAAAAGGGCAAAGAATTAAAGCAAATCAGAAAAATATTAGAGGCATGAAATATTGTCTAACAATATTACATAAATATATATAAATAAATATATACCAGGACACAAAGAAAAAGATCATAATATTCTTTTTTGTTGTTAAGTTTATTTTCAGAGAGAGAAAAAGAGCACACGCCAGTGAGTGCAGTGAGAGATGTGGGGCTCTATCCCATGAACCGTGAGATCATGACTTGACCCAAAATCAAGAGTCAGACTCTCAACAGACTGAGCCACCCAGGTGCCCTGCCCATAATATTCTTGAAGTGGAATTTCCACCTCAGTAATATGTTCACAGACAGAATAAAATAGAATTTCCCTAAAGTAAAGAAAGAGAATAATCTGCAAAACCAAAACAGTTCATGATACTCAAAGAAAATTAGATGTAAGATGATCAACAAGGTATATCCTAACTGAACTACTGAATGTCAAATATAAAGAAAGACTTTCTCAGATATTCAAGCAAAAACGCAAAACACATACAAGCAAGGGGAAAAACTGTCCCACCTCAGAATTCTCCAGGACACCCGAGGCAATGGAGCAATATCTACAAAGTCCTGGGAAAATGAAGCATAATTTTAAACTACTTTAACTAATCAAGATGTTTTTCGAGCTCAGAAGCCCCTGACAGATATATGCTAGCATGAAAGAACTCAAGGAATGCAGTATGCCTGCTTTCTTCTTAAGGAAAATAATGTGCTTGACAATGATATCCAGCCGAATCAGAGATGAAAAATAAACAAGAAAGGCAAAGCTAGGTTAAAAGGCTCGTGGCGAACAATGAATTTGTTTAAGTATAGAACGAACAGTAGACAACTAATGGAAATATGGTAGTAAAATTAAATGTGAATGTTATAAACCTCAATAATGTTCAAATAATTGTATAACTACGAAAATTGGGAGGTGGGGGGAAGGGGTAATGGGAGGAAGTTAATGCCCTCATCTTTCAAAACAGAGAATAAATAGATATTGTCTGAATATCTATTGTTTTAAGTATTACATGCTAGCCTCTAACGTTTATTCCTAAATCTTGTTTTTGAACATTAACAGATTCTTTTACAGAAAAAAGTATCTTGTGAAGAAATTTTTCACTTTTGTTTTGACTTCTACTTAAGACAAATAAAATATAAATTACTACCTGTCATTAAAAATACTTGTAAGGGTCCAATCCTACTTTCATAACTTTTACTCACCTACTGCTCTATTCTTCGATTGATATAATATGCCTAGAGCAACACTCATAATGATGTTCTTTCAATGCGTAGGGTGGCAATTTCTGAGTTTTGAGTAATTTTTTAAAAAATATATTATTGAACTTTTCTGCATTGCTTTATTCCTTATAAAGAGTACATCACATCTTATTTTTCAAAACAAACAGGCAACTCTTTTCCCTTTAAAAATTGTGAGCAGTATATCAAGATGTTACCAGTGGTTCATTCTAGGTTATGATAAAATTGAGTGATAGCAATTTTTTCTTTGTACTTTTCTGTAAGCTTTTAATTTACAAACATAAATAATGATTTACTAACTACTTACTTTTCCACCATTCTACTTCTCATACATATGTATTTTATTAATATGTATATTTTCACAAAGTTGATGCTCTGGGAAATAAAGCACATAAAGAGCCTAAATATCTCAAATGAAACAAATAAAGAATGTAAGTATCCCAAGCCCTGCAATGTTCAAGGAGAAAGCATGTCAGTAAGTGCATGATCTTACCAGGAACACTAAGTTAGCAATTAATGAATGACATGGAAAAAGTGAGTAACGAGTTCTTTGACCACTTGTCTATCTCATTATTGTTTATTACTCAATCCTATGAAAGAGCCAACAGGGAAGAAATTGTGAAGAAAAAGCTGTCCTTATTGTTACCTCAAATACCACGTCATCAACAAAGAAACAAAAAATTAATCTAAAATGCCGCCCTTTAGGTATGGAATTTTACAAGCTGGAGAGGGACATAAATACATATCTGCTTATATTAAAATAACCACAATAACAGTAATAATAAAAGGATAAACTGAGAGCCTAAAAAGTAATAGTAAAGAAGGAAATAGAGGGGCTGGGAGTGAAACTACATTCCTTTGAATACATTATGTTTTGAATGTTTGCATTTGGAATATGTATTTTACATAATGTTAAATAAAACATAAAAAGCAATCCCTAAAACTCAAGAGCAAAATGAGCAAATGAACCATGTGTATAAAAGTTGGTAGCATAACCAAACAGAGAAAAAACTTTTAAGTGACTTTAAAACACTGTAAGTTTACTGAACAGACCTAATGTGGTATATCCTAAGGACAAAAGGAATTGTAAATAAACACTCTTGATCTGCTTCCAATAACTGTACTGTTAATTATGTTGGCATTGTGTATTGAGATAAAGCAAATGAGTAATCATATTGATGTCACTGGGAACTGGGACTTTTTGGCATGGAAGAAAAGGTGCAAGGGAAGACCGTAGAGTGTCCTGATCTGGATAGAAAGTGTCAGCATACGTTCATTCACAATTTTATATACACCCACACCCACTTACACATTTTCAACTCTATTCATTGAAAAGATCTTGAAACAATGAAGAACTCTGTGGCAATGTGCACCCATAATGCCCAGATTATAATCTCTAATTATCATTTCTAATTCAAAGGAAACAAGACCTCCTTAATGCAAACTGCAGGTCTGAGACAGGAAATATAAAAGGTAAACGTGAAATATCTTGTCAGACGAAAAAACAAAAAGCCATTAAAGCCCATTTAAGGCATATCAAAAGCTTCAGGAGCCAATTTTGAAAAGTCCTGCTGGCCAAGAATTGGGATAATCTAAGCATCAATTAGAAGACTTCCTTCTATCCTTCTTCAAAGGAGTGAAATACTTCAAATGTGTTTAAGTCCATGAAGTCATAATAATCCTAAATTTGGGGAGAGGAGGCCACATACGAATGTGTTAACTTCCTAAATCATTATTTTTAAAATTGGCAAAGGGAAGTAATTAAGCATTTATCCCATGTTTCCTATATCAGCTCTTAGAGTAATTAAATGGTTGTTGAGGAAAAGTTGCTCTTTATATAGAAGAAATAGTCTAGCTAATAAATTAAGAATAAATGACAAAATCAGAATAAGCCTATTTTGAAAGTACTAATGAATTAATGGATCTAGAAAATGATCATCAATATCTGCTAACATCTCAAAGGGAGGAACAACCAGGTATCATGCATTTCGTTAACAACACATGGTCTTGTCAGAAAACCTGAACCCACATAGGATGAAGCTTCTAGGTACCATTACCAATTAACAGGAAAGAGGACAGAGGAACAAGGTAAAAGAAACCATCAGGAGGCAATCAGCAAACTCCAGAATGTAGTACACTTTACTGACCGGTTTTATCCATAAACTACAAGAAGGGAGCAGTGATGGAGAGAGGAGAGCTATTGGTTAGGGTACATTTAAGAAATAAGTGAACCAATTTCAGTGTATGGACTTCATTACAATTCTGATTTCAACTATTAAACTCTGTGGAGGAGGGGTTTATGAAACAATGAGGGATACTTGAACATTAACCAGATATTTAATGCGATAAGGACTTATTTGATATTATTTTTAGGTGGAATAATGGCACGGTTCTGCTTTTATATTTTTTAATCCTTACCATCTTTATAGACATGTTGAAATATTCACCATTGAAATGATATCTGGAATTTGCTTTAAAATAATCTGAGTGGAGGGGAAATAGGAAAGGTTTGTCCATAAAACTTGCAAATGGTTTCAAGTGAATGATTCTCTCTACTTTTGTATATAATTTCCCACATAAGAAGTTATAAATACAAAAATAGAATGCCTCACCCTGTGAGGATGGCTGTAAAGAAATGAGATAGAGATGTGGGAATTTCAAAATTCAGGACTATTTAAGAAAGAACAGCAAATGTGAGAGGAAAAAACATTACTGACTTAAGCGAATTGCAAAAAAAAATGTTATTTCCTTTATGCGGTATACTAAACACATCAGAATTAATTGAAAAATGTTAATACTTACTTAGCAAAGAGGAGAAAACAGCTGCACCCAAGATACCTCATTTGATTCATTTAGAGATGAAAGAAATGTGTCTGCAAGGTGAAACCATGGACTCATGGAAAGCTGTGATTTCTGTACAGACATTATTTGTCTAATAGTTTCATATTGTTAATGACCATCCAGTTAGCATCTTCATTACACTTATTTTCATATACAGGAGAAATCAGTGGATGATCTGTAGAATCCTTTAATGACATCCAGTAAGGATCCTGTACATGGTCTCGCCGGTGTCTTAGTCTTCAGCGAGAAAGGGTAGGAGAGAACAGAAAACGTCCTCTTCCAACCCCTGTTCCTGGATGTGTGAAGGAAGAGGATTTTGCTAGCTTGGAACAAAAGATATCCTAGGATGGCACTGATACAAAAGTTCTACGTGTATCGCCACGTTTAAATTCTCCTTTCTCCAAAATGTAAAATACATCTGCTTTCCATCCTCTGAAATGCTATAGGACTGAAAATCCTTTTGTAATGCTGGAGAAACGCCAGTATTCTATCTGGTTTGGGAGAAGGATGCTCTGCTCATAGAAGATACTATATCTCAGAAACACTTAAGACACTGCAGATGAGATAGAAGGGGGGAAAAAAAAGCCTTTTCCTTCCATTTGAAATGCTCTTCTTAGCATAATTTCCGACGACAGTATCTTAATACCTTAAGTTATTTGGCCATCCTTAAAAGTGCAACTTATTCTGACGTCTCAAGGGACAAAAAAGTTACGGAAGTCCGAGGAATGAGTCACTTTGCTCAATTTTGATGAGTAATCTCAGGTGTCATGGAACCTCTTTCCGAAGGAGAGGGGAGGGGACGTCAGCTCTGCAGACGGAAGAAGACGGGCCGCTCGGGATTGGATGGCGAGATCTCGATTTTCCCAAAGTTGCGTCATTTCGAACCCAATTGGGTCCAGATGTTATGGGCACCGACGGGTTACCGTCTCGGAAACTCTCAATCAGACGCAAGCGAAAGGAGAGGAGGCGGTTAATTAAATATTGAGCAGAAAGTCGCGTGGGGAGCGTGTCACGTGGGCCTCGGGGCTCGTCGGGGCTCAGATAAATACCGCGCGGCACCGAGCGGGCAAAAGAGCGCGCCGCTGCCTCCACCACCACCTCGGAGACCGAGAGCGCAGAGCGCCCCGCGTGCGCTCAGAGCAGCCAGAGGAATCCTTCGGGCCTGCCCGCCGCAGTAAGTGCCCGCGCCGCGCATCGCTCCGAGGTGGCGGCTGGCCACGCTGGATGGGCCGCTGGAGCGAGGGACAGCGGGAGGACTGCGGGGGGACAGCGGGGCGACGGGTATCCCAAACGCCAAAGCCCCTCATTGTTACCCACCTGCAGAGCCTGCTGGCTTGAAGGTATGGATCGGTGGGTCTGGGGCGGAAGGAGTCGGGTTCCAGGGAGAAAGGGATTTGAGAAGCTTTGGGGCATGATTATCTTTCCTAAGGCGTACAAGGTATCCTTTAGGCTTTTTATCCCTCGGTTCAATCGGCCCTGATTTGGCTGTGGGACCAGAAATTATGCTGCCCAAACTCTTGGATAACCATCCCCAATATGTACATTTTTTCCTCCCCACAATTCCCAGAAATCCAACATGAAAATCATCGTGGCCTTGGCCGTCTTTTTTCTCATCTCCACTCAACTGTTCGCAGAAGAAATCGGAGATAACGATGATCTGAATTACTGGTCCGACTGGTCCGACAGCGCCCAGATCAAGGTGAGAACGGGTCTCCAGCCGGCGCGCGCCGTTTTTCCAGGCCTAGGGGGCCATCACTTCCCCTGCGATAACATTCTAGTTAGCCTGGGAGACACCGTGACCGCGACCAGGGGCGGTGGAGGCGCGCGGGGAGTGGGGGTGTGTGTGTGTGTGTGTGTGTGTGTGTGTGTGTGTGTGTGTGTGTGTGTGTGTGTGTGTGTGTGTAAAGGAACGCCATTCCCCGGGGCCCGCACGATATTTTTGTGCCCAGGATCCCAAGTTTCCTCCCGGGGTCTGTGCCGTCGGGTCTCGGGAACTCCCGGGGGGAGGGGGGGTCCTCATAAGGCTGAAAACCTCACAAGGTTTCATCCTGGGGTAACGGAGATTTCGGGGACTCCAGTCTAGCTGCAAGGACCGGGTGTTTGGAAACGGCTGGGCAGCGGCAGAAGGGGGCGCGCCCAACGCTGGTAGAAGCAGGGGCAAAGGGCAAGTTGCTGGGGGCTTCGAAGGGCGGGGTGGGTGGGAAGGTAGCTTCCAGCCTTGACTTTTATTTTGCTGACCCGAGGACGGAGCCGCGAGTTTTCTTTTACTGGGCTCGCAAGCTATTCCTGCAAGGGGGCGCGCCTCGAGGGAACAGTAAAAGTCTCGCGGTGCAGGTCTCCAGTAAAGCGTTGTCATTCCCTCCCCACTCCCGCCACACACCTGTGTGCGTTTAGGGCGGTCAGGCGTCTCCAAAGCCCGCGCCAGAGTCCAGAGAAAGTCAGGTGGCCGCGCGACAGATGAGCGGAGGGTCTCCAAGCTAGGAGCAAAAAGCGGAAAGCGTGCAGAGCTCGGGGATGCCGCGCCGCCTGCTAACCATCGGGGGCGGGGCTGGGGGGTGGAGGCGCGGCTAGAACCGAGTTCCGCCGGGAGGGGTGTAGGAAGGGAGCTCCCTGGCTAGGACCCCACTCCGCCCCGGCGCGGGGAAGCCGGGCCTCCTCTCGCCTCCCTTTGGGGCGAGCTTCCGGGCCCTGGCGGCGGTGGTGCCCGCAGCCGAGCTTCTCCCAAGGCTGGCGCGCACCACTGGAATGATTCGGGTTTCCCGGCGCCACGCGCTGGTTGCCTACACGCTCGTTTGTCTGTGCGTCCGCCCCCAGGAGGAGCTGCCCGAGCCCTTTGAGCATCTTGTGCAGAGAATCGCCCGGAGACCCAAGCCTCAGCGGTTCTTCGGATTAATGGGCAAACGGGATGCTGGTGAGATAGGCAGCCATCCCTCTCTCTGTCTCTCTGAGCAGTCGCCCTCTCTCCCCGTCGCCTCTTCTCAGAGCTCCCAGTCTCTCTTGCTCTTTGAGTAGAAGTTTCCATCCTAAAATGGATATATCCCCGAGGAGCGACTCTGGCCTTCACCCACCAACACACACACCAGTCCGCGGAGGGAGGGAGAGATCGTTTGCGCGTGCCTCACACAATTAGAGTGACCCAAATCAAGAACGGAGACCAGCCTTAGCTGAGCTCTGCCTTGACTGAAGATCCAAAATGACAAAGCGGAAGGCGCGGGGCCTCCAGGGGGGCTAACTGCCTGTGGAAACCCATTTTAGACCATTGGGGTTAGATTAGATTCAGGTGCCTCATGTCTCGTGATAGAAATATTGTTACCTTTTATTTGTCACATCAGTGGAACGTGCAAATAGTTAATGTCAATTCATCTTTTGTCAGATTCCTCAATTGAAAAACAAGTGGCCCTGTTAAAGGCTCTTTATGGTAAACATTTCTATAAATCTTTATTTTACTAATGTGAATGCACATGTAGGAAAAGTGAAGAAAGTCTTTTATGGGCTGAAATAGATTCTTGGTCATACCTGTTTAATAAAACTATAGACTTGTATCCATCTCTGAATGTCAAATAGTAGTCCCGCCCCGAGATATGGTTCTTATATGAAAACAGGTGGTGTGGCCCAACAGTTACTGTTAGGCTTCAGGGGCCTAATAGTTCTGGGTTTAAATCTGGCCCATAGAGGCCCTCAAAAATACTCCCTTTGGAATATGTTTGGTTGCTATTCTGTTTTTATCATTAACAATTTGGTTAGCATTTATGGTTCTGCTATATTCCTCAGGATAGTACAGGAATGGGAAATGTTAGGTATTTTAAAAATCAACATATTTTATAATTCTCTTTTAAAAATGTAGCGTCTTTAAAACAAATCTGTTGCTCTGCTAACTTGGCCTTTCTTTCTTCTAGGGCATGGCCAGATCTCTCATAAAAGTAAGTTTCTAATTATTTTGAATAATTTTGACATTTACCAATGCAAAGGTAAATTAGATTGAATTTCATTTTATATCTTCTGTAATAATTTAGGACTTAGTATTTTTAATGAAGACGGTATTAGAAGGGGGGAGACTCCTATTAATTATATCCAGAATAGGTTTGTTCAAAGCTGTTTTTTAGACCTGGCTACCTACCAAAATGATGCATTATGTTAAAAATCCTTTTAACTCCTACCTAACCTGTTGCTGAATTCCTTATCCATGGAAACTGTGAGATAATAAATGTTTATTGTTGTTTAAGTGCAAAAAAAAAAAAAAGCAAGAAGAAATCCTTTAACTCCTATAAATTGTTAGTTTTAGATAAGAATTTCAGTCCAGGGGTAAAAATCCACAACAGAGTCCTCTCCTTTCACACACACCCTCTCCCATCCCTTACCACCTCCACTGCAAAAACAAAAACAATAACAATAAGCATTTATAGGCATCTCCTAACATTTCAGTCTGCTAGGTCTCCTGAGGACATCATGCATTAGGGTCATCCACCAGCCAATTGAGAGGATCGAGTGAACGAGTAGAGAATCCATAGTAAAGAGAGCTAGAAATGCAGTTTTTTGATCCCATAATTGATCTATCAAAGTTCAGGGAAATATTTCATAGGGCAGTGGAGATGGCAGACTTGTGGCACTTGACGTTCATTAGATCTTAGTTTTCCAGTTAGTAGAGCTCAAGTTGACAGGAAGTCCCCCCGGGTCCATCTCAATCCTACTCACTTACCCCAGGGTCCACTCACATCTCCTACTTAGACTTGGGTTCACTGGCTGGCAGAGGAAGTCACATTTAAACAGCAGTCCTATTCTCAAATAATACAGTTTAAACCACGAGACCTTGTGCCACTAAAGTTGAAATAGTAAGCTTTCCCGAAAGCTTTATGTTTGAAAATAAATCTTATTCCTATTTACATTGTAAAGATTTGACTTTGAAGGGAATTGTATATAGCAAAATTCTATATAATGAAAATAAATGTGCTCTATTAGTGTGAAAACACACTTTTCCAAAAGGAGTATTTTTTTAAAATCCAACAAAATAGAAATAGTGACCTTCTAGAAGTTTATAATCATCAGGTGCAAGGATCTACTCAACTAAGGTTCAGCTCCTGAGAAATAACAACGTAGTCAGAGACACAAGGACATCTACTTGAATATTTCTGTTTGTGAAGTTAACCCCCTAAAAGTCAAAGCTAGCTTAAATAGCAACAATATTTAAAACATATATGAGCAGATAGAATGTAATATGAATAAAGTGTACTTGCTAATATTTAGACATAGAATTAAGAAAAATGCTTTCTTTTGTATTGTTTAATGTCATTTGTAAGACTTATTAGGAATCATCATTTCTTCAGTCTCCCCAAAACTTGAAATGGTTATGTATTTATTATATAGGCATATATTCAAAAGCTTGCTTTTCTTCGGTACAAGTTTTAACCGTTGATTTCCTCGAAGATCTACATATTGAAATACCCCTAAATGTATTTTTTCAGGGCATAAAACAGATTCCTTTGTTGGACTAATGGGCAAAAGAGCTTTAAATTCTGGTATGTATAAAACCATGACTGAAAATAGACAATATCTTAAATCTATATTTTTTTCTAAAGCTTAATTTTCAAAGTACTAAAAAGGCATAATAAATTCAAAATGAGTATTTGTGATGAAAAAAATGTAACTGCAATAAATAAGTCCAGGCATGGATTTGTAGCTGATTAAGCTAATATCACCCAGGATGCATCGATCTTTCTCAAACCATCAGCCTTCCCAGCATCTCTCCCACGTAATCCTTACTTAACCTGAATCCTTGGGCTAGTCTACTACTCTTCCCCTTATATTTGTTACATCAGCCACACTTAACTTCACTGAACTAAGAGAGGAAGGGTATGTGGTGAAATAAGACCAGGTTTCACTTACTACCAAGGTAATTTGAAAGTCTTAGAACACATTACATCCGGCAGTCTTTCAGCACAACATAAACAAAACACTATTTCCATTTATACAGATCACTTGCTCTTTATGAAGTTGTAAAGACTCAAACTCGAAACATCCTGATGGATGTTTGAGAGTATGAGAATGACATAGTCCATCCCAGTGCCTTCAAAAAGGAACATGATCAAGCCACCCTGAAGGGCTGTGATCCCTTCCGGCTGCAAAACTGAGCGTGAAAGGATGCCACAGTTCTCTTAACCCAGTTTAATCTTGGATAAGTCTTTCACTTACCATAAAGGCTGCATATTTCCTTGCCTCTCTTTAGTTTGTCTTCTGTGAAAAGGCCTCATACGTAGATCTGAAAACCCACTCACCATACCATTTTTCAATGTGAAGTAATTCCTATATCCTTTTCATAGAGACTGATTTTTTTGTAAAGCACATTCAGCTTTTATAATGATTAGGTTCCTTAGGAAAGCTATTCAAACTATTTTACGTTCAATGGAAAGAGAATTATAGTACTAATCAAGTAATTAATTAGAAAGCAACTGCATGACTCAATCATTTAGAATATTGCAAGTTTTTAGAAAATCTGTAACTAAGAAGTGCTGGCATAATTATCTGAAAAATTTGTGTGAAAGTGATGTATCCCTACTATGGGTTCCGTACCTTCCAAATCTAGATATGACATTCGTATACCCGTGTCAGTAATTTTGGGGCTGCTCAAGTTAAAATTTTGAAGAAGTTAACAATGTGCCTAATGAAAAGCTTGAAATTATCTTACCACATGCTATCCTCTAGCTTTTGGAAATGGAGTATAAATTTAAACCACCCTGGCTTGTAGCAGAAATGTACACCAGCTCTTATACAACTGTGGTCTTCTTGATAATCCTATTAGTCACCAGCTATCTATTTCCAGAATTAATACAGGTATCAGAACATGGTTAATTTTACAAATAATACAGATATTGTGCAATTTACACAGATCAAATGCTTTTAAATGTAGGTAGGGTAATCATATAATTACAGATAAATAGAATCACTAGAATGAATCAGAATCAATTTATGACTAAATCTTCACTCCTCCATTCAGTTAAGAAAATGTAAAAGGGAAAAATGGGCAAAAATGTAACCTACACTCAGATCTTTTCATATGACCAGCTGAGGCAAGGCTGTGATTGTGTTCTGCAGACATCTGATTCTTAGCCTTTTGTGGTCACAGACCCCTCTGACAATCTGAGAAATCTAGAGCCCTGCTTTGTAGAGAACGCCTCATTAGCTTATGAACACACATATAGTTGTGGAGAGTTCAAGGACCAGGTAAAAAAATTCTGCTTCTGGGGAAGAGGCTATTATGTTCCAGCTGACACTAATGAGTCTTTGGTTAGTTTACATTATTTCACCTCACTTCCCTGAAGGTCAGATCCTGTTACCTGAAGCTAGTCAGGAACTGAACTTGGGCTTGCCCTCCTCTTCCTCCTTCTCCTTATACAAACAAAGCAGGATGAGAAATGGACTTTTCCTTCTCTGACAACTGCAGACCTCCTTGAAATTGCATATAATTTAATATAATATGTAATATAGTATAATTCTGGCTTTTTTTTAAGTCCAGATAGAGTATTTAAATTACTTGCTAGCCATACGTTAAGTACCTTTGGAGCAGTGATTAATCTTTCACAGGCCATTAGGCTGCTAGGAGGTAAGTTAAACTGTGTTGTATGTGGGTGGCACAATTGCCCTACCTACTGACAATGAACAAGGACAGTCCATCACTGGAAGGTATCCACAAGACAGGAGACCCTCACAGCATTAGGTACTCCTATAACAGGGATCCACAAACTTTTTCTGTAAAGTCAGATAGCAAATATTTCAGATTTTGTGAGCTGTGCAGTCTCCGTAGCACTACTCCTATCTGTCAATATAATACTAAAGTAGCCATAGTACATGGGTGTGGCCATGTTCCAGTAAGACATTCTTTTCTTTATTTAAAAAAAACTGTTTTAATGTTTATTTATTTTTGAGAGAGAGACAGAGTGCAAATCGGGGAGGGGCAGAGGGAGAGGAAGAGGGAGACAGAATCGGAGGCAGGCCCTAGGCTCCGAGCTGTCAGCCCAGAGCCCAGTGCAGGGCTCAAACCCACAAGCTGTGAGATCGTGACCTGAGCTGAAGTTGAACGCTTAACCAGCTGAGCCCCCCAGGTGCCCCAAGATGTTATTTTCAAGAAAAGGTGGTGGGCTGGGTTTGTCCCATGACCTGTAGTTTGTTGACTCTGTCCTAGAATAGAAGTTTCACATTTTGCTTTTATCCTATTTCTATTCCTGTACTTGAGGAATTATCCATTCTATAAATCCCCATGGGGCCTGCCCATACTTAAGAAAGTTGTTGGGGAGTAACACTGCAACAGATTGTGGGAATGTGCTTTGGGGACACAAAGTATATGGCAGATAAGCTGAACAACCAAGAATTCTGTGGTTAGAACACTTCCAATCAGGATGGAGACTGAAGCAAGATTGGAGGACATGCAAATAAAATTCCTAGAAATACTTCAGTGGAGGGGGGAAAGTCATGATGAGTTTTTAATACCCCTATGTCTTGAAGTTTATTTACCTCAGTGAATCCTCTTAAAAAACTCTCTACGTTCTCTTTGTTCTCAGTGGCTTACGAAAGGCGTGCGATGCAGGATTATGAAAGAAGACGTAAATAAACCAGCTAATGTGTAATTTATTGAGCTTCATTTGTGTCAGTGGCCAGTGAAAGGTAAAATGAGACATGCACTATGAGGAATAATTATTTAATAACAATTGTTTTGAGTTGAAAACTCAAAAAACTGTTTTTCATATCGTGCCAATACGTGTTGTGAAAGTGTGTTAGAATTCTAATAGGACTCCCTCAGACATAGAAGCCAGTGGTAATTCCTCAACAAGGCACAGTGTTCAATGAAAGTGAAATACAGTCTCCAAAGAAAGAAGTCATTTTTGTTTGTTGGAAGCAGTCACGTCAGCCACTGCTAAAGGAAAGGAAACTCACAGGCTTGTGCTTCATCTGTTTTCATGGTGGAAATGTACTAAGATTTGGTATAAAACTGTATCCCTGCAGCATGTTTCATGTGTTGTGACTATATAGAGATGTTTTTAAAGTTTTAATGTGATTCTAAGGTCTTCACTTCATTGTATAATGCGTTGTGAGTTAACATTTTAAATAAAAGAAAAATTACCTTGAAGATTGGGTTTTATTCTTTCATTAATAATTCTCAAACCAGCAAACTTTCTTTTAGTAGATGAAATCTGTTTGAAGCTATTTTGGCTGCTACATGGTGAAACATAAAGCAACCAAATTTCTCTTGTGGAAAATTACTACAATATAATGTTTCCCTCTCTCTCACACACACACACACACACACACATGCTGTTTGTTGTTGTTGTTGTTGTTGGCAGCTCAGTCATTTGGCATGAGATCATTCACGAGGAAAACAATTACATTTTGTAATCCAAACAGTAAAGGATAAATTCTGTTTATACATGCCTATGATTCCATCTTTTACAGATAAGATAATAATCTGTCTTAAAGATGCATTCCACTGGTTATTTCATCAGCAGCCCATTTAAGCCCTGCTTGGAGCTCAGGTATAAATGCATCAATGTGTGATTCTTACTAGAATTAAGATATCAAACTCTCACAAAGGTCATCAAAAGATGATACGGAAACATATGATTGAGGATACAGCATCACTCCTGTAACAAAGACAAGAGCACCTTTCTAGCATTTCTAAGGAGTCCTGTGAATTGCCAGCACCTAAAACACTCTCTAGCAGAAGCATGTGTATCAGGAATAAATACAGAGCAATCAGAGCAAGGCTTTTGTGTATTTATTTAAGGGGAAGGATTGGTAAGTGTCGTTGGAATCGTTTTCTGATTGCATAGAGAGTGTGGGATATTGACAAATGGGACAATGACTCAGGAGTAGCAATGTTTGGTGACAAAACTCCATGATTTTAGCCTGTATTAGCGACTGTTGTTGATCAATGTTAAAACCATTTGTGGGACAGGAGAGCTAAAGTGTATTTTAACCTTTATATTTTTAAATGAAAAATTTGTCTTAAACTCTAACAAACTCATTTCCTGTTACACAATACATTGAAATATTACAAAGTATAAATAACAAGCAAAATGGAGAAAATTGGCGTCATCTAGAGCCCACTCCCCAATAGTAATGTTTAACATTCTATTTAATAATAATTGCTGGGGAGCCTGGGTGGCTTAGTCAGCTGGGCACCTGACTTCCGCTCAGGTCATGACCTCTTTGTCATGCCTTTGTGAGTTCAGTCCCTGCCTCAGGCTCTGTGCTGACAGCTCGGAGCCTGGAGCCTGCTTCAGATCCTGTGTTTCCCTCCCTCTTTGCCCCTCCCCCCACTCGGGTGTGCTCTCTCAAATAAAAAATTAAAAAATAATTGCAATATATAATAATAGCTATCATATATAATCACTCAATGAGGGAAGTATTACCAGCATCAATTTACAGATGATATGAAGCTCAAGGAGATCGTGGGGTCAGAGATTATAATGAGAGGAGTCAGTACTACAAAGGGATTATCAAGGAGAAGGAGAGGAACAAATTAAAATCTAACAATGAGATTGATTAAGCAAACTGGTATATTGATACAACTGAATGTTCTGCCATCACTTAAAATGGCATTATGTGTTTAGTGACATAGAACAGGATATCTGGTATACTCTCAGGCACAAAACAATATGCCTGCATTATATATACATATTTATTTCTGCATACTCTACCAGGAAGGAACGATGCAATGGATGAGCGTGGGGTTTGAACCGCTCAAGTTTGGATCCTGGCTCCATCAGTTGAATGGCCATGTGTTGATGGGCAAGCCCCTTAACTTCTTTCTGCCTCATGATCCTCATCAGAATTGGATTAATGCTGGATTAATGCTAGTACCTGCCACTATCATACACTAGGATGCAGTGGATGGGTATCCTCTGTGGAGCTTAGGTGAGGGCTGTGGAACATGATACCTATAAAGCTTGGAGCATAGTCTCCAGCCCACAGCCAAGTATTTAGTGAATGTTACCTGTTGCCATTGTTAGCTACTCTCCCAAAAGCCAGAGGGAAAATTAGCACCAGTTTTTGGCAACTGGAATGTTTTTTAAGAGCACACTGAAGCAGCACCAGCATGGGGTGGTTTTTATATACTTGCTACGCAAATTAAATCTAAGGTTATATCACAAACTGCAATGCTCTATGCTGTTCATTGTTGTGCTAGATGGTCCCCATGGCCCGTTTCACCTCTGAGCGTCTATAAGTCTCCGCAGCAGGACCCCACAGTACTGCAGAAGGACCTGCATCAGCAAGAATTCATCCACGCCTGCTTTCCCTCCAGGCCCAGAGAGCCGACAACACTTGTCGGGAAGGAAAGGGAGAGGAAGTTCAGCTTTACGTGTGTACTCATGAAATATTTACTATTACTTTCCCTCTGTGGCATGGTTCCTTTGATGAAAATAAGTTTTCTTCACCTTTCTTCTTTCTTAAATATTTTATTCTGTTATGAAACAGCAAGAAGATGAATCTATATAATTAAGTTACCTAAATACTTTATTGCTTTGGTTTTTTGTTTTCTGGTTTTGGTTTGGGTCAGGAATGAGGGCAAAAACAAATGATACTCAAGCTGAGCAATTTGAGGAGAATTTAATGAAGGGACTAATTACAAAGCTGGTAGCAGGGTGTAGATAAGCCAGCAATGGAATGTGGGTCTCCAGGCTGGCACCCTTAGGAGCCACTGCTACCCCAGGCCTAAAGGATCAAGAGGAGGAAATGAGGGTCTCTGTGTGCAGAGGAGCACCTGGCAGCTGCTGTCTTCAGTAGGAGGGCAGAACCAACACAGGGTAGTCAGTTATGTAGTGGAGGAAGAGGGTGGAAAGGCCAGGGAATAAATACCCCAACCTCACTCACCTCCTATTAGGCAAACCCAACTGGAAACAGAGGGCTAGGAGCCCTTGATGTAGCCCACACCAGTAAGCAGAATACATAGGGCACCAGAGCAGGTGGGAAAAGCTGATGGGTGCATTTAAAGGTAGATAATAAAATGACGTCCAATGGGTTATATATGCCATTATTGTGAATCCAAAAACAGAAACAATAAGTTGAAATTCAAATAGAGAAAAGTATAAAGTAAAAATGAGTCTTCCTCTGGACACCCAGTTGTTTTCCCTTGGAATATAGTTTCATAGGGACTTATCCAAACAAATAAAAATAATATTTTAATTGGAGCACATGCTGAAATCTCCCCTCTTAAGACCAAGTCATTATGATTTTTTGTCATATTTTAAAAGAGTAAGTACATTGTGATTTGTGAAAAGCAGAGTAATTATGCTTTTCAGAGGACCAGAAATTATGTGATCCTTGAGAAAGAAAGCACACAAGGGGCCACACTGACAAGATATGGCCCTTTCAGGGAATCACAGAGGCTGCAAAAAAAGGGGCCAACCCCAGAATAGGGAACTATACTGCTGCAGAATATGGACTTCTCATCAGCAACACTGGGTGCCATGAGATAAGGTAACAAAATCTAAAACTTCTTAAGGAAAAAAAATACTTGGTCAAACTATCCTTTAAAAATGAGAATGAACTTGTAAAAGAAGAAAAACCAACTAAAATCTGTTAGCTTACATTAAAATCATCACAACAGAAAAATTCAAGATAGCTGTTCTGCTGGAGAGCAGACAGCCTAAAGAATTTCTATGTTAAACTGATGAGGGTCAAAGTTCTGTTATATTCTAAGAATTGTTCACTGTTCCAGTTCTCAGAAGGCATGGGGAACTTAGGCTGCATTAGTCAAGGGACAGGATTTGGGGACTGTGAGAGTGGATCTAAAATTTTAGCAGCTGTTAGATAGTCTGGATTTAGTAGGAGTGGTGAGGAGGAAGAGGTAAGGACTAGATCTTGCTAGAATCAGGAGAATAAATTCAGCCATTTAGCTTCTTTCATGAATGAAGGACATTTTCAAACATATCAGACCTTAGAAAGCTTACTATCCACATTCTTTGAAAGAATTACCCCAGGATATTATTTTAGCATGAAGAAAAATAAATCTGAGACGGAGTAATGAGTAAAAAACATGGCAACAAAGAAATCATATGAAACAACATTGCTAAAATGAAATTTGTATGTGTGTTAAATAAACCATCTGGAAATAAAACTCCATAAGATGTCAACATGAGAATTAGCTGGGGGAGTATAGATGTCTGGTCACATAGGCACCCTCAGACTCCCATAAGGAAAGCAAATGTTTAGGCATAGTGAACTACCCTATCATACGGGAAAAGTTTTAATATCAGCGAAGGATTGAATTTACCAGTCAAGCTGCCCAACACCAGCCAAGGGCCAATCTTGCAGGCAGGACTTGTCAAGTGTAACAGTCTCAGGCCTGCTATGTGAACTAGTTTTTTGCAAAACATGCATGGCCTCTATATCAAAACCTGGGTATGGAACCAGAGAAATTCTCAGGAAGAAATTTATGGCCATAAATGTATTTTTCCCCAAATAAAAGGGGTTGAAATCTAATGAAAAAGATTTCACCAAAAGACACTAAAAAGAACAACAAAATAAGTCCACTGAAGACAGAGTGAAGGAATTGAGATTAAACCAGATAGTAATAAAACAAAAACTATAAGAACAAACACAAAATGGTAAGCTTGATCAATTTTTTTCCAAAGAAAAAAAGTTTTAAGGTAAAACTTTGGAAATTTATATTTAAGAAAAACAGAAGGTAAAACTTGACATTGGCAGGAAAATGGCTATAGATACACAGGAGTTTGAAATTTTTTAAGATAATACCATATAAAATGGTACCAATGCATGCAAAAACATCAGTGAAAGGATATTTTTGGATATTAAAAAATATTCAAAGTCATGGGGCGCCTGGGGGCTCATTCCATTAAGCATCTAACTTCATTTCAGCTCAGGTCATGATCTCACAGTTCAGGAGACTCAGCCCCATGTTGGGCTCTGCAACTGACAGTGTGAAGCCTGCTTGAGATTCTCTCTCTCCCTGCCCCTCCCCTGCTCGTGTGCATGCACACACTCTCTCTTTTTCTCTCTCTCTCAAAATGAATAAACAAACATTTTAAAAATATTGACGCTAGTTAAAATAAACCTGTGAATAACTGTGAAGAGTTTACAGCTGTACTCGTTAACTACACTGCTTCTCTCACACCGATACCCAAAAGACTATGGTGCAGGCCACTTAATAAAGAAAATCAACTAAAGCTCCAGGAATAAAGGAATGAATTTTTTCAGGTTTTACAAACTGTTTCAAAACTAGGAAAACAGGACAGGGTAACGACCCAACACAATTAACAAGTTTGGTCTCACCCCAAAAGAAACTACCCAACCCATTCAATAATACCAGCCTAACTCTAATGACTCCGTCAAAAAACTGTTAGAACTAATAAACGAGTTCAGTGAAGTTGCAGGATACAAAATCAACATATGCAAATCAGTTGTGTTTGTACACACTAACAATGAAATATCTGAAAAAGAAATTTTAAAAATCCCATTTACAAAAGTATCAGAGCCAATGAAACACTTAGGAAGAAATCTGACCAAGTAGGAGAACAATCTATAAATGAAAAGCTAATTAGACACTGATGAAAGAAATTGAAGAAGTCACAAATAAATGGAAAGATATTCCATGCTCATGGATTGGAAAAATTAACATTGATAAAAGGTATATACTGCCCAGGTGATCTATATATTCAATGCAATCCCTATCATAATTCTAATGGTATTTTCTTACAGAAATAGAAAAACAATCCTAAAATTTGTAGGAAACCACAGAAGACTCAAAAGAGCCAAAACAATCTGGAGAAAGAAAAACAAAGCTGGAGACATCATACTCCCTGATTCCTGTAACTATATTACAAAGCTCTAGTAATCAAAACAGTATGGTACTGGCACAAAAACAGACACCTAGATTAATGGAATACAATCAAGAGCCCAGAAATAAATCCATACATACACAGTCAACTAATATTTGACAAGGAAGCTAAAAATAGAAACAACAGTTTCTTCAATAAATTGTGCAGGGAAAATTGTATATTCACATACAAAAGAATAAAATTGGATCTTCATCTTACATAGCTTACAAAAATTCCTTGTAATGAATTAAGGATTTAAATATAATACCCCAAATTGTAAAACTCCTGGAAGAAAATATAGGGAAAAGTCTCCTTGACATTGGTTTTGGCAATGATTTTTTGGATATGACACCAAAAGCACAAAAAAACAAAAGCAAAAAACAACAAGTCGGACTACATCAAACTAAAAAGCCTCTGCACAGCAGAAGGAACAATAAAATTAAAAGGCAACTTACTGGATGGGGAGAAAAATATTTGCAAACCATATATTTGATAAGGGCTTAAGGTTCAAAATATATAAGGAATTCACACAAGTACATAGAAAACAAATCTGATTTAAAAATGAGCAGAGGCCCTAAATAGACCTTTTAGCAAACAAGGCATACAAATGGCCAACAGAGGCATGAAAAGATGTTCAACATCATTAACCATCAGGGAAACGCAAACCAAAGCCACAATGATAGATCACTGCACACATATTAGAATGTCTGTCATCAAAAAGACAAGAGATTATGAGTATTGGCAAAGATGTAGAGAAAAGATGTAAAGAAAAGGGAACCCTTGGGGTGCTTGGGTGGCTCAGTCGGTTGGGTGTCCAACTTTGGCTCAGGTCATGATCTCACAGTTTGTGAGTTCGAGCCCCGCATCGGGCTCTATGCTGACAGCTCAGAGCCTGGAGCCCGTTTCAGATTCTGTGTCTCCCTCTCTCTGCCCCTCCCCTGCTCGTGCTCTGTCTCTCTCTCTCTCAAAAATAAATAAAACATTAAAAAAAATTTAAAGATTAAGGAAAATAAAATAGAGAGGTAATTATAGATGAAAAGAGACAAGATACCAAGAGACAAGATCAACCAATTGAGTCTTTTTTAAACTAATAAACTTTAAAAAATTATGAAACAATCAGAGAAGTTTGAACAATGGGTATTTGATGACAGTGAAGAATTATTGTTAATATTTAGATGTGATCATTGTATTCAGTTATGGTTCAGCAATATATGAATCACAGTCCTCAACCTCAAGAGGCTCAGAGCTAGTAGGAGGAATACACATGCGAGAAATGATTTAAATGCAATAAGGCAAGATTAGGGAGAAGTGAAAAGTGTCCTCGGAATGCAGAAAGGGTATTATCTGGGAGGTATGAGAGAGGTGAGTCTCCAAAAACAGAAAGTTTTCAGGGGGCAGTCAGGGAGGAAAGGTGTTTGGAAGCAAGGAATAAATCTAAAGACAGACAAGTAGGTGTGAAAGAACAGGATGTGCTCTAAGGAGTGCAAATATTTGAGTCTGATTACAGCACATAACAAGTGGGAAGAGAGTCTGGAGAGACAGGCTTGTATGAGATCATACAAGAATTTCTTGCTTCCATACTAACACTAATGGAATAGCTGGTTGATTTTTAATTATTTTCAGAGGTGGAGAAATATCACTGAAGAGTTACAAATACCCTTCTCTTTCTACAGATGAAGGGTTCATTGTAGCTTTGGGAGACAATTTGTTTTGTTTTAAAAATAAAGCCAAAATGGGTTGTTTATCATAGAAATATTAAGAAAGCACTGAACTTGGACAAAGCCGTGTGAAAGAATAGTGTTATTAAACAAAAAGCTTCTTAGACTGTTTGCAAAGAAATGTCAGGAACCACTGTACTGAGAAAAACTGCTGCAAAGCGCTTAGTTAGCTCTTTAACCACCAGAGAGAGTCAACACAAATGGAGGTTTTTATGGACTTTGGAAACAGTGCATCTTGGAGAAAATGTCACAAGCATGCCATTGAATCATTTACATCTGCTATTGCAATATTTGAACCATGAAGAATTTTCACTATAATCATTGTTTTAATAATTTAGGTAATCTACCTCAGGGATGTTTTGAAACATTTGAAGTAACGAGTAAATAAAGTGACTCTATGGGTACAGTATAACAAGATTGTTGCTTTATCTTTTTCTTGCTAAACAGAAGCATGAGAACAGTAACTTTGGAAAAAAGAATTATAGTCTTTAGACATTTTCTTAACTTTTAAGTAGAGCTAACACTTTATTTATGTATGTATGTATGTATGTATTTATTTATTTATTTTGAGAGAGAGAGAGAGAGAAAGAGAGCTCGTGCATGGGAGCAGGAGAGGGGCAGAGAGTGAGAGAGAATCCCAAGCAGGCTCTGCTTAGAAACCCAGAGTCAGAGGCTTAACCAACTGAGCCACCCAGGTGCCCCAACACTTTAATGATAAGAAACTGACTCCCTTTCCTTCCTGTCCTCTCTCTCTCCTCCCTCCCTTTTTTCTTTCCCTCATTCTTAAGCAGAGTGTATGTGCTTATATACCATAGCCATGAAGTCACCACTAACCCACATTTAGATGTTTCAAACTAAGAAGTTGTGCTCTAATGACGCAAATTAAACACACTTTTAACACAACTATTTCCTTTCAGGGTTAGCATTTTTCCCCTAGAATTTCTCCACAATTCTGGCGGCCCTATTTCTGGAAAGTACCATTTGTTCTTGAAAACACTGTGTATCTTTTTCATCAAATTCTTGCTCACTGGAAGTTCCTGATATCTGTTTCTTCAGAGCAACTGGCCTGTTTTTCAGTAAAATGCAAACTGGATTGTTCTCGCACATGTACTATTATTTACCAAACAAGCCAGACTTGGGAGATCATATGATTGCCAGTTGTGCTTTGTCTGAGCTGTGGAAACCTCTGGGTTGGAATAGAAGATTTCCCCTCATCTCCCTCTCCTGAATTTCTCTCTTACGAATGGGTATTTCGCTGACAATTATTCTGGAACAACAAAGAAGCATAAACCATAGAAAGGGGAAGAAAGAATTTTCTTCTAACGAAGCAGGAAAGAAAAAGCTCTCCAGAGATTCTGCTCAGTAGAAGCTGATTTGCCTTTCACGGCGGGACTGGACAGGGACTCAGCATCAGGTTTGGGACCTAAGAGTGGCCAGTTCTACAGCTTGTTTAAGCTACTCTTTGTATGTCACTACCAAAATATCAGCAGCTTTGCACACATTAGAACCCCTCTGAGGGGTTTGCACCCTTGGAACACAGCTGTGGTGGCATCTTACTATTTTTCTGTTTTCAAGAGAACCCAGACTGAGACCCTAGCCATACTATCATTCACATATAATGGTAGATTAGAGATATTTTCAAGCATTCCAAGTTAAAAAAAATTTACCTTGCACAGACCCTTTCTCAAATATGTTAATGGTTATGCTCAACAAAAAGAGAGCTAACAAAGAAAAAGTAATAAATATGAAAAACAAGCTTAGGACTCAGGAAAGAAGCGAAAAGAATTTCCTGGCTAATTGCAAGGTAGATTTCAGGGTGGCAGCATGCACTACAAAGAAAGAGCTTCTCTCTAGGTCCAAAAAGTGTTACTCAACATGAAGAATATAGTGAAAGTTGTCATCACTAAGACTCCTATTACCAATGTAAACACAAGCACATCTTTTAAACATCTTTTAAATACCAGAACAGGTGCCTAGGTGGCTTAGTCAGTTGAGCGTCTGATTTTTGACTTCGGCTCAGGTCATGATCCCAGGGTCACAGGATCGAGCCCTGCATTGGGCTCTATGATGAGTGTGGAGCCTGCTTTAGATTCTCCCTCTCTCTCCCTCTGCCCCTCTCCCCCACTTGAGCACACTCTCTCTCTAAAATAAAATTTTAAAAATAAAAATAAATACAAGTATAGAGATGATTTCTAATCACTGCTTTACTGAGTCATTATTTGGAATAAAGGAATATTTAAGGAAGTTAAAAAATTTTCGTCTACTGCCATTTGTAAAATGGTATTTCTTCATAATACACACTAATGGCCTCCTCTAAATAGATGTTAAGTCTGCTAGGAAAATACGTCATTCTGCATTTGCAGCCTCCATGTCAATTTTGACTCAGATATGTCAGGCTATAAAAAATGTATTCTAGGGACGCCTGGGTGGCTCAGTCGGTTAAGCGTCTGACTTCGACTCAGGTCATAATCTCGCAGCTCATGAGTTCGAGCCCCACATCGGGCTCTGTGCTAACGGTTCCCTCCCCCACTCGCACTCTGTATCTCCCTCTCTCTCTGTCTTTCTCTGTCTCTCTCAAAAATAAAGATTAAAAAATTTTAAATAAATAAAATAAAATAAAAATGTATTCTACAATTGCACAGAAGTATTTTTGGGTGGTTTCTTAAAAATTCCACTGTAATGGCTTCCTTGGCACCCAAGTATTTTATGTGACCCCAACACATAATGATGGAGGTTAGGTTTGTGTTGTAACATTTCGGAAAGGTGAAAATTAAGTTGAATTACTCGGGCATAAGGAGTCAGAAAGACTGACTCATTCACTCTTTTGCTCATTCACTTGTCCATTCATTCATTCATTCATCATATGTCAATTGTCTTTTAGTTGTAAAACCTCTGATAAGTGAATTAGACAATGGTACTGACATCAAAGCACTCACTGTCTTACAGGAGGCTGACATATGCCCAAGTACAGCAATTGCCATAAGAGAAATACAGGTAAAGTATGATTAACATGTGATGCCAGAGACCATTTCCTTTTGGCTCTCTGGTAATCCCTTACACCTGAGACAGTGCTGGCTCATACTTGCTGAATAAGCGCTCATATTCACTGAATGGGGGAGGGGGAGAAAGAGTGACTACAAGAGGAGGTGGCATGGAATACAGGCTTCAGTGACGGAAAGATGTGGTTATGGGAAGATGAAAAAGGCAGGTTTCAAGAACCAAGGTCATACTTGTGAGTCTTACTTTGATTGCTCTGTTTCTGTTCTTTCCCAGCTGGGCAGTAAGTGCTTCAGTGTAGTCCCAATCTCCCTCTCCACACTGTCCTACTACAATTACGTGAGAAGTCATCTATGAATATAAGGGCAAATGAAGTTCCAGAAACTTGGGAAAATTTGTTGAACTATGGTCCATTCATCAAATGAGTGCTGTCCTTTCAAAGGAGTCATCTTGAGGTTTATGCACTTAGTTCCAAGATATTGATATTATTCAATATACAAAATATTATTCAGTTGCCTCCATAATACTCATCAACTCTTTTTAACATCCACAATGGTTACATTTTTATCCTTTTAGAGAGGCTTTGATATTTGGGAGTCCTGATACTTCTTCCACTGAAATGTACAAATAGATCATTCAGTAACATGATTCTTGAATATCTTAAAGAGAACCCACAATTACAGAATATTTGTTCCATGTGGTGACAATGCATAGAGATCAAAAAGGAGACTGGATGCATGCTTACATTACTGTCGTACTTAAATAAGTCTTCAACTACCCACTATAAGGCAATGGCATATTTTTTCAGCAACAGAACATTAATTTTTACATTAATTTGATTTTTAAATTTTATTTTATTATTATAAAAATACTGAAGATCTACCCTCTTATCAAAATTTCAAGTATATAATACATTATTGTTGGTTATATGTATGATGTTGCACAGCAGATCTCTAGGGCTGATTCCTCTTCCTTAACTAAAACTTTATGCCCATTGATTAGTACCTCCCAATTTCTTCCTCCCTCCAGCCCCTGGCATTCCACTCTTTGATTCTATAAATTTGACTATTTAAAATTTTCATACAAGTGAAATCATGCAGTGTGTGTCTTTCTGTGACTGGCGTATTTCACCCCAGTTATTTCACTTACTGCACTTATCCTTAAGGTTCATCCATGTTATTACATATTACAGAACGTCCTTCTTTTGTAAAGCTTAGTAGCAGTCCATTGTGTGAATATACCACATTGTCACTATCCAGTCATCTGTTGATGGGCATTTAAATTGTTTCCACTTCTTAACTCCTGAGAATAGTTCTGCAATGAACATAGGAGTGCTAATATCTCTTTAAGATCCCGATCTCAATCTTTTTGGACAAATATCCAGAAATGGGATTGCTGAACCATATGGAAGTTCTATTTTTAGCTATCTAAGGAATCTCTACATTTCTTCTATAGTGCTACACCATTTTGCATTCTGACCAATAGTGTGCAAGAATTTGTAATATTGTGTTTCTAAAAAGCTCAATAGAACTGAAGTACTAACTACCCATCTATCTATTGGAACTTCTGAGTTGCCAGCAACTCAGTTAAGAGCTTGAAGTAAGATCAGACTAAAAACTCCTGGATGATTATTTTAAAGACTTATTGTATTGCAAACAAGTACATCAGGAGGACTAGAATTTTTTTTTTAATAGAAACCATGCATGTGCTTCTCAACCATAGAAATACCCTTGCAAAAACTTCAAAGAGTGGACAAGCCCTTCCCACATAATACCCACTAGTAACATATACCATGGAACAAACAAAAGAACATTCTATTTTTTTAAGTGTAAGATGGCTCAGAAAGGGATCTTACCTATGCTCCTAGATGGTTAGCATATTTCCCCCTGTATCAGCAACATGATGTAGTGTTAATGCTGTGTCTTTGATGTCATAGTTAGAGAAGATATGCCAACGTCTTTCCCTTAATGTCCAGGATAAACTATATTTTACGTATACCATCCTTCTATGTTAACTACAGATTTCTTCCATTATTCAGGAATAGCCAAAGATACTCTGTCTGCTCTTTACCATTGACTCAGAAAATAAATCAACATGTGGAACACCTCACCTCAAATCTGATAGTTTAAAAAAAAATACTTTCAGAAAGTTCTATTAGCTAGCAATAGTGTAAGGAATATTTAAAAACCCTTGTTTTTTATTTTAAAATATGTCTATCTCATTTTTCTTTTCACTTTGCATCTTAGATTGTCAAGGTTTTCCTCAAAATTAAAGTAATAATGCATGAGACAATGTCATATCCCTTCACTCTTCTAAAATGTTCTAAGACTTTCTTATAGGCTTGTGGATATCAGTTTCTTGATCTTAATAGAAGAAACTGAGGGAGAAAATTTCCCATCAAACATTTGTCCAAGAAAACTAGTGAAGCTTGAAAAAAATGCTCTTTTGAGAGAGGCAAACCAAGAAACAGACTCTGAACTACAGAGAACTCATGGTTCCCAGGGAGGAGGGGGGCGGGGGAGGGTGAAATAAGTGATGGTATTAGGGAGCGCACTTGTGATGAGCAGCAGGTGTGATACAGAAATGTTGCATCACTCGACTGCACACCAGAAACCAATATTACACTCTGTTAACTGACTGGAATTTAAATAACTTAAAAAAGAAAAAAAAGAAAAACTAAAAAAATCTTTGAAAATGCTTTCAAATAGTAAGTCATTTATGTAACGTGCAATAAATAATTACCACTTGTTTTTAAACACACTAGAGCTATTTTCCTGTGTGATTTATATTAGAAATCATTAAGCCAAGTGGAATGATATATTTCAGTGGTTCTCAAAAAAACCCGTCACCCTGGGACCATGATGCATGGCATTCGCAAAACACTGCAGCTGACCTGATCCTAGATAGAGGGCCTCCAAACAGGACATTCTGAAGACGGTAAACAATTTCCAGCAATGCTACCCTCATGCTCAAACAAAGCGTGCAGGAATGTGAGTGAATAACAGTGATATTCTTTTTCTTTACCTTAGTTTTTCTCCTTTTTAAGTTCTAAAACCTTAGAATTTTAACTGTTATTGTTGTGACTCACCTCACATCTGCTCCTGACTCCCTGGTATTTCATTGTAGGTACCACTACTGTTTTCCATCATTCATAAATTATGATACATGATATAGTATTAACGAATCAGCTCACTCAGCTGAGTGCCTTTCTTTCGCCACGCGTTTATGGGATGTCTGCTAGGCTTCAGGCTCTGCGACGGGCACTGGCCTTTTATAGAGACAAATGAGGAGTCCCTGAATTCCGTTTTGTCTCTTACTGATCAATTCATTGAATGCCTGTGAACATTGAATGGCTGTTTTATGTTAGACTTCTATAAATGGCAAATTACAAAATGTGCTTTATCTTAACTCAAGATTCACTGCAATTTTTAAAATTACTGAACATTTTGCCTATTTCACTTAATATGCATTTACTGAACACTGTGTGTATGATAAAGAGGATGAAGGGAAAATCTTAGGTTTTAAGAAGACCAATCAGAAATTGAGCCATAAGCTTGTGGTGAAGATGGCAGTTGCATGTAAGGTATGCTCCTCCCCTCCCCAAGACCTACTGACATTAAAGGAAGAGAGGATACTCTATGTATGACTGTAATATTCTAACTTAGCTTCCTAACCAAGAAAAAGTAAAAACAAACCCTGCAGCTCCTCAATTAAATGAATTGAGTTGAGACACAGAACCATCAAGCGGAAGAAATAAGAGTTGTGTTCAATTACTAGCTATTTGAATACCGGAGAGCCCAAAGATCATCAAGCCTCAAACCATCTTAAAATATTTGTAAGGGGAGGGGCACCTGGGTGGCTCAATCAGTTACGTGTCTGACTTTGGCTCAAGTCACGATCTCAGAGTTCATGAATTCAAGCCCCGCGTCAGGCTCTGTGCTGACAGCTCAGAGCCTGGAGCCTGCTTCGGGTTCTGTGTCTCCCTCTCTCTGTGCACCTCCCCTGCTCTCACTCTGTCTCTCTCTCAAAAATAAAAAAAAACATTAAAAAATTTTAGAAAAGTATTTGTAATGGGAAAATATTGTCAAATATGCTTTTATATTAATGAACGATGCTGCGAGAAATTAAGATAAATCTTGTGAGGTTAGTAACAACGTGGGAACTCCAGCCTGGGAAATAAGTTTGCAGCCCAATGGACAGAGCACTGTAGTGGTTCTCAAAGTGTGGTCCCTGGGCCAGCAGCAGCAGCATCACCTATGAACATGTTAGAACTGTGAATTCCTAAGCCCATTCCTAAACCTACTAAATCAGTAACTCTGGGAGTTGAGGCCAGCATCAGTGTTTAAAGGAAACTACGGTGATTCCGAAATTAAAGCAGACATCTGAACCCTTTAAAGGGCTTGTTAATTTTGCCAGCAGTCTGAGAATCAGAAGCATTGTTAGAAAGGCAGAATCTAAGTCCATCCCAGACCTACTGGATTGGAACCTGCAGTTTTCACAAGATATACAGGAGACCCATGCACATTAAAATTTGAGAACCACTGATACACAACAGTGTTTTGCAAATGTCTTTGACCCACAGAATTTTTTCTCTGTAACACAGTGTTATGCACACTGCAGGGCCAGGCCCAAGAAAGGCAAGGGAAGGGCCCAGGGTGGAAAATTTAAGGAGATACTATCACGGTCTATTTCACCTGAATGAATGTGTGAATTGAACTGTGGAATATATATATATATATATATATATATATATATATATATATATAGTATTTTTAAAATCTTCACAATATATCTGAATTAATACTATAATTTAAAAAGAAAAAAGATTCCTCTTCTTCAAAAATAAGAAGGGGAATACATGAGACAAACACTAAAATTGTTATGTTAATAGAAGCCCCAAATTGGTGAAGAGGGTGAAGAGATATTATAAATTAGAATTTTATTCAGGAAATTTTATTCATTTATAGAAAAACTGGAATCACTGAGTGCAGTGAATGATTAGTAGCCATTAAGTCGTAGCACAAAACCAGTTTACTGAAAGTCAGGAAGCCTGGCTTCCAAAGCAATACAATAACCATGGCGTCATGATTCTTTCTTGGCACTGAGTTGGTATAAGGAGCATCTCACATGTTTTTGTGCTTATAGCTGTGGCAAAAGAGTCTTCCGTGGAAAATGAATTGTATATTCAGTCTTCCATGCAGCAGAGACAATGTATCCTGAGTGGATCAACTGATCTGTTTTTGTTTTCTTGTTTTGTGTAGTTTTGTCCTTCTTTGTTTTGTTTTAAATAAAATAATGTGAGGAGGATTCTGCTGAAGTCGATAGACCTAAAATATGACACACTCAAAAGACTTATATTAATAAATCCCTCAACTAGGGCCAAGCTGTCTGTAAATGTTTTAATGTCTTCCCGGAATGCTGAGCCCAAAGGTTTCCACGTGTGCCTCAGGAGCGTAGCACAGCTGAGTAAGCCCACAAATAGGAAGAGAAAGATAAAACCGTATCTTCAGCAAGCACTACAGCATTACTTCCAGAAATCACACTTCCTCCTTCCCCCCCCCCCCCCCCACAATACTGCAAGCAGATAATGGAATTATTCTTTTAGCAATAACTTTTACTTTGTTGGTTATAGGTAGAAGTGGCCAGAAGGGAATTACAGAATGTTTGAGTTAGAGAGACCAGACAAAATCCTACCTAACGACTTCTGGCTGAGGAAGCTGACATCCAGAGAAGTCAGGTCGCTCCTCAGTGACAGCAAAGCAGTGAGGAGAAAGCCTTTCTCCCCTTAGTCCCTGAGATGATTATTTGGTTCTAGTTGTGGGAATGTGATTTATTGGCTTTTCTTAAACTCAAGTTAGAATCTTCTTCATTTCTATTGCTATAGAACAAACCACTACAAATTTGGTGGCTTAAAACGACTCCCGTTTACGAAATGCTTACAGCATGGTGGCTCAGTGGTCCGTGCACAGAATGGAGAAGGGGTCCTCAGCTCGTTCTCAAAAGGCTGAAATACAGGTCTCGACCCACTTCACTCTCATCCAGAGCTCAGAGTTTCTGCCCAGCTCATGTGGTTGCAGCAGAATCCAGCACCTTGAGCTTGTAGCACGGTAGTCACCATTTCCTTGATTGTCCACTGAGAGATGCTCTCAGCTCCTGAAAGCTGCCTGTACTCCGTGCCGTGTGGTCACCTAATGCTCAAAGTCAACTATGAAGAATCTTTCTCATGTTCACTCCCTCTCACATTTCAAATTTCCCCGACTTTGAACCCCTTTCTCTAGGAAGAGCCCCATTCCTTTCAAGGGCTTACCTGACAAAGTCAGGTCGCCCAGAATAATCTCCCTGTTTAAAAGCCAACTGTGCCAAGTAGAATAACCTAATCGTGAGAATGATAACCCACCACATTTACCAGTCCCTCCCATACTCAAGGGTTGGAGATCATCCTAGAATTCTGCCTACCACAGGGGAGCCTGGGTAGGCAGGTCTCAGTTGGTTAAGTGTCCCACTCTTGTTTTCAGCTCAGGTCATGATATCAGTTCGTGAGTTTGAACCCCTTGTCAGGCTCTGCATTTACATTGTTCCTAACTCTCTGCTCCTCCTTCTCTCATGCTGTCTCTGTCTCCCTCAAAATAAATAAATAAACTTAAAAACATTCTACCTACCACAGAACCCTTGCATTTCAGCAGCCTGCCATAGCACTGGCCCAGCTGTGGGCTTCACTGAGCTGAACAGAAGGTGCATCAGGATTCAGCACATTTCTGAGGGCAGTGCGACTGAGGCTGTGGCCGTGGGAGATTAATGAGCTTCAGAAGTTCTTGCCCACTCCCCAAATATCAAAAAAAAAAAAAAAAAAAAAAAAAAATTCAAGAGGCTTATAGCCTTATGTAAAGAGTGGTATCCAATCTAAATAACATTAGATTATCAGGGGGAACAGAAACATTTTAAATGTCTGATTTGAGATTATATATATCAACTACTCAAAATTATGGTCTTCCTGTAAAAGCTGTGTTCTGATTCTCCCCTTCATCATTGAAAATAAAAGTAATGACAAGTGATGGTTTTGTGTATTGTAAAGACAACGCTTCATTTATGATGATCTTAAAGCCTCTGTTTTGCGCTCAGTAGAAGATGCACTTGTTATAAAGACCAAAAAACATTGCATGCTGCTGGCAGATGTCCCACCTGACCATTTCCATGGCTACAGCTATTTCAGATCTTCTCTTTCTCTCTCCTGGACCCTGCCTTAGCCCCTCAGCAGTGCCCCGAGGTCCATTTGATATGCCTTATAATTTTTTCTTGATAACCAGACTTGATGTACTGATTAAAAGAAACTGCTGAAAATAAACTGTTAGCAATGTGCTGGTGAGGCATGGGGGAGCGAACTGTTCTATGGTCCTATGAGTAGGTCCCAGTCTTTCAATGAGCCTGCGCCTCTGGACTGTGAGCTTCACCAGACTTTCTCCATTTTTTTCTCCCCCCTTAGATGATACAGATGGCTAAAGTGGGCTGGAGTTGCCTATTTCCCTTTCCTCAGGTCAATTAGGCTTTGGCAACATCCCTGTAAATTAGGCTGAAGTTAACTAGTTTCCCCTGAGGGCTTTGGTATATTTCAAAACGGCTCCTTTTCCCTTCTTCCCGCTAGAAGTACTAGGAGATTTTCCTCTGCTATTTACTGTGGGAACCTGGCCAAGCTCCTGGAGATAAATCTCACAATATTGTAGGGGCCCCCTATGAGTAGGTCCCCCTGAAGTTTTAACCTCTCAGACTTGTCAACACTGAACCTCCAGCAATTCCTCAGTTACGGTTCTGGTTTTCCTTCCCCAGCACTGGTTCCGGCTATGGTTTCCTGTCAGGATGCTGCTCAGGTAAGATGTGACTCCCTGCATTCACGTCTCCAATCTTGGAGAGAAAGCCAATGTCAGAAGCGAGGGGGTTCTTGAGCCAATGGGTAAGAAAGAATTCTTGAGAGGTCTTTGTTGCAAAAAGGTGATTTTATTAAAACACGGGGACAGGATTCATGGGCAGAAAGAGCTGTACTAGGGTTGTGAGGAGTGACTGATTGTATATGTTTAAGTTAGTGGGGGCTAAGGATATTGTAAGTGGGGGCTAAGTCTCTAAGGAATTTGAAAGCTAGGCTTCCAGGACCTTGAGGGTCTAGCTGCTGTTAAGATAAGGTTACTTTTCCTCTTTAATAAAACAAAAACATTAATGAACTAAGGCAGCCATGAGTTGCTTGAGGAAGGTCACGCTCTGCGTGTTTCAGGTGTCTGTGAGATGCAGGCTGTAAGGAACTTTAATTTAAGCTACATTTCTCTTGCCTTTGTTCCCCTCATCAAGGAACAAAGTTGCTTTTCCTAAATACTTTAGGTATGACATATTATACACATACACACACACACATTTTGACTTACGGCATTAACATTTTAAAAGAGAAGTAGCTGCCACTTGCATTTTATGAAAAAAAAAGTCATGATATACAACTACATTTTCAGCTGGGATTTCTCATGCTAGCTATGATCTTTCCTATACTCTCTTTCCTTGTCCATCTCCCCAAATCTATTCTAATTAAGTAGCTGGTATCAGTAACAGAAGGCCATAGTTTGAATTTAAATCATGGTGTCATAGTCTCCCAGGGTAACTTCACTTTAAACCTTAAAGCAGAAAGTACAATGAATAGCTTGTCCAATGTTGTACACACTTACAGTATCAAACGACAGGTGGGGAAAGGTTGTGGAAAACATGACAACAATCCAGATATACCTGAAACCATAGAACACATGCAACGTATGAGACCAGCCCTTCATAAACGTGGGCTTTTGTACTCAAACTTACATTTTAAACACAGAAAAAACTCATACTTTCCTTTGGTTAAAGTTTTCAGTAGCTGAGGTTTCCATATACGCTGTTTGATTTGCAGGTTGACATTTCCTCTTTGATTCTAATATGCATGATTTTCCCAACATCTGAATCTTCCATCAAATATCAGAAACATTGCCTAATATAATTAAACTATATATTAAAGAAAATGATTATATTAAACTTAAATGCTTTCTTTAGGGCTGGTTCCTATTGTCACAGGTTTACATATTTCCATCCAGAGGAACATGCTACTAAAACAGAAGAAGGATGTTATTATGGCGTTCGTTTTTTGTAGCACACAAACACCTAACAATTTCTCCAACAAAATGCAAGATATATACTTAAGATAACAGCCTGTATTTGGATTATGCTATAATACACTTCTCTTAAATTATTCTGTGTAGGTGGGGTGCTATAAAAAGAATGTTTTTCTTTTAGTACAATGTGAATTGCACAATGTGCAATGTAACATTATTTTGAGTTTTTAAAAAGGCTTTTCTTTTTAAAGAAGAAGCAATTCAAATACTAAGTATTTCTTTTCTCATACATGCTATTAAGTTTATCCTTAGTTTACAAGTTACAATCTCAAAGTCTGAGGCTGTTTCACTTTTAAAAACTAGAAGCCACGCCCCCTAGAAAAATAAACAACATGAATTTGGTTCACTTGAGTGATTACATCTAAATAGTACTAAATATTTGGTTCAGTCCTGATACCAAAACCATGTTAGACGTATCAGTCAATAAATACTTAGCCATAGAAAATGCAAGGTTATCCGTTAATTTCCACACAGCATATAGATGCCAGTTCTCTGTTCCTTACAGAGCTAATACTTGAGTTGAACAGACAGAATAAAGACATCGAAGACAAAAGGGGGCAGTTCATGCCTGATGCCAAATAAGGAGCACTGGCACCACAGAAGCTCACAGGAGAAAGATCCCGTAGGAAGGGTTTACTGAGCAAACTTTCTGTCTTCCGGGTGGTATTCAAGTGTCTCTTTTATTTTTTAACATGCGTGGATATGTTGATATATTCCAACAGCATTTGTAGAAGTGACCCTTGTCAGTGTCACATTTCTTTCATGTGTTTGTCCTTCAGGTGTAGGGATAGCAAATCTATTACACTGATTCTACCCCTTCCCCTACTGCAGACATAGAAATCCCTCTCCAAATAGCCCCGCCGGCAACACTCACCATCAGCTGATCAGCATTGGCAAGCCAGGGAAGACTGACTGGGCAGCAGGCTCCCTGCTATCCCCAAATTTAGCGGGCAGCTTGGCATGCAGCAGGTCTTTAATAAAAATTAGCTTAGCGAATTCATTAATGTTCAATTCCATTCTTGTCTAGGTATGAACCATTTCTTTACTTACAGAACATAGCATTTTACTGCTCTCCAGGACCAAGGAGGGACATTACTGGGATTGGTTCATGGGTTGGTGGCATTAAGAGCGAAATAAGAGGGGTCGTAGAGGCAGTGGAATATAGAAAGCGAAACGGGCGTAAAGCAGGAGGCTGCAAAATGGAAAGGGAAGGTCTGAAATATGAAGAGTAAACTAATGGCATCAAGGTCAAGTTACACCGACCTAAAATCTGAGGGAGGTAAAATTATAAAGCATGACTTACATACAAGTATGTATCGAAAACATTTGTACAATTTAAAAAGAAATAATAAAATAAACACTCATATGCCTACTACCCAGGCCAAGAAATAGAATATTACCCTCCCCAGAAGCCAATCTGTGCCCTCCCTGATTGAATCCCCCCTTATCCTTCTCAGTGGTAACCATTATCCTGAAATTGCAGTTATTCTGTTTTTCTTCCAGTCATTACAACCTACACGTCCCTATGTTTGAACATTTGTAATGGAATAAAATGTGTCTCTTATTCCATAACTTGCTTCTTTTGTTCAAGTTTATGATGATGTATGCACTCAAGTTACTCATTTTCACTACAGCGTAGTATTTTACTAGATAACTATTTCATATGTATTTATCTGTCTCACTATTTATGGACACAAGTTTTTTCAGGGTTTTTTTTTTTCTATACAAACAGTACTGCTGTAAACATTCAGGTACAGATGTGCCAAAGTCTCCTGAGAGTATATACTTAGTAGCAGAATGGCTGGGTGGTATGGTTTTGTTCAATTTCACTAGATAATACACTCTGTTTTTCAAAGGCAACATACCAATTTGCATTTTGCCCAACAGCAGATGAGAGTTTCCCAAGCTCTACAACTTTGGCTGCATCTGGTATTGTCGGTCTTTCTAACTTCTGCCAATTTGCAGAATAAATAACCCCTACAAGTTAACAAGAGCCTCCATGCCTTGCAATCATCTTGGAAAGCTACAGATGCACAAATTCTATGGTATAGAATTTCCATTCTTAGGCATGTACCTTAGAAAAACTCCTGCATCTCTGTCAGCAGGAGGATGAATACAGAATTGTGGCATATTTAGTCAACAGAGTACTATGCAATAGTTAAAATGGGCTTAATCTCAAAAACACAATGTTGAGGAAATGTTGGAATTTTTTAAAATATTGAGAAAGTACTTTTTTGAAAATTTAAAATATGCAAAACAATACTATGTATTGTACATAAATACCTGTGTATGTCATAGACATAGAACAACATTACTCGTGATGATAAACATGAAATTCAGGACAGTGTTTACCTCTGGAGATAGGCCTCCACAGTATGTATTGTGTTCATTCTTAAGCTGAACAGTGGGTCATTAGCCTCTTGATCTTTTTGTATATCCAAAATATTTCTAATTAATTTAATTAAAGGTTAAGGATCTATGGGGAAAGGGGCGCCTGGGTGGCTCACCCGGTTAAGCATCTGACTCTTGATTTCAGCTCAAGTCATGATCTCGTGGTTCATGGAATTGAGCCCCCATCAGTGCAGAGCCTGCTTGGAATTCTCTGTCTCCCTCTCTCTCTGCCCCTCCCCAGCTCTCACTGTCTCTGTCTCTCTCAAAATAAATAAACTTAAAAATTAAAAAAAAAAGAAAAAAGAATCTATGGGGAAAAAAAGGAAGGCAGAATACTTAAAATAGTGGGCTGTGAGCAGGTTAGGCCTTCTGATGAAAAGATTCTTCTTGAGAAACCTAGATAAGGCCCCTAGAGTGTCCACATCCCACCCGGTATTGAACCCTTCACCTGTGACCACGCTCCTGCCTTCTTCCATTGCAGTGTTGATTCCCTTAACCTAGGAGCCCTGCTTCTCCTTCCTGGCATTTGCACTAGGATACCACCCACCCAAGAGCGTGCTGCCCCCTACAGCTACTCAGCCACCGCTACTGTGTGGCATCTCAGCATCCCTCCTGGTCCCTGCCAAAAGAGGCCTCACACAACCCGCTTCGGCAATTCCCACTTTTCGATGGGACATCTCAGCTCCACAGAATGTGGCAGGAGCCATTTTTTGAGGACATTTCTGAAACGATCGGTGACACGGCATTAATAAAACATTCCTCCCGGCACGGGCATTTACTGGATGTTCTCATTACTGAACCTCAGGTGGTATCTGCAGAGTGACTGGTTTTCTTGAATAGTCCTCATTTCTGTGCACAGCTGGCTTTCCCACTTGATATTCTGCTTAAATGCCTACAATTCTGTGTTTAATAGTTAAGTGCAAAAATGCTCTAAGTTTTATTGTCACCATTGGGATTCTTTTCCCATCGTCTCTGTGCTCAGTGCCCAAAGCTGAACTAGCATTTGGTGAAATGATGCCACAATAGATCATCTTTAAGAAGTTTTCTGCTGCAAAACAGTCCCCCACTGCTGCCAAAGGATGCTTTCGTTTTGAAAACGTCGGCAATCCCTGAAAATTGGACGTCTCACAGGAAAATTTTTGGTTCTAGTTACTCACACTAAGGGTTGTGTCACACCCAATGCACACAGAGAAAGAGAAGGTGACCCAAAACCACAAAAAAAGAATTTAAAATACTAAAAAAAAAAATTGTTAGTGGAGAAAAAGAAATTGAAAATGAAGTTCAACAATTGAAAAGAACCTCATCAAAGGATTGGGACCCTCATGCATTAAGGTAACTAATGAGTCAGGTTTGGTACAATGCCACCCCTTTCCCCAACCTCACACCCACCTCCCTTTTCTGTTCCTCTTCTATTCCCAGTAACACCCCCCCCCCACCACCACCATCTCACTACGTCCCTGTGTCCTGCTGTGTTCTGCCCCATACTGAAATGAATTGCCAAGGTTGTGCCCACTGGCCTCGCTCTTCCTGAGTGTTTAACACCCAGAATCTGTCCTTGCCTTTCATGCCACCATCAGACCCACATGTTCTGCATCCCATCCACAAGGATTCATACTGTTTTCTCGATGGAAACTTGTCATCTCGAAAGGTATGAATGAGAAATGATGGCTCTCCATGGTGCATCCACGGACATTTACATGAGCTCTAATCCAAACAAGTGAATCTCTGAGGGTGAAATTTTACATTCCATAAGAGGCACCTTGGGGAGACCTTTGGGGGGCTAAAGGTGCTTTTTCAGTTTCCCTACATCACAATCCCTGGGTAACTGATAACTCCATCTGCCCCTGAGCTATGTAGTAAGTTGACCTTGTAGAAGTGGAAAGAAGCTTACTTTGTCTTCGTTTTTTGTAGTTGTCACCCCAAGAAAACCTGGATCATGCCATGCCGCAGGACAAGAAGGGATATGAGATGGCGTTGGTCTCAATGCTGTGCCTTGAACTCAGGCCCCGGACTCTGAGCCCTTATCTGAGATTGCAGCACACCTGCAGCCAACCAGCTCTGGACTTCTTTAATGTTTGTTTATTTTTGAAGGAGAGAGAGAGATAAAGACAGTGAGTGGGGGAGGGGCAGAGAGGGAGACACAATCTGAAGCAGGGTCCAGGCTCTGAGCTGTCAGCACAGAGCCTGACACCGGGCTCAAACCCATGAACCGTGGGATCATGACCTGAGCTTAAGTGGGACTCTTTTTTCTTTCTTTTTTTTTTTTTAATTTTTTAATGTTTATTTATTTTTGAGACAGAGAGAGACAGAGCATGAATGGGGGAGGGTCAGAGAGAGGGAGACACAGAATCTGAAACAGGCTCCAGGCTCTGAGCTGTCAGCACAGAGCCTGACGTGGGGCTTGAACTCACGGACCGCGAGATCATGACCTGAGCCGAAGTCGGCCGCTTAACCGACTGAGCCACCCAGGCACCCCTGAAGTGGGACTCTTAACCGACTGAGCCACCCAGGAGTCCCTGGACTTCTTGCTTGGCCTTCTCTTTGAGACCTAAAAACTTTGGGTGTGGTATTCTGTTTTCCATCCCAAGGCTGGTTCAGTCTCCTCCCTTTATGTCATACCTAGGTGCTCCTGGTATTTCTCCTATCTGATTCAGGTGTGAACCTGAGACTTCCCTGGTGTCAGCCTGGCTAGCCTGTGCTTCCCGCTGGCCCTCCTGAGCCCCCTACCCCAAGCCCTGAAAGTAGATTTCAGCTCCAACTTCAGTTCTTCTGTCTCTGATTTAATGTCACGATGAGCAAGGCCAGCCTTAGACATGAGTGCAAAAAAGTGGTCATCTGCACAGTGATTATGTATGTAATATTATCTGTGGGCCATTTGATAGAAAAATAATTAGGAAACCACACCCTGGAGTTGGACCACTTGGGTTCGATTTCCACATCCGTTATCTATGAACTGTTTGACACTGGGAAACTTTCTTAACCTCTTCAACCCTTCCTTTGTGGGAATGACCATGGCTCTTACCTCCTAAGATGATAGTTAAAATTAGATATGACATGCAAGGACTGTGCTTGGCATAGTCACTGCAGTAAGTGGTCAGCACATTAGCTCATGCTGTCATTATCGCTGCAACCAAGGGTTGTAGGACCTGTGCTTCCACTATTAGACTATTAGAGATTCAGTCCTTTATCAGCCCCTCCTCAGACCCATTATACTAATTCACAGTAGATTTTTGAGGACAGCCAGAGAACTTTATTCTTGAGAGGAGGGCAGGGAGTACAAGGAGACCCGAGGGTGGCAATTAGGGAGAAGTTGAAGAAAAAAGTATAGATGGGGAAGGAAGCACAAAAGATGAACTTGCTAATTCACAGCTGTGCCTGGGCTGACCCTCTGACCAGTCTGGGTGTGTATCTGTTACTAGGGGTCAAAGGGGAGTTTGTAGGTTGCCTCGGTAACTATCATGGTACTTCTGTGTTGAATAACTCAAGGAGTGCCACTCACAGGGGAGATGTGCTAGGGGTACTATTAAACAAACACAGTGTGAAGAGCGCCCTCTGCAGTTGTGTGACTTGATGGCCCTGAATGGACAATGTTTGCCACTCCTCAACATCCATTACGCACCACCCCACTCTCCTCCCCACTGTTCAAAACCCTGCCCCAAGGGAAGAATGAGTGATCTAAGCCAATGGTTCTTACCAGGGAGTGATCTGACACCCAGGGGACATGTGGTTGTCACAACTGGGCAGGAGAAGGGGTTGCTACTGGCATCTCATGGGTAGAGGCCAGGGATGTCACTGAATGCGTGACAGTGCCCAAGGCAACCCCACATGGCCAAGAAGCATCTGGCCCCAAATGTCAATAGGGCCAGGCTTGAGAAACCCTGATCTACGTGAATCACAGCAATTGTTTTTCCTTATCAGTGCAGGAGCTCAAAGCTTCTAGTGGGAAAAATGCTTGGTATGCAGAGGTGGAAAGTGAAGACAGGGTCGAATTTCACGTGATGGTTGATGTGGTGTGGATCCATGACTCCATAGATGAAGTGCCCTTAAGATTGTTAATTAACCTCATTCTTAGTCCTCCCTTTGAGAATTCACCAAAAAGTAGGCTCCATATCCACTTCACCTAGGTCTTGAGAGAGTGGGGAAGCTGACATTTGAGTTGCATTTCTGTGTTTTATAAAGTGTATTTTATTTCTAGAAAAACATCTAATACCCAGCTCCCTCTAAAAAAAAAGCACCCCCTCTTCCTAAAACCTAAGTAGACGTAATCTTGGAGTATGTTTGGTTTTGTTCTCTGTCTCCTGGCTTTCCTTGGACTTGCCTCTAGTCAAGAATTCATCCCTCCCTTTTCCTAAGTACTCATGTAGGTCATAAACTTCTTGAAGAAAGATTCTCCATCTTCTCCACCTGTTTATTCCACTTACCTAAAACAGGTCCCAGCACATAATAAGCACTCAATAAAGATTCACTGAATAATTGAATGGGTGAACATATAGATGAATATAGTCTGGAATTTTGTTCCAAATTTATTTTTCTGTTTTGCTCCTAAGGATTACAAGGCATCTTCTCCATTTTTATGCATCTACTGGTACCTGATAGTAAAATGTGACTTCAAAGGATCAATTTCATATTTTTTCCTAGGACATTTTCACCTATCTTCTCTTATCTTTATGTAGTATGCTTGTCGGTGACTCTCTTGTCCATTATATTCTTCCTGGGCCTCACAAAATTCACAGAAACCCTTGCCAGCCTTTCTTGCATCATCTTCATGCTGAAGTCTTGTTCTCTTCCACCCCCCGCCCAGTGTTGGGGCTGCTCCCACTACCCCAGGAAGAAGAGCCTGTCCCGGAACCTGCTCCAGCCCCCGGTAGGTCTTCACCTATAGTGACTCCAGACATGTCTCCCTGCCCCTGGTGGCTGCACACTGACTCTCCACCCTTGGTAGCCGCCGGGCTTGATCTCCCCACAATTCCCAGGAATCCCCTCTGTCTGGTCTACATCTTGAATGACTTCCTCCATCCTGTCTCAAAACCCTTCATCCTCTAATAACAGGAGAGAAAGATGTTCTTCTCTGCACATGCAATTATTTTTTCCTGTTTTGGATTCTCTTACAAACCTACAGAAGATAATAATTCCCTGTGTTCTCTCTGCTTTCTTCCCTTTAACACCACCCTCTATCTCTTCAAGTAGTCTTTGAATTGTATCACTTGGAACCAGATTTATTGCTTAGCCTAAAATTGAGAGCTCACTTTAAAACTGCTTAATCACAGCACTCTCAACAATAGCCAAATTATGGAAAGAGCCTAAATGTCCATCAAATGATGAATGGATGAAGAAATTGTGGTTTATATACACAGTGGAGTACTACGTGGCAATGAGAAAGAATGAAATATGGCCCTTTGTAGCAACACGGATGGAACAGGAGAGTGTTACGCTAAGTGAAATAAGCCATACAGAGAAAGACAGATACCATATGGTTTCACTCCTATGTGGATCCTGAGAAACTTAACAGAAACCCATGGGGGAGGGGAAGGGAAAAAAAAAAAAAGAGGTTAGAGTGGGAGAGAGCCAAAGCATAAGAGACTCTTAAAAACTGAGAACAAACTGAGGGTTGATGGGGGGTGGGAGGGAGGGGAGGGTGGGTGATGGGTATTGAGGAGGGCACCTTTTGGGATGAGCACTGGGTGTTGTATGGAAACCAATTTGACAATAAATTTCATATATTAAAATAAATAAATAAATAAATAAATAAATAAATATTTGGGAGCTTTCAAAAAATAAAATAAATAAATAAATAAACATTTTAAAAAACTGCTTAATCAGATTGGGTTAATAAATATGTATTTTATTTTAAGTGGAACATACCAAGTGCTAAGAAATTTGAGCCATCAAAAATAATGTAAGTAAATGTTGAATTTAAAGAAGGCTTAATACAATGCATGATATTACAAATAAGTAGAGAAAACAAGCCCAAGTGAAGAAGTAATGAGTTGATGCGCGGTCTACATCAGATGTGAATGGAATCTTTAAGTGCCCAGTGTCTTTGTAAAAACAGTGACTTGTTCCTTATTTCCCCTTATCTAAGGAGGGTGGATGGTTTTGCTCTGATATAAGCAGAGAACACATACAGTATAATAAAGAGTCTGACTCCATATTTATATGTTTGCTGACAACTTTGAAGCCTCTTTTCCTTGTGTCTTCCCACATCTGGCCATGCTCATAAGAAACGCTGGGTGCACTTTCTTTGGCTGCTGGAACAAACGAATTTCACAAGTTCTTGCCTGTGTGCATGGACCCTCACCACGGCCCCACCCTCTAACCACTGTAAAAACTCCAAGCCAGTCTCTTTCCTTTGCTTCCTCAAGCTCTGCTCTCCCAAGATGGCTTCATTATATAAGTAATAAACCTGTCACACCCTGTGTATGTGTGGCATCACCAGTCTTGATATCAAAACTCAATTTTATGTGGGGGCCCATTCTGCTTCTGCAGAGTACTAACAATAAATAGTACATTGGAATAAAAGAGGCATATTCTTACAGCGGGACCCTTCCGCAGCAGTAGGGCAAAGCCACTGTTGGTGGCAGAAATTGTCCCAAAGTGTTTTTGTTGTTTTTTTTGTTTGTTTGTTTGTTTTTTTAGTTTATTTATTTTTGAGACAGAGAGAGACAGAGCATGAACGGGGGAGGGTCAGAGAGAGTGGGAGACACAGAATCAGAAGCAGGCTCCAGGCTCCGAGCCATCAGCCCAGAGCCCGACGCGGGGCTCGAACTCACGGACCGCGAGATCATGACCTGAGCCGAAGTCGGACGCTCAACCGACTGAGCCACCCAGGCGCCCCTGTCTCAAAGTGTTTTAATAAAACTAGAGAAGATGTAACATATTCAATTCATCCGTGCTGTCTGCCATGCCCTAGTACTATGAAATTAACCAGTTTTTGCTCTCGATGTTGATGACCATCCCCTGAGTCTGGCCAGTGTGAATGGAGGAAAATAAAAAAGAAGCAAAATGTGTCTGTTCCTCATCGCTGCTACACAAAGTAGGAGAAATCCAGCCAGAAGTGCATAGTTGGGACACATATACTACAGACAGGGATCATTTCATCAATGCAGAATCTTTTTTCACATTGCCTATAGTCTGAGGTTATTTTTCCCAAAAATTCACAAAAAAATTATCCATCTCTAAATAGAAGTAGGATGTTGCTTGCTTATAATGTCTCATTCAATTGGCAGGTTTAATGAGGTGAATACTGCATGTGCCCTGCAATCAAGCTTATCAGATTAAAATTCAGTTTGCCAACCGAGACAGAAGTGTTCATCAATTTGGTGAATATGTGGAATAGAAAAATCAGTTTGTCATTCTGAAATATTTTGTCATCCTGAAAAAATAGGACACTGCATTTGATAAAGAGGAAACCAATGTTGTCAATATCTTACTCTCAATTAAAGAAAAAATAACTTTAAATTACATAATACATTTCATTTTCCTTCTGAACTATTTCAGGATCAATGCATTAGATAATGTGCTAAGATGACAGGAGAAATGTCCTTCTCTTCTTTCTTTATCATGTTTTATTATTCGTATTTCCTCTGCATCTTAGAAGTCAGGAATGGAATGAATAGCTATGAAAGATGGGACTTCGGGGAATTATTGCTGTCTGTGCTTTATAATTTCACAAGCCATTCTGTATCTGGCATTCATTTCCTATGAGTGACTAAATGAATGTCTTTACTGTCTCTTTACAGATGAGAGCCCAGGAGATAGGCAGGCAAAAACTTTATCACTGATCACCATCAGCCAGTGTTTACAGACAATCATCTAAGGTCGTGACAAGAGACCAGACAACAGGAAGCGGATGTGGGTTAATCCAGAAAATGTTATGCTTCCTGCCAAGTTTGCAACTTGCCTTTGGGGACAGAAAGGCTTATAAGAGCAGAGATAGCAGTGTTTGAGTAATTGTTTTAAATGTATGTTAATAACTGATAGCTATTATGTCTTATTCACCTCAGGACTAATATGCCACCTAGCACACAATGGGCACACAATAAATGTAAAAGAAAATGAGCATGTGTTAGAATCATTAGGTATTCTCACTGGCCATGAAAGTTTATTTTATATTATTTTATATTAACATACACTGATGAATTAAATATTGAGATAGCTAAATCATTCTAATTTAAAAATTAGTATGGCCATCATGATCTAAATTATGTTAACAGAACAATGCTCACTGAAAAACTGTAAAAAGCATTTACATACAGTTCCCTGGATACCCAGCTAAGAGTTTCTCTAGCCTACCTACATTCTCAGTCTTGGACGTACTTGGTCAGAGGGGTCTCTTATCTTTAAGTTTGCTAGATATTGCCAGTTTGCTCCCCAAAATGAAAATACCAATTCAAACTTCCTTGAGCTGGATAAAAAGTTTTCATCAATTCACATCTTTACTAGTGCTTGAGCTTATCATGCTTTTCTATAGTGTGTTAGGTGTAAGTGGGTTGTTTTTGTTTTCTGTGTTTTTTTAAATTTTTGTTTAAGTTTATTCATTTTTGAGAGACAGAGAGAGACCAAGCATGAGTGAGGGTGGGGCAGAGGGAGAGGGAGACACAGAATCCGAAGCAGGCTCCATCCAGACTCTGAGCTGTCAGCACAGAGCCTGACGTGGGGCTTGAACTCACGGACTGCGAGATCATGACCTGAGCTGAAGTCAGACGCTTAACCGACTGAGCCACCCAGGTGCCCCTTTTGTGGTGTTTTGTTTTGTTTTTGCATTTTTCTTGATTTCTAGTGAGGTGGAATATCTTTTAATGTTTTATTGGTTATTCACGTTTACTTTTCTGTTCCTCTGTAAATTGTCTCATAACTTTTCCCATTTTTCAATTGAGTTTTTTTAATGTTCTTCCTGTTGATTTGTAACAGTTCTTATGCATCCTGAATACCAACCTTCTGTTGGTTATATGCCCTGGAAATATATTCAATGGGTTGTCTTTCCCACTTTTTTCAAATGTTTTGATGCACTGTTTAATATAATTCAATCCGTTGATCCTTTCTTTCATAATCACAGCAGCATTGTTTGTAATAATGGAAAAATGGGTACAACTTAATACATCACCGGAAAAATGGGAAAATGAGCAAATGAGTGCAGGCATAGTCAAACAATGAAATGCTATGCAACAGGAAAGGAATTGGAGGTACACACATGAGCATAGCTAGATCTCACACATGAAACATTGAGTGAGAAACACAAGTTGAAGAGAATAAGCAATATAAATATATATACACTTTAAAAAACTTTAAAGGATTGGGGCACCTGGGTGACTCAGTTGGTTAAGCATCTGACTGGATTTCTGCTTGGGTCATCATCTGGCTGTTTGTAGGTTCGAGCCTCACATTGGGCTCTGTGCTGATGGCATGGAGTCTGCTTGGGATTCTCTCTCCCCTTCTCTCTGCCCCTACCCTCTCTTTCTCTCAAAATAAATAAATAAACTTAAAAAAATTTTAATAAAAAACTTTAAAGGATTGAACATAAAGCATATAGAAATATATGAGAACACAAACTCTGGAATCACATTTATCATATAATTCTTTGTATATTTTCATATTTTTATCTTTGAAATTATAAGTTTATTGAATGCATCAGCAGCTCTGGTGTCTATGTCTGTCTTTATTACACCAAATCGATCATCCCCAGAAACCAATTTGAAGAAACACACGGTTGGCATTTATCCTCTACCACAGATTCCTAAGAGAGTGTCTTCTAAGAAGACATGGTTGAGTTCATTGCCAAAACTCAGGGAAAGAAGATTATCAAATCTATGTCACTTTTACAGACATAAAATGATTGATCACAGATACTGTAAATAATCAAGTTAGAATCAATCTCACAACATGAATTTTGGTGTCAAATGTACAATTGGACATAGATTTAATTACTCAACTCTCTAGTAAGACAAACAAGCCAAAATTTTAGATAGATTATAAGGAGACTAAAAACAATTTATCTAAACTTTGGTTTAAAGAAGATAAATAGAATTACAGGGGATTACTTTGTCAAGCTGGTACAGCACACAGAGCTTTAATGACTCCCAGTGCCAGGGCACAAACACTTCTAGAAACATTACTGGTCTTAGCATTGTCAGTGAGCCAAATGCCACTGCTACTGTTTATGGCTTGGACAAGATAGTTGTTGTCAAATGAAATGTGTTGATCTTTGACATAGGAGGTGACATTTTTGATGTATGAATCCTCCTTTTTGAAGAATAAATTCTTCATTTCTAGTCTTCAGCTAGGAAGTGGGGACATCTGCTTGGGTGAAGAAAATTTCCTTAACCAAAGGTCAACCATTTCAATGTCAAAATCAAGGGAAACATAAGAAGGACATTAGTGAAAACAAGAAGACTATCTGATACTTCTCTGATGCTTGTGGACATTTTAAACACATACTCTTGGCATCCTTGACAACATTTAGATTAATGCCATCTAGATCTACCTTGCCAATATCAATTTTGATAACTAAATGCCAACATGCTGGACCATGTGGTGAAAACCCTTCATGAAGTCAAATGAAGACAAGTCACAAGTCTATGAGCACTTTGGTCACTGGCTCTGCCCATATCCCCAAGACTCAGAAGCTCCTTCAGGACTTCCTCAGAAGTAAGAATTTAAAGTAGACCTTTAACACTGACAAGGCTACTGCTTATGGTAGATGTCCAGGCAACCATTGTAGTTGGAGACAAATCCGACTATGTCTGGGGTTTGCTGCTTGTGGTAGCTCTCGCTGTTCCTCGGTATTATAACTGCTGGTCCCATCATTCTGCCAAGTAGACACAAACTGTCATTACCTAACTTGAATGATCAGCCTGATGTGCTTATTCAGTTCTATGAAGTTGAGTGTGCAGTAACAGAGACTAATAACACGCTAGGCAAGTTTGAGCTCACAGATGCTTCTCAGATTGAATAAACATTTGATATAGGTGTCTCCAGCACCTTCAATATGTCTGTTGAACATAAGAATACATAAAAAGAGGCCAAGATTATGACAAAGACCATTTAAGCAAGGCAGATTTGAATAGATAGTCCAGGAAGTAGAAAAATACAAAGCTGAAGATGAATGAAGAGACAAGTTGTTCTCCCAAGAACTTCTTCAAATATTTGCATTCATCATGAAGACCAACATGGAAGTTGAAGAATATTAAGGCAAGATCAATAATGATGATAAACAGACAATTCTTGAATGGTGTAACAAAAACACTTGGTAAAATAGCTAAGCAAGAATCATACTGCTGAAAAGGAAGAATATGTGCATCAAAAAAGGGAGAGATGATCTGAAACTCCATCATTCTTAACTGTATCAAAATGTAGGCAGCTTACCAGGAGGAATGTCCAGAAGCATCCTTAGGGCAGAGCTCTTTATCTGCATGATGATTATACGTTCCACTTTGCCCTGGATATTCTTGGCTTATGCCTATTATCCTGAGCTTAATGTTAATAGTACTGCCTTCACTTTCAGGGAGTCCCAATTTGGAGGATAACTTATAGTCACTGTCCATTTTGACCCACCATTGCAGAGAGCAAAGAGCATATTCTCCATAATGACCAAATTTGTAGTACTCAACTTTGTAATGAAAAATCTTATGAAAGTTTTAAAAAAATAATATATGTACTTGGGTATAAATACCTTAATGCGCACTCAGAATATTTGAATGTAGGGGCATAGAAAAAGTGAACACATTGCACTTCATGGTTCTGAAAACAAGTGGAAAATGTAGTTCACATACTGAAGAATAATACTATTTTTAAAATAGGCAACATATGAAATAGAAATATTGTATAACAAATGTTTTATAAGGAAAGGAACCAAAAAACAACTAAATGAATTACAACGTAATGCTAAAAGCAGCTGTCCTTGGGGTAGAGGATTAGAAGTGCTTGCTCTTTTTCTTCTTTATACTTTCTGTAGTTCCCAGTTGTTTTCCAGTAAGTGCATATTGCTTTTATAATCAGACAAATACTTTTTTTAACAGTTCAGAGTGACTCACCAAAAAACCAAATGTAACTGCAGAATACAAGAGATTCTTAAAGTAATTCCTAAAGGCTGACAATAAAAAGATAAGCACAGGTGTACTGGGAAAGTGCAAACCACAACTTCAGATCAAGACATTTGACACTGTTGAATTTAGGCCAAAAAGCATTAAACAAGGCGAAGAAGGACAAGTTTTAATGCTAAAGGCCACATTTACGCCTCAATATATCTATGTACCCAAGTAACAGAGCAGCAAACTTCAAAACTCAGAAACTACAAAGGGAAGCAAGAATAAACAAAAAATAACATCATGTTGTTTTCCAAGTAAACATGGAACACTCATAAAAATTGACCGTGTGGTAACTTACAAGGAAAATTTCAATAAATCTAAGCAAGTAAAGATAATAAAAAATATTATTTAATCATGATGCTATATACCAGAAGTTCATAATAAAGTTTTTAAAGATCCTTCTACATGGAAATTAAAAAGTTAAATATTATACAATTCTTGGGCCAAGGTAGAAGTACAAAGTGAAATTGGAGAATTCTTTTTTTTCCTTTTTTAAAAAACTTTTTATTTTATTTTTTTAATTTACATCCGAGTTAGTTATGATATAGTGCAATAATGATTTCAGGAATAGATTCCTTAATGCCCCTTACCCATTTAGCCCATCCCCCTTGCCACAACCCATCCAGTAACCCTCTGATCGTTCTCCATATTTAATAGTCTCTTATGTTTTGTCCCCCTCCCTGTTTTTGTATTATTTTTGCTTCCCTTCCTTTGTGTTCATCTGTTCTGTGTCTTAAAAGTCCTCATATGAGTGAAGTCATATGATATTTGTCTTTCTCTGACTGACTAGTTTTGCTTAGCATAATACCCTCTAGTTCGATCCACGTGGTTGCAAATGGCAAGATTTCATTCTTTTTGATTGCCGAATAATACTCCATTGTATATATATACCACATCTTCTTTATCCATTCATCCATCGATGGACATTTGGGCTCTTACCATACTTTGGCTATTGTTGATGGTGTTGCTACAAAAATTGGGGTGCATGTGCCTGTGTCCCTTGGATAAATACCTAGTAGTGCAATTACTGAGTCGTAGGGTAGTTCTATTTTTAATTTTTTGAGGAACCTCCAGACTGTTTTCCAGAGTGGCTGCACCAGCTTGCATTCCCACCAACAATGCAAAAGAGATCCTCTTTTTCTGCATCCTCACCAACATCTGTCAGGTTCCATGACACCTGAGATTACTCATCAAAATTGAGTAATCTGGGTTGAGTTGTTGATGTTAGCCATTCTGAAAGGTGTAAGGTGGTATCTTGTGGTGGTTTTGATTTGTATTTCCCTGATGATGAGTGATGTGGAGAATTTTTTCATGTGTCTGTTGGCCATCTGGATGTCTTCTTTGGAGAAGTGTCTGTTCCTGTCTTTTGCCCATTTCTTCACTGGATTATTTGTTGTTTGGGTGTTGAGTTTGATAAGTTCTTTATAGATTTTGGATACAACACTTTATCTGATATGTCGTTTGCAAATATCTTCTCCCATTCTGTTGGTTGCCTTTTAGTTTTTCTGATTGTTTCCTTCTCTGTGCAGAAGCTTTTTATTTTGATGAGGTCTCAATAATTCATTTTTGCATTTGTTTCCCTTGCCTCTGTAGACATGTTGAGTATGGAGTTGCTGCGGCCAAAATCAAAGAGGTTTTTGCCTGCTTTCTCCTCGAGGATTCTGATGGCTTCCTGTCTTACATTGAGGTCTTTCATCCATTTTGAGTTTATTTTTGTGTATGCTGTAAGAAAGTGGTCCAAGTTCATTCTGCATGTCGCTGTCCTGTTTTCCCAGCACCACTTGCTGAAGAGACTGTCTTTATTCCATTGGATATTCTTTCTGCTTCATCAAAGATTATTAGTTGGCCATACATTTGTGGGTCCATTTCTGGGTTCTTTATTCTGTTCCATTGATCTGAGTGTTTGTTTTTGTGCCAGAAATTGCAGAATTCTTAAGAAATATTGATGAAAATACTACCTATCATAATCTATGGAGTGCAGTTAAAACAGTGATGAGAAGGAGATGAATAACATTAAATATCAATAAAATGAAATAATGAAAATTAATTTAACATCCAACTCAAAAAAATTAGAAAAAAGTAACCCTCACAGAACATCAGAAGGAAGAATTTAATAAAATCTTAAATTAATGTCAGTAAAAAGAACATTTAAAATGAAAAATGTCTATTTGGAAAGATTAAAAAAATTGACAAACCACTAGCTAACATTATCAAAAAAAGGGGGAGACTTCAAGCACATATATCCAAAATAAAAAATCACAAGGCAGAAATAACCATCAAAACAGGGGAAATTAAAAATCTTAGGAGATTACTTCACAATTGTGTGCCAACAAATGAACACATTGAAAACCCTGATGAACTGGATAATTTTCTAGGAAAACTTAATTTCCCAAAACTAACCACAGCAAAATTTTTAAATGATTAAACGTATCACTTCTGTACAAGAAATAACAACAACAACAACAGCAACAACAAAAAAACAAAGAAATATCCCTGCCCCTATGAAAGCACCAGGTCTACAAGCCATCACAAGGGAAATCTACTAATCTTCAAACACGGATAATATCCATCTATATTAAATGCTCTAACATAAAGATAAAGAAGAAAAAGAAAACTTCTGAAGTGCCCGGTGGCTCACTCAGTTTAAGCATCCAACTTTGGGTCAGGTCATGATCTTGCAGTTTGAGAGTTTGAGCCCCACATTGGGCTCTGTGCTGACAACTCAGAGCCTGGAGCCTGCCTCAGATTCTGTGTCTCCCTGTCTCTCTGCCCCTTGCCCACTCACACTCTGTTTCTCTCTCTCAAAAATAAATAAACATTAAAAATGAATCAATAAATAAGAAGAAAAAGAAAACTTCTAAATTCTTTTATTGAATTGAGCACAACAAACCTGATGAACATTACACACACATACATATACACAAGAAAGCAATGTACTTTGGACCACTCTGTCTCATAGCAATACAAAAATCTTAGGATATTAGTAAACAAAATCCAACAACAACTTTTAAAAAATATATCAGAACTAATTAGAATTTATTTAAGAAATTAAAGGAAATAATATTATTGGAAAATCCATTAATATAAAATTAGATTATATTAAGGGATTGGGGGAGAAAAGGCACTTGATCATCTCCATAAATGCTAAAATTTACTCAACAAAAATCTAAAAACCCTTTCTAATAAAACTTAATAAATTATACAGTGAAACATATTTCCTTAACATGAATGCATGTTTTATATATACTTACCAGTACATGTAACTTGGTTGGATATAACTTGAAAAGAAGGGGAATGAAAATATCATTCTACAAATAATGAAATTTGAATATAGATGAGATATCAGATGGTGTTAGAAAGTTATTAATTATCTTTGTTCTGATAATAGTGTTATAGTTATCCAGGAGAATCTCTTTATTCTTAGGAGATGAATACTAAAGTATTTAGGGAATGAGGTATCATGATTTTGAAACTTAGTTCCAAATTATTCTACAGAAACAACTTATGCAGGAAAAATACTAACAGTGCGCCTGGGTGGCTCGGCCAGTTAAGCATCCAACTCTTGGTTTCAGCTCAAGTCATGATCTCACCGTTCGTGATTTCAAGGCCTGCATTGGGCTCTGGGCTAACAGTGCAGAGCCTGCTTGGGATTCTCTCTCTCCCTCTGTCTCTGTCTCTCTCTGTCTCTCTGCCCCTCCCCTGTTCACTTGTTCACTCTGTCTCTCAAAATAAATAAATAAACTTAAAAATAAAAAAGCATACTAACAATTGTTGAGTTTGTGTAGATAGAGGGATGTTCACTGCACACTTCTTTCAACTTTCCTGTTTGAAATTTTTCTAATAAAATATTGAAGACTGGATGAAATTTATAAAAATAGTAATAAGAGTACCTTTTCAATATACTTTTCTCTCTGACTACTTTAGTTACAGTTTTTTGGTTCCAAGGATCAGAGACCCACTTAAGTAACCCAGAGAAAATAATTTTCAAGAATGCAGGTGGACTGGACCTAAGATTGGAATTGAACACTTGTGGGCACTCAAGTGGCTCTAAGAACTGTTACTCTCACTATGGCCCTGGTAGGGTCCACCTCACCGCTCTCTCTAGGTCTCCACTTTCCTCAGTGTTTCTTCTGCGTTCTCAACTCTCCACCAGAGAACTTCCTTTGTTATCCTGGGTTTCAGCTTACCACATCTAGTAAGGTTACATATGCATTCACCCTTTGACTCATCAACCTCACTCCTAGAAATCTTCCTCAAAGGCGGAAATACAAAGTGGGATCTACACAGGGCCATCCACTGTAGCCTCACTGGTACTAGGACAAGGCTTTTCAGTTTTCTTTTTATTTGTTTTCACAACCTAATTCCAAACTCCCTTCAAAATGAGGTCAATCTCTACATTCTGATATGGAGTAATCTCCAGGTTATATTGTAAAGTGAAAAAAGCTATGTATAGTATACTAATTGTGGTGTGCTGCCCTTTAGGGTGAGAAAAAAGGTACAGATAAATATATGCGAATATACATACCTATTTCTGTTTTCATAAGGAAACAATGAAAGGATAAACTAAAAATTCATAAAAATGTTTCCCTACAATGAGAAGAGAAAAGGAACAAGAGTGGAGGAGCCAGAGAGAGAGGCAAGCTTCCCTGAATGTAACTTATTTTCGAGTTTTGCCAGCCTTGCCAGAGTCTGGGCTGTAACTGGCCAAGTAGGGCACAGGAGTCAACCCAGATTCAAGGGATGGAAAGAGCTTCCATTTTGCCCTGGGAGGTGTGCCACTACGTTTCTGAACGTTAGTCTGCCACTACGTTTCTGAAAGTGGGACAGTCTGATGTTATGGGTTCATAAGGTGATATGATAAAAAAAAAAGTATACAACAGTAGCAATAAAGTATTCTTGTCTTAAAAACCAAATCCAAGCCTCTCCCTCCCAGTTTCTGACGATTTAGTGGACAGAAGAAAAAGATAAACAGCAGCTCACAGAAGCAATCAGCCAAATACAGAATATGGGACATTCTATACAACAAATAATCACAGTGGGGCTGCTCACTACAGAATAACTAAAAGCAATATGAAGGTTTTGTTTGGATTCTGACTCAAATAAACTGAACTGTAAAAGGACATCTTTGAGACAATTGGAGACACTTGAATATGGGTTGGTATTAGATAATATGAGATGAAAGGTAACAGAATGTGCGGTCCCAAAATATGACTGTAGGAGTTCAGGAAATACTACCCCCACTATGCTACGTTGGTATATTGATTATTTTGAAACATAGGTCTAAAAAAAATAGCAAATACTGGAAAGGGCTTTCTCTGAATTCCCCTTATCTGATTCGATACAGATCTTCCAAAAGGAACTCAAATGTCGTAACTACCTCTTGGGAGTCTCACCAACCAGGGAGGGTTAACTCTTATCATAGGAGAGGAGACTGAGGTCTGCAGCACATTCTGACAAACTCACAAACTATACCCCCCATCTATTTTTTTCCAAGGGCCCATTCTTCTTTCCCCAAATCCTTTATTCTCCCCAAAAGGTCAATATTCCCTCCCCCTTTTCCAATTAAGATGGTGTTTAAGTCTGAATTCTAAGCCACCTAAGAGAATTACTCATTTTTCCCCTGGGTCTCTCCTATGTAAACATGAAGTAAACATGTTAATAAATTTCTATTTGTTTTTCTCTTATTACTCTGTCTTTTATTATATGGGTCTCAGCTAAGAACTCAGAAGGGTAGAGGGAAAATTATTTCCCTCCCTTACACTATTAAATCTGTTAAAATGTTTAAAAAAGGAATCCTTACTTGTTAAAGACGTATAACGAAGTGGTGTATTTAGAATAAATGTGTATTTAGAGGTGAAATAACATAATGTCTGAGATTTGCTATGCAAACATAAGAGAAGGAGGTGGGAAAAGGATGAAGTAAAATGAACACAATGTTGACACTCCTCTCCAATTTGGGGGCCATTTTTCAGTTACCAGTAACTGGCCTTTTGGTGTTACTCAGTTCAGGCTCCCTGAAGAGTAAATATAATTGCCTGAGCCAAGCTGCCAGCCACTGGCTGGGGGCTGTGGTTTTGCTCTCACTGGGTTTACTCTACACCCACCCTGGGTCCGAAGAGCTGGGAGAAGTGGGTTATAAGGTAAAAAACCTGGCCACCTGGGCCTGTCCCTTCAGGAAGGGTTGAAGATGGAGGGCACTTGCTCAGAGTGGAAGAAGCTGGAAGGGGGAAAGCAGACCCACTAAGTAGCATCTCCAGCGCTGTCTTCCTGAAGGTAGGAGAATGATCTTTGAATAGGATCAGCTTTGCATGCTCACGTTCAACTTCCAAAGCAACAATAGCAACAATTTTGACTCATTATCTTGGCATGAGCCCCACAGCTATTTGTATACCATCTCCTTTGATTGCTCATTGCTCCTAAAGAGTGAATGGGGATCAGGAGTTACTCTCATACCTTTATAGGTGAGCAAGTGGCAAAGTGACTAACCCAAGACACAGAACTGTTAGCTCTAGGGGAAACAAATAAATTGTATTTTTGTAAACCAACTAGACTCCATCTTCAGGGAATTGTATCACATTAAAAGCAATTGTCTGGGGCACCTGGGTGGCTCAATCTGTTAAGCATCCAACTTCCCTCAGGCCATAATCTCACGGTTCATGAGTTTGAGCCCCGCGTTGGGCTCTGTGCTGACAGCTCAGAGCCTGAAGCCTGCTTCAGATTCTATGTTTCCCTCTCTCTCTGCCCCTCTCTTGCTCATGTTCACTCTCTCTCTCTCAACAATAAACAAATATTAAAAAATTTAAAATAAATAAAAGCAATTTTCTTTCCTTTTTCTTTTCTTTTTTTAAGTTTATTCACCTATTTTGAGAGAGAAAGAGAGAGTGTGTGTGAGTGGGGGAGGAGCAGAGAGAGGGAAATAGAGAATCCCAAGCAGGCTCCACACCATCAGCACAGTCTGACACGGAGCTTGAGCCTACCAACCAGGAAATCATGACCTGGGCCCAAATCAAGAGTTGGCAAATGCTCAATCAACTGAGCCACCCAGGCACCCCAAAAACAATTTTCAAGATAACTCATAATTACTCTTAAGTACCAACTGCCTCTCCCCTTTTTGAAATTCTTTTAAGACTATCCTATGGAAAATCTACATTGCCAACACATGTGGGTGCTGGAATAGTAGGGAATGGGTTGTAGAGTCAGAGAGTATCCTGTTTATGAAAGGCCTTAAGAAACAGGAGTTTAGAATTCATGGCGTTGCTGAAAGTGGTGATCAAGAAGGTAAAGTTCATAAAAGAATGGGGCAAATTAAAAAGAGAAAGCCTGATGGAAGCTGGGGTACCAGCTAGGAATTTCAGCAGTAAAGACCTGATCTATAAAAAGCAGCAGTGGAAATGCAGAGAATGTAAAATATCTGAAAAAATTTTTTAAGTAAGAAATGACTTATTTTGGTGACCCTGGAGTTAGGAAATAGAGGGGAATCAAAAGTCAAAGATGGCCTGAGAAGTATCTGATTTGGAAGACTAAAATGTAATGATACTCCAGACAGTTATGAAATAAGAATGGGAACCTCAGTGGAACAAAAGCAGCCACTCGACCAGCCTCTAATTAGGAAGAGTTGAGTAAAAAGACATCTTAAAGGAAACGACTCTGTATGTATCACATATATGTACAAAATTCCCCAATTCAAACAACTGTCACTATTTTTGAGAAGCTAACTCTGGGCCCAGAAAATTAATCTTGATATTAATTTATTTTTACCACAGTTATATACTTGGTGGTCTAGAAGTGTAGGGTATCGATAAAGTTATATAATCATTCTCCCATTTTCTTCACACCACTGATTCTAAAAGGTTTACTAGCAGTCTAATAACCTGAGCCATTGGAAATTATGTAAAATTTCTTTTACTTTAAATTATATTTATTGTGATGTTTTAATTACCCATGGATAAAATTCAACTGGCAATGAGACCCACTGCCAGGTTTGAAATGTACAAATTTGACAGTCGAGTGATTACCACAGTTGCTGCTTTTGCTTGCAGGGAAAACAGCAATCTAATTTCATCTGGAAGCCAGTGTATCATATCCCAGTGTCAGGATCTTCAAACAGTGATGATCCAAGCAAACTGTATGCTATTTCCCAAGAGAAATGGCTCTCAAGGTACACTTGGCTCTGTAATTTTGTAAACACATATATCTTGTTGCAATTTGACCATCATCTAAAAGTTAACTCCTTGAAATTGAGAATGGCTCTCTCTGTAATCCAGTAGCTTTCACTCTTGGCTACACATTGAAATCATATGAAGAACTTTAAAAAAAAAAAAAAAAGGCACTGATATCTACTCACCCTTTCCCCCATTCTAATCTAATTGGTCTGGAGTGTGGTCTGAGGAGGAAGAAGTTTAGATGCTCCCCGCATGATTCTAGTGTGCAGACAAGGTTGAGAATGTCTGCCCTTAATGATTCTTTGAAAGATCAGATTTCTTTTCATTTTTTTTCACAATTTCCTAAATGTATGAAAACCTTTTGGAATAAACACTGGTATAAGGGTTAAAAATGGCAGAGGAAATGAAATAAACAAAAAAAAAAACAATGTAAGGACCAAAAAAAAGTAGTTTTTCTAGGAATTAGGGGATCACTATAGAGAGAAAATTATTTAAATTCTTTTTAGATGGACAAAGCCAATACCAAAGACTACTCTGGGTCAGAAATGTTGACTCTAAAGGAAGTTAAAGTTGTTCAGCATAATTAGGTAAAAAGAAGTTTTCCTTTGGCAGAGAAATTATTTCCTATTGGCTTTGTTATTATTTGAATGGCTGGCCAATAGTTTTGATTTTTCTAAAGTGAGTATTTTGCTGATTCTTCTGGCAGCTGAGAGGCTGCTGGTTGGTTTGTTGATTGGTTGGTTGGCTGGTTGGTTGATTGGTTTAGGGGAAGACTTTGGGAGGAGAGAGAAAATAAATTGGGAGATGGCCTTAGAATAGCCTCCATATTCATGCCAATAGGCCAGATCCTTAGAACTGCAGAGAAATTACCAGTGAGGGGCTTCTATGGCAGGGTTTGGCTGCTAGAGCTTTGAAACAGCAATGTCAAGTATCTTTCTTTTCCATATTAAAACTCCTTGATTGTCTACCCAGGTCTTCAATAATGCTTTGCTAATAATCAGTACTACTCACCATCTATCTTGTATTGGTGTAGTCTTAAAGAATGAAGAAAGTGAGCTAGGGGCACCTGGGTGGCTCAGTCGGTTGAGCGTCTGACTTCAGCTCAGGTCATGATCTCTCAGTTTGTGAGTTTGAGCTCCGCATCAGGCTCTGTGCTGACAGCTCAGAGCCTGGAGCCTGCTTCTGATTCTGTGTCTCCCTCTTTCTCTCTATGTCCCTCCCCCACTCACGCACTCGCTCTCTCTCTGTCTCTCTCTGTCTCTCTCTCAAAAATAAACATTAAAAATTAAAAAAAAAAAAAAAAAGAAAGAAAGCTCTGGTCATGTTTATAGTGAAGTGGGGCAACTTGCAGTAGCAGAAATGAAACATCAAAAACAAGGAAAAGAGCTCTTGGATTATGGGTGACAAGCTGAAATCCTATAAGGACTTCATTGTAATTGTCAGCAGTTTTACAGGAACGTATCCTGAGATGCTTTATTTAGAGATGAATGGAACAGGTAATTTCAGATAGTTTAAGAAATTGAGGAATATATGACTTTATACAGGGCAGCCTAGTTCCAGATAATTCTAAATGTGCTACAGTAGAGAATGCCAGCACTCCTCAATATCCGTGTCTTTTCTCCTCTTGCTGAGAAACCCTTTAAACAACATTTACTTCCCCCCTTACTATGAAGTTGAGCGATGTGATTGGGTTCCAGGTAATGGAAAGAGGGCAGGGGTAATTTAAAGCATTTCCAGGCTTGGGGCGCCTGGGTGGCTCAGCCGGTTGAGCTTCTGACTTTGGCTCAGGTCATGATCTCATCGCTCATGAGTTTGAGCCCCACATCGGGCTCTGTGCTGACAGCTCAGAGCCTGAAGTCTGCTTTGGATTCTGTGTCCCTCTCTCACTCTGCCTCTCCCTTGTTCATGCTCTTTCTCTCTCTCTCAAGAATAAATAAAACATTAATAAAAAAACTATTTTAGATAAAATAAAGCATTTCCAGGCTTGACTTCTAGAACTTTTACCATGATCTTCCGTGTTTTTTCTCGTGACTCACAAGGCAGCAGAATGGCAGAGGTTTGTTTCAACATGGAAATTTGAGACTGCCCCAGTGGATGATGGAGCCACTAAATGAAGGAGTCTGGGCACCTAAATCATCACAGGAAAGATTGCCCATCAAACACACTTTAAACTATGAAAAAGATAAAAAAACATTTATTGTATTTAGCAACTGAGATTTGGAGGTTGTTTGTTACAGCAGCTAGTTTTACTTAACTTGATAATACACTAAATGACTATTCAAATACAAAGATTCCTATACTGTATACTTATTCGCCAAAAATAATTTTTTAATTAAAAAGCCGACAAAAACCCCTCAATAAACTTAAAACTCTTTAAATCAATAAATCAAAATGGGAATATATATTTTGAACAAAAAAAATGAAAACATTTCAAAATTTATAGGATGATGTTAAAGCAGTACTTAGGGAGATTTATGGCATGTTATTTTATAGTTATTTCTTTAGTAAATCTGGATCCCATCTCTTCAATTCTGTTCCTCTCTTGTTCATTATTTACTTTATGCCCATGTGAAGATGGAAACTATGATTTCATCCTCTTTGTCTTACCACTAACTATCATAATTTACCCACTAAGTCAACATGTATTGAAAGAGTCCTATTGGCCTGTAATGCTGATTTAGGGTAGGAGCTTGATAATTATCTACTTGATCAGTAATGAGAAAATTTTGGCTTGGAGAGAGGGAAACAAAGGAAATGAAGAAAGTTGGCAGCGCCACTGTCCAGATAGCTTTGCCAAATAAAAACATCTCATATTCAGGTTCGTCCTGCTCGTAATCTTGATCCTCATTTTCCTCTCTTTTAAAACTGGAAGTCATAGAATTACAAACCTGATGTCATCACATTTAATAAACAGATCTCTGGCATCTACAAAAAGATCTTGTCCAACCTCTTCTAAGTACCTCCAATAAGACTATCCAATAGGTCCGTGCATTTTCATGATAGTACAATTCTTTGGATTTACCTTTCTAAACTGATCTGTAATTCTGATGAAAATAGGGATGTGAGTATTGGCACAGAGTTTGAGTTGAAGTCCTTCTTACTCAAGTCCCATAACCAAGAGTAGTTTGTAGAAAAGCAGAACTATTACTCACTTACTTCAGGTTCAGAAAAGCCTGGATGTATTCCCCAAACTTCCATTTTCTTCCCTTTGTAACATGTTAGAAAATAACATGTCTGGGTACCCCACCTTTAACATGTTGATGTTTCTATTTTCTACGTATTCTCCATATGCAGACTCCATGAATGTACATAACTGAAAGTAATACCTCTCTTTCAATGCCCTACATGAACTCCTTTCAAAGGTAAAGCAGTGCCTGATGATCCTGAAAACATGATTCTGATCACATTCCCACTCCTTTATGATAAAGACCCACCTTCTGAGTCAGTTGGTACATGATTCCTATTCGTTTCCCTTCCCTATTTTAGTGGACTCTTCCCAGATTTCTGCAACTCCATTATATCTTCCTTACACTTTAAAACTGCATATATTATCCAAGAGCTTATATAAGAGGAAGATGGTGTTTGCAGTTTGATTCCCATTGCCTCTCTCGTGTCCTTCCATTTGGATGGCATTGTTGTCTGCATTCCAGAACATATCTTGCCAATGTCTTCGAGGAACAATGACCCGTTCCTGCCACATCCTGTTGTGGAGCTAAAGCTTAAAGCACAAAATTTATCATAATTTATATTTTGGAATCTAACTCTCTAAGATGAATTACTAAAGTGTGGACACAATAACAAATCCTGCTCTTAAACTCTTTTGTCACTAACGTTTTTACATGTGTTAATTTAATAAGCCTTTTGTGTTCCATGTCTGGTTATCTAATATTTTAAATGACATCATGTTAAGCATATAAATTCCACTCCCTCCTTCAAAGGCAGTGTGTGACTCTTACTAATTTTTATTAGAACACAATAAACCCTGCCATTAATATAGCACTTTAGACAGAACTCGGATAAAACCAACACCTTGTATTAGGAATGACAAGTTAATAATCACTGCAAAACAAAACACTCTGGCAAAAACACTCTGGCTTATACCAACTTGTTTGATCAAAGGCAATTTCAAATGAACAGAATAATTATATTTCCAGAGAACAATGTACTCACTGATAAAAAGAGACTTGGTTTTTTCCTCCCCTCCGCGTTTACATTGGAACAAACAGCACTCAGAGCAGACAGGAGAAAAATATTGAGCAAAACCAGTTCCTGGCAAATGTGAGGTCAGAATCTTTATTATAGAATATAGAATGGAAAGCAAGAGGAGGATGGAAATAGATGTGCCCTCCAATAGAATTCCTTTGGAACATTACTGCTCTCAGTTAACCAATCCAATTTTTTTATTTCAGCTCCCTCTGCAACTTTCTGAGCATATCAGTAATGTAACTTACCTGATAAGCCAAATCGATAACCAGTCACATGCTGAATATCTGGTGCCCATACTCAGCTCAAGCCTATGTTACCTATTATTAGAGCAGCAAATTGACATGTTCCAATTCATTGTTTGCATATGTAAATACAGTGTAGAAAAGATATTACCATATCAATGGGAAACATGTTTTGATATAATGTTTTGAAGAAATTATATATTTGGGGGACACCTGGGTGGCTCAGTTGGTTGAGTGACTGACTTCAGCTCAGGTCATGATCTCTGGGTTTGTGAGTTTAAGCCTCACATTGGGCTCTCAACTGTCAGTGCAGAGTCTGCTTCAAATCTTCTGTCCCCCTCTCTCTCTGCCCCTTCCCCACTAGCGTTCTCTCTCTCTCTCTCTCTCAAAAATAAATAAACATTAAAGAAAAAAAGAAATTATATTTTTTAAAAGATATCCTTGGATGATAGTTTAACTCAGTATTTCCTGAAGGGAGCTTCTATTGGCATTCAGGAAAAATATTTTCTCATTATTTTGTGCATAACAGTATGCTTAGCATTTCTGGGCTCCACCCATTGAGTGTCAGTAGACTTTCCTGGTCAAGTGACAATCAAAAATGCCCCCCATATGGTGCCTGGGTGATTCAGTCAGTTAAGCATCTAACTGTTGGTTTCAGTTCAGGTCATGATCTCACAGTTGCATGAATTTAAGCCCTCTGCACTGACAGTGTGAAGCCTGCTTGGGATTGTCTCTCTCCCTCTCTCTCTCTCTCTCTTTCTGCCCCTTCTCCACTTGCACTGTCTCTCTCTCTCAAAATAAAGAAATAAACAAAACTTAAAAAAAAAATGCTCTCTGTACATTTCAAAATGGTTCCTAGGGCAACAGTCCTGCCCTCTCTCTCCCTAAATAATAAATAATTTCCCTATTGCATGGTCAATGATTCTTTAGAGAAATTCTAAACCAGAGATACAAGGGAGAGTTGAGTCTAGAGAATCATTAATATAGAACCATAAAAATTCTCATCTCTACTTCTACCTCTTATTAGACAATGCCTAATGGAGTGTCTAAACCTAGAAACTTAGGGGCGCCTGGGTGACTCAGTCGGTTGAGCATCCAACTTCAGCTCAGGTTATGATTCCACTGTCCGTGAGTTTGAGCCCCGCATCAGGCTCTGTGCTAACAGCTGGGAGACTGGAGCCTGCTTCAGATTCTGTCTTCCTCTCTCTCTGCCCCTCCCCTTTCTGCTCTCTCTTGCTCTCTGTCACTCTCTCTCTCTCTCTCTCTGTCAAAAATAAATAAACATTAAAAAAATTTAAACTAGAAATGTAAAAAAATTAAATTCTATATCGCTAAAAAAATAATTATAATAAGAGACATATGTCAAACTAGAAACATATTTGCAGGGATTAATAACTTTAATGCATAAAGAATCCTTACATGTCAATAAGAAAAAAAACTAATGTCTAATAGAAAATTGGACAGAGGGAGTTAGCAAGCAATTCAAAAATTAGAAAAATAGTTAAAACATAGAAAATATATTCTACCTCATTAATCATCCAGCAAAAATAAATCATATAAGTTAAAATAACAAAGAAGTGATATTTTTAATGATAAAACTGAAAACTTTATTTAAATGAAATACTCAGTACTGGTGAGCTTTTAAAGACCATGAGTGAATAGAGACAAAAATTGATGTAGCCCTTATGGAGGAAATTTAACCATAGCTATCAAAGGCTTCAAATTTTGCAATTCATTTAATCCATCAATCCTACCTTTGGGAATTTAGACTGAGAATATAATTATGGTTGTGGACAAAGATTTGGCTGCAAGGTTGTTCATTGAATAATTATTTTTTGTAGTAACAAAGTAGATACAATGTACAATTTCAAGAACAGGAAAATTAGATTTAAAAACTATTAATAGAAAATAAAATACGATGAACTACAAATAATGCCTTTGAAAAATATTAATGGCATGGAAAATATTCTTAGTATATTATTAAGGGGAAAAAAGCAGGATACAAAGCAATAAGTGTAATATAATACACTTTCTCCAAAACACACATATGAGTATGTGTATGTGTATATAGGTTTACATAGTGATGTGGGAAACAAAGGCAAAAGAAAAAAATTGAATCTCCTTACAACTTACAGCCAATTGACAAGTCCCTGAAACAGGCAGAGTGACATTCCTTTAGGAACTCAGCTGCCTTGATGGTGACACTTTGCTAAGGGCAAAAGACCATCTTAGTTTAACATTATCCTGACCTCCAGGATCCTGTATGTCTACATTAACATATAAAAATTCCTTTGGAAACTTCCTTTATCTCTACCCTCCAAATATATGTTGGCAATCGTACTCCAAGCTTATGGCCCACTGACATACATCTGAAGAGTCTCGTGACTGAGTTTTTACTAAATAGTAGTAAATGACCTTTTCCTGACAATAGCTAGCCCTCTCAAGGTCCTGGAAACCTTGCTTCTAAACTTCCTTAGGAATCTATGCCATCCCTAATCCCCTTCCAACTTGGAGGTATATAATCAGTCACCTGTCATAACTCCAATGCAGCTCTTTCTGCCTGTGGGTCCTGTCCCTGTGCTTTAATAAAGCCACCTTTTTGCACTGAAGATGTCTCAAGAATTCTTTCTTGGCTGTCATCTCTGAACCCCAATACTTCAAACCACATCAATATATATATTATAGAAAGATGCAGAGAAAGAAAGAGAGGTGCTATATATCTCTTACATACACAGACTATCCATCTTGTTTTTCTCTGCAAACTCATACCTAGAATGGTGCCTGGAGCATAGAGTGTATTAAGAGTGTACCAAGGCAGGAACACCTGGGTGGCTCAGTCAGCTAAGTGTCCAACTCTTGATTTTGGCTCAGGGCATTATTTCACAGTCGTGAAATAGAGCCCAGCGAAAGGCTCTGTGCTGAGCGTGGAGCCTGCTTGGGATTTTCTCTCTTCCTCTCTCTCTCTCTGCCCCTCACCCTGCTTGTGCTCTCTCTCAAAATAAATAAACATTTAAAAAAGAGTGTACAAGGGTGCCTGAGTGGCTCAGTCAGTTAAGTGTCTGGCTTCGGCTCAGGTCACGATCTCAGTTTGTGGGTTTGAGCCCGGGTCGGGCTCTGAGCTGACAGCTTAGAGCCTGAAGCCTGCTTTCGATTCTGTGTCTCCCTCTCTCTCTGCCCCTCCCCCGCTTGTGTTCTGTCTCTCTTTGTCTCTCAAAAATAGATGAACATTTAAAAAATTTAAAAAATAAAAAATAAAAGAGTGTACCAAGTCAATTACATATGTAAGTAAATGATTAATAAAGGACTATGAAAACATTCATTAAAATATTTATTGCTTATTGGGCCTGAAATTAATGATTTTTCTTCTTTTTTCTCTTTATCTTTATTTTCTGAGTTTTATTCAACGAATATGTATTACTTTTGTACTTTAAAAAAAGTGTAGGGAGTCATAGGTAAAGCCTTAATTTTGTTAGACATTTGTAGATCTTAAAGGGAAAGATTTTTACACACACTGTAGCAATTTTGCCTTTATTTATTATGATCAGCTGTTTCTTGGCCTTAATTTGAACTAATATAAGTGCTTACTCACCTGCTGGGGGTGGGGGAAGTGTCCCCCCTACCCGGGCACCTCAGAGACAGTAAGCTTCTGAATCATCCCACCTTCATAGGAAGAAGGAACAGGGTAATAGGGAAAAGAGCCCCTGGGAGCACTTAAGAGAGCAAGATTCTAGTGCCAGTTGTATTGTAATTCTGAAATGCTGAAAGCGTTATAGAAACGATATTAGGCTCTTTGATTTTTGTTTGCTGTGGTTCTTGTTTGAAGTGGTGTGAATCTTAACGTCAACTGACGTCAATTTTATAGTTATAATTTGAGGGACAGTTTAATTGCTTTAATAAAGTCATAACATTTCCATCTCCGTTGCAGGTCAATTCCCTTGTTAGAAAAATCAATGATCTACTACAACAAACAAGCAAGAGTCCCACCTAGTGGCGGGAAGGAACTTAAGAAAGAGTCCAGAAGAGGTAATATTGTCCAGATTGTGTTCTCTGAACTAGAATCCCTTACCAGCTTCAGTGCACTGATTGCAAAGGCTCCCTCCCACCTAGGATTTTAGATATCAGAAATCTGAAATCTAGCTGTTCTGGTCAGCTCAGGAAGGATATAATTCTGAATTGCTATTGTCACAACCATATGTTACCAAATATAAGGTTTTTTCTGGAAGATGTGATATATATACACAATAGAATGTTACTCAGCCATCAAAAAGAATGAAACCTTGCCATTTGAGACAACATGAATGGACCTAGAGGGGATTATGCTTAGTGAAATAAGTCAGAGAAGTACAAATACCATATGAGTTCACATGTGTAATCTAAAACACAAAACAAAGAAAACAGAGAAATGGATCCGTAAACATGGAGAACAAACTGGTAGTTGCCAGAGGGAATAGGATGCAAGGAAGGGCAAAAACAGGTGAAGATGATCAAGAGATACAAACTTCCAGTTATAAAATAAGTCATGGGGATCTAAAGCACAACATAGGGAATATAGTCAAAAATATTGTCATAACTTTGTATGGTGACAGATGGTGACTATACTTACTGTGGTGAGCATTTCATAACATATATAGTGGTGGAATCATTATGGTGTACATCTGAAACTAATATTATATGTCAACTATACTTCAATTAATACCAAATAAATAAAAATTTAAAAATTAAAGGTTCTATTCATTTTTGAGAGAGAGACAGAGAACATGAGCGGGTGAGGGGCAGAGAGAAAGAGGGGGGCACACAACTTGAAGCAGGCTCAAGGCTCTGAGCTGTCAGCACAGAGCCTGACGTGGGGCTGGAACCCATGAACCGCATGATCATGAGCTGAGCCGAAGTCGGCTGAGTCACCCAAGCGCCCCATTCATAGCATCTTTTAAAATTACAAACCAAATCATCTGGTTTCAGGGAGACATTGTCCTCTCATTCACTTATTCAATCATTTCATGAACATTTATTGAGCACCTCTAATTCCCAGGAACTGAAATTAAGCACTAAGCACTAAGAATATAAAGATGATTGAGGTACTTTTGTTTTCAATTTTTAATGTTTATTTTTGAGAGGGGGAAGGGGCAGAGAGAGGGAGACACAGAATCTGAAGCAGGTTCCAGGCTCTGAGCTGCCAGCACACTGCCCTATGCGGGTCTCGGACTCGCAAAACCTTGAGATCATGACCTGGGCCAAAGTCAGCCGCTTAACTGACTGAGCCACCCAGGTGCCCCGTGGTTGAGGTACCTTCTTGAGCTGAGGAGGAGTTCCTAATCTATCATGTGACATTTAGCTGGATGATCTGTTAGCAGCTCAGTCTCACCACCGTCCTCTTTAAGGTCTGCTCTGAAAATTTGCCCCTCCCTGGGATTGAAGCTTCCCACAGGAGGAAGTTGCCCGGCAGTTTGGAAGGTGGAAGAGAAGGGGAAGCTGTATGACTCTATAGGTAACTGCCGCTGGGCTCAGGAGCAGACGAGGACTTCACAGAGGCTCCCTGGTGAGCTCTTGGGGACCACTTGTGTCCCTGCAGCACCCTGAGCCCACAAGAGCGCTTCTCAAGGATATCAAAATCCGCAAATGCGAGGCAGCTTCCTGGTGAGTTTCAGAGACCGCCCTGCACTGTTACTTGGAGCCAGATCTTCAGGGTCTCTCCCTCCCCTCAGCACAGGTTTCCTGGCTTTCATTTTTTCCTCAGCTCTTCCAGTGGTCAAGTGAGCCCTTCATTCCTGTAGAAAATCCTGTATGCCCAGGAAACATGGAGTGGTTTCTCTTTTTCCTGACCAAGCCGTGACTGATTCAGACACACAGGGAGATAATCCCATGGCGTTGCACTGGCATAATGATGCAGGAATATATGAGGTTATGAGAACAGAGGAATAGAAAAGTATCCCGGCTTTAGAAGGATCGGGAAAGGCTTCCCAGAGAAATTGGCTTCTGAGGTAAGTCTTAAAGGTGAAAAGACATTATCCAGGTACAAGAGAAGACTTAAAGTATGTAGGAAAAAAAAAAAAAAGCCAGGTTTTGGAAAGACTAATCAAAATAGAACCGTGTTTAAAGGAAACCCAACACAAGTTTACCAAGTTTACAGTCAGTGTGTTGCTGGAGAATAAAATGGCAGTTTTCTCAGATGAGTATCACTTTTGTACAGCTCATCGGAGACTTGTAGATATCAGTGTGGCAAAATACAGCAATGCTGTTAGCACTGCATCCAGCTCATCTTCTTAATCAGATGGGCACACCACATTCCCCAGCTGCTGTGAAAACTGGCCGCTAACAGCTCATAGCTGCAGCCTTCTGCACAGAATTGCCTTCAGCTGATGGAGCTCCCTCACCTGAAAGTGCCTAGAAGGTTTTGCCTTCCTTCCAGGGTATCAGACGCCAAGGGCTTACTGATGCAGGCAGACAACAGTCCTGCCCCCTTGTCTCAAGGTGGGATAACTTTGTGGTGCCATTCACTTTCCCCATGGGACCAATCTGAAAATAGACATTAGGAGAAAATTTGTCTTTGTTTAGCTTTCCTCCTGTGCTATCCTCTGCTTTCCTCACTTCTTGATATGTGCCAGAACTGTGGAAATTTGGAATTGCTTAGGCATGAAATGTAAGGCGTGCATTTAGGCTAATCATGTCAGCACTTCTCACGTGCTGGGCAAAGGGAGTTTGAACTTTACCTACTAGAACCATGGTCTTAAGATGTCTGATTGTCCAGACCATCAGCAAAAAAAAATGTAGAACATACTATGTGGATATATTTAATTATAAGTGTAACAATATGTCATACATTTTGTAAATGATGTAAAAGAACAGAAATTCTAAAGAGAAAGTTTTTAGATAGAAGTTCTCTTTTCCTTGTACCCCAATAGATCATCTTGTACCCTACTTTCAGATGGCATGCACTTCTTTGGGGACCATGGAGGCAGAGAGGAAGGTTGGTCAACTTTGCATTTCAGACCTGTGATCCCATTACGGTTCTACTCTCTAAGCCAATGATGTGTAGCTGAATTTGCTGAATGAGTCTTCAATGCCAGCTATTGAGGAAGGAGGGAACAGAGATTATAGGACTACTCTAGTCCCTCTTCTAATTGGCACCTTCCCTGAGACACACACACACACACACGCACACGCACAAAGTCAAGCAGCTCTTGACCAGAATTTCCAGTGACAAAATGTGAACAGTAGAGGTGTAGGAGATGTAGGAGATGTAGGAGGTGTAGGAGGATGGAAAAATCAGTTTCCTTGCCTCCCATCTGCTGAAAGCACATATCCTCTCTAGGTTTTCCGTCCCTTCCACATTAAGGAAGCACTGATTTAACTAAATCACGGACGTGACCTTCTGGATGTGATCATGTGGACATCCCCGAGGCCTTTGAAAAACACCCTGTTTGCATTCACTTTCTGTGCTTCCTGTTCCTCTTTTCTCCCCACCACCTCCAGGTCTTGCTTCCCAATGCCTCCATTTTGCTAGACTGCTACTCTTTTCTCAAAAAGTAAGCAAGTCCCAAACTTCTCTTGGGTCATATACACTTTCACAGTCTCCTATTCTGTGGGAGAAGATATTTGCAAACAACATATCAAATAAAGGGTTAGTATCCAAAATCTATAAAGAACTTATCAAACTCAACACCCAAAAAACCAAATAATCCAGTGAAGAAATGGGCAAAAGACATGAATAGACACTTCTCCGAAGAAGACATCCAGATGGCCAACAGACACATGAAAAAATCCTCCACATCACTCATCATCAGGGAAATACAAATCAAAACCACCACGAGATACCACCTTACACCTGTCAGAATGGCTAACATGAACAACTCAGGCAACAAGAGATGTTGGCGAGGATGCGGAGAAAGACGATCTTTTTTGCATTGTTTATGGGAATGCAAGCTGGTTAAGCCACTCTGGAGGACAGTCTGGAGGTTCCTCAAAAAGCTAAAAATAGAACTACCCTATGACCCAGCAATTGCACTACTAGGTATTTATCCAAGGGACGCGGTCTCCTATTCTGTGTGTGACTCTGTCCTAGCCATCCTCACTCCTCTGCTGGATTTTGCCACTGAGCAGAAGGTTATGGGAAGCCTTTGAACTTAAGAGGGAGCAGAGAGGAGGATTGTTCAGGCAATCCTATTCTTATTAATGTCTGCTTTTGGTTTTCTCTGGTTATCCCCTAGAATCTGGAAAAGAAAGCCTCAGACATCTCTCACAAGCATGAATCTCCTCTTCATAGTGCCACAGGGTTCAAGGAGGAAATCGTCATTTCCACAAATAACATCACTTTGACCTTACTAAAATGTATGGGGATTGGGACGAGAGTCCACATGGAGGCCCTCATACCATATATCTACATGATCAAAAGTTATAAATCAAATAGTTACAACTCCAAAGCATACTCTGTTCTGTCTGCCTACCTTGATGAATACCCCGTCGTAATGTCACAACTGAACAACTGAGTGACTTGTGTGTGCCTGCCAGTCATCGTGGTCCTAGGCGGTGCTGTCTGTGTCTTTCTCACACCTTGGGTTATGCTGGAAAGCCAGCTTCTACCATCAGCCTGACATTGATATAAATCATGCCTGTTGCTACTTCCTAATTCTGTGACTCACTAGGACTGGTAGTGAGGAAAGGCACTCTTCCCAACTCAGACCCACAGCTGAGACAGGGAATAAGAGAGAAAGCAGGTGGGGGCAACATAAGTTGTACTTTGGGCACAGAGTTGGTGATGACAGCAGAGGACATATGGAGATGCCCAGTAGTTAGGTGGGAGCTTGAGACGTGACATTTTTAGCATTATCATGTGAAAAGTCGTATCATCTGCTGAGCCTCTAAGTCTAGTAGCAAATAAGAATGGACGGACAAGAGAATGAGATTGACTCTTCCTTTTACTCTAGCCAGTTATTCCATGGAATGAAAATGTTTTCATGCCTCTACAAAGTAGAGACATGGTAGATGTCTTTTGAATGAGCACAAAATGATAAGCAAATCAATCAACAGTGTGTGAAGAGTGTGCTATTTCCATCATCCCAAAGCAGGCTCTATACCATGTTTAAAACTGAAGAGCTGTGATGTCTGACCACTGGGAATTTAAAATTTATAGGTAGAGGTAACAGAAACAAGACACCCATATATGACAGGTCAGATATTCATCGAACCTTTATTCTCTACTGGGTAGGGGAGGAAAAACTTCCTTCTACCCTTCTAGGTTCTGTGACTGGCCTAGAAATTAATCTGATAGATGAACAGAGAAAAACATACAGATTGTATTCTACTTGTACAAGAGAGTCTCCACAGGAAAATGAAGACCCGTAGAGCAGAAAGGCCCAAGTACTTATATACTAGGTTGAACAAAGAGTAGTAATTGTGAAAAAGAAACAAAGATGTAATGGGGAGATTAAAGGAAGATAAGAGTTATTTTAGCAAAGTCTGTGTAGATTTCTATCATCCTCCACTCTTCTGTCTCTGGTAATCAGAATGTTTCTTCCCTCCTGGCATAGAGAGGATGTCTTTCACACAGGGGTTTTATCTCCTGGTTTCACAAAGAAAAGGGGAAGGTCAGAGTGTTTTTGCACCTGGTGTTTTTCAAGTGCATTTAGCTCAAGATAATCCTTATGTTAAAATGGCATATTTTGGGGTGGGATGATCTGACACCCTTCTTCCCTCCCTTTGACTCTTCCCCAAGGAGTTTCACAGTCCAGAAGCTGAGCTGGTAGATTATTTCATATCTCACTGAACTGGTCTCACAGTCCTGAGAATAGATCCATTCAGTTAAAGAGCTGTATCTTATTTAAGAAGGCCCATCTAATGAGGCCTGGATATGGTATGAGTAATCAGGCATTTTATGAGGGGCATTTCTATGTAAACAAAAGCAAAGGTTAGTGATTAGAAAAAACTATAACCTCAGTTTTGATTTCAGAGGGCAGTACGTCGAGAAGATTTTTCGATCTTGGGCTCAAAACCTCTTTAGATGGTCGAATGAGGATAGGCAGTGGCAATCTGATGAATTTTCTTTGGTTTGCAGTTTGCGTGTTTCTGGTGATGGCATCAGGTGTTCTCCTGAACCTTCTGAGTGGCCTACACAGCAGCAGGTTTGAAGGTTGTTCATATGTGATCTGTTGTGGCGATTTCTTTGAAGTTCATATCAAGTCACCCAGCTGAAGTTTGCAGACTTTGGAAAAAAGGCAGTCATACTTTTCAGTGCTATCAAGTCAGGAGAATAGGAGAAAAACTGGAAATGTTACCTACTGACAAAATGCACAAAATGGCAGGAGACCATTTACAGAGAGGAAGAAAAGCTCAAAGTTGGTGAACAGTGCACTATTCAGCAACCCACAGTGTAGCAGGATTCTTGCACAGAGAGTCGTGACAATGAGGCTTTTCTTTCCAGGAAGCAAATTTATTCCTGCCTGTACCACTCAGTTGGGTTCATACCTGAAGAACTGAGCCCCGAATGCCACGTGACGTAGTTTTTTTTTTTTTTAATATTTTTTACTTCTTTGTCTCCCATATATGGTAACATACAAACATGCGATCTGATGAAGTGGTCTCATGTATCAAGGTGGTGAGGGATGTTGTCACAGATGCACACACATATAACCAGGTTGCCTTGAGGTTTGTTTTTTGTTTTTTTTCCCTTAGGGAGGGACCCTACCACAACAAGTGTATGCTATAGTTTTTATTGAAACACAGAATATTTGCCCTATAATCACGCCCATTTTTATCAGAGATAATCCAAGATCAATTTGTTTGCAACATAAGTCTAGTCTCCTTAAAGTTGGCCTGATGATTCATATAATGCAGCAAAAATAGTGATTTATCTATCAGGTAAGCTCTTTTTAAGTCTGCTTTATTGGAACTTTAAATGCAGAAGCTCAGATTGGACTTTTAAAAGACTTTTGAGGCTAAGAAGCTACATCAGCAACATGCCACCAGACTTCACTTTCATTATTTACAGATTGGGGTGAATTCTCGAGGCTTGCAAGGTATCTTGAGGTGCCTGGGCCTGCCAGGAAGTGATCTTCTTTACAAACCCATAAGGCTGGAAACCATGTAAGTCAGGTCCAAGTCCAGTATTCCAAGAGGGTTTTGTAAGCATTGCCTCCATAAAGTCAAAATTAGTTTCTTTAATCTGTCTGGTCATATCTGATTCTATGCACATTGTTTTCAAATATGACATTCCCATCAAAGCCTTGGTAATAACAACTGATGTTTCCAATTGTGTCCTGTTATAAAGAAAACAGATTCTTATTGAACATATGCAAATTACTCTATTTTCATGAAAATAAGATTATTCAATAAGAGTCTCTGAATTCTAGAGGGATCGGCTAGGAAGAAAACTAAATGCTTCATTTTGTTTACAAAGGTATAATCTACTAAATTGGTGCAAGTTACAGATAGCTTAAGTGAAAAGAGAAAAAAAGGTTTCCTGGAATCTGAAACGAAACACTAAAGAACCAGCAGTGTTTCAAGCAAAAAGTCCTAGAAGTTAGAATCATCTTTGTCAGTTCACCTAGTCCCATGTCATGAACCCTTGTTCTGCCTGTTCTTGGGTTAGCAACTTTATGAATTCATCAGTCTCTCTTTAATTTTTTAAAGTTTATTTATTTATTTTGAGGGAGAGACAGAGAGAGTGAGCAGGGGAGGAGCAGAGAGAAAGAGAGAGAATCTCAAGCAGGCTGTGCACCGTCAGCTCAAACTCACAAACTGTGAGATCGTGACCTGAGCGGAAATCAAGAGACGCTCAACTGGCTGAGCTACCCAGGCGCCCTTGAATTTATCAGTTTCTTTATTAGAGTTCTGGAAATTCTTACCCAGTTCAGCGGTATGATTTTGAAGTTAGCAGAAGCCTGGACACTACTGTACTCGTCAGAGTCCTTTCCATGAATTTCTGTGAAGGTGGAGCTTTTTTGCCTGTAGTTGACTGCAAAATCTTTCAGAAAAGCATCTGAGTAAAACAAAAGCTTTGGATGACAAGACTCAAAAATAGCCATGGTTAAAGATCTGGTGAGAGTTCATTATAATGCAGTTGGCAAATGTGGTTATTTCTTTGGCATACAACATTCTCAGATAATAATTGGAATTATGATTGATTACAGAGAGTAAGGGCTTCGACATATTTCTAGGAATTTGGATATGATTCAGTTTGCATACAACATAATTTGGGAAACATTTATATTGGTAACATGCCCACACAAATATAATCTGAAGATTTAACATTACTTCATATTTGACAATGTTTCTCATGTATTTTAACGTATTAAATAAACCTAATTAGTTTAGTATTTCTCTTTTTTACAAGGTCAGAGAACAAATTCTTTTGAGATTTTCCAGGGACCCTCTGGGCAATCTCAAGGTCAGTTTGAAGTAAAAAAAAGATTTTACTTAAAATTTGATTTGGGAAGTTTGTCAAAATGCCAAAGGTTTGAACACTTGACCAAATAAGATCACAGATCACTGAAATAATACTTAGTTATCTATTTAACCAAAGTAATGGTAAAAGATTTCAAAGGTAAATATAGAAGATTACATGATTGTAAAGAAAACCTTAGCTCTTTTACTGTTGAGAAGATTCCGTTTTCCCCAGTAATCAGAGACCTGATAAAGACGATATGAAACACAGGAAATTATTTTGATAAAACAGATTCTGTGTTTTCTAGGCAGATTATTCAACAGGTAAAGAAAAGCCTTTTACAACAATCCAGGAAAACTTTGTTCTTTTAACTGAGAAAGGAAATTAAATTCTAGTGTTGCATAGGCACAGTGTTGATATTGAAGCGCATTTTTCTCTCTTATTTAAAAAAAGGTTTTTTTAATGTTTATTTTTGAGAGACAGAGCACAAGCAGGGGAGGGGCAGAGAGAGAGGGAAACACAGAATCTGAAGCAGGCCTCAGACCCTGAGCTGTCAGTACAGAGCCTGTCACAGGGCTCGAACCCACGAACCATGAGATCATGACCTGAGCCAAAGTTGAACGCTTAACTGACTGAGCCACCCAGGTGCCCCTGAAGCTCATTTTTCTTAAAACCCTTATAATAAATTCATTCAATTTTAGCCAGCTCGACCACACAAGATTTTCTCTTCTCTCTTTCTACATCCAATTAGGTTTTTGTCCTTTATTTTCCACTATTATTTATTTTTAAACAACCTTTAAATACCCTTAACTAGGACAAAATTACTCTCCCATAACAAAATACGTTCATTATACCTCATACCTTCCCTTACCACAAGCATATCTAATTTTTCTTGAAATTTGCAGTTTTTCCCTAGCTTCATTATTCCTAGTAGTTTTATTTACAAATATTTATTAGAATTCTTAACCCTTAGTAACCCTAATTTCCAGTGAAAATGAGGAATGAAGCAGTTGTGAACTATTTCTCACATACCAACATTCTGTATTAGATTATCAAATTTGTGAATAAGCCATTCATAATTTCCAGAGGCATATGCTTCCTCATAGTAGAAGTTTTCAGTGAGGCAAAAAACATGTTTACTGACAGACCCAAATATCTTTCCTCTTTCAAATAAGAAGCTAAAGGTGTAGGTAAAGTTAGTTTAACAATTAGTATTTCAGTATTTTATCTTTTTTGGAAACGATCTAGATATTCAGTGAACATCCATCATTTAATTTAACTTAGTATAACTATAAGGTTTCAAGTTACTAAAAATGTTTGAGAAAATATTTTTAAGTAAACACATTGTGAAACATAATTATTATTGAAAAGTTCACTTACAAACCTTACCCTACTTACATTTATTTAACTTACTTGTTTTTAACCATTTTGCTTGGGTTACTCATAAAAGTTTCATAAGACATTAAAGTTAGTCATGATCTTGAGTTAATTTTCTTATTGACAAATGAAGCACGTATCAGGAAAAATTAGAGAAGCAAAGAACCTAAAAATTAAAATATACAACTGCTCTGCATTGGGCGCCTGAGTGGTTCAGTCAGTTAAGCGCCTGACATCAGCTCAGGTCATGATCTCATAGGTACGTGGTTCAAGCCCCGAGTCGGGCTCTGTGCTGACAGCTCAAAGTCTGGATCCTGTGTCAGATTCTGTGTCTCCCTCTCTCTCTGCCCCTCCGCTGCTTATGCTGTCTCTCTCAAAAATGAATAAACATTAAAAAAATTTTTTTTAAATAATAAAATCTACAGCTGTTCCCAACCTTTTTTTTTTTTTTTTTTTTTTTTTTTTTTTTTTTTTTACTGCTGTGCTTGGTATACACCAAACAATTTATTTTTATTGTACATTTTGTTCTTAGGTTGAAAATTTAAACTTCTGGAGGCACCTGGGTGGCTCAGTTGGTTAAGCCTCTCTGACTCTTGACTTTGGGTCATGTCATGATCTCACAGTTGCTGGGTTCTAGCCCCAAATCAGGCTCTGTGCTGACAGTACAGAGCCTGCTTGGGATTCTGTCTCCCTCTATCTCTTCCCTCCTTGTAGTTACTCTCTCTTTCTCTCTCTCTTAAAATTAAAAAATAAACTTATGAAGAAAATTTAAACTTCTGTAAGTTAAACATCTATCTGGTAGAGATAACATAAGCTTATTTAACTGATGAACCCTGGTAGAAACCGTTGTATGTCTGTATTATATTTAATGTTGACAACTCTAAAGACACCTGTTTTTATTAAACCAACAAACTTCAACTAGCTTTTATTTACTGAAGACTATCCCAGACCACATGAACCTGAAAAACATTCGGGCTAATTTCTGTATTTCTGAGAGTTTTTTTAAAATAGTTAATTTATATAAACACTATTTTTAAAACCAGTTAAAGCAGAGCTCTTTTTTGAATTTTGGCAATAACAGGTAGAGGTATTATGTACATATACATACATTCGTATACACATATACATATATACGTAATAGACATACGTAAACATATAGACAGATGTAAATAGAGATTTTATAGTTTTCATTTTAAATCTTAGCCATGAGTTAGTATATTCTGTGTGTGTATTTATACCTAACTTATAAGAATTGATCTCATCTTTGCATTATTACCATGATGATGATAACTATTAATTTGAATTCTGTTTTTTAGACAGAACAAGTTAAGGTTACCTGCCCAATGATGGCTAAAGCTTCTTACCAGTATTTATGGGGAAGACTTTTAAGATTTTTATTTGCCTTTGATAGGTAGTTTTACAGAGGCTGTGGACTAAATTTGGGGTGGGGAACCCTGTGGAAATACCAAATAGCAGTTTGGGTTTTTTAGAAGACTCTTTCCCCCTTTTTTCTTTTTGTCCCAGAGCTTATGTTAGCCACGAGTTATCTTCTGGAATATTTATATTTACATCTCCAAGGGTTTGAGAAAGGATGTAGGTTTTCTCTTAGAAGGAATTCAGAGGCACATTTGCCTATTATCAGAAACCTAGGGTTATTATTACCATTTAATTTTTTTCTTTAAGTGTAGGGTAGTCCATTGACTTGTGTGTGTCAGAGGCAGGAGGGGTAAAATATGGAAAGGCCTGGAGTCCGTGGGGTTTGGTTAGACTCAGGGACATAAGTTCACCCTTCTGCATGTTTCGCCCCCACTTTTGTGCATTTACATAGGTTTCACGCTTCCTTGAGTGTCTTTTACATTTCTTAATTTTTGTTCTAAATCAGATCTCTACCACCTAATCTTGTCAAGGGAGTCTTGAATCAGCCAAGGCATTCTCTTGTATCTTTTTCTTTATTTTCCCCCTTTCTCAATCTGATCTTCCCATAGGTATTAACAGGATATTTGTTTGTCTCTAAAATTCCTTTTAGGTCTAAAAGCCAAAGTCTTCAAAGGTATATGTATTTCAATGTTACTCGAAAGCAATAAGCTTTCCTGTGACTTAACTGTGGACACAGGAGACTTCCTTAAAGAATGAACAAAAGGTGCAGCCCCATCCAAGATCCAGAACTGCTGTTAAAAACAAACTTCCCTGAGAACTGGAATGGTCAGGCAAAGAGACTTCTGCCTGTCATTTTGTGTTCAGGGTCCCTAACCAGCTAGCTAACCACCTGATACAAGCCCTATGACCTGTGCCACCCAGCTGATGGAAACCAGAGAGAATATTCTTATTAGTCACAAAACCAAGCTCCCAGGGCATTCCGATTCTGACATCAATTCCAGCATGATGGTTTTCTCCCCATACAGCCAAGCAATTCTCTAATTCTTTGTAGACACTGACCAGGTGTCCCCCAAATTTCACCCAACTCTGACACTTTCCACCTGAAGGATAGCATCCGATTCCACTGTGTAAGAGCTCAGTCCCACAAGACTGCCCCCCCACTTCAGATTCCAGTTCCAAATTCAGATTGTCACCTGTACTCTGATCAGCTATAAATCAGACCCCATGACCCCCTCCTTGAGTTTGATTAAGTTGGTAGAATGGCTCACAGAACCCAGGAAACCAGTTTATTTACTAGATTACCAGTTTATTACAGAGGATATTAATGGATATGAATCAACCGCCAGATGAAGAAATACATAGGGCAAGTTCCCAAACTCAGAAGCTTCTGTCCCCATGAAGTTTGGGGCACAACACATGGATGCATTCTGGTTCACCAATCTGGAAACTGTCTGAACCCTGTCTTTTTGGATTTTTCTAGAGGCATCATTACATAGGCACAGTTGATTAAATCATGGACCATGGGCAATTGATTCAACCTCCAGCCCTGTTCCCTTCCCTTGGTGTGGGGGAGAGGTAGGACTGAAAGTTCCCACCCTCTAATCACGTGGAGGCAACCAGTCTCCATCCTTAGGTGTGTTTTCCAAAAGTCCCCTCATTAACATAAACTCAGTTGTGCTTGAAAGGAGTTTGCTATAAATATCAAGATCCCTTTATTGCTCTTACTAGGAAATTTCAAGGGTTTTAGGACATCTGTGACAAAAACACAGTCAAAGAGCAAATATATGTTTATTATAAATCATATTATCACAGACATAAGAACAAGGCAAAAGGAGAATCTCATCTTATGATATTCTTCTTTATGACAAATGACACAAAAGCCAGCAGCAAAGGAAAATAATGACTATTTCTGGAAAGCTAAATATCAATAATCAGTGGATAGGTAGCCCAAACCAAATTCCCAAGAGTCATAATCCAAAGATTAATTCCCAGAACTGTTTTTCTCCTGTCAATCTGAATTTGGAAAGGAAGAGGCAAGGAGAAGGTTAACTTCCTCTTTTGCAGAGATACAGGAGACTGACATGGCAAGAATTCTTACCTTCTGCCAGTTTATTTAGGTCCTAGAATCTCTGGCAGCCCTAGCCCCCAGAGTCAGCAGGGTTCCAGCCAATGCTATCCCCTCTTGTCCCCAGAACTGTAGAAGAGGAAAAACTTCCTTCTATTCTTCTACCCACAGGTTCTGTGCTGGCCTAGGAAATAAACTGACATAAGACAGATGAACGAGAGGAAAACAGACAAATTTTATCTTACGTACACATGGCAGTTTTCACAGGAAAATGAAGACCCAGAAAGCAGAAAGACCCCAATGCTTATAAACTAGGTTGAACAGAGTAGTAATTATGAAAGAGGAACAAAAATGTAATGGGGAGACTAACAGATCATTTTAACAAACTCTTTGCACAGATATCTCTGGACCTCAACTCTCTCTCTCTCACAGTAAAAATGTTTCTTTCCTCCAAGTGCAAGGAGGGAAGCTTCTATCCTGGAGTATCCTCTCCTGCTTTCAGGAAGAAAAAGGAGAGGTCAGTGTGTGTCCTTCTTATACCTACTGTTTCTCAAGTACCTTAGCTCAAAATAACCCTTGTGCCAAAGCGACATATTTTGAGGTTGCTTGTCCTGTCACTCATCAGTAACACATTGTCACAGGTCTTTAACATAGACTTTAATATTGAAGGCATGACTCAATGAGTAAAATGAAACTGCAAAAAAAAAAAAAAATTCTTTCTTGTAGTTAACAATGTGCTGGGCTTTGTATTAAGAAAAGTAGTCAGATGGGGTGCCTGGATGGTTAGGTTGGGCATCTGACTTCGATTCAGATCATGATCTCATAGTCTGTGAGTATGAGCCCCACATCAGACTCTGTGCTGACAGCTCAGACCCTGGAGCCTACTTCAGATTCCGTGTCTCCCTCTCTCTTTGCCCCTCCCCTGCTTGTGCTCTCTTTCTCTCAAAAATAAATAAGCATTAAAAAAAAAAAGTAGTCAGAGGGCCAATGATCTTTGTGTTGAGTTGTTTTATATAGATTATATATTTATTTATATATAAGTAAATATAAATATATAAATAAATAAAACAAGTAAATATATATATTTATATTTAATATATATATAGTTATTTTATATAGATGAGTTATATTGTATAGATTAGATCTATAATCTATATAGATTATATAGATTAATTTATACAAGATTAATATTAGTATATGGGACATGTCTTGTTTGGCTTGAAATTATTAAACATTTTAATCTACATTTAAAAATCGAGATGTTTCACCCATTTTATTGAGATATAATTGACATGTAACATATTTATCATTGTACAATTGTAATTAAATTGTATGATATACAATTATGTACAACTGTATATTATATTTATAGTATACAACATAATTATAGTCACCATGCTATACATCATATCCCTGGAGCCTCATTTTATAACTGGAAGTTTGTACCTTTTGACCACCTTCATTCATTTCCTCCACCCCCCCTCCCACCTCCTGCCTTTGGCAACTACCAATCTGTTCTGTTTCTATGAATCCAATTTTCATTAGATTCCACATGTAAATGATATCATACAGCATTTTTTATTTCTGTTTTGTTTCAGTTAACATAGTGCCTTCAAAGTCCATCCATGTTGTCAAAAATAATAGAATTTCCTTCTTTCTTGTGGATGAATATATTCCATTGTATATATATAAACACCACAGTTTCTTTTGCGTTTATCTATTGTTAGACTCTTAGGTTGTTTCCATGTCTTGGCTATTGTAAATAATGCTATAATGACCATGGGAGTGAAGATACTTCTTCCAGACAGTGATTTTGTTTCTATTATATGTATAAAACCAGAGGTAGAATTGCTGGATTATGGTAGTTCTATTTTTAAGTTTTTGATAAACCTCCACAGTTTTCCACAGTGGTTGCAACAATTTACATTCCCAACAACAGTGCATACAAGAGTTCCTTTTTTTCCACATCTTCATCAGCACTTAGTATCTCATCTTTTGATGATAGCCATTCTAAGAGGTGTGAGGTGATAACTTATTATAGTTTTGCTTTGCATTTCCTTAATGATTAGTGATATTCAACACTTTTTCAAGTACCTGTTGGGGCCATTTGTATATCTTCTTTGGAAAACCCTATTCAGATCCTCTGCCCAATTTTTCATCAGATTGCTTGCTATTGAGTTGTATGAATTCCTTATATATTTTAGATATTAATCCCTTATCAGGCAAATGACTTGTAAATACTTTCTCCCATTACACAGATTGACTTTGAATTTTGTTGATAGTTTCCTTTGCTGTGCAGAAGACTTTTAGTTTGATACATTCCTACTTGTTTGTTGCTGCTATTGTTGTCTGTGCTTTGGGTATCTTACCCAAGAAATCTTTGCCAAAATCAATGTCAAGAATTTTCTTTTTGTTTATTTTTCTAGGAGTTTTATGGTTTCAGGTCTTACATTTAAGTCTTTGATCCATTTCAAGTTAATTTTTATGAGTGGTATAAGACACTCTTCATTCTTTTGTATGTGGATATCCAGTTTTCCCAGCACCATTTATTGAAGAAACTATTCTTTACTCATTTTGTGTTCTTGACTTCCTCATCAAAACTTAGTTGATTATATATGCATGGGTTTATGTGTAATCTATTTGTTCCACTGGTCTACATGCCTGTTTTTATGCCAGTACCATACTGTTTTGATCACTTTACCTTCATAAGATAGTTTGAATTCAGAAAGTGTGATGCATCCAACCTTGTTTTTTCTCAAGATCCCAGTGGCTGTTCAGGGTCTTTGATGAATCCAAAAAAAACTTATGAAAGTTTTCTCTATTTCTGTGAAAAATACCATTGGGGTTTTGATTTGGATTGCATTGAATTTGTAGATCACTTTGGATAGTGTGGACATTTTCACAATATTAATTTGTCCAAACTAAGAACATGGGTTATGTTTTCATTTATTTGTGTCTTCTTCAATCTCTTTCATCATGGTGTTCTGTGTACAGGTCTTTCACATTGTTACTTACGTTTATTCCTAAGTGCTTTATTGTTTTTAATGTTATTGTAAATGGAATTGGTTTCTTAATTATTCTTTTAGATTGTTTGTTTTTGGCATATGCAAATGCAACTGATTTGGATAAGGTAATCAGTGTGCCATTTGCTTGTCACCTATTCTCCGTTCTGCACCATTACCTCCATCCTTCAGAGGATGGACATTAGTTCCACAGTGCAACTTCTGCTTAGCCTAATGTGGATAACTGGAAATAAGCAAAATAATCATCTGGTGATTTTTGCAAGATAGGACAGTTTTCCTGAAATTCTCCGTAGTGAATTAATGATGGAGAAAAGCTCCTGAAGGCCTAGCAATGCATGTCTTTTGATCTGTGCCACGATTTTCAGGTCAGTGTACTAGGAATTCTTTTAGGATCAGACCTGAGATTGTAGAATAAAATTGGATACCAAAATAAAATTCTATCACAGTAAAAAAAAAAAAAAATGCAACCAATTTCTTTATGCTGTTTTTGTATACTACAACTTTGTTAAATTTATTTATTCTAACTAAATTTATTCTATTTATTTAATGAAGTCTTTAGGGTTTTATATACATAAGCATGCCATCTGCAGAGACTTATTTTTCTTTCTGATATGTATGCTTTTATTTATATTTCTTGCCTAATTGCTATGGCTAGAATTTTCAGTACTATGTTAAATAGAAATGGTGAAAGTGGGCATCCTTGCCTTATTCCTAATCTAGAGGAAAGGATTTTCACTTTTCACTGTTGAGCATGATGTTAGCTGTGTGCTTATTGTATATGGCCTTTATTATGCCGAGGAACATTACTTCTTACTCATCTTGCTGAGTGTTTTTATCATAAAGTTATGTTATATTTTGTCAACTATTTTTCTGCATTTATTGAAATGCTCATATGGCTTTTATCCTTCACTTTCTAATGTGGCCTCAACCACATTGATTGATTTGAGGATGTTGAATTTTCTTGGCATTCCAGGGATAATTCCCACTTAATCATGGTGAATGATCATTTTAATGTGTTGTTGAATGAAGTTTGCTGATATTTTCTTGAGGAATTTTGCATCTATGTTCATCAATGATATCAGCCAGTAACTGTCTTTTCTTGTATCAGCCTTATCTGGCTTTGGTATGAGGGTAATGCTGGCCTTGTAAAATGAGTTTGGGAGGGCTTTCTTCTCTTCAATTTTTTGGAAGAATTTGAAAAGGGTTGATGTTAATTATTCTTTAAATGTTTGGTAGAATTTATCAGTGAAACCACCCAGGCCTCAGCTTTTCTTTCTTGGGAAGTTTTGGTTACTGATTCAATATCCTTATTAGTAATTTGTTCAGACTTTCTATTTCTTCATTATACAGTCTTGATAGGTTGTATGTTTCTAAGAAGTTACCCACTTATTCTAGGGTATCCAGTTTGATAGTGTATAATTATTTATAGTAGTTTCTCATAATCCTTCGTATTTTTGTGGTATCAGTTGTAACATATTCTCCTTCATTTCTGATTTTGAGTCCTCTCTCTTTTGTTCTGAGCTGATCTAGCTAAAGATTTGTTAACTTTTTTGTCTTTCAGAAAACCAGCTCTTACTTTCATTGCCATTTTTTGGTCTCTGTTTCATGTTTTTATGCTCTTATCTTTGTTATTTTCTTCCTTCTGCTAACATTAAGCTTAGTTTATTCTTCTTTTATTTAGTTTCTTAAAGTATAAGGTTTTTTATTTGAGATCTTTATTGTTTCTCAGTGTAGTTGGTCATTACTATAAACTTCCCTCTTAGGAATACTTTTGCAGTATCTTATAGGTTTTGATATATTGTGCTTCCATTTTCATTTGTTTTTGGATTTTTTGTTGATTTCCCTTTTGATTTCTTCTTTGACTCATTAGTGGTTTGGTAACATGTTGTTTAATCTCACACATCCGTGAATTTTCTAGCTTCTGTCCTACTATTGATTTATACTTTCATACCATTGTCATAAGAGAAGATACTTGATATGGTATCAATTCTAATTTTATTAAGAATTGTTTTGTAGCCTATCACGTAATCTATTCTGGAAAATGTTCTGTGTGCACTTGAGAATAACGTGTCTTTTACTGCTGTTGGATGAAATGTTCTGGTATATGTCTGTTAGGTCCATTTGATCTAAAGTGTCATTCAAATCCACTATTTTTTTAAGTTTACTTATTTATTTAGAGAGAGAGGGAAGGAGAGAGAGAGAGACAGAGAGAGACAGAGAGAGAGTGAGCACAAACAGAGGAGAGGCAGAGAGAGAGAATCTAAGCAGGCTCACACTTATCAGCACAGAGCCTGCATGGGGCTCAATCCCACAAACTGTAAGATCATGACCTGAGCTGAAATTAAGAGTTGGACACTTAACCAATTGAACCACCAAGGCACCCCCACATCCACTATTTCTTTATTGATTTCCTGTCTGGCTGATCTATCCATTGTTGAAAATAGAGTATTGAAGTGCCTTATTATTATTGCATTGCTGTTTTATCCTTCAGATCTATTAATAGTTATTTTATATAATTTGGTGCTCTAATATTGGGTGCCTATATGTTTACAATTATTATATATTCCTGATGAACTGACTTCTTTATCATTATATCATGACCTTTTTTGACTCCTGTTAGTTTTTGACCTAAAGTCTAATTTTTTTTGAGTAGTCTCCATACTTTGTGAGGAGCCCAACACAGGGCTTGAACTCATGACCCTGAGATGAGATCAACAGTCAGATGCTTAACTGACTGAGCCACTCAGATACCCCAACCTATTGTCTATTTTAAGTGTATTATAAGTATATTTACCTCTGCTTTCATTTGATTTCCATTTGCATGGAATATCTTTTTCAGTCCTTTCACTTTGAGCTACTGTATGTCCTGAAAGCTTAAGGGAGTCTGTTATAGACAGCATATAATTCATTCAGGCACTCTGTCTTTTAATTGGAGAATTTAATCCATTTATATTTAGAATAATTGTTGATAGGTAAGAACTTTTAATTGCCATTTTGTTAATTGCTTTCTGAGCATTTTGTAGTTCCTTTGTTCCTTTCTTCCTATCTTGCTGTTTTTCTTTGTGAGTTGATGATTATTTGTACTAGTGTGCTTTGGCTCTTTTTCTTTACCATTTGTGTCTCTTACAGGTTTTTGCTCTATGGTCACCATGAAGCTTTTATAATATATCTTATAGTAACAACCATCCATTTTAAGCTAATAACTTTAGTTGCATTAAAAATTTCACTTATTTACATGCCCCCACAATTTACGTTGATGTACCAATTTATATCTTTTTATATTGTGTATCTACTTATATAAAATCGTAGTAATAGTTATTTTTAATACCTGTGTCTCTTAACCCATATTTTAGAGTTTGAAGTGATTTACACACCACCATTGCAGTATTAGAGTATTTTAAATTTGTCTATATATTTGCCTTTACCAGTGAATTTTATGTTTTCATATATTTTCATGCTGCTATTTAGTGTCCTTTCATTTCAGCTTGAAGTCCCTCTAGTATTTTTTTGTATGGAAGGTCTATTGGTGATTACCTCAGCTTTAATTTGTTTGGAATTGTGTTTATCTCTCCTTCATTTCTGAATGACAGCTTTGCTGGGCCTTTGATAACAAGTTTTTTTTTCTTTAAGCATTTTGAATATATCATTTCACTCCTTCCTAGCCTGTCAGATTTCTGCAGATAAATCCGCTGATTGCCTTATCAGGATACCCTTGTATTTGATAATTCTTTTTTCTCTTGCTCTTTTCAAAATCCTGTCCTTGATATTTGAGAGCTTAATTATAATGTGTCTTGGTGAAGATATCTTTGTGTTTAGTCTGTTTGGAGATCTTTGACCTTCATGTACCTAGATGACCATATTGCTTTCTATATTTGGGTAATTCAGCCATTTTTTTTTCTTTAAACATGGTTTCTGTCCCTTTCTCCCTCTCTCCTTTAAGAGTCTGATAATCTGGACATTGCTTTACTTGCTGGTTTCCCATAATACATGTAGGCTTTCTTCATTCTTTCCTTCTAATTTCTTGAATTTCTTCCAACTAAGTAATATCAAGAGATCTGTCTTCAAAGTCACAGATCCTTTTTCTGCCTAATTGTGCCTGCTGTTGAAGGTCTCTATTGTATTTTTTTCATTGCATTTGTTGTATTCTTCAGCTCCAGAATTTGTTTTGTTTTGCTTTAATAATTTCTGTCTCTTTGTTTCTATCTCATTTTGTTCATGTGTTGTTTTCCTGAGTTCACTGAGTTATCTATGTTCTCATGAATCTTGCCAAGCTGTCTTAAAATAATTATTTTGAATTCTTTTTCAGATAACTCACAGATCTCCATTTTGGGGAGATCAGGTCAGTAACTGGAAAATTGTGTTCCTTTGGTAGTGTTATGTTTCCTTGCTTTTTTATCTTTCTGATGGCTTTGCACTGATACCTGTGCATTTGATGGTGCAGTCATTTCCTCCAGCCTTTTCACACTGTCTTTGGTGGGAAAAGACTTTCACTTGGAGGTGGCTATGAGGGTGTTGGCTGGGTGGGATGTAGCGTTTTTGGTTCCTGAGAAGGCATAGGGGGCATAGTCTTCATGCAGCTCCTCAGCTGAGAATAGCATTGGTCAGACTACAGAAATCTTCTGTGGCCAATACTGGAGAGGTCCTACAGGTGTCTGTGGCAGAGTGGAGAGTTATGAAATCTGTAGAAGCAAAAGCTCCTGGGGTCTTTCTCTTCTTCTTCTTTTTTTTCCCCCTGGAAGGGCATTCTAGTCAAGGGGATCCCTCTCAGCACCTGGACTGTCATGTTGGCACCCAGAGCACTATCAGAACCAGAGCCCTGGGATCAGGCAACATGGAACTCCCATAGCACCTCAGTCACGGAGCACAGGTGTACTTGCTATAGTTGTGGCACAGGTGGCTAAGGTGTGGCACGTGTTGATCTCCCATGAAACCAGGACTTGGGACTCGGGGACTCACTGCAGTCATTCTGGCCAAAGGACGATGGGATGCAGTAGCAGCATGGGTCTTGGGATAACAAGGTGCAGCAGTGGCTTGGGCCCAGAGGGTAGGGTGCAGCAGCAGTGCAGCCTGGAGATAGTGGGTCAAAGTCTCAACTCTGGTCCCAGGGACAGTCAAAAGACAGCATCACAAAAAACCTGGTGGTTATTTACTGTAGCCACATATTGAAGCCTGGAGAGCTGAGCTCAGAGCAGTGGCGGCACAGCTCTTGCAATGAGAGTTCAGAGCCAGAACCTGGGACCTAGGGGGTGGGGCTCAGAGCAACAGAAGCACCCCTGGAAATTAAGGGTCATAACCATGACCTGGGACCCTGGTGGTGAGGCTCAGGAAGGCAGTGGCCCAGTCCCAACAAGGAAGGTTCAGAGCCATGGACTGGGATGGGGCACAGGTCTCAGGGCAGCAGCCGCACCACTGGCAGTGTCAGTTGGATTGCACCCTAGGTTGGGAAGATGGGGTTCACAACTTTGGTAGCCCATTTCCAGAAATGAGGGTCCAGAGCCATGACCTGGGACTGGGGGGTGGGGGTGGGGTGTGGAGGTAGGCTCGGGGCAATAATGTACGTAACAGTATGACTTGGGACCCAGGGGGTGGGGCTGAGAACAACAGAGGTTGCTCTGGTAATGATGGGACAAAGCCACAGCCTGGGTTCAGGAGTGGGAAGCAAAGCGATAGCAGTTCTGGTCCTCTATATGGTGAGGTGCCATGGCTCCCCAATCCTGGGAGTAAATGCAGTAGAGTGGAAGGCGGATTCTAGGCAGCTCTGTTAGCGGGGATCAGCATTGGTGAAGACTCTGGGAGACCTTTTGTAGCTTAGTGATGAGGCTTGCTGGGGTTCTCTCTTCTCTTCAGTGGGGTAAAATTCTTCTGAAAGGATCTTTCCAGGTGTGAAGCTGCTCTTAACTATGACACAGGTAATATGCTTCCTGTACTTTACTATGCAGCCACATTTTTATTTTTATTTTATTTTTATTTATTTTATTTATATCTGTGCAGAATTTTGGCTGCTGTTTTGTAGTCCAGAGCTTTCCCTGAACTATTTTGTTTTACCTAGTGTGTGTGTGTGTGTGTGTGTGTGTGTGTGTGTGTGTGTAAGGGAAGACAATAATTGGACCCTCTTAACCTCCATCTTCCTGATGTCACCTCTTGTCTTGAACTATGAACAGTTGAATTGCAATGTTTCTTGAGGTGGGTCTTTTTCAGTTCATCCCATTTGGAAGTTGGGGCTTCCTAAATCTGGATGTCTGTTCCTTTCCACAATTTGGAGGAGTCGTCAGACATTTTTTGAATAAGCTTTTTCCCTTTCTGTCTTTCTCTCCACCTTCTGGGACCCCTATAATATGAATATTGGTCCACTTGATGATGTCCTAAGCTATTTTTCCTCCTTTTCATCCTTTATTTTCTTGTTGCTCCTCTGATTATATAAATCCTACTACCCTGACTTCCAGTTTGCTAATCCTTTCTTCCACTTCGTATAGTCTATTGTTGGTTCTTTCTATTAAATTTTTCACTGTAAAATTCTTCAGCTCTGTGATTTGTTTGGTACTTGTATTTTCTTTGTTGAGATAGAAAATTTTCACTTTTTTGTGTGTTGTTCTCCTCACCTCAGTGTCTTTATGACCATTATTCTGAACTATTTATTAGGGAAATTACTTATCTTTATTTCATTCAGTTCTGTTCCTAGAGTTTTATCTTGTTCTTTTGTTGGGATCATATTTCTCAGTTAATTTTCTTGGCTTTCTATGTTAATTTTTAAATTATTTTGATATGTTTTGGAGACAATGAGCAGGAGACAGGGGCAGAGAGAGAGAGCAAGCATCCTAAGCAGGCCCCACACTCAGAGTGGAGCCCAACACAAGGCTCCATCCCTTGACCCAGGGATCCTGACTGAGCTGAAATCAAGAGTCGGTGGCTCAACCGACTGAGCTACCTGTTATGCCCAGAATTCGTGATCCCCAAATACCGCCAGGGAGCCGAGTCCGATGTAAAAGCAAAAGAGCCTTTATTCGAGCTAGCTCGAGCTCAATCCCCTACCTGCACCAATGCAGCGGTGAGATACCAGGGAGAGAGAGCGAGTTTCAAAAGGACAAAGGTTTTATTGGGGCCTAGGGGCAGTTGGTGAGGTAATGGCTATGGTCTCAGCTGATTGGCTGGGGAAGGGTCCGAGTCCTGTTAGGCAGGTGAGGGCTGGGGGTTACTCAAGGGGAGGAGGTGTGGTCAAGGTGAAAGACACAGAACAAGATGGAGTTGGCCTGCGTAGGCCCGCCCTTTCACTACTCAGGCACCTCTCTGTGTTGATTTCTGTGCATTAGCTAGAACATCTCCCTCTCCCAGTCTTAGAGTGTTGTCATGTAGGAGATGATCCTTCTTCACCAGCCCAGACTAAGCTCTTGGTTGTTTCTCAAACTTTTGGGATTGTCCAAACAGACTTCTTTGCTCTTTGTGGCTCCTAGTAGTTGCGGGAATGCTAAGAAGGGAAAGATCTCAGCGCCTAGCTGTAGGCTGATTAGAAGTTAGTCCCTCAGGCAGCATCCTTTAAAATATGCAAATATACTTCTTTCAGGGGAAGACTGGGAAATCTGCTTCTGCACTGAGGGGGCCAGGCAGTAATGGCTGGGTTAAGACATTTCTTTTTTACAGTTCCATTGAATCTGTGCATATAAGCCCCACTGCCCACGAGATCCAGGCAATCAAAGGGTGCATCATCGAGGTAACAGTGGCAAAAGCCAGGGCACCATACATGTGCACAAGTTCTTTTCAAGTAGACATTGACTGCCTGGAGCAGGTCAGTGGGAGAAGGGGAGATGGCCTTCTCCATTGCATCCTCTTTAGATAAGTGCTAAATTAGGGGCCCTGACCTTCAGCCTGTAGCTTTTTTTAAGATATGCAAATATACCTCTTTTAGGAAAAGACTGGGAGTTGAGTGTCTGCTTTTTTTGTGTGCTGAGCCCTGTGGGGATAGCCTTGATGAGTCTTAACAAGCTCTTTAAAAACTGCTTAATTTGCTATAATCTTGTGGGTTTCAGGGACACAAGACCTGTTGACTTTCAGAGCTAGGTGGAAGTCTTAAAAGTTGAGGGGCTAGATGTTGGGCCCAAAGCCTCTACCTCTCAGGAAAACACAGTTGTGAGTTCCTTCTCAATTTATGTCACTGTGCTGGGGTGGGGTTTATGACAATAGCATGTGTCAGCCTTTCCTACCATTTCATTGTGGGTTTTTGTCCCTCTTGTTTGACTGACTTGTAGGAGTCCCTCAGCTAGTTTCTGGCTTTCTTTGAGAGGGACTCATTCTTTGTATAACAATAGATTCAGTGGGAGGTGAGTTCACAACCCTTCTGTGTCACCACCTTAGATCAAAACTGCCAACATCAAAGAGATTTAAAAAAAATTTTTAATGTTTATTTATTTTTGAAAGAGAGAGAGAGAGCATGAGGAGGGAAGGTTGAGAGAGAGAGGAAGACAGAATCTGGAGCAGGTTCCAGGCTCCAAGCTGTCAGCACAGAGCCTAATGCGGGGCTCCAACTACAGAACGGTGAGATCGTGACCTGAGCCGAAGTTGGACGCTTACCCGACTGAGCCACCCAGGCCTCCTGAGAGATTTAAAAACTAATACTTAAAAATCTAGATTTCTGGGGCACCTGGGTGCCTCAGTCCATTAAACATCTGATTTTGGCTCAGGTCATGATCTCACGGTTCATGAGTTCGAGCCCTGCATTGGGCTCTCTGCTGTCAGCACAGAGCCCACATCAGATACTCTGTCTCCTCTCTCTCTGCCCCTCCCCCTATGCATTTTCTCTCTCTCTCTTTCTCTCTCTCTCATAAATATTTTTTTAAAAATCTAGATTTCTGGATTCTTTTCTGGAAAAAAACAGTAATATTGCCCAAAGCATTGAAGGGTTGCACGTGAGGAACAGCTATGCCGTATACACGAGCCTAGTCTTTCTTTGCCATTGGCCACAGCAATCCAGTCCCTGCCCAGGCTGGCTTCACCATTAGCACGTGCCTGACTCCTTAGCTATTGTTTTCACTTATACTGAGATATAATTGACACACAACATTGTATAAGTTTAACCATGTATGGCATAATGGTCTGACATACATGTATTGAAAATGATTACCACGGTGAGGTTAGTTAACATCCATCATCTTATAGAGTTACAAAGAAAAAAATTCTTTCTGATGACAGCTTTGAGATTCTACTTTCTTAGCAACTTGCCCTCTCAGCTGCTGAGTGCGTAATTTTGGTGATGGGGTATGACAGACATATCACGTGGTACAATATGACAAAGATGTTTACAAGGATATTACCTGGGGGGTGTGGTTTTATTCTATGACCACGATAGTGCTAATCACAAATGTGCACGCACACCAATATATATAGTTCAGAGTTAAAACCGAACAACCCCCCCTCCCCCAATCTTGTGGAACATTATTTGGCAGAGTATTATCTTGCGCCACCTTGTGGTCATTTGAGAGACACACAACCTAGACCCAGCCCTGAGCCCAATTAAACAGAATGTGGCCTCATCTAGGGGTAATGTAATAGGATTGAGATACTATCGTGTTTGGTGAGTTTTAGCAAAGATCCCAAACCAAGAGTTTGTAAACTTTGATCTGATCAGTTGATGCGTACCCCCAGAAACCCTGCCACTTTACCCAGTCGTGAATCCTTCTTTTCAACTGTGTTTTCGTCTCACTCCCTGAAACAGAGAAACACAAATCCAGGGTTCTTCCCTAACTTTCCACTTTGAAAATCCTTGCTCCAGAATTTCTAACATTCTCACTTAAAACCTCTACTGGTGTAAAAGTATTAAGTATAAAGTTAGTGAACAGAAGTTACTATTTTGTTAGTAAGAACTAAAGAAGGAATCTCCATAGTAGTCACTGTATGAGGGCTCACCAAGTTTCTAGAAGTTATCTACCCACAAATACAAATCATTTGTTAATCTAGAACTCTTTTTTGTCGTATTCATTATAATTGACAGATAATTCCATTGGCCATGAGTTCACCATCTCTTTCAATGTCTAGGCTACCTGTACATTCCATTTTTTTTTTTTTTTTTTTTTTTTTTTGGTTCATTAAATAGGGATGACAGTGATAGTGGGTACCTCTCAGGACTATTTTAGAGACCACATCAGGTCTCTAAAATAAGTGTCTGGCTGACAGTAAGTTATCAGTACATGTTAGTGTTCAGTACAAGGTTTGTTTTTTGGTTGACTTAGAATAAACTGAAATGAGTCAGGGGTAGCGACAGTGGGCAATTATGAAAAAAACAGTTTACATGTGGATTTGATTGCATTCAAAAGGCAAATAAAAACAGATTTGGGGTTGTCCACATTCCCTCTTATCTTTCAGAGCATAAAAGATCTTTTCTTTTAAGGACATACTTTTTACAAGTATGTTTAGGGTTGATCGATCAAAGGAGGGATATGAAAGATTCAGAAGAAAATACAGGTACTCATACTGGCCTGTACAACAGGCATATGCTATTAGCCAATTCAAACTGCTCACTAATTAGAACTGTGGTGCTTCCCCGCTAGGATTTATTCTATGAAAGCAACATATTATCTAACTTGGCATAAAATAATCTGTTCCCACCATTAAGCTGGAGAAATGTGTTCAAATTGCCTGGAGAGAAAAATTAGTGTCTTGTGGCTGCCACCTTGTGGTTTTATGGATTATATTCATCCTCAGAAATCAAACAAACATTTTACACTGCAACAACCAATTTCTAAAGTATACCAACAGTGTAAGTATAGTTTTCTTCTAGATTAAAAATTCTCCAAGTTGCAGAAGGGACTATGAACTAATTTCTGGGCCTCCTTGTACTGGCTAGCTAGGGTTGAAATCAGGTAAGAATTCACATGAGATCTAAGTCCTATAGGCTCTCAATCACATAAAATCTAAATTATGTAAATGATATGTGCTTATATGTGTTCATTAAACACATAAAAATTTTTAAATGTTTATTTGGAGAGAGAGAAAGAGAGAGAGAGAGAGAGAGAGAGAGAACACACAAGGGGCAGAGAGAGAGAGAGAGAGGAGAGAGAATCCCAAGCAGGCTCCATGTTGAGCATGAGATCATGACCTGAGCCAAAATCAAGAGTCAGACACTTAACCCACTGAGCCACCGAGGCACCCCTAAACATTTTTAAAATTAACAAAATTGTCTCATGCTTAAATTAGATGTGCTAAATAACTTAAGAACTAGCTACAAAATGAATATATAATCTCACTAAAAATAGAGAATTACCGGAAAAAAATTGGAATTATTTTTTCCATTCAAATAATTCTATAATCTTGTGAAAGGTAATAGAGTAGGGATTAAGTACAACCCTGGAACCTGGGATCTAATATCCCACTTTGATTACTTGTTGGTTATATGAATTTGGGTATATGACAGAATACCTGTGTATCACTTTACTCATCCATAAAATGTGGATGAGCTCGATAGTGCAGCCCTCACAGGAATGTTGTCAAGATTGATTGTAGCTTTTAGAGCAGTATTGGTCAGACTCAGGAAGGGGGATCAATATTCTGGGTGACCATAATTACGATGGCATGAGTCAAATTAGTTTTATTGCTCGACATCAGCCTTCCCCCTTCAAAGTATTCCCCATCTCTCACTTCATGCTCAGGCTCCGATTTCCTCAGCTCTTTCACTCTTGCCTGATTGCTGAGGGGCAATTTTCTGCTGCACACCCAAGGTGAGGGTCCTCAAAATAACCGGTGAGCAGGGTGTCAGAATTGCTACCGATTAAAGTTTGCTGTATGCCTCTCATTCTATCCTTTTTGAAAAGCAGTACATGTTTTGTTGTTATTCTGCTCCTGCCCTATTATATATTGCACAGGTAGGGAGGAGATAACTTTTCTTGTCAGTTCACAAAAGGTGTCACCTGAAACACTCCCGTATCAGTACATCACCCAGAAATCTTCAACTCTGGGCTTGCGGCCATGGCAAAGTGGAATTGGGGGGTTGTCACTCTTGAAAAGGGGAGGAGTATATTTTGTACGTAGGGGAGAGAGGTGAATATTTGGTGACTGGAGGGTGGATTTGAGGGGTCATTGGTACCATTCTCTATATATTTCATCTTCCTTTCTGGTACATGCAGCTTTCAAGTTAAGAGTGGTCACATGACTTGCTTTGGCCCATAAAATAGAAGAAAAAGTAATACGTCGCTTCAGGGTGGAAGCTCTAAGTTTTGGCACGTGGTTGACCATTTTCTCCATCCCCTGCCTTGCTGGTCATGGAAGCATGTGTCAGGATCAGGCTTTCATCAGCCTGGGTCCCAGAGTGATTACAACCTTTTCAATGATGAGCTGAGCTCTGTAGACCCAGAGGAACATACAGTGTGATCAAGAAATGGCTTCAGTTGTGGTAAGACACTAAAAATTTGGAATTTTCTCCTGGTCCTCTCACCGATCCCATTCTAGAAAATGCTTAGGATCGCTGTGATCTCCTGGGAACTAACTTAACTCAAGGTGACAGGGGGTCCTTCTCTTAGTCCAAGTTACAGCAGAGACCAGGGCTGTAGTTTCATGCTGACAGGGAAAGGGATAGTCAGGAAAGAACGACACAAAGGCTCTGGAGCCAATCTGTCAGGTCACTTGGAATTGTACTACTTAGTAATTAAGCTGAATGACCTTGAACAACTGATTTAACCTGTATAAGATAGGGGTCATAGGGCTTAGCTGTTCCAGTTACTGTACCTGTGTAAGAAACCACGTAAAAGGTAATGGTGTCCATTTATTATACTCAAGGAATTATGAATCAGGAGTTTAGACATAGCACAGCAGGGACAGTTTATCTATGCTGGCTGTGACTGGGGCCCCAGCTGAAGACTCCAAGTAGGCACTGGAACTGTCTGGAAGTTTATTCACACATCCGGTGATGGATGCTGGCTGTTGACTGAGACCTCGCTGGAGAAGTCAGCCCTAATTTTTACATGTGGCCTCTCCTTGTGACCTGGGCTTCCTTACCACATGCATCGAGAGAAAAGGAAGCGCAAGCTGAATCACCTTTTGCAACCTAGTGTCTGCAAGTCACAGTGTCACTTCTACTGGATTCAGCTTGTCAAGGCAATCTTGAAATCCTGCCGAGACACAAGAAGAGGGGAAATAGACTGCCTCTTCAGAGTAGCAGCTAGGGTCTGGAAGAGTCCGTGGGACCATTTTTAGAAAACAGTATCTGCCATACTTCCTCAGAGTGAGGGTAAACCCACTGAATGAGTTAATTCAACAAAGTACTTAGAACATTCGGTACATAATGCTGGGTGTTAGTGTCTGATCCACTGTACAGGTTTAAAACCATGTGGAACTGCCTTCCTGTGGCCAGCTTTCCCCTCTCATGGGGACCCACCCCAAGGATCTGTTATCTCAGACTCCAGACCACACTACAGCAACCCCAAGACAGGAGGAATTGAGTATGCGTTGACCCCATGGCCTCAACAAGATATTCACACAACAGTCTGACATCAGAAGGCTCACGGTTCTCTGACCGTTTCCTTGTAAAGGGTTCCAGAAACTTTGCAGCCTATTTAACCAAGATCAACAGTTGCATATGTGTAATTGTGCCTTTAAAGCAAGATACTTGCAAGAAAATGTTAAAACTGTTTGAAGCAGTGGTAGTATTTAGGTGGTTAATTTTTCTTTTTCTATGGAACATATCCTGTCCCAAACTATAAGGCACCTTTTTTAGTTATGTCTGAAGGCAAGATAAAATAAACCTCTGAAGGGGTATATCATCCCATAGGGTACGTGGAAGAGGATGAAAAGCCAGGACAACATCAGCTAAAAATCTTTTAGTTTATGGTGGGGGACTGAATGATATGTTAGCAGTGCTGTGTGGATTGGAACCCACAGGCCTCTTTAGCACTGAGTCACCAAGATCAGAGTAGGCCAGGAAAACAGGCTTGGCCAGTATGGAGCTGTTGAGTCACGTGTGTATATGCTTCAGTGGCTACCATGTCTTTAAACTTCTAGAATTTCAGTTGCAAAAGAAGAGGTTAATTTTATACCATGTGCCAAGAACCTCTGATAGATCTCATGTGCTGCTTGCCATTTACCAAGTTGCTGTGGTTAGGGTTGACCTGCAGGACTGAATTCACTGCTATGAACTTGGCTGAACTGAGTACCTCTACTGTTGAACTCTTGAGTGGTACCTGAGTATGCCAGCTCTGATAGTCACTCAAGTTAAACAGCTCATACCCTCAAAAACAGTTTGTGATTTACAATCCTGCCATGCACGCTGCCCAACCACCACCACCTATCTTCTCGTGCCTTCTCGGTGTCACCTACGTTGGCTGGATGAGGCTATACCATGAACAGGTTTGCCTGGAACCAAGTCATGCCAGGTTGAGGCCCCTCAAGCACCTACAAATACAGGATTATCATTGAATCTTCCAATATTAACTCACGGCATTTCCTTGGCTGTCTAGAGACATTTTACATTTTTCAGTGAGGGCCTCTAGCCTCAGACGGTCCTTATCTTCTAACTTCCTAGCTGAACTCTAGCCCACTCATTCTTCCCATCAAACATTCATATGTTGACCTGCACACACACGAGCAGTTTCCTCATCAAAACTTCCTACTACTTCATCTTTATAGGGTATTTCAAAATGTGGTCCCTACACAACCAATGCATTCAAACAAGAATCTTTTACTTGTTCATTGACTGCTTCCTTGTTCTACTTTCTCTTTTCCCTCTTGGGTTTAGAATGCTTCTTCCTTTTATCAGAAATGCTTGGCTTGAGTTGTTTCTGTACAACAGGGCTCTATCAACTATGGCCCACTGGCCAAATCCAGCCCGTTTCTATAAACTCTGAGCAGAGCACAGCCCTGGCCGCTTGATCGCATACTGTCTATGGCTGCTTTTACACAGTTCCAACAGAGGTCTGCAAGGCCTATGATAGTTACTGACTGCCCCTAACAATATGCTAATCTCGGATCTAGAATAGTAGTTCCAGAAGAGGTGTTGGCTCCACCGGAAAAATGAAAATATGAATTACTGTCTTACAAGAGACTGTCAGGGACGTCCACGACGGACTCAGCACCACAGAGCCTGCCTCGCCAGCTGCTGTGAATACAAAAAGAACAGAGAGGGAAGCTGTGAAAAGGCCACGCTAAGAAGAGGCAAGGACTCCTGCAAATGACAGGCTGCTTCCTCCTTTCCTAAGCTCACTCTCTACCTTCCTGGGATACAGTAAAAGCTGCTCAGTTTCTAGCTCCCTCTAAGGAAGGGGCTGTATGAATATAAATGACTATAGCACTGTGTCGGATTCAAGACTTTTATTTTTTTTCCATGCCCAACAAGCTGGAATGGTTGATGCTCACTGCTCCCCCTCCTGCCCCCAAGCCCCCTAGCCCCCTACTCATCACAGGAGGAATGTTTCCTTTCACTGGATAGCTCAGATAGTGCCTAGGCTTTGGCAGTTGACTTGTAATGGGCCAGAGTGCGGGCAGAAGGGTCCGTGGCATTGATCCACTTGGGCATCCAGTAATGGGTCAGCCAGTCTGCCCGGCCCGGGTAGTGGCGTTCAAAGATTTGACGGTAGTAATAGCCTTCCTTAGTTTTAGGAGTATTGAAGGGAAATTTTTGGGCTGCAGTCGCCATCATTGTATCATCAACCTGTAAGAATATAAATTCAAAATGGTTTTGTTAAATGGCATAGAAACACTTGTATTTAATATGGCTTCCCAACAACAAAAGATATAAAAAGGCATGACTGTAAATTGTGCAAGAGACCCTTTGAATCACCCATCACTTAGAAAATGCTAAAACAATAGACACAGCTGCAGCAACTTTCAAGGAACATTTCTGCGAATAATTTTAATACACGGTGGCTCTGAGTGTTTTATGACTAATAATGTCTGGCACCCGGCAGGTGTTAAATGTTAAATGAAGGTCAGTGATGATTGGTAAGTCTCTTCTCTTGCTCTTTGAATTTTAGATGCTACTATATAATCCTTCATGCTACTTAAATCTTATGAAATTCTTTTTTTGTTTGTTTGCTTATTTTGAGAGAGCACATGAGCAGGGGAGAGGCAGAGAGAGAGAAGACCGAATCCCAAGCAGGTTCTGCACTGTCAGGACAAAGCCTGATGCAGGGCTTGAACTCACAAACCATGAGATCATGACCTGCACTGAAACCAAGAGTCAGATCCTTAACTGACTGAGCCACCCAGGTGCCCCAAATGTTATGAAATTCTTATAAAACTCTTGTTTACAAGGAATTTCTCCTACAGCCACAAAACATTTAAATGAAATACAAAATGAACAGTGATTGCCATTCTACATCCAAATTGTCCTATGCCAGAAAATATTTTTAAAGACCTTATACCTGATGTTCAACATATTCCTGTAAAATCCTAAACCAGGAATTCTTAACCGAGGTTATTCCATCACTGAATGCTTCTTTTGGCCGCCAGAGAATGTCTTTAGGTATTAGATTGGAGTCCTCAAATGTCTCTCTCAGGAGATGTTTTTCTATCCCATTCTGACATGAAAACAAAGGAATGGCAGTAAAAATTCCAAATACATTGAATAGCAATAGACAGTTTTCATCGTGCATCGATTCACCTACCTTGGGAGTTCTCATATCTGGGGGCAGAGACAAGTAATAGGAAGAAAATCGATGATCCAGGAAAGGGACACGCAATTCAAGGCTTAAAGGGGAAAAGAAAAATCTAAATCAAAATGGATATTTAGTACCTGTCCTTTTAGATTCTCCTTGAGAGTTTCTTAGCAATTCAACTATAGCCTCTACGTAATGTTAAGACTAAAAGTCATTTTTAGGGTCCTCCTGACTGTTCTTTACTATTGTGTGAGTAGCAAAAATCTTCACTCCCAACAATATGTATTACCTCATCTAGAGAGTGAAACAAATGGACAATAATTTTACTTTCCCTTCTGTAAACAATTAAATGCACATCTCAAAAAGCAGAAAATGGTAAGAAACATGAGTGATCTCATCATTAAGAACATACTTTTCCTATACCTTTCTGACTCAAAGTTTTTTCTTGGTGAGGCCATCTCTTGTCCTATGGAAAACTAAAGAATTCAGAATTGTTTACTACTAAATGATTTACATACAACATGCAGTATATACCCCTGTTCCACAGTGTTTCATCAAAGGCCACATCGTGTTTTCTGAATCCTGGTGACTCTAGTTAAGGCAAATGGATAGAATAACCATGGATTCAGTTCCTTCCCCACACCGTATCTGACTATTTTCTAATCTAAGTGTGATTTCGTGGAAGCAACTAAAATATTTAATGTAGTTTATCACCTACAGTAAGAGTTCTGAATTCTCCAACATGACTAGCTAAAAAGTGAAAACTTCAGGCAACCAGAAATAGAGAAACCTGTTTATAATCTAATCAACCCTCCCAGCTCTTCATTGCCCTGTGCCCACGCAGGGTCACCACAGTATCAAACAGGCATGGTAGGCACTCAACACTTGTTACAGGGATTGTGTCAGCTTTAACTTCTCTTAAAAAGTCTTAAAAAGAGCAGCACCTGCCTTCCCTTTCGGTTGTTCTGATGGTAGCAGAGTGTGGCTGTGCTTTAAAGACGAAGTCCATCTAAAACAACCTACAGTCTCCTCACCAATGCCAGAACAGTGCTTTGAGACAAGCTTTGTTTTCTCTATCGAAGTCATATTTTGTGGGGCACCTGGGTGGCCCAGGGGGTTAAGTGTCTGACTCTTGATTTCGGCTCAGGTCATGATCTCACGGCTGTGAGATCGAGCCCCAAGTTGGGCTCCGTGCTGGCCGTGGAGCCTGCTTAAGATTCTCTTTCTCCCCCTCCCCTGCTCACGTGTGCATGTACACTCATGCTCTCTTTCAAAAAAAAAAAAGTCATACTTTGCACAAACGTATAATCAACTGAAAAAAGAAATTGGCCATTGAGCTTTTTGATTTTTGAGGCTGTCTTAACGATTGCTTCTCAAACTACCGAGTTACCCGTGGGCAGCAGTAGTGCGATCTGCCCGGAGAACGTCGAACAAGTAGAGTTCCTTCAGAAGCCTCTCGCTCTCCTCCTCGGCTTTTTCAGGAGAAGGAGCCTGTTTTATAAACAGGTGAAGTTACAAATACACCAATAGCTTTGCTTGTGCACACAGAACAGTGTTCATTTCTCTTTCCCGTATTCCAGCTCTAGTGGGAGTAAGACGGAAAGCTAAACAGAGTTTGGGGAAGGGGGTCCCTACTTGCTAAAACAGGCCTTCCTGCACACCAAACAGGTAGCTGTCAGGCAATAAAATGGACGCCCGGGGCAGTAACCAGGCTGCCACAGGGGATTCAGAAAAGTCAGACTCCCGATTCTCCTGCTTCACCAGTTCTGAAAAATGGAGATTATCTCACATTAAGACTTCTTCCCCCCCCCCCCCCCAAAGAAATACAAAGCAGACACTATCAGTTTTCCTCACATACGTCACAAGATACTCAAGTGTTAAGACAGACGAGAGCAAACCACTTTTCTTCACCCAGCACCAATATCCCTCCATGTCAGAAAACTTACCTTGTGAAAATATATGTAACCCTGCGTAAGCTCATCTGAACCTTCTCCAGAGAAGATCACCACACTATCTGTGTTCTTCCGAATATACTTGGAGACTAAGTACATACCTTAGTAGACAGACAGAAATTGTTGATGTCAACATAACTGGCCACCAAAAACGTCTCGTATTTAGCTTTTGGAAACAATGATGTTTTACTTAGACTTGAACTCTGTATTAATAATGTAATTTCCAAAATAATGACCTTTTATCTATAAGCTAATTTTTATATACTTTACCCAGAAGTTTTACGGTTGCAATGAAACAGCCCAAAATCATTCCACAATTTTACCTATTTATTAAAAAAAAATTAATGTTTATTTATTTTTGAGATGGGCACAGAGAGAGAGAGGGAGACACAGAATCTGAAACAGGCTCCAGGTTCCGAGCTGTCAGCACAGAGCCCAATGCAGGGCTCACACCCAAGAATCAAACGATCATGACCTAAGCCAAAGTCAGACGCTCAACCGACTGAGCCACAGCCACTGTGCCCCTTATTCCACAATTTTATATATGGGTTTTAAAATTGTAATGCTTTTAGACCAAGAATATCCACCTTAGAACTCTGACAAACTGAACAATGACAAATATCTAAAACAAATTCATAACTTTCATACCAATATTATCATACAAAAATAATAAAAGTTGGGAGTTTTGGTAGTTTAGGCTTTTATTTCCTAACACCAAATTTCACAGGTGGTTAAGAATACTATGTAAATTACTAAAAGAGAGCCATTGGTTCTGGCTGCAAATCTATGTAAACCAGTATTTGTTCTTTATCATTTTTTTCATGATCACCGATCTAGGAAGACTTTTTTAGACATTTTTTCCTAATTGCCTTCTCAATGAAATATGAGTACTGGATATACTATAAATCTGTTTATATGGTGTGGCCCTTTGGAGGCCCACAGGCCACTGTTTACAGAAAATTCTTTTTTACACTCCAAGAACCAATTTAGTTCTCTTGTGGGCAATATCACCCCTGTGGTAATATTTTCATGCCCTAAACTTTGCAATGGAGGCTTATCAGATAGATTCTGAGTCTCTTAAAAGAGAGACATATCTCAGCCAGTAGTACATTAGAGGCTCAACGACACTGGAGTATACTTCTGATCCTGCCATATATCCACAGGACAAAACTAGCATTGCTTGCTGGGCAGTAAAGTTATTGATTGATAAGTCATATGATAGAATAGTTACCAAAGTATATATGAGTATTCCTTACATAAATTAGTTACAACACAGACCTATTTCCTTATATAGCCCAAGAAACTATATGCAGAGAAATTGGGGAGTGAGGAGTGCAGAAATGTGCATCTATTCTTTGGAGAAATATAAATACAGATCTTCCTCGACTTACACCCTGATAAACCCACTTAAGTTGAAAACATCATCAAATCCACCTAACCTACTGAACATCATAGCTTAGCCTAGCCTACCCCAAATGTACTCAGAACACTGACATTAGCCTACTGTTGGGCAGGATCACAGACCACAAAGCCTACTTGGTAATGAATGGTGCACTGAGCATCTTATGTAATTGACTGACCCTGTACTAAGAGTGAAAACCAGAATGGGTGTGGGTACAGAATGGTTATAAGTGTTTCAGTTGTTCAACCTTGTGATCACTTGGCTGACTGGGAACTGCAGCTCAACTGCCCAGTATCGAGAGAGAGAGAGAGAGAGAGAGACGGACAGAGAGAGAGAAAGAGAGAATCCTTTGCATGGCGTTAGCCCAGGAAAAGATCCAAATTCAAAAGTCAAAGTAAGGGTTCTGCTGAATATGTATTGCTTTCACACCCTCATAAAGTCGAAAATTGTTCAGGTCAAACCATGGTAAGTAAAGGACTGTCTGTAGGGACACCATAAATGGGGGAGTTTATGTGTTTATTCCTCTCCAAGAGAGACGGGGGAAGGGGCGCCTGGGTGGCTCAGTCAGTTAAACGTCCAACATCGGCTCTGGTCATGACCTCACAGTTTGTGAGTTCAAGCCCCGTGTCGGGCTCTGTGCTGACAGCTCAGGGCCTGGAGCCTGCTTCGGATTCTGTGTCTCCTTCTCTCTCTGCCCCTCCCCTGCTCACACTCTGTGTCTGTCTCTCAAAAAATGAATAAACATTAAAAAAAAAAAAAAAAAAGATGGGGGGAATTCTTAAATGGTCTGGTCTTAAAGTATTGCTGACCTAAGATTTTTATTTGCATTCATTCTTAAGTATTGTTTTTTAAACTGTTGTTCGAAATAATCTTTTAAACCTTATACTCTTTTCAGGATTAAAAATCTTTTAGATACTGTAAAATACCTTACCTACTGAAGCACGTACTGTTGTAATATCATAAGTTTCCAAGGAAAATATGACTTCATCCAGGACCTGAATGCCTTCCTCAGAATTAAAGAGGACTTCATGGTGTTCACTCCCAATGTGATTTGCCACCTGATTATTTAAGAAATATCCATATACTTGTTATAAGCACTGCCCTTGAAAATGAAACATGAATACTGTCATGTCACAACACATTATAAGTTAATAATAGTGAAAAACAAATCAGGCAAAATATGAGGAAATGATTCTCTAGTCACCACATACACAGCCCAGTTAGGTTTCCTGGCCTCCCCCAGTCTCTGCCCTGACTTGACCAAGAGGTAGACAGCCCATCAGCTCTTCCCACTCCAAGACTTCAACCTAACTGTCCACAGGCTTCCAGTGAGTTGTGTCCCTCCCTCCCCACCCCACACTTAAGTTACCTCACCCACTTCCTCCCTCTCTAGTCCAACATGGCCCCACTCTAACCTCGGCCCCCTATTGGCCCTCCATCGATGGTTTATGTTACATTCAGGATGTTATTCCTAAGGGAAATGCCTTCCCCTCATTCTTTTTTCTTTGGCTGTTTTGGATTCTTTTAGCACTGATCAACTTGCTTTGACACTGCACTCATCCATTCCCTGTAAATTCTGCCAGAGTAGGAACAAAGTCTCCCAAACACGGAATGTGTATGTACAAGGTCCTCTCTGCCCATAATCTTAAACACAATACTTTATAAGAATGAAAACAGCTAACATTTACAAAGTACTTACTACAGGCTATGCTCTATCCTATGCACTTCATGAATTCTATCATTTTCACCTCGGAACTATCCCATAGTAGATACTGTCATTCCCGTTACATAAGTGAGGAATCGTATGTTGGAGGTAGGATTTGAAACCAGCATTCTGCTCCAAAGCATGCAGTCACAACCACTGTACCATTACTTTAAAAAAGACAGAATTATTATCACAGGGTTTTTATGAGGATTGCATGAGCCTTAGAAGTACCCAGAGGACAGTGTATGACACACTTGATACTCAACAACGCATTTCATTTTATTTTAATACTTTTAACTTAAAACAATTACCCGAGTCAATACAGCATAAGTACAGAATCATTAATTAGTGGCTAGATTTTTATCCTTATGTCTGTCCCAATTACATAATGGGCAGGACGGTGTCTTACCTTTCTAGCAGCGAGTAAATCAGTACTGTCTTCCATGCCAATCGCAAATGTCTGGAGAGGGTACTGTACTTGAGCCTCTTTTAGCTGCTTCAACAGGGTGGCAGCAACCAAACTGGAATCTAAGCCCCCTATGAGCAAGACGGGAAGTACACTGGCTATATGCCATGCTTACGAGAAACAGATACGATTTACAATCCCATTAAGCACCAAGATTAGAGTTTTGCTATTTAAAATCCCCAACTTTTAGGGGCGCCTGGGTGGCTTAGGCAGTTACGCGTCCAACTCCTGATTTCGGCTCAGGTCACGATCTCGCGAGTTGTGAGATTGAGCCCGTGCTTTGGGCTCTGTGCTTGACAGCATGGAGGCTGCTTGGGATTCTCTCTCTACCCCTCTCTCTGCCCCTCCCCCACTTGCACACGCTATCTCTCAAAATAAACAAAATTTAAAAAAAAAATTTAAAAATCCCCAAGTTTTATAAACCGAAAATCAACAGTATGAAAAATCTAACACATAACCTGACATAATGATTACAGTACTTGAATTGGTCAAAAGTCACCATACACAATTCTAAAAAATGTTTATTAGCTCACTCATACCAATAATTAGAATGTAACCTGAAGCTGCTCTATTGCCATGAATATTAAATGCAGCTTACAGAAAACATTTTTGTCCTATAATGGAGGGAAAATTAAATCATAAATATTTTATAGTCAAAATCTCAGGGATAGCTACAAATCATTTACTTAAATATGTGCTTAATATAATTGGGCTTTTTAATAGACTTCACCTGATAAAAGGCAGCCAATCCTTCTGTCTGTCATTAAGCGTTTCTTTATGGCGTTGTCAAAAAGTATCCGGAGGTTGTTCTTCACAGTTTCTAGCTCAAAACCTATAAACACGTAAAGCAAATCAACAGTTCCAGAAAATCTTGGGCTGAATTATTTACTGAAACAAGGCAGACAATCATGTATCAATCATGATGACACCTGCTCCAGGGTGGAATTTGCCAAATCCCCATGTGCCACCTCCAAATTAAATAGGAAAGAGCTCTTCTGATTTGAACCATTCCAATGACAAGAAAGTAGCACTTTTTTTTCCCTTTGAGAGAGACAGGCGGGGAACAGGCGGGTGGGCGTTTGCTTTGTTACCTGGGAAGAGTTTCTCCACATTGTCATAGAGCGCATGCAGGGGCTCATCTCTACAGTGATGATATTTGACCATTTCCACTGATGCAACTTTGCCATTCGGCTTTAAATCCAAAACTTCATAGTGTCCTGGGAGAAAAGGCTCCACTTTTAAAAAAGGAGTTGTGGAGTGCTTCAAGTTAACAAGACCTACAAATTCAAAATGATAATTTTACTCAAGATACAATTCACCATTACTTACTATCCTCTCAATTCCTGTTTATTCCCCCTTTTTGATATAAACACATGTCCATTATATAAGCAAAATAGGGAAGAATGAACCCAAATGCTACCACCTACTTACTAGAGAGAGAACAGTGGTACAGAGATGTACCCTAAGGTTACACTGATTTCTAGTAGTTCAAAGTAATAAGAAGATCCCCAACATTCAATTTCTTCTCCCTGGCTGGAATTTCAGATCAAGAAAATCTATTTTCTATAAGAAAAGACACATTAAGCAAGAAGATGGACTTGAAATTGCTACTGTTATGATACCCTGGCAGTCATTTCTTTGTCATCACTGAGGTATGTTAAGGAAACAGCCATGATTTCTGGTCCTTGAACAAGCAAAATGACCCACTATGAGGTAATGGCAGAACTAGTTATTATATACTGTGTGTTAAACAGTATAATCTAAATTTCTTCAAAAGTTTTTACAGGGAGTAAACAACCTGGCATCACCATGGTCTCTGATTAAAAACCAGTGTTTTATTGTAAGTGGGAACAGCCTATCTAAATTCTCATTAAGAGTCACAATTTGAGTTTGTCAGCCCAGTCATCTTCTGTGTCAGACTGAATTCAAAGATCAGATTGGACCCAGATTCCTGCCTAGCAAGCGGACCTCAAGAGAGCTACACAACCCCTATGGGGGATGAGGATTAATTAAAAAGTTTCAAGCAGGGAGGACCATCAACCGATTAGTTTTTGATATGCTATTCAAAACCATTGAAAAACAGTCACTCAAAAACTTCTGGACTGCCCAGCATAGGATTTGCAAATATGATCAAGAGGAGAACACAAAACCAGAGTAATAATGAATACATACAGACAAATTCTATCATTACCTTTAGCTTCTGAACACACAGCCAAAAATCCATCTTCCGTCATGGCTTTAAACAAAGGCCTGACTCCATAAGTATCTCTGCCCAGGAACACTTTCTTATTGGCAGTATCCAGCAAAATAAATGCAAACACCCCATCCAACATGCAAACTGTTTGCTCAATTCCTCCTTTGTCGTAAAGATGAAGGATTATCTCACCATCCACTTTGGTCTGGTATTCAAATTCAAAATGGTGTTGCATCTTGTAAAAGCAATAGCAAAATAAAAATGTTAACGTTACAGTCCTTGTGCATCCACTAATAATTTTTTGTTGCAAAGTTGCTTCAACATTTCTATGTTCGATAATCACGCACCTTAGTTATTTAGAAGAATCATTGCATTATCAAAATACAACTCGTTTGAACTCACAATTCTGCTCATTCTTTATAGCATAAAGCTAAATGTGCACATTTTAGTTGCATTCTGATAAATGAAAAGCAGAGGCAATGTAGCAAAACAGTCATACATATCAGGAAGGATAGGAATGCCCATTATACATGTCCTATGTCTATAATACATGTATGTTTACATCTGTATGTCAGTTAAGCAAAGAGGTTGCAATGACAATAAAAATGTGTCTTCCCCAACTGTAATATTTTGGTTTGGGAATATAGGATCAGCTGAGGTTTTTCCATTTCAGTCTCAAAGACCTGCCTATGAAAATGGAAAGTAAAAGGACACACACAGTTGGTACTATTCCCTGATGAATGGCTCCATCACAATGATGAAGACACGCGGTCCAGATAAAGCTGATGGCCCCCCGGGGGAAGCCTAGAATATTCAGTCTTCCCACCATTGCAGTGGCATTAAACTACTTCTTACTGATAGAGAAAATGACAGGGGAGCTTTAGTAGTCCACATGCCCCACAGGCTCAGCAAAGTGACCATCATGACCACTCAGCACAGAGGGAGAGGGCCTGATTACATTACACCGGGCTCTGGCTCTCCATCACCACTGGCCAACTGTGAGGGGGAGAAATCCTTGGAGTTGCTCTTTCTTTGTGCTTACTCCTATTTTTGACTGACCATGGAGAGAGAAGAGGTTCCTATAAACAAAATCACGGGGAAATCCTGGTTAAGTTTAAACATTCAGAACATGTTTTTAAAATTCACAAAGTAAATCTATATGTCTGTATATGGATGACCTATAAACATGCTTCACAATCACACTCACTCTATCACTTGTGAAACTTCTATTAGCACTCACAGAATGACCCAAACCATGGGCTCTGGCTGCCTTGAGTGACTATAAAGCCACTTCCTGTTGACCTCTCCCTCCTCTGAGAGAGATCAGGGGAGATCCTGTCACTAGCAGGTGGGGTTTGGAAGCGGTCTTTTGCTTGCCTTTTTGCACTTACATATCGGAAGAATAAATATACCCTCCAAAGCATTCAGTGATTTCAGTAAGCAACAGCTTCCCAAATCTATCCTCCACTACTGTCATCACTGCTCTTTGGCTAAATCTTGCAGGTAACTTACTGGTTAATGATTCCCATGTTCCACTTTGCACTCTCCTGAAACCACACTTAGGTAAAAGCTGCACTTGGAGGGCATCTGGGTGGTTCAGTCAGTTAAGTGTCCAACTTTTGATTTCAGCTCAAGTCATGATCTCAGAGTTTGTGAGTTTGAGCCCCACATTGGGCTCTGCACTGACATTGCAGAGCCTGCTTGGAATTCTCTCTCTCTCTCTACCCCTCCCTCCCCTCTCAAAATAAATAAACTTAAAAAAAAAAAAAAAGCTGTAGTTAGATAAAAGTCCCTGTATCCTGCCACCATCCAGAAATCACACTGCCACTTGACTTGCTGGTTGCAAGCCCCTGATGATCCCTGTAGAGAGAGAGCCTCCTCTCTGCCCCAGCCTTTACTTAGATTCCTCCTCTCCTTCATTTATTCTTCCTCCACACCCAGCACATCTCTAGCTGGATTTTATTAGAGGTAAATTTTTTTTCATCCAAAAAAAAAAAAAAAAAAAGGAGGGGCTTTGGAGCTTATGTTGCAGTGTCCTTTATACAGATGTAAAATGGCCATCCTCCTCATCAACAGATTTCTGGTCGCTCACACAACAGAAGCTTAGATGATTGGTAGATGCAATGGAATTTCTATGCTTTTGAAAATACAATATATTTGGTAATTTAGAATAAAAATACTTGTGAAATATTTACTATTTTGTAACTTTTCAACAAAATATATGAAAGCAGCAATGTTGTTCAAGTTACACAAGGTATTTCCTATCTGATTTAAGGTGAAAGGTTAATATTGCCATAATACAACCTAGCATTCTCGTGTGTATGGCACTAACTTGGCTTGGTAAGAAAGAAGTCTTACCTCCTGTAAGTACCTCCTGTACTCTCACTAGCTTGAAATTCCATTCTTACTTTTCGTGTTCACCATTTCATCTCCAAGCACCTAGAAAAATCATGCCTATATACTCTTAATAAATGTCTGAAAGGAATCTGCTGAATAACCATAAAAACTTTTCAAATGAGAAGCCTATTATTAAAAGTAATCTTATGAGGAGATGACACACAATGGTAAAAGCTATTGTCCAGAGATAAAAATGTCCTAATGGTGGCTAGAATATAAATACCTCCCCATGAATGACAGATGTATATCAAGACTCAAAAAATACCAAGGAACCTAACAACTAAATGTATGAAGTATGAATGTTATCAGGCTTCAACAAAACAAAGCAGCTACAAAGACATTTTTGTGACACTTGCAGAAATTTAATTTGAACTCAATATTAGAGGATTTTATTGATTCTTGGGTTTAATAGTATTGGTATTAGGTAGAGGAAGGCCCTAATTTTTAAGAGGTAAATGCTTGCATATTTAGGAGTAAAGTGTCACGATATCTGCATTATACTCTAAAATGATTCAGGCCAAAATTAAATGCCTAGGTGTATATACAGAAAGAAATAGAACAAATACAGCAAAACATTAACAATTAAATAACCTAGGTTCTATTTGTTCTATTTTTTTTTTTTTTGGTTTGTTCTTCTTTTTTGTTCTTTTTTATATGTTTTAAATTTTCAAAATTACAAGTTGGGGAGGAGGGTGGCAAACAAAAAATAACTTGGAAATTTTGCATTAAAAAATTTATGAAACACTAGCCAAATAATTCCAGATTGGAAGGTTCTTAGCCAGTTTGGCTCCCTGGGGTCAGAATTTCCACCCCCTCACCACTCTCATCCTGAGTAAGCTTTCACCAGATTAGAAAGCTGTTCCAATTTTAATGCTGCTAAAAAAATCACTCCTTGCACTCTTCTGTCCTGTGGCTCTGTTTAAGTGCAGTCAGTACACAGTAGCAATAAATGTCATAAGGGCAGCATTATATAAAAGCTACCAGTATGATTACCTCCAAACTATTAAATTCCATACCTGCCCTAAAGTCCTCCAGTCTCCCTACTCTTAGAATTATATTCCAACTCCTTGCCAAGTCCTGCTTGATCTGGTCATGCCCTGCCCACCTACCTACCCCTTGATCACATCTGACAATCCCAGGGCTGCTTCCTACCTCGGGGCTTCTACACATGCTATTCCCCCAGCATGAAATGCTGTTCCCAGCCCCACTAGTTGATCATTATCCATTAGGTCTCAGTTCAAGTGTCAGTTCCTCAAAAGACCTTCTCTGACCACCCTTGCTGACATTGGATCTCCCATATTATTTTTTTTTTGTCCAGAATATCTATCCTATGTACAAGGATTTTTTGTCTTTTTTGATTTTTAATGGAATAAACTCCATCAGAGTGCAGACCTATGTCTCATACTTACTACTGTATCCCCAGTACCAAACACAGGCTCTAATTAATATTCAAATTCATGACAGAAAAAAAATTCTAAGAGTTAAAGAATTATAATCTTCATTTTCTCTTTTTTTTTTGGTGACCAGGCCATTTGAACTCCTTGTGCATCTGTGCCCTATCTATCTTTAGAACTGGAGCAAATGAGGTAATGAACATGGAAACTGTGTGAAAAGTAAAAAGCTTTATACAAAATATATAAAATTATTATAACCAACTAGCCCTGAGGTTTAATCACATCCAGATATCTTCTGGTTTATTTACCTTCTTGTGGTTGTAGATTTCACCGTTGTAACAAAGCCACAAATAAGGATATTTCTTCACTCGGATTGGCTGCATTCCAAACAGCTGGTCAACCACTGCCAACCGATGAAATCCAAAGCAGCAGTTGGTGTATCCATTGACATTCTCAAAGCGAAATGCATCTGGACCCCTGTGTGCAATCTTCATAGCACTCAGGCACTGAACAGAAAGGCAGTCATCACTGCCAAAGAGGGCCCAAATCCCACACATGGTGCAATGGAGCTAGGGGCTCTCTATGGAGAGAAAAGCAGACCAGTTGAATATTCAATATCCAAGTCTGTATTAAATCTTGATTCCAAAAACTGGCATAAACTACTTCAAAGACTGATATTTAAACCATCTGATCTATAGCATTAGGCTGGCAGGCACACAGGAGTTGAGACTGATTTAATTGATTTACAAGTATTCAGAAAAGATGCATGACCTTCACATCCAGCCGGCTAAAGCAGTTTAGCACCCCGTCAATGCCTGCATCTCTCTCACCTTGGAACTTGGCTCACCTTAGCCGGGGTAGTCAGGCCACATTCTAGGTTTACTTCCAAGATACAGATATACATGCAGGCTGGCTCCAACCTAGTGAGAGATCCCTGTCCCATTCTCTCCATCCCAGAATGTCAGAAGCCCTCAAAAATCCAATAGACTCCCCAGATTACTACTACAGTCCCCTCTCAGGACTCCTGACAATTAAATGTCCTCTCTTTACCTGTACTAACTGCACATAGAGTATAGCAGGTAAGAAAGATCACACATACTGCTCTTGTAATGTTAAGATACATAGCTATTACAAGCATTTCACAACTTCTAGTTTACCTCTAAGTGATTTATTCAAATGTGATAAAAGAAATTCTAAAGAGACAAAAGGCATGTTATCTGACATTAGATACCCTGGATCGATTACAAAAAGAAATTTTTAAGTTGACAGAGATACATAATGTTCACCATCAAAATGTCCTAAATGACAAAAATGTCCTCAAATACTTTTGTCTCAAAGCTGCTTTAGTCCATAAGAAAGCAAAATAGGTGGGATATGAACAGCAAGAACATCTCTGAAAAACAAGCTGGCCATCCCTACAGGCCAAGAAGCAAACAAATAATTCCTGTGAATGTTACTTTGCAATTTTATATTCTCAATTGTGAAATAAAGGCTTTTTATTTAGATGCTGCCAACTCAAAACAGCTATTTTACCAAAATAACTTGGAACTATTTGGGTTTTTTTAAATGCAAATTTGCAGTGAATGCCTAATTTGAAACAAAAATCATATATAAACATATATAATATAAATATATATAATATATATATAATATAAATATACTATATAAAATATACATATAATACATATATTTTTTCAAGTTACATCAATCACTTTGAGCAATCCTCTGAGGACATGCACAGCTAAATGAACCAAACCTTTGTTTGGCCTTTTAGTGAGAACATATCAAATTAATAAAAAATGATAGTGATTCCAACAACTTGGCAATGAAGTAGCACATGTTCTATGCAGTCCCTTCCATGAACCTGGCAAATAGCCTCTAATGAGATGTTTGAGATTTAGGGGGAAATTCACTTAGATTGAGGTGAGAGGACTACTGATAAGCCATCTATCTTTGACTCCATACCAATGAAAAATGGGCTGAGACAGTACTTTGAAAATCACAAGAGGTCGTCATTAGTGAATCATTTCCCTAAGTCTTCCTAATGCTGCTTAGTGAATCCCATTATTAAGCCTGTTATAGGAAACACACACTAAGCACTAAATTAGAGGGGAAAGACGGGCAACACATATTAGTGAAGCACACTTCTCCAGCAGGAAATAGCAAGTTAAAACTGTTATCTATTTTTGTTGGAATCAGTCTCACTTGCAAAGGTCCTATTTGCAATGCTTTTTCCAACTGCTGTTACCGCTCCCAGTAATTTTCCCTATTTCCTCATAAACTTCTAGGGCAGTGCTGTCCAGTAGAAATGTGAGCTACATATGTAATTTTCAATATGCTGGTGGCTCCATTAAAAAAGTCATGAGAAAATGGGAAGTTTTTAAATCTATTTTAACACAATGTACTAAAAGATAGTATTTTGACAGGTAATCAGGCATAAAAGTTATCGACAAGATATTTTATATTGCTTTTCTCTACTGAAGTTAACATCTGGCGTATTTTATACTTACCCCAGACCTTGATTCGGACTAGTCTGCCTTTGAAGTTCTCAAAACAGTTACATGTGTACTGAATTTGTGCTGATCCAATGCATTTAATTTCTATGCTATTTACCAACCACTTCAATTTCACCATCTCGTTTTATTTTTACCTTAAGATATCAGCAACCAACTCCTGGACAGGTTCAAGACCTAAATTACTTCTAAGTAATCTTATAGGAACGTGGCCAATCAATGGGGGAAAAAAAAGAGTTAGGAGTCCTGTTAAATTGTTACTCAAGTACCCAGGAAGAAGAAATAATGTAGGCCAAGGGCCCAGAAGAAAACTGTCCTTTTATTCAAAATAGTAACATTAATCTGAAACCAGCCCTACAGAACAGACAGATATCCACTGAGAAAGGCATGTTCATTCATTTGCTTTTTCGCATACCGTGCCGCCTGTCGCCCTGAACAGTTGTCTTCTAGGCAGGATTTGCTCATTAAGTCACTTGTTGAGTCTTGCAGTCTGGCTGGGGGGTGGGGCAGGGAGAGGGAGATGGAGGGACCAGTGGTGAGGGGCTAAGTACAGACCCTTAGGCTTGGACCTACAGACTTGAGACCAGGACCAAGCGATTGTGTGTCCCGAAACTCCGACTGCACCCCAGCCACGTGCACCCTCTGGCCAGTCTGCAGCAGGGCCCCCGGACTGCAAAATTTTCCACAGGCTTCGATGCAATGTAATTTTTAAAAACAGTAAAATTTACAAGGGCCAACGTGGGCTGCAACCCGGCCTCCCCTCTGCCTTCCACTTGATCCCAACCCTCTGCAGGGCCAGACTGGGGTCTTTACCCCGCAGCCGGCTCCCAGGTGCGCAACAATCGGCCCCGCCCCCTTTACGGGTGGGAGCCGCAGAGCCCTCCGGCGCCCGGATCAGCCTCTGCCCACCAGTGTGCTAGCCAGACTGCGCGCATCCTCCTCCTTCTCCTTCTCCTTCCCCTCCCCCTTCCGGGGCGGCCCAGGGTACCCTGGAAGGACGCTGCACCCCGCAGCAGGGCCTGGCTTACCTGGGATCCAGCGGGTAGAGTGACCAAGGTGCCAGGTAGGGGCTGCAGCTGGCGGGCGGGGCGGCCGGGCGTCCTCTCACTTTATACCGGCCTAGCTCCTGTAATGCGTGCGGGAAGTTTCATCATGTTTGTGAGGGCCAACCAGCGCGTAGGGGCGTGGCCCACAATGCGAGACCTTGGAGGCAAGGAGGGGGGAGGGCGGAGGAGGAGCAGAGAACTAGAGGAGGAATTGCTGCGTTCCAGCTCCTTAAAGTGTTAGTGCACCTGCTGAAGGATTGCCTCAGAGGTCTAGCCAGGTGCCCCACTGACACTGAGGGTTATCTTACCCGCTGTCCTGACAATTAGGGGGCCTTCTGCACTTGGTTTGTTCTTGGGGAAATCAACACCAAATTGATGGCCGTGTCCCCCCTACAGCACATCTCCCTGCAGACCCTTAACTGCAAAATTTTTAGGAGTACAGGTATCCCCCGCTTTTCGAAAGTTCATGTTATGCCACTTTGCTTTTACAGAAGACCCACATTAGTACCTCATGTGGTACTAATTCAGTTAGTTTTTGCTAACTGAAAGAAATCCGAAGAGGATGTTTGCTTTTAGGGGAAAAGGTGAGAAATGAAAATAGCGTTCCGTATTGATTTCGTAGCCGGCCATTTAAGGACGCAGCAAGCGAGTGGCACTGCCAAGTTCCTTCCCCAGGACTACACTCTGCGTCGAGGCGCCATGGCTTTGAACACTGTCTCTGAGCATCTGCGCTTTGTCTGTATTTTGTGCATGCATTAGCAGGATGTGCCCTAGGTATCAGAAAGGCCTAGCAGAGGTTATTTTTTGCGTCTGAGAAAACTCAGATTTTTCATGTAAATTAATGGTAACTGCTTCTTCATTTTATGTCATTTCAGCTTATGAAATGTTTCCTAGGAACACTCTACTTTGAAATAACAGGGAAACCTGTACTTTAGTTTCTCCGTAACTACAAAGAGAGCATCTAGTACATAAGATGGATACAGAAATATTTGCTCTATTAATAAATAATGGGGCAGGTAGGAAGAGCTGGAAGGATACGATCTTTTTATTAACTACAAGGTATATTTCATTATGTCTTTTACCTCAGACATAATTAAATTTCTCCCATCTCTGGATCTATAGCTCGCTGTATTTGTGTTCTGTGTTGGATCATCATCAAACTTTGTGATGTGGTTATATTCTCCTTCGACTAGATTGACATCTTCCTGGTTGTGTTGACTTCATCTTTTGAGTCTCACTATCAGCTCAGTGTATACCACTAGCTAGATTCTCAAAACCTGCATTCAATTCAATTCGATTCCTCATCACATTTTGTTGTTGACCAATTTCACTTTCAGGAAAGGATGGAGTTCCAGTCTGAATTTTACCACTAACCACTTCCATGACCATAGGTATGTCTTATAATCTCTTTAGGTTTCCCTCTTTGAAAGGAAAGTGGAGATTACCAGGGGTCCTTCCAGCCTTGAAATTGTAAGCACTAAAGTGATGAGAGTTCTTAGAGCCATAGCATCCAAGGAGGACATTTTTTTTCCATCCCCATAATATCAATCTGTCTTGCTGAAGCTCAGAATAACTTTTCAATGTGTATATATATATTTTTTAATTTTTTTAATGTTTATTTATTTTTGAGACAGAGAGAGACAGAGCATGAATGGGGGAGGGGCAGAGAGAGAGGGAGACACAGAATCGGAAGCAGGCTCCAGGCTCTGAGCCATCAGCCCAGAGCCCGATGCGGGGCTCGAACTCACAAACCGTGAGATCGTGACCTGAGCTGAAGTCGGACACTCAACCGACTGAGCCACCCAGGCGCCCCTCAATGTGTATATTTTTACATTAGGCCCAGTTAGAAGTAAATTGCCCAAATTCACTCACCTGATACTTATAGATCCAGGATGTGAAATCAGGTTTGTCTGGGTCCACGGGGCATCCTCTTTTGATCAAATTCTGCCTGTAGAATAGATAGACAAGAAGAGCTGGCTGGGTCATACCAGAGATACTGACAGAGAGCAAGGAGCTGACATAGCCTCTCTTATTTTTGCTAAACATGAAAGATTTGCATTCAGGATTAAATAAATTTTATTCTCCAGATTTCATCCCCATTCCTATATTGGAGCATTACCCTGCAATTTGTATTATCTGCACTAAGAGTTTGAAAGGGGAGACTCTCCATTTGAATTTTTTAAAGTGTTTATTTATTTTTAAGAGAGAGACAGAGCACGATGAGCAGGAGAAGGGAGGAGAGAGAGGGAGACACAGAATCCAAAGCAGGCCCCAGGATCAGAGCCTGATGCGGGGCTCAACTCATGAATGGTGAGATCATGACCTGAGCTGAAGTCAGATGCTTAACCAACTCAGGTGCCACTCAGGTGCCCCTGAGACTCTCCACTGTAAAGGCATTGTTGAACTGGTACCACTAGGTTCTTCAATTTGTTATGCAATACAGGGAAAGACTTGTCCTCAGAAACCAATTTTTTCCTTTTTTTTTTTTTTATTTTAATTCCAGTTAGTTAACCTACAGTGTTATATTTGTTTCAGGTATATAATATAGTGATTCAACACTACTGTATATCACTCTGTGCTCATCATGACAAGTGCACTCCTTAATCTCCCTCACCTACTTCACCTATCTTCCCATCCACCTTCCCTCTGGTAACCACCAAATTGTTCTATATAATTAGGAATCTGTTTGGGGGCACCTGGATGGCTCAGTCAGTTAAGCACCTGACTCGATTTTGGCTCAGGTCATGATCTTGCAGTCTGTAGGATCGAGCCCCATGTCAGACTCCGCACTGACAATGTGGAGCCTGCTTGGGATGCTTTCTCTCCATCTCTCTCTCTCTTTGCCCCTCCCCTACTAATGCTCTGTCTCTCTCAAAATAAATAAATAAACTTAAAAAGAATTTTTTAAAGAATCTGTTTCTTGTTTTGTCTTATTTTCTTCTCTTTGCACATTTGTGTTCTTAAAATTCCACATAAGATTGAAATCATATGGTATTTGTCTTTCTCTGACATATTTTGCTTAGCATTATTCTAACTCCATCAGTGTTGTTGCAGATGGCAACATTTCACTTTTTTATGGCTGAATAGTATTCCATTATATATCAACATCTTCCTTATCCATTCATCAGTTGATGGACACTTGGGCTGCTTCCATATCTTGGCTATTGTAAACAATACTGCTATAAACATAGGAGTGCATGTGTTTCTTTGAGTTAATGTTCTTATATTCTTTGAGTAACTACTCACTAATGTATTGCTGGATCATAAGGTAGTTCCGTTTTTAACATTTTGAGGAACCTCCATACTGTTCTACACAGTGGCTGCACCAGTTTGCATTCCAACCAATAGTGCACGAGTATTCCATTTTTTCCACATCCTCACCAACACCTTTATTTCTTGTGTTGTTGATTTTAGCCATTCTGACAGGTGTGAGGTACTATCTCACTCTAGTTTTGATTTGCATTTCCCTGATGGTAAGTAATGGTGAGCATCTTTTCATGTGTCTGTGGCCATTTGGATGCTTTTGGAGAACTGTCTGTTCATGTCTTCTGCCCATTTTTATCAGATTATTTGTTTTTTGGCATTATATAATTTCTTTACATATTTTGCGTACTAACCCATTACTAAATATGTCATTTGCAAATATCTTCTCCCATTCTGTAGGATGACTTTTAATTTTGTTGATTGTTTCCTTTGTTGTGCAGAAGTTTTTTATTTTGATATAGTCCCAATAGTTCATTTTGCTTTTGTTTCCCTTGCCTCAGGAGACCTATCTTGAAAGAAATTGCTATGGCTGATGTCAAAGAAGTTATTGCTTGTGTTCTTGTCTAGGATTTTTATGGTTTCATGTCTCACATTTAGGTCTTTAGTCCATTTTGAATTTATTTTTGTATATGGTGTAAGAAACTGGTCCAGGTTCATTCCTCTGCATGTTGTTATCCAGTTTTCCCATCACCATTTGTTAAGAGACTGTCCTTTTCCCACTGAATACTCTTTCCTGCTATGTTTAAGATTAGTCTATTATATAATTGTGGGTCCATTTCTGGGTTTTATATTGTTTTCCATTGATCTATATGTCCATTTTTGTGCCAGTACCATACTGCCTTGATCACTACAGCTTTGAAATATAACTTCAAGTCCAGAATTGTGATCCCTCTAGCTTTGCTTTTCTTTTTCAAGACTGCTTTGGCTATTTGGGGTCTTTTGTGGTCCCATACAAATTGTACGATTTTTTGTTCTAGCTCTGTGAAAAATGCTGCTGGTATTTTGATAAGATTGTATTAAATGTGTAGACTGCTTTGGGTAGTATAGACATTTTAACAATATTTGTTCTTCCTATCCAGGAGAATGGAATGTCTTTCCATTTCTTTGTGTTGTCTTCAATTTTATCAGTGTTTTATAGTTTTCAGAAAACAGGTCTTTTACATCTTTGGTTAGGTTTATTCCTATGTATCTTACTATTTTGTTTTATTTTATTTTTTTTTAACGTTTATTTATTTTTGAGACAGAGAGAGACAGAGCATGAATGGGGGAGGGGCAGAGAGAGAGGGAGACACAGAATTGGAAGCAGGCTCCAGGCTCTGAGCCATCAGCCCAGAGCCCGACGCGGGGCTTGAACTCACGGACCGTGAGATCGTGACCTGAGCTGAAGTCGACGCTTAGCCGACTGAGCCACCCAGGCGCCCCTCTTACTATTTTAAGTACAAGATTCCTTTTAGAATCACACACAAAAAAGTCTCTCTTGACCTCACCCCACCAAATAGTGTGTTTTTAGTATTCCTTTGATGGAGAAAACATAGCACCATGATAAAAATAAAACAAAACACCCAAGAAGTTATCAAGGCTTCATACCACTCTTAAATAAATGTCTATTTTACTGGTCACATCAGCACCAAGATAAATAAATAGTAAAATGTGTAAGACATACTAAGAACAGACTACAGTCAATGCTCGTAGACTACACAGGTTCGATATCCCCCTAAGTTACATTCCCAACTAGTTTACAAACTGCCAAGAATATAAATTCCACACAGAACATGTAGTGAACACTTAGTCATTGACAGGCAAGAGCAAAGATGACAGCTGACTCAGTTCAAAGGTTCCTTAGTGCCCTAAAGTCTTTAGCAAACTGACTTTGCTGCATCCTAATCTACATAAAATGTCTGAAACCTGAGAACAACCTAGGAAAGGAGATCTTCTATCCACATTGTACAGATGTAAAACTAAGACTCAGATAAGTTGAAGGATTTAGCCAGTCTGAATTAAGTCATCACAACTGCACATAATCATAAACTGAATCATAATCATAATCATATAAAACCCAGAGACGATTTCCCTTACCCCCCCCCCCGCCCCCACGATTTATGTAGTAAAAGACAGATACCTGATATGTTACGCAGTGTTGGTTGTGCTGAGTATCTTCCACTTGTCCCTCCAGAGTCGCTCCATCCTTTCTCCCTTCACTTTGTGTCCTGGCTCCCTTGCCCTCCTCTTGTCATGGAAGTGTCCAAAGGGAGACGCAGAGGTTAGAAGGGAGAGGTCTCGGGGTGTTTCTTCCCCAGGCTCCTGCACCCCCACAGAACTCCTCTCCTAAATCCCACAGCTCCTGCCACATGGCCTTCTCTATACCACAGTCTCCTCAGATTCCGGGAACTGCTCCTTCCTCTTCCCCTTTAGGCTTAGCCCGAGGCACCAAACCATCTTGCTTTTCTTGAATCCTGTCCACACTTCTGTAATTAGTGTCAATTGGAGTGTGACATCTGCTTCCTATCAGAACCCTGCCCAATACATTGATCTAGGATATAACAGAGGATGCAACGGATTTAACTAGAGTAGAAAATGATTCACATGTTCTCTTAATTATTAGACACAAATGAAAACTAAATTATGTGGCCTATTTTCCCACATCTTACCCACCCCTCTATTGAAACCTCACTCTAAAAGCAGCCCGGAAGCATTTAACATTCTGTGACCTGAGTCACTGAGGAATCAAATAAAATCTTCCTCTGTCAAGTAAACCCTTTAGGCTGGTTCCCCATCCCCAAAGTATAATTGACAACACAAGATTGCATTTGTTCAGCCCTGAGAGCATTAGTTAAACTCTTTAAAATTCTTTTAAATACTAAATTCATTTTTCTCAATGGTGTTTTTTTTTTTTTTTTTTTGTAGATTGATCCATTTTCTAGAATTAAAAAAATATATAGTAATAAAATAACCAGCCACATAATGATAGCTACCCTTTGGGATTCATTGATTTTAAAATGTACATAATAATAAAAAAGCTTCATTGATATTAAAACACTATAAAATGAAGTTGCATCTTATTCAACCCAATGTATCTTTGTAAAAGTTTGTTGATGAGTTTGACATATTTATGGTCTATAGAAAATGCTATCAAACCATTCAGATTTGCCAACCCCTGTCATAACTCCAAAGCTACCCAGGAGACCATGACTCACATGTTAGGTAACACTGACTTAGGATTCCAACGAATTTATAAGCCCATCCTCCCACCCCCCAAAACAGAAAATGCTTCCAAAGCAGGCCACATGGTTAGCCCTTAACCTAACACCAGATGAATTATCAGCAATAGTGTCACCTTTAGATCCCAGTAACCAGAACCATTGAGCTTTTCACTGTACATGAACTTACCCACTCAGGGAGGAGTTTAGGATGCCACTATGGGGGAGCTCTCAAGGCACAGGATGGAGTCGGAGTGAGACAAAAAATAGCTGGAGCCTCCATTGGATCTCTTGTTCTGTCCCATAAATGTTAGCCACAGGCCTTCTCAGCAGCTTTTGATTCCATTTTTCTGCTGTTCTACCTATTTCTTATGATTTTTTAAAATCAGGTGTTGAAATGCAATTTGAGATAGGACTTCTGATCTTTACTTCTATATCCTCTACTTTTCTTCTCATGTCATCAAAATTTCCCTGGTACCTACATTTAACTCAGCAGGTTAAACAGTAATATGGAGGGGCACCTGGGTGGCTCAGTCAGTTAAGCATCCGACTTCAGCTCAGGTCATGATCTCGTGGTTTGTGGGTTTAAGCACCACATCAGGCTTTGTGCTGACAGCTTAGAGCCTGGAGCCTGCTTCGGATTCTGTGTCTCCCTCTCTCTCTGCCCCTCCCTCACTTATGCTCTGTGTCTCTCTATCTCAAAAATAAATAAACATTAAAAAAAAACCAACAGTAATATGGAAAATTCTGAAAATTCCAGATTCCAGAAAAATTAGATACTTTTGCATTTGTTACCTAGGATCTGTTACTTAGCCTTAGTGCAACAAACGAGGGAATATTAACATGGGTTATGTGCATATGTGTTTTGTAGAACCAGACTTCATAAAACTGGGAACGAACTATATTTCAACAAACCATTCGTGTAGTCCTAAATACAAGAAGACTGGTATAAAAAGGAATAAGAAAAGACTGGAAAAGCTGAAAGAAAAATGGGAGTCTCTCCTCTGAAAGATGAAAAACTTACTGGGAAGTTCCACTAATTTAGAATCAGAATAATAATTGCTTTAAAGAAGAATAGAGTGCAATGAACATAAATAACACTATTCAAAGTTGACCTTGCACAGCAGATGACATGGGAGCAGAGACTGATATTTAAGATCATAATATTAACAGTTATTTATTACCTCCTAGATGCAATGCATTTTAATTTTTTTTCTATTCTGTAGGCTAACCATGGGAAAGAACAATTATTCTTATCTTTTGACTGTCAAAGAAGAGTCTCAAGAATATAAAGTAACATACCCAACACCAAACAGTTATCAACTGGCTGAGCCACGGGCCTCAAACATAGCATGACGACATGAGAGCTTCCATGCCTATTCTAGAAGTTGCTCAGCAAGCAGACCAGGTAGAGAGAGCCCCTCCAAGAAATGGCAGTGAGACATGAAAGGTCCCAGCGTGTCCCTAAAGACAGCTAGAGAAAGTACAGTTGATCCTTGAACAGCACTGGCTTATAATGTGTGGATCCAACTATAAATGAATTTTTTACAATACAGTACATAAATGTATTTTCTCTTCCTTATGATTTCCTTAACATTTTCTTCAGTAAAAGGCGAAAAGATTTATACAATCTGAGGAGACACCAGAGTATTAACATTTCCTTTTATCAAGCTTACTTTATTGTAAGAATATAGCATAAAACACACATAACATACAAGCTATGTGCTAATAATCAAATACTTATGCTATTGGTGAGGTCAACAGCTGGCTACTAGTAGGTAAGTTTTCGTGGAGTTAAAACTTATACCAGATTTTCGACTACACGGGGCAGTCGATGGAGCCCCTAAGGCCCACATTATTCAAGAGTCGACATTACATAGAACAAGTGGGAAAAGCCAATGAAGAGGAAGAGATTCCATTTGAAGAGAGCAAGAAGAGTAAATGGAGAAGGGCTGCCACAGGAAATGGGCAGACTGCATGCATTTGGAGAAGAAAGATTACTTTTAATTTAGGACAGAAGAGGGGGAAAGAATGGTAGTGGGGTACAGGTGAGCCTAGAGGAAAAGGAAAGAGAAACAGAGAGAAAATAAACAAGACACATTAAGTACATCAATGATGATAAGTAAGTGCTTTAGAGGAAAACAGAGAGAGAAGAAAAGGAATAGGGGGATTACAATGTTTAGAAGAATTTGTGCTTACGGGCCTCCTTTTTCTCTAAGAAATAGAAGGTATGTTGACTGTGGTACTGAAACCCTTGGGATGCTGTGAGGGTGAGCTTTGAAATACCAGACGGATGTCAACAAAAGTTGATAAGGGGAAAAAACAAGAGATGGTTGGGCAACGTGGAGATCCAATACAGGAGGACATAAACGTGACTGGGGCAATGAGGGAGCGCATATTCTCCAACCACATGGGACAATCCAAGATTTAGGGTCCAGGCATGGAGGGGAATGGATCCAGGCTCTGGGTTTGGCAGAGCATGTGTAGAACACAGGTAAGCTGGCATGGGAACGTGCACCAAGTGTGCCTCAGCAGAGACAGCACTTTCAGTAAACTCTGTTATTGTTCAAAAATATTTAGCGCCCCTCACCAGGGGGAGAATTATACCATCTCTAGCCCGCTGACATCCGGTTTAGCCATGTGACTTACTATCGCCAGTGAAATATGAGCAGAAGTGACAGGTGTCTCTTGTGAACAGAAACTTTAGGAGCCATGGTTATGGTTCACCATGTCCTCCTTGCCCTCTGCCATGAGTCTGGCAGTGCTCCGGAGGCAGGCAGCTCCACCAACCCAGAATGAAACATGAGAGGGACCACAGCCCACCCATGATCAATCTGTAGTTTTCTGGTTACAGGGGTCTGAGATTAGGTGGTCATTTGTAACTGCAGTATAACCTAGTCTAACTTGAAGAGTAGAGTTTGAACGCTTTAAATTAGAATGGAAAGAAGTCAAGTTAGAAGTTACTTAATTTATTAAAAGACTAAAAGGGGCTAATGGATTAGAGGCTTGGTTGTAGGCTAAGGAAGTATAGGAATAGAAGAAATAGATGAACAGGGTATGTTTATGGGAAAGGAATGTATAATTTTTTTTAACGTTTATTTATTTTTGAGACAGAGAGAGACAGAGCATGAACAGGGGAGGGGCAGAGAGAGAGGGAGACACAGAATCTGAAATGGGCTCCAGGCTCTGAGCTGTCAGCACAGAGCCCGACACAGGGCTCGAACTCACAGACTGTGAGATCATGACCTGAGCTGGAGTCAGACGCTTAACCGACTGAGCCACCCAGGCGCCCCAGGAATGTATAATTTTAAAGTGCTAAATAAAATAGTGAATGTAAGATGACCTATCCCAGGTCCCTTAACACAATAAGCATTAAGTAAGCAAAGGTCCTCCCCAAACAGAATTCTCCTGTGCCTTACCAGGCTAAGCCCTATCCAGTCAAGATGTTTATGATGCTAGGAATTAGCAGCTCTGGAATAAAAGACCCCCCAAAAACAGTCATATAACAAGTCCTGAAGCTTGACAAAAACATCCATTCTTCTCCAAACACATCTCCTACTGCATTGCACCCCAGACCACTGGTCTCCTTTTTCTTAAACACAACAGGCAGAGGTGAATAGGGTTTTCAGCTGCTGACAGTTGGACTTGGGACTAGAGACCAGATTTATCCCTTTTTCTTCCTGTGGAAGTTATGCATACTGAGGTTGTCAGAGCACAAAAGCATGGTTTCATTTCTTCATTAAACTAACAATATATATGGAGAATCTACGATATCTGGGGACATGGAGCTTACAGTCACAGGGGAAATCAACAAGATACCTAAGTGCGATACACAGAGAAGGGTAAATAACTGCTACAGAGAAAACTAGAGCAGAAAAGGAAGCACACCATACTGCGCCCCTGTTGTTGCATTATATAGTATCACTCTACGACATTCGTCTTATGTTTGGTTTGCACATTTAGTAAAATATTACAAGCATCTCTCCAGGATGAAGGTGAGCCAGAATCCACATCTCTTAATGAAAGGTACCCAGTAAAGAGTTATCCGATAGTCCCTGAGGCTTGTCAGATATGCTCAATTCTTCCACCACATTCAGCCCTTACTACTCTAAACCATGCCCACCCAATAGGGAAGAGTTTGCTGGATTCCAGCCATGAACACAGAATTGTGGCAGCTGAAGACCCATTACACTCCTACTCCAATTGTGGCCACCGTGAAAGGACCCAACCCAATGCTTCAAAGCAAGGTCTTTAACACCCTAGTGGAGACCAGTGTTTCCCAAAATGATGCAGGTACAAATGGTATTTGCTACTACATCTACAGCCCAGAAAGGTGACAACAAAAATTATTAGCAATTGAAGTTGCTGTTGTGGCTGGGAAGCAGGACCATTAAGAAACTAACACCTAATAACAACTACGCTAAGACTATCCAGACCAATTGTGGCAGATCAAATGACAATAGTAGTTGCTGTTCATGAGGACCTTTTAGGCCACCTTTTCCAAGTAACTTATTTTTACCTACTGCTAAGTATCCAGGCAGACACTGTGGCTTGGATGCTGGACTACCAGGGAGGCCCCACTCTCAGGAAATGCTCCAGACTGAGCCTATCTCAGCCATCAGGCCCCAGCACAGGCAGAAAAATGCACCTTCCCATGGCATCTGGCCACGATCCAAGACATCTGGTGGGAACACATAGGTTTCCACTTATGTGGAAAGGGGATAATTGGGGCAAGAAAATAACACCCTAAAATATAGGCTTACCTATGAGGTCACCTCTGTCCATTTGTGTCTCTGAACATAGTATGCAAAAGACTTGGTGTAGTGGGTTGAATGGTGGCACCCTAAATATCTCCTTAAATCCCAGAACCTGTGAATGTGACCTTATCTGGGAAAAGGGCCTTTGCAGATGTACATAAGTTAAGGATCTTGACACATGATCATCCTAGATTATCCATGTGGGCCTTAAATCCAATGACAAGCCTTCTTATAAAAGACACAGAGGGGAAAAACAGAGGACAAGGCCATGTGAAGATGGAGACTGAGATGGCAGTTATACAGCTACAAACCAAGGAACACCCGGAGCCACTAGAAGATGGAAGAGGCAAGAAAGGATTCTCCCCTAGAGACTTGGAGGCAGTTCGGTCCTGCCAACATGCTGACATCAGATTTCTGGTCTCCAGAACTACGAGAGAATAAATTTCTGTTATTTTAAGGCATCCAGTATATGGTAAAACATTATATCAGCCCTTAGGAAATTAATACACTCGGTAACTTTAACTTGACCCTACTCTTGATGTCTGCCTCCAAGGTAAGGAGAAGCCAGGCAGCAGGACCATTCCCAATCCTAAATTCCTCTGTAATTAACATGGTCTCTACTTCAGGTGTGCTCCCTACCACATTCAAAGTAAGGTGTCTCCCTGCACCCACCCCCACTCACCCTACAACTACCCAAATTTGGAGCAAAGTACCTGATCGTGAAAGAGGGTCTCCATCTTCATGGACTATTTAACCAATTAATCTCCAATCTTCCATTCTAACACATGCTCCAACTTGGCAAGACACCATTCAAAACTGTTCATGCAACTGTTCTCCCACCCTCCCTCCCACCTGCGCCCAGACACATGCAGGGGATTCAGCAGGTGCCCTTCTGATGCACCCCCTCCAGACACCATGGTTCTTCCACTTGCTCAGCCTCCAGAGATAGGTCATACAGCAAATTGCTCTCTTCTTCCCAAAGAATAGCCATTTCCCTAAAAATTATCATTTCTCCCTCTACCTTCTCAATGCTCCACTCCTTTTGACACAGTCCAGTCCAGAGCTAAGCACAATGCCTGGCACATAGACAGCACTCAATAAATACTTGCTGATTGAATGATTAAGATGGCTTTGGAACATCCAGGAAGATATTCTAGAGACTAACCACTGCATGAAAGAATGTTTTAAAGACTTTCCCACTGGCATTGCTGTCATTGGCCTCCTTAATACACTTGACAACTCTCTTTAGCTTGACCTTACCCTTGAAGGCTGTCACCTAGTGATGGTGAAAGCCTGTTATGGCCTCTTCCCATTGGTCACACAGGTACATGTTGTAACTTGCTTCTAGTGAATCCTTTCTGCCAAAGAGAGAGGAGTCCATGAGGTGAACAAGCAAAGATTCAAGCACAGCCCCTACCTTATACTTAGTCTTCTGCCCCATTTCTTCTTCCTCCATTTTGGCCTCCCTGCTTACATATCTTAGGTTCAGAAACTCAGAACTGTTTTTATTTAATGTTTGAACCAGCTTCTCCACCTAATGTTGCTTTCACAAGCTCTCATGCTGTGCTGTGGAAGAGAGCATCTGGATAATGCAATCCTACAGAAACAATATAGAATTCCAGCTACAACACCTTCAAGCTGTGTGACCTTGAGCGAGTTCTTTCTTTCACCTGCCAAATGGGAAAAAAGTATGAACTTTGCAGGTTCATTAGGAGGTTTAGAAATATTGAGAGGATTAGGGAACCGGCAAAGTAGCTGGAACACAATAAAATTTCAAAATATGTCAGCCATTGTTACTATTGGATCTACCTTGATATTCATATTGTAGATCACAGAAAAGAAGAGTGGCAGAGCCCTGGGCAGCCTTGCCCACTCTTCCAGCCGTGAAGAGATGAACAGGACACTTCAACTATCCCCAGATATTTCTATAATTCTACCTCACTAGACTGGGAGTGGAAATAACTGAAATCATGAGACAAGTTTGAAAAAAACTAGTTTGAAACATAGTTTAAAAAAATAACTTTCTCAGCCTTTAATTGTATCTGTTAGAAATGTAACTTTCTAGTTTTACATATCAGATGTTATTCAAAATGCTTTGTAAATTACATCAGTTGCACAACATTGTGAAAGTGCTAAGCAGCACTGAATTGTACACTTTAAAACGGTGAATTTTATGTGAATTTAACCAAAAAATTAATTTTTTTAAAAAGATGCCGGGGCACCTGGGTGGCTCAGTTGGTTGAACGTCCGACTTCGGCTCAGGTCATGATCTCACGTTTGTGAGTTCCGGCCCCGCATCAGGCTCTGTGCCGACAGCTCAGAGCAGCAGCCTGCTTCCGATTCTGTGTCTCCCTCTACCCCTCCCCCACCCATGCTCTGTCTCTCTCTGCCTCTCAAAAATAAACTAATTAAAAAAATAAATAAAAAGAGGCAGAAACTGCTGTTGTCTTCAACATCAGAATGTTGACCTGGAGATTACTTTAACCAACACAGATTCCAATTTTGTAGGTCAAGGTGGGCATCAACACCTTTTAAAAACCCCGATAGTGATTCAGATGATCCAGAGTTGAGAAGCATTTTAACCATATTAAAATATCTCATAGTAGACAAAGGAGATGAATACAGTAGAAATTTCACTTTTTTAAAAAAAGACAATTATCTGGATAACATGGTATTCTTTCTATAATTTGCTTTACTGGGGTTCCAATAAAGTTCGAACAATGCATTTACCCACGTAAATCACACTGTCCTGTGGATTTTCATTCATTTCAATTTTAGGAAGAAACATCTGCTTGAGGTCTTGGAGCAAATAAAAGGTAGGAGCAAACTTGGGAGCCATGAGGGGAAGAAAAATAATCCCCATGGCACCTCTTGGATTCTCTTCATCCAGTTCCATTCAAAAGTGTCCCAAAGCACAGTCCAATGTCCCGTTGTGTCTTGATGGGAGGTGGGCAGTGGGGATGTGTGTTTCTTCAGTTCATCAGAGTGCTGTGAGATCTGGAGAAGAGAGGGGTACAGAGGCAGCAAGGGTACTGCAGGCAGCACTCAGCTCCCTCAACCTTCCTTTCACCTTCCCCCAAGTCATTCCTTGCCCACCTCCATGTTTGTGTGTCTGGCAAATGAATGCAGACTGGACATTTCTTATTTATTTATTTATTTAACATTTATTTATTTTTGAGACAGAGAGAGTGAGAGCATGAACAGGGGAGGGTCAGAGAGAGGGAGACACAGAATCTGAAACAGGCCTCAGGCTCTGAGCTGTCAGCACAGAGCCCAACGCGGGGCTCCAACCCACAGACCGCGAGATCATGACCTGAGCCGAAGTCAGACGCTTAACCGACTGAGCCACCCAGGCGCCCCCAGACTGGACATTTCTGAAAGTGCTTGCTGCTACCAGGAAGATTCCACCTCGGACAAGAGGCTGAGACAAAGGGGAGCGGATAGCAGGAAGGGACGGTAAAGGGAGGAAACTATTGAAGCTACATCTGTGAGACGGACAGAAAAAAATAACTCTAGATTTAAAAAACAAACAAAAACAAAAAAGTGACTGGCTTCTTTATTTCTCAGATTGGAGGAAGGAACTTCATCCCTGCTATTAAGAGGTTGCCCAATTTGCTGTTATGAAAAGAAGGTGCTTCTGTATTTGTTTGCATTTCTTTTAGGGACATGATTACTACTTGGTATTACTATCCTCTTCCACCATTTTATTTCTCCTTCATCCTTTAATTGTAAACTTTCTGACTTTTCAGATCAACTCAAATAGTACCTGGCAGACTTGTTATTGCATGAATACTTATTGAATTATGAAACGGTGAGTTGGAGTGGAATAAATGAGAAGACTAGAATGTTCTCTTTTCACTGTAACAGGTTTGAAGCGTTCCTTGTGGTACATAGGAAAATGAATCCTCATACATTATGTTCTTACATTTCATGTAAGAGAAATGTTTCCCACTTTTCTCAGAGCTGATGTCATGTCCCAGCCCTATGATAATGATAATTGAGTTGGGGCAGGAGTCTGGTACCAACCAAGTTGTGATGTCTGTTCCCAGATATACAAATAGTTTATGATGTGTCTCTTGCTAATTCATATAATCTTCTTGGGTTTCCACATTTGTAAAAAATGGGGCTGAAATATATAAATTTCCTGGTCCCTTCTAGTAAATGGATGTGACATAATGTCAGAAGAGAAATTAACACTTAATGATCTTTGGTCCCAAGCATCCTCGCATTGACATTGCAGATAGGATTTTCCTCCATTTAAAGATAATTGAGAATCAGAGATAAGATAGGCCTTGCTCATGATCACACAGTTATCCAGGAATATATCCAGGGTTTGAACCCAAGTGGATCCGAACCCAGATTCTATTCCCTGCCACTCCACATGACTTCTTACCTGGGAGACTGAACTATATGAGTATAATCATTTTTATTTCGGGACACAAAAAGTCCACGTCATGCTACATTAAAACAGAGTATATTAGGCACCTGGGTGGCTCAGGCAGTTAAGCATCGAGCTCTTGATTTCAGCTCAGATCGTGACCTCATGGTTTGGGAGTTCAAGCCCAGCATGGAGCTCTGTGCTGACAGGGCAGAGTGTGCTTGGGATTCTCTGTCTCCTTCTCGCTCTCTGCCCCTCCTCCACTTTCTCTCTCAAAAAATATTTTTTTAAAAAGAAAGAAAATACAGTATATAATTAAGTATAATTTTTTCCAGTCTTCACTGGAATTTTTTAAATTGGAAGCTTACAAAGGAGCAGATACATTTTATTATTATTTTAAATGAGCTATTAAGAACATAGAATTCATCCCATTCCTGTTTCAAAATGATCCTGGTGTTAGTATCCTCTTCCCCTCTCCATCCTTATGTATGCAACTCCACTCTGTCACTCATGTTACTCAAATTTATTATATAAAATTTTTTTTTAACATTTATTTATTTTTGAGACAGAGAGAGACACAGCATGAACGGGGGAGGAGCAGAGAGAGAGGGAGACACAGAATCGGAAGCAGGCTCCAGGCTCTGAGCAATTAGCCCAGAGCCCGACGCGGGGCCCGAACTCGCAGACCGCGAGATCGTGACCTGAGCCGAAGTCGGACGCTTAACCGACTAAGCCACCCAGGCGCCCTCAAATTTATTATATAAAATTAATGTCCCCTAGGTGCAGGGTCTACAGCCAGAGAATAACCAGAGAATATTAGTTAAAACCAGAGCTTTTACATGAAAATAATCTAGTTGGCATGTAGTTATGAATGTCTTTTTTTCATGTGAAAAAACTGAGCAGACTCATGTGACAATAGCTGTACATTTAATTTCCCCACCGATTGAGAAGAGTAAGTGATTAGCCACTTAACTGTAGTAAAGGTTCTGAAACCTATTTTATTTTCTTCAGCATAACAGCATCTACACATATCTTAAAATACAATTCTTCCCATATGTTCATGTTGTCTCTGATAGGCAAGGCAGGCAAGGCCAGAGTGATAAGGAGAATGGAAAGGACAGTGGAGGTGATGAGGGCTACAAGTTTTTTAAGTGGAACAGAATGATCAGATGGACTTTTTCAAAAGCTAACCTTGCCAGCTGTAATGAGAACCAACTACAGTGGGAGCCCAGCAGCAGGAAGGAGAGGTCGACAGCACTGGGGTACAGAGACACCCCTACAGTTACCTGGAGATGAGAACAAGGGACATGGACAGGAGGGTGAGAGAAGGGCAAATCCAGAACATTGCAGACTGGGGGGATGGGCTGAAGGAGAAACCATGATAAGAAATAAGGAATATCAGAGGATATTAAAATAGAGACATTTGGGAAGTAGGGTAGGGGTTGAAATGAGGGGCACAGAATACTGAGTTTAGTTTAACATCTATTAAGATAGACATGCCTGAGCTACATACATTAGGTATTTGGACAGATGTACCAATCTCAAACTAAGGAGATCTCAGAGTTTTAAAAGACAATAAAACACCGTAGTTATAACATCAGCTTTAGAGGGGTGCCTGGATGGCTCAGTTGGTTAAGCATATGACTTCGGCCCAGGTCATGATCTCATGGTTCATGAGTTCAGGCCCTGAATCGGACTCTGTGCTGACAGCTCGGAGCCTGGAGCCTGCTTTGGATTTTGTGTCTCCCTCTCTCTCTGCCCCTCCCCACCTCTCAAAAATAAAAAAAATTAAAAAATCAGCTTTAGAGTCAAATAGACAATGGATTCATTAAAAGCTCTGCCATGACTAATTCTGTGGGATTGGACAAGATTTGGAGACTTTCTGAGCATTAACTTCCTCATTTGAAAATGATTACTCATTTTCAAATGATTTGGAAAATACTCAAATGATTACTTGATGTGGACTTAATGAGACAAGGCAGATACATCAATGAGCAAAGTGCCTGGCGTATAGTAGTAATTGTTCCATAAATGTTATATGCTATTATGACTACATAGGTTGTTGAACCATGAATAAAGGTAGGAATTGAAGTCAGAGGTTTGGAGCTGATAACCCTGGAAGTATAGGAGGGAAGATCATTAAAGGCAGGGCCTTGGGGATGCCAACTCTTGAGGGTCAGGCATAGCAGGGGCAGGCAAAAACAGACTGAGAAGACGTAGAAGCAGAAAGGATAATCAGGAGAGTGCTGTGGCCTGGAAGCCAGTGGGAGTGGGCAACAGGAGAATGAATCAGAATCATTGTATTAAGCACTTACGGATCAGAAAATTAACCATTACATCTGTTAATGAGGATATCTTTGTTCTGACCTGAACAAAGGGTACTTTGATGAGAGAACAAGCAGAAGCAGTACATAGAGATAGCATTCAGCTTTCCTACAAGTTTGAAAGCTTAATTATTAGAAATATATAATTCCAAGATAGAGAATATAATCTAGTTTAAAAACAGGAAGGGGTTAATAGTATTAACACAGCTGAAATGGATCTCTTCAGGATCTTTCCCCTCAGCTTGTGATCTTTGTTGTTTCTCTCATCTTAGCAAAAACCGCCACCACCACCACCAACACATTCTTTCTTTTTTTTTTAATTAAAAAAAAATTTTTTTTAAACGTTTATTTATTTTTGAGACAGAGAGAGACAGAGCATGATCGGGGGAGGGTCAGAGAGAGGGAGACACAGAATCTGAAACAGGCTCCAGGCTCTGAGCTGTCAGCACAGAGCCTGATGCGGGGCTCGAACTCACGGACCGCGAGATCATGACCTGAGCCGAAGTCGGACGCTTAACCGACTGAGCCACCCAGGCGCCCCGCATTCTTGACTCTATGACTGTACCTCTTTCTCTACCTCTTGCTCCATTTCTTTACCTTCAATAGTGAAACTCTTCTAGTAGTCAGTCTAAATTCCCCATTTCCAATTTTTTTTCTGTACTCTCCTGAACTCGCCCCTAGAGGATTTTCTCTCCCACCTTCTACCAAAACTACCAGTAACCCCCACATGGCAAAATCCAAAGGTTGTTTCTCAGCTCTCATCTCCGTTGACCTATCAGCAACACTTGATACGGTTAATCAGTCTCCGCTTTAAACACTTGGCTTTTAGGACACAAATTCTCTTGATTTTCCTCTTTTTCTGCTAGCCATTCTATCTGCTTTGCTGGCTCCTTACTATAATGTTAATATTGGAAAGCCCTACAGCTCGGTCCTGGACTCTCTTATTATTATTGTTATTATTATTATTATTATTTTAAATTTACACTCACCACTCAATCTAATCTAGTATCATGACCTAAAAAAATTGACATGATCCACAACTTTATTTTTTTTTTATTTTTTTTTTTAACGTTTATTTATTTTTGAGACAGAGAGAGACAGAGTATGAACGGGGGAGGGGCAGAGAGAGAGGGAGACACAGAACTGGAAGCAGCCTCCAGGCTCTAAGCCATCAGCCCAGAGCCCGACGCGGGGCTCGAACTCACGGTCCGTGAGATCGTGACCTGAGCTGAAGTCGGACGCTCAACCGACTGAGCCACCCAGGCACCCCAACAACTTTAAATCTTAACCTTGGATTGCTCCAGCAATTCCACCAGAATACTATATCAATCTTCACTTCAACATATCTACTTGAAGTTATTTTAAAAACTATAAATTTTTGAAATTCCCATCAACTAAATAAATGCTTATTAAAATTTCCAACTCTGTGGAGCTCTTTGCTAACATCAAAAAATTAAACCATTCACATGAGAGTAGTTGTAATTGGGTACCACTGATAACAAAATTTATAATGCAACCACCTACTGTTCACTTGGTCCCACTTTAAATTTATATTTTACATTTACTTGAAAATTACTTTTATAGATTTATCAGTTACATTATTTTCAATGTACAGACAATGAGGCAGCAACATCCAGGTTCACCAATTCCTTACTATATAATCCCCCAAACTATCCAGGCTCCATGCTCCACAAATTGAAAAACGCAACTGGAGGAGTGCCTGGGTGGCTCAGTTGGTTAGGTGTCCCACTTCAGCTCAGGTAATTATCTCACAGTCTGCAGGTTCAAGCCCCACATAGGGTTCTGTACTGTCATAACAGCTCAGAGCCTGGAGTCTGCTTTGCATCCTCTTTTTCTCCTCTCTCTCTGCCCCTCCACAGCTTGTGCACTCTCTCTCTCTCTCTCTCTCTCTCTCAAAAAATAAATAAGAATTTAAAAATTAAAAAAAAAACACAACTGGCTTGCTAATGAATTTATTTGCATACAAAAATGATTATGCCTTCAAGGTAGAGCCCACGATTTAACTTTTGCATAGGTTAACACTCAGACTCCTCATTTCTGTTCAATATATTACTTCCCAAGCAAAAATTCAGAATGGCAAAGACATGAACCCTCATGTTAAGCCCTCCAGCTATCAGTCTTCCCTCATGTTTCCTAAAGGGACTGCATGCATCTCTTCACATCCTAAACAAGTTCAAAAGGTTGAACTGCAGAAAGTAAAATTTGAGGATACTCAATACACCGTAAAATTGTCATGATGTTTTGCTTTGTGATATTTTGACCAGCTATTAAACCTCATTTCTCTTTGTGCAAAAAAACAAAAAAAAAACAAAAAAAAAAACAAAAAAAAAAAAACTATTAACATGGTCCCCAAAAGACACTTCTTAGAAAAAATAATATGGCAGTACAACATAGGATGCAACTGAAGTATAAGAAACTAAAAGCAAGAAGTATTTTTTTTAAAACTCTAAAAGCAACGAGACTAGTTAGGAGGTGAAAGAGGATAGAATTAATGGTAGAGATATACAGACATCTCTGAGGTAAATTCTGTAGGACTTGGAGACAAACGGATAAGGAGAAAGAGTAAGCAGGATTCTAGAACGACTTCCAAATATCCACTTGTGTGTTAATGGTGATAGATTAACAATATGAGAAATAAAGTAAGGGGAAATTTGAAAGAATGTAGGTTCAGGTTTGTTCAAGTTAAAGTTTCTGGGAGGCATCTAGGTAATAATCCATTAAGTGGCAATTTGAACATAAGGATTGAGCTCTCACTACCTGGTATGCATCCATAGCATCAAAACCATTTGCCAAGATTTTTTTTTCAGTAAGAAAAAGGAGGAACAGAAGCATCTATCTATATCTATATCTATATCTATATCTAATCTATATCTATCTATTAATGTTCATTTATTTTTGAGAGAGAAAGAGAGAGAGAGAGACACAGACTGCACGAGCAGGAGAGGGGCAAAGAGAGGGGGAGAGATACAGAATCTCAAACAGGCTCCAGGCTCTGAGCTGTCAGCACAGAATCCTACACAGGGCTCGAACTCTGAATGGCAAGATCATGACCTGAGTGGAAGTCAGACGCTTAACCGACTCAGCCACCCAGGCTCCCCAAAGCATCTATATTTAAAATAATTTTCATTCATGTCTCTCTAGTGCCCCAAAGGTATGAAACACTGGTTTCAGGTTCAAGTCAGACATTGAGATTCACAATATACTGGGCACCATATGTTAAGTTTAAAACAATGGTATTACAGTGAGATCTGGGATCTTGTCCCAGATGTGATTTGAACAAGGTATGCAACTTTTTCATCCTCATGCCAAACAGGAATACTGATTTTAAGATTGTTATAAGAATTAAATGAGGTCAAATATATTGAGATAAACACAGTTACCAGCATATAATAATGCCCCCCCATGGTATATTTGGAAAATCATAGGAATATTTGGAGAATGGAATCGATCATCCTAAAAAAGCAGAAGAGGTAGGAATTAAAGGCCAGGCCTTGCAAATGCCAACATTTTAGGAATAACAAGAGAATGACTTAAGCAAATACACTATAAAAGTATAGACAAAGAAAAACTGAGAGCTTTCCCCCTAAGGTCAGGAACATGACAAGGATGTCCACTGTCACCACTGTTATTCAACACAATGTTGGAAGTCCACACACAATGTTGTATGTCAGCAGTCAGACAACACATATAAATAAAAGGCATCCACATCAGCAAGGAGGAAGTCAAACTTTCACTCTTCACAGATGACATGATACTCTATGTGGAAAACCCAAAAGACTCCACCAAAAAACTGCTAGAACTGATCCATGAATTCAGCAGGGTCGCAGGATATAAAATCAATGTACAGAAATTGGTTGCATTTACATATACCAATAATGAAGCAGCAGAAAGAGAAATCAAGCAATCAATCCCATTTATAACTGCACCAAAAACCATAAAATATCTAGGAATAAGCCTAACCCAAGAGGTGAAAAATCTATACATTGAAAACTATAGAAAACTTAGGAAAGAAATTAAAGAAGACACCAAAAAATGGAAAAGATTCCATGCTCCTGCATAGGAAGAACAAATATCGTTAAAATGTCGATACTACCCAAAGCAATCTATATACTCAATACAACCCTTATCAAAATAACACAAGCATTCCTCACAGAGCTAGAACAAACAATCCTAAAATTTGTATGGAATCAGAAAAGACCTCGAATAGCCAAAGCGATCCTGAAAAAGAAAACAAAGCTGTAGACATCACAGTTCTGGACTTCAAGCTATATCACAAAGCTATAATTATCAAGACAGTATGGTACTGGCACAAAAACAGACACATAGATCAGTGGAACAGAATAGAGAACCCAAAAATGGACCCACAAATGTAAACTATTCTTTGACAAAGCAGGAAAGAATATCCAATGGAAAAAATTCAAAAAAGTCAAAAAATTATATAGTTTAAATGGTTAAACTTTATGGTATATAAATTATTTTTCAATAAATAATGCTTTTACCAACAAACAAACAAACAAACAAAAACCATGGAGTTGTAGTACTGGAGATTATGTGAAAATACAGCTTCCTTGTCATTGCTCCTGCAACGGTCATATTCCTTCCCTACCCTTCTCCCCTGAAGTTGCAAAAACAAATAGCTTCTTTATCCTAGAGGGCAGAAAGAATATATCCTGTGGCATCTCCATGAAACTGAGTGAAGACCTCAAGGAAACATCTATGCTCCTCAGGGAGACTTAGGACAAGTAATATCAGGACTTGGGCATGTACTTGGTACACCACCAAGCCAATACCCCTGTGGAAGGACCCTCCCACTCTGCTTCTAATCACATCCCTCTCCCTCAAGTGTCTCTGGAAGTGATAGTCAATATCTATACTCCCTAGATAGATTCATAAACATATAGATATACATGTCTGGATGACAAGCTACAAAGTGGGGAAGTTGATTATGAAGAAAAAAAAACCATGCATAATAAACAGAACTTCTTGACATATATCCTGACAGATAAAATCTCAAGGTTTCCTTAGGCTACTGCTCTGGGGATAAACATTGTGATTCTTTTATAGAGTGAGTACGTTTTCCTTTCCTAGACAAATACTGTAAATTATTTTTAAATCTTAAATATTTTATTAGATAAATAGCATAACTTCCTTCATTTATAGCGAGTCCCCTTTAAAAAGTCTTCTTCAATTTTGTCAACTTGGGACTACAAGCTCTGCCCTCTATCAATCCTCCCTCTACCCCATCCCCCCATATCACACAGTCCGGTTATATCACAATGACCTGGATTTCTGCTTAAAGTTGTACATGTTGTGATATGCAAAAGACTTAAGGTAGAAAGGAAAGAAAATAAACCTTAAGTATGTTAGTGGAGGGGAAGAATGTGGAAGGGTAGAAGCTAATATAGTCTCAAATAGCTGGATGATTTGAGGTAGTACATTAGAGGGTGCTCATCACCTAAATCATGTTTTTGTGGAGATTTACATGATTTGTGTAGATACATATATGTAAAATTTTAACGACTTTATGGCATATGGCAAATTTACTAAGTTGTTGCTAGGTATTGAGGAAAGGGAGACGGAAGGGTAGGGACTGGCAGGGCCCCCATCTACCCTAAGTTGCTCTCAGCCTTCCTTCTGCTCCTGCCTGCTTGTCCCGATATTTCACTGCTGTTGGGGACATTACCTCATTTCTTCAAAGGACGGACCAGGTCTCCAAATGAGGTAGGGCCTCCGTTGCAGCTGTCAGGCTAACTACTGAGAAGAAAAAGGGTCTGAGGAAGGAAGCAACAGTTGGCAGGAAGGATGAGGGGAGGGGAGAAAAGCCTGCAGCTGTGTCTTTGAGCCAAACTGTCAGAATGCAAATGAAAATCAGAATAATAAAAATCCAGGGCTGATCTGGATCTTTTTTCCAAATATCTGCCTCAGCCGCTACTTGGAAGTTGCCTGGTGTGTTGCTCTTTGAAACAGGGAACTTCTGCTATTGTTTACATCTCTTTGGAAAGTAATTATAAATTCTTATTTTTATTCGACTTGCAATCTTATTCCCCACACCCCTTAACTGTAAATTGTTTGACTCATTTCTTTTTCCACAGATGATGTCAAACACAATACCTGAAAAGAGACACTTTGTTCCAGACATATTTGCTGAATTGATGATGGGTGAAATCAGTTGGAATTACTCTTCCGCAGGTTTCCCAAAGCTGTCTTTTTAATCCCCAGGCAAGTCCCTTCCTCTGTGTTCCCAAGCTCTTCTCACTTCCATCATAGCTGTCATTCCATAATAAATAGTATTAAGTATTCAGTTGTGTTGATGTCTAATACCTAGATTGCACCCTAGACTGAAAGAATTCTGAAATTCTGAATTTAAAGCTCTGGGTGAGGTCCAGTCATGAATAAGTTTTAAGACTTCTCCCAGGTGAAATACAAATCAAAGACACACTGAGATACCACTGGTCAGAGTAGCTAAAATGAACAACTCAAGAAACAGATGTTGGCAAAAATGTGGAGAAACGGGAACCCTCTTGCACTGTTGGTAGGAATGAAAACTGGTGCAGCTGTTCTGGAAAACAGTGTGGAGGTTCCTTAAAAAAATAAAAATAGAACTACCCTATGACCCAGCAATAGCACTACTAGGAATTTACCCAAGGGATACAGGAGGAGTGCTAATGCATACGGGCACATGTACCCCAATGTTTATAGCAGCGCTTTCAACAGTAGCCAAATTATGGAAAGATCCCAAATGTCCATCAACTGATAAATGAATAAAGAAGATGTGGTTTTTAAATACAATGGAATACTAGTTGTCAATGAGAAAGAATGAAATCCTGCCATCTGCAGCAATGTGGATGGAACTGGAAGGTATTATGCTGAGTGAAATAAGTCAGAGAAGGACAGATATATGTTTTCACTCAGATGTGGATCTTATGAAACTTACAGAAGTCCATGGGGGAAGGAAAGGGGAAAAAATAGTTACAGAGAAGGAGGGAGGCAAACCACAAGAGACTCTTAAATACAGAGAACAAGCTGAGGGTGGATGGGAGGGAGAGGGAGAGGGAAAATGGGTGATGGGCATTGAGGAGGGCACTTGTTAGGATGAGCACTGGGTGTTGTATAGAGGCCAATTTGGCAATAAATTATATTTAAAAAAAAAGACTTCTCCCAGGTGATTCTAGCATGCAGGCAGTGTTATGAATTTCTAGGAGCCATTTCAGATAGAGGAAATATTTGTATCCATCACTGTACCCAGCAGCAACAGCTGAGTGCCTAGGATTAAGAAGATCCTCACTTATTTGTTTCATTCAATCCAGTTAATATCTCATTAGCATTTGATTGAAGATCAGTTTGCCATCACTAGGCATGGACAATACTAGGCTAGAAGAAGACTTCTCAGCCTATTCTCAATTATATAGCAATTTCACAAAGTGATCAAGAGATCTCACATGGCCTCTTGGTATTTTCACATTTATGAAATATGGGTCTAGGCTATTAAATTTCCTCCAGCCTTAGAGTTTTAAGTACTAAATGGATGTGAGCTATTTGGGTACATAGTACCATAGAAAGAGAAATCAAGATTTATTACTCTTTTCAAGTTCAACTCTATCTTATTTAAACTCCCAATAACAAAGTAGACTTTTTTCCTATATTGAAGATAAGGAAACTAAAGTGTAGTATTTGGTGACTTTGTATTTAAGTTTTAACCCAAACATGTCCAACTCGAGAGCCCAATCTTCTCTCTGACCATACAGGGCCTTTGTACCAGGGAAATGACCTAAATAAGATCTTTGCTCTGGAGATACTGTCAAATCAACAGGTGGCTACACTGGGATAGAAAACAATGTCCATCAATCCCCTGCTTTCAATGTAGGACACAACTGAAGACCAAACAACATTGATATAGTATTATAACTAAATATCATTTTTTCCCTTTTTATTTCATTCCCATTTCTATATTGAAACCTACCATAAGGGATGGATACATTTTAAATTTTCTTTATAATAAGCTATTAAGAATGAAAATTAAATTCTTCCCTACTTTGTTAAGATCTTAGGGCTTATAACCCCATGCACACCTAGGTTCACACCCCAAAAAATTATTCCATTATTCAGCCCAGGAACGACTTTCACTACAAGGTCCACAACCTTGGAACTACAATAGCTAATCATGTTCATTAAAAATTTTAAGCTCCAAAATCCCAAAGAAAGGTTTTATGAAATGATGATCAATCAAAAAGAAGAACCAATCAGCAGATATCAGCCTTTTTCACTTCTGAGACACTCGTAAGTATCCTATATGAAAGCAGTTGTATGTTTAACATTTCATTGATTGAGATATTCACAATGATAAAAATCCACTATATCTTTAGCAATACCTTGAAATTATTTTGTATGTTTTTCCTCATGTGCATACATTTAAGAAAGCAATCATTCACATACATGTGAGATAAATCTGATCAGAAAATACAGGTGCGGTCAATTGTGAAGGATCTTGGATGAATTCTATGGATATTAGTAGGCAACAAGGACTCAAGAAGCCAAGAGATATTTTTAAGCAAAGTGACAGAATCACATTGATTGGAAAGTTGGGGCACCTGGGTGACTCAGTCAGTTAAGCATCCAACTTCAGCTCAGGACATGATCTCACAGTCTGTGGGTTCAAGTCCCGCATCGGGCTTTGTGCTGACAGCTCAGAGCCTGGAGCCTGTTTTGAATTCTGTGTCTCCCTCTCTCTCTGCTCTTCCTTCGTTCATTCTCTGTCTCTCAAAAATAAATGAAAGTTCAAACAAATTAAGAAAGAAAAGTATCTGTTAACTGTGCAGGACTACCGGACTGTGTAAAGACCAGCCCAGAAAATCAATTAGGAGGCAGGAGATGTCACCAACATATATTTGCTATGACATCTGTGAACTAAGTGCTGCTAGAAATAAAGAACAATTTGATAGGGGATAGTGGAGAGGGCAGAGTCCAGGATATTTCCAGATTTGGACACCATATGGAAGATCAAATCATGAAGCAAAATAAAGACTACAAAAAGAAGGGGTTTTGTCTTGTTGGGTTTGCGGGGAAGGATAGAATTAGAATGAACATGAATTTTGAAAGACAGTAGACCTCAGTTGTTATGATACTTCAGGATTCATATGGGTCTGTGTTCAAAACCAAGGTCTGCCATTTGCTAACTATGTGAGCTTGAGCAAAATCGTTAACCATGAATCTGTTCCCTCATTTAAAAAATAGGGATAGTGATACGATACCACAGTATAAATAAAATGATGTAACATATACATAGGGCTTAGAAATGTGCTGGTGCATAACAATCTTACAATCAATTTAAGTACAATTATTATTATTATATAGATTTTCAAACCATCAGAAATGTCTGGGAGTTGAAGCCACGCAAGTTCAACTGGAGAAGCGATTTTCTACCCTAAGAGAAAAATCAAAGCAGGGCTCTATGGATATCAAGACTAGAGAAGTAGTCAAATGAGAGGGAAAAGTGAGAGAACCTCAGGAAGGCTGGTGACCTGAAGCCAACAAAGTAAGAGTTTTAACAAGCAAGGGAAGAGGTGAATATCATTCCAATTTCACTGAGTGCTGGGGACAGGTAGTGACAAATCCACTACCTTGGATTTGTCAGTGGGTCAGTATCAGTGTCCTGAAAAACATCACTGTGAAAAGAGACATGAGGGTAGCAGCAGTATACAGGAGGTGACTTTTTATCAATTTATAAGATAAGAAATTATAAAATAAATCCAAAACAGGAAGACCCTAATGCAAAGTAAGGAATGATCTGGTTCAAAAACAAAAAGGCAGAGAATCATTCTACATACCTTTTTTCTTTCCCCTCTCAGATCTACTCCATTAATAAATTATGTTATTTAATATTATCAAAATAAATCCCAAGTCTCTATACCTCTTCTCTGGTTTATGTCCAGGCTGGGTATTATCACCTTCCTGAACTACTAGTCTCTTAATTAGTGTCCTGGTTTCATTTCACTCCTCTGAGAAACAATTCTCTGTAGAGTTATCCAAGGAATCTTGTAAGTGTGAATTAGATAATATTCCCAGGCTTCAAACCATCCATTGTTTCCCACTGCATTTAAAATATAATCCCTGCTATTTACCCTGGGTCTAGGAGGCTCAAGTGAATAGACCCCCAACAATCTCTTGTACCTCATCTTCCTTTATATCCCCCACCTTGGGTACCAAATTTAGCACAATGGCCACCTTTACTTTCCTCTGGCAATGCAATTCATTCCCATCTTAAACCCTTTGCCCTTGCTGTTCCCTCTCTCTGGAGTGTTTTTTCTCGGGATCTTCCCATTCCTCCTGTTATTCTCATCTCAGCTACTATGTCATCTCCTTGGTGAGGCCTTTGACGACCTTGTCAATCGAAGTAACTCTTCTTCCCTCCTACAGTCAATTTCCATCTCTTAGCCTTTGCAGCTCTACGGCTATGTGAATTATCTTCCCAGACCAGTAGGTACCAATTCCCGGATTCCCCATTTCTCCTGGACACAGTAACACTCTGGCAGCCAGCCCACTTAAGCCCTCCCAAAATAACCTTCTGATGTACCAAAGAATGGTATAAAAGCCATGTCTAGTAGGAGCCCAGGCAATCAGAGTGGGAAACCCTGGCTGTCTTCCTTCCCAGTGTCTATATTGGAGACTAATATGCTTTTCTCCCAGCAAACCTGAGGAAGCCACAGTTGTGCCACGTCCAGGATGGGTATTCAAGCCAAACAGGTAAAGGCCTAGTCATGACAGCCTTCTGTCTCTGGCACTCCTGCTAACCAGCCACTCACTCCAAGTTTAGAACTATGGTGTTGACCAAATGTCTCCCCAGCTTGATTCTCAGAGTAAGCTCTCTGAGCAGAGAAGCCATACTGTATAGTAGAGAGGATGCAGGGTTAAATAAGCTAGATTAACCCTCTTCTGTAAAATAGCTCAATTGATGGGTTTTGTTGAGAATTTGAAAATAATGTTTATAACACACAAAATGCAGTCCCCAGAATCAGATAGAAGTTTGATAAATGGCCATTACTATAACTAAATAAGATTTACTATTTACCCTTTGAATGTATACATTTCAGTGGCGGATCAGTCTTTGTATCTAGATCTCAAAGACCTAGAGACACCCTAGCTTCCCTCCACCCCACTTCAGACTTGAGACAACTTCAGACCAGACACTTTCCTGCTTTCCAGAGAGGTCACCCACTGTTCTGCCTCATAGAACTGTATGTGGATGAGGGATATAAAAAGAAGGGCAGTTAGTAAGCAGATTATAAAACAAAACTTGTAAAAATATTTCTATCATCCCTTACCAAGGTAGATGGATCATTACTTGTAAATTTTAGGTAATGGACCTACAACTTGGAAGTGAAGGAAAAAATTCTTTATTCTCTTGGGGTCACAGTTCTGGCTAAGGATGAATAGGACTTGAAAACCATAAAACAGCAGATTCTGGAATCTTAGTCCAGAGACAGTGAGTTCATAGTTCTGGAGAGAAACCCAGATATGGGTATATTTCACATTTTCCCTGCTGACACATATGGGTATTTAAAGTATAAATCACTACAGATCTATTCTCAGAACATTTAGGAGTAAGGGCTTGGAAAGCACCTGAAAAATGACAGCAGTTGCTCAAGAGGATAGATTTTGCACACTCTCTCCTTTTTGTTTCCATACATTTCATTACAACACTGTTTATAAGCTACATTTAGAGAATATTATAATTGTTGTTTATAGAAAAAACAAAGCCTTCTGAATGTACACCAGGTAGCAAGAGAGATGGTGCCTGGACAGAAATGGCGAGGGAGAGGTGATGGATATAGACAAAGAAATGGCATCCCAAGGGAGTCTTCAATCCTGCTACCATGGCCTCCAGCTCTGCCCAGTTGGAGAGCACAGCCAAGCATTCATCCTGGTACCTGTTGAGGAAGTGCCATGGGGTGTGGATTCTGCAAGGGCAAGTGTGTTCCTCATTGACACAGGCACTGAGAAGTCTAGATGAGGCGGAATTTAGGGATGACTACTCACTGCTTCTCCTTCTGGAACTCCCATCTCATTTAAGCTGCCTACTAAGCAAAATCAACGTTTTTTATTAAGGTGAGGATATGAAAAAATTAGAACCCTCATACATTGGTGGGAGTGTGAAATGGTTTAGCCCCCATGGAAAACATTTTGGCAGTTCCTCAAAAAGTTAAATAGGAGTTACCACGTGACCCAGGAATACACCCAAAAGAATTTGAAAACATGTACTCAAAGGAGTACGTATACAAGAACGTTGGTAGCAACACTTGATAACAGCCAGAAGGTGGAAACAGATCAAAAGTCCTTCAGTGGATGAATGAACAAACAAAACTGGGGTATACACATGCAATAGAATGTATGTATGTAAATACAAATTTAGGCATAAAAAGAAATGAAGTACTAATACATGTTACAACATAAACGAACTTCAAAAACATGCTAAGTGAACAAAGCCAGACACAAAGGTCACATCTTTATAATTCCATTTATATGAAATATTCTAAATAGGTAAATCCATAGAGACAGAATGCATGCAGATTGATGATTTTCAGGGAATGGGTAATGCAGAGAATGGGGAGAAAACAATTAAAGATAAAGGGTAAGGGGTTTTACTTTGGAATGATGTAAGTATTTTAGAACTAGATAGGAATGGTGGTTGCAATGCAAATACTGTGAAGAAAAAAACTTTTAATTTTAAAAAACAAATGCAAGTCCACATCACTGTAATGGCTGTGGGGAAGAAACAGGATGAAAATACAAAACCTTATAGCAAGTATGAATTGCAAGATATTTGATTGATTAATTTGGCTATTATAAATATAATGATAATTTGTAAAGAATCAGTATTTAGTTTACAAACAAAACTGTTAACTTTTCTGTAGAGTTAACATGCAATTTAAAATGTTTTTGCAGGTTTCTGGACAAAATTGTACTCACTCTCTCACCTCTGAATCCTGTATTTGACAAAACAAGAGGTTACCAAACCCAGAAGATGGCTCAGTAAGGATGGGAAACATGTCGGGGGAGAGGGATATTTTTATGCCTATTTTACAAGGATAAAAACAACTGCCATTCGAGAGAAGTTATGTGATTTTCGAAGTATCCATCACCAGAAAAAGTTCACTAAAAATTTCAACTTTGGTTTTTCCAAATCTGGAATCCATTCTCCTACCACAAGAATTTTCTAAAATGGTAGAAGACTAGTATTTTACCTATAACACTACTAACCTAGAAGAACTGACTAAAGACAGAATGGATTTAACTAGGATGAAAAAATAAATATCCTCTCTTTTAAACATTAAATATAAAACAAAAGGAAATCATATATGCCTATCTTTTCCAGAGTGAACTCCATTCACAATTTAGAGATCCATTATACAGGCTGGGAGAGTTTATCAAACTTTTTATTTTTTTTAATATTTATGTATGTATGTATGTATGTATGTATTTATTTATTTTAAATATATGAAATTTATTGTCAAATTGGTTTCCATACAACACCCAGTGCTCATCCCAAAAGATGCCCTCTTCAATACCCATCACCCACCTTCCCCTCCCTCCCACTCCCCCCCCCCCCAATCAGCCCTGAGCCATAGAAGATCCATAATAAAATCCTCCCCTTCCAAGATAAGGCTTGGGCCAGTCGTCATCTCTCAGATTTACCCTACAGGAGATGTATACTCTTGGCCTAAATGAACGCATCTTGGCTTAGCCCAGAGAGTATTATAGTAATTAAGACCTTTTAAGATGTTGATATAGTTTGCATATAAGTCTACTAAGATCAATGCTTCTTAGCCATTCCAGTTTATGGATTACTTTTCTAACATTACAAAATTATGTGGATGCTTTCCAGGCACACATCATAGTAACTATTCTCTTGGTAATCATTGCTGACAATATATATGAAAGAATGACTTTAGAAACACTTCAAAGTAAATTCCTATCTTATTGATCACAAAGTTACACAACTGTTATCGGAGATTATTCAGTCTGCAAACAAAACTACAAGAGCATTAACTCTGAGAGTCCATGGCCTACTGATTAGAAAACACTAAACTAGATTCCCAACTTGGGTCTGAGCCTCTGGACCCTGGGCCACATTATGGCTTTCACGGGCCCTGAGCAATTTTGCCTTTGTGGATCCTTTCTCTATAAAAAATGTTAAATTTATATTTTATAATTGAAATGTTATACAGAAAAATATATTAATATTATATGTTAAAATATTTTCTTTGACCTAAATGTTCATTTTTTCCTTCTTATTTTAAAAGAAATAAAAACATGTTCATTGTGGGTCCTCAGCACTTTCCCTAATAGAGAAGCCAGCAATGCCCAGGTGTAAGCACTTCAAGGTGGTGTATATACAAAGTACTCACTAATTATTCAGTTGTTTGTTCATCAATAACTCAAATGATAGTGCTATTTTTCTCCTATCTTCAATCTGTGGTCTAAAAGGACTTCTTTGCAGTATTTGAAATGCAAGTTTGAGACAGCAAAATTCTCTCATTCATTCCCATCCTGTCAGATGTCTCCCACGATTCCTTAGGCGTACTGCTTCCAAACCATAATTCAACAGGATAAAAAACAGGATGAAAAATTCAAGAAGAGAATTTCCAACTTTCAGATAGAGTATTATATGGCCATGTTCATTTGCAGTCCTTTGAGACCAGCTAGTGCTATACCCTTTGGTCTAACGTGTATCCTATATAAATCCACAGAGGAATTCTTGTCATAGGGCATCCATATATGCATTTTTGACTTAAGAAAAGTGTCTCTAGAAGTAGGGGAAGGAGGGTTGGAATGTGAACTGCTGAGAAGCAGGAGACCAATGAGGAGCAGAAGAGGATGATGTAGCTGTGGAGATGTCCAGGCATCGCCAGGGCAAGCTCAGCAGGACATGGTACAAACCGAGCAGAAGGTGAGGTGGTGGTGGGGAGGGGGAGGAATCAGCCTGGGATGGTGCCCGAGCACCAGTTAGCCATTTATAACCATGCAACTTCAAATTCACCCCAAGCCTGCTCTGTGAAATGGACCTGGGCCCTTTAAGTATTTTTCCTTTGCCGATTGGCACAATGTTAAGCTTTGTCAGTAGAGGGCACAGGAGGAAAGGATTTTGCTTCCCTGTTCTGATGAAATGTGTGTGTGTGTTCATACGTGTCTTTTCCCAGCACCTGCTCCTGTGTCATGCACAGCTTCCCCATGGCTGGTGGCCAGCAGCCAGCAGCTTCCCCAGTTATCCCCTTCAGAAGGTTTGGCAGAATGCCTCTGGTGAGACACCTCCCTGTCAACAGCTCTCCTTGGCACATTAGAGGGCTGATTTCTGGCAAGTTCCACCAGCACTGCACCACAATGATTTCTCTGCCATCCAGTGAACTGGCCATGCCCAGTTCCACATAGTCTGGGTCTCATGCTAAAAGAGGTGGGGACTTCTTTGTGCACTCTGTGTCAGCCCTGGGGACAGTGGCTGCTTCTTATATCTGCTATAGCAATTCTTTTTTCTTTTTCCAAGACTATCTTTTGATACTTCTATTCCTTTTTCTAGTTAATAGTTTTTATATTAAACCTACCCATCCCTGTGTTGTTTCTCTTTCCTGATTGGGCCCAAACTAATATACTTGGTTTTTAAATTCGTAAGGATTGTGATATTATTAATAAATGGGAAAAGAAGGAAAAGAAGAGGTTTAGAAGGAAAATAATTTGCTCTGTTTTGTACAGATTTAAGTAAGGCTTTTGACAGACATTCAGGACATAGTCAAGAACAGCGTTTTACATTATTTGGTGCTTTTCCAAAATACCTAAGTCCTAACGCCACCCACTGAGATGTCTGAGATGGAGTACTAGCTTAGGGCACAGACACCTGTATTTTTTTTAAATTTCTACAGATGATTCTTATTTGCAATTACCGTACTTGGCTGTATAGGATTCTGATTAAGAAAACGGTTTTGTAGTTAGATTAATCTGGATTTAAATCTCAGCTTCCCTTTTATTAGCAGTGACTGAACAATGATGAGCCTCTTCTGCAAAATGTGGCTAGTACTATTTAGCTACTTAAATTGTAATGATTAAGTTAGATGACATTTAATTAGCAGGGTTTTGAGCATATTATAATATTTTAGTAAATGGCAGGAGTGATTATTCTTCTGATATTCTGAATCTGCTTTACTTTTTTAAAGTAGGCTCCATGCCCAATGTGGGGCTTGAACTCACAACCCTGAGATTTAGAGTTGCATGCTCCATTGACTGAGCCAGCCAGGCGCCCCATGAATCTGCTTTATTTTTTTCTACATTCCACTTACCTACACCTAATATACCATACATTTTTGTTCTTATTCTACAACTCACCTCTCTGGAAAGTAAACTCCAAGAAGGTGGGAAATTTGTTCTAATCATAGTTGCTTCCTAAACCAATGTAGGTACCCAACAAATATTATTTGTGTCAATAAATGATGTAAACCTGATCAGGAACATCTTATTCAGGGACTAGAATCAGCTGCCCTGAAAGAGCAAGAGGGAAGTGAATTTAAAACATAGCCTGTATTTCCAGAAGCTGGTTCTTTGAAAGAATGAACAAAATTCATACACCCCTAGCCAGATAAAAAAGAAAAAGGAAAAGACCCCAATAAATAAAATCAAGAATGAAAGAGGGGAGATCACAACCAACACAGCAGAAATAAAAATAATAAGAGAATATTATGAGCAATTATATGCCAAGAAAATGGGCAATCTGGAAGAAATGGACAAATTCCTAGAAACATATAAACTACTAAAACTGAAACAGGAAGAAACAGAATATTTGAACAGACCCATAATCAGTAAAGAAATTAGTAATCAAAAATCTCCCAAAAAACAAGAGTCCAGGGCCAGATGGCTTTCTAGGGGAATTCTACCAAACATTTAAGGAAAAGTTAACACCTATTTTCTTGAAGCTGTTCCAAAAAATAGAAATGAAAGGAAAACTTCTTTCTATGAAGCCAGCATTACCTTGATTCCAAAACCAGACAAAGACCCCACTAAAAAGGAGAACGATAGACGAATTTCCCTGATGAAATGGATGCAAAAATCCTCAAGATATTAGCCAACTGGATCTAACAATACATTAAAAAAATTATTCACCACGACAAAGCAGGATTTATACCTGGGATGCAGGGCTGGTTCAATATCCACAAAATAATCAATGTGATTCATCACATCAATAAAAGAAAGGACAAGAACCATATGATCCTCTCAATAGATGCAGAGAAAGCATTTGACGAAATACAGCATCCTTTCCTGATAAAAACCCTTAAAAAAGTAGGGACAGAAGTATCATACCTTGAGATCATAAAAGCCATATACGAAAGACCCAATGCTAATATCTTCCTCAATGGGGAAAAACTGAGACCTTTCCCCCATAAGGTCAGGAACAAGACAGGGATGTCCACTCTTGTCACTGTTACTCAACATAGTATTGGAAGTCTTAGCCTCAATAATCAGACAACAGAAAGAAATAAAAGGCATCCAAATCAGTCAGGAGGAGGTCAAACTTTCACTCTTCATAGATGACATGATACTCTATATGGAAAACCCAAAAGATTCCACCAAAAACTGCTAGAATTGATCCATGAATTCAGCAAAGTGGCAGGATATAAATCAATGCACAGAAATTGGTTGCATTCCTATACACCAACAATGAAGCAACAGAAAGAGAAATCAAAGAATCAATCCCATTTACAATTATACCAAAAACCATGAAATACCTAGGAATAAATCTAACCAAAGAGGTGAAAAATCTATACACTGAAAACTATAGAAAGCTTAGGAAAGAAATTGAAGAAGACACACACAAACAATGGAAAAATATTCCATGCTCCTGGATTGGAAGAACAAACATTGCTAAAATGTCAACACTACCCAAAGCAATCTACATATTCAATGCATCCCTATCAAAATAACACTAGCATTCCTCCCAGAGCTAGAACGAACAATCCTAAAATTTGTATGGAGCCAGAAAAGACTCCGAATAGCCAAAGCAATCTTGAAAAAGAAAACCCAAACAGGAGGATCAAAATCCCGACTTCAAGCTGTATTACAAAGCTGTCATCATCAAGACAGTATGGTACTGGCACAAGAACAGACACTCAGATCAATGGAACAGAATAGAGGACCCATAAATGGACCCACAAACGTATGGCCAACTAATTTTGACAAAGCAAGAAAGAATACGTGATGGAATACAGTCTCTTCAAGCGGTGCTGGGAAAACTGGACAGCAACATGCAGAAAAATGAGTATCTGGACCACTTTCTTACACCATATACAAAAATAAACTCAGAGTGGATGAAGCACCTAAATGTGAGACAGGAAGCCATCAAAATCCTCGAGGAGAAAGCAAGCAAAAACCTCTCTGACCTTGGCTGCAGCAACTTGTTACGCAACATGTCTCCGGAGGCAAGGGAAACAAATGCAAAAATGAACTATTCAGACCTCATCAAAATAAAAAGCTTCTGCACAGAGAAAGAAACAATCAGCAAAACAAAAAGGCAACAACCAGAATGGGAGAAGATATTTGCAAATGACATATCAGATAAAGGGTTAGTCCAAAATCTATAAAGAACGTATCAAACTCAACACCCAAAAAACAAATAATCCAGTGAAGAAATGGGCAAAAGACATGAATACACACTTCTCTAAAGACGATATCCAGATGGCCAACCGACACATGAATAAATGCTCCACATCACTCATCATCAGGGAACTACAAATCAAAACCACCATGAGATATCACCTCACACCTGTCAGAATGGCTAACATTAACAACTCAAGCAACAACAGATGTTGGCGAAGATGCGGAGAAACAGGATCTCTTGCACTGCTGGTGGGAATGCAAGCTGGTGCAGCCACTCTGGAAAACAGTATGGAGGTTCCTCAAAAAAATTAAAAATAGAGCTACCCTATGACCCAGCAATTACACTACTAGGTTTTTATCCAAGGGATACAGGTATGCTGTTTTTTTTTTCAACGTTTTTTTTTTTTTTTTTTTTATTTATTTTTGGGACAGAGAGAGACAGAACATGAACGGGGGAGGGGCAGAGAGAGAGGGAGACACAGAATCGGAAACAGGCTCCAGGCTCCGAGCCATCAGCCCAGAGCCTGACGCGGGGCTCGAACTCACGGACCGCGAGATCGTGACCTGGCTGAAGTCGGACGCTTAACCGACTGCGCCACCCAGGCGCCCCAGGTATGCTGTTTTGAAGGGGCACATGCACCCCAGTGTTTATAGCAGCATTATCAACAATAGCCAAAGTATGGTAAGAGCCCAGATGTCCATCAATGGATGAATGGATAAAGATGTAGTATATATGTGTGTATATACTATATATACATATATATATACATATATATGTATATATATGTATATATATATATATACATATATATGTATATATGTATATATATATATATATACATATATATATACATACACACACACACGCACACACAATGGAGTATTATTCGGCAATCAAAAAGAATGAAATCTTGCCATTTGCAACTATGTGGACTGAGCTAGAGGGTATTATGCTAAGCAAAATTAGTCAGAGAAAGACAAATATCCTATGCCTTCATTCATATGAGGACTTTAAGAGACAAAATAGATGAACATAAGGGAAGGGAAGCAAAAATGATATAAAAATAGGGAAGGGACAAAAACATAAGAGACTCTTAAATATGGAGAACATACAGAGGGTTACTGGAGGGATTGTGGGAGGGTGAGGGGCTAAATGGGTAAGAGGCATTAAGGAATCTACTCCTGAAATCATTGTTGCACTATATGCTAACTAACTTGGATGTAAAATAAAAAAATAAATAAAAATAAAAATTAATTAAAAAAATAATAAAGTCCTGTATAGCTCCCCCCCCCCACACCGCCACAAAGAAAACATAGCCTGTATTTGAAAAGTAGGAGGAAGATTAGCAAAGACATTGTAGGGAAAAAAGAAATTGTGTACCCTTTTAGTTTCTTTTAATAAGATCTGTGAATTAAACTGATAAAGGATGGAAAAGAAGAAAGGGCATACAAACAGAAGAAAGGGCATACAAATTCTGTCTGATGTTGATTTTTACACTTACACAGAGGCCTTCATAAAAAATGAGTGAAGACCCAAAGAAACATTTAGACCTGAGCTCTCATATTCCATTTCAACAAAGGGTGATAAATTCTATAGACCTAAATATGTGGGGGACACTAATGGAAGATAAGGATTACTTAGTAAAGGTTTGTTTATTCAGACTCTACCTCCAGTGGTAAAGTCTATTCTTCTCTCCTTGATATGAAAGAGGGAGACATCTTCATTAAGGGATATTTCTGCTCTGTTTTTAGGCAGGTAGAAGAAAGGTAAAAAGCTCTCTGATCTCTGCTCTTTCTCAATCATCTTCAGCTCAAAATAACCATTATGCCAAAGTGGCATATTCTGATCCTCTTCAACATGAAAGGAGGACAAGTCAGAGAGGCAAGAAGAAAATCAGGAGAGGGTAGAGCAAGAAGCCAAAGAAATAACATGATAGAACAACCAGGGGGCTGGTTACCATCTTTAAGGAGTATTGGGAGTAAAAGGTGACCCGTGGATTTGGCAATAAGGAAGTCACTGATGACCTGACCTGCTGTAGTAGAGGCAGTACCTCTGAAATCCTGGAGCTCAGAATGCCTGATTAGTAAAATCACAATGTAATTCTAACAAGCACAACATTGTCAAAATTAAGTGAGAAGAAAAGATATCACTCTAGTTCACTGATGGTCTTTAAGTATATAAAGGAAGATGAAATGGTGAACATGGAAACTATGAATCTGCTCAAAGAAACAAAATTTATTTGTACAGCATAATCCTAGGCTTCTGAGGACTCTGAGTTACCAACTCAGGTGTCCAAACCCTCTGAATATCAATGCTCTAAAAATAGTTACCTCTATGTGTGATCAGTTGAAACCATTAACGATTAAAATACCAAGTTCTTTTTTTTTTTTAACGTTTATTTATTTTTGAGACACAGAGAGACAGAGCATGAACGGGGGAGGGTCAGAGAGAGAGAGAGGGAGACACAGAATCTGAAACAGGCTCCAGGCTCTGAGCTGTCAGCACAAAGCCTGACATGGGGCTTGAACTCACAAACTGTGAGATCATGACCTGAGCTGAAGTCGGACGCTTAACCGACTGAGCCACCCAGGCGCCCCCAAAATAACAAGTTCTTAAGTCATCAAGCTCATTGCTTAAAATGCAATGTCACAACTTTATATAATTTGTCTTCTTGTGTACTTTTACAACTGGGAAAGAATTCTTGTCCGAAAGAGTAGAAATATTTTTTACTTTTAAAAGTGTATGTTTGATTCTGTTTTAACTCAGGCCATTATGAGTTTGATCACCATGAGTCTATCTATCTAGATCTTACCACTTCTGGGAATGTTGGAAAACTTCACTTGTGGGTGGAAAAGCTGAGGTTCAAAGCCCAGCCTGACATGACTGGAAAATAAAATATTCCCATGAGATTATCTGATGGTGAGGCTGTCCACCTGCCTAGTCACCTCCCCTATATTTTGTCATTCCCTTTAAACAGGAAAAGACAATAAAACATATGATAGCAGTGATACAGACTGAGGAAGTAAACACAGCATGCAAATGCTTTTCTTCCTCAAAGTTCACTGGGCAAGAACTGGAAAAACACAGATGATAGCCTACTGTGAGGTTATAGTCAAAGTCAGGCTTAGAGGATAGACCATGTGAAAAGTGAGAGTTGCTCGTTAAAGGCAGAGGTAACAATGCAACAAGAACCTTCAGGGAGGGCAGATGAAGAAATAAGATGGCAGTTATAATGCAGTATCCAGGACAAGGGGTTGATCTCTAAGAAGATGGCCTGTTCTTTCAGAATAGGAAAGAAGAGGTAAGAATGGGTACAGTTATAAGTAAGCCTAGAGAAGAGTAAAAGAGAAGTTGGAAGAGCTTGCACCTCAAAGACTCCATTTTTTTCCCTAAGAAATATGCTAAGAGTGAGAGGGTTGAGGGAGGGGCTTACAAATATTGGAAAGGCTGGAAATGATTCATTTTTAGTGGTGCAAATACTTGCCAGCCTGGATCAGAAGTGAAGAAAGCAGGTAACTTGTTAATACAGATTAGTTTGGTCCAAAGTATAGCAAAGATAGAAGGATAAAAAGCTAAGGGAAATAAGACTTTTGGCGAAAGAGTCATTAATATGATGGAATGTAGATTTGGGGCTGAGAAGGGAAATATGTTAACCATAAAGAGATTTGCAGAGAAGGAGAATATGGAGGGGCAGAAAAAGTAGACAAATTTAAAAACTAGCAATATTAGGGGTGATAAGGCAATAAATGTATATAAAAATGGAGGATGATGGTGGAAGCATGGATTATAACATTAAAGGGATCCATGGAGCCAATGCTAGGTTCTCATATCAGTGAGTCAATCAAACTTCCCAGAAGATGGGGCAGTAGGAGGAACTCAAGTTCACCTCTTTCCCTGGTTATTCCTAGACAACACTGGTATCATTGTAAATAACCCAGAGAATGACCCGAAGACTGGCACTACAGACTGCCCACAGCTAAATGTAGAGAAGAGGCAGAGACACTATCAGGAAACAATCTGACCTACAAGAGTATCTTCGGAAGGTACAGTACGGATGTGGAGAAGGGAGAGGAATAGATCCCACACCAGACATTCCAAGCATGGGGGATCTGCATGGGGAAGAGGAGTCCCCATAATATTTGGCTTTGAAAACAAAAGGGGCTTAACTTCCTGAGTTCTTACATTAAGTGCGGTTTAAAACCTGGAACTTTAAAAATCAGTAGGCTCAGTTCTGGGAGAGCCTGAAGGTGACAGAAAATTGAGTCCCATTCCTTAAAGAGACAGCATAACAAACAGCCCCACTGAGATACAGAGTAGAAGTAGCAGTTTGAAAAACATCTGGGGTATATGGGAAAAGAAAACAGTTACATACAAAGGAAACCCCATAGGGCAATCAGCTGATTTTTCAGCAGAAACTCTGCATACCAGAGGGAGTGGCATAATATAATCAGAGTGATGAAAGGGAAAATCTGCAACCAAGAATACTCTAACCAGTAAGGCTATCATTCAGAATAGAAAAAGAGATAAAGACTCTCCAGACAAACAAAAGTTAAAAAAAACTCATCACCATGAAGCCAGACATACAAGAAATGTTAAAGGGTACTCTTTGAATGGAAAGAAAAAACCATAAGCAGGAATAAGAAAATAGGAAGCACAAAAGCAGAAAAACTAAGTATATCTATAAAACTCAGTGAAGAGGGGTGCCTGGGTGGCTCAGTCGGTTAAGTATCTGACTTTGGCTCAGATTATCATTTCACAATTTGGAAATTTGAGCCCTGCGTTGGGCTCTGCACTGACAACTTGGAGCCTCGACCCTGTTTTGGATTCTCTGTCTCCCTCTCTTTCTGACCCTCCCCACTTGTGCTCTCTCTCTCTCTCTCTCTCTCTCTCTGTCTCTCAAAAATAAAATAAACATTAAAAAAAAGTCAGTGAAGGGGTGCCTAGATGGCTCAGTCGGTTAAGCATCCAGCTCTAGGTTTCAGCTCAGGTCATGATCACGGTTTCATAAGTTCGAGCCCCGCATCCAGTTCTGCTCTCACAGCATGGAGCCTGCTTGGGATTCTCCATCTTCATCTCTCTCTGCCCCTCACCCATGCATGCTGTCTCTCTCAAAATAAATAAACTTTAAAAAATTACTAAAATCAGTGAAGAGATTCATGAAATAAAAGGATCTAAAGTATGATATCATATACCTAAAATACAAGTACAAGAGGAGTAAAAATTTAGTGCTTTTAGATTGGGTTCAAACTTAAGTGATCATCAACTTAATATAGACTCCTATATGCATAAAATTTATGTATACACCTAATGATAGTCACAAATAAAAAGTCAGTAATAGATATGCAAAAAATAATGAGAAAGGAATCCTAATATATCAGTAAAGAATGCCAGCAAACTGTGGGAGAAGAGAGCAACGAAGAAAAAGAGAAGAACTACACAAACAATAACAACAAGTAACTAAATAACACTAAGTATATACCAAACAAGGAATGGGTCAATCAACAAATCAAGGAGAAAATCAAAAATTGCTTAGAGGCAGTGAAAATGATAACACAACAGTCCAAAATCTTTGGGATGCAGCAAAAGCTGTTCTAAAAGGGAAGTTTATAGTAATACAGGCCTACCTCAAGAAGCAAGAAAAGTCTCAAATATACAATCTAACCTTACACCTAAAGGAGTTAGAAAAAGAACAACAAACTAAACCCCAAACAGTATAAAGAAGGAAATATTAAAAATTAGAGCAAATATAAATGAAATAAAAACTAAAAGAACAGTAGCACAAATCAATGACACCAGGAGCTGATTCCGTGAAACAGATCAACAAAATTGATAAACCTTTAGCTAGACTCCTAAAGAAAGAGGATGCCAATAAAATCAGGAAAAAAATGAAAGAAAAGAAATAACAACTGGCAAGACAGAAATACAAAGAATTATAAGAGAATATTATGAAAAATTATATGCTAACAAATTGAACAACCTAGAAGAATGTGTGAATTCCTAGAAACCTATAACCTCCCAAAATTGAATCAGGAAGAAATAGAAAACTGGAACAGACAAAGTATCAGCAATGATGATGTATTAGTAATCAAAAAATTCCCAAGAAACAAAATTCCAGGACCAGGTGGCTTCACAGGTAAATTCTACCAAACATTTAAAGAAGAGTTAATACCTATTCTTCTCAAATTATTCCAAAAAATAAGAGAGTAAGGCAAATTTCCAAATTCATTCCATGAAGCCTGCATTACCCTGACACCAAAACTAGATAAAGACATTACACAAAAAGGGAACTACAGGCCAGTATCTCTGATGAACATAGATATAAAAATACTATCAAACTGAATCCAACAATGCATTAAAAAAATTATTCGTGACAATAAAGTAGAATTTATTCCTGGGATACAAGGATAGTTCAATATTCGCAAATCAATCAACATGACACATCATATCAATAACAGAAAGGATTAAAACCGTGTGATCATATAAACAGATGTAGAAAAAGCATTTGACCAAGTACAACATCGATTCATGATAAAAACCTCAACAAAGTAGGTGTAGAGGGAATGTACCTTAACATAATAAAGCGCTTATATGAAAAACCCACAGTTAATATCATATTCCATAGAGAAGAACTGAGAGCTTTCCCCCTAATATCAGGAACAAGGATGACCTTGCTTACCACTTTTATTCAACACAGTACTGGAAGTTCTAGCCACAGAAATCAGACAACAAAAAGAAATAAAAGGCATCCAAATTGCTAAAGAAGAAGTAAGATTTCCACTACTTGCAGATGACATGATAATCTATACAGAGAACCCTAAAGACTCCACCAAGAAACTGCTAGAACTGATGAATGAATTCAGTAAGGTCATAGGATACAAAACCAATGTACAGAAATCCATTGCCTTTCCAGACACTAATAATGAAGCAACAGGAATAGAAATTAAGAAAATGATCCCATTTATAATTGCATTAAAAATTATAAAACACCTAGGAATAAGCTTAACAAAGGAGATGAAAGACCTATAGTTTGTAAACTATAAAACACTGACGAAAGAAATTGAAGATGACACAAATGGTTATCCCATGCTCACAGATTGGAAGAACAAATATCATTAAAATGCCCATTCTGCCGAAAGCAATCCATACATTTAAGGCAATCCCTATCAAACTACCAACAGCAGTTTTCACAGAACTGGAACAAATAATCCTAAAATTTGTTTTGAACCACAAAAGACTCCATGTAGCCAAAACAATCTGGAAGAAGAAGAATAAAACTGGAGGTATTCCAATTCCAGATTTTCAATTATACTACAAAATTGTAGTAATCAAAACTGTATGGTACTGGCACAAATATAGACACATATATCAGTAAAATAGAATAGAAATCCCAGAAACAAAACCCCTAATTATATGGGCAATTAGTCTTCAACAAAAGAGGCAAGAATATTTAATGGGAAAGACATCTCTCCAACAAAGGGTGCTGGGAAAACTGGACAGCAACATGCAAAAGAATGAACTTGGACCACTTTCTTACACCATACACAAAAATAAACTCAAAATGGATTAAACACTTAAATGTGCAACCTGAAACCATAAAAATCCTAGAAGAGAGTACAAGCAGTAATTTTTCTGACATAGGCTGTAACATGATCTTTTTCTTTATATGTCTCCTGAGGCAGGGGAAGCAAAAGCAGAAGTATACCTTTGGGACTGCATCGAAATAAAAAGCTTCTGCACAGCGAAGGAAACAATCAACAAAACAAAAAGGCAACCTACTTAATGGGAGAAGATAGTTGCCAATGACATATCTAAAAAGGTCTAGTATCCAAAATATATGTAAAGAAGTATACAACCCAACACCAAAACAAAAACAAAAACAAAAACCACAAATAATCTGATTAAAAGTGGGCAGAAGACATGAGCAGATATTTCTCCAAAGAAGACATCCAGATGGACAGCATAAACTTGAAAAGATACTAAACATCACTCATCATCAGGGAAATGTAAATTAAAACTATCATACGATATCACCTCACACCTGGCAGAATGGCTAAAAGCAGAAACACAAGAAACAACAAGTGTTGGTAAGTATATGGAGAAAAAAGAATCCTTGTGCATTGTTGGTAGAAATGCAAACTGGTGCGGCCATTATGGGAGACAGTATGGAGGTTACTCAAAAAATTAAAAATAAAACTATGCTACAATCCATTAATTACACTACTGGTATTCACCCCCAAAATAAAAAAAAATTCAAAAGGATATAATGCACCCCTAGGTTTATTACAACATTATTTACAATAGCCAAATTATGGAAGCAGCCCAAGCATCCATCAATAGATGAATGAATGAAGTGTGGTGTGTACACACACACACACACACACACACACACACACACACACTGATATATTAGCCATTAAAAGAATGAAATCTTGACGTTTACAATGACATGGATAGAGCTATAGAGTGTAATGCTAAGCAAAATAAGTCAGTCAGAGAAAGACAAATGGCATATAATTTCACTCATATGTGGAATTTAAGAAAGAAAACAAATGAACAAATGGGAAAAAAAGAGACAAACCAAGAAACAGACTCTTCACGTTAGAGAACAAACTGGTGGTTACCAGAGGGGAGGTGGGTGGGGGGATGGGTGGAATAGGTGAAGGGGATTAAGTACTCTTAGGTACACTTGATAAGTACACTTATCATGATGAGCATTGCATAATGTATAGAATCGTTGATTTAGTATACTGTGAACCTGAAACTAAGATTGTATGTTAACTATACTGGAATTAAAATTAAAAAAAAAAAAACTCATGAAAATAAATAAGCTACAGACTGGGAAAAAGTAATGATGGAAATGGGCATGTTAAGCTAGTTATGTGAGTCAGGCTCTCAGAAAAGACCTGCAGTTCTGAATCACTGAGGAATTTTCGCTGCTAGTTTCTCACTTCCCCCAGAGAAGAAGGAGGGACTGCCTTTTTCTACCATTTAGTAATTGCCTAGCTTAATCTTCTGCAAATGTCAGTATCTTTTGTATTTGTTTCTATCTCTTTTGAGGATACTCATTCATTCAACAACTACTTATTCAGACCCCACCATGTGTCCAGAACTGTTCTGAGCCTTGGGGACACAATGAACATAACACATGAAAAGCTCTGCCCACTGGAGCCAACATGCTAATGAGGAAATTATCACCTATTCTGGTAGTAATTCCCCTTATCTCACCACCAGCCCCTGTTGGTTGTTAACTGTTTGACGCATTATTTGCCTTCTTTTCCTCTGACCAAATTAAACACAGTATCTGGAAAAGATTTGTTCCTTAAACATTTGTCGAACTGATGAATGACTCCAAAGGAACAGCTAGAACAGTAGAGCACTTCCAGTATGCACACAATGGGTGGAGTGGAGCTTTCTCTTTTGTCTCCAGGCAAAATTAATACCTCCCTTCCTCTGTAGTCTCAAACTTTTATTTCAGCTGCTATCCCAGCCCAACTGTAGCAAGATTTGATTTAGTTAATACATTTGCCTCCACCCCATTAGGAGTATCTTCTAATAGAGAAACTAATTGAAGTACCACTGTATTCACCAGCACTAAGAAGACTCAAATTTATTCAGTTAATGTCAATGTTGACTTTTCATTAGATTTAATTGCTAGATAACCTCTCTACCCATTGAATAGAAACTACAGCTAGGAAATTAGGGAAGACCCTGGGCTCAAGCCCCAGTCACATAGGTGACTTAGGATGTGACCATAAGAAACTTGCATTCCCTCCTGAGATTTCCATATTTGCCAAACTTTGAGTCCTAATTAATACACTGTTAAAATTCCTTCTAGCCCAAGAATTCTAAGCACTGAATAGGTGTGAGCTAGTAAAATATGGCATTCTTAAGTGGAAAAATAGTACTTGTTAATCTTAAAAAGACCAAATTTATAGAAACCCCATATTGTCTCTTTGTAAGTATTTTACTCCTTTTAAAAATTATTTTTAGTGAGGGACTTGAGGTTCAAAGATACAACCTATCCAAAATCAAAGGGTTGCTCACTGTTTATCCAACATTTGAACCCAAATCTATTTGATTCCAAGCCCAACGTATCATCCATGTAGTATGAGACTGACTTACATAGATGGTTTCACTAGGATAAAAACTGGTTTCGTCATCCCTTTTTTACTACAGGACATAATAGAAGAACAAATTGTCATGTATTAACAGTATTAAATTATCACTAAAATATTATCACTAAATATTTTTTTCCTGAGTCCTGCTCCATTCACTTACTGGAAGTTATAGGTGCTAGAGACATTTTAAAATTCTTTAAATTTTGCTATTGAGAATGAACTCAGTTCCTACTAATGAAGGGCACTTGACCTGGCATTACCTCCTTCCCCACCTAATGCCTCCACATACTCAAACACAAATCCAAATTATTATGCAAAATGATCTGCCTTTGGCCTCAGGATTTGCTGCCATGGAATAATGGTAGCTGAGGAAGTTCTCTAAGCTCTGAAACCAAAAGAAGTGTTTTTCTCTTGGGGTGCTTGCCTTAGGAGTTGACACAGAAGTCTGGCTACTCTGAAACTATCAATGCTAGACAGATTTCATGTAGAGGACACATCAAGATAGAACTGCCCAAGAAACCCCGGATATGGTTGCCCTACCTATTTGAGTCTTCCTAGCATCAACTGCCAGATATGTGAGTAAATGAACCTTCAGAGGATTTCAGCCCCAGCCTTCAAGCTGCCCCAGACAACATCACATAGAGCAAGCATGCGCAATGCACACATTGCATATTTGTGAGCAAAACAGATATTAAACTAGTAAATTTCAGGATGATTTGTTATGCAGCCATGCTAATTACAGCAATCCTTGTGCCTCTGAACAGACCCTGCTGCACTGTATCTAAGAAACTTTTTTCTAGAGTCTAAGTGCCTGAGGCACCTACATTACAAAGATATTCCCAGGCATCCAAAGTTCTGCCACTCTTATCTTGATTCCTGATCGCCTTTGGGACCCACTGATCCTTATTGCAGCTATCAGCCAGCCACACTCACTCCAGCATTTCTCCTACTTTGTCTATTTCAGAAGTCATTACCACAACATGTACATGAAAGATATTTTCTATCCAACCAACCACCCAATCTTCACTGTTCAACCTCAATGTCTATTCCAGTTTTGGAGGGCAGTTCAAATATGCTCTTATCAAATCACATAATAGTCCAGACAGATTCTCTACTGGTATACCTCCAAAATCAAATATCACTGGTTCATCTACTCAGGTTCCATGGACTCTCCAGAGAAAAACATTGCTGTGTCCAATGTAGATCTCCTTGCTTCCACCAATGCTGGGGACTACCTGATTCATCCTCTACGAATCCTTCAGGTCCCCATTACTCCTAGACCTGTTGTCATTCAGCCAGTTTAGAGACAAAACCTCTCACGTCTCTATTTGCCTTCACCTCTAAAATTTTAGAAAAAGCAATCTATACAGGTCTTTGCTTCATCATTCCTTTTTTACTGCTGAAAGTGGTACTTAGTTCAAAGGGTACAGCTAAGTAGAGAGGTGAGGTCTAGGCAAGGCTGACTGGACAGCCACCCAAACACGGCCTCAGGGAATGTGTTATTTCTTAAAGATATCACAATCTGAAATTTGGATCTTTGCTTATGCATCCAAAAATCACATTTTTCCAGAACAGAGTTGATATGATCCATAAGAAGGCTCGTGGTACTCAAAATAACTCTGATAAGTAAACTGGAATTCCAGTATCATAATTTACAGTAAGAAATCATACCTGCTTTGTGAACCAGAATGCTTGTGCCCACAAGATTTACTATTGCTTTTTTCCACTCATTTGACAGCAGAAGTCAAATTTTTATATCCTTTTACATCAATCCTAAAAGACACTTTCCCCCCAAATTTAACTTCTCCAAAATCAGAATGCATCTTACAATTAACTGTTTTACAGACACTGTCAGCCAGATGGCAGTCATGACATAGTGGATTGAAAACCTTCTGTTGATCTGGCAGTTCCTCACAAAGTTATATATAAAATTATCATTACCCAACAATTTCACTTCTAGATATATATCCAAGAGGCTCAAAAACACAATACGTGTCTACAAAATAACTGGTACGTGAATGTTCATAGCATCATTATTCATACAAATCAAAAAACTGAAAATAGACCCAGCAATTGCACTACTACGTATTTATCCAAGGGATACAGGTGTGCTGTTTCAAAAGGACACATGCACCCCAACGTTTATAGCAGCACTATCAACAATAGCCAAAGTATGGAAAGAGCCTCAATGTCCATCGATGGATGAATGGATGTGGTATATACATACAATGGAGTATTATTCGGAAATCAAAAAGAATGAAATCTTGCCATTTGCAAATATGTGGAAGGAACTCGAGGGTATTATGCTAAGTGAAATTCGTCAGAGAAAGATAAAGATCATATGACTTCACTCATATGAGGACTTTAAGAGACAAAACAGATGAACATAAGGGAAGGGAAACAAAAATAATATGAAAACAAGGAGGGGGACAAAGCTCAAGAGACTCATAAATATGGAGAACAAACAGAGGGTTACTGGAGGGGGCATGGGAGAGGGGAATGGGCTAAAAGGGTAAGGGGCATTAAGGAATCTACTCCTGAAATGATTATTGTACTATATGCTAACTAATTTGGATGCAAATTAAAAAAATAAAATTAATTTAAAAAAACCCTGAAAACAGCCACATATCCCTCAACTAATGCATGGATAAACAAATTGTGTTACATCTATGTGAGGAAATAGTATTCAGCCATAAAAAGCAATGAAGTACAGACTCATGTTACAACATAGATGAAGAGTAAAAACATGAATGAAAGAAGCCAGACACAAAAGATTATAAATTGTATGATCTCATTTACTCATTTACATGAAATGTCCAGAATAGACAAACACATAGAGACATAGACATAGTGGGTTACTGGTTGCCAGGGGTTGGGAAAAGTGGGTACTGGGAAGTGACTGGTAATGGTATTGGGGTTTCTCCTTGGGGTGATGAAAATATTCTGGAGTTAGATGGTGACAGTTGCACAATGTTGTACATTGACCAAAAAATCAGCAAACTGTGTACTTCTAGAGGGTAAAATATTATATGTGAATCTTATCATAATAAAAAGGGGGAGGTTAACAACAAAAATCTTTATTAAAAATGGGAAAAAAACAAGACTAAGAAAGTGCCATCATCAACGTGTCTGAGATTCAACGATATGCAATATGTGACAAAACACGTTTGCCAAGAGCTGCAAGGCCACTGAATGAGATGGATATTAAAGTGACCAAGGACTTCAAGGCATCACAAGTAAAGAGTAAAGGTACATCTGCCTTCATTTCTATATCAGAGGCTAGTAGACTACGGCCTTTGAGCCAAGCCTGACCCCTACTTATTTTTGTATAGCCTACAAATTAAGGGTGGTTTTTACATTTTTACATGGTTGAAAAATAACAAAAGAAGGCTAGTGTTTAATTACAAATTAAAATTATGTGAAATTCAAATTTGTATCCATAAATGAAGTTTTACAGGATCACAGCCTTGCCCATTTTGTAGGACAATGGCAGATTTAAATAGCTATGGCAAGGACTATTGGGTAAGTGATTTTGCTAATAACAGCATCCTGGGTCCAGAGCAATGCATCTTCTCCAGACAGGTGTTTCTCTGATGACTACTCCAACTTCTCCTAAACTCATTAGCCCAGTAAGTTGGGCTACAGTAACACTTTCCCATCCTGTCCAATTAAGACTGCATTGTTCCTATGTTTCCTATTGATTTTAATATTTAAACTCTTAAAGTCTAGGGGTACCTTTCTGCTGCCTGTGTAATCTCTTCCCTGAGGACAGTGAGTAGTGGACACCGTCAGTGCCCTCTCATGTTCTTCAGACCTTTTGGTGGGCTCTCCATTACTTCAACTGCTGGTAGCTGCCTCTTGGTGACTGAGAACTTTTATTTCAAAAACACAATAGGCCTTCCTGCCTAAGCTTCTGGCAGGTATAAAGTGCAGAGGAACCCCTAGTAATTCTCAACTATAACTCTTGGAAGTTGGCATATACATACTATCTAATCCCTTGAGCATGTATTTTCCATCATTTCCAAGAAGGTCCTTGTGGGATTAAGCCCTTGTCTCACACTAATATTAAGGTGGCACACTTAATATTACCTTTCATCAGTTTTCTTCCCCATTTCACTTCTCCTTGTTAGTCTCTTCTTCCAAGAGAATCCAGGTTGACTTTTCAACTAAAATCACCCCTCCTGCAGCCCTTTCATGCTCATAACCTGTGGGGAGTTGTACATATGGAGTCCCCAGAAATGTCCAATCTTTCAACAAGGGCCATGATGGGTATTGACTAGAAGAAAGTTTGCTCTCTTCCCAAGAGGGGTTAGGAACACACCTTTGCATTGAGAATATAACCAAGCTTTTCTTAGGTCTCTACTTATGCCATCAGGGGGATAGTTTCCTGTTATCTGAAGCTCTAGCTCATATTGCCTCAGTTTAGGTCCATATGTACAGCTGCCTAATGCACGTCATTGGGTTGTAGTCAATCTTTATGCATGTGTGTGTATGTAGGTATGTATATACACTTATATATATTTCAATACTATATATATTTATATATATATACACACATAGAAAGAGTATATACAAAATCCAACTCAATTATCTGTATCTCGCCCTTTTCCAACCCCTCCCTCATAAATAAATAAAAAGCCTCTTTCTCTGATATTCCTTATTCCTTTCATGGTCTCATCTTCCAACACAGGTTTCAAGTTTAGAAATACTCTTGGGGCACCTGGTTGGCTCAGTTGGTTAAATGTCCGACTCTGGCTCAGGTCATGATCTCACAGTTCTTGGGTTCGAGCCCCATGTCAGGGTCTGTGATGACAGCTCAGAGCCTGGAGCCTGCTTCTAATCCTCTATCTCCCTCTCTCTTTACCCCTCCCCACTCACGCTGTGTCTCTCTGTCTCAAAAATGAACAAACATTTTTTAAAAAAGTTTTAATAAAAAAAACACTCTTGACCATGTCCTCTCTGGCATGACCCACATCCAACTGGTTACCCAGCCTCCAGTGCTAGGGCCAGAGTTATCTTTGCATCACTGTGGCTCTTGACATCATCTTCTGCCTTTTAGCTGACCTTCTACTACTGGTGTCTCTACTGCCAAAATGATCTTTCAGAACAACAATCAACTGAATTCTGCCACTTTGCTTTGAAAATTCTTTGACTCTATTTTGCCTACAGAATAAATTTCAGTCTTCTTGTAGGTCTCCTAAGGCCCTTAACAATTGGTCCAAATCCCTTTAAGTTAGTTATTTTTCACACACATGAGTGATTCCTTTTCAGATGGATATAGGTGTTATCGAGATGAAAAAAAAATAAACTCATTTTAAAGCTTTACTGAAACTCATACTGGTTTTATTTATGTATTTTTTAATCAATGGAATACAAAAAAGTAGAGCTATTATCATGGGGAGTTGCAATTTTCTGATGTTAAAAAGGGATTCTCATACTTTTAAAGTTTGAAGCCAACTGGATTTATATTTCTAAAATACTCTTCCAACTTTCAGCACTTATTCATGCTAAGTAACTTTTTAAGGCAGGGTCATTCCAATGATAAAGACTTTGAGAACAGTGGTGTGTCAGTGGGCTGAAAAATAAGCTTAGTTTTGGATTAGTGTGTGCACGTATGTACATAGTGTAGGTGGCAGTGGGTGGTGTGAAAGAGATTAGCCCAGGGCTTATATAAATAGGGCAGGATGTTCTTCCTTTTTCACAATTCAATTAAAACAACTCTGGCTTCTTTGGTAGGCTTCAATAAGGGAAGTAGAGGAAAGTCCTATCAATGATAGCCTAATTTATAACAATTTAGTCTTCCATAATATCCTCTCATAAAAAAAGGTCTTCCACTCTACTGAAGCCACTAGTTTTTCAGGCAGCATCACCAGAACACCACCTTGTATCAGACACTATCCCATTATACAATCTGTGGTCACTGGAGGAAGCAAACCCTGGATTCAAATGTATTCGGTGTTAAATCCTTGGAACACTCTTGGATCTCTGTGAACTTGAACAAATCACTCTGAGTCTCAATTTCTTTATCTATTATATGAGTAACAGATACATTGTATGACACTGTGAGGACTTTAAGAGCAATTAAGTTGCTCTTGAAGGTATTAATGTATTTTTTTTTCTTTCTCTATTACTATTATTAAAATCACTATGCCCCTGAATACCTCATATGTTTAAAGCTTCAAACTCAGTGTCTGGAAAGACCCTTTAAGCTTATTTAGATCACTTCATTACTCTTCAGATATGGAAACCAAAAAAGATCATATAGGTTGCCTCTCATTACATCATGAAGTAGTTAGAAATATTTAGAATAACCATAAAAGCAAATGGGGGGTGGGGGAAGCTTATGAGCGTTGCTGAAAACCATCAACATCAACAGAGGTAAAAAACAAAAACAAAAACTCACAAATGTGCATGAGGGAAGGGTTTTGTTTTGCTTTGTTTTGTTTTTTCCCCAAATCTACTTGACAATGAGAATCAGAAATGAAAAAGCAAATACCAAAGATCCCCCTGCTCCTACACTTACTGTTGGGAAACAATTCTCCATAGGTTTCTCATGTTTTGCTTATCTTGCAAACAGAGGCACATACTGCCTTTGTACTCAGCAACCTTTTTGACAATTTTTGTATAGTGAATAGTCTTGGGAAATAAATACAGTGTCTCCCTCCAAAGCAAAGGGAGGTTTTGCTTACTGCCAACTATAAAAGATGCAGGTTCTCTAAGCTCAGGGTTCCTCTCTGTAATGCCACCAACTCATTGCATATGCAGCTGTCACCCAGCCCTCTTCATATTGTCCTGTGGGAACCATTACAAGAAAGCCAGTAGTCTGGCTATTGCTAATATTGTAATTCAATTCTTTGTCTCTGACCCAGGCATCTCATTTCTTCTGCCAGCATCCATGAAACTGTCAGGCTAACTTGTTAGTTTCCAAATAGTGGGGAAAAATCTCAGACCTTCCACAGTTCTTGACATTTGCTAAGTATTATTAGCTATCAAAGCTGCCTTTAAATCCTTGAAGCAGAAACCTTATATAACAAGCTCCCCTGATGGCTTCATGCAGACCACTAGCAATTGAAGCAGATTCAGAAAGAGCAATAATAACCACTTATTTAGTGTATGTCACATCTCCCCCCCCCCCACCCCTTCAATCTCTTCTAGCAGCTCTGTGCTTTAATCTCCCAGCTTCTGAGCACTTTGCTGCTAACTGCTCTCACCTGAGACCTTCAGAGGCTACCCTCAGGCACCAGAGCTACCTTGCCTGTACAGAGTATAAGAAGTAGCTGGGAGTTGACATTTCTCCCTATGAGGCTTAATGACAGACTGAAATAGGAATAGAGGAGCTCTGCTCCTTTTCTTCAAGGCCAAACTCTGGAGGCATAATTTACAATTCAGAACTTCCTGTGGGACCAGGCTAAGCCTGGGCCTTGCCCTGAAATGGCCCCTTTGGCCTAGCCTCTTTCCCTCTCCTGTCCTGCTTCCCCATTCTTACTCGTTTCTCTTTGGAACATAGCTTTAATAAATAAATGAAAGATGATTGGCCTGGGGTCTTTTTCAAAGAGAACCTGAGTAATCAAAGATAACCAGTGATTCTCAAGACTGGTTGTACATTGGATTCAACTGGGGAACTTTTTTTTTTAAGTTTATTTTTTTTTGAGAGAGAGAACATAAGTCTGGGAAAGGGGCAGAGAGGGAGGGAGGGAGGGAGAGAGAGAGAGAGAGAGAGAGAGAGAGAGAGAGAGAATGAATTCCATGCAGGTTCCTCGCTGTCAGCACAAAGCCCAATGCAGGGCTTAAACCCACAAACCATGAGATCATGACCTGAGAGGAAACCAAGAGTTGGACTCTTAACCAACTGAGCCACCCAGGCATCCCAACTGGGGAACTTTTTAAAAATTATATTATCCCAGCCTAGGACAATTAAATCAGAATCTCAGGCAGTAGGGCCAAGATATGTTTAATTATGCCCAGATGGTACTAATGTTCAGCCCTGGTTTAGGTCATTTGAGTGCCATCATCTTTAGGTAGTTTAATTTCACCATTTGCTATATTCCCAGCATTCAAACAGGCTTAGCAGAAATCCTAGCTAGGATATTGCCCAGCCCGGGAAATCTTTCAGTCTGGTGACTTGGCAGCAACATGGCCCTGCTTAGGCAGAAGAATGATTTTCCTGGGCAGTCTGGAGATGGCAAGAGCCTAGGGAAAGTTATAAACAGCTGGCAAGCAAGAGCAGGCCACTAGTACTCCCCACCACCCTGAAAAGACCACTGCCATTTATGTATGGCTCCAAATCCAGCTTACTGGGATATTTGGTGACACCACATCTATAATCAGTCCCATCTCAACAGTACCCCTTGACCCTTACCTCCAAGCTTAAAGGTGTTGTGATGGTTATATTTTATGTATCAACTTGCCTAGGCCACAATATCTAGCTGTTTGGTCAAACACTGATCTAGATGTTGCTCTGAAAGAATTTTGTAGATGTGATTAATTTCTACCATCAGCTGACTTAAGAAGATGACATGTGACAATGTGAGCTGGCCTCATTCAATTAACTGAAGACCTTAAAAGGGAAAACTGACTTTTCCTGGAGCAGAATTCCATGTCAAGAAATGTAGCATAGAGATCCTACCTAGGTTTCCAGCATGCTAACTGGCCCTACAGATTTCATACTTGTCAGCTCCATATAATCCACAAGCTAATTCTTTAGACTAAGTCTCTTTACACACACACACACACACACACACACACACACACACACACACACACACACACTCCTATTCTATTTCTCTGGAGAACCCTGACTGATAACAGGTGTAATTCACCATTCCCAGTCTCAAGGGTTCCTGGAAAATGTGATATGGCCTTCATTTTAATCACTTCCTAAGGGATATTCAACTAATTGAATTTGACCTAACCAGCTTCCTAACCTTCCACTTTCAGCTGACAAGTATATCTCCCTAATTATCTGTCCATCCAGTGCCCAAATACAGCCAGGTGTTCTGCACACTCTTTTTAGACAGGTAGCCAGTTACGTGACTTGGCTACCTATCCAGTCCCCAAGCCTAGAGCCAATCATCACCTTCTTTCACACGTAACACCATGTACCCCCAAACTACACTTTCCCCTATACCATCTCTCAGGTTTCCATTCCTTCTGGAAACACTGTCACAATCCAATGCTTAGCATACTTCCTGGCATATAGAGGTGCTGCATAAAAATCTAATGAAGGAAAGGTAATCACTTAGCAAGCTTAGAAGCAACAAGAGGACTTTTGAGAAATCTGATGGGGCCAAGGAAAGTTAGAAAGTCCATGCCAAGTGGCAGACCACTGGCATTTCAGTGGAATGCTATACTGTGAGGGTCAACTTTCTCTACCTGAGTGTACTCATTGGAGCGCAGGTCAAGATTCTATCATCTCTACCAAAGGGAGGAGGGTCTTAAATGGGAGCAGGTAAATGGCCAAGTACAACTCTATCTTGTCCTGACAATCATCCTGTCCACCTCCTGTCCCACTGTTCTAGCCTCCTCAATGCCAGCCTTATCTTTGGCCTATATACTCAAGCATCCTAGATTTTACCCTATGTTTGGCCAGTGCTCACCACTCAGTTCCATGTTCTCACAAACTGTCATATTGAGAATCTGGACTTTAGAATCAGAGATATTCATTTTTAAATCCTGGCATTATTACTTACAAGCTGGGTGACATTAAGTCTCAGCACCTTTACCTGTCAAGTGAAAACCATGTAACAACCCTGCATGACTGTTGTGGGGTGTAGATGCAATCAGAGCACGAGTGAGATCTAACAGTACATTTGGCACATAGTGGGTGTTTTTAAATGTTGGCAATTATCATTTTTGAGTGAAAGTTAATATTTGACATCCAGACATCACCACAATTATTTACAGAAAGAAAGAAAGAAAAGATCTAACACCTGGACCAGGATACCCTAGCCATACCTCCAGACATGAGGAGAATCTGAGCAGAAAACTCCCAACTACTCCCATAAGTTTCCCATGAACTCAAGGGTAAGATCAAAAACTGTTAAAATTTTCTTATATTTTGAAATTTCAATTTTCTTCATCATTTACAATCTTTAAGCTTAACTTTTTTCTTTTAATTTTTTAAGTTTATTTATTTTGAGAGAGAGAGACAGATAGACAGAATCCCAAGCAGCTCCTCACCATTAGCAGGGCTCAAACTCACAAACCGTGAGATCATCACCTGAGCCGAAACCAAGAGCCAGATGCTTAACCAACTGAGCCACCCAGGAACCCCTAAGCTTTACTTTTCTACGTGTGAAAGGAGTTGCCTTGTCAGCCTTCCATAATGGTAGCTCCCAAAAATAAGTTTTCAAGGAAAACTACAAAATTGAATTAATTCCTGTGATTCTCAGCTCTAACTACACATCATAAGAAACACCTGTCCAGCTTTACAAAACATGCTCAGACTCGCTCTCCAACCAAAAGAGTTCTACTGCTATGGGTCTGTTTGTGGCCTGGATGATCACATCTTTTGAAAGCCCCCTTCAAGACTCTGCTCACCAAGGTTGAGCACCCCTGGCCTACTCTGATTACAAATAAGTCAGAAGATATGATAAGTCAAATTGTACAGAAGATATGATGCAAAAACAGAAGCAGACCTGTGCCAACAGGGCTGTGGGCAGCCATTGGCTGTTTCAGCCATCTTTCTGCTCCCCTCCTCCATGTTCTGTTTGTCCATATATATGAGTGTAGACTGAAGTCCCCAGTCTCCTCCTTCCTGTGGGGAGCCAGTGGGGCTTCAAAGGGTGGAGACTCTACTGCTGCTTGGCAGATGCTACCTCAGATCAGAAGCCCCGAGACAGGGAGGGTGGTGGGGGGGACGAGATAGGAGGCAGATGTGTGTAGAGTGGAACAAAGGCCAGAGAAGCCCGGAGAGGGCAAGGAGTAAAGCTGTACCTATGAGCCTGGCTATCAGCGAAGCAATGTGACTGAACAGAGATATTCCCACAGACAAAACCGAGCCCCATCCCAGCTATTCAGGGAGGGGTTGCCTAGTTTCCTGCACTGAAAATAATGCTGCTTCTGTTTGGTTCATATCTCTTTTAGAGAAAATTATCGCCTAGCATTGTTTTTGTTTTCCTCTGTGTCTTATTCCTGTCCCCACTCTGCACATTATTTGGTAGGTTATTTCTCCTCCTATTCTCAAATCTAGCATCATAACACAGTAGTTGACTGACACAGATTTATCGCAGATTGGTGTTGAATTAATGAATGGTGAGCTGGTAGGCTGCCCTCTCCCACCCCCCAACACTGCCACGGACATTAGATGCCAATGCTATGTTGTTCCACACAAAATTCATCCCTCTTTCCTCCGGGTCCACAGCACTTGACATTTCACTTACAATTATTTCTGCTTATCCTGCCCTACAGATCTTGGGTTACATCTATGTTTCTACCAGGCTCTGAGCACCTCAGGTAAGGGGATTGCTTTACCCTGTCAGCTCCCAATGCAGCACTGGCATTGAGTAGGCTCTTGAATGTTTGCTCCATTCAAGATAATTTTCTATCAGTGTTATTTGTCCGGTGTCTGACTTCTTCATCGCTAAGAATGAAATCGATGCTAAAAAGGGAAAAAGCACAGAGTAGGGTCTTGGACTTACAACTCCTTTTTGATGTAACTGCAGATAACCTGCTAAGACCTCTTTGTGTTTCCATATCTATAAACCAAATGGACTAAATCAGCTCTAAGGACAGTTCTAGTCAGAGACTGAAGCACCAAACATAAAGAAGGTATTGGGAGGCATAATGCAGTAGAAAGGTAAATGAACCTGGATAAATTTCCTGCAGACCAACTTGACTTCATATAAACCTCACTACAACTTCAAAGTTTTTATTTTATTCCCCTTTGAAGGGAAAAAAAAATGGAGTCTCAGAGCTTTGATTTGTGGAAGGTCAGACAGTATGCCTAGGATCTGAATCCAAATGTTTGAATCTACAGCCCACCCCTCTCTAACCTTCACACACACTGCTTCTCCAGTGGGAGACTGGCCACACAAGACAGCGTGCTAGAGGATGCTGCTGAAAAACTAGTGGCTTCTTGAGAATGAAAATAGCTATATTCCCTCTTTTACCACAGGACACAAAGTCAGAGTTTCATAGCATGACATTACAGTATTAAATGATGTATTTTTCCTTCCTCTGCCTTTATTCCCTGATTGTAGTCTATTAAAAGAGTGAGGGGCATTTTAAAAGTATTTTATTTGAATTAAGAAAAAATAAAGTAATTCCCTGCTTTTTATGGATCTCTGGGCTAATATCGTTCCATCATCCTATCATGCAAACCTCCTCTATTCCTCTCCACAAATATACATTAAAAAATTCATCAGGGGTGCCTGGGTGGCTCAGTCAGTCGAGCGTCCGACTTCGGCTCAGGTCATGATCTCGCAGTTTGTGAGTTTGAGCCCCACGTTGGGCTCTGTGCTGACAGCTCAGAGCCTGTGGCCTGCTTCAGATTCTGTGTCTCTCTCTCTTTCTCTGCCCCTCCCCCGTTCATGTTCTGTCTGTCTCAGAAATAAATAAAAACATTAAAAAATTTTTTTAAAAAACAAATTTATCAGCTATACCCTTGAACTTAAGAGTCCATAGCCCACTAATAGCTTTGGCTAAGAAAGTTACTTGAAATAATTAAATTCTAAAACCTGGAAGAAATATTTCATGAAAATATGATCTAGTTGGTTCCCAGTATTTACATTAGAAGAATCCTTTCCCTACCAAACATAAAATTACAACTCCACATGATACTAGTTGTGCTTTTTAGTACCCATTGATTGAGAAAGTATGTGATAAAAAAATCAAAATGAATTCAAGTTTTGAAATGCTTGTATATTCTGCACCTCTATGGCGTCTCTATCCATATGAAAAATAATCACTTGTATACGTCTGAAAAATAGCTGACTGCAAGACAGGCTAGACCAATTGTCAAGGGCCTTGAGGGGCATACCAAGGAGACTAAAATTTATTCTGGAGGCAAAAGGGTATCAAAAGAGGTTTTAAACCAAACTGACAGGACTGGATTGATTTTTTTTTTTCCTGAAGATAATTTTGGCAGCAGTGTAAAAAGCCAACTGTGAAATGGAAAGAACAGTGGCAGGAGTCCAGGAAGGAGGTAGGAGAGAGTATCAGGAACCCAGTGACACAGAGATACCTCTGACCCCAGTCCTGGAGGACATGGGGAGCAATCAGATGAAGCAGTACGGGAGATTGAGTGCCCAAAGAGGCTTCCAGCTTCAGAAACTTTCCGAGACTGTTACCTTGAAAAGAACGGGAATGCCTGAGGAGGTATGTATACTTTGGATGAGGCTGGAGTTGTGGAATGATGTGTGAGACTAGTAATACTGACATGGATTTATAGATATTAAGTTTGAAATTCAGGTGGTATCTCTCAGCATGCCATGGGATATATAAGTCTGACAATGAGGAGATTGGAGCTGGATCTTTAGGTGGCAGTAAACCTTAGTTGTTATGACAATAGCTTACAAGTTAGACAGGCCTTGGTTCCAACCCACATACTAACGGACTCAATCAAAATTCCTAAACTTTACCAAGTCTCAGTTTCCCCATTTGAAAATGGAGATCCTTAATACCTGCTTCAAGGGTTACTTACAAAAGATTACAGTTTTTTTTAAAGTAAAGGTTTATATTAATAAAATGAATGGCATACGGTAGTTATTCAAAAAATAGCAGGTGCTTTTATGCAGATTACAAGCCACCAGGGTATTGGTACCATCCCCTGAGATAGTGGAACATATTCTTCTTGAAGAGCAAAAGAGGAAAATAAAAGGCAGGGCCTTGAGGATGAAATGCTAGAGAAACAACTGAAGGAAAGGCAGGCAACAAGAGCTGAGAAGGAAAGAAATGAATCAGAAAAAGAGGATGATCTGTCAGTCACTGGAAAAAAGAGCTTCAACAAGCAAGAGGTGGGTCTGACTTCTGAAAGTGAGAACTACGCATTAATCTTGACTTGATAAGGGAGCAAGAGGCCTGAAGTATGATGTGAGGATAATGGCCACCTACTGAGGCCGTATTCAGGCACTCTAGGACTATGAAAAGTTATTTATCAAAATCAATACATAGGTCTAAGACAGAGAACATAATCCAGATTAAAAAGGAGAGCATAACTGGGGCGCCGGGGTGGTTGAGTTGGTTGCCCACCCGACTCTTGATTTTAGCTCAGGACGTGATCCCAGGGTGGTGGGACTGAGCACCACATGGGGCTCCACACTCAGTGTGGAGCCTGGTTGAATTCTCTCTCTCTCTCTGCCCCCCTCCCCTGCTTGCACTCAAGTAGCCTCTCACTCACTCTTGCTCTTGCTGTCTCTAAAAATTTTTCAAAAGCGTAACCAACATTACTGACATTGCTAAAAACATTAATGCACATATGTAACCTACTTGTAGCAGATAGTATCTGTTAAAGTTTCCACTACAGATGCAAGAAAACATGTCCTCGTGTTTTCTGTCTGTGGCAGCCAAGATTGAATGTTGGAAAACAGGAATTACAAAAACAGGGACAGGGAGGTAGATCATTTCTTATAACTCAGAAATAAGCTTGTAAAGGGCAAAGAGCCTGTTTTACTCCAAAAAAGGAACAGAAACTTTTGAGTTAAAAAAAAAAAAAAGTATTCCAGGGGCACCTGGGTGGCTCAGTCAGTTAAGAGTCCAACTTCAGAAAAAAAGAGGAAGATGGCAGTGTAGAAGGACGCTGGGCTCACCGCGTCCTGCTGGTCACTTAGATTCCACCTACACCTGCCTAACTAACCCAGAAAACCACCAGAAGACTAGCAGAATGGAGTCTCCGGAGCCAAGCCAGATGAGAGGCCCATGGAAGAGGGTAGGAAGGGCGGAGAGGCCGTGAACGCTATACGGACTGGCGGGAGGGAGCCGGGGTGGAGGGGCAGCCTGCCGGCCAAGCAGAGCCCCCGAGTCTGGCTGGCAAAAGCAGAGGGGTCGGATGGAGTGTGTTCCGACAGCAAGCAGGACTTGACATCTGGAAGGTTATAAGCAAATAGCTCTGCTCGGAGAGCTGAAGGCTGGAGGAAAACGGGAGGGAGAGTTATTGAGCCCTGGAGGACAGAGCGCAGCTTGGCGGGGAACAAAGGCGCTCGCCAGCGCCATCTCCCTCGCCCATCCCCCAGCCAAAATCCCAAAGGGAACCAGTTCCTGCCAGGGAACAGGCTTGTACCGCGCAAACACCCAACGCTGTGCTTCTGCGGATCCATCCCTCCGGCGGGTCTGACTCCCTCCTGGTGCTGCAGGGGCCTCCCAAAGCGCATCTCCAAAGGAAAAGCGAGCTGAGCCTCCCCCTCCCTCCCTCCCCTGTGCACCTTGGCAATCCACCCCAGCTAATACACCAGATCCCCAGCACCACAAGCCTGGCAGTGTGCAAGTAGCCCAGACGGGCCACACCACCCCACAGTGAATCCTGCCCCTAGGAGAGGGGAAGAGAAGGTACACACCAGTCTGACTGTGGCCCCAGCAGTGGGCTGGGGGCAGACATCAGGTCTGACTGCAGCCCTGCCTACCATCGCAAGTTATTCAAGACAGCACAGGGGAAGTGCCCTGCAGGTCCTCACCACTCCAAGGACTGTCCAAAATAACCAAACGGAAGAATTCCCCTCAAAAGAATCTCCAGGAAATAACAACAGCTAACGAACTGATCAAAAAGGATTTAAACAATATAACAGAAAGTGAATTTAGAATAATAGTCATAAAATTAATCACTGGGCTTGAAAACAGTATAGAGGACAGCAGAGAATCTCTTGCTACAGATATCAAGGGACTAAGGAATAGTCAGGAGAAGCTAAAAAATGCTATAAACAAGCTGCAAAATAAAATGGAAACAACCATGGCTCAAATTGAAGAGGCAGAGGAGAGAATAGGTGAAGTAGAAGATAAAATTATGGAAAAAGAGGAAGCTGAGAAAAAGAGAGATAAAAAAAATCCAGGAGTATGAGAGGAAAATTAGAGAACTAAGTGATGCACTAAAGAGAAATAATATACGCATAATTGGTATTCCAGAGGAGGAAGAGAGAGGGAAAGGTGCTGAAGGTGTCCTTGAAGAAATAATAGCTGAGAACTTCCCTGAACTGGGGAAGGAAAAAGGCATTGAAATCCAAGAGGCAAAGAGAACTCCCTTCAGACGTAACTTGAATCGATCTTCTGCACAGCATATCATAGTGAAACTGGCAAAATACAAGGATAAAGAGAAAATTCTGAAAGCAGCGAGGGATACACGTGCCCTCACATATAAAGGGAGACCTATAAGACTCGTGACTGATCTCTCCTTTGAAACTTGGCAGGCCAGAAAGGCTTGGCACGATATCTACAGTGTGCTAAACAGAAAAAATATGCAGCCGAGAATCCTTTATCCAGCAAGTCTGTCATTTAGAATAGAAGGAGAGATAAAGGTCTTCCCAAACAAACAAAAACTGAAGGAATTTGTCACCACGAAACCAGCCCTACAAGAGATCCTAAGGGGGATCCTGTGAGACAAAGTACCAGAGACATCACTACAAGCATAAAACATACAGACATCACAATGACTCTAAACCCATATCTTTCTATAATAACACTGAATGTAAATGGATTAAATGCGCCAACTAAAAGACATAGGGTATCAGAATGGATAAAAAAAACAAGACCCATCTATTTGCTGTCTACAAGAGACTCATTTTAGATCTGAGGACACCTTTAGATTGAGAGTGAGGGGATGGAGAACTATTTATCATGCTCCTGGAAGCCAAAAGAAAGCTGGAGTAGCCATACTTATATCAGACAAACTAGACTTTAACTTAAAGGCTGTAACAAGAGATGAAGAAGGCCATTATATAATAATCACAGGGTCTATCCACCAGGAAGAGCTAACTATTATAAATGTCTATGCGCCAAATACCCGAGCCCCCAGATATATAAAACAATTACTCATAAACATAAGCAACCTCATTGATAAGAATGTGGTCATTGCAGGGGACCTTAACACTCCACTTACAGAAATGGATAGATCCTCTAGACACACGGTCAATAAAGAAACAAGGGCCCTGAATGATACATTGGATCAGATGGACTTGACAGATATATTTAGAACTCTGCATCCCAAAGCAACAGAATACACTTTCTTCTTGAGTGCACATGGAACATTCTCCAAGATAGATCACATACTGGGTCACAAAACAGCCCTTCATAAGTATACAAGAATTGAAATTATACCATGCATACTTTCAGACCACAATGCTATGAAACTTGAAATCAACCACAGGAAAAAGTCTGGAAAACCTCCAAAAGCATGGAGGTTAAAGAACACCCTACTAAAGAATGAGTGGGTCAACAGGCAATTAGAGAAGAAATTTAAAAATATATGGAAACAAACGAAAATGAAAATACAACAACCCAAATGCTTTGGGATGCAGCAAAGGAAGTCCTGAGAGGAAAATACATTGCAATCCAGGCCTATCTCAAGAAACAAGAAAAATCCCAAATACAAAATCTAACAGCACACCTAAAGGAAATAGAAGCAGAACAGCAAAGACAGCCTAAACCCAGCAGAAGAAGAGAAATAATAAAGATCAGAGCAGACATAAACAATATAGAATCTAAAAAAACTGTAGAGCAGATCAACGAAACCAAGAGTTGGTTTTTTGAAAAAATAAACAAAATTGACAAACCTCTAGCCAGGCTTCTCAAAAAGAAAAGGGAGATGACCCAAATAGATAAAGTCATGAATGAAAATGGAATTATTACAACCAATCCCTCAGAGATACAAGCAATTATCAGGGAATACTATGAAAAATTCTATGCCAACAAACTGGACAACCTGGAAGAAATGGACAAATTCCTAAACACGCACACGCTTCCAAAACTCAATCAGGAGGAAATAGAAAGCTTGAACAGACCCATAACCAGAGAAGAAATTGAATCAGTTATCAAAAATCTCCCAACAAATAAGAGTCCAGGACCAGATGGCTTCCCAGGGGAGTTCTACCAGACGTTTAAAGCAGAGATAATACCTATCCTTCTCAAGCTATTCCAAAAAATAGAAAGGGAAGGAAAACTTCCAGACTCATTCTATGAAGCAAGTATTACTTTGATTCCTAAACCAGACAGAGACCCAGGAAAAAAAGAGAACTACAGGCCAATATCCCTGATGAATATGGATGCAAAATTCTCAATAAGATACTAGCAAATCTAATTCAACAGCATATAAAAAGAATTATTCACCATGATTAAGTGGGATTCATTCCTGGGATGCAGGGCTGGTTCAACATTCGCAAATCAATCAACGTGACACATCACATTAATAAAAGGAAAGATAAGAACCATATGATCCTGTCAATCGATGCAGAAAAGGCCTTTGACAAAATTCAGCACCCTTTCTTAATAAAAACCCTTGAGAAAGTCGGGATAGAAGGAACATACTTAAAGATCATAAAAGCCATTTATGAAAAGCCCACAGCTAACATCATCCTCAATGGGGAAAAGCTGAGAGCTTTTTCCCTGAGATCAGGAACACGACAGGGATGTCCACTCTCACCACTGTTGTTTAACATAGTGTTGGAAGTTCTAGCATCAGCAATCAGACACCAAAAGGAAATCAAAGCCATCAAAATTGGCAAAGATGAAGTCAAGCTTTCACTTTTTGCAGATGACATGATATTATACATGGAAAATCCAATAGACTCCACCAAAAGTCTGCTAGAACTGGTACATGAATTCAGCAAAGTTGCAGAATACAAAATCAATGTACAGAAATCAGTTGCATACTTATACACTAATAATGAAGCAGCAGAAAGACAGATAAAGAAACTGATCCCATTCACAATTGCACCAAGAAGCATAAAATACCTAGGGATAAATCTAACCAAAGATGTAAAAGATCTGTATGCTGAAAACTATAGAAAGCTTATGAAGGAAATTGAAGAAGATATAAAGAAATGGAAAAACATTCCGTGCTCATGGATTGGAAGAATAATTATTGTCAAAATGTCAATACTACCCAAAGCTATCTACACATTCAATGCAATCCCAATCAAAATGGCACCAGCATTCTTTTCGAAGCTAGAACAAGCAATCCTAAAATTCATATGGAACCACAAAAGGCCCCGAATAGCCAAAGTAATTTTGAAGAAGAAGACCAAAGCAGGAGGCATCACAATCCCAGACTTTAGCCTCTACTACAAAGCTGTCATCATCAAGACAGCATGGTATTGGCACAAAAACAGACACACAGACCAATGGAATAGAAAAGAAACCCCAGAACTAGATCCACAAACGTATGGCCAACTCATCTTTGACAAAGCAGGAAAGAACATCCAATGGAAAAAAGACAGTCTCTTTAACAAATGGTGCTGGGAGAACTGGACAGCAACATGCAGAAGGTTGAAACTAGACCACTTTCTCACACCATTCACAAAAATAAACTCAAAATGGATAAAGGACCTGAATGTGAGACAGGAAACCATCAAAACCCTAGAGGAGAAAGCAGGAAAAGACCTCTCTGACCTCAGCCGTAGCAATCTCTTACTTGACACATCCCCAAAGGCAAGGGAATTAAAGGCAAAAATGAACTACTGGGACCTTATGAAGATAAAAAGCTTCTGCACAGCAAAGGAAACAACCAACAAAACTAAAAGGCAACCAACGGAATGGGAAAAGATATTTGCAAATGACATATCAGACAAAGGGCTAGTATCCAAAATCTATAAAGAGCTCACCAAACTCCACACCCGAAAAACAAATAACCCAGTGAAGAAATGGGCAGAAAACATGAATAGACACTTCTCTAAAGAAGACATCCGGATGGCCAACAGGCACATGAAGAGATGCTCAACGTCGCTCCTCATCAGGGAAATACAAATCAAAACCACACTCAGATATCACCTCACGCCAGTCAGAGTGGCCAAAATGAAGAAATCAGGAGACTATAGATGCTGGCGAGGATGTGGAGAAACAGGAACCCTCTTGCACTGTTGGTGGGAATGCAAATTGGTGCAGCCACTCTGGAAAACTGTGTGGAGGTTCCTCAAAAAATTAAAGATACACCTACCCTATGACCCAGCAATAGCACTGCTAGGGATTTACCCAAGGGATACCGGAGTGCTGATGCATAGGGGCACTTGTACCCCAATGTTTATAGCAGCACTCTCAACAATAGCCAAATTATGGAAAGAGCCTAAATGTCCACCAACTGATGAATGGATAAAGAAATTGTGGTTTATATACACAATGGAGTACTACGTGGCAATGAGAAAGAATGAAATATGGCCTTTTGTAGCAACGTGGATGGAACTGGAGCGTGTGATGCTAAGTGAAATAAGCCATACAGAGAAAGACAGATACCATATGGTTTCACTCTTATGTGGATCCTGAGAAACTTAACAGAAACCCATGGGGGAGGGGAAGGAAAAAAAAAAAAAAAGAGGTTAGAGTGGGAGAGAGCCAAAGCATAAGAGATTCTTAAAAACTGAGAACAAACTGAGGGTTGATGGGGGGTGGGAGGGAAAGGAGGGTGGGTGATGGGTATTGAGGAGGGCACCTTTTGGGATGAGCACTGGATGTTGTATGGAAACCAATTTGACAATAAATTTCATATATTGAAAAAAAAAAAAAAAGTCCGACTTCAGCTCAGGTCATGATCTTACAGTTGGTGAGTTTGGCCCCGCGTCGGGCCTTGTGCTGACAGCTCAGAGCCTGGAGCCTGTTTCAGATTCTGTCTCCGTCTTCCTCTGCCCCTCCCCTGCTCACGTTCTGTCTGTCTTTGAAAAATGAATAAACCTTAAAAAAATAATCAATAAGAAAAAGTATTCCAACAAAAATGAACAGGTAATTCTGCATCCCTAATCTACCAAATCCAATCTATCAACGACTGCTGTCAGCTCTAGTCCCAGAATCAAGCTCAAATCCAACACCATCTATGGTAGCTTTCTACTGTGTTAATTAAGCTAAATTGGAACTTTATTTCCCAGAATTCCCTTCCTGTGTAGTGGTGGGTTATAGTGGGATTTAAGAAAAGCTTGCATGAAATTTCAACTTCCAAAACAAAGCAGCAGCCATTAAGGTCTAGTGGTCAGTGCAGGGTTCCCTGTGGCAGTTCACTTGTATTGTTACAGATGTGTTGGCTCACCTTGTAGGAGGGGGGCAGCAGCTGTGCCCTTGGCCTCTCCAGCTTCCTCTGTATCTCCTCCTTCAGCTTCTCCAAGTCCTGGGTCAGGTGCTGGAGGAAGTGGGGGAGGGGAGGGAGGTCCTGTACATGGTCAAGCTGGAGGCCCAAGTGGTTCCAGTTCATCACCACTCTTCCCTGATTCACACTCAGCTTTTCTTCCCAATTCCTGGACCTACTGACTGCATGGACCTCAGGCCTACCACTAGGCATACTGGACGCAGCTTTCTATAGACTTCTTCATCACCTCCCACAATTGTGGAAGATCTAAATCCAGAAATATCATGTATTTCATATCACTCTTATTGAACTCTGACTGATACAGAATTGATGCTGTATCAGTTATGGTTCCAGGGGAACAGAACCTTAAGGATGGCACTTTAAATTAGTTTGGGGCTATCTGGAATTGATTTTCTGATATAATTAGAGAGGCAATAGTAGAGGAGACACTGGTAGTTTATGACATGCAAAAGAGTACTTGAAGTATCACCTGTAGACACCTGTAATCAAGTGTCAATAAAAGGGAAGGATTTGAGTGAACTAATTGTTACCAAAGATTTCAGCAAGAATAAAAAAGTAGTTTGGGATTGAGTGGCTGCTACTAAGTGCACTGAAGAACACGAGGAAAGAAATTGATGAGCTTAAGGATATAGCATTGTCCTCAAAGATAGAGATATCCTGTTCTAGAGTCAAGATTTCTGAAAAGCAAACATGAAATTCAATTCTGTGGGGAGCTGAATTACAATGCAAATCGAATTCTGAACTTTGCAGGGTTTCTCATGTTAAGGTCAGGACATAGACTGAGTAGGAATAGGACTTAAAATTGAGGATAGGAACATATGAGCAGAATCCAATAAAGCTGAGGACCTTGAACCCCTAAATTCTACTGATCCTCCTTTGCCAATAGAAGCAGCCCTTCCACCTCTGAAGAGATTGGTCTTCTCTAGTCTGAAGAAGCTATAACATCTTCTCCTAAAGGAATTACCCTGCAGGAAACCACTGTTCTTCCTCAAGAACTACCCTCATGCCTCTCATTTCCTCTATACCTGTTCAAGTCCCAGAAGGTCCCAGGAGGGAAGCTATAAAGTATAACTCATAAGAAGTTCAATACACACACACACACACACACACACACACACACACGTGCAAGATTTTGTCAATTAATATTGACAGAACCTCAGTACTGTGCATGAGAATGGATCCTAAGTTGTACTGGATCAGAGAAGACATATAATGTTGGATCTCCTGAAATCAGTTGTTTTTTGGTGCACTAGGCTGAGTTTCTGGAATAAATGTGTTGGCTCTAGGGGCTGTGAATGTCTTGGAAAGTTTGGTTGGTTGGTTACTAAAACCTGGAGTTAGAGACACTCTGTCCTAAATGGATTTGAAGTTTCATAACCGTCTTGGTATACTGATGAAAGGATCCTAAGGATTAGGGAAAATGATATGCTTAAGGAGATTTATTATGTAATACCCTCTATGTTCCTCAGAATAGCCCAGAGGATATACCTTTCACTAAGGCTTTAAGAAACACATTAGGGAAAGAAGCCTAGCATCAATCAAGAACTCTGGGGTGGCTGTTGTCTAAATGTTAGAAATGAAAGGAAGTAATGCTGCCATCAAACTGGGGTCCCTGATTTCAATGGGAATGATGAGATCCTGGGGTGGCAGGGGTTTGTTTGTTTGTTTGTTTGTTTAATAACAAAAGATGAGGAAGATGTTACCATAATAGACAGCAAAACCGAAAGTCATCACCAAAGTCTGACCCATAGGACATCCAATAGTTGATCATGATGTTCCTAGAACAGAAATAAATGTCCCCCTACTAGTGTCTTGTTGATGTGTAGAAGCAGTGTGGTGAAAAGAAGTCATACCTTACTTAGCAATAAAGAATTGTGGACTCTCGGCCAACTGCCAGATGTAAATCAGTTCAAAGACCCAAAGCACCTTGAATGAAAGGAAGGCAGAGTCCCCTTGAGGAACAATCCTACTAACTAACCAAAAACTTACACTGCAAGTCCTCCTCCCAGCTCTGGTTGAGCTGTTTTTGACCTGGGACAATCTAAGCCTCTGGATCATAGCTGTTAACATCTGGAGACATTTTGGGTGGTCACAACTGGGAAGGTGCTACAGGAATTGAATGAGTAGAGGCCAGGGATGCTACAAAACATCCTGCAATGTATAGGATAGTCCCCACAACAGAGAATTAATTACGGAGCCCAAAGTATCAAGAGTGCTAAGGCTGAGAAACCCTGCTTTTTCCAAGAGAACTGCAACGCCTGAGTTTCAACAAGCACAAAGTGGGCCAACACTGAACACTAAGCTTGGATTTGGCACATATAGTAAATCTGAGAGTCACAACACAGATCGAAGAGTGATGTGACAACAGTGTTCAGATACTCCTAGGGCTCTGAAAGTTTAATTATCTAAAGCATTATATAATTGTGTGTGTGTGAGAGAGGGAAATCTGGATTAAAAATAGAAAGGATAGGGGTGCGTGGGTGGCTCAGTTGGTTAAGCATCCAACTTTGGCTCAGGTCATGATCTTGTGGTTTGTGAGTCTGAGCCCTGTGTTGGGTTCCGACAGCTCAGAGCCTGGAGCCTGCTTCAGATTCTGTGTCTCCTGGTGCTCTGTCTCTTTCTCTCTCTCAAAAATAAATAAACATTAAAAAAATTTTTAAAGGATATAATTAACCATATTAACAGGTTTTTTAAAGCCTGGTTTAAATTAAAAATGCCAAGGAATCCTCTTTTGACTTACCAAATCCAATTCCATCAGCAACTGTGGTCCAAAGATCAGTCAAAATACAACTCTTCTGGTCTCTTCTGCTACCCGCCCTAGATGAAGCCACCATCATGTCTCTCCTGGAAAGCCACGTTAGCAGCTTCTTTACTTCCTCCCTTGTTCCTGGGGAATCCACTCTTGATATGCTGCTGCCAAGTGACCTTCTTAAAATGTAGATTACTTGCAATGCTCCTGTGCAGCACAGAGTCCAGTTGAGGATGTGGGCCATAATATGGGAAGTGAAATTGGGATCTTTTTCCTACCTTGAAGGGAAGCCTAGAGGTATAAGTAAAAAAAAAAAAAAAAACAACACTGATCCAGTTTTTTCCCGGCTTGACAGAGCATATATGGAAGGTCTCCCTGCTTCCATTCCTGGTCTGGTCCCACTTCCATACACACATTCACAGGATACCCCTCAGAGCAGCAGAGTGATCTATTCAGACCATAAATCAGGTCACTCAGCATAAAACACCCACCCACAAGAGCCTACCTGAGCAGGCTCCTAATCTATATAGTCCTGAGTCAGGCCTGAGGGTCTTAAAGTTGTCAGTCTCTCCAGGTGATTCTAATTGTTGCCAGTGCTGAGAACCACTAGCCTAAAGTTGTGCTTCTCAAAAATCTAATGTGCATACAAATCACCTGGGAGTCTTGTGAACTTCACTTCCTGACTCCGTAGGGCTGAAGTGGGGCCAGAGATGAGGCCAGAGATGCCGTAGTTCTAACAAGCTCCCAGGTGGTGCTAATGCTGCTGTTTGAGGACCACACTCTGCATAACCAGACCCTAGCAGGGTAAATCAGTGCTAAACTGCCTTGCTCATAAGCACTTGCAATCATATTTTTCACCCTCTACCAGTCCTCCAGTTTCCTAACCTCCTAGACCCACTAATAACTCTGCAGCTAGCTAGCTCAGGAATGCCCAACAGGATCTTCAGGACAGACTTGTGGACAAAACAATGACATAATGATGGTGCTCACTATAAGCAGGCCCAGATTATTTGAATGGCAAACGCTGTATTTCTTCCCAAGGTACAGTAAGGCTTTCTTCCAGGTAAAATTATGCAAAATTCAGCCCTGTCATGTCCCACTGGAAAATGGATTTTCAGTGACAGGCTAAAACCTAATTATAGTACCCTCCTCTCTCTAATATGTAGCTACAGCAGTGTTTCTTAAATTTTATCACCTCCCTAAACAGCATTATGAGACTTTTCCCCCCTAATCACAACCCACTTCTCCATTAAATGTTAATACCACAACTCCTTCACCTGTCAAATAGCAGAGAGAAAAACACCTCCAGGGCTATCAGGAGGGTTGGGACAATTAACATCCGGAAGAGAACCTGGCTCCCATTTGGGCCTCTGTAGTGAGAGACTGACTTAAAAGATGGTTGCCCTGGTGATGTTGCTTGAGGAATAGGTGGCTTCCCTGGGAAGGGAAATAGTTTCCAGTCTCCTTTTTTTTTTTTTTTTTAATTTCAGGATTCAGCTGAGGACCAAGTTATATTATATTACAGTACAAACTTATTACTAAAGGATTATCATTACTTTTTCTTGACTTTGATCTCTTTCCAAATTAGATCCTACCATCAGTGCCAAAGACCTCTTAAGATTGTACCACGTAAGAAAAAAATTCTTTAAAATATTTAGTATTTCAACAAATTAAAAAAATAAGTATTTTATAAATAAATAAGTTTTAGCCATTTTCATCATTTAACCTTATTTCTTTAAAAGGAGAAAGGTAATGGCTTATGATTTTCCTATCATATTAGGAAATGAGTACACAAAGAGAAATTAAATCACTACACAAAAAGAAATTTTAAATTTAAGTTCTATCGGAAGTGCATCTGACATTGTCATGGTTCTCAATCCTGACTGGTCCTCAAAATCACCTGTAGAGCATCTTATAAAGAAACGTGGTTTTTAGGGGCCACAGCAAATGTACTGCTAAGAACATCTTGTATTCATCTTTTTGGGGATATAGATATAGATATAGATATAGATATAGATATAGATATAGATATTTGTAGATACTCTCAAGTAGCTTACCAAAGCGGTTATACAAATTAACAATCACATCAGCAGTGTCTGAGAATCCCCATTGCTCCATATCTTCACCATCTGTTGGTATTCTGTTCTTTCTATTTCAACCATTTCAGTGATTTTTTTAATTTGCATATCCTGAAACACAAATGAAGTTGAATGTATGTTTATTGGTCATTTTGTATATTTTCTATTGAGATGTGTCAAGTATTTTTTAATTGAGTTGGATTCTCTGACTTATTAAGTTATAATATGTATCATATTCAAGGCACAAGTTCTTTGTTTTACATATATATATATATATATATATATATATATATATATATATAATGAGAGAGAGAGAGAGAGAGAGAAAGGAAATATTTTCCTTTACATCTTATTCTTTTAGTGGTGACTTCTGTTGAACAGAAGTTCTTAATATATCTCAATTATCAGTTGTTAACCATCTAGATGCCCATCAATAGTGAAGTGAAAAAATAAATTGTAGTTTACTTACAGAATGAAATACTATATAGCAATAATAATGAACAAATCACAACTATCTGCAATAATATGGATAAATCTCATATAAGATTGAGAGACCTAGCCTCAACAATCAGACAACAAAAGAAATAAAAGGCATATAAATTGGAAGGAAGAAGTCAAACTTTCACTCTTGGCAGACAACATAATACTCCACATGGAAAACCTGAAAGACTCCATCAGAAACTGCTAGAACTGATACATGAATTCAACAGAGTCGCAGGATATAAAATCAATGTACAGGAATCAGTTGTATTTCTATATACCAATAATGAAGCAGCAGAAAGAAAAATCAAGGAATTGATCTCATTAACAACTGCACCAAAAACCATGAGATACCTAGGAATAAATCTAGCCAAAGAGGTAAAAGATCTGTACACTGAGAACTATAAAAAGCTTATGAAATAAATTGAAGAAGACACCAAAAAAAAAAGGAAAAACATTTCATGTTTCTGGATAGGAAGAACAAATATTGTTAAAATGTTGATACCACCCAAAGCAATCTACACATTCAATGCAATATCTATCAAAATAACACCAGCATTGTTCACAGAGCTAGAGCAAACAATTCTAAAACTTGTATGGAACCAGAAAAGACCCCCAAATAGCCAAAGTAATGTTGAAAGAGAAAACCAAAGCTGGACGCATCATAATTCCAGACTTCAAGCTGTATCCCAAAGCTGTAATCATCAAGACACTATGGTACTTTCACAAAAACACATAGATCAATGGAACAGAATAGAGAACCCAGAAATAGATCCACAAATGTATGGCCAACTCAACTTCAACAAAGGAGGAAAGAATATCCAATGGGAAAAAGACAGTCTCTTCAGCAAATGTTGTTGGGAAAACTGGACAGCAACATGCAGAAGAATGAACCTGGACCACTTTCTTATATCATACATAAAAATAAACTCAAATTGGATAAAGACCTAAATGTAAGATAGGAAACCATCAAAATCCTAGAGGAGAAAATTGGCAGCAACCTCTTTGGACTCAGCCTTAGCAACTTCTCACTAGACATGTCTCTGGAGAAAGGGAAACAAAAGCAAAAATGAACTATCGTGACCTCATCAAGATAAAAATCTCCTGCACAGAGAAGGAAACAATCAACAAAACTAAAAGGCCGCATACATAATGGGATAAGATATATGCAAATGACATATCAGATAAAGGGTTAGTATCCAAAATCTATAAAGAACTAATCAAACTCAACTCCCAAAAAACCCCAAATAACCCAATGAAAAAATGGGCAGAAGACATGATTGGACACTTTTCCAAAGAAGACATCCACATGGCCAACGGACACATGAAAAGTTCTCAACATCACTCATCATCAGGGAAATACAAATCAAAACCACAATGAGATACCACTTCACACCTGTCAGAATGGCTAAAATTAACAACTCAGGCAACAACAGATGTTGGTGAGGATGCAGGGAAAGGGGAACCCTTTTGCACCGCTGGCAGGAATGCAAACTGGTGCACCCACTCTGGAAAACAGTATGGAGGTTCCTCAAGAGATTAAAAATAGAACTACCCTATGATCCAGCAATTGCACTACTAGATATTTATCCGAGGGATAAAGGGATGCTGTTTCAAAGGGGCACATGCACCACAATGTTTATAGCAGTGCTATCCACAATAGCCAAATTATGGAAAGAGTCCATCAACTGATGAATGGGTAAAGAAGATGTGGTGTATACACACACACACACACACACACACACACACACATACACACACAATGGAATATTACTCAGTGATCAAAAAGAATGAAATCTTGCCATCTACAATAAGTGGATGGAACCAGAGTGTATTATGCTAAGTGAAACAAGTCAGTCAGAGAAAGACAAATATCATATGATTTCCCTCATATGTGGAATTTAAGAAACAAAACAAATGAACATAGGGGAAGAGAAGGAAAAATAAGAAAAAAAGAGAGAGGGAGGCAAACCTTAAGAGACCCTTAAATACAGAGCACAAACTGAGGGTTGCTGGAGGGGAGGTGGGCATGGGGATGGGCTAAATTGGTGATGGGCATTAAGGAGGGCACTTTTTAGGATGCATACTGGGTGTCATTAGGAAGTGATGAATCACTAAATTCTACTCCGGAAACCATTACTACACTATACGTTAACCAAGTTGGATTTAAAGTTTTTTTAAAAAGTGGGGCACCTGGGTGGCTCAGTCAGTTAAGCATCCAACTCTTGGTTTTGGCTCAGGTCATGATCTCACTGTTTTGTGGGTTTGAGCCCCACGTTGGACTCCTCTGCGCTGACAGTGCGGAGCCTGTTTGGGATTCTCAGTCTCCTTCTCTCTCTGCTCCTCCTCCACTTGTGCTGTCTCTGTCTCTCTCAAAATAAATAAATAAATAAATAAATTTAAAAAAATTTTTTTAAATGTTGAGGGAAAAAAGTTAGGTACAAAAGTATATGCTGTTTTAATTCTGTTTGTTTTTTGTTTTTTTAACTCTCCAAACTACGTTAATCTATGATGTTAGAAGTGAGGATGTTGACAACTTCTGCTGGGCAGTAGTAACTAGAAAGGCGTTCAAATGTCTTGCTTGAGATGCTGGGGATAATCTGTTTCTTAATCTGTAGCTTGTTCAGTTTGTAAAAATTTATCTAGGTTCACATTTATGTAGAGGTACATAAGCCTTAGCCCCATCCCGGGAGGGTCCAGGAGTCCATGCTTCCTTGTGATTCAGATGGGCAGCCAGGGCTGAGAACTTTTCTTTCTTTTGTTTTTTTTTTCTTAAGTTTATTTATTTATCTTGAGAGAGAGAGGGAGAAAGAACAAGCTGGGGAGGGGCAGGGAGAGAGAGGGAGACAGAGGATCCAAAGCAGGCTCTGTGCTGATAGTGGACAGCCTGAAACGGCACTTGATCTCAGGAACTGAGAGATCATGGCCTGAGCCAAATTCAGATGCTTAACTAACTAAGCTACCCAGGCACCTCAGGGCTGAGGACTTTTGAACAACACTCTGATTACAAATATACACAGATATAAGGGCTGGGAGCCCCATTCCTGAAAAAAATGTCTGTAGTTTATTGGACACAGTAACATGGTAGGATTATGGAGTTGTCCTTTTCCTTAATCATTCTCATTTTGTATTCTTAAAATGTTGTTTTGTGCAAATATTAAAATCCTGTGACTTATACTTCTCTGTCCTCTCACTCATTTTTTTCATTGTTGTTGTTGATTATCTGCAAAGAGGTACTTGCTTGTAGGTCCAGAAATATGGCAAGAGGGAAGAGAGACAGAAGCCAGGAGGAAGTGAGAAGATAAACACGATCCTCATGGCACTAGCTTTCTCCATCTTTTGTACATCTGGTTAGTTCCAACCCACAGCCAAGCATCCTCCTCAGACCAAGTATGGGAAGACAGTGGTGATGTACAACTCTTAGGAGGGCAGGGTCCAAAATGTATGGGGCTCTACAAATTACTGGAGCAGAGTGAGGTCCTGAAGGATGGGAGACACAGAGGCAGCCACAGCTGCTGGGCACAGCTTTCTCCTTGGCTTTCTCTCTGCCCTTTCATGCCCTGTTTGGCAATTTGAATGCAGGCTAGTCATTTCATCATTTTTTGCAAGGGGAGTGGACTCTGATGCTGCTAGGCAGATTCTAATTTAGACTAGAGGCTGGAGAATGGGGCAAGAGACATGAGAGGGATGACGTGTTAACACTGCATTTGTGAGCCTGGAAAGAAATGTGACTCGGCGTAATGGAGATATTGGCTAACGGGCTCAGTTTTTCATTCCTAGGCATTTGGTGGTTGACTGGTGTTTTCCTCCTGTAATAAGCCCTCCTTGTTTTTCCCAGGCCAAACAAATCCCTCCTTCTCTGTGCTTCTGCTGCACTTGGCACTTCTGTACATCCCAGCTCACCTGCCCTGTGCTTAGTGGGTTGAGATCCGTGACTTGCTCTAGACCACCGGTTCTCTTAGCGTGGTTCCTGGAGCATTTTTAGACATGCAGAATATCGGAACCCAGCCCAAACCCACTGAATCAGAAACTCTGGGTATCGGATGCAGGGTCCAGAGATCTGGAGAAACAAGCCAGCCATGTGATCCTAATGCAGGCTGAAGTGTGGCTTTCAGGCTCTAGGAATGGGACTTCGTTTTCAGAAGAGCACCTGTGAAGTATATCCTGAGGGACTTGGAAATCAACTAAATGTAGGAAGGCAGAGAAACAGTAAAAGACAAAGACGTTTCTAGTTTGGGCAACTGGGTTGGTTGTACCATGAAACCAAATAAAGAATACAAGGAGAGGAGATATTTTAGTCTGTTCCTTTTTGTTTGTTCGTGGGGTTCCCAGAACGTAAAGAGTAGGTGATAATAAGTTTGCTTCATGCCCATTTTCAGATGTGTGAGTTACACACATGTGTTGTTCACAAGGTGGCTCAAAGTATAGATCTGGAAATGTGAGGTCTGAGCTGGGGCTCCAGACAGCAGTAAGCACTGGCTTTAAAAACAGTTGCAGAGCTGCATGGGCCTGGATTTCAGTCCAAGCCCTGCCACTTCTAATTCTTTGAGCTTGGGCAGGTCTTAACACCTTCCAGAACCTTCACTCCTTCATCTGACAATTAGAAAAGTCACACCTGCCCCCACAGAGTCAGGGAAGAATTAAATGAGATAACGTTTTTAACTCAATTAGCAAAGTCCCTGGCTTATAGAAACAGCTGGTGCTATTATTTTATAGGTTTGTGAGACGCAGAATAGAGATGGGAAATGCAGATGGCAGGGTGGATCTAATGACCCAGGTTGTGCAAGAGCGAAGAAAACAAGACTGAGCACTGGGAGGGCAGCTCGGGAGCAGGCAGAGGCTGAGGAGAAGGTGATGAGGGAAGCTGACGGGTGGTGAACATATCCTCCTCTGGGTGGGATATGTGTGACATTCCTGGGATACTCCTGGAGGCTGAAGAACAAAGGGAAGGGGAAAACAATCTCTGATAGAGATCCAGTCATGCAGGACATTAGTTCCCATCCGTATACAAATATCTTAGTAAATCACAAGAAAAAAGCACTTTTATCAATAGCCTAATCTCCAGAAACCTATATAGTCAGTTTCCTGGAGCCCCAAGATCACCCCCCCCCCACTCCACAGTGACGTGGGAAACAAAAGCAAGAAGGAAATGGCAGATAAAATTAAATTTCCTTATAACCTGCAGCCCATTGACAAATACTTAAGGCAGGCAGAGTAAAACATTTCTCCAGGAACTCCCTACTGTCTTAATGTTAATACTTTGCTAGAGAGAAAACTAACCTTAGCTCAACAATAGGTAGGCCTCTAGCAATCTGTGAGTCTTCTTTAGCATATGAAAATCCCAGTGGAAACTTCCCTTAACTTTACCTCCCCCAACTCCCAAGTATATAACTAGTCTCTCTTCATGGTTCCCTGGCATTTCTTTCTGCCCGCGGGTCCTTCCCTGTGCTTTCATAAAATCACCTTTTTTGCCCAACAGACATCTCAAGAATTCTTGCTTAGCTGTCAGCTCCAAACCCCAACATCACTCCAAAAACCAATCATATTTGGGTGCCCAAATACAGGGCTTTGAGTCTTTTCATCTGGACTCTAAGCAGTGCAAAGTTCATGAGTGCTTTCTCTTTTCTTCCTTTACTCTCATTTCAGGGCTTTTCAAGGAGTACGGTCTTATTGGAACATTTCCATGTCAATTGCTCAGACTGCAATCCTCTAGCCCATGACTACTCTACAGGGAGGGGAAAGCCTGCCTTTTGGCTGGAAGTTAGTACCCTGGCCAGAATAGTAATAAGATCCAGAAAGTTGAAGCCTTCTTTTTATTCCTGTCCTTATACAAAGTTGTCTATCTTGGGCACGGGACAGCCACCTAAGTCACCAGGACAACTACCAATCTTAAGACTCCTGTATGAGGATCCTCCTCATTGGTCTAATGACACATCTCTGACACATCTCTGGTCTGGCCACTTCTGGCCAGAAGACCTCCTCTCGGAGCCAGCTGAAACCAGTACCCGATTGAATTAAAACCCAATGGGGGCGGGGAGCCTGCATGGCTCAGTCAGTTAAGTGTTCAACTTCAGCTCAGGTCATGATCTCAAAGTCCTTGAGTTCAGAGTCCCGCATCGGGCTCTGGGCTGATAGCTCAGAGCCTGGAGCCTGCTTTGGTTTCTGTGTCTCCATCTCTCTCTGCCCCTCCTCCACTCACCCTCTGTCTTTCTCTCTCTCTCTCAAAAATAAATAAACATAACAACAACAACAACAACAACAACAACAACCAAGGACTGTTTCCTAGGAAGTTGGCTCTAAGGACTACATGTGTTGGAATGTTGCTTAGATCATGATGGATTTCTAACTTTACTGTTTTCCTTCATTGTCCTCAACTAAAGAATTGGGTAGTTTTGCAAAACTTTTCCAGTGTTTTACATGGGTTAAAAACGGCAGCATGGCGGCCAATGGCGCAGCACAGCAAGGCCTTCTCAGCAAGGCAAACTTGGTCCATAAGTCAGCACCCACTGTATGTCTAGAATGCAATGCAGAAGGGGGGGTGGGGAGGGCCAGCCTCCCTTCTACAGGGGCCTTTAATGGCAGCAGTGATCAGAGCAATTTTTTTCCAAGGATGCCTTGGGTCACTTTGACACCTCAGGAACCCTTGATATATCCTGTGCAAGGGATGCCACCCAGCAGTCAGGGTGTGGGGGATTTTCTTGGTAATGGACTTTCTCTCTTCAGTCCCCAAGTACTCTCTCGGGATGCTTTGTTAACCCACTGGAAAGAATTCGAATTGCAAAATTTGGGAAAGGACTGATCTTCTGTAACACTGCATAGCTTCAATAGGATCTGGCAGTTAGATCTCTTCTGCAGAAAACAGGGCAAATAGACAAAGGTACCCTAGGTTCAGGCCTTTATGACTCTAAATCAGTACCCAGACCTAAGGGGCCTCTTAATATCTAAATAGGCCTCCTCCGAATAAACCCAAATTGCTGGAGGAAGCACAGGCCATGCCTGAAAAAGGGGACATTGATTCTTTCTCTCTTACTGTTTCTAATAGTGGGGACTTTTCCCTCATTCATTTCCAGGGGTTAATGGCTATAATTGGAGCCACCTGTGGTTAGTCCACATCCTGGGGACTTTAAGGAATATTCCCAAGCAGAGCAGCTGCTATAACTCCCTTTGTTTCAGGGAAATTCCCTACCTTCTCCTGCCTGACATGGACTGTATATTTCCACTTTGGAAAAAAAAAAAAAAAAAGGCGTCTGCTCATCTGTTCCAGCTGACAAGGTTTAGAACCACAAACCCTCTTTCTCTACCTGTTGAGAGGATCTCGCCTCTTCTGCCTCCTACTATTTCTACACCATCTTGGGTATAGCCTACAAACTGGTTCCTATACCTTCCTTGGTGTCTCAGGCATCACTGGCTCCACCCACCTTCGATGTCAAGGAGTGAAGACCACCCACTTGGACCGCCCCCTTGAGATTTCCCTACTGGTCTCCCAGGTAAAAGTTTATAATGGAGAACAGATTGTCTTAAGTAGATGCAAGTGGAACGTATTCTGTGTTTAAGCTGATTTTAGTTTGCTGGTTTAATTAAGATAGACCTGTCTTCAAAGTTATCGGCTCCAAACCCCACCATCACTACAAAATCCCATCAAAGGTACAGGTTGAGAGGCAGGAAGAGGCTCAAGAGAGAGTGGGTGGAGGGAGTAGACAGACAACTGCACGTGTTGCAGGGCTGGGACAAAGTCTTAGCCATTTTATTTGGCACTAAGAAAGTCAGGGGTGACCTGGAAACAGCAATGTCGATGGAGCCGGTGAAGTTAGAGGCAGAACCCACCAGTAGCATCAAGCAATCTTAAATGCTCTAAGTTTGGTCATTAAAATGAATCCATAATTGGAAGAGAGAAAGGGAATGTAATCCACCTTAAAAATGGGGAAAGCCTAATTAATAGCCTTTGGAATGGAATAAGTTTGTTCAAATCAAAAAGGATGTAGGCATCATCCTTGGTTCCTTTCTTTCCTTCACATCTCACGTCTAAGTCTTTGGTTACTTCTGTTGGACCTATCCCCCAAATAAATCTGGAATCCATTCACTTCTCTGCTTCCCTGCTGCTACCCTACTCCAACATCTTCATCTACCCTTCTCCTGCTATCTTTATCTCCCTCCCAGGCAACTGCAAGGGCTATAACTGGTCTCCCTGCTATCTCTCTTGCCTCTCCAGATTGCCTTTCCACTCTGCCCTCTTCACAGCAGCCTGAGATCTTTTCACACATAAATCACTCACCATAGTCTCTTGCTCCTAACTTTCCAGTGGCTTCTCACCACACTCAGCAAACAATCCAAACTACCTACCTTAGTGGGCAAAGACCCCCCTGAGCTGTCTTTGCTTCTCCTCTGACCCGGTACTGACCGATAGCCATGAGCCACATGTGGCTCTTGAGTCTTTGAAATGCTAGTGATAGTTATAAAATACATACTTAAAAAAATATTTATATTTATATTCATGGAGCCACATGTGGCTAGTGTGATTGAAGAGCTGAATTTTAGATTTTATTTAATTTATAGAACTTAAATAGCACATGTGGCTAGTGGTTAACACTGTGTAGAGCACAGAGGTAGAATATTGATGTCATCACAGAAAGTTCTACTGGATGGTGCTGCTCTGGTCTTATCACCCACTATGTTCCCCCTTGCTTACTGGACTTCAGCATCACTGGCCCACCTTCTGTTCCTCACCCAGATTAAGCTCCTTCCCACCAAATATTTTTGCAGATTGTTCTCTCCATCTAGACTTTGTGGCTCTTTGATCTTCACATGACAGCCTATTTCAGCTTTGATGTTACCTCCTCAGAAAGGCTTTCCCTTTCCACACAAATAGTCCCCCTACTGTGTTAGCCTCAAAGCATTTCTGGCCAGTTTAAAAACATTTTCTAGATGGGTTGTCTATTTGTTTATTGGCATATGTCCCTTTTGGCATGTTATTTTCCCCAAGGGCAGGGATCTTGACTCTCTAATGCAGATGGAGGACACAAACTTGAACAGATAGAATTTCTACTTCTCTAGAACAAGAGAACATGAAGTGAGCACAGGTTCTTTCCTTGGAAGAAGAAAAATGCATCAAATATCATATCTCATGATCTCTAAGCTCTTTAAAAATTAAAAGCCAAGGTCATCTGCTGAAAGTGATCCTCCTGGGGATGAAGCAATTTGAGAATCTGGGAAATATAGCAAGGAAGTGCTGAAAAGGACTTAACTAGCTACAACCAAGGGGGACACTGAGCATCACCGAGGATCCAGAAGAACATGGAAGGTATAAGCAGTTTGCAGTACCATCTGTCGTATGATTTTTCTCCAAAACAGGAACAGCCCAGATGTGCTTATCACATTTAATCCTTGTAACAACCTCTGAGATACATGCTGAAGTATCCCTGCTTTACAGATCATTAAATGAAAAGAGAAGTTAAATAACCTATCTAAGACCAGGAAGCTAATAAGTAGAGGAGCTAGAATTTGAGCCCTGGAATTCAGAACCCAGGGCCAGAGCTCTCAGCCACAATTCCCTCCTTTATTACAGTCACACAGAGTAGGTATTTCATTAAAAATGTAACAAATGTCCATTACAGGGTTCTGAGGCTTCCCATTCTTTCCAAAATGGCACACCAGGCATAAGAACCTAGATGAGATAGATGACTTAACAATATTTGCATAAGTTTACATAAACCAAAACTTTTGCACACAAAAAATACCCATTATGCAAGAATGCATACACACAGACATTAGATGTTGTAGAATGACTACATACAGGGAAATTTGGAATAAACAGGAAAGTGATCAATAGGCAGGGTTCCTATTAATAAACCAATAAAACAAGAGAAGGGCCTTGCATGGACATACAGTGACATTGTACCATGAGCTGAGAAACGGAATTCAGCACTCTGCTCCCAAGATCAGGTAGCCATGGGATTTCTCTGCCCATTTCTCCTGATGTAAGGACCAGGGTCAGATGCTTTCCTTCCCCCACAGAGGTCTCCCACCATTCTAAACTCACAGGACTTGGGGTAAAATAGGGAAGATTTCAATGCCTACAGAACTACTTATAAATATGTATTTTTTTTACTCTTCTTAGCTTTTGTCACTCAAAAATGTGAATACTTAATCAATTTTAGGTGAGGCAAAAAGTGTGTCTTCAAATCAAAAGCCTCTAAGTATTAATGTTATATACTTTGGTGGTTCTTATCCTTAGAAATGACTCTCAAATATGCTTCCATATACAGTATTAGGAATCCACAACTCTCCAGCATGGCCCAGTGATCTGGAGTGTGTGTGTGTGTGTGTGTGTGTGTGTGTGTGTGTGTGTGTGTCTTTTAAAAGTAACTTCCAGGGGCGCCTGTGTGGCTCAGTCGGTTAAGCGTCCGACTTCGGCTCAGGTTCATGGATTTGAGCCACGCTCCAGCTCTATGCTGACAGCTTGGAGCCTGGAGCCTGCTTTGAATTCTGTGTCTCCCTTTCTCTCTGTTCCTCCCCCATTCATGCTCTGTCTCTCTCTCTCCTTCAAAAATAAATAAAAACATTAAAATTTTTTTTAAAAAATGCAACTTCCAGGGGCGCCTGTGTGGCTCAGTCGGTTAAGCATCCAACTTCGGCTCGGGTCATGATCTTGAGGTTCGTGGGTTCCAACCCTGTGTCAGGCTCTGCACTGAGAATGTGGAGCCTGCTTCTGATTATGTGTCTTCCTCTCTCTCTGCCCCTCCCCCCGCTTGTGCTCTGTCTCTCTCTTTCTCTCTCTCTCAAAAATAAATAAACATGGAAAAAAAAAAAGAAAGCAACTTCCAGATGACTGCCATGACCAGCCACTCTTGGGAAGAACTGCACTGCCACTCAGTAAATACCAGTTTTCTAGTCAGACATAGAAGAAAGGGACGTTCCAGGCACGAACAAGGACACTATAGCATTGGAAAGTCCTGTGGGGCTCTGGAAAATGCATCTGCTAGAGCTGGGGTTTGTGGAGATCAGTGGTGGAGGCTGATGCAACGGGGCCTGACTCTAAGAGGTTCCAGGGAGCAAACAGAGAGCCCTGCACCTCACTCTGAAGGTCTGCCCAGGTTTTTAAGCAGGAGGTGACATGATCAGACGTGGTGGTTGTTAGCATAACTGGTAGCCATGTGGAGTGGACTGCAGGGTGGCCGGACTGGTACACGTGCTAAGTAAAAAGAGAAGAGGGAAGGGAGTAGCATGGCCTTTCTGCCTAGGTCTTTCCAAGGTCTTTCTTGGAGGTTAAGGATAATTCTGATATTTCTATCGTTAGAGACGGAGTGGAAGGTGGTTCTAGTTAACGTTGAGTCTGCTGCCTAACTTACAAGTAGTACATAGATACAATCAGGAGGGACCAGGCAGCTGAGCCACCCTAGAAATAAATCCTCTTACCTTTTTGAGTCATGTAAACAAGAATGTTTGTGTTTAAACTATTGTGTTCATTTAATCTTGACTCTACCCCTAAGGTAGAAGCCTGGGAGGAATAACTATTACAGTTTACGTATTCCAAATGCTGTGCCCAAGCAGCTCGCTTACTTGGTGCCTTATGTTTGATAATCTAATTTAGCCTTCTGGCTCCCAGAGCCTGTCTGGCCTCCCTGTAATTGTTTAGCAAATCTGCCACCTCTTTAAGCCTTTGGTGCATTTGGTAAATATCACTGACCTGCCAGACTACATTGTTTGTCATGCTGAGCATCCGTGTCCCTTTATGTCTTAGTATCTTTTCCCTTCTGCTCAGATCATTCCCATTTCACCTGCTTTCATTTTCTCTCTGCTTCAGTCTTGCTGGATGATTATAAAAGCAACAGTTAGAATTTCTTATATAAAGTACAGTTCTAGTAAGCACGTTACAGTTCAGCTTAGATCCTCCGCAGCAGTGGCTGAGGAAATCTCAGTGAGAGACTGTGCAATAATCCAGCAGAGACGATGAGGTCACGGACAAGGAGGGGTCAGAGAAATGAGAAAAAGGGAAGAGGTCAAAGAATTCACATGGAAACTGCAAATAAATTTGTTGAGGGGAGAGACAAAGGATACATAAAAGATTAGGGATCATGATCCATGAAAAAAGAGGTAACAAAACATAAGACTAAAACATAACCACTGGGACCCAAGATATAAGTAGGTAAAGCAGGTATTCTCTACCCCCCATCCCCGCCCATTCTAGTGTGACAGAAATAGGCAGCATCCCTGAAAACTTAGAAAGATTTGAAAAGAAACAGCTTTGTGGGCCTGGATGGCTCAGTTGGTTAGGTGTCCAGCTCTCGATTTCAGCTCAGGTCATGATCTCACAGTTCGTAGGTTCAAGCCCCACATCAGATCCTGCACTGATGGCACAGAGCCTGCTTGGGATTCTCTCTCTCTGCCCATCCCTGGTTTGTGTTCGCTCTCTCCCTCTCTCTCAAAATAAATAAACAAAACTTAAAGAAAGAAAGAAAGAAAGAAAGAAAGAAAGAAAGAAAGAAAGAAAGAAACAATTTCCTAACAGTAGCAATTTGGCCTATGTTAACTTGTGTAAAGAATTGCAGCGGCTGTAGTGACACTTACCAGACTCCAGATAAGTTGCCCCCTGCTCTTACCTTTAGGATCTCAAACTGCCTGCCCTCCCCCACTGCTAAGACATCTACCTCCCTGTTGCTTGCACCCCTTGTGGTTTCTAAAGACAACTCCTCTCCCTTTCACATCCTCAAACTTGTTCATAATTGAACTTCTCTTAAACTTTTTCAGAATACTGTATCACGTTAACTCATTTTTTTGAGAGTTTCCCATGTGCTGCGCAAAGCGTGTTACAGAACTTTTCTTATTTAGTAAACACAACTTAGGGGGATGGGCTGTTGAACAAGATGGGACCATATTCGTGGGTTAGTACTTGGCAAAGGTATATGCCCACCATTAGAGAGGGCTTTGAACAGTCGTGGAGACTGGGTGCTTTATTTAGTAAACATTGTATAAGAACTTTGTCAGAGAACTAAGTTCACAGAATTGAGAGCAGGTGACCTTGACTATAAATGTAGAAAACATAAGTCTTTTAAACATCAGATAGGATCTGAATTTTTCAGGAATGCAGTCACATATTTTGCTATTATGACAGGTCGACAGGAAACCACCAGTCCCCCGAAGGAAGTTAAGCAATTTAATGATCAAATAAGAGGTAAAAGGACAAGCCAACTAGGAAGTCCATGACAGGGCTTTGAGAAAATGCTCTCTAGTTGATCACAGCTGTGTGAGTTTGGAGGTCGTTTCATTGCTTTCCTATAGCTCACTCTATACATCTCCCAAATGACAAGAACAGGACAAACCAATAGAGTATTAATTTGCATTATATGCAAAACAAAACAAAACAAAAAACAAAAAACAAAAGTCTGGAATATGGCAATGGAAGAAGGAAAATGAAGTCAATGAGGGTTAATGTCATTAGGGTTAACATCAGACTCACAGAATTGTGTCCAAATATAGCATTGTTTTCTGCCACATTTTATTAACAAGGTCTTAATGTATGTATCCATTTCCCCACCTAGGTAATGGATGCTCACAGACATACACTGCTTTCTATTTAATCGTTGTATCCCTAGCAACTGATGGTGTACCCAGCACAGAAAAGACTCTCAAAATGTATCTGACAAAAGAATGTGGTTTATTTCCTTGACAAAATGATAATAAAAGGAATTTCCCAGCTAGAAAAAAAAAAAAATTCATTCGAAGAATCATCACTGTAGAGACTTAAAGAAATAGGGATCTGTAAACTGTGTTCCTATCTCTTTAAACAGAGTGGGCCCACACAAATATCCTACTACATTTTGCCTGTAAGATCCAGTTGCAGGGAAAATTATTCCAGGAAATTTCCTTGGTGCATGCCTCACTCATATGCATATCCGCTACTTCTGCTGCCATGCTTGGGCTTTTCAGACTCAGGGTTCAGCTCCTCTGACTTTGATAGATGGATGCTTTGGGCTCCTTCAGGTTTCATGACACAAAATGTCCCCTCTGGTTCACAAAACCTCTGCTTCCCACCTGGCTCTTGTTTCTACTTGCTCCCTAAATGATTATGATTTTATTAGACTCCAGAAATACCCTCAGGATAACCACATCACCCCTCAGAGTGCTAAGTGAAAATGGCAGTGAATACACCACGAATTGAATTAATAGAGATACCTGTCATCACTTGGGTAAATGACACTCTTCAGTGGTTCTCTGTCTTGGCTGTTCCTGGAAATCACTTGGGGAAATCTAAAACCATTGACTCCTGGTTCCCACTCCCATGGATCCTAATGTGACTGGTCTGTGGTGTGGTGTGGGTATTAGAATTTTTTAAAGACTCCAGAGGCACCTGGGTGGCTCAGTCAATGAAGCATCCAACTCTTGATTTTGGATCAGGTCATGACCTCACGGTTTGTGGTTTCAAGCTCTGAGCTGGGCATTGCACTGACAGCTCAGAGGCTGCTTGGGATTCTTTCTCTGCCCCTCCCTAACCCATGCTTGTTCTCTCTCTCTCTCTCTCTCTCTCTTAAAATAAATAAATAAGCATGTTTTAAAAAATAACTTTTTAAATGCTCCAGATGATACCTATGTAAAATTTTCAAATCATTGCTTTGGGTTGAAAACCAAACTGGTACCGTTTTTCCCCCATATTGCAGAGAATAGACATTACTAAATGACAATGAAACAGTTTCTTAGCTTTGTATTCTATTCTCTTGTCTGAGTATACCATAATATATATATGTGTATATATATATTATATATATATATGTATATGTATATATATGTACATAATATATATATGTATATATATCTCTAGATGAATGCAGATTGACTTAAATGACATATTTAAAGTTACCCTGCAAGAAAAAATGAGCTATATTGGGTGGATAGGTTTCAGAGTTCTTAAAAAAAACAAAAAATTCCAAAATATTAATACCATAAGGATTGATCTTCCATCTAAAGTGAGAACTAGGGTTGAATGTTTTCCTCACTCCCTATTTTCACTGAACACTGAAAGCTGCCAATCCCCTCAGGATGTGGGCCGATTCGCCCTGACCCCACAAAGTTAAGAATTGGCATTTCCAGGGCACCTGGGTGGCTCAGCCAGTTAAGTGTCTGACTCCAGCTCAGGTCATGATCTCATGGTTTGTGAGTTTGAGCCCCGTGTTGGGCTCTGTGCTGCCAGTTCAGAGCCTGGAGCTTGCTTCAGATTCTGTGTCTCATTTTCTCTCTGCTCCTCCCCCACTTGTGCTCTGCCTCTCTCTGTCTCTCAAAAATAAATACATGTAAAAAAAATTTTTTTTAAAAGAAAAGAATTGGCATTCTTTAGGTAGACCCTCCCACCTGCTGGTCACTTGCCCAGGCACTGGCTGTTTTTAGAGATGCTAGTCTGGAGAGACATGGGTCTTAGCTCTTAATTGACAGGACAAATGCCAGCCTTTAGGTGTGACTTATGCCTAAGATAAGCACAGGGAGACCAGGGGCATGCAGGTCTCCTTCATTAGCTGTTCTTTAAAGAGCTGGTGAGAATGCTCCCCTTCCAGCCTCAACAGCTGAGGAATTGTGCCAACTCAGCTTCTGTTTCTAAGGCTTCAGAGATAAGGGCATCGTCTCACCCTGAGTGCTGGCATCTTCCTCCTTACTCCTGTGTGCTGTTTGCCCTCTCTCTGGACATAAGGGCCAGCTCATACTTGGTACCAAAAGCAAATCTTCAGTTTCTGGGAGAAAAGGGAGGGTTTATTAAGTTGAGCAGAGTTGTTAACAAATGAAACAACATAGTATAATGAAAATTATACTATGTGTAGTTTTTTTATTTTTTATTTTATTTATTTATTTATTTAATTAATTGAAAAAAATTTTTCTTTAACATTTATTTATTTTTTGAGAGACAGAGACAGAGCATTAGCAGGGGAGGGGCAGAGAGAGAGGGAGTCACAGATTCCAAAGCAGGCTCCAGGGTCTGAGCTGCCAGCACAGAGCCTGACTCGGGACTTCAACTCGCGAACCGTGAGATCATGACCTGAGCCGAAGTCAGACGCTTAACCAACTGAGCCACCCAGGTGCCCCACTATGGGTAGTTTAAATAAGCCACACATATTTGTCTTCTTGTATTAGGCCCAGTGTTCTAGCTCTCTTACCACACTCCTCAGAATCCCCCACCCGGACAGTCCAGTCCGAGGCCTGTCTCAGGACGGCACTGGGAGAAGAGTGGTCACTAACTGTTCACTACTTGCACCATCCCTAACAGAGATTCCAAGTGGATTCTGCCACAGCCCAATTCCCACAGCCCCCACAGGGTTCGGCACTGTCATTTAGACTCTTCTCCAAGGACACATTTGGACAGATGTGATCGCCTGTCTACTTGCTGGTGGAAGAGAGAAGGAATAGGAAATCCATTATTGGCTGGAGCTACAACTTGAACAGAATGAGATGGGCAAAGAGAAGCAGGCAGGCAGAGAAGGCCCATATATTCTCCACTGACGGGACTCTCCCAGAAGAGCAAGTGGAAGCTCAAGGCCGGGCTTGCATGGATTAAGGAGAGGGTTAGCATAAACAGCAACTCCTCCTCAGTATCTTAAACAACAGGCCCCAGCCTGCCTTGTCTGTGGAGGCAGAGACGAATGGGTCTCCTTGGCAACGGAGGCACTTGCTCAGCAGGACTAGCAGGCAGGCGTCTGCAAGCCTGGAAGGAGAGCTACTGCGCCTGCCTTTCTTGTCAATGCTCACACGGTCCAGACCTGCATCCTCCCCCTCCTCTTCATTGCCATCATCTACCGCCTCTGGGCCATGCCCTGTCATTGAGAAAAATCCCCTCCACTCCAAAACCTGAGAGATTTCAACCCCTATGAAGACAGCCAGTGAGCAGTTTGGCTTCCCATTTCCTGAATCTCCTTTGCTGCATTGCACTTTGGTCCCCTGAAGTCCCCAGATCTTATCCTGGATCTGAACATCCTAGAAATGCCCCAACACAGAAATTCTAAACTCCAACTGTCCATGTGCAGGTCGCCTCCCGCCCTGTCTGCTTTTTCTACCTTCATACCCACAGTATTTGTTCCCCCAAACTCTCTAATCCTTGACAGTTCCTTCCTTGCAGGTTAGCGGGACCCTCTCGGCCTCTCCTCTCCACCACTCGGCCCCGTTGCTCTAAATTACTGTCTTTCCAGGAAAAGCAACACCCGTGATCAGTGCTACCAGCTGCCCTTCTCTGGTGCTATACTCTGGCACTGCTCCAGCCTGTGCACAAGGGTACACAGTGACTATAGAATCGCTTGCGGTTTCCGCCCTCCGCCGAGCCCTGAGCACCGTTTATCAGCCTGTTTGTTTTTGACAAGCTTCTCCATCCCATCTTCTCAGCGGCTCTCAGTTGATTGCTTCACTTCTGCCTTTATCCACAAAACTGGCAGCAGCAGCAGCATGGTCGATGTCCTACCTCATCTCACCTGTGCACACTTCAGACTTGCTCTCCAGCTCTGCCCGCGTCTCAGTGGGCAAGGTCTCCCCCTCTCTCCACCAGCCCTGAGGGCCTTGCCCCAGCTCCTACCTGCGCCCCCTGGAAGTGGCTTCATCCGTCTTTTCTTGTTTGTCTTTACTTTCAACATTCCCCTCTCCGCTGGCTCCTGCTGTTGTGCCTACGGACCTGCTCATGTTCCTCTCCGTCTAACATTCCTAACATGCTTGGACCCAGCATATACCCTCGGGGATTTGGTGAACTGTGGCCCACAGGAAGCCTATATTCCTGAATAAAATTTGCCTGGAATATAACCACGCTCATATGTTTATGTATTGTCTACAGCTGCTTTTGTGCTACGACAGCAGAGTAGTTAAGTTTGTGATAGAGATCATACCGCCCATGGAAAAAAAAAATATCTGCTCTATGGCCCTTTACAAGAAGAATTGTTCGCCCCTCCACATTCACCACCCTTTTCCTTCCTCACCACTCCTTAATCCACAGCCATTGTGATCTTATTTCTGTGCCTTACCGTCTTCTTAATCTTTCCTTACTCGGGTCGCTCAGATGACTCCTCATTTCCTAATTCTCCTAATTCAAAGGCAGGGGAGACTTTTTCATTCTTCTTCTTCTTCTTTTTTTTTTTTTTAAGAGTTTATTTATATTGAGAGAGAGAAAGAGGGAGAACAAGCAAAGGAGGGTCAGAAAGAGAGAATCCCAAGCAGGCTCTGTGGAGTCAGGAGCCCAGAGCGTGGAGCGCAGAGCCTAATGTGGGGCTTGATCCGAAGACCATGAGATCATGACCTCTTGCAGAAAGCAAGAGTCGGAAGCTTAACCTACTGAGCCACCCACATACTCCTCTCATTCTTTATGCATTCCTCTGCCACACTGGACATTTGTCAATTACACCCTTCTTGAAATTCTACAGAAAGTTTCCAAATTCGAATGCCCAGAGGAGCTAGGCAGACCATGTCAATGAATGAAGAAGGCCTCACTGAGATATGAGTATGTGGGGACCTGGAGACCTGTCCCCATAGCAAAAGAGCAGCCCCATGCGCTATTGTGGGTCCCATAATAAGAAACTTTTCCAATGTTTCAAGGGAGGCTAGAAACACAGATTTTATGCAACATCTCTCAACTTTAAAATGTTGGCAACTATTTTAAAAAATATTATAAACCACGATGAATCAAAGAAAACAAAACTTTTGGCCAACTTGTCCTACAATCTATGGATTCCAAGTCTATGATGGAAGTTCCCTGGTTCTCTTGGAGAATCTCTGATTTTTGCTGTTAGAGACAGCAAAGGATTTAGCTCTGTGAGACAAACTGCTTCTGCCTTCCCAGGAGTTCATCCCCAGCCCATGGGGTTTTTTCTTGCTACACAGTCTCTCTAGGTGAAATCTCAAATTTATATCTCACTCTCTAACCTATGCCCCTGCTTCTGACTCTCATTTCCAATACCTGCGGGACTTCTCCACCTGGAAATCCCACATCAAAATCCACATCAGCCCTCCATTATCCTCAACCCCTACCTTTTGCCAAACCAACACCTATTTATAATTTAAGACTCTGCCTCCCCCCACCCCATGAAGCCTGCCCTCCCTTCTATCATTCCATGGAAGGATTGGGGTCCCTTTCTCTATGCCTTTATAATATTTTGATAACTACACTTTCTACACAATATTATAATTATCTGTCTTTATGTGTCTCATACCCTCCTAGAGCATGGCCTTTCAGTGGGCAGGGACTGTGTTTCATTATCTCTGTATTTCCAGCCTCTAACAGAGGGTAGGCATTTAATCATTTCCTTATAAATGTTTGGAAAATTAATATATGCACAAATAAATAAGAGAAAGATTCACTTAAAATTAAATTGCCAAATTTTCGACATCTACAGAACACTTTTTACTGTGTTATTTTATTTTATGGTATCTTTGGTACATAATTAGCATGGCTGTTAACATTTTAGAACGTATCAGAAAAAAATGTAATTTCCTCTTATGATTGTTAATAAGCATTTGTTTTCATGCTCCAGTAAAACTTTATTATGTCCAGCAATATAAAATGGCAAAACTTAATAAATGGAAGTCAATGAATAAAGTAGGATTTGCCAAATAAATATATCATTAAGGAAAGCAGAGTGAGAACACATATCTTCTAATAAGTGTGAGATATAGTAGGAGAATTTACTACTGTACAGAACAGAAAAAGTAGTTATTTGATCTTCAAATCTTGTGATGTGGAATGATAGTTAACAATGAAACAAGTTTCTGGGGCGCCTGGGTGGTTCAGTTGGTTAAGCGTCGGACTTCGGCTCAGGTCATGATCTCAGGGTTTGTGAGTTAGAGCCTGACCTCGGGCTCTGTGCTGACAGCTCAGAGCCTGGAGCCTGCTTCGGATTCTGTGTCTCCCTCTCTCTCTGCCCCTCCCCTGCTCTCACTCTGTCTCTCTATCTCTGTCAAAAATAAATAAACATTAAATTAAAAAAAAACAAACAAACAACAATGAAACAAGTTTCTCTCAAGAAAACGAGGGCAGTGATTCCAGCCTTCTGGAGGGACTTATAATGCCCTATCATGTATTTGATATTGTGGCATACTTTTAAGAATCCTGTGAGCTTTATTTCTGGGGTGAGGTTGTGGGAGAGAGCAGGGTGAAAATGTTGAATTAACATTAGTTTTATTTTTGTCCATGGTTAATTGCCTGGAACTCCCCTTCATTACCACTTGCAGATTAAACATTAAGATAAAGTTCTCTTTCCACCAATAGGTGGCAGTATTGCTTTGGCACAAACAGTAACATTGACACTATCATTTTTAAAAGACTTCCTAGATCTGTTGTATCTTTATTTCATTCCTAAACTCTAGGCCTCAGAGTGCCCAGTACAAATAACAATGGAATAAATATGGCACTAGCATGATATTTGAAGAAAATTGAAGAAGGCTTACCAAAATCACCCCTTCATTCATAGCCTTGCTATTGAAAGAAATGCACACTAATTTCTCTCCTCCCAGGAAGGCTTCTTTCCCATCAGGTAAACCTAGAGTGATGATGAAGGCAGAAAAAAACAGGTTCCATGTTGCAAGCAGTAAATTTGCTTCTCTGAGAACCTCCAGGTTGGGTTATATCCAATTCACTAATCTAGGTCCAGCCTGGCAAGAATCTACTCTGAATATGTACTCACATAAGTCTCATTGATTGTTAGGATAGGACTGGAGTCAGACTCACCAATTTGTTGATTCTCTCTTAATTATTTTTAAATTTATGCACATATATATGCCCATGTAACCATCACACTGATAAGAGATTAGAACATTTCCAACATCTCAGAAGGTTCCCTAGGCCCTCTTAATTTTTTAGAATTGGGAAAACATTTTATTTCTCAACTAGTGTGTTTAGAACAAAAAGAAAGAAATATGTCACGTGGCAGAAAAGTTGGGGAGAAGAATTGGCCTACTTTATACATTGGTCAGGGTCTCTGCATAGGCTTGAATGGGAACTCTGTGACAGATGCTTGGTGGGGGGGGGGTGGGGGGGGTTGCTCAATGCAACAACGGGATGGAAGATCCCAAGTTATAGTGAGGAGGTAGGGCAACTGGAACTCTTGAGTATCAATGGTGGTTGATAAATAGGTACAATCACTGGGGACAACGGTTTGGTAGTATCTACATATGCATACCCTATGACCCCAAACTCCACTCCCACGTACATATGCAACAAAAAATGCAAACGTACTTTCACCAAAAGATATTTACTAGAATGTTCCAAGAGCAAATGGCAGTAGAATGCATCAGTGTTCGTGATCATGCTATAGTCACACAATGTAACACCATAGAGCTAAGATATGTAAACCATCCACAAATACATAGAACAATATGGGTAAATCTCACCAACATAATAGCAGGGGAAAGAAGCCAGATACAAAAAGTACATACGTTATGATTCCACTTTTATGAAGCTCAGTATTAATGTATCTTCTGAAGTATGGATTGCAGTTACTCCGGGGTAGGAGTAAGGTTGGGAGAAACATGCTAATAATATTCTGATCCTTGGTTACACAGTGTGTTTCGTTTGTGAAACTTCTTCAGCCTGTACGTTGCAAAACTTCTTCAGTCTGTATATATATATATATATATATATATATATATATATATACACACACACACATATATATATATATATATATATATTTTTTTTTTTTTTGAGAGAGAGAGAGAGCAATTTGGGGAGGGGGAGAGAGAGAGAGGGGTGGGGAGAGAGAGTCTTAAGCAGGCTCCATGCCCAGTGCAGAACTCTTTGCAGGGCTCTATCTCACAACCATAAGAGCATGACCTGAGCTGAAATCAAGAGTCGGAGGCTTAACTGACTGAGTCACCCAGGTGTCCCTTTACATTTATATTTACAGGTAAGTATGCTAAGTATGAAAGGAAGTAGATACAAATTATACGTCAATTAAAGTTTTAAAAAATTAAACTTTTTAAATTATAAATTATATATAATAAGTAATAAAGTAAATAATAATAAATATAATAAATAAGTTATATATAATAAATTATACTCTAGCCAAGTATAGATAAAAGTCACTGCTACATGGAATGACAGCACAAGTGGATGAAGGAAATCGCATTTCAGTTAGACCCTCATAGATGGGCCAGCCTCCCTAGGTGGAGGTGGAGAATGGGCATTCTATAAACAAGCAGTGTATAAAAAAGCAAAGGCGTAGAAGGTGGGTAGAGTTAGGAACATTCGGAAAAAGACAAAACTGACCAAAGAATAAGGTTGATATAAAAAAGAAGCAGGAGAAAGATCTCAAAACTAGACTTAAAGAGTCTAAAGAATTCAGTCTTTATTTATTGGGCAACCTGGAACTAGTGAAGTCTTTGTTTTATTTTAAGTGAGAACCAAATGATCAAATCTCTACTTTGGGAAGAATGATGTGCAGGACTCAGTGGAGGAAGGAGCCTACAGATTGGGCGGGGGTCACGTACAAGTGTATAAACCTCCATAATCTGGCCCCTGCCCTCCCACCCCTTCAACCCAGTCCTTCACCTAGACCCACCCAGCTACAAGCCAGTCATCTAACCACTTGCAGGTCGTCGACCAAACCAAGCCCTCCTGGCTTGGGACATGAGGCTCCATGCCCTGGGAAGACCCTTTCTCTGCACCCTCATTAGGCTTACACTGGAAAAGAGCCTTCTCCCTTTCAGCAGCATACCAAGAAGCTTTTTCACAAAATCAAAGTCTAAAAGCTCAAAACTTGTCTTCAGAACCAAAGAGTATGTACATAAACCAAATAAGGAACATAGGATGCAAGCAGTTTCTATGCTTAAATCACCTGCAAATTCTGAAGGAAAAAAAATCTATTGATTTTTAACATATTAATTGATAACAGCCAAGCTTCAGTCAGTAGTTTCTTAGCACTTCTGAGTCTTATTATACCCAGTAGTGTAATTGGGGTCTTGATAACCACAGAAACTGGTAGTAATGTCCATAATATAAATCACCAGGGATCACCCCAGAATATAACTGCAGCCCAATTTTGTTTCAGTGTACAACGTGCTGTGACTCCCCCTTGCCACACTACCAACCAGAAAAATGCACCTTGCTTATTGGCAAGAAATTAGAAATTGGGTATTGAGTCATTGGATTTACCCGAATGGGTTCAAATTGTGAAATGTTTGAAGAAAATGTATAAGGGCAAGAGAAAATCATCTGGACATTTGCCAAGGTTCAAAAGGAAATAGGAAAACTTAAGTAATTCATATCCTGTACACTTACTAAGCAAAACACACCATTAAGCATTAAGTGCAGTCCTTTACAAATGCAAATATTGGCTACAGAGACACACATGCCAGGCAGAGGAAAATGTGAGGCCCGGATATGTGGGGATGGGGGTGGGGTGGGGGGAGGTGGGGGGTGGTTCAGTGCCAGGACCCAATCCTGGTCAAGAGGAAGAATGGAAGCCAGCTGATGCCTCTTGGAACAGGACAGGCAGCAGTGAGCTGCTGGCTGAATGAAATGAAGGGGCAGGAAGGGAATTGTTCATCTTAGGAAAAAGGTCTTAACTGAAGATCAGGACATTAAAAGCTTTAAAAGACTCACGCTCAGCCCCTATCCTCAGATTCCATCTGTCTAGGTAGGGTCCCAGGTATGGGGATTTTCCAGGTGATTCTAAGGTGTAGCAAAGATCAAGAACCACTGCGAAAGCAGGAAGGCAAGCGACTCACACCTGTGGGATGAGTTCAGGTTCCAGTACTTCTTTGATGAGAACTCATTCTCTGTTTCTCACTCACCCCGACCCTTTCCACCCACTCCACCTCACCTCACCTCACCTCACCTCACCTCACCTCACCTCACCTCACCTCACCCACACTCACCCTACAACCACCAGCTGGGTTTTGACCTCTCTCAAGTCAGGTCCCTGGAAGTTTCCATCTTTCTCTCCCTAACCCCCAACCCTCATCCAGCACAGCTTTCTCAATCAATCACCAAGTTCTGTCTTTTTCTGCATCTTGATTCTCAAATATGCCCTTTCTTCTCTTCCCCATCTCTTTAGTTTCTACCTTATTCTGGGCATTATTTGTTCAACAAGTGCCTACTACTCTTTAGGTGTAGGAATTTACACTATTTTGGTGAATGAAGCATTGCCCCTGCCCTGAAAGTTTTACAGTACAATGGAGGAGAAAAACCATAAACAAGTACGTGAACACATTAATTTAAGATTATAAATGTAAGTAGTGAGGAGGAAACAAGCAGGATGTGGTGGAGAATAGGGGAGGAAGAGGGAATCTGATTAGACAGGGAGGGCAGGGATGCCTTCCAGGAGTCACCTAATTTCCTTCTAAACTCTCAGCATCACACATAACCCCTTTCTCATTCTCTTCCAATCCACCTCCTGAACAACCACCAGAGGGATTTTTGTAAAAGTCCAGTCACTTTCATAGGGCTCCCCAGCCTCTTGAGACCTGGCTCCCAGCCACCAACACAGGATCACATGCCCCTGGGGCTCCGACTGCTTCAGGCCACCACTGCCCTGCCTACAATGCCCTTTTCAGGTCCTCTGTCTGGCTTATTCTTATTTGACTTTCAGAACACATCTTATGTTGCCTCCTATGAGAAGCCTCATTGGACCCTCCCTAGTTTGAGGGGCACTGTCACTTTTCTAGGATTCCAGGGCATTCCATATTTACACAAAGGACAGCTCTTGCCGTTCTGTGATGTGACTACAATTTTCCTGGTCTGCTCCTCTTCTGACTTGGAGCATCTTCAGGACAGAGTCTGTATCTTGTTCCTCTCAGTTTTTCATGCCTGGCACAGCGCTGGGCACAGTAAGGCACAGCAAAATTGAATGTATGCCTGGAAGGCCCTTTGAATACTTTTAGCCTTTTAGCTGATCCTGGTAGGTCTTAGAGGAAAATAGGGTGACCGACTGTCCCAGTTTGCTTTACAAGTACCAAAGCCAGGAGTCAAAGCCATCTTCTATCAACAAAGCCCTTATGTCTTTCCCATAATGATGTCACAATTTTCTCTACATTGTTTTAAAAGTCACTGACACTATCTAAATCACATAGCTAATTAATACATGGTCACATTATAAAGCTTTGAAAAATACACATAAATGAAAAGAAAAAAAAGTCACTCAAATGTCATCTCTAACCGCAATCACTATTAACCTCATGTTCGGTAACTCTCCAGACATTTCCCTACACAAAGCATCATAAACAAACATGTCCAGATTGTGATCAGGCTTATAGGTGTGTGTGCACAGGCACTGTTCTCTCCTACACAGTTTCAAGGCCATGACTGCCTTTTTTTTACTCAAAAGAGAATATTCCCCCAAACAGTTCAAAAACTGTGGTTCAAAAACAGTTGCTGGTTGGTTGCTTTTTTTTTTTTTTTAACATTTCAACAGTCGCTTAGAACAGGACATGTTGCTTTTTGACCATGGGTTCTATGCCTTTCTTATATCCTCAGATTTTTCAAGGTCCAAGCCACTGCCGTCTTTCTATCCAGGGTTCTCCATCCTGCTCCAGTGACAGTGGGGTGCACTGCAACCTGCTGCTCCCCTATCATCCTGCGACTTCACTTCCCTGCTCCCTGTGCCCCACACCCCCCTCTCTTAGATCACTTTCTCTTATTGGTGAAATCCATCCTCAAGTAATTTTTTTAAAAAACTTGGAAAGAAAAATTCTAATCCTTAAATATTTGAAAATCACCCCTTCCCCCACCCTTTCACCAACTTCATTAATAGTTTGGCTGAGCACAGCAAGCTAGATCTAAAATTATTTCCCCCAGAATTTTGAAAGCCTCCATATTTTTCTTAGCATCTCATGATGGTAAGTTTGATGCAATTAATAGTAATTGTCCTTGTAAATCTTCTGTTTTCTGTCTCTTTCTCTCTTAGATTTTAAGGTGTGGGAGTTGTGTTTATGTGTGTAACTGCTGGGTGAAAGGAAATGTATGTTTTACTGAGACAGGCAGAATCATGCTCCCCACACCCTCAAAGATTCCATGCTCTAATCCTCAGAACCTAAGAATCTGTTCTTTCCCATAGCAAAAGACAGTTGGCATACATGATTAAATTTACCGACTTGGAGCTGGGGAGATTATTCTGGATTATCTGGGTGGACCCAACCTAATCATGTGAGTTTTCAAAAGCTCTCTTTTCTGACTGGATCAGAGCTGACACAAGATAAGGAAGAGATGTGAAGTATGAGAGAGATTTGAGCTGTCACTGCTGGCTTTGAAGATGGAAGAAGGGGACCATGAGCCAAAGATTGCAGGTGAACTCTAGGAACTGGATCTGCCCCCAGCTGACAGCCAGCGAGAAAATGAGGAGCTCAGATTTAACATCTGCAAGGAATTGAATCTGCCAACAAGGGGAATAAGCTAGAAACAGATTGTCCCCTAGAGTCTCCAGAAAGGGACACAGCCCTGATGAGGCCTTGATTTTAATCAAGACCCATAGTAGACCATGACCTTCAGAATTTAATAAATGTGTGTGTGTGTGTGTGTGTGTGTGTGTGTGTGTGTGTGTGTATTTTAAATATGTATTGTTGAAAGCCACTGAAGTTTGTGGTAATTTGTTACAGCAGCAAAAGAAAACCAATACATTTATATTTTGATAAATGCTGCCAAAATTTCATCCCAAAAGGCTGGATTTACTTATATATATATATATATATATATATATATATATACCAATAGTTGTTGAGCAAACTTTCTCAAAACCTTCACTAACATGGGATATTTTTAATAACTTAATTTTTCGAAGCTGATCCTAAAAAGCATTTCATTTTGTTTTCATCAGCAGTCTTCTAATTTTTTAAACAAGGTCAAGCACCTTTTATGTATTTGTTAAACATGTTTTGCTTTGTTTGAAATTATACTTTTTTATCCCTCAATTTCCAACATTTCAAATAGTTATGACCATGTGTATAAAAATGTATCCTGTTAGATATTTGCTAGGTCCTTTTAATTTAATAATTTGGGTCTCCTTTCTGCTCTAGAAGCTACGTTGCATATTAAACCATGTGCAGAATCTTCTAGCTTCCTAATTCAAAGTATCCTGGTCTTTATCTTATCGTATCGCTGCCCAGAATGAAGGACTACATGTCTTACCTTTCCTTGCAACTACGTTTGACAGAAGAGATGTAAGTAGAATTATGGGAGAGCTGCTTAAAAATAGTTGCCACAGCTTGGAAGAACTTTTCTTTCTTTCTCTTTCTTTCTCTTTCTTTCTTTCTTTCTTTCTTTCTTTCTTTCTTTCTTTCTTTCTTTCTTTCTTTTTCTTTCTCCTTTTGGCTTTGCTCCTTTTTTGGACTGGATTCAGACAAAATGGCTGCAGTTCCAGCAGCCATCCTGGACTGTAACATGGCCTTGACAATGGAAACCATTTACTAGATGATAGAATTGGAAAGTAACAGCCTGGTTACTTTCCTGGTGACTCACCGAAGTCACCAAACCACTTCAGAAATACCTACTTGTTTTATGTGAATGAGAGACTTCTGTCTTGTCAATCTCTGATTCTTCTATTACTTCCTATTATATAATGCAGCTAAATCTGACCTTAATACAGAATCCCCGCATTGATTTGTTATGTCTTTTATCTCTTATATTCCATCTCTCTCTTTCTGTTCTATTTTCTAGATGAGTTTCTTGACTTCATCTTTAAATCTTACTATTTTTTTTTTAATTTCTGCAATTACAGTTTTATTTTCCAAGAGTTATTTTTCTTTGTAACAGCACACACTTTTCTTGTTTTATATATGCCATGGCTTTTACATCTCAGAAGCTACCAATTGGAAAGTATCTCCTATTTTGAAGTATACTTCTGGTCTCTGAATTCTTTCTTTCTTTTTCTTTCTTTCTTTCTTTCTTTCTTTCTTTCTTTCTTTCTTTCTTTCTTTTCTTTCCTTTCCCCCTTCCTTCTCTCCCTTCTTCCTTTCTTCCCTTCTTTCTTCTGTTAATGTATCTTGAGTTTTCCTTTTCATATTGGAGAATTTCATCTGATATCTATTAATTCTTGGTTGCTGCTCACATTAAGAATGAGGCAATAATGAGACAAATTAACATCATATGCCTCCTGATAAGATACACTCAGAAAAACACCTACTTCTGTGGTATTCTGCCAAAAGTGTATAACCTGAATTTAATCACAAGGAAACAGTAGACAAATCTAAACTCACTGATATTATACAATATAATTGAAGAGTAGTCTTAAATGTCAATATCATGAAACACAAATAGTGTTTGGTGACTGGTTCCCATTAAAAAAGATAAGAAGAGACTTGGCAACTGAATGCAACATGATCTGGAAATTTCTTTTGCTAAAAAGAATATGTTAAAAAATAACTGGCAAAATATGAATAAGATCTACAATTAGATAATTATATCAATGTTAATTTTCTGATTTTTGATAATTTTTCTTTGTGTAAGAGCATGTTTAAAAAAATATATACACTTAAGTATTTAAGTATAATGAGGCATCATGTCTACAACTGACTCTCAAATGGTTCAGCAAAAAATAAAACACACACACACACACACACACACACACACACACACACACACACCTGTTTGTTAAGAAAGAGAAAAAGATAAAATAAATATGTTAAAATGTTAGTATTACAGGAATTTAGGCATAGTGTATATGGAAATTCTTTGCACTTCTCCAACTTTTCTATAAATCTAAAATTATGCCAAAATAAGAATAAAATAAGATTGTGCCAAAATAAGGGGAAAAAAAGCTTTTTTAAAAAAGAGAATATGGTGTTTTCACTCATATGTGGAATTTGAGGAACTTAACAGAAGACCATGGGGGAAGAGAGGTAAAAATAAGTTACAAACAGAGAGGGAGGCAACCATAAGAGACTCTTAAATAGAGAGAACAAACTGAGGGTTGATGGGGGTTGGGGGGGGAACAGGAAAAATGGGTGTTGGGCATTGAGGAGGGCATTTGTTGGAATGGGCTCTGGGTGTTGTATGTAAGTGACGAATCACGGGAATCTATTCCCAAAGCCAAGACTACACCATATACACTATATGTTAGCTAACTTGACTATAAATTATTTTAAAAATTAATTAATTAATTAATTAAAAGAACAAACAAAAATCAAAAAGAGAATATGGCAGTAGAAAGACCCTCTGGGAACTGCATGCACATGGGCTGGTTGATGGTAGGCTTCAACAGAGTTTAGGCAGGCATGAAGCCAGCTATAACCCTGGGAACCTTTATATGCCAGAATAAGGAGGCATTTACCCTGGGAGTGTTTTCTGTAGTCATCTGCTCAAGTTCTTCCCAGGCAGTTTCTTAAGATTATTTAAACTTTCCGATTTTTGCCCAGGGCTAAAGGGCTGTCTGCAAATTCTTTCAGTCCATTGTCTCAGGCCCATCCCCTATTGTACTGTATTGTATTTGCTATGTCAAAATCTAGGGCCTGCCTGGGGCTCAGTCAGCTGGAGAGGAGTTCTTGGCTACGACTTCCTCCACTCTGCTTCATCAAACAAAACTCATTAATCTGTTTTGTATCTTCCAGAAATTTGTTGAAATCTTTTGTCTACCAATAAACCTTCTTACTCCCTCTTACTCCTTTCATTGTGTTATTTTGTTTTCATTTTTTATATATTTTTATTCCTGAGCATACGCTTCCTCAGCCATCTTAAGCTAGAATTCTTTAGACAATTTAATGTTAATTTTAATCTGTAACTTATTACTCAAGGAACACATTCTTTTCCTACTTTTTTTTTTTTTTTTTGGCATATCTGACAATCCTTCAGCTTTCTAATATTCCATGTTATCATAAGCTTTCTCAGCTTACTATAGCTCATACTAAATTTTTAGGCCTTTGTATTTTTTTGCCATACTATTTATTTGGTCACTTAGTGAAGTTGTATTATTTATTTTCATAGGTATTATCTTCTATAGCTTCGCTTTATAAATTTGGGCTTGTTAAGGCCACCCTCAATTTATTCCTTTCTTTATACTTTATCTGAAGTAAGAATATGCCCAGAAGAATAGGGTAGCCCAGCACATCACATACTACCTTTCCTTCTCCCAGCCTTGGCTGATTAAACCAAGTATCTCCCCCAAATGGGCAGCCAACCCATTGATTGATCAGAGACCTTTGATTGGTGTGGCTTGACTAGAACAGATACCTAGACTAATCAGATTCCCTCCATTATGAGTTCAAATTATAAAATACAGAGATTGTTGCTGGTCAGTGGTGGGCATTAGAATGGCAAAGTCATGTCAACTTAGTGGTTGAGGCAGCCATTTGGAAGATGATGGGTAAACAAATGAAACTTATCTTCAGAGAGATGAAAATGATATAAATGTGGAAAAGAGGCTGAGATTGAGAAAGAATTTATCTTGGTTCTGAACAGCTGTCTGATTTGTGTGAGGCCCAATTGCACAGAATCTGTGAAATATCTGTAACACTGAAACAAAATTTCCTTCCTAATAATGGAGGTAATTTGAGTGGGTATTTATTTCTTGCAACCAAAAAATAAAAAAGCCTTAACTTTATTATCTTCATTTCCTGGGGTTTGTTTCTTAAAACACAAAGAACTATCTATTAACAAAGCTATGCATAAAAATATACATCTATATCAATCAGTACACAAATTAAAATGTCATAAGAATTAGGAAGGTTTTTTTTTAATCCTCTAATAGAATGTAGGGTCTTTTTCCCCAATCCTTGACTCTTTAGTCAATTTAATCTAATCGCACCACTAGAGTAAAAATTTCTTGGGGGCGATTTCAGTTTTGTTGTTTCAAAAGTCAAGGACTAGACATGAATTTTCCATTGTGAACTCTCCTATAAGATTTCCTGCCAAAAACACATTAAGGAAACCTAATGCTTCCACTGCTCCCTTCGTTTGTCCTTCATCTTTCTCCAGAAGTCTTAAGAAAAAGACTCAATGACTTCAATGTGTTTCCATATTTGCTACTGTGAATTCATGTCTTACTCCAGTACTATCCTCTCTCTGCATCTTGATCTTTGAATCTAGAATTTCTCCTTGGTTTTATATCAAATGGATCAGATATATCATGGGTTTTGGAATGAATATAGAGAGTTATAAGAATATCCAGCCAGAAAAAAACTATTTAACTATACTTGAGTCCTAATTTTAAAAGAGTTTTAAAAGAGTTCTACAATAGTCTTTTTTTCCCCACATTCTGCTCTCATTTTTTTCTTAATTTATTCTAAATAATTGAGTGGCAAACAGTTGATTTTATGATATTACTGATGAACTATAAGCATAAAGACAAAAGAAAAACAAGCATACGTGGAATAAGTGAGTCAGTCACAATAAATCATTAGGCTTTTGTTTCTCTTTTACTTTCTTTCTTTCTTTCTTTCTTTCTTTCTTTTTCTTGGGGGGGTGGGGGGTTTGGAATATGTTCAACAGTGAATCCTCCAGCTTTGCTTTGCTTTTTCAGGATTACTTTGGCTCTTTGGGGTCTTTTGTGATTCCATACAAATTTTAGGATTGTTTGTTCTATCTGTGTAAAAAATGCTGGTGTAAAAAAAATAATTTTTTTATTATTAAATATAATTTATTGTCAAATTGGTTTCCATACAATACCCAGTGCTCATCCCAACAGGTACCTTCCTCAATGCCCATCACCCACTTTCCCCTCTCCCCCACCCCCCATCAACCCTCTACAATAGTCTTCTAAAGTGAGCTCCTGAATTCAGGGACCATGTTCTTTAATCTCTTCTACATTCCCTCCAAAAAAAAAAAAAAAAAAAAAAAAGATTCAGAACTATGTAACTTTCAGCTATCCAATTAATGTAGTTGAATTGAATCATTTCAATTACCAGAAGAAAATTTTATTAAACTTTAGTGCCAAGTTTCAAAATGAAAATACATTTAAAACAAACTTAGGAAATAATATTAAAATTTTTAAATTGCAAAAGTCAGCAGTTAAGAGTAATGTTCCAAAATAAGCACTGCCCATCTTTGGTGAATAAGCAGTTTATTTTGGCAAGTGCAGAAGTTTGTCTTGGGTGGAATCATAATGATCCATGCCACTGCCGTTCTCTTCCAGGCCACTTAGAGATTTGCTTCTATTCAGCTATCTGATTGCTAGAACTAAAAAAAAAAAATGCTTCATACCATCTTCAAACAATTATTTTTTTCCACTTTAGTTTGTTCATAAAAGAAAATTCTGAAAAAGAATGACAAAATTGGAAAAATAAATTATCCAGAGTTCCACCATCCAAACAGATTTGCTCTTAATATATTATTCTAGTTACTTTCTACTCATAGACCAAATAAATATATGTTAATCACTTTTTGCATAGGATAATAAGCTAATCTACATGGCATGCTGAGGAATTTATGATCTAAATTGTAATGTACCATTTGTCCATGAATTCTCCAAGATTTACTTTTGTGCTCTAGGTCAAAGTTGCCCTGCTGGAGGAAATGCTTTGGCCCCAGTGACAGTATATTCAGGTTCATGAGCACTGAGAAAGGAGAAGGAAGCATTCAAAAACACTTCTCAAACTTGACCATGCATAGGAATCATTTGTTGATCTTGTTAAAATGTAGAGTCACTCAGCATTTATAACAAGCTCCCAGGTGATGCAGGAGTTTCCTAGGGCACAAACACAGTTTTAGTAGCAAAATCCTAGTAAAACTGGAACATAAGAGAATTTGATAGAAGAAATCTTTGCCTTCACACATCTATCTACCATTAAGCTATTGCTACATCTCTGATCCATTTCTGGGAAGACATGGGACTATTTCTCATACTTGGAAAGTTTCCCACAGGCTGAGGGTGGAGTAGGACTTATTTATTGCAATAACAAGTGAAAATATTGAGCAACTATACTGAGTCTGTCCTCTGCATGGGAGGCCATGCAGAATTCACAAAGTTTCTGTGAAGTTTGTGGCAATATCTATGACATCTCGACATAGGGGCTCCTAGGAAAAGGGTACCTTCCCCATCCCACTTGCAGTTGAATGTGGTCATGTTACCAACTTCCAGCCAATGGGATCTAAGCAGAAATATATATGCAAGCCATGTTTTGAGGGTGACAATTACGTTAAATTATTTTATTTGTCCTAGTTAGGATAAACTGCAACCCAGGTGCTGTCAGCTAGAAGCTTAACTGAAAGCGTACACCCTGATATTCCAGTCAAAAAACCCATATCCTACAAGGGAGTACTCTAAGTGTTTCTGTCATCAATATCTGGATCAACACCAGACTCACTGCTAATGTTCACAGTGAATTTCAGAAATGGGGTTTTAAGGGTGAAATTAGCAGTCTGCCAACTAGTATAATGAATGTGAAAAAGGAACTCTCACTGGTTAACTTAAAGATATGTATGACATAACGTTGACTAAAATCTTCTAGAAACACTTCCCACTCGTGGATGAATAGAGTAAGAGAATCCAGTGAGGCCTGCAGCCCATACTTTTAGGAATGGTACCTGAGGCTTGATCTCTAATGACCTTGGGTCAAGCCTTTGGTTTTGGACTACCTGGGGTATTCCTGTTTTTGGAATGTTGTCATGACTGCCTCGATTGGATTTTTTACTCCAGGTAAGACTGGAGGTTGGAAGAGATTGGAATTGAGACCCCACTGAATTGAAAGAGCAGATACTATATTCTTATGCTTGCTTACAAATAAATGTTTTATTAATAAATATTCACTTTTGTGGCAGAATCTGTTCTGAGACTTGATTAGCACCTAGGAGCAAGGTTGGAGAAGTACTTTGAATCTATTGTTCTCTACCAAAAAACCCTACTAATTGTGTGGGACCTCATTGGCTTGTGTCAGCTCACAGTAAAGAGGAAGAGGGATAGAAAGAACTGGATTTCCTGAAATCCATGGAGCAAACATAGAACTCTGGACCTTTCTCCTCCAGATGTGTTTTCATGTCAGAGAGAAAGAGATGTCCAAACTGTGTCAGACATTATTATCTTATATTTTTTGTTACTCACAGCAGAATCTATCCTGATAGTCCTGTATGCTTCCGTCACCATCCCAGGAAAAACCATTCCACGAACAGCTTTTGAGATTTCACCTCCCTCTCCTCATTCTTATTCTCTTCTGTATTTAGGATTCTCTTCACTGCCACCCTCCTTCCTCTACTTTCAGATACTTTGGAATCCCCTTCAATCCCTTCTAATCAGAAATATCTGCTCTCCCAAGGAAGGCTCATCTATGACATTGCTGCCTCGATGGGGACTTAATCATCCCCCCCTTACTGTTTCAAGGAAGAAAGTTTATAACTTAACTATGTTCTAATGACAGATATATCACAAGTCAGGCATTTTACCCTTAGACTTCACATCTTAGCATAGATAATTTTAAAAATAAAAATGATCAATGGTTCAGGATCAAATATAACCCAAAGCCTATATAACATGGTATGGAACTTCTGGCCATTTTGTATTTATTTTCTTCATCTCATCCTTTGCATTCATTTCACAGGTTTTTTAAAGTGGTTTTTCAAGATTACAAATACCTCAAGACTATATAATGTTCAAGATTACATAACATGGCCTTGACAGTTAGTATACCTTTCAGGCTTATTATCGTTCTTTATCCTTCTCTTCATGCTTCCTTTCCCACTTCTTCAATAACACAGAAAATGGAACTAAAAAAAAAAGGCTTCACATTCCTAAGACCTCTCTTTTTGCACAGCAGAGTACCATAATTTGGATTTTTGGAGATTTCCTCTTTATGCAAAGTGCAGTCCATAAAGAAAGCAGTAGAGTGTAATGATTTAGCATATGTTCTAGAGTCAGTCTGAGTTCAAATCCTGCCATTAGCTATGTGCCCTTAGGCAGGTAACTTTATTACTCTGGGCCTTAGTTTCCTCATCTAAAACATGTAAATAATCATAATGCCTCCCTCCCAGGATTGTTGTAAGGACTAAAGAAGATAATTAATGTAAAGAATTTAGTATAGTGTTTGCCATGCAGTAAACATTTAATAGCATTCAACAAATAATTATTCAATATGTGCGATAAATAAAGTACTGCTTAACATTGTAGGGAATTAGAAACTGAGGCGGACGGTGTTTCTTCCCTTAAGAAATTTATAGTCCAGTGGGAGAAATAAAAGAACAAAGTGTATGACTACAGTAGAAATGGATAATGCTAACATATTCAGATAAATTATTTATTGCACTATATTAAAGATAGTTGCAAATTCTTTGTTATTCTTGATCTGGAGTCCAATTCCTTCCCTTTGAATCTAGGTTGGCCTTTGGAATTTACTTAACTAACCATGTAACAGAAGTGATGTTCCAGGACTTTCACACAGGTCTGCTGTAGAACATTTGCTCTGAGGGAAGCCAGCCATCACACAAGAAGTCCATGTATGTGGAATCGTCACGCTGTAAGGAAGTCCAAGATATCTATATGGCAAATCTGCATAGAAAGAGCACTAGACCTGACTGGTCCAGCCATCCCAGCCCAGGAATCAAAGTGAATAAACTGTCCTCACAGCATCTTGGCACCTCCAGGAAATGCAATGTGGAGAAGAACTGAGAACCCGAATAACAGCCGAGATTGAGTCCTCAGATAAGTCGAGCCATCCCAGCCAACTAACTCAGTAGGACTTTAGATAAGCCATGTAAACCATCCTTACTACAGGTTACTTATTTCAAATGGGGTTATGATAGCTGTTTTTCTTATGTCTTGATGTATACTGGAATAAAGAAAATAGTATATGCAGAAAAGAGTTAGCAGAGTAGACCTGAGATTGCTAGTCTTTGAAAGGTTTACTTGCAAAAGTGGCCCTTGGCTGGCATCGGGGAACATGGCTGTGAAACAGTTCCCTACACTGACATAAAACTTTCCCTAAATGACAAGGTGGCTCCCTATGGCTAGACTGCTTCTACAAACAGTCTGGCATATGCTGAACATGTGCTTTCCTTCTAGGAGTCTGGGATTTGGGTACGTGATGAGCAAAGGGTGCCTATGTGACCACCTTTGATAAAAACCTTGAGCACCAAGTCACTAATGAGCTGCCCCAGTAGACAACACTTTGCATGTGTTATCACCGTTCATTGCTGAAGGAATTAAGCCACCCCACTGAAAGAGGTTCTTCCAACCTGGAACCTGATATTTCCCCCAACTTCACCTGATGCATCTTTTCCTTTTTTGATTTCGCTTCGTATGTTTTCACTGGTAATAAATTTTAACCATGAGCACAAATAGATGCTAAGTTCTGTGAGGCCCTTTCTATCAAACCACTGGACCTGGGGGGTGATCTTGGGGACCCTCGATGTACAACATTTAAAAAATTGTGAAGGATCTTGGAGAGTTCTTCAACTTTTTTTTTCTTAAAAGGAGGTCCCTCTTAATTTTCTCATGTTCTTGCTCTCACCCCTCCTTCCCAGAATATGCATATTGAACTTCCTTCTCACCTAACGCCAAAGTGGCATGGGGACATCAAGACACTATTGGAGATTACACTTAGTTCTTCAGGACTTGAGCAGCTGTGTAACTGCCATCTGGCAAACATATATAGCATATATAACAAGCAATCATGCCTGCATTTTATTCTTTACCCAATTGTGTTTGCCTTGTGGGTATAGTATAGGAGCTTTTACTTTACTGGGCTAAAGATACTGAAATTCTTTTTTAAATATTTACCATAAGACCAAACTGGCGATAGAAAGTATTTTCTTTGCAATTAGATAGCAAGACTTCATAAATGCATGGCTAGCCAAAAAAGAACTGGCACCACAGCATCAGCAAGAGTTCACATCCACCTCATAAAACCTGTGCAGCACATCCTGCCGTACAGCATATCCATCTCACACTGTGTAATATGCATGACTTACTTTCAGATGGTTTTCCTGATAAACTTTGTGATTTTACTTTGACAGGGCTGAATATCATTTCTTTAATCTCAGAGAATGACAAGAGCTTACCTACTATGGCAAGCAAAGTCCTTGGATTTGGCTCTAGAAATCAACTGAGCACAGTATATTTTAGGAATTCACTCAATAAGCCAGTAACTGAATATTGTGTGCTAAGCACTTTAAATCATGCTGTGGACACAAGACTGAGACTTAGGAGACCAAGTCCTAACCCAATCTGTGTTCTAAAGATACGATTTTGATAAATAATTTATCCCTAGTGGATCTCTATCACATCAGCTGTAAAATGAGAGCGTTCACATGAACCATTTTTTTCAATCTCAAACATTCTATGATTCAATGGTAATATAAAGTATGGGAAGATAAGTGCCAAATAAGAGGGTACAAGGTTATTTTGTAGGAGGGAGAGGTTCTTGGGGGTGAGAATGAGAAAATTTAATTGGCCAGAAAAGAAAGAGAAGGGCACTTCTTTTAGAGGAAGGAGCTTAGATAAAGGTGTGGAGACAGAAACATTTCAATATAAAGATAATAATAGCTAACCATTGTTGAGTATTTACTAAGGTAATATATATTACCTTATTTAACTTGTGTAGCAATCCTGGGTATTGTTATTATTCCTGTTTTACAGAAGAGAAAACTGAAGCACAGAAAGATTCAGAATTTTCACAAGGTCACGTAGTGAATGGTAGAATCCAGATGTGAAGCAATCTGATACTCTAGAGAATAATTCTAATTGTCATTACAGCAGTCATGTGTGAAAGTCAGCAATAAAACTCTTCTCCCAAGCACTGTAGTTTAGATACAATTGACTGGAAAACCAGCATAAACAGGAAATAACAGGTCATCGTCAAGAAGAATCATGATGGTTACCTTTCATGGAGTGCCATTTGTGTCCTTTTCATTTATTAGCTCTAACCTTTGCAGATGTTTTTTGTTTTTATTTTTGTTTTAAATTACCATTTTACAGTTAAGAAATTTGAGCCCAGCAAGTTCAACTTGTTAGGTCAAGAGCTGTTAGGTGGGAGAGTTGGGATCCAACCCTGTGTTTGTCTGGCTTCATAGTATTCTACTACGCCATGCTGGATACTTGGTAAGAAAAAAATAAAAAACACAACTATTTGTAAATATTAAAAACAGCTGTTTCCTACTGCATGCTTTTATTTACATGACATTCTAGAACAGAGAAAAGTAGTCTATAGAGACAGAAAGCAGATCAGTGGTGCTTGGACAAAGGGGGATGAGGGGGCTGACTAAAAAGAAATACAAAGGAAATTGTTTTGAATGATGGAAAAATTTTATATTTTGATTATGGGGTTGATTATGTTTGCACTATATTTGTCAAAATTCATTGAACTGTATGCTTAAAATAGGTGCGGTTTATTATATGCAAATTATACTTCAATAAAGTTGATTTTTTAAAAATCCAACTGAATCCAGTATTTGGTCCTCTAGCTAGAAGCTGGGGCCACTGGCATTGTATGTCTTTTCATAGGCCTGGACCATCATGGTGGATGTGAAATACCAGCTCTTAGCAACCATTCTGAATTCTTCTGTGGTTTCTTCTTATACTGCAAAGGCTCAAAAGCTCCAAAGCACATTTCTCTGACTCTTTCACAGCTAATGTTCGGATTGTGAGTTAAATACATTCAAGAGACTTGAAAAGAAGGGGCGAGATCAGGGCCACCTGCCTGTCATTTGTTGCTCCTGGCAAGTAAGACCATGCAGACATTGGAGTTCTTTTGCAACCACATCCCAAATATTCACTGTCTAGCTCCATGAGGGTTAGAAGTTAGTGACTGCAAGGGTGACAGTGTTTTCACGATCCTCAGATTGCAATGATGGCAGTGTCTGCAAGATTCAAAAGTTTCCCCAAAAGACTCTTGACTGTATTCACTTACGACTGTGGCAGGGGCAAGAGCTCCCCTAGGAAACCAGATGAATAGTTATCTCCTGGGAGTTATTTCTGGCGTTTCGGTTTAGATGCTGCTCCTCCAGCTCGCCAACGATTCTGCAAGCACCTAACTGCTTGTATTAAATCTCTTTTCTGCTTAAAATTTGCTGGAATGGTTTCTATTCCCCTGGAACTACACATTGACATCGCTATGAAAGATGGTGTGGGTTTCTTCAGTCATAATGGAAACTAAAATAATTAGCAGCAGCATCAGAGTAACAGCAACTTTTTCTGAGTACTTTCTCTCAGAACTCATGGGGGTCCACGCAGAGGATGGTTTTATTCTTTTCTCTATCCTACTCAAACTCTGTGGGTAGATTCATCCACTCCTCCATGAATGAAATTAAAGTCTTACTTTTTCAGTCACTCTCAGATCATAAAAATCCTCCAATTCATTGCAGTCCTCCAAATCAACTCATTTCAGTCCTTGAAATGTCCTGTCTAGGGCCATTAGCATATAACCCAATGCCTCATCTAGTTTAAAGCTTATTTATGCCCTCAGCTTGAGCTTCCTTTGGGCTGGAAGGCCTGTCATTTTGGGGGAGAGAATACGGTTGGTTTCTGCTCCATTTCTGTGTAAAATATTTCTTCCCCATGTCCCTTCTCCCCACTAGGCTGCTTCAGGATCTTCTGCGGTTGGAATGTGGTCAGGAAGAGGTAAAACTAGTCCCTAAAAAAGTCTCTAAACTGGTCTGAATATAATCTGGCATTTGAGCCCTTTGGGTATGGCAGATTTCCAACGCCTCTACTTTCTCTGCTGGCTTGCTGACATTGCTTCCTCCAAGAAATCCCACCGCAGCCTTCCAGCCTCCAACCCGCATCTTTCCAGACTGCACAGTAATGAGTCCTCCTCAGTTTCTGTATATGATGGTTTACTCCAACTTCTTTTTGCTGAGGTCCAGTTTGGCACAAAGCCTTCTTGGGCAGCCTTTTCAAACTCCATCCTGCCAGCCCACCAGGCACATGAGAAAACTCCCCAGCTTGTTGCTCTGCTCTCAGTGAGGAGGATCTGGGCCCCTGCAGCCACCAGGCAGGCAACATTACCCAGAGCCTTCCACATTTAATTTCCCAAGGCACAAGTCAAACATCATTTCCTACTTCCCCTCAAGCTCCGAAGGGTCCTTGTCACCTGACTTGAGGTGAGAGGGAATCACTCCTCTCCCCTCCCACATGAGGAGTAGGAGAACAACTCTCAAAACAAAACAAAACAAAACCAAAACAAAACAGAATTTTCTTGTCAGCCGTGGCTCCATTATCAGTAGAAGATGGGTGATTGCATATGCCAGCCCAAGTTGTTTCATACTGTATGAGCATGTCTCACATAGGTGGTTTAGCAACTCAGTTTAGAATGTGGAGGTACTTTGTAATTGTTTACTTTGTTTTTGGTCTTGAAGCCATGAAACTTTGGTCTTTAAGGCCAAAATTGAGACAGAATGTTATTTAATTATCACAACAACCCTAAAAAGTAATGATTAATGCTCCCATTTAGAGACAAAGAAACTGAGGTTCAAACGGCAGAAAATGAGATTCCAACACAAATGAGTATGACTTTGAGGCTTTTGCTGTTAACCACCATGATTATATGTTTGACAATGCAAACACTGATAACTGTTTTGGGTTAGATTATGTCCCCCCAGATTCATTTTTTTTAATGTTTATTTTATTTTTGACCGTGGGGGGAGGGGCAGAGACAGAGGGGGCAGAGGATTTGAAACTCTGATCCTGAAGCTCAGGCTCCACGCTGAGAGCAGCAAGCTGGATGTGGGGCTTGAACTCACAAACCTTGAGATCATGACCTGAGTCGAAGTGGGACACTCAACCAACTGAGCCACCCAAGCACCACCACCCCCAATTTAAATATAGAGAAGTCTTAACTTCTGGTACCTCGAAATGTGACCTTATTTGGACATAGGGTTGTTGGAGGTGTAATTCATTCAAAGAGGTCATATTGGAGTAGGGTAGGCCTCTACTCCAAAATGACTGGTGTGAAAAGGAGAAAATCTGGATACAAACACGCACACAGGGAGAAAGCCATGTTTAGATGAATTAAGCTCCCATAAGCCAAGGGACTACAAGGAGCTAGGAGAGAGGCCTAGAACAATCCTTCTCTGGTGCCTTCAAAGGGAACATGGCCCTGCTAATACCTTGATCATGGATTATGAGCCACCAGGCTGTGCAGCAATAAATTTCTGTTTTTCAAGCCATTCAATTTGTGGTACTTTGGGTTTAAAAAAAATTTTTTTTAATGTTTATTTATTTTTGAGTGAGAGAGAGGGAGACAGAGACAGAGAGCATGAGTGGGGGAGGGGCAGAGAGAGAGGGAGACACAGAATCCGAAGCAGGCTCCAGTCTCTGAGCTGTCAGCACAGAGCCAGATGCAGGGCTCCAACCCATTAGTGGTGAGATCATGACCTGAGCCGAAGTTGGACGCTCAGCTGACTGAGCCACCTAAGCAGCCCTTTGTGGCCCTTTGTTACGGCAGTCCTAGAAAACTAATAAAAGAACTATATGACAGTCATGGAAGTATTGAAATTCTAGTTGAAATAAGCACTGTATGAGAAAATCATGCTGCTAAGAGAAGAAAAGGTATTGGAGGAGCCAGAACGGGGCCTGGTATTTGCTCATCTTGGATGACAGAAAATTGGATTGGTCATTAGGAGCCTTTGAACAGGTTATTAAGTAGAGAGCTTCCAAACAAATTTCACTTCCCTAAGAACGGGGAAGGATTACAATATTTACCTTGAAAATTTTTAAGAAAACAAATCGCAAGCCAGAATTTTGCATAATTGTTTCTGGGAAAGCCTGAAGAAATTTGAAAATGGGCCAGCAGGAAGTTTTACCTGTAACTGAATGTACAGAATAGGGAGCAAGTGAAAGGGCAACACAGTATAAGCTTATATTTAATATTTCATGTTCATGATGGTTTTGAGAATAGGAGTGCTAAGATACTAGAATACCTTAATAAAATTTGTGTAGACATTGATAGGACCTCCAAACATATAAACAGTTGTAAAGATTTTCACATTGTAATTCGTGCAGAATGTGAAGACACATTTGCATATCCTAAACAACACACACACACACACACACACACACACACACACACACACTCTCTCTCTATTGTTTTAGAGACTTTAGGTTTTAGATTTTAATTTCCAAAAGTGTGGGTGCAAGTAGATAGGTATGCAATGAAATATTAATTAAAATATCTCAAATATCAATGGCTTGTCACAATAAATTTTTTTTTTCCCCACTCACTTTGCAGTCTGGTGTGGATCGGGTGGCTCTCTGCAGCTTGTAGCTATGCCATCTGGAATGCCTGGCCTATGCTGAAGGGAAGGGGAAGGATAGAAAAGGCACATGAGCTCTTAATTGCCTTAGTCCAGAAGAGAAACACACCATTTCTGCTTGCAGATCATTGGCCAGAACAGGTCACATGGCCCAACCTAACTGTAAGTGAGGCTGTGTAATGTAGAACACCTGGAATATTTTGGGAACACTAATTATCTCTGCATTAAAACTATACAGGGAGTCAGTGTATAAAATGCACTAACCCCAAAAGTGAGATGTTTGTTAGATGATAAATCCAATGAGAAACTAATCTCATTAATCTTAATGAGGGGTACTTCCTATCTATATGCAAATTACTATGGCCTGGCTTGACTGCTCAGATTTAGTGGTGCTCAAGAGCCCCTCATTACTTCTGAGAGTCCCCAGAGGGGTGCCATACATGGGACCCCTCCCCCACCCCAAACTAAACTGCTCCACATATGAAACAAAAAGGAAGCAGGGGGTTTGGGAGCAATCTGTGAATGGGAGACAGCAGTGAGAGTTGGAAGAAAAGGGAAAAGATTGAAGAGGAGGTCTAAGCAGAGGGATGGAGGCCCAGGCAGATGGAGGCTGGAAGGAAGCCTGGAGGAAAGGGTGACTAGTGTACATCCCCCATGTCAGGATAATGATGCCTAATATTCAAGTTTAAATCATTTTCAATTCTTTCCTGAGCTGTAGTCCTGTCTGTTGGCCTAAATAATACTAAAAGACTGCTATCCCAGAGAAGGAGCCTGGCCTTCAGGATTAAGGAGGGTTGGAATAACTATGGAGACCTTGGTCCCAATTTGCTAGTGCAAACCCACTATCTGGATCCATATTTTACAAAAACTCACTTCTTAGACCCTGTGCCCCGATTTTGTTTTTCAAAAAATACTGTCACTGTGGAAATCATCCCTGCAGGAAAATGGAAAAGAGGATTTTTCTGGGCAGGGGTAAGGCCCCACAGACAGCAGACGACAGCACAGATTTGGAAGCGGGTCCAGGCAGCATATTTTCATAGCTTTTGCCAGCAATGTTCAACAAGGGAAAGAAAAAAAAAAAAAGCTTTCTATATTTGCATTGAATTGTATTTGCATAAGTAAATCCTAGAGGGATACCAAAAAAAGTTAATGAAATAGATACTGGGGGTGGGAAAAGGGGGGAAATAGGGCAGACAGGCACAGGGGTAGGAGTGAGAATTTTCATTATGCACCCTTCTATATAATTTGATTTTTAAACCATGTGAATATATTATCTATTCAAAACTGTAAACACAACTGGGGTGGGGGGGAGTCTTCCAACCACCACAGCCTGTGTCCAAGCTGCTTTGAGAGAACAAAAGAATTGAAGCAGAATCTATCAAGAGTAAAGCAGTGTAGAAGTAGCCACAGGAAGAATGACCCTGTCAGCACAAGCAGGAAATGGGAGTGAGAGATAACTAAGGAAGCTGGGAGCCTCTGACTCAACTCCTCAGTCCTTAAAGCTCCAGAGATATTTGCGGGGGGGGGGGGGGGGGGAGGACCCAAGGAAGAGGACGGTGATGGTGGGCTTTCCCTACAATGTGGAATGCAAGGTAGACACTATCAATTTGAATATAAGAGGAAAGGGTGGCCCAAGAAGGGGAAGACTTGGGGATATCCAGGTGGCAGACATTTGGATTACACCAGCATGACATTCAAGGCTCTTGACAATTTGACCTGATCCTTTCTGGGTCTCACTTCTTTACTGAAGCACTTCTCTCATTAAGGACCAGTCCAGGCTAAGTGTTAGTGTTTTATTCATCTAGGATTGAATAAAAAAATTAAGACTCTCAGAGTCTGGTTGATAAAAACAACAAGGTGTTATACCGATGCTCTGCTGGGAAAGTGCACAGTTTCAGTGGGGCCACAAGTGAGGAGTGGACAGCTGTGCCTGGAGGAGACCAGGTAATGAGGCTTCATAGTCAAGGCAAACCTTGAGTTAAGTCCTGGAGGATGAATGGTATGTCAGGGGGTGGGGAAGGCAAGGAGGGTGTCCCTGGCATAGCACTCTGGGCATAAGCTTGGAGGGATGACACAAGAAGAGGTTTCAAATCTGTGCTGTGCAAGGAACTCCACATGGCAAAAAGGTAAATAAAGAAGGTGCAGAGAGATACAGCTAGAGAAGCAAAAGAGGCTTTGCATGCCATGGACTTTATCCTAATGACAGCAAGGTGTTAATAAGGGTGAACCAAAGACCCCACAGACATCTGATAGCACGGACTTCAGTAGTGAGAGCTGACTGGATCCACTGGAGTGATGTGAGGCCAGAAGCTGGTGAGATGCATCAGAAGATCACCACCATAGAAAGAAGCAAATTGGAGAAAGCAGGAAAAGAGGCATTTACCTCCTACCTGACCATTCTGCAGTGACCATGCCCCTGTGAGGCCTTGAGCAAGTTACTTAACATCTCTGAAGTTTAGCTTTGTCATGTGCCAAACTACCTGCCATACAGGGTTACCATGGGAGTTAAATAAAATAAAACAACATATGTAAAGTACCTGACACATATAAAGTACTTGATTAATGGTAAAAATTATTATTCCCCAACACACCATTAGCCAAAGACCTCAATACCCTCACTTCTGGGAAGCCATGGTGCATTGTGGGTGTTTCAGTTACCTATTGCTGCATAGCTAAATTACCCCGAAACATAGTGGCTTAAAATAACCACCATGAATCTGTAGTTGTCTGGGTGGTTCTGTTAGTCTTACTGGGGCTCCCTCATAGGGCTGCATTCAGCTGGTGGCTAGGCTATGCTAGAAAGTCTAAGGTAGTGGCTTTACCCACAAGGCTGAGGCTTTGGCAGAAATGACTGGAAGGCTGGGACTTAACTTTCTCCACATGGTCTCTCATTATTCCATTATCTAATCCAAGCTTTATATATAGTGGCTGACTTCCAAGACAGTGAAAATGGAAGCTGCAAACCTTCTTATGTTCCAGGGATTTATTGCTATGAAACAAACCATCCCCAAACAACCCAACCATTTATTTGATTTATTTGCTTATGATTCTGCAACTTGGGCAGATTGGAAATTTAACTCTGCTCCACATGGTATTGGCTGGGGCAGCTCAAAAAAAGCTACGAGATACAGGGTGCCAGCCTTCACTCACATGACTGACATCCAGCTGAGGTGACTGAAATGGTGGCAGACTGGGTGGGCTTCTCTCTCCACTCCCTGTCTCTTCAATCAGTAATCTAGCCTCAGCTTCCTTACATGGAAGCCACATCCCAAGGAATCTGCAAGGCCTCATAGGGTCAGCGTGCCCAAGTCATGCCACATCATTTTCACCACGTTCTATTGGTCCAAGCCAGGTACGTGACTAGTCCAAATTCAAGGTAAAAGAAGTAGATTCCACTTCTTAGTTGGAAGACTGGAAAAGTAATATTGCAAAAAGGTGAATGGAATGGGAGGGATTGGCCCTCTGGAAATGATCTACTTGAGTCAGAAAGGACTGGTGTGGGAGGGAGATCATTATTCCACCACTCATTAACCATTTTCTCTCAAAATTAGTGAACTGAGATGACCACCCAATATCTGGATTCACTTTTTAAATATGGCATATCCCCCCTTGTGAGTACACTCTGTCATGATCCACCACTAGAGGTGAACACGGGAAGGGAAAGACTCTATGGTAATCATCCCTCTACCTTCAGAATTTAGCACCATGCCTGGCCCTCTGTAACAGGGAACAGTGCTCAGTAAGTACGTGCGTTGAACTAATCAATATAAGTAATAAATAAGGAAATAAGTAAATAAACAAACAAGCAACCAACCACTGATACTAGCTTTTTATCAGGCACTTCTCGTATACCAAGAACTGTTCCAACCACTTCACATGTATTGATGATTTATTTAAATATTAAAACCCTATGGAATAGGCACTATTATCCACTGCTTTCAGGTCAGGAATCTGAGGCACAAAAAGCTACCTAATTCACCCAAGGTTACACAGCTGGTGTGTGGTGGCTCCCGATCTGGACCCACTCGACCTGGCTCCAGAGCCTGGCTCTAAACCACCAGGCTCTGCTGTCTTCGTAAAAGTGTAAACACTTGGAATGAAGTGTTTGAAGACAGGACTGAAAACTGAAGAAATAATGGACTTGGAAAGGGATCATTACCCGAGGCATGAAGCACTGTAGAAGCATTATAGCATGCTGGTGAACAGTAGAGAGTCTTGAGTCAGGCAGATAATTGATTTCAAGGGCAGCTCCACCAAGTACTACTCTATTACTTTGGGTGGGATACTCTCCAAGCTGTTTTCTCATTTGAAAAAGAAGTCTAAGAATAATACCTATCTCATAGGACGGTGGTGAGACTCCAAGGACGAAGGGAAAGTACAGTCCTTACCTCAGTGTTCCTACATAATGAAGGCTCCGTGAATATTCCCATAGACAGGAACAGGGAAATGAAATGGTAAGGGAATGCTTAAAAGAAAAAAAAAATTAGGGTCAGATGCAGAGTATAAACTCTCTCTCCCCAAATTTTTTTCTTAGACTTGTTCTTAATACAAAGAAATGTAAGAAGTTGAAAAAGGAAAAAGAATTAAAAGTCTTCATTAGAAAGTCAAGAGAAGTATGAGCATTAAAAATGTCATTCTTTGTATCAAGAATGCTATGTTGACCTTATCAAGAAAGTTTCTAAAGGGCTATTATAAGCCAAAAGAAAAGGCTAGGTAAAATAGCAAAGCATTATAAATCTCAAGAGTCCAGAGGACTACCAAAGGATCAAAACCCAAAAATTATTGATCTCTATAAGGAAAAGAAGGAAAACTCCAGCATGCTAAAAAGCTAACACCATTTTTCAGAATTAAGTTTCAAGAATACTATAAAGAAAATCAATATGTAAATGCCAAGTGATGAAAAGTTTACAACCTATTGACGCAGGTTTTATTAAAAGAAGATCATGCTAGCTTAGTTGAATAAGTCTGTGATTGCTATCTGATGAAAGAAAGTCATGCACACGGTCACTGGGGTTGTCTAAATAATTTTTTGAGGGCACATCAATGAAGCCTTTATTGAAAAATTAGCAGACAACTGCTATAGAAATAGAAATTGATGCATCTTACATTTCACTGGCACGGATGACAGTTGAGAAAAACCTCCAACCCACTGTGGCTTGCCCTTCTTTGCCCTTCCTTGCTGCCCTCCAGGAAGGCAGTGGGAAGAAGAATCTAACTGACAATGGTGGTGGGGGGGAGGCGGTGGGTGGAAACTTCTGGAGGCTACTCCTTCCTTGTTTTTATCACACATAACGACCACCACAAAGAGTTTGTTTTTCAGGCAGAAACTAGACATATTTTTGCTTCAAATTATAAATACAAATTGAGGTAGAAGATTATAGAACTGCCTCAGATCTTTCATAAGAAGATTTTCATAAAAGAATTGGCTCTGTAAGGCTCTGGAAGACTAGAGACTTTACAAGGTGTACCGTTTTTCTTTTTTCCTTCACATATTCATTATGCAGCTCCATTGACTATAAATGAGGCAGCACTATAAGCACTTTTTGGAAAAGAGGCAGAAAACAGTATTTATTTTAGGTATAAAAGCATAAGACTATTTTAGAAAGAGAAAATAAAATAATATACAAGTCTGCTTGACTTTCATGGACTAAAACAACGGGATTCCCTCAGTCATTTATTCAGCAAATATTTGTCAAATACAGAATATGTGCCAGGCACTGTTCTACAGGGGGGAGACAGTAATAAACAAGACAAAGTTTCCACTCTCTTGGGCCTTGCATTCTAAGAGAGTAAAACAGACAATAAACAAAGAGACATATAAAAAGTGATTAGTGGTGCCTGTCTGGGTCAGTGGGAAGAACATGCGACTCTCGACCTCAGGGCTCATGAGTTTGAGCCCCATGGTGGATATACAGATTACTAAAAACAAATAAATAAACTTAAAAAAAACTTTTTAAGAAAGTGATTGAGTTCTAGGAAGACAGATAATTCAGGGGGAAAAACAGGAGCGAAGAGGTTATGAACCTTTTTAGGTTTTGTCCTCTCCCTTTCAAAAGTCTAACCCCAGACCAAGATCCTGGCATATTGTAATCTTTGTTGAATGACTACCAGAGCCATCAGCCATCCCTGGTGAGCAAAAGTCCCCAGGGTATTTGCTTATGAGCATGCTAGAGTCACCTGGGAGGAGCCCCAAGACAGGTCACAGGGACCAGGGGGGTTGAAGAACCTACAAAGGAGACATAAAACTTCTGGGGTCTTTTTCATGCAGTTCCTGCCTGATGAAGACATCCTTCTACCTCCATAAGTGACCCCAAGAACACAGAGCAGGGCAGGCTTCCTCATCTGGCCACCACATGGGGCTTGACGCACCATTTCTTTCATTGTGCACAAATCCTGACACTTCCTGGGCCTCAGCTAATCCCCAGAACACCCCACCCCCTCTCCTTTAGACTCTTAGCCATAAAAGACCTCCTATTTCTCTAAGAACAGAATTACACTACTTTTGAGAAAGGGTCCAGAACTTAGAAAAGCCGGTTTATCCTTCCTGAGAAGTAAAAGAGGCCAGAATTTGGAAGCGTTGAAGGACAAAGAGTTTCTTTTGCCATCTCCCAACAGTGTGAGTGTGAGTATGTCTGAGTGACTGTGTGTCCGTTCCTTTCCTCCAAGCACCTGCCCCTCTCTTCTTGAGTGGGTCGCCACCTTGCTAATTCTATTATTTGAACATGGGGGAAATTGAAATGGTGCTGGAAGTCATAGTGATGTAATTGAATCAGCATTTTTCATATAAACAAAAATGAGAGAAGATTTGGTTTTCGACCAAGGGCCTAACAGGAAGACCATGTTTATTTTAATCAATTATAAATTATAGAGCTATGTCATAGGAATGTATACACCTAAAGAGAAACTTATAATAGTAAATCTAATATGTTGGTTTCTTGAACTTTTGTGTTAAAGGCTATAACATAAATGGCCTTTTTACCAATTAATCAACTGTTTTCATTTTTAAAAATAGATACTATTATTAAAATGCTCATTGCACTACAACACATTTTTAATTGATGTTTCTTCTGAGAGAAATATGGAGACAGAAGTATCACATTTACTATTATTAACAAGAAAACTATAGGCTCAAAATGGCTTCACTTAGGTTAAGGCCCCGAGTCAGTAAACAGGGCTTAATACCTAATCTAATTGCAATTTCAACCTCTCCCAGAAGGGTGAGTCTTATCCAGGTCAGTCAGGAATTTTCTGATAAGCACCAATGAGGCAATCGGTCTGGGCTTTCTCCATCCCCTCTGCCCAAAGGAACATGAGGTAATCTGCATAATAAGCTCCCTTGTCCTTCCCTCTAAGGGAAGGTGATCTAGCCTGAAACAATCCTCTCTTTTCTTTTGCTTATAACTTTCTTGCTCCACCCTCCTTCCTATGAAAACCTTACATTTTGTAGAACTCCTCTGAGAACCCCTCTGCTTGCTAGATGGGATGCTGCCCGATTCATGAATTGTTTAATAAAGCCAATTACATCTTCAAATTTACTCAGTTGAATTTTGTTTTTTAACATTGTAAAGGACAAAATGAGTCGACTGAATTGTCACACTCAGCAAAGGTGGAACTTGGCCAACCAAGAAACAAGGGCATTTCCATGTTCAGGAACCAATACAACTTAATTAAAGATAATCGAACAAGCTAATGGTTATGTTAAGTAATAAATAAATCAGAAAGTGAGTCAAGGTCAAGTGCATAGAAACAAATGGTTCCAAGAAAAGCAATCGCATAAGGAGGAATACAAAATGAGATAACGGGCTCACCTATGTAATAGTAATATATTATTAGCTGGAAAACGATCATCTCTGCTTTTCAAATATGGTAGTAAAGCAAATTTGAACTCCCTATTATTCGTAACTCTGTTGCAACTTCTGAACTGCAATAGTGAAAGAGAAAGAAGAAAACAAAGATGTAAATCTAAACTCAAGCAAATTTAAATCTATAAAATATAGGTGGAAAGTAACATTTGAAGGTATCTACTTTATATCAGACATATCCATTATACTATTTCATCCTCAAAACTGACGGGGGCACTAACGTTGGTCAGTAACTTCTTGATTTTACATATGCTAAAATGGTCCACAGAGAGGTCTTGTAATTGATCTAAACAATAAAACTCACAAATAGTGGTACAGGGATTTGAACCCAGGTCTGCCTAATTCCAAAACCCTTGTTTATCCTGCTCCATGGACCCAGCCTCTTTTCTGATCCCAATTAAATAGGTCCTGGTAAGTGAGATGTAAGCAAGAGTTCTGGGAACCTGGGTGTGGAGTAGAACAGGACTGAACTTTGGGCTGCAGAGCCAAGAGCCAAAGGATATCAGATAACAACAACAACGATAATGATAATAATATACCAGACACTGAGCCAGAATAAAGAGCCTAGAAGACAGCCCAAAAATCTATCAAAAGATACCAACCAGTGTTTCAAGAGGTACTGGACTCTTGTTGGACATTCTGCTTTTCAAAACAACCCCTGGGAAAAAAAGGAAATCTTTAATACGTAGAGGTGTGGGATGGTGTAGAAGGAAAAGCCACCATTACCTGTAGGATTAGACAGTGACACAACCCAGATAACCACAGGAAGTCATGGATGGGAGAGAATTGGGGCCTTGACATCTCTCATATGAGATAACAGTAGTGGTAATAATAAGAATACCAACAACAAAAAATAAAAACAACAACAACAACAACAACAACAACAACAACAGCAACAACCAAAAGAATAATAAAAAAAAAAAGAATACCAACAACAGTAGCTAACGTAATAGAGGGGCAGGCCCAAGTGAGGGTTACAGAACCTTCCTATCCATTGTATTGGGCATTATAAGCAAAGCATCCAGACCTACAAGCATTTTAAGGGGCTGCAAAATGGTTTGATGCCTGAAAAAGAAAAGAAAGTATTGGGCCTACGATACAAAAGAAGAAAAAAATGAAAAATCAGAATTAACAAATATTGAATTAACTATCTAAAGGTGAGGTCAAGTCAAGCAGTCAATTGCTGCTAAACCTTCATTTGGTTCTATGGGAATATCTTTGGTGAGAAATGGCTGCCTTTTAATATGTTTGGTATGATATGGGGTGGAATTAACAAAGGAAGAGGGTCTGAGTGGTGCTCCTGTAACCCCGCCTCCAAGATGCCAGCTGGGGCTGCTCTCTGTAGCTTCTCCGGACTTCTTCAGCCCTAGGCCATATACAAGAGGCCTCTTTCTTCCCCAGAGGCACATCTGATTATGGCATCTCCATAAGAGGCCTGATTGAAATGGCCAAACATAATTACCTCCAGTTTATTACTCATAGCTACTTTCCCCTCAGCATATAGCTATTGTCTTGCTTCCTCTCTTTTTCCCTACCCAAGGAAAAAAAATCTCACTGACTCCAGGTTTCAGGAGGACCTAAGGAACTGTAACTAATCACCCTGGCAAGTTTAAGATTTATGTCAACCAAATATAAAGGGAGAATGTAAATTAAGTTACACTACTGATAAATGACATTGGATGAACAATACTCAGGAAAATAAAATATAAGGTAAACATTAGAATTTATATTTCTATCGATATAAGATCCATTTTAAAGTATTTAAAAGACTTTTCCTGTTTACCTCTATATTTGATGATGAAAGATGATTATGATATGACTGATACACCATGAAAAAGACTATAAAACAATATGATCTTTTGATTCTAGTTTTGTTTTAGACACCATTGTACATTTGTTAAAAAGAATGAAAAAGTCTAAAAAAGGGAAGACAAAAATGTTTGTATCTGATAACAGTATAAGTAAGGATTTTTTTTCTAATTTTTCTATAAGAAACATATTGTTGCTATAAACTTTAAGTTAATGAAAGGAAAGTTATGGCCTAGTCTTCAAGAAACATTTTACTATGGGATGCAGACAAGAGGATTAATTCACATTGGGGGAAAAATGAATAATGCTACTTAAAGGTTTATATTTTGTCAGCAAATGAGTTTGTAAAGAGAAATTCAGTAAGCTTCAGAAAACTCTGGTTCCGTTTCTGGGCTCATCTATGGGCTATCTGTGCATCTAGGGCAAAACACTCTGAGAGTTTATTCATCTTCATCTAAAATTTCCTGAGAACTAACATTCTCTGACTTCATATTTCTACCTCTCAGGTAACTAGCAATATGGATGCCTCTTTCCTTTTCCCTACCAGGTATATCCTGAAATTAATAAACTTATTCCTTAAACCATGTATCTATACATCTATCCATTTGTTCAACTAACATTATTGGCAAGATACATGCTCCTGAAATTTAGCTGAAGCATCTCTTATGATTTCTTGATTGCTTGCATCTTATTTTCTAGGTAGATCTTCCAGGGAAAAATATTCCATGAGTTCTTACATGTTCACAACTGCTTTGTTTTTCTGTACTTCATACTTAAAAGCAAATTTGCATGTGTATAAAATCACCGTTTCATGTTTTCTTTCCTTGAGTATCTTAAATACGCTGCTCTATTATCTTACACTGTTGGATAAATCTGATGAAAATGTGATTTTTTTTTCTTTATATGTAACTTTGTCTTTATACCTGAATCTCCAGAGAGTGTTTTCTTTATTGTCTAGTTTTACAAGACTATGTCTTCGTGTTTACAATTCTGGGTTCATTCTCCAAGATTAATGGAGTGATCTTTCAACATAGATGTTCCAAATTTTTTTAAGAAAACATTCTTATATTATGGAATTTTGCATTTGTCTTGTTCTATTACTTTCATTTACTTCCTTCAACATATATTACACTTATGTTGGATCTTCTTTCCTATCTTCTATTAGCTCTCATTTTTCTCTTGAATTCTTTCTCTCTCTCTCTTTCCCTTTCTTTCTTTCCCTTTCTTTCTCTTTTTCCTCCTTTGTAAACTATATTTCTCAATTTCTATTTCCGACAATGGTGGACCAGCTTGTTTCAGAACAATGTGATGGTATTTGAAGAATCCTCACTCAGGCAATGAGGATTTATGGGAACTTGCTCCAGAAAATAAGGGAATCTGAGAATAGCAGCTGAATAGATGAGAATTTGAGCAAAACTTTTCACAGATTCAAGGGGCTTGAAGAAAATTAAAGTTCAGAGCCATGCAGTAAGAAGGGGGAACCTATAGATTTCAATTGGGACCAAAAAGGGACACATTTTGTAAGTAAGGGTAAGCTGGAAAGACAGCAGCCCTCACAGTGACTTGAGCCCAGTTCTGAATCCTATCAATTCCCAATTGATGTTTAGTTGCCTCATTTCTCAGTTTCCTAATTATAATGTATGCTGTTCTTTTATAATTTTTGTTTTCTTAAGTTCTTTTAGATAATTCTATTATTTAGTTTTCATCTGGTGTTTGTTGTATATTTTCTAGAATATATTAATTACCCACTATTTCATCATTTAGCCCATTTTAAAAAATAACAGTAAATTTAGTGCTTGACAATATCATTTTCTGTTGTTCCAGTATAAACAAATCTAAGTGTTCCATGTCTTTAGAAAGTGATTCCCTTGTAGGGAACGGAGACACACTATGGTAGTTTTCCTACCTTCAATGCTTGAGAGCTTTTTCCTCTATTGTTATTACAAAGAATACAGGTAGGTAGGTAAAGATACAAATAAAGATATTAATAGCCTCTCTGCATAGTCATACCCACTTCTGAGATCTGCCATCTTTGGAATCCTACCTTCCCCCAAAGTGTTTGATCCTTTTCTCCCATTCGCCCTAAGAGTCCCTGTCTTGCTCAGTTTGAATTCTCTTCACAGGAGCATTTTCCTTAGGACAGGAATTTTGTTAGATATTTTCTGAGTTCTTTGAGCATTTAAGCCACAGCAGTACCTTCTGATCTCTCCGTAGTGCCTGAGTGTGTAGCTGTACTCTTACTATTCCATGGGCACCCATAACTGGAACCTGGAATCTTCTCCTTTTCACTGTTATTCTCACAATATTCAACTTGCTGAAAATTCCATTCCACAAGGGACTCTCTCTCCTTTGGAGTATATCTTGGCAATTGCTGTACAGGTTTTCATTTACTATCTGAAACTATGAAAGCTTTCATAAACCAAAATGACATAAAGTGAGGAAGTAATTAGCATCACTTACATGGAAAACTTTTTAGAGTTCCCAGACCCCAAAAAATAACCTCTCTTAGGCTTTTCTGATACCTTTAAGGACATCTTGCTAATGAATGCACAAAATAATTTGAGATAAAGCACAGATGCTCATGGATACAATTCAAAGCTATGGCAGCTTGATACTGAGGTACTAAGTATAGTTCCCTGGGAAGGAGCTTGGGGGGTACCACTCTCACTGCTCTGGGTTCTCACTTTATCTATAAACACTGATTGCTATTTTTGCTTTTTACTTTTTTTTTTCATAAAAGTGAAAATCCTAAATAAATACTTAAAAAAAAAATAAAAACAAACTATGCGTCATGAACTTGCCCTGACCTGAAGTCAAGATGGGCTTATTTTTAAATCATGATACTATCAATCAAGCAAACATAGTCACTGATCCTTCTTTATTGCAGTGTTTTGCCTGGCTTCTAAGATTATAGTTGCTTCCTAAGTAGTTTCTCCTCAACTTTGTTAAGTGTTTATTTAGCTTCCCTAGAAGTATTCTTTTGAAATATAATCAGCCTCTATCTCAGAGTTGTCCATATTCTGACATTGCTTTCATTTTCCTCACCAACTTCTCTTCAAATATGGCTTCCTTCATTACCTAACCTCAGATAGAGTATGTACATATACATTCTGAACAACTTATTGAACAATTTATTCAATCAATGGGATTCTTCTTCCTTTAAAATCAGACTTTCATTTAAGAATTTCCTTATGCTACAATTGCTGTATTTTTTCCTCCTAGGCATGTTTCAAATTGTTCTTTATATTTCAGGAGCTTCAGTCAGAATGCCTCTTTTAATATTCAGAGGACTTACTAAATCAAAAATGGTTTCCTCAAGTTAATATTGTATTAACTTGGCAGTAATTCCTTCCAAATGAAAATTGGCACATTCAAGCCTGTTACCCTCACACTGCTAGAACTGCCATATTCCTCTGATGAATAGAGGAAAATAACTATATTTCTCTGCAGTTTTGTAGACTCCCTCTATTCTTCAGAATTTATTTAAATGCCCCCTTCCTTTACTCTAAAGAAATAAAATGAAATGGGGAATAGGAGTGGGGAGAGTGGCCTCAAGCCTCCAAGGAACCACTGCAGGGGTTCTGTAGTTGACTGGTTTAATTCAATCAACACTCTAACCTTCCATGAATATGTCCCATGCCTAAGTTTTGTGTTGAACAGAAAAGATAAGTAAGAAATTAACCTCCAAGGGGGATTAGAGTTAGATGTGGGTTAGGATCCTTATCTATATCTACTAACAGTTGACTTTAGTTAGCTATTTGATTTCTCTGAGCCTCAATTTCCTTATCTCAGTGTAAATCTACATGATACAGCTGTTGTGAAAATTTAACATATGTACAAAATCTTATATTATACATCCTTTATGTATTATACACACACATATATTTGTATATATGTGTACACATACATAATTTTTATAGCTGCTGTGTCAGGTAGGAATTTTATATATAGTTATGTATGTGGGAGGCAGCGCTCCATAAACATTTGTTCTTTTTGGAGAATGTTACAATCTACTTGTAGTTTGATAACATTTCTTCCCCTTTTACCTCTCCCACAAAACATAGCCTGTTGATTTTCTTAACAAAATGAATTAAAATTGATTAAGTTTTACGAGGTTTTAAGATTCCTCCGATCTCAAATTGTGTGACATTTGTGAAATGTATTGAAATGACCAGCAAGATTCTTGATCTGAGGTCAAAATCTTAAGGGGTTCAGGGGGTTTTTGAACTTTCTGAAATTGCATGCAAAATGGGTATGTCCGTGACTTAGGCATTTTTGGAAGGAGGCAGTTCATTGCTATCACCAGCTTTTTAATGGGACTGAGAAACAAACAATATGTCAAGAATCATAAGGGTGTTATAAAATCACAGCTGGAACTCGCAGTAGATGGTATATACTTCATGAGTCAGACACTGCCTATGCAATTTCCTTTTATAATGCTTAGCAAAGAGCCGGAAAGAGTTAAGAACTTAAACTTTTCTCTTAATGACAGTAATAATGACATGCCTTTCTCTACTAGGAAAGACAGATATAAAAACAAGAACTGAAAAATAAAAAGGAAGAGACTGAAAGCAGACAGACCAAACACCGAGGGCAGTGAAAGACCAGGAAGCAAAGAAAAGGAAGAAAAAAAACCAATCCCTCCAACAGGGAGGGATTTCCCACCCCCAACAGGAAAACACAAGAAGAGGGAAAGGGGGAGAAGGAAGAGGAAAGAAATAGATGGGAAGAGAAATAGAAATGCAAAGCAGAAAGTGATCTTTTTGTCAGACTGTGGTTAGTCTGTTCCCTTCCCTACTGCCCCCTCCCTTCCACCAATAATCTCTCCAAGCCTCCCTAGAGATCCAGTAGAAAAAGAAGGCTCACAGATTGAATGAAGGTGCATGAAATTATAATTTTAGTTCAGTTTGATCATAATGCCTTTTACAAGCCACCGTTTTACCTGAATTTTCTTTATCTGCAACATCTAGATAATGTTAGAAAACTAGAAAAAGTTCCCTGTCTCCATGTGAGCTGTATACCCAAAATTCATTTTAAGGTGATTCAATTCGAAGTATGCATTTTTCAACAGAAACAGTGTTAAACATTATCAAAACAGTTTACAAAACGTATTTAACATACAGCAGAAGAAAACGGAATTGGCCTTTTAGTCATCAGCTGGGTAAACTGGAGTATAACATCTTATTTCGGTTCTCACACTCCAGGGAGCTTTGTATTCACCCATGGTGCTAAATTGGGGGGATATGTCTGCACTTAAAAGATAAAAGGCAGTAACACTATAAAAGGCAATTGGTACATGAGAAGCAAAACTAGCTAAATGTCCTGATCCCTCTTCTTTCCTTCAGCTCCTTCCTGCCCCACATGTGTGTCTTTCTTGCCCCCATTATCTTTCTACATTTTATACTGGGCACAAATTCCACTCTCCTCATAGGACTGGAGTTCTGATTCTCCTGAACTCGGGAATTTTCTTTCTTTTTGTTTTTAAATGTTTATTTGAGAGAGAGAGAGAAAAAGAGAGAGAGAATGTGGGTGTGCGTGCACTAGCAGGGGAAAGGCAGAGAAGGAGAGGGGGAGAGGGAGAGAGGGAGAGGGAGAAAATCCCAAGCAGGCTCTGTGCTGGCTGCACAAAGCCTGACACGGGGGTGGGGGTGGGGGAGTGGTGCTCAATCTCACAAACCAACCAAGAGATCTTCGTCTGAGTCAAAATCAAGAGTTTGCCACTTAACCGGTTGAGCCACCCGGCGCCCCTGGAAGTTTCTATTGTTTCTGTATATCACCCTCACCTTTCATTTAGATATTCCAGGCTTCAACCATAAAGTGTTACTTCCTTACTCAGCTTCCACCTTCCACCCTCATCTCCAAGCCCCTGCCATTTTCTTCCATCATTTATATCCTTGACAGAAGTCCAGTGTATAAGGGAGTAAGTAATGTTACCTTGATTGACAATGTTCTAGTACTTATATTAAATGGTTGAAGTAGGGTAGGGAGAGAGACAAAAATGCTACCCTGTTTTCTATGAGAAAGTTTAAGATCAGACTCCTTTTCTTAGGCAGAAAGTAAAAAGATGGATGTAGAGAGAGATATTTAGAAAAGGAGGAAAATAAAGATGGTCTTATGTGTCTCCTAGCCTGGATCCACTCAATAAGAGAAGACAAGTCCAACTCAACCAAGTAGAGGTAAGGCTTGATTCTAAAGAGGTTCTAGAGGATGGCCATATATGCAACGCATTCCAGAGACAAAAGATTAAATAGAGGGTGCGAGCCTAAGGACATGGCCAAAGATGCGAGGTAGCTGCAGGAATTGTATCAGAGAAACCAGTCCCTGAGAGAACAGTGTTAACAGGTGACAGAGGGAGAGCTAAATTCTTCCCTTCAGTTTGGGCAGAACTGCCTCTGTGTATAAATACACTAATCAGCAGAAGAAATTAGTATTGAGAGAAAAATAATGAGCCATAATATACAATCAATTTAAATAGAGTTTAAGGAACAGTAAGGCTAGCGCTAAATACAGGAAAGCCACTTCTATTTCTACAATAATTTAATCATTACTGACTACTTCTACACTGACAGGTATTTTGTACAGACAATGGTATAACGGATTGAGAGTCTGAATTATTTGCAAGTAGACTATTAGTCAAGAAGACTTAGAACTAGAATTCTATTGACATGCAGCCACCCTCAACAGACAGAGATTCAAATTCCCAGAAATAGTTGCTTCTATTTTTGGAGGGTCATCCTAATCCATAGACTCACGAGGCTCTAACCACTGGGGGAAAAAAAAAAGACTCAAATCATTTATCTCAACTTCTTTTCTTTAGAGATAATTGCTACCCCCTCCCTTTTTTTAAAGTTTATTTATTTATTTTGAGAGAGACAGAGACAGCACAAGCAGGGGAGGAACAGAGAGAGAGGGAGAGGGAAAGAATTCCAAGCAGGCTTTGAGCTGCCAACTGTGGAGCCTGATGTGGGGCTCAAACCCATAAGCCCTGAGACCATAGCCTGAGCTGAAACCAAGAGTCAGACACTCAACCAGCTGAGCCACTCAGGTGCCCCTAGAGATAATTGACCCTTGGATGAAGATCATTTATGTGCATTTCAGTATAGAAATCTGTAAATATCTTTGTTTTCCAATTAATATTAGCTACTAGGGGACTAAAAATGTGGCAATAAATTGAAATATTTGTTGAAAAGATATTTCCTTTAAATGTTTTTAGCCAATTCACTTATGTCATTATTATACTTGTTCATTAAAATAGCTACCATTTATTGAATACTTGAATATGGTAGGCCCTGTGTAAACATCCTCTCATTCAACTAACCCAATCACTATGAAAGATAGGCATCATTACTTCTCTTTTATAGGTGAGAATCATGAGGCTCAAAAACCAGCTAGTAAATAACAGAGCAAGGATGAGAACAGATTTTGTCTAATATCTACTACTCTATCAGGTTGTGTCACCATGGAAACATTAGAAAAACACATCAGAAAAAAAAAAAAGCAAAACTGTCTCTAGTATGTGATCTTTCAAGTGTTTTATTATTTTTTTTAATGTTTATTTATTTTTGAGAGAGAGAGAAAGACAGAGTGTGATCAGGGAAGGGCACAGAGAGAAAGAGAGACACAGAATCCGAAGCAGGCTCCAGGCTCTGAGCTGTTAGCACAGAGCCCCAAGCGGGGCTTGAACTCACGAACCATGAGACCACGACCTGAGCTAAAGTCGGACGCTTAACTGACTGAGCCACCCAGGCACCCCCTCAAGTGTTCTTAAAATATGTGCGCAAGTGAATATTTTACTGAGGTTTACCTTAAGGAAAATATGGTCATAAAGAGGGCTGACATGCTGCAAGTATTTCAAAATTCTATCTATAATTAAAGATGAAAAATTTAAAAACCAGTAATTGTCCAAGTCAACATTGAACAGCATGGTGAAATGATTATGGGCTCATTTGTGGACAGAGAACAAGACTGACAGGTTGCACTGGGTCTATTTGTCTTCATTTCTCACGTGGAACACTGATGCCAATGCAGGAACTAACTCTAGGTAGGCAGGAGTCACTCAAAATTTATCACCTATTGACCTTAGACACTTAAAAAAGGAGCTTGGATTTCAAGGGGGTTGAGGAACAACTCTCCTCTTGCTTTAGGTTTTATCATGGATGGGGGGAGGGGGCTCCCCAGGTAATAGACTCTGAAATAGACATCAGCATGCATAAAGTCTATTAGGAACTGCTTTTGAGATCAATGTCTGTGAGAGAGAAGAGAAGGAAGCAGGACTGTGCAGAGGAAGAAGTTGTGTGGTCTTTCTATGGAAGACTGTATTCTTGCAATGGCCCTAGGGAATATTACAGGTTGAGGGCAGGAGGCCGGGTTTCCACACCCTCATGTTGATCAGTCATTGCATGTGGGTGCCCTGAGAGGAGTCGTGACCTTGAGTTAAGGCAGGTGTTTGCACCTGAGGCAGTTTCCTGAGAGGGCTGGGGTTGGCTGCTGGCAGCACTTCGAACAGCCAGGGGAATAAATTTTTCAGGCCTGAAGGGGGATCAGAGCAAAGCAATTACAACATCCATCTCAGGTTTGCTGCCTTTGATCACATGTCCAGTATCACTTTTATTATTTAAAGTATCTGGGGTAAGTCATCATAAAATGTCCCAAGAATTCCCAAGCCTGGTGAAGATTAACCTCGCCTTTAGACTTGAGAACTTCAGTAAAAGGACAAAATGGTGTCAGTTAGTTAGAACTTAGGCTTGTGTTTTTCTGTGAGCAAGGCAAGAAATCCCGGTAGTCAGTGAGAGAAAATGGCCAGATAACTGAAAAACAGAAGGCAGGTTAGGAAGTAGCTCAGACCAGGTTGTGCCCATCTGTCTGTGTGAGAGGATGCTAATCCTTGTACAAGCAGATCTGGGACCATATAAAGCTCTTTTGTGGGCTGGATTTAGCCCAAACATTGTAGTTTGCTGACACTTGATTTTTAAAATTAGCATTAAAAACCCAGGTACAGGAATCTGTTTGGTTTCATTTGCATTCAGTACCATAAGATCCGTGTGACCTTGGGCCATATCCTAAAGCTCCCTATGTCTCAATATCCTTATCTATTAAGTGGGTATAATAATAGTGCTGGCCTTACAGGGTTTAGAATAGTAGAGGATCCAAGTTAAACATCCAGCAGGTAGTCTGGCATTTATCAGGTACTCAGTAAGCAATTTTTGGAACTGTTATGGTTGTTATATTTGTTCTCATACTGAGCTAACTGAATATTTTCTGTCAAAGCCACTATTAGCCCAAATTTTGGAGGCAATAGAATAAGAGAATAGTTTGAGTTGTCAAAATTGTAAAGCAAAAAAAAAAAAAAAAAAATTAAAAAATTGTAAAGCAATAATCAAGGAAAAGGTTGTATCAAGATTCTTTATACTATTCTTTCAACTTTCCTGTAAAATCTGAAATTATGTTAAAAAAAACAAACAAACAACCCAAAGCTCTTTGACTTACCCTGCTGGGATTGTTTGGGATAGAAGCATGCATCTGGGAGCCTTGACACCGCTCGGTTTTATGTAATTATACCTTTTTAATTTAGCCCTTAATTTTTGTGAAAACAATCACTCTATTTCAGCTATGGTATGAGAATAAGAAAAATAACGTGTGTCCATATTTGGATTAGAGAGAAAAGGGGAACATCGTGTCCATGGAGTCCTGATAAGATACAAGCAGGGAAAATTGCAGTGAGAAGTCTCCTATAATGAGGCGAAAATGCGGGAAGAAAGACTCCAGAAAGACACATACTGCTATATTTGTTCTCATTTCCTTCTGGAGATATTTCTTTCTTGGAGAAAATGGATATTTATAAGCACCGACTGTATGCCAGGAACAGTAGTAGGTGTTTCACATGTTTTCTCACTAATAACAATCTTGTGGGGGAGAAATACTATTGCCATTTTACAGTGAGAAAAACTGAGGGTCAAAGAGAATAATTAGGTTTCCCAGGACCACACAGTAAGCAAGGGTGTAGCATGGGTTTAGGGTCAGAAACAATTGAGGTTAAATGTCCATCAGCAAGTGAACGGATACATAGATTGTGGTATATCCTTATAATGGAGCACGACTCAGCAATAACAAGGAACGAACTATTGAACAAATCAACATGGTTTAGTTTCAAAGTAATTGTACTGAATGAAAAAAGCCAGATAAAACACACATTGTGTTCTTCCTATAAATTCTATTTATAGAATTCTAGAAACTGAAAACGAATCTACAGTGCAGGTCAGGTCAATGGTTGCTTAGAGATGAGGTGGAGTGGGAAGTGGCAGGAGAACATTTGGGAAACCAGTTTCTTTATCAGTTGATAACACCTCAGAGGGTTGGTGTGAAGATGAAAAGAAACTAATGACTGAAGTGTTTACTATAGTGCCTTATATGATAGCAAGCATCAGAAATTATATAAATCCTAAACTCTGAGTTCTTCCTTCTTAGAGCTTTCTCCACTTCAAGTGGTAATGCTAGTCATGGTTACTTTTATTTATAGCTATACTTCAAACACATTGATCTTAAGCCGAAACACAAGATCTTTCCGTGAAACTAAACCATGACAAATTTTATGATTTGAGTTCAGGGACACCATCTCCTGCTGGGGGACCAGGCCAGAATCTTCTACATAAAAGCTGTTTTGTCTTAGAGCCAACAGTTTGTCCAACTTGTTGCCATTGTGCCCTTTAGCTCCAGAATTTTTCTTTAGTTCCTTTTCATAATTCTTTTTCTTTACTGATATTCTAATTTTGTTCATACATTGTTTTCCTCATTTCCTTTAGTTCTTTGTCCATTTTTTCCTATTAGTTCTTGGAGCATATTTAAGACAGCTGTTTTAAAATCTTTGTCTAGTAATTCCTCACAGATGGTTTTGTTCCTTTGAATTTGCTATACTTTGCTTGTATGTCTTGCAATGTTTTCGGTCAGACTAAACATTTGACTATTATAATGCGGTAACTAGAAGTCAGGTTCTTCCCCTTTCACAAGGTTCACTATGTTTTTGGTTGTTGAAGGCTGTAGCAGCCAGTTGATTTAAATGCCCTTCCCAAACTATTATTGTAGACTGTATTCCTTGTCATTGTGGTCACTGAAGTCTCTGTTCCTTGGCTTATGTTCAGCTAGTGTTGTAACAGAAATATCCTTGAATGCTTTGCAAATTGGATCTGAGCCAGGGCCCTCCATCAACTTACCAGATTTCACTGTACCAAGGGATCAGCCCAAGATGAAAGCATAGGGTCTTCTCGGGTGAATTCAGAGTATGTCTTGCCCTGAGCATACACATGGCTTTCTAAATCCACTCCCCCACCCCCCAACCCCTTCATATACATAGTTGCTTTTGAGCATCCTAATTTCGCAAAGAAACTTTACCTAGTTTTTGGCTTGGGCAGTCTGTTGTATGTTTCAACTGTAATCTCTGTCTCCAGTGTCTGCTGATTGTTAATTCAGTGTCCAGTGTTTTCAAGCTTTTTCACCTGAGTTCTGAGTTAGGCAAAACAGGGCAGAATACTTTGCATCAGAGGCTGTCCCACATTAGTCTGCTCAGGATGCCATAACAAAATACCACAGCCTCGATGGCCTAGACACCAGAAATGTATTTCTCACAGTTCTGGAGTATATAAAGTCCAAAATCAAAGTACCAGCCAATTCACTTTCTGGTGAGGATTCTTTCTGGTTTGCAGATAGCTGCCTTCTGTGTCCTCACATGATAGAGAGAATGAGCTCTGGTGTCTATTCTTATAAGGGCACTAGCTTTACTGGATGAGGGTCTCACCCTCATGGCCTCATTTAACTTTTATCACTTCTTTACAAGCCCTACAATCACACTGAGGGTTAAGGCCCGAACATATGAATTTTGGGACATACAATTCTGAACAAGGTCAGTGTGGTCCCTTCAGAACCAGGGAAACAGTGGCACACTGGGAACACGGGTAGCTGCTATTTTTTTAGTGCTACACGTTAAGACTCTGCCTCTTTATGATTTCCGTGGCATTATGACTACTGACTTAAGACTATTGCCCCTTTAAAAGTACTGATATTGTAAGACTGTCCTCATACAGGGGAAAGAGTAGGGGAAAGACATGTAAAATGACCACAAGCTCTTCCTACTGTTTTGAGGTGACTTTTTCTTGATACAGTGCTCACTGAAACTTTAAAAAAAAATTCTTTTTTCATGTTTATTTATTATTTTTGAGAGACAGAGCATGAGAGGGGAAGGGGCAGAGACAGAGAGGGAGACCCAGAATCTGAAGCAGGGTCTAGGCTCTGAGCTGTCAGCACAGAGCCCAACGTGGGGCTTGAACCCACAAGCTGTGAGATGATGACCTGAGCTGAAGTCGGAGGCTTAACCAACTGAGCCACCCGGGTGGCCCTACAGTGCTTACTGAAACTTTTAACTGTTTTCTAGAGTTCTCACAAGATTGGGTCTGACCATTTCTGCTTATTTTTTGATGTTTCTGTGGGAGAGTGAGATTTTGGAACTTCCTACTCTGCCATTATGTTCTTCTTATGCAAAACACTGTAATTTTTGCATTTTTTCATAAGCCTTATGTTATTCTTCAGACCAAAGTTTTCACAATGCTTTTCACTTCTTATTAATGAAAAGAACTATTTAGATCTCTCTTAAACAAAATGAGATTTATTAGAAATGTATTTTAAAGAATGGAAAAATTATCCATTTAAACTAACAACAAGAAACAAAGTATAATTTAATAGAAGAATACAGTGTAGGGATCCACAGAACTCCAGAGCAGTCAGGCCACTTGCAGTATGATGGCCAGAGGAAATCTGCACAAAGCTAGAAAGTGACTGTCTCCCCTTTCACTCTCTCTCTTCCCAGAGAAGATCAGGTAACCACAGATCAGGGTTACTACCCTTTTCAGATAGTCTGCTTCATTTCTCTCTCTCTCCAGAGTAGATTTCCCTTATCTTGGATTTACATGTCTGGGTTACAAGTCCCTCTCTGGATTATAGTTTTAGTGTTCGACAGACAGAAACGAAGACTTCTCTCCCAATTCCAAATTCTCAAAACAGAGAATCTGATTGATTCAGATTCCTCTGAGGATCAAAGTCTATCCAATCAGCTATGACCAGAATAGAGGAAGTGTCCTCTCATATAAACAGGACTATGGGGATTCAAGCTGTAGATGAGAATTGGAGCAAAAGAGATGAGGAAGAGGGTCCTTCTCAATGGATGAGCAGAAACCCAACAAAGTATCTATCACAATCCATTTTTAGATTTGTACACATTTAAATACAACTTAAAAGAAATGAGAACAAAAGTGTGCCACAATATGCAGCTAAAATGTGGAAGACATTAGTTCTTTACAACAAAAGAAGTAGTATACACACTTATAATTTACTGCTTAGGGATTTTAAACTAAAGCTAGCTTCACCTATTCCATTTACAACAAATGTGTCCTGCTTTTGTTGAACCACGAGGGAAAACAATTAAGGAATATTCTGATTCTTATTCCAGGGAACTAGAGGAACACAGGGTAAGTAATCCCAGAGAGCCTAATCTCATAAATTGAGAATCTTTCCCTAGATGACACAAGTTACTCAGTGCAACAGTGGCAGTCTCTGCTTTCAAACTAATATGCTGTGAGTTATGCTGAGTCCTCTTCCCATGAGGTTAAAAGTACTTCCTAAACTTTCTTTTTTCTCTTTATCACCTCCTCTGCTCCATTCTTCACCTTTATCCCCTCTACATGTCAATCAATTTAGAAAATAACTCTAATGTTGTAGCTGTCTCAATATCTTGGCAGATTTTGTGAAGATGTAGCTGTGTGAGAAATAAAAACTGTTTGGAAATGCTCTTTTAGTTTCCATAGGATGAAAATACATCATCCTGGAAGGTATTTTCTTTCCTTTCCTTTTCTTTTTTTTTTTTAAGATTTATTTTATTTTTTTTAAGTTTATTTACTTATTTTGAGAGAGAGAGAGAGAGCAAGCAGGGTAGGAGCAGAGAAAGGGGGGAGAGAGTGAATCCCAAGCAGGCTCTGCACTGTTGGCCCAGAGCCCAATGAGGGGCTCAGACTCACAAATTATGAGCTCATGACCTGAGCGGAAATCAAGAGTCAGGTGCTTAACCAACTGAGCCTCCCAAGTGCCCACCCCGCCCCCCCCCCCCCAGGTAGTTTCAATATGAAACAAGAAGCCCTGTTGAAAAGCACACTCTCGGGGCGCCTGGGTGGCTCAGTCGGTTAAGCGTCCGACTTCGGCTCAGGTCACGATCTCGCGGTCCGTGAGTTCGAGCCCCGCGTCGGGCTCTGGGTTGATGGCTCAGAGCCTGGAGCCTGCTTCCGATTCTGTGTCTCCCTCTCTCTCTGCCCCTCCCCCGTTCATGCTCTGTCTCTCCCTGTCTCAAAAATAAATAAACGTTTAAAAAAAAAAAAAAAAAAAAAAAAAAAAAAAAAAAAAGAAAAGCACACTCTCACCAGAAAAGACTGCTCTGTCCTTTTTTTTCTAGAGTTCTCCTTCCTATTCAAGTTAATAAAGATGGTAAGTAGCAGGGGTCATCTACAACTACAAATAACCTGATGTCTAGTTAAGCCGGTAGTTTCAACTGATTTAGAGTCATACTGAAGACCAGAAAGGAAGAAAGAATAATACAACAAAACACCCGGAATTTAAATAATTCATCCACTACATAATGAGGACTTGAATCTTACACTAAAGCTCTATCTTACTCATCTCTCATATTTACCTCTGGGGTCATCCACACCACCAAACTGTGCATTGTCAACAACTGCATAACCTCTGATGTTTCCCTGTATAAAGACTTTCCTGTGTGCCCAAGTCTTCCTCACTGAAAGAGCAAGATGTATATTCTATCGTTTATTTTCTTGCTGTACAATTTTGCTCTAGGATAAGTTCTTAGACTCAGACCAAATTATTGGTTAAATGTATGTCTATTACTAAGTATGCTTAACTACCACTGTTACCACAAAGAGGGGCACACACCCAACTGCAATTACAAATTAATTCATGAAAAGAAAAAGGAGGCAGTCATAATTATGTATTCTTTTTAAAGTGCAATAAATTTTCAACAGGCTAATAAAATGAGATCTGACATATAATAACCTACCATCCCGCCATACTCTTAAATCTTACTGCTTACTATGAATGATGCTAATATTTTATAAATGTACACAGTAAAATCAGTAATAAGTTATCACCTCTTGAAAGAAAAGTCTTCATGGTGTACACACCTAAAATATTTAATGCTTAATTGCTTAAAAATAAAATAGGATAGACCTCATGAGCCTAATGTAATTAAAAGAATGTCAATGCTTTTCAATTACACTGTCACATATAATGTGATTAATCACCTTTTGAGGCATGTTGGGATTATTTTCCCCAATTCATGGATAGGGAAATTGAGATTTAGAGAGTTTAGGTGACTTGCCATGGGCCTCTCAGCTAATCAGTGATAAAACTGGGAGCATTATCCAAGTCTCAAGGGTTCCACTGCTCTATTCACTACATGTTTCCTCCAGGGTTATCGATGTTTATATTGCAATAAGATTCACAAGTGATTTCTCTATGATCATGTCCAAAAACCTTATACAATACAGGTGTCAGGGATCAAAAATAATACCAGCATTTTATGTATCCCTTTAAAGTGAAAAAGATATATTCTTCTTCATCGAATTGCTTATTCATTCAAACAACAAATCATTAAACACCTATGTATGTGTCAGCCATTGTGCTAGGGTCTATTATACCCAGCTATATTAGTTATCTTTGCTCTATAACAATTTATCCCCAAATTTAATGGCTTAAAACAACAAACATATATTATCCTATAGTTTCTGTGGGCCAGGAATTTGGGAGCAGCTTAACTGAGTGGTTCCGGCTCAGGATCTCTCCTAAGGTCAGTAAAGATGTTGATGAGGGATGCAGTCATCTGAAGGCTTGACTAGGGTTGGAGCATGTGCTTCCAAGTTCACTCACATGGCTATCCTCAGGAGTCCTTGGTTCCTCAGTGGCTGTTGGCCAGAAACCTTAATTATTCATAATGTGTGCCTCTCTAAAGTTGCCTAAGAGTCTTGTGACTTGACAACCATCTTTCCCCAGCAAGCAATCCCAGAGAGAGAAGAAGAAAAAAGCTGGCATATGCTTTAAGATCTTCTCTAAGAAGTCTCACTACATCATTTCTACATTCTATTCATGAGAACAAGTCACTAAACACAGTCCAATCTCAAGGTGAGAGGAATTAAGTTCCACCTTTTGAAGGAAGAAGCATCAAAGAACTTGTGGACATATTTTAAAGCCACTATATCAGTGAATATAATTTAATTTACAGAAGTTAATCTAATTATTACAAAATGATTTGTTAACCTCATTATAACATGTAGGTATTTAAAGGAAAGTAAGTGTATTAAAGAGTGGCTTCTTTATAGTTGTTGTTTATTTGTTCCCATTTTGTGTCCTTATTTTTATTTCACCCTGTTAAAAAATTCTACATACAGTGCCAAATAAATTATGACTTGTCCTATCGTGTTGTATCAATTTGGAATTGTATTCAGTACTTATAACAGAAAACCCAAACAACAAAACCTTAAATAGGAGGGATTTATTTTCCCTCACATAACAACAAATCTAGAAATGGTCAGTCCAGAGCTAATAAGCTGACCCTCCAAAGCAATCACAACCCTGGTACCTCTGACTTCCTACACTATTAATACTGTGTGGGGCTTTGGTTATTATGGTTGAAATATGGATGCTCCACCTCCAGCATCATGTCACTGTTCCAGGTAAGACAACAAAAATAGGTACAGGTCCAATGGCTAAAAGGACATTTCTTCCATAAACTTTGGGCCTCTCCTAGCAATATCAATTTGCATTTTATTGAAAGGTCACATGGCCAGTCATGGCTTATAGAAATCTGGAGAAGTAAATACTTTTTTTTTTTTTTTAACACGTTTATTTATTTTTGAGACAGAGAGAGACAGAGCATGAACGGGGGAGGGTCACAGAGAGAGGGAGACACAGAATCCGAAACAGGCTCCAGGCTCTGAGCTGTCAGCACAGAGCCCAACGCGGGGCTCGAACCCACGGACCGTGAGATCATGACCTGAGCCGAAGTCGGACGCCTAACCGACCGAGCCACCCAGGCGCCCCAAGAAGTAAATACTTTTAGTTAGACACACTGTCACCCTGAAAAAATATCAGAGTTCTGCTAGTAAGGAAGAAAGTATTTTGGTTTAAACAACTAGCAGTGTCTACCGCCCTGCTCCAAGGAGCCTCAACACACATTATCCTGCTCCAACGAGCTTTGACACACATTATTGAAACACCACACCAGACAAACAAACATACTGTCCAAGATTTATCTGTTTCAAATGGGAGAATCTAGTCATTGTGAGTCTCATATATAAAGCATATTTTTCAAAGTAACCACAATTTTCTTTTTTCTAGTTGATAACATTGAAGAATTGGCTGACATTAATGTCACTACTAGGAATCTGTCCAAGGAGATAATTATACAGTTGTGCAAAGGTACGTGCAAAAGGAAGTTCATCAGAGTTGTTCATAATATCAAAAATTTGGGTGAAAAAAACCAAAATATCAATAGAATACTGGTTAGATAAATGATAGTACATCCATTTAACAGGCAACGCAACTTTTAAAAATGATGTTAATTATGATATATTGTTCAGTGAGAAAAGAACTATATAAGATCCAGTTTATGAAATATTGTATTTTTATGTCTTTATGTGTTTTTCTTTATATCTGGAAGAATGTAACACACATTTTTAAAACTGCTTATCTGTGGGTTATTTTTTTTTTATTTGTTTGAATAACTATGTATGGTTTTCATACAAATAACAGCTATTTTCAAAAATACCCAATAGGATGGGAGGGGCTGACTTGATCTAGTTTTTGTTCATATCAATATTACTTCCTGCCAGTAATTTTTTTAGACATGCAATGGCTGAACTTATCTTTTTGGAATGGTTTCTTATCTTTGCTCAATGGAAAAAGCAAAGTTATTTCTTACTCATTAAAAATTTCAGTACAATTAAACATTTTTTTCAATAAAATTAAAATTAGGTAAGGTATCTTGAGTTTTTGTTTTGCTTTCTGTTTGGAACACTGTGACCTCTTGAAGGGTCTCCTTTTCCTGTTTCACAGTAGTTGTGGAAAGGAAGGGGGTAAGGCTGGGCAATTAACCATACACAGGTTGGGAAAAAGAGAAGAGAATACAGGTAAGGGTGGAAGGGAAAGAAGTCTGGACAGATGTGTGGGGAAAAGAGTACTAACCTGAACATCAGGATACTTGCACCTCTAAAATGGTCTATCAGTTTTTCTGACCTCAGTTTTTCTCATCTGAAAAATAAAAGGTTTAAATAAGAATCACTAGATGTTCTTCAATTCTTTTGTAAGATCCCTTTGGATCTATTAACGGCCTATCATGGCAAACTCCAGTAGAGCTGAATCTAAAGAAATTAAAGGAAAAAGAACAAGAACTTACATACATTGCTCCGTATTTCTCCCAGGCATGTTAAGTAACTTGCCAGGGTTGCACAGCAAATAGGAGGAACCAAGATTGCAGCCCAGAGCCTACACTCCTAAAGGCTATACTGAAAGGCACTTAAGAACTGACTGAGGAAGGCGTTTAAAGGAAGGATAGCTTTCTCACCCTCAAGCTAAGGCCTTGTAGACAGGGGATGGTTAAAGCCAAGACCTTATCCCCACCTCCTGACTGCTGTGGGGGTTGTCTCAGTGGCTCACAGGCTCCTCCCTCTAATCCAAAAACAGCTTTCTGATTCAAAGTCCATTGGCCAACGAAAAGAAAGATGAGTTTTACAAAGCGCTAAGGAAGCTCTTCCTGTTATTGCCTGGCAGCACTGAAGTAATGACAGAACCAAACCGCGTGTGCTACAGAAGGCTTTGTGGTACCACTATGTTTTCAACCCTTCCGGGTTCACACATCTGGTTACCCAGCACCCGTTTGCATATCTCATCTTGCCGTATTTCCTTTCATTAAGGACAGAGAGATACTGACTACAGAGAGTACGGGGTGGGTGGATGAGTGGGGGACAGGAGAAAAAAGAACGGGAAGCAGGCTAGAGGCCAAAAGACTTCTGCAGGGTTAGAGCCTGTCCCTCACACAGAGGTCCCTCAGGTACCTCCAGCTTCAGTCCCTGCAGTTTCACTGCTTAGTCTCTCTCAAGGTCCGGAAGCTAGTGCAAAACCAGCACCAGGACCAGGAAGGAGAAGCCCAGCAGCGAGGAGCCGCAAGTGGGCAGCGACTACTGCTCATAGAAGACCCGACTTCCCAGACCCCTTCGCAGAAGGGCGGGGCGTGAGCTTGGCGGCCAATCTCCGCGTCCGCACGTCGCCATAACCCCGCCCCACCCTGCCCCCTCTCGCTCCGCCCTTCCCTGGGGCTGGTGCGGCGGCAGAGACGTCAGCGCTAGGAGACCCCTGGGTGGCGGCTGCGCCGTCGGCGGGCCGCGGCCTGGACGCGCTGCGGGGAGGGGCGGAGCGAGCGGGCGGGAGCGCGAGCTGGGTCCGCCTCGGCCGCCGCCGCCGCTGCCGCCGCCGCCGCCGCCGCCGCCGCCAGGGAATAATCTGGGCGGCAGCGGGCGGCCCCCGCTAGCGGCCACGAGCCACTTCTGCCGGTGCCGGGAGGAGCTAAGGTTGCCGGTCTCCTGTCGTCCCCCTCTACGCCCCCCAGGAGGGGGGAGAGGGAGCCGCGGCTGATGTCAGGTACGGCCGGCGGAGGCGCCCTCAGGCTGCGGGTCCAAGGTCTCGGCTCCCTTCGTCCTCCCAGCTCGGAGTGTGCTTTTGGGGGAGCGTGGAGGGTGGAACCAAACCCGGGCGCAGCCAAACAGGTGTCTCGGGGTCGCCGCCGGGGCTGGGGACTTGGAGCTGCTGAGGGAGGCGCGGGGCACTTCCTCCTCCCGGCGCCACTGTGAACTGCCATTGGGGCAGCCTGCCCACCGGGCCGCTATTTTGTTGACGAGTAGCCTCCTCTTGGTGGTGGGTTCTTCCTTTCTGCCCTCTGGTGCCCCTCACCTCCTCTTCGCGCGCTGCCCGCCGTCGGGCGGCGGCAGTGAGACTCGAGCTGCGTCTCGGTCGCGGCGGGATCACTTAGCGGTCCTGCCCGCCGGGCGGTCCCCGCCCCGCCCCCCTCCTCCGACCTGTGGGTCCGGCCGGACTCGGGGCTCAGGTGTGGCCACCTTCATCGAGAGCCGCCGGGCTGCCGGGCAGCGCGAGTGCCTGGCGAGCGAGCGTCTTCCCCAAGTGCCGGGGGGACTTCCTCGGGGCTTTCTTGGATCATCAGGTTTGTGGCTGATTTATTTTTTAAAATTTCACTGCCTCTGGCAAAGTGAGCTAGCCAGGTGTGTTTGGCTCACTTGCACGGTAGAGAAGGAGGCAAAGAGTTTATTTCTCCACCCCCGGCACCCCCTCGCGAGTGTGTGAGTAGTAGGTGCTGACAAGTTGGCCATACGCCTTCGAAATTGGATAAATTATATACTCTTAAGAATGTAATTTGGGAGTGGGGATTTATTCTTCCCTAGCTCTTACTCTCCTCTTATTATTTTTTTAAATAATAAACAAGAAGGCACCACATGCTCTGGAAAAGTTGATTGGATTTATATCTAGTTTTCTAAATTCGTTATAGATATTGTAGTATATCTTTTTAACGCTTTTCGGGTTGGAAACTATTACGCTAACCATGACTTGACTTCAGTATGAATTAAAAAGTTAGTTATAAAGGTAGAACTTTAACACGTTAAAGTGAATAATTAGGCCAAAGTGACCTGGACAGAAATATGCTCATTTACTAAAAGTTAAGCATAGAATATAGATAGCTTGGCCTGGGTGCCAGGAACAAGTGTTGTGCACAAGTTCAACTTGTTTAATTCTGGTGTAGGTTTAGACAGTGGGAACTTGAAGTTTTAGGAGATATTTAAACAATTTTCCATACCCTTAGCAGATAAATGTCAAGTGAGCCTGATGCACATGATGCTGTGTGTTCTGAGTATTGAATATAGTAAACTATACTTATTTTGTTTTCCACTAGCTAGTATATATTGATGTGCAATTTAAGTGAATATAAAGTTTTAAGTTACCAAACAGTTAACTCTTTTCACCATATGTTAAGTAAAACAGTGATTTAGTAAGGAAAGTATGACTCATTTAAAATCTTCGTAGGAAAGGAGCATGGTGTTTAAGTACTGGTGGAGAACTATTAAAAATCTCTCTCAAATATGCCTGTAATTTGTGTTTTTCTATATCTTTTTATTTAGGCCTCAGCGTTTAAAAAATATTTTGTGGTTGATATTCATAGATAGGATAGATACAGTTTTTCTTAAATATGCTTTTTTTTTTGGTATAGATTATACTAGTCTGTATTTCTGAGTAAATTTAATATCCAGAAATTCTTAGAATTTTATCACAAACTTATTTAGTGGTACATATAATGAATTAATTTTCACCCAGTCATAGAAATACAAAAGTGTGTCCTTTTAATGCTGTTTACTATTTGTATATTGATTTTTGCTCCCTAAGATAAAAATTGCATTTTACAGCTTATAGATTTTGTAAACCATGGTAATTTAAAATAGAGCCTTTGTGTGATGAAATTATTGATTGGAATTCTTGTGACATTGTAGCTGTAAACAAATGTTAAATGGAAAAGGGACAACTTGGTGAAATTCATTTCACATTCATTTAAAATTTTAAGCTTCCTAATACAACCATATTACTTTTAGAACATTTGTTGAGATTTGAATAAAGACGCTAGTGTACAAACTATAACAAGGTGGGAAGAAAAGTATGACAAAATTTTTTTGCTCCAAATTCATTACGATTAAGGTCATTCTTTTAAAAGAAGGAAGAAAGAGAAGAAAGAAAAGGAATATTGTTCTACAAAAAAGAAGTTAGCATTTTATCTTAAAATCTAAATGTATATCGGGGCGCCTGGGTGACTTGGTCAGTTAAGCGTCCGACTTCGGCTCAGGTCATGATCTCACGGTCTGTGAGTTCGAGCCCCGGGTCGGGCTCTGTGCTGACAGCTCAGAGCCTGGAGCCTGTTTCAGGTTCTGTGACTCCCTCTCTCTCTGCTCCTGCCCTGTTCATGCTCTGTCTCTCTCTGTCTCAAAAATAAAATAAAACGTTAAAAAAAAAAATTAAAAAAAAAAATCTAAATGTATATCTAATGTGTACTTAAATTTTCACTTTGCAACTAATTCGAATGAATGGCCAAGGAGAAAATACGTACCAAAATCTATAATGTGTGAATAAAAGAAGTGTCCCTTGGAGAAAAATATATAAAGAAGTTGATATTTGTTAAATAGAGGTGCCTGTAAGAAAGTAGGAGAAACCAAAAAATCTGAATAATTTATCTAGAACCTGTAGTATGAGCTGCCTTGCACGTTGAAGGCACATATTAAAGGCAGGAAAAAGCAATATTAGGTTGGCGAGATTCTGAAATGGAAAACCTGGTTAGTTTACAACTAAAGCTATGCACGAAAACATTTGAACTGGTGGAAATTAGATACAGCCAAATTTGAAATTATATATGGTTTGGTGTAGTAATTTGCATTCTTGGTCCTTGTATTATTTTCCTAGGGGTGCCATAACAAAGTATGGCAAACTGAGTGATTTAAAACAATAGAAATTCATCATCTCAGTTCTTCAGGCTAGAAGTCTGAAATCAAATGTTGGCAGAGCCATGGTCTCTAGATTGTAGGGGAGAATCTGTTCATGTCTCTGAGCTTCTTCTGTCACTGGCAGTCCTTCGTATTCCTTGACTTGCCACTATATCACTCCCCTCCATTCTTTCTTTGTCTGTATCTCTTCATATGGCATTCTGCCTTTTTTTTATAAGGATACCAGTCATATTGGGTTAGGGTCCACCTTGATGACTTCATCTTAACTTGATTACATCTGCAAAGACCCCATTTCCAAATAGGTCACATTTATCTTTTACAGTGTTCAATAAATTTTTAGCACCATAGGGCAGACCAAATCAGAGGGTGTGGTGGGAACAGAGTAGGGACATCTAAATTTACTTATTTATCATTTACTTATCTCACTGCTGACTCACAACCAGGTTGTAGAGGGAAAGCAAACAGACACAAATCTCTGTCCTGGAGGAGCTTATATTCTAAAATGTTGGTTCTCAAAATGTCCCTGGATCTGCAGCATCAGCATCATCTGGGAACTTGTTAACAATGCAGATTTTCAGGCTCAACACAACCCCCCCCCCCCCCCCCCCGCCCCCACCAGACCTCTTGATTCAGAAACTGTTTTAAAAAGACTTTCAGATGATTCTGATGCAGACTCAGATTTGAGAATCAATGAACAAGATGGAGAAAAGAGACAATAAACAAGGTAAGTAAAATATGTAATATATTAGACGTTAGTAGGTGCTGTGGGTAAGAATAGGGAAAACCCCCCTGAGAAGTAAAGGCCTGAAGGAGTTGGGGAGTGAGCCATGTGACTATGTAGATGAGTTGTGTTCCCAACAGAACAGCAGGGGCAGAGACCCTCATGTGTTTGAGGAACAGCAAGGAGTCCAGAGAGAACACAGCAAGGGAAACAGTAGGTTGAGTTTATGAAATTTGTTTGTTCGTTTTTGAACTGTAGAAACCAAATACTAGGAGGAGATATCAGAGAAAGAAGAGTGAGGATAGGATGGCAGACCGTTCAGGTTCATCTTACTGGTTTTGGCTTTGTCTCTGAGTGAGACTGAGAAGACCCTGAAGGATTTTGAGCAAATGACTAATGTCTTTTTAAAGGGATCCCTTTGGTGAAATGGACTGGTAAAAATGGATTGAAGAAAGAAGGCTGTAAAGGGAAAAGTTGATTAGGATCCAGTTATACTAGTTGAGAGAGAAAGAGGGAGGGTGAGGAGAAGGAAGAAAAGGAATGGTAGGGTGGTAGGACTAGGGTGGTAGCCGTGGAGAGGTTAGAAGAGAGGTACAAGATGAAAAACATACAGGACTGTAGTGAAAAATAAGGTTTTTTCCTCCCTAGTTACTTCAGTCACTGAGTTGCCTGCCTCAAAGTTAACTGATGTTACAACTAGTCTTTATATATTCTTCTTTAGATATTTTATATATATATGATAAACAGGTTTCAACAGGTTAGTAGAGTGGTTCTTAACTGGAGCTGATTTTGTTGCTTGGGACAGTTGGCAACGTCTGGAGACCTTTTTAGTTGTCCCAACCAGGGGGAGTGCTACTAGTGTCTGGTGAGTGGAGGTCACAGATACTTCTAAACATCTTACAGTGAACAGGACAGCCACCACAAGAGAGAATTATCCAGCTCAAGGTGTCAGTTGTGCCAATAAGAAACACTGGCTTGATGGGACTTAGAGAGGTTGAGGCACAGATAGTGAAGGGAAGACAGTATTGTGTAGACAGAGGAGACAATAGGAATAGAGGAGCCCACTGCATTGGGATGTTTAGTGAACTGTATAGGTAGTTCAGGATTACTGAAGAGTAAATTATAAGGCATGGGGTATTGAAATATGAGCCTGGAAATCTGGACAGAGTCTAGATCAAGGAGAGCCTATATATATATATCATGTAAATTAAAGATGCTTAGTTTTTGTCTTATAGGCAGTGGGGCTCCATGGAGAATTCATGGAGTGACTTGGTCAGCTTTTCATTTTAGATAGATCATTCTGGGGGCACGTAGGTGGTTCAGTAGATTAAGCATCTGACTCTTGATTTCCTTTCAGGTCATGGGTTCCATGCTGGGCATGGAGCCTGCTTAGGATGCTCGCTCGCTCTCTCTCTCTCTCTCTCTCTCTGTTTCTTTGTCTGTGTCCCTTGTGCTGCACACTCCCCAAAAAATATAAAAATAAATCTTTATCTTACACAGTTTTAATGACTGAAGTTGTGTTATGGGAGAAAATAGTTTTGAAAGGGTGAAGTGGACATCATCTCTTTGTTGTAAAGTAAAAGATGCACATACGTATAAGCTGATGTAGACATTACCCTTTTTGCAAGATACACAGAGAGATGGGAAAGAAAATGTACTCTTTTCTGTGTAGACATTTTTTATCTATGGTTTTAGTTTGGGTTTTTCCATTTGTTTTCTTTACATTTCTCTTATTTAAAAAGTAGCCACACACATTACTGGCAAAAAAAATCATAATCTGCCAAATGTGCAAAGATTTTCCTTAGCACATGTAGATCATTGTTTTTGACAGCTGCAGAGTATTCTGTGGTATGGATGTACCTTGTTTGTTTATTTAACTAGTTCCTTATCAACAAGCAAACATCTTACAGCAATGGCTGCCATGAACATTTTTGCAGACGACTTTGTTTTTGTCCATAAGAGAAATTTTTTAAAAAAATTTTTTTAAGCTTATTGATTTATTTTGAGAAAGAGAGTGCAAGTGGGGGAGAGGCAGAGAGAGAGAATCCTAACTTGAGCCAAAGTTGGACACTTAACCAACTGAGCCACCAAGGCGCCCCCATAAGAGAAATTTCTGATGATGAAATGGTGGGTCAGGTCATACTCATTTAAAAATTTTAAAATATATTGCCAAATTGTCCTTCCAAAAGACGGTAAATATGTGTATTGTGAGAAAGAATGCAGGACTGCCAGTTTTCTCTACCATGTCATTACTGTGTGTTACTAAACATTTTTACCAGTCTGATAGGTTAAAACACTATCTCTGCATTTGATTTAGTTTTCTTTAATGTGAATTTTTTCTTTTTCTTTGAGAGAGAGAGAGAGCCAGGGGGTGGGGAGTGGTGGGGAGAGGAAGGGGGAGAGGGAGAGAATCTCAAGCAGGTTCCACGCTCAGCGTAGAGCCTGATGCAGGGCTTGATCCCATGATACTGTGATCATGACTTGAACCGAAATCAAGAGTTGGATGCTCAACCTACTGAGTCACCCAGGTATTCCTCTTTAATGTGGAATTTGAATATCCTCGACCATTGTATTTTCTTCTCTGCAAATCCTTTGTTTTCTTTATCTGTTATTTTATTTTTTAATTTTTTAAATGTTTATTTTTGAGAGAGACAGAGACAGTGAGAGTGGGGGAGGGGCAGAGAGAGAGGGAGACACAGAATCTGAAGCAGGCTGCAGGCTCTGAGCTGTCAGCACAGAGCCTATGTAGGGCTCGAACTCACGAACTGTGAGATCATCACCTGAGCAGAAGTTGGACACTCACCCAGCTGAGCCACCCAGGTGCCTGTTTTAACTTTATCTGTTTTTATATTAATCTTTTGTCTTTTTTGTTATGATACTTCTTGGCAATTTTGCTGTACAGTTTTTTTTTTTTTTTCAACATTTTATATAGGAACATGTCTTTGAACCAGCAGTTTCATTGCCAGAAATTTAATCAATGAATAATTTCACTTTTCCTATAGTCATAGCTTCTGAGTTTTGAGAAGATCTCAGTTCATGGTACAAAAATGATAAAGTGGGGTGCCTTGGGTGACTCAGTCGGTTAAATGTCTGACTTTGGCTCAGGTCATGATCTCATGCCTTGTGTGTTTGAGCCCTGCTTTGGGCTCTGTGCTGACAGCTGAGAGCCTGGAACCTGCTTCAGATTCTGTGTCTCCCTCTCTCTCCACCCCTCCCCCCCACAAAAGTAAACATTAAACGAAGTTTTTAAAAAATGTAAATGATGTTTTCTTCTAGTTTTGTTTTAATTTCATTTTTTTAGAATATTGAAATTTTAGAAACATTTGGAATTTGAAAGAAAGTAGGTATTCAGCTGGCTGCTTTTTATCTTTTTCCTGAAAGATTATTTCAGTATCATTACTTGACTAAGCCATCTTTTTCTTGATTTAAAATAGTATGTATATTATGTATTAAATTTCCATACATAGTTGGTTTTTTTTTTGTTTTTTGTTTTTTTTTAAATAAACCCTTTATTTTGATCCAGTAAAGACCACCAGGGTTATATATCTTTAGGCTGACAAAGGTTAATTAACTTGCATCTGTGAGGGAGACCACACACCAGAAGAACTGTCAGCATTTTACTAAATAAAGAAGGGATAGGGTTATTATAGGATTTTGGACAAGGGCGGAGTTTAGACAAAATTTAAATGAAGCAATATTTGATAAGTTTGAAGTACAGCAAGGCTGTGATGTCAGGGGGTTAATTAACATCAGGCTGGGCTGAGAAGCAAACTCAAAGTCCTATTTCCTTAGAGACTACACAGTTAAGATAAATGTGGAATGTTGTGTCTGGGATACCCTATCTGAAATTCTGAGTTGGAAATTAAGCCTGTTGCTGTTTGATTAATGATCTATCATCCATACAAGAATGGGATGTTCCAGTCTCGCTCATATACTTTCAGATAGCTTAGTTCTGACAGCGTGGTTGTAAAGAAAAGAAGTCTCTCAGCACTATGTCTGTAGTACTAATTAATAAGCATTAAAATTTTTTTTCTTTACAGAATCATAGATAAATTGATATGTCTGTTTAGCATGAATATCAAATTGTTTTAATTACCATATCACTGTTTATTGTAGGTAATATATTTTAATCTCTGGTGGGATTCATCTGCTCTCCATCTTGCAGTGTTCCTTTCAGGAACTTCCCAGTTATACTCACATATTTATTTTTCAAACATTAAGAATAACTTTTTACCACAAAAATCTTGTATTTTAAGTGACTCCATTAAGCTTAGTCTGACCCCACACCCCTTTCCAGAATTTCCCCGGTATATTCTCATGCTTATTTTTACAAAGCTTTTAAATGTTTCTTACCGAGTTATTTAACTTTTTTAAATCATCTTGTATTTTAGTTTGGATGATGTTACATACATAGATTAATTTGGAGAAAATCGGCATTGTTATCATTGATTCTTTTTTTTCCAATGTTTTATTGTGATAAAATACACATACAATTTAACATTTTAACCATTTTTAAGTGTATGTTTCAGTGGTGTTAAGTACATTGATATTGTTGTGCAACCATTACTACCATCTATCTCCAGAACTCTTTTCATCTTGCAAAACTGAAACTCTATACCCATTAAACAAGAACTTTCCATTCCCCCCAGTCTCTGGCAACCACCATTCTTCTTTCTATCTCTCTGGTTTTAATTGAGTGTCTCCTGTAAATAGAATTATATAGTATTTGTCTTTTTGTGGCTGGCTTATTTCATTCAGCATAACGTCAAAAGTTCGTCCATGTTATAACATGCGTCAAAATTTCCTTTCTTTTAAGGACTGAATAATATTCCGTTGTATGCACATAACACATTTTGCTTATCCATTTATCCATCGATGGACACTTGGATTACTTCCACATTTAAGCTATTGTGAATAATGCTGCTATAAACACAGGTATACAGATATCTCTTTGAGACTCTGCTCCCAATGCTTTGGGTCATAAACCCAGAAGTGGAAGTACTGGATCCTGTGGTAATTCTAACTTTTTAATTTTTTGTGTAACTATCATACTGTTTTCCATAGTGGCTGTACATTTTACCTTACAGTGCACACGTGTTTGCACTTCTCCACATCCTCACCAACACTTGTTATTTTAATAGTGGCCGTCCTATTGTATCTCATTGTAGTTTTGTTGGCATTTTCCTGATGATCAGTGATGTTGAGCATCTTTTTCATCCTCAACATGCTCATGCTTATCTGCCACTTATGTGTCTTGTTTGGAGAAATGTCTGTTCAAGTCCTTTGCCCATTTTGTTGGTTTTGTTGTTATGTTTTAGGAGTTCTCTAATGTATTCTGGATATTAATCCCCCATCAGATAGATGACTTAGAGATATTTCTTCCATTCTGTGGGTTGCCTTTTTACTTTGTTGATAATGTCTTTTTTTTTTAAGTTTTTATTTATTTATTTTGAGAGAGAGGTAGACTACCAGGGGTATATATCATTAGGCTGACAAAGGTGACAAACTGTGAGATGGTGACCTGAGCTGAAGTCAGATGCTCAACTGACTGAGCCACCCAGGTGTCCCTGTTGATAGTGTCTTTTGATACACAGTATTTTAAAACTTTCATGAAGGCCAGTTTGACTACTTGTCTTTTGTTGCATGTGCCTTTGATGTCCTATCCAAGAAATTGTTCCCAATTCCAATATCATTTTTTCTTCTAAGAGTTTTATAGTTTTAGGTCTTATGTTTAGGTCGTTTATCTATTTTGAGTTGATTTTTGTGTATGGTGTTAGGTAAGGGTCTGGTTTCATTCTTTAGCATGTAGATATCCTGTTTTCTGAGCACCTTTTTTGAAAGACTGCCCTCTGTTCTTGTATGGACTTGGTCCATTTGTTGAAAATCTTTTAACCATAAATGCAAGGGTTTATTTCTGGGCTCTCTATTTTATTCCATTGGTCTATATGTCTTATCTTTATGCCAGTGCCACTATTTTGATTATTGTAGCTTGAGTATGCAAAAAAATATTTATGTTCTCATGGAACAGTAACAAAAAGGTATTCTCACTTTTGATTTTCTGAATCTGAAATTGTGGGAATATTTTTAAAAATAGAATTATAGCTTGAAACAATACAATTTGATTTTAACTTGGTTGTGAACTGTTATATAATTTTTGGAATGTTTATTGTTTCTTATCCTTACATGCTTTTTCAGGATTCATAAAATTCCATGGTCCTTTCTAGCACTAAGGTTGTGTAACCATGCTCAAAATACGTCAGGGTCATTAGGTGACAGCTGTGTGTTAATTTTCTATTTCTATAATCTTAATAAATTAGTACTAGAAAATGCTTTTAGTGTCTCTGTCTCAGAATTAATGTGTAAGTCTATTATAGTTAATTTGAGTTTAGATACGTCAAAGGAAAGAATATAGTTCATATTGTATGTCTGTTTTATGCCTTTAGGTTTCAAATGATGGATCCATATATGATTTTTTTATTTAGTAAATTAGATGGTATATAGATCTCTGTTTGCAGAAATCATTTCACCTGTATTCCTCCCTTCAGTAAGACAAACATGCAAACATTTGAATGCCTTTTGTAAGCCAGAGAGTGTGTTAGGTGCTAGAGATGTAGAGATAAGAACCTATCCATTTTTCTTAAGGACCTCTTAGTCTAGTGGGGAAGAAATGCACATTCTATTATGCAGTATGATATATACATAGTAGGAGGTGTGAATAAAGGAACAAGGAGACATTTGAGAGAAAGCAGTTAATTTGACCATGGGCATTAGGGAAAAGTGATCATGGAAAGTACCAAAACTAAGAAACCTTGAAAGAATTTGGCATCTATCCAGTAGACAAAATCGAGGAAGGCACACCATGCAAAAAGAATAGAATGGCTGAAGTCATCCATATGAAAGGTCATGGCAAACGGGAGAATGGCTGACTGCTCTTTACAGATAAGGGAGTATGAGAAATAAGAGAGCAGGAAGATAAACTAGAGCCAGTCTTCTGTACCAGGTAAGAAGTATGGACTTCATCCTGTGGCATTGGAAAATACACGTTTTTTAAACAAGACTGCTGTGTGAAGCCTCTATGAAGTTGTTGGTTAAGAGAAGTTAAAAGACCTGAGCATGGAGAAAAATGATCAAGACCTGGAGAGAGAAAAGTGTCATTTTGGAGGGATAAAATAGATGTGGAGATATAATCAGATTTGGGGGTTTGGGAGAAGAATAAAGAGGTAGATGCTTTGCTCCCTTATTTCAAGCCAGCTAATGTTTATTGCACTATCATCTTGTGGGAAGCATCATAGTTGGTAACTCTGAGAGGAAAGATACTATTTTATGCCTTCTGGTAGTTTACATTCTGTGAACAGAAGAGTCTCCTTTGCATTGAGTAGTTAACTATTTTAACTATTTGTATTACTGTTTGTATCAAAAAGGGAGGCTGAATATAGCATGGTCCATTTTGGGTTCTGTTCACCCAGAAATCAAAACTCTCAAGCGTCCATCCTATTTTTCATGATCCAGCAAGCTACCACCCACCATTCAATATTTTTTTGGAGAAAATTTTTTTTATCAGAATAATGTAGCAGTTCTCAAAGTGTGGTCCAGGGAAAGTGAGATCTCTTAGACACTTTCACGAAGACTATAAAATAAAAAATTATGATACTAATATCAATATTTGCTTTTTTAATTCACTCTTTCTCCCATAAATGTATAGTCAGATTTTTAAGAAGCTACATGTTATATGCCATTGCAAAAAATTAAATGCAGAAGGAGATATGGAATTCTAGATCCAGTGGTCTTCTATTAAACCAGATACTGAGATTTATAAAAATTTAAAGCAATGCCACTCTTCTCTTTCATTTTTTTATAAAATAAAATATTTTCCATAAAATGTTATTTATGTTAACAGGTAGTGCGTTTGCCATTATTACTTATGAATAAATGAATATTTAAAAACTTTTTATGTTTTAATTTCTAATAAAAATCTAATCAGTGAATATAACCTATAAAAACAAAAGCTATTTGAGGTCCTCACTAATTAAGTATTTAAAGGGATACAAGAGTATAATTTTTGATAGCTGCTTAAGTAATGTATACTCATTAAACTCAACTTGGAAACATGTGGGGAAAAAAATCTTAGTTGCCCCTACTCCTAACACTGATATTAGAAGTTAGAATTAAAATTAGAAATGAGAAATTATTAACATTTTGGCATATTTTTCTAGTCTTTTTTTAAGGATTTTTTTTAAAGCACAGAGTTGGAATAACATTGTATGTAAAACTCTGCGTGCTTTTTTTCACTTGTGTTCTAACCGTGTTTCCATGTCATAATGCAATCTTTAAAAAACATTTTAGTGATTGTAAAGCGTTGTATTTAGTTAATGTACTTTATATAATTTTTCCTTTTATTCTAACTTTTGACCATGAATCTTTCTTTCATTTAGCAAACACTTGAGAGTTTATGTGCAGGCACTGTTCATAAATGCTTTTTTATATTTTGTTAAGATGATTGCCTTAGATTAAAAGTTGAGTCAGTGAGCTACACTTTGAAGGCAAAGAGGGAATATACTAAAGAAAATCTTAACTTGTCTTTTGAGTGTTTTATATTATCAGGTCACATGGCAAATTCTCAAATGTATTAGGTATTTACACAACTCTTTTAGCCTGCATAGCATTGTGGAAAGACTAAGTGAATGAATTTAAAGAAGAGTCTCCTTTGCATTGAGTAGTTAACTATTTTTATTTGCTAGATCATATTTTAGGGCAGTGTTATTTTTAATTTGTGATTCAGATGTATAAGTGACTGACTGTGCATATTTTCCCAGGTTCCAGACCTGCATCTTTTGACAGCTTGCTCAACATTTCTGAATCAGTGCCCTGCTGGCACTTTACGATAGATACAATATAATACACCAAATATTGATCTGACCAAAGTCTGTCATATTTTTAAAATATCTCTACTCATTACTCATACTTGTTGGATAGTTTAGGTATAAAATTCTAGGTTGGAAATGATTTCTCCTCAGAATTTTGAAGGATTTTCTCCATTGCTTTCTAGCTTTCAGTGTTGCTGTTTGAAAGTCCAAACCATTTCATTGTTGTTTCTTTGCCTCTTTCTCTGAAAGCTTACACAATAGTTTGACCAAATTGCTCTGAAATTACTTGATACTATATCTTTTTTGGGTCTGTTTTTATTCAGAGTGCTAGCTATCATTGGATCCTTTCAGTCTGGAAACTTCCTTGAAATATTTAATTGTTGATACCTTCCCTTTTTTTTTATCTGCCCTTATAAATTGATCTTATCAATTTTCTCTCTTGTTTTCCATCACTTTATCTTTTTGTTTGCTCACTTTTGGGGTGATTTCCTTAACTTTATCTTATGCCTGTTCTATTCAATAGGTTTTTTATTTTCTTATATTTTAATTTATTGGATTTCTTTTTGTCCTCATATTTTTTTTTAAGCTACTGTCTTATTCTTGTTTCAGAAATAGAATGCCATGACATTTTTTCTCTTAGGATATCAGTGATTGGGGTTTTTTTTTTTAGTTTTAATCTTATCATCTCTTCCATGTTGTTTTAAATTTGACTTTGTTGGTGTTTTTCTTTCATATTAAAGGCATTCCTTAAAATATCTGGTGATTCTTAAGTGGTTATTCATATTTTAGAGTAGATACTAAAAAGCTAATTAAAATCTCTATATACATTTTTGGGGCTATACGGTATTCACTGTACAATGATTGGATTGGAATGATAGATTGCTGAACCTGTTGGGGATTCCATAGAGCAAATTAAACCAAATGATTTTTAACTTTCCCAGTCCTAAAGTGCCTAGAGCAGATGATGCTAATGCTTTGTCTAAGGGCCCATGTCTTCTTCCTGTTCACAGGGTCCTGATGTATTTTCATTCCCATTATCTGTCTTCTAAGGTTTTTGTTGCAGGGCTGCCCTCACACTGCCAGGGCCTGCTTTGCCAATGTATAAGCTATGGAAGTGTCTGGGAAATTTATTTCCTAAAGAGAGCCCTTAACCAGTGATTAATTGGTTATAACTCAGGTGTGGCTTGCATTGCCTCCAGAACTGCCCTATGGGACTGAGCTAAAATCACCTTCCATGGGATTTTACATGACCTCCTTCCCTTCCCTGTCCTATTTCCTTGTGTTTTTCCATGGAATAATTTCTCATAAACCTCATCTCATAGTTCCTTTTCTGAAGACCCAGCTTCAGATGGGCTAATGTTTGGGCTTCATTCCCTTTGATAATGTATTGTTTTGCAGTGAGATTAGACTGATTTTTTTTTTAATGCTATCTTTATTTTGGACTGTCTTTGTCAGATATTTATATATCAAACTTTTACAAAAAAGAAGAATTGGTTAAGTTCTGCTTAACTTTTGGAATGATTCATGTAGTACAGGCATACCTCAGAGATATTGTGAGTTCAGTTCCAGACCACTGCAATAAAGCAAATACCACAATGAAACAAGTCAGTTGAATTTTTGGTTCTCTGTGCATATAAAAGTTATGTTTACACTATAGTCTGTTAAGGGTGCAGTATCATATGTCTCAAAATGTACATACCTTAATTTACCTTATTGAAATATACTTTATTACTAAAAAAATGTTAATCATCATCTGAGCTTTCAGTGAGTCATAATCTTTTTGCTGGTGGAGGGTGTTGCCTCCCTGTTGATAGCTGCTGACTGATCAGGGTGGTGGTTGCTAAAGATTGGGGTGGCTGTGGCAATTTCTTAAAATAAACAATGAAGTTTGCCACATGCATTGAATCTTCCTTCATGAATGATGTGTCTGTAGCATAGATACTATTTGATAGCATTTTACCACAGTACAACTTCTTTCAAAGTGGGAGTCAGTCCTCTCAAATCCTGCCAATGCTTTATCAACTAAGTTTATGTAATATTCTAAATCCTTTGTTGCCATGTCAACAATCTTTACAGGAGTAGATTCCATCTCAAGAAATGGCTTTCTTTGCTCATCCTCAAGAAGCAACTCCTCATCCATTCAAGTTTTTTCATGAGATTGCAGCAATTCAATTACATCTTCAGGCTTCATTTTTAATTCTATTTATCATGCTGTTTCTAACATATCAGCAGGTACTTACTCCTTATTTTTATTTTGAGAGAGATAGAGAGAGAGCACATACAGAAGTGGGAGAGGGACAGAGAGAAAGGGAAAGAGAGAGAATCCCAAGCAGGCTCTGCACCGTCAGTGCAGAGCCAGATGTGGGGCTTGAACTCATGAACTATAAGATCATGACCTGAGTTGGAGTCAGACACTTAACCGATTGAACCACCCAGACACCCCTCCTTTGAAATCTTGAACCCTTCAAATTCATTCCCAAGGGCTGGAAACAGCTTCTTCCAAACTCCCGTACATGGTGATATTTTGACTTATTCCCATGAACCATGAATGTTCTTAATGCCCTATAAAATATTGACTCCTTTTCAGAAGGTTTTTCATTTATTATACCCAGCTCTATCAGAGGAATCACTATGTATGGCAGCTATAGCCTTAGAAAATGTATTTCTTAAATAATAAGACTGGAAAGTCAAAAATTACTCTTTGACCTATAGGCCGCAGAATAGATGTTGTATTAGGAGACATGAAAACAACTTTAATCTTGTTCATCTCTACTAGAGCTCAGAGTAACCAAGTACGTTGTCAATGAGCAATAATATTTTGAAAGGAAATCTTTTGTTTTTTGAGTAGTTGGTCTTAACAGTAGGCTCAAAATGTATTTTTAAATTATTTTTTTAATGTTTATTTTTGAGAGAGAGAGACAGAGTGCAGGTAGGGGAGGTGCAGAGTGAGAGGGAGACACAGAATCGGAAGTAGGCTCCATGCTCTGAGCCATCAGCACAGAGCCCAACACGGGCTCAAACTCACAGAACACAAGATCATGACCTGAGCTGGAGTCGGACGTTTAACGGACTGAGCCATGCAGGCACCCCAGGCTCAAAATTTAAATAAACAATGTTGTAAACCGATACGATGTTACCCAGGCTTTGTTCTATTTCTAGAGCACAGGCAGAATAGATGGAGCATAATTCTTAAGGGGCTCAAGCATTTTCAGAATGTTAAATGAGCATTTGCTTCAACTTAAAGTTACCAGCTGCATTAGCCACTAACGAGAGAGTCATCCTGTCCTGTGACGCTTTGAAGCTGAGTCCAATCTGGTTCTCAAAGTCCTGGATGGCATCTTCTTCCAACAGAAGACCATTTTGTCTACATTGAAAATCTGTTGTTTGGTGGAGCTATTTTCATTAATTATCTTAAATGGATTTCCCTGGATAACTCAGAGCTTCTACATCAGCACTTGCTGCTTCACTTTATACTGTTATCTTACAGAGATGGCTTCTTTCCCTTTAACCTCATGAACCAACCTCTGCCACCTTCAAACTTTTCTTGTGCAGTTCCTCATTTCTCTCAGCCTTCATAAAATTGAATGGAGTTAGGGCCTTGCTCTAGATTAGGCTTTGGCTTAAGGGAATGTTGTGGCTAGTTTGATATTCTATCTAGACCACTGAAGCATTCTCCATATCAGCAATAACTAAGCCAGCTATTTAGCTTGCTTATCACTCATGAGTTCACTAGAGTAACACTTTTTTCTGTAAGAACTTTTCCTTTGCATTCACAACCTAGCTTTTTGGCACAAGAAGCCTAACTTTTGGCCTATCTTGGCTTTCAACATACCTTCCTCTCTAAGCTTGATCATTTCTAACTTTTAAAGTGAGAGATATGTGACTCTTCCTTTCACTTGAACATGAAGAGACCATTTTAGGCTTACTGATTGGCCTAATTTCAATATTGTTGTGTTTCAGGGAATAGAGAGGTCTTAGGGGAGAGAAAGAGGAATGACCAGTTAGTGGAGCAGTCAGAACACACACATTTATCAATTAAGCTCACCGTCTTATATGGGTACAGTTCATGGCACCCCAAAACAATTAGAACAGTAACATCAAAGATCACTGATCAGAAATCACTATAACAAATATAATAATGAAAAAGTTTGAAATATTGTGACAACTGCCAAATTGTGATGCAGAGGCATGAAGTGACATGCTGTTGGAAAAATAACACCAATAGACGTGCTGGACAAAGTCACTACAGGTCTTTAATTTGTAAAAAAAAATGTATCTGCAAGGCACAATAAAGCAAAGTGCAGTAAAATGAGGTATGCCTGTATAAAAATTATGTTTTTTGAAAGATTTAAGTATTTTATCCAAGAAAAGCCTGGACCTCTTTGAAGTCTGGCTCTTTATTTCCTTTGTGGTTATTTGTCCATTTAGTTTTTATACCTGGAGTCAGTTTTGATAATTTACATTCTTAGAGAAATGTGTTTCATTTAAGTTTTCATGTTTAATAGCTATTTATTATATAAAATGTTCTCGTGTGCATGTGTGTGTGTGTGTGTGTGTGTGTGTGTGTGTTTTAATTTTATCTGTGAATGTGGATATAGTTTAAATCCTGATTGGAGCAAACCAAGTGTAAAAAAGACATTTGTGAACTAATTGAGACAATTTGATTATAGAAGACAGTTGTGGAAATTTGATTACATACTTGAGTTGGATGAGTCCAAAGAATTATTGTTAATTTTTTTAGGTGTTGATAATTTTGTTAGGCATTTGGTAATGGCTTTTTGTTTTATTAGTTTTATCTATTTTAAATTTTATTGATTTCTGTTATTATTTCACTCATTTTGCTTGCTTTAGGATTATTTTGTTTGTGCTTCTTGAAGTGGGACCTGGCGTTAAATGATTTGAAACTTTTTCTCTTTTCTAATGTAAGCATTTAGTGCTTGCTATAAGTTTTCCTTAGCACTGCTTTAACTGTGTCCCTCTGTTTTTAAACTCTTTCATTGCTGCTTTTGTGTCCCTGTATAATTAACAATACTGTAAATTCCATGAAGGCAGAGAAAGATACTTTGTTTTAGCTTTTCCCAGTATTTAGCACATTGCCATGTAATTGTAAATGATTTTTGAACGTCAAGACTTGCATATAGTAATTCAGATTGACTGCTCAACTTAATAATCTGGAATTGTAAAGAAACAAAATTAGTAGAAATATTCTCAAAATGTTACAAGAAAACTGTAAGAGAATATGCAAGTAAAATTTTATTCTCTGTAACAGAAGCTTTAATTTTTTTTAGTGAAAAATGTATTGGAAGCAAGAAAGGGGTTAAGTCTCAGCAATAAGCCTTTTTGTTTAAGAATTCATATAAAGAAATATTTGAAATATTAGCAGGATTACTGTAGGAGAGCAGAAGCATGAAAATTTAGTCTGAAACCAGTTCCGATCTCTCAACTACTCTCTTAATATTTTCAGTCTTTCTTGGAGCCTATGGACTTTTCATTTTTTTTTGTATCTTTTTTACATCTCAAGATTTATGAATAGAGCAAAATGGTTTCTTCTAGAATCTGCTAGTAACAATCTTCTTATCTTCCATTTAAAGATAATTTTAGAAAGAAAGGGGGAAGACTATGGAAAGTTGATGGGTGACTATACACGCAAGTGTGGTATAAGTGGGAAAAAAACTATTAACTTTAAGTGAAATGTGAGTTAGAATCCTAACTTACCATGTAGGCTGTGTGGTTTGGGTCAATTTCATTAATTTTTCTGAAACTCATTTTCCTCATTTGTAATAGGAGATACTACTATCAAGTTTTCCAGTTGTTGTGAGGATCAGAGAAAACATATAAAAGTTTTAAACATATTTGCCTCATATAGTATATTTGTAAGCATTTATACAATGTTGTCATTATATAAGATTCATCTCAATTTTTTAAGGGAAGTCTTTTAGGGAAAATATCAACAATCATTTTAATGTGGTTTGAAGAGACAACTACATGTTGAATATGTAAATATAGCAAATGAATACTATAAACTAGAACAAATTATAAATAATAGAATGATAACCTTGGCAGAATATAGCATAAAGTACCAAAATTTAAAAACAACAAAAACACAGGGGCGCTTGGGTGGTTCATTCATTTAAACGTCCTACTCTTGGTTTTGGCTCTGGTCATGATCTGGTTTGTGGGATTGAGCACCACATCAGGCTCAGCACTGGCAGCATGGAACCTGCTTGGGACTTTCTCTCTCCCTCTCTCTCTCTGCCCCTCCCCCATTCGTGTCTTTCCCTCTCTCTAAAATAAAAATAAAGAATAAAAATAAAAACAAGGGGCACCTTGGTGGCTCAATATCCGACTTTGGCTCAGGTCATGATCTCACGGTCTGTGAGTTCAAGCCCCGCATCGGGCTCTGTGCTGACAGCTTGGAGGCTAGAGGCTGCTTTGGATTCTGTCTCCCTCTCTCTCTGCCCCTCCACCGCTCATGCTCGCGCGCGCTCTCTCTCTCTCTCTCTCTCTCAAAAATAAATAAACATTAAAAAGAAAAAATTTAAAAAATAAAAAAAACACTGAAAGCCTTGGATTTTAGGGACTTTATTGTGAATTCCCTTGACTTTTTAAAATCCTGAAAATTAGGGGCGCCTGGGTGGCACAGTCGGTTAAGCGTCCGACTTCAGCCAGGTCACGATCTCACAGTCTGTGAGTTCGAGCCCCGCGTCAGGCTCTGGGCTGATGGCTCGGAGCCTGGAACCTGTTTCCGATTCTGTGTCTCCCTCTCTCTCTGCCCCTCCCCCGTTCATGCTCTGTCTCTCTCTGTCCCAAAAATAAATAAAAAAAAAAGTTGAAAAAAAAAATTAAAAATAAATAAATAAATAAATAAAATCCTGAAAATTAGAGGAAGACATGATCTCATATAAAGGGTATTAAAGTCTTACTGAGAGGATATTAGTAACTGGTGGAATGATTACAAACCAAGCATAGGAGAAGAGGAGCATTTATCTACAAGGATTAAAGATTACTCTGCCCTCAGACTTTTCTGGTGTCGGTGTGAGGAGACTATGAACAATATTTACAAAGTTTGTACTTGATCAAGTTGTGCTTCTCTGCCCTCAGACTTTTCTGGCGTCGGTGTGAGGAGACTATGAACAATATTTACAAAGTTTGTACTTGATCAAGTTGTGCTTCATATATAAAGGCAGTAGTAGACAGTCTTAAGCCTGCAAGAATTTAGAATATAGCACCAATGAGCACTATTACCAAAATTACTTGCTGAAACCCAGCCAAAAAACATGACATTAATGAAGAACTCACATATAAAGGAGCTGTAATAAAAGGACTATTAATGAGCATGGAATCCAATTTAATACATATCCAAGATTAAGCAGTCATGGGAATTACTGTATAATTTATAGAATGTAAACTATGCAAAATTTTACAGAATAAAAATAGTTCACAAAAATTGAGTGTTTGGGGGAGTATATATAGGCTGATTTCCACATTTCTCACAGCAAGAAATTACTAGGTACTATCTAAAATTGAAATACGTAGTTTTCAAAAAGGGCCTCCAATTGCTTTATATTTTTCATAGTCTTTTTCTTATCTTTAGAAGAGTCATAAATTTTAGCTCTTTCAAAGTTCATTTAGAGTCATTTAATTTCCCTTTTTTTCCCCCAGTAAATTCAAGTAAATCTAACTTAATAGGTTAAATTTTTAAAATAGCGTGATTCACAGTTCTAGTTCTGTAAACCTATGGTAAAATGGTTAAGAATCTGAATTCTTTTTTTTTTTTTTTTAATGTTTGTTTGTTTCAAGAGAAACAGTGCAAGCCAGAGAGGAGAGAGAGAGAATCCCAAGCAGGCTCTGTGCTCAGTACAGTGTCTGACATAGGACTTGATCTCACGAGCCTGGGATCATGACTTGAGCCAAAATCAAGAGTCGGACACTTATCCAACTGAGCCACCCAGGTGCCCCAAGAATCTGAATTCTTGATAGACATTGTTATTGTGAATGTGAAGATTATTAACCTTCTTTCTGAGTTTATCTGTAAAATGGGAATGACAGTCCCTTGTTTATGGTTTACAGTTAACTTGTGTAAATCTCTCAGTACAGGGCTCAACTGTTAGCTGTAGTTCTCTCCTCATCATTCTCTGTTATTTATAAAGATGCTATTCCTATCTGTAGTGATATTACCAAATATTAATGATAGCTGTTTCTGAGTGATGGGATTTGAGGTGATTTCTTTCTTTTTCAATGTAGTTCTATACTGTTCTATATTGCTTGACTTATTTTTTACAATGAATAACACAAAGCTGTCCCTTAAAAAATAAAGTAAAAATATAAGTTTTAGTTGTCCCAGCACTTCTTTTGCATCTGAAATCTCCATTGTTGAGCCTGATAATCTGTATTTTTAAAATGTTCCCCAAGTGATTTTGATGATGTATCAGGTTTAGAAAGCAGTTGACCTTGAGAACTTCCCTGCACTTAATTTCAATTAACATATTATAGGCTCCTATAATGTGCAACTTAGTTGTGTAGTGTCTTCCAATCTGGTCTCCTTCAATACTCTTTGTTAAGAATCTAAAGAGGGAGGGGGAATGGGCTAAATAAGGAGCGTTAAGGAATCTACTCCTGAGGTCATTGTTGCACTATATGCTAACTAACTTGGATGTAAATTTAGAAATTAATTAATTAATTGAATTTAAAAAATGAAATGAAAAAAACAAAAAAGAAAAGAATCTGAAGAGTTGAGGGTGCAGATTTTTGCCAAAAATCGGAGTAGGGCTTGGGGTACATTGTACCTATATGAGGTGGCTATTTTATCGCAGGAACAGGAAAATAAAATGGGCGTAAACGGAAATTTAGTCATAAGGCAGGAGTCTTTGAAATTGGAAGGGGATGGGATAAGAACAACAGGGGTGAGCCAACACGTTTTGGCTGATAATGCTCTGGAGGAAGATGGGGGAGAGGATGGCAGCCATCCAGTGGCATCACAAAATATTTTTTAATTAAAAACAAATTTTTTAACATCCAGAAGTCAATTTTCCCTCTACTCACCCCAGAACAGGTATGTTGCTAAAAAGTGCCACCTCAGCTGAGAAAACCCTATCCATAAATATGTCACTAGTTCCCTACAAACAGTAAACCATCCCTGCTGCAAAAGTAGAGTTGTTCTGAAGCTCAGTGTCATGTGGAAAATGGTGGGGTAGCAGGTTAGTATTCATAGTTACTGGAGCTAGATGAGCACTTAATTAACTTCAGGTATCTGCTCTGATGATGGAAGAAATGGATTTTCTCTGGTCCTGCAGTCCTTTCCCCTTCTCAGTCACAGTGCTTTCTGTCTAAAGTGGTACTGAACACCACTGTGACTGTTGCTTTCTCCTCTAATACCAGGAGTAGTAAGACTACAGCAGTGCAAAATTCAATTGGACTGTGTCCTTCTGAGACTGTGAAGTGATTATATCTAGTATATAGTGAGGAAAGTCACAACCAGTACAAAAACAAAATCAAAACCAGTGTGCTAGAAGGCAAAGTGTCAGAGAATTAGAAGATGTGGTGTAAATTGCTTACAGTGTGGCTCCTAAATGATTCAGTGTCTGCTAATGTTACCTTAATAGCTTTCCTTCGGGTTTATTGCTTCAATCTTACTCTGACAATCTTTTTATATTTACCATAAAAAATCTAGAGTTAGGATGCCTTTCATTCACTTCTCTTGGCTTCGTGTTTGCAGTTCATGGTACTTTCAAATTACTTTTGTTGGTAAAGTCTTGATAATGTATGCTCTTACTAAAGGGAGATTTCGAGATTCTTGAGTAGATTCTTTGGCTTCCCCCCCCCCCCCCCTTGTATAATGACTCAGCAGTTCTGTACATTAGTGATCATCACAGTAAATGCACTCTTAATCCCTTTATCATTTTACCCGTCCCCTACCCACCTTCCCTCTGCCAACCACCAGTTTTGTGTATTTAAGACTCTGGTTTTTATCTCTTTTTCTTTCTGTTTGCTTGTTTTGTTTCTTAAATTATACATATGCGTGAAACGATATGGTATTTGTCTTTCCTGACTTCATTTAGCATTATACCCTCTAGATCCACCCATGTTATTGCAAATGGAAAGATCTCATTCTTTTTTATGGCTGAGGAATATTCCAGTGTGTGTGTGTGTGTGTGTGTATCACCCATCTTCTTTATCCATTCATCTATGGATGGACGCTTGGATTGCTTTTATATCTTGGGTATTATAAATAATGCTGCAGTAAGCATAGGGGTGCATATATCTTTTTATATTAGTGTTTTTTTAATTTTCTTTGGATAAATATCCAGTACTGAAATTACTGAATCATATGGTAATTCTATTTTTAAATTCTTTGAGGAATCTCCATACTGTTTTCCACAGTGGCTGTACCAACAGTGTGCAAGGCTTCCTTTTTCTTCACATCTTTGCCAAAACTTGTGTTTCTGGCCATTCTGACAGGTGTGAGGTGATACTTCATTGTAGTTTTGATTTGCATTTCCCTGATGATTAGTGATATTTAGCATCTTTTCATGTGTCTATTGGCTATTTGTATGTCTTCTTTGGAAAAATACCTGTTTTCCAAAACAGATAGGCAGATTAAAAATCTGCCTATCTATTTTTAATCAGATTACTCGGGATGTTTTGGTGTTGAGTTGTAAGTTCTTTCTGTATTTCAGATAGTAACCCTTTATCGGATATATCATTTGCAAATAATCTTGAGGTTTTTAGAATTTCAAAAGAATCATTTAAACCAAGAGGGATATTTTCCCTGGGATTGTGGATTATACCTTTTGGGTGTAAGGATTTCACTAAAGACCAATCTAAATGGGGAAAAGAGGACAATAGCAAGAAAGAATTTGAGACTCCCTTTTAGGAAAAATAGCAACAAGATTGGATAAACTTATTTCTGCTTTTCCTCTGGGAAATTGGGTAGGGAAGTTGAGTGGGACATATATACTCTTCATCCAGGAAGGCCTACCTTTCTGAATTTAAGAATGCAGTTAAGGGGGGCGCCTGGGTGGCGCAGTTGGTTAAGCGTCCGACTTCAGCCAGGTCACGATCTCACGGTCCGTGAGTTCGAGCCCCGCGTCGGGCTCTGGGCTGATGGCTCAGAGCCTGGAGCCTGTTTCCGATTCTGTGTCTCCCTCTCTCTCTGTCCCTCCCCCGTTTATGCTCTGTCTCTCTCTGTCCCACAAATAAAAATAAAAAAACGTTGAAAAAAAAAAAATTTAAAAAAAAAAAAAAAAGAATGCAGTTAAGGTAGAACAAAGGAAGTAAGTAAACAAGTGCCTGCCAGATGAACATAAGGGAAGGGAAGCACAAATAATATAAAACAAGGAGAGAGACAAAACATAAGAGACACTTAAATATGGAGAACAAACAGAGGGTTGGTGGAGGGGTTGTGGGAGGGGGATGGGCTAAATGGGTAAAGGGCATTAAGGAATCTACTCTTGAAATCATTGTTGCTCTATATGCTCACTAATTTGGATGTAAATTAAAATAAAATTAAAAATAAATACAATAAAATAAACAAGCAAGTGCCTGCCAGTTTCATATGGGTAATTTACATCTCAAGGATTAGTGAACAACTTTGCTCACACTGTCTTTCCTTTATCTTCTGCTTTCCCCTTGGAATCATCCTTCTCAAATTTGAATTATTATTCTAGAGAGGACCTGTAATACGAGACATAAGAAAGCATGGTATAGCTCCATGGCTTGACAATTTTACTTATAGATTTGAGTATAAATACTTTTGTGTTAAATATATGTATATTAAATATGTATTAAAAGGAATAAAGTAAAAGGTTATTTGAGCTATTTTTTATATAAATTTTTTACTAAAGTAAATGTTAATATAGAAAAATGTGTAAATTTTTTTTATAATGTTTTTTATTTATTTTTGAGACAGAGACAGAGCATGAGTAGGGGAGGGGCAGAGAGAGAGGGAGACACAGAATCCCAAGCAGGCTCCAGGCCCTAAGCTGTCAGCACAGAGCCCGATGTGGGGCTAGAACTCACAAACTGCTAGATCATGACCAGAGCCAAAGTCGGACGCCTAACTGACTGAGCCACCCAGGCGCCCCAATATAGAAAAATGTGTAAATCAAAAATGTAGAGCTTGGTGAATATCTCAAAGATAAGTATGTAGCTACTACTTTTATTTTGATATTAGCATACTTTCTTTTTGTAAGTGTTTGAATGATACATCTTTTTCCATCCTTTTGCTCTTTCTGAATATAATGTGTGTCTCTTATAAGCAGCATATAGATGGGTTTATTTTCTTTCTCTAGTCTGGCTGGCTATCTTTATCTTTTAATTAGAGTTTTCAGTCTTTTTACATTAATGTCATTGGTGATATATTTACATTAAAATCAGTCATAATACTATTTTTTTCTGTTTATTTCATCTGTTCTTTATCCACTTCTCTTTTTTCCTTGTCTTGTATTTGATTATTATTTTATATTTCATTTTTTCTGTTTTAGTTATGTATTCTTTTTTTTTAATGATTATACTAGTAGTTACTTTACACATCCGTAGTCTTTTAAAATCTAACATTAATACTTCTACTACTTCTGGACAACAATAGGATTTTAGAACACAATCTCTGTGTCCTCCCCACAATTTTTATACAAATTTTACCATTTGTTTCAATGATAGTAATATTTGTGAGATATTATGTTGTGTCATATTATATATATTTTTATATAATATCTATAATGTATACCACGTAATATGAACTACCAAAAGAGAAAAAACAGATAAATTTAACTATTTCGACAGCAAAAAAGAAGAAGAGTATGGCAAGCAGGCTTGGGTTCACAAAGGATTCTAGTTGGGAGGAACAGGAAATTCTATGTGCAAATACTGACCTATTTACCCATGTTCCACTCTAACAATGATTCTCTAAGTTACTACTCATTTTATTGAATTGTCCATAATGTGTGTTTTAGCAGCAAATAAAGAGATAAAAGTTAAATATTCTTAAAAATGTTCTCCTATATGGAAGAAATTAACTTTCCCATATGGCTAAAAGTTAATCAAGTTTTTTCCTCATAGTATGTATGCTTTATAATTTATAACATCTTGCTAATTTTTTTCTTACAGAAATAAACTTTCGGGAAATGGCCTCTAAATCTTGGCTGAATTTTTTAACCTTCCTTTGTGGATCTGCAATTGGATTTGTTTTATGTTCTCAGTTATTTAGTATTTTACTGGGAGAACAGGGTGATACCCAGCCTAATATTCTTCATAATGATCCTCATGCTAGGCATTCAGATGATAATGGACAGAATCATCTAGAAGGACAGATGAACTTCAATGCAGATTCTAGCCAACATAAAGGTATGGTTTGCTTTATTAAGGAGTAAATACAAACAGTAGTTTTCAGTCTGTGTAAGTGTTGTGAGACTTGGAAAAGGCAATTTATTTGAATTTTGTTACATACAATATCTTTTGATAAAAGTGAGCTTAATTCCTGATATTTAATGACAATTCTTGGTTTGCCTCAGCAGAAGGAAGTTGCTAAAACCCAGATTTATTTAGGGAGTACGGTATTAATTTTGAATTCATTTTTAAGTAGAGATAGTTCAGAAACTGTAATTTGGGGAAAGGCAGAACTTTCAGATTAGATTTGTTTTTGAAAATATTCATTTAGCCTAATTTTGTTATCATGGTTTATATCTGTGTCTTTCGTTTTTGCTATTTTCTGATTTTAGTCTTAGTTTTTACTTAGTCTTGTCTTATAGAAATTAAAGAGATATATATAAATCTCAATTTATATATATTTTTTCAATTTATATTTTTATCAGTAGCTAAAATAACTAATCTTTTCACCTTTTAAGAGGCATAAAAACTTAAGAGGAGGAAAGAACTAAGGATGTGTTATAATGACTTCATTTTCTCCTGGTCACCTGCTTCTAACAGGATGTTCTCAATTGTGTCCTCTGGTGCCCCTTTAAGTGTTGGTTTTCCCCATGTTTCTGTCCTTTGGCTGTTTCTTTTCTTGTGTGATATCATCAATTCCTATAATTTTAGTTCCCATCTATTCTTTACTGTCTTTGTCTTAGCCCAGTTCCTAACACTGTGAAAAGACATTAACATAATTCAAAGATCTCTGCAAGTGTGATTTATTTGACAAAAAAGAATACAGCAGCTTGAAAACAATTGGAATCCTGGGATGCAGAGGGTCCCCCAGTTAAGAATTGTTTCTTGTATCTTTTTGGCAATAAGATATTTCTTTCTTGCCTCTCAGGCAGAAGCTGAGGGATGAAATACCACATCCTGGTTGAGTTATTATGAACTAGCAAGCACATGTATACTATTACAAATGATGTCATATTGTGTAAATGTTTATACAACTCTGATTCAGCTCTGAGTAGGTGCTCTGTGTTCTTATCATAGAGCAGTTAAACACCATCATAGAGCAATGAGCATTGCTCCAGATTGTCGAAGGATCAGTTGGAGCCATGCTTTTTCTACTAGTAGGCTGTATCAGGTCACTGCAGGCACATATATTAGGTACCTACTTGTCCTGCTCAATGGTCCACATCTGTCTAAGCTAGAAACTATGAAGTCATGGTAGATGTCTTCTTTCACTTACCAATCAATCCCATTTTCCGTAAGTTCTAACATTCTACTTCTTTACCATTTTTCAGATTTCTTCTCTCCATTCATTTCCCCTAGTACAGACCTTCAGTTGTACCCAGGTACCTACATCAACCAAACTTCACTCTACCTCTTGTCTCCTCTTATGGTGAGCTTCTACTCATTTAAAGACCTATTTTCTGCATCATCTGTTTCCTGATTTTGCTTTATCTCCCCTTCTTCTCTGTTCTGGCCAAGTTCCCATTCCACTATTCTATAGGATTTATCAGCCACAGCTGTCTTATTCCTCAGCACATTGAACAGAGCTCTGTTTGTACAGAGCTCTACTATAGCATCGCTGTTAGTGTGTGTCACATACTGGCTTGCGTGCCAAGGTCTCCTGCAAGATTGTGAATTTTCTGTAGTAGGCCATATGTCTTACTCATCTTTTCATCTCCTGTGCGAGCACATGCCTACAACAAAGTAATTAATAAATGAATAACTAAAAAATGAGAAAGAATATTTCTACCAAATCCCAGCAGTGAGGAGAAGGTTGTCTTGCTCAAAGTGAAACATTAGAAAGTCCTGCATCTACGAGTTTCCCTGTTCATCCAGTATTTTGTTTATCTATAGCCAAGAGTTTGGGACCCTCAAGTCCCAATGAAATATGAATGCTCTCTGAAAATAGGGTGATTTTGTTTGTTTTTGAATTGTGAATTATCGATATTCAGAGGGACAAGAGAATATTTTCAATGCATGCCCAATCTTGCCCAATGTTGTATTCCCTCTCAGTTAAGTAGAAATTTATGCCTCCAGTTGTTAATTTTTCACAGGACTGAGCTTTTGTAACTCACTGGTTGGCCTTACCTTTAAGGACATGCTTCCTCAGGATTCTGCCTGTATTATTACCACAAAAAACTATGGTTTTGCAGGTCCATGCTGGTCCACAACCACATAAGTATTGAAATTGGGATTAAATAGTTGGAAGCTTTCATGGTAATTCAACAGAGTAATTTTTGTCTAAACTATAAGAATTAGTACTTACACTTTGCAATATCTTTTTTAGTTTTATTTTTCTACTAATTCATTTTTTAGCATGTTTATAAAAGTATAGGTCTTTAACTATTGAAATAAAAATTGATCCTTCACCAAGCACTGGTATAGAATCTTAAAATTAGAGTCTTACTTTAAACCATTAATACTCAGAATGTGGTCCTGGCCTGACAGTGTGAATTATCTGTTACCAGTCTGCATCCAGATAAGGAGTTTGTATCAGGATATAACTCAGTTAAGCTCGCTTTTTAGTTAGGTGTGGACTTTTTGTGGGGTACAGCAGGACTTCCTTGATGAAAGAAGTAATGTGTTGCTTTATATTCTGGCATAAGCTCCCTATTTCTTTACAAAGGAATACTTTGAAAAACATTGCTCTAGATAGTCTTGGAAATACTACTGATACTCTATTCTGTTTCTGATTGATGGATTTGCATTTTGGAATGAAATATGGTACTATGAGAAGTAATCTCAACTCTCTATTAACCCTGTTTCTTCAAACCGAGATGGTCATGAAAGCCTTTTTTAAAGTCACGTCAGGGTACTTGTATAAATTCCTAACAGTGAACTCTTGTGGACTCCAAAATGAACTGCTACTTCAGTAGCATGTCTTTCCTGTCTTTTAGAAGCTTATTCAGAGCAGTGAGAAATTCCTTCAGTGTTCTGTTGTGAACCAATAGAAGCTTTCTTTGTAGAATGAAGTGAAAAACAGAGACTAAGACTGTACTTTATATGTATACAAATCTCTGAGAGAACGTGGAGATTAAAATGCAGATTCAGATTCAGTAGATCTGGGGTGGGGCCTGAGATTCTGCATTTCTAATTCCCAGATGATGCTAATGCTGTTTGGTCAATAAACCACAGTTCAAATAGTAAGAATCTAAGTCATGGTGGCAGTTCTTATTAACGCCAATGAATCTCCTGGACAAGACTGACATGATACCAATAAATCAGAATGTCAATTCATATTACGTTGAGTTTTGCTTTCTTTCAGCTAAATTACTAATGCTAGAAAGGTAAATAGAAGGGGGCCTTTGAAATTGTGTAAGAAAACGTTTTCTTCAATATAATTTATTTGCATTTTTACACCTATGTAGATATAACTCTAAAAATTTTTTGTTTAATAGATGAGAACACAGACATCGCTGAAAACCTCTATCAGAAGGTTAAAATTCTTTGCTGGGTTATGACAGGTCCTCAAAATCTAGAGAAAAAGGCCAAACACGTCAAAGCTACATGGGCCCAGCGTTGTAATAAAGTGTTGTTTATGAGTTCAGAAGAAAATAAAGACTTCCCTGCTGTGGGACTAAAAACCAGAGAAGGCAGAGATCAACTATACTGGAAAACAATTAAAGCTTTTCAGTATGTTCATGATCATTATTTAGAAGATGCTGATTGGTTTATGAAAGCAGATGATGATACATATGTTATACTAGATAATTTGAGATGGCTTCTCTCAAAATACAACCCTGAAGAACCCATTTACTTTGGCAGAAGATTTAAGCCCTATGTAAAGCAGGGCTACATGAGTGGAGGAGCAGGATATGTACTGAGCAAAGAAGCCTTGAAAAGATTTGTTGATGCATTTAAAACAGACAAATGTACACATAGTTCCTCCATTGAAGACTTAGCACTGGGGAGATGCATGGAAATTATAAATGTAGAAGCGGGAGATTCCAGAGATACCACTGGAAAAGAAACTTTTCATCCCTTTGTACCAGAACACCACTTAATCAAGGGGTATCTACCTAGAACCTTTTGGTACTGGAATTACAACTATTATCCTCCTGTAGAGGTAAGTTTAGAAATTTTATTACTGTATAAATACTTAGACTGACTTTTATTTACTTAAAAAAAAAAAACCTAGCAAATAATGTGTTTCTTTGGTACCAATAACTAAGAATCTCCTTTACTCTTTTTATATAGAGTGGCGACATATAATAAAATAGCTGAGAATATGAATGTCAGCAATAGTAATTCAATAAATATTGGTGCTATTATATGTCAGGCACTAAAAATATAGTGGTAAATATGGTCAAGTTCCAGTTCTCGTGAACCTTATAACAGTGTATTATGAATCTTACATTCTGGATGCAGAGACATACAATAAACAGGCAGACTAGTAAAGATAAAATATGATATTAGGTAGTGATAAGTGCCCTGAAGTAAAGTAAAGCCAGGTAAGGGGATAGAGAGTGACCCAGAGTGTCATGGGGTACGCTAGTTTGGGTGATTATGAAAGGTGTCTCTAAGGGGTGATTTTTGAAAAGAAATCTGAGGGAGGTTAGAGAGCAGGCTGTGTGAAGATCTGGGTAAAGAGCCTTCAAGGTTTCAGGAATGGTGCATGAAAAGACTTTTGAGGTTCAGAAAGACCTAGGTTGAAATCTTCTCCCACTTAATAGTTGAATGACTTTGGATGGACAGAATTTTCCCAAGTTCTGAGCATGAGTTGCCTCATTTGGAAAATGGACCTGATCTACCTGTCTCACTCAATTGTAATTACAGTGTATGCCTGTCACACAGTAAGCACTTAATAAGCCTTAGCTCTCATTTGGCATCTTAGAGAATTTTATTTAAAATACATTATTTTATTAGATATCTCAGATGTACAGCTAAATATTTGAGAAGAATTAATATTTTGTACCCACTAACTAGCTTTACCAAATATTAATCTTTTGCCACATTTGCTTCCTTTTTTAGAACAAAAAAGGATATAGATACAGTTTAGGCCTGTGTACCCTCCCTAGTCCAGTTTTCTTATCTCCTTCCTCAGTGTTAACCACTATCATGAATTTAATGTTTGTCATTACCATGCATGGTTGTATCTTTTTTCCTACATATTTATGTATCCATAAATAATATATAGTATTGTTTTGTAGGTTTTTAAACAAATGGAATTATTCCATAAAAATCCTTGAACATTTGCTCTTTTCATACAACATTAAAATTTATCAACATTAATACCTGTATGTGCTTCATTAATTTAGGCTGCTGTGTAATCTAAGGTATGAGTATGTGGTAATTAACCCATTCGCCTGCTGGTAAACATTTAGAAATTTGTTTCCACGTTTTCACTGTTAAGAACATTGCAGCAGTGAATGACTGAAGGAGACCAGGAATCACAAACCTAGCCATTTTTTCGGTTCATATCTGTTATTGATTAATAATGCATGTAGGTAAGTCATTAGTACTCTCTGGCCTCTTTTTTCTGGCCCTAAGATACAAATAATACACTTCATGCTAGCATTCTCAGCTTCATAAGCCAGTTTTTTCAAATCATTATCTAGGACAGTGGTTCTCAACTGTGGGCTTTTTTGCCTCCCAGAGGACATTTGGCAAAGTCTGGAGACATTTTTTGTTGTTAGTTGGGAGGCTGCACTGGCATCTAGTGGGTAGAAACCCACAAGGTTGTAAACCCACTAGATGCTAAACATCTCACAATGCATAGGACAGCTCCCCACAATAAAGAATTATCTGGTCTAAAATGTCACTAACACAGAGGTTAAGAAACCTTGACCTAGAACAACTGATCCAGTCTTTGGGTAATCAGCTTTGAAAACTTAGAAGCAAATCACTATTGCTTCCGATGTCAACCACCAGTCTGTTCTTGGTACTTAATAGCTATTCCTTACAGTAACAATAGCTATTCCTTACAGTAATTCTGCATTTAATAGGTGACAAAACTGAGACTCCAGAAAGTCAAGTAATCTGTCTTTCCTGATAGTCTAGGCAATACTGCAAACCACTCTGATTCTAAAACTTGTAATTTCCATCATGAGCTCCCCTCCATGATTAATGGGATATGTGCCCCAAAGGGAAGAGCTGAGGAATGTTAAAATAAACACTCTGTTGTTGGGATGAAATTCCACTTTAATAAACAAACAGTTTAAAGTTTGATTCTGGGGTGCCTGGGTGGCTCAGTCAGTTAAGCTCCTGACTTCGGCTTAGATCGTGATCTCACAGTTTGTGGGCTCAAGCCCGACATTGGATTCTCTGCTGTCAGTACAGAGCCCACTTAAGATTGTCTGTCCCCCTCTCTGTCTGCCCCTCCCCCACTTGTTCTCTTTCTCTCTCTCTCAAAATAAACTTAAAAAAATAAATTATTTTTTAAAAAGTTCATTTCTATGTATTGAGGCTGCTTGAAACCTTATGCTAGCATTTTATTGCTATTTTAGATGCAGCAATTTCCTAGACTATAAAACAGATGTATTCCCGGTCTGCTTTTTGATAGTCTATTTTTATTTTGTTCTAGTGAGTGCTTGGGTGCTTTTTTGATTTAAACTTTTCTTAGCATAATCTGACCATTCCAAGATTACTTGATCTCTTCCCTTCTTAATTCTGTCCTCCTTCCTATCCAAACTTAAAAACATTACAAATGCATATAACAAAAACACCTAAATGCATATAAGATTTTACTGAGTATCTCATATTGGTTACACATACAGTAACAGTAAAGGGACGTCCTAATTGTTATATGTTGTAACCAGTAAAATATCCTTCTTTCCCTTTAAGAGTGCTACCCACAATTCCCACCTACAAATAGGGTGTACCTAACAATATACTTTATATGAACAAAATAAATATTTCTATGATACATCATTTATTTAAATTGTAGTTGTTTTTAAAATGGATGCAAAATTTATGTTTTCTATAAAAATTTATTCAGTTACGTAAAAGACTTGGAAGTACCAAAATTGACCCAACTTCCTAGTCCTGCCTCTTCTCTCCCAGGAAGTTATATACACAAAATGTGAAATCAAACTTCTGTTATTACTCATCCATCGTTTAACAAATTTTCTTCTCCGTAAGTGAATTACGATTTTCAAAGTTATCCTAAATCTCATACATATACTTTTTCTTTGTAGTAATCACTAGAAACACATTGTGGAAAATTTTTATTTTAGTCAGTGTGTGAGATATTACAGTTGATCAAAGAGTTACGTTCTTAAGTTGGTTGTTTAGAACGTGTTCTTCACGCAATTCCCTTCTCCCACCACCTTCTCACTTCCCTAGAAGTAAGTTCCTCGGACTAAAGTCTGTTTCCTAGAAATCGCCTTCACCAGAGAATATGTAATCAGTCTAAATATAGTGGATTTAAAAAATGTGTAAACAGACACACACACACACACACACACACACACACACATCCCTGTGTGTGAAATTGCCTTTTTTGTAGGTCAGAAATGATCAAATAACAATTTATTCTATTCTTCAGTTCTATTTGCATTAAGTGTATCATCTGAAACTTCCTGATACATGGTTAAGGTAGAGAGCTCCTGATTTTTCCAAGTTGTTAACTGATTGTTCCCATACCATTTTTAAAAAAACATTTTTTAATGTTTATTTATTTTTGAAAGAGAGAGAAAGTGTGAGCGGGGGAGGGGAAGAGAGAGAGAGAGGGAGACACAGAATCGGAACCAGGCTCTAGGCTCTGAGCTATCAGCACAGAACCGGATGCGGGGCTCAAACTCACAGACTGCTAGATCATGACCTGAGCCAAAGTCGGATGCTTAACCAACTGGCCCACCCAGGTGCCCCTTTTCCAGTACCATATTTTAACTGTCTTATTTTCATTGCTGATTTAAAATATCTCCTGTATTGTATACTGTAGTGTTACTTACAGTAGAATTGGTGTCTGGTATTTCAGTTCTGTTCCACTGTCCTATTTGGTTTTGCCTAAGCACCATATTGTTTTGAACCTTGTAACTTTACAGATTTTGAAGTTATTAATCTAAGACTGTATATTCCTGTGCTTTATATATCTCTCAGATTGTTTTGGTAATACCGTGCCTTTATCCTTATGCATTAATTTATTCATTTAGGGACAATGGATGTCTTTGCCTGGGATTTAAAATTTTATTTTCGGTCCTTTAGTAAAGCTTTATATTTTCTCCAGATTTTATTTCTTCTTAAGTATCTCCCTATGTTTTTAATTTTAAATGTTTATTTCTTTAGAGAGTGAGCAGGGGAGAGGGGCAGAGAGAGAGAAAGAGAGAGAGAGAACTCCAAGCAAGCTCCGCACTGTCAGCACAGAGCCCAACTAAGGGCTTGAATTCATGAACCATGAGATCATGACCTGAGCCAGTATCAACAGTTGGACACTTAACCAACTGAGCTGCCCAGGAGTCCTCTCCCTTTGTTTTTAATGTTTTTGTTACTACTCTACCTGTGCTCTTCTTAAAAACTTTTTGAATGGTATATATGAAAGCTGTTATTTCTTGAAAGCATCTTTAAAGTCTGGCTTTGTTCTGGATTTTCTATTTCTGATGATTTTTTACTTGATTCTCTTGAATTTTGGTAGGAACCATAATTATATGCAAAGAACTATTTTGTTTCTAATAGTTATAGCTGTTTTCTTTTATCACCTTATTGCTTATAAATCTTAATAACAGTATCCTGGCCATCTAGCAAAAAAACAGTAATGCAATAGAGTAAAACATAATTAATGCAGTAAATATTATCAAAAATATTATTGCAGTATTTCAGGGTCACATAAAATTGCTATCAGAAAGCATCAGCAATTTAAAATTAATTGCTATTAATTTAGTCCTTTAGTTTAATATGCACTGGCCAGTATAGTAGTCACTAGCCAGGTATGACCGTTGAGTATTTGAAATATGGCTAGTCCAAATTGAGATGTGCTGTCAGTATAATAAAATTCCTACCTGATTTCAAGGACTTAGCACAAATAAAAGAATGATTTAATAATTTTAAAATATTGATTGCATATTGAAAAAAGAATAATATGGATTTATTTAGTTAAAATATATTCAAATTAATTTCACTTTTTTACTTTTTTTTAATTAAAAACTTTTAATTTTAGAGAGCATGTAAGGGAGAGGTGCAGGGGTGGGGGGGTGGGGAGAATCTTAAGTAGGCTTCACATTCTGTGCAGAGCCCGACGTGGGGCTCAATCCCACAACCCTGGGATCATGACCTGAGCCAAAATCAAGAGTTGGATGCTCAACTGACTGAGCCACCCAGGTACCCCTCACTTTTTTACTTTTTTAAATATGGCTACCAGATTTTAAACTGCATTATGTGGTTCACATATATCTATTGGGCAGAGATGGTTTGATGATCACAAGTTCACTTACCTACTTACTTTTCAGATTTGTTCCTATCCTTACATTGCCTTCAAGGTGTAAGAAGTAGGCACCAAACAATTTTCCAGTGTCTATGTGATTGTCCAGAAACCTCACATATCCCGTGTTTGTTTCAAAGGAAAGTTCAGAGAGAAGGCCAGAGAAAATACAGTGGACAATTCCTTGATAATTTTTACTGCATTGTAAGCATGCAGTAAGTGAATTCAAACATGAATTATTAAATGTTCAATATGAATCTTCACTGAGAACTTGCCAGGATATCTTACTTCTTGGTCCTTGCAAAGACATTAGATAGAGTGTGAAGTTTTGTTTGAGTCACCTGGGTGAAACATTCTGTAGATACCAGTTCTAACCCCAAAATAACCTTATGACTGTTTAATTCTGGGGTCAGTTTTGTGTTTTTTTCTGTGTTATGTTCTTGCTTTTTTTTTTTCCTGTTTCTTTGTTGTATTTTTTTTATTATTGTCATGTTTTTATCTTTTTTAAACCTGTTCTCATACCAACTCTGTTAGGAATCAATTGGAGTTATATATCTGAGCAAATGTTTATGATCTACTTACTAGGGCCACCTAAATATGATTATTCTATCAATAATGTCAACATTTATTGAGCATTTACTATAGGCTAAACTGGTCCCAAGCATTTTACAAACATTATCTCCTTTAAGTAACTATCTTTTGCAGATGAAGAAATTGAAGCTTATAGAGAGATTAATTAACTTGCCCAAGGTCATACACCAATAGGCAGAATTTGACACTAGTAGACAAAATTTGGATTCAAACTTAGATTTGACTCAGCACTTCCTCTCAAATACTGTACTGTTTGGGTTGATGTGCAGATGAAGTATTAGGTTGCAGACACATAATGGGCAAGGCTTTGTAGTCACTGAAACTCTCCAAAGATGTTTTCCTGAGGTTGAGCCAAGCAAAAATTCATAGTGAGAACATTATGAAAAAAAAAACAAAACTCAGAAATAGAGCTTCATTCTTTATAGAGCTGCCTCTTTCATTTGAGGAAGTCTTAAGATTCTTTTCTGCAAAAGCACTATAGATTCTAAGAGAATATTATTCAGTTAGATATATTTTAGCAGTTTTCATGTTTAGTTTTAAATCATTAAGAACTCTAAAAATTCTTGGTTTCTTCTACAGGTCTAATAAATTGGATGTCTCTGCTTTACCTTGCTAGCTTTAATGCTCAGATTCTGTTAAAATTAATATTTCCTCAATGAATATGTTAATATTGTATATTAACTGTGTACTGTTTAGTAATAATGCCTGTTTCCATTACTTTTTTAGGGTCCTGGTTGCTGTTCTGATCTTGCAGTTTCTTTTCACTATGTTGATCCTACAACTATGTATGAGTTAGAATACCTCGTTTATCATCTTCGTCCGTATGGTTATTTATATAGGTATCAACCTGCCTTACCTGAGAATATACTAAAAGAAAGAAGTCGAGCATACAAAAATGAAGATCCAAAAGTAAAATGAGAACTCTTGAAAGAGAAACATAAATGAAGAGGTAAACTGTCTAGCATTGCACTGAAGAACTTCTGCATTTCTGATACAGAACACTGGAGTCCCAGTGAGGAATTCTTTTGAAGTGAACATTCCATATTAGAAATCTTTCATACAAATGACTGTAAACTGAAGCTTTAAGTGAGCTGTGAAATCTGTTAAAATGTGTTTTGATACAGTAATATATATATATGAAAAATTTGTGTTTTTAAAATGGTGGCCAGGCAGAAGGACTAGAAACAAGATTTTTGTTGTCTGTTCTTGACCACATGTATTATTTTCACTGAGAAACTAGAACGTTTAAATTTTCTAAAACTATACTGCACATATTAGTAAAACACACACATGATGCTAAAGGTCTGCCTTAAAGAAAAGTTTAGAAGGAAATATTGTTGCTTAATGTTATTTATAAACTCAAGACATGAGTTTATATTTGCAACATGATATAAATGAACCAACCCCCCCCAACACACACACACACACACACACACACACACACACGCAGTTTTTGTCTAATGAAAAATTTCCTGTGATTATAATTGGCAGTATTTCTTCCAGACGAGGTAGAGTAAGAATGGCACTTGTCCTAAAGTGCATTAATAAAACCACATTTTGAAATTATATGGGCCTTGACTGTATTATATACTTGGTTCTAATTAGTAGTTTATATTTTACTGAGTCCCTGTTGTCTCTTTTCTAAATATGTTTATTCTTGAATACAATTTTAATTATTAATATTTATTTACTCAAAGCATTAATAGCATTCTATAAATATGCATTTTAAAATATTTTGTTCCCAAATTTACCCATTGTTAATCATGGGTAACTAATAAATAGTAAATTTAATGCTATTTGGGGATGCTTTTCTTAGATCAGTGCCACTCTCAGGAATTACTAAGTGACATTTTTAATTGATTATTTAAAACTCATTCCAGCTACGTAATTATAGTTCCTTTCATTATCATCCTGTTGAGAGATGAAAATTTGTTTGTGCCTTTCATAACTTGTTTAAAGCAGAGTTTAGACATTCATTTTTAGGCTCTGAGGTGGCTATTGGTTACACTGGCAAAATAATTTGAATGTAACATTTTGACCAGAGTTAATTAAAAACATTAGAAAAACAGAGTGCTTAAACAAACTGAAATATGTCAGATACTAAAAGACCAAATACTTAATTCATGAATAACAGCCTGAATTTTGATGCAGACTTAATATTTTGGGATTTTTTTTTTTTAATTTGTTTTTTTTGCCAATGGATAATTCTAACAGCAGAATACACATTTAATACTGTCTTCAAAAATACATTCATAAATATTTCATTCTAACTTTAGTGACTCTATTTAAAGGATTTCTGGAAGGAAAGAAAAGTATATCATAACAGAATATTTTGCAGACTATAAGATTATCTTAAATGTTGCAAATTTCACATGGCTGTCATGCCATTGACTCTGCTACTTAGCTAAAGAGTTTATATTTATTGTGCCAAAACATGTCAAAATCATCTCTTTGGATGGTATTTTGAGAGGATGTTCATCTTAGTAGCAATTAGTGGTTATTATGGATTACTCTGTCCACAGAGTGAAAATTCACACCAGTTTTTACTTTAAATTGTTTTTTGTGGTTTTCACGGCACTATCATCTGCCAAAATTTCAAGTCATTCATTCTGTTGTCTAAACAACTCTTCACGTTGGTATGGATATGAATTTATTTGCAGTCCATATATGTTACTTTCTAAAAACCTTAACATTTACTCATGGGAAATTAACATTGTGATGAATCCTGGGGTCTAGTCAGACCGCCTGGGTTTAAATTCCTGCTCTATCACTTCCTAGTTTTGTAACATTAAATAATTTACTTCATTTCTCTGTGCCTCAATTTCCTCATCCATAAATTAGGGACAGTAATACTACCTACCTCACAGGATTTTTATGAGGATTAAATGAGTGAATATATGTACAACTTTTAGAATGCTTGTCTGGCCCAGACTATGGAGCAATAAGTATAAGGTTTTATTATTATTCTGTTACCTTAGAGTGTAAATATTTGTTCTAAATGAATGAAAAATCTGCTTTAATCAAATATATTGAAATATTTCATACATTTCTTGTAACAAGTAATAGCTAGTTTGTATTAATGCCTATTGTATGCCATATAGTATGCTTAGATATTCTGTGTATATTAGTGTTAATCTTCACAAATTGGTTGTTCTTCCTGTATTATAGATGAGAAAACTGAGGCTCAGAAAATTAAAGTAACTTTTCCACTGTCACTAAGCTAGCAAGTAACAGAGCTAGGACTTATGCTCAAAGCCTGTGTGTTCATCATGCCATATCAGCCTTGAGGTTAGTCATTTAACATTATTTCCATTTTTACTTATTAACATGAGTGATCTGATCCATCAGCCAGTAATAGTCAGATTAACCAGCCCAGTTGTCAGAGTGGCTTTCAAATTGTGGTCTTACACTCTTCTTGCCTGGGAGCTTGTTAAAATGCAGATTTCCAAACCCCAATCCCAGAAATTCTGATTCTAGCATGGGGCCCATTAATATGCATTATTGCCATATTCTCTTGGTCACTGGTTCTCAAAGTGTTGGCCCTAGGTAGCAGTATTTGCATCATCTGGGAACTTGGAAATTCAACCCCTCTGGGCCCACCCCAGACCTAAATCAGAAACTCCAGAGGTAGAGGCTAGCAGCTGTGTAAAGCCCTCCAAATGAGTTTTATTCATGCTAGTTTGGGAACCAAGACCTCGATAATTCTGATGCAAATAATGATTGGAATGCGCTGCAGATTTATTGCCCCAGAAGTAGGGTATCTTTCAAAGATTTAGATAAAGCATGTTTTAAGTTGGTGTGGTCCCAGATCACACCATATAAAACGTAACAGACTTTAAAGATAATTTAAAGGGTCCGTGGATCATTCATTTTGACAAAATTCTTTAGCTTCTTCAGATTGACCAATATCAGGGCCCACAAGAAAATATGTAATTCTCCAAGTTTAGTAATTTCACAATGGGGGCAGGAAGAGTTTAATAAGTACTAGTAAATACATACTAGTTCATTAAATAAGCATATCTGAGTGTCCTCACTTGTTAGTAAAAATTTTTTTCCAATTGTTAGTAAAAGCTTTTAAATGGAAGTAGCAAAATGCTATTTTATAATATGCAGAATGTTTTTTCTGCTAATTCATACTATCAAAATTTCATCACTTTTAAGAATCCATTTGACTGTCCTATATGACCTAATACAGCAAAAATTCTCCCAAGTATTTGACAGAGCACATAAAACCAGATTTCATGATGATGACTTACTATCTTTTAAATTAAGATCATTTGGATAAATGGTTGTAGTGTGGTCTCAAAACATAAGGCTTTTGCTATCTTTATGTTTTCCAACAACAGTATACTTATATTTTCAAGTGGGAAGTTCATAGATGATACAAAGCAGATTTGTTTTCAAATATTTTAAATTTCAGAAAGAGGAATTTTTGTTACTGTAAGAAAATTCAAAATAAATGGCCAGTTTTTAGTATTTTTTGAAATACAGTAATTGCATTTGAGCATTAAATTTGTTAACTGGTTATTTTCGTAATTGTCTCTTGAGATTAATTTTTCACTTCCGGGAACCTATCAAACTATTTATATTACCAGATTGAGGCTTGAAAAACAAAATGCTTCACTTTATTGATTAGATCAAATCTATCCTTTTATTCTTCCTTTAAATTTTTAGCTCATTATACTATTCTGTCTTTGACAATTTCTTCTTTGTATTTGTTGCTCTTTATTTCCTTTATAACTAATTTCCATTTTCTAACTACTCTTAATGCTGCCTTTGCAAGGTTAATTTGGCTGTAATTAGTGATTAGAATTTGTATCACTTATTAATAACTTTATACCTGTTAACTTCAGATTTCCCTATGAGATTGGAAGTTAAAAAAATCCAAGAATAATGCCTACTGGCTCTCAGGATATTTGCCCTACTTAAAGTCTACAGTTCGACATTCTAGATACACAATTATTAAATAAAGTTATGTGGATTCCATTCCCTCTACTCCCTTTTCTCAAAAACAAACCAAAAAACTCTGATTTATTGTAGGCCTGACAGAAACATTCTTAAGAAATCTGGGGGACAACCTGTGGTTTATTTTATGCTAAATGTAACCTCTCTTGATTTAAAAATATGACTTATGTTTATACATTGGAGTTGAAATAGAAATTTTAACACAGGTTAGAGTAAGAAATTTTACAAATTGTCTCTAGAAAAACCAGTTCTAAAACTAGTTTCAGAGGTAAATAGTGCTCTATTTCACCTCCATTTACCTCTGTAGTTTTTAGTTTTTATCAATTCATTTTAAATAACTTTGCAGGGCCCTACAAATTAATAATCCATATAAAGTATATGTTAGAGGGAAACTAATCTAACTGCTAAGCAGTGTGTTATATTACACAGTGAATATTTGTGTTTTGGAATTTAAAAATTATGTAAGGTGATAGTGTCATGAATGGCTTAAAAACGTGTGGTGACTTGCTTATTTTAAGTGATCCACTAACAAGTCAGAAAAATGTATTTTTAAATATGTTTTTTAAAGTGCCTTTTGAACATTTTTAAACAATGGATTTAAACAACCACATAAAATAAATTACCATGTTTAAAGCTGTTTTATCTGATTATTTTTAACTGATATAAGAGTTGTGGGAGAGACTAAGGGGTAGTTTTGGGGTTATTTTACCAAAAATATTAATTCGTTTATTTTTTTTGAATAATTTATTTTTTAATTTACATTCAAGTTAGCATATAGTACAACAATGATTTCAGGAGTAAATTCCTTAATGCCCCTTACCCATTTAGCCCATCCCCCTCCCACAACCCCTCCAGCAACCCTCTGTTTGTTCTCCATATTTAAGAGTCTCTTATGTTTTGTCCCCCTCCCTGTTTTTATATTATTTTTGCTTCCCTTCCCTTATGTTCATCTGTTTTGTATCCTAAAGTCCTCATAGGACTGAAGTCATAGGATTTTTATCTTTCTCTGACTAATTTCGCTTAGCATAATAACCCTCCAGTTGCATCCACATACTTGCATATGGCAAGATTTCATTCTTTTTGATTGCCGAATTATACTCCATTGTATATATATGCCAAATCTTCTTTATCCATTCATCCATCGATGAACATTTGGACTCTTTCCATACTTTGGCTATTGTAGATAGTGCTGCTATAAACATTGGGGTGCATGTGCCCCTTCAAAACAGCATACTTGTATCCCTTGGATAAATACCTAGTAGTGCAATTGCTGGGTTGTAGGGTAGTTCTATTTTTCATTTTTTGAGGAACTTCCATACTCTTTCCCAGAGTGGCTGCACCAGTTTGCATTCCCACAAAAATATTAATTTAAATTATTTTTCCATCAAAATTCTTTAATTTGCATAGGCTTATGTAATTTTTACTGCAGTAAATATTTGTCTTTAAAGCAACAAAATACTCCACCTCTGATTTTGAATAAAAACCTTAAAAAAAGTAGAGGGGTACCTGGGTGGCTCAGTTGGTTAAGCGTCTGACTTCGGCTCAGTTCATGATCTCATGTTTGAGCTCCACATCAGGCGCTGTGCTGACAGCTCAGAGCCTGGAGCCCGCTTCGGAGAGAGTCTCCCTCTCTCTCTGCCCTTCCCCAGCTCACACTCTGTCTGTCTGTCTGTCTGTCTCTCTCTCTCTCTCTCTCAGAAATAAACATTAAAAATATATATATATATTTTTTAATTAGAAACACTCTGTTACCCAGGTAAGTGTGTGTGGGAGACAGGGGAGTACTTTTCTGTCTCTTGGTGTATTTTGATCTGTCATGTACACTGAGGAATTCATTTATTCAGGTAATTATTCAAATAATTATGCCTGGCATCTACTGGAAAAACAGTGGTGAGCAATATGAATGGATTCCTAGTCTCATATGTCTATAGGCAAACAAGTTAATAGAGGAATGAACAAGATATTTCAGAGAATGGTATTAATCAAAGAAAATAGTGATTTGATAGAGCAATTTTCTGGGTTAGGGTCTCAAGGGTGTCAATAAAGAATTCTGTCCCTCTCTCTGCTCCTCCCCTGCTCATGCTCTGTCTCTCTCTGTCTCTCAACAATAAATAAACGTTAAAAAAACTTAAAAAAAAAAAAAAAAAAAAGAATTCTGAGGAGGTAATATTTGAGCTGAGATCTGAAAAAAATTTTGTATACTTCTTATATTTATTAGGTTCTTTGCCCCTACTATGTAAAAAATTAATAATTTTTTCACCTTTGCTTAATTATGCTTTGGGTATAGGAAAAGGCTTGGTGAAATGCAGTCAATAGACGAAAAACTTTGTGGTTTTAAGCATATTTCATCCAGAACTCAGGTCTATTTGTTGATATTAAATCAGTCTAGTACTTTTACAATATGAATAAAAATTTACCTACCTCTTCCTTAAACAGATGATTGCAGATGTTCATAAGGCCCTTGAGTCTAGCCTTTCTACCTCAATTTTCAGTAACTTGCCACCCAGTATGTTCCTTATTAGTGCACACCGTTATTTGGATTCACCAACTTTAGAAAACCTGAGGAAATAAACACCGCTTCATATTGCTTTAGTAGTGGAGTTGTGCAATTTAATATATTCAGTTGCCCCATGTTTTCTAATTAATTGTATTCAGTTGTATTGCTAATTGATAAGTCACTCAAGAAGAAATTTATTTACCTAAATACATACAGATTTACTACTACCTATTTTAAGTTTTCCAAAGGTGTAGTCCTGGAAAATATACAGAATTATTGCTTAATTTATCTTCTTCTTACTAAAGGGAAGTGAAGGTAACTGTGCTTAGAATAATAGGACATAAAAATTATTTAATGTTTATAAAAAGTAATTTTTACAAACCTATTTGCCTGGTTACAGAAGCAGGAAAAAAGGGAAATAATTGAATCACATATTTTCTTAATGATCTTAAACAGGTAGCCAGCTATTTCTGAGATCCTTAAGTAATCATGGTATTTGGTGGTTTTTCCCATCTGAAATTCTCATAATCTTTACCAGGTTAGAACTTCTCTCAGTGTCTTACTGTCTTTAACCCTCTTAGACCACTAAATCTTCAAATTTACCCATAGGAAAACTGGTGTTCCAAGGTCGAATGACTCAGAACAGTTGAAGCAGAACTGAGTGGTGAAACTGAACCTGAGTCTGAAGTTCTAAAACGCATGAAGATCCAGTCTTCTTTATAATATACTGACTTAGAAAGTAGATGAAAAACTGCTGGGTGCAGTTAAGTAATTTAAGATCACCAAAGACCTCATTTAGGGCTAATTGATTACCTCATAATAATGTAAATTAGTGCTTATTAAAGAATATTAACAGAATTTTTGCTATACATTAAATAGTAGAAATTTATTTATCTTATTAATTCTGTAATCTTTTAATTTTTTTAATTTTTAGAGAGAGAGAGCACATGCGCAAGCAGGGGAGAGGAGCAGAGGGGAAAGAGAATCGTAAGCAGGCTCCAGGCTCAGTACAGAGCCTGATGCAGGGCTCAATCTCCTGTGAGATCATGACCTGAGCCGAAATCAAGAATCAGACACTTAACTGACTGAGCCACTTAGGTGCCACACTAATTCAGTAGTCTTTACAAATGCTAAACTTACAGTATATTTCCTGAATTTATTCCTTGACTGTAGATCACCGCATAGAATTATTTGAAACTCACTTGTCAGGATGTCTTTAAAAGGGTTTTCTTTTTTCTCCTTTGCACCCAAACTTCCTGTCACTACTAAAACTGAAATACATGACAAAAAGTAGAAGCTGTGAAAATGCAAAGCATTTACGGGAAAGCACAGTTATTTACATCAGTGAGATTATTTTTTTTAAAGAAGTTAAAGTAGGTTGATTTCCTTTGACACCATTTTTCTTCAGACTTCCACCTTATGTGACAGGATGGTAGTGGTTGCCTCCCTAAGTTATTGTACTTTTTACACCTAAGAATTAAAAATTAGCCTCACTCCATGGCATATCATGTTAAACTCAAGAGTTGTTTTGTTTACTTACTCTTTCACCTCTCCCACAGGTGATTCTCCAAGCTTCTGTATACACAGTCAGCAAATATTTGATTTACTTTGTTAGCTTTAATACTTGTCACAATCACACCCGGGAGGCCCAGGTGTGGCAATACAGACATCAAGTCTCCTAATAGCCTAATTCTAAACCAGTCAGGGCACACTGTCTTTCATATGAGAAAGAATGACAGAAACAATCTGACAAGTAACAATGGGGCTTCTAGAGCCAAGGGTGGCTGTGGTTAAATTAAATCTTCACTGTTCCTGATACTTCAGAGCTGTCTTTTAGGAATACTTGCCCTCCCCCATTAACAAAACAGGGAACAAAACTCCTCTAGGGACCCCACTCTTCATTTAGTTCAACAGTTTGGATAGAAAAGGGAGATGTGCTTTGAGGCCACACAAGTACAGTGACCCCATTTTCCACCTCATGCATTGCACACAGGAAAAGATATTTTGGTTCACCACTTTTTTTCTTCTTTAGTAGTTTAGTCTTGAGTCAAGGTAACTAAAGAATAATTTTACTTATGTATTGTGATCCCACAGTTTCCTTACCACTGAATAAAATTTAGCTATACATTTGCACTCTCTGCTAAACGTGTAAGATGGGAGAAGGGTTACCTTTAGAGAAATGGGAAAAGATCAGCCGCCTGCTATACACCACCAGTCAGGTCTTTGGTAGACCTCTCACTTTTTACTACTTTAACAGAATAAGCACAATACCTTCCAGTGACAAGAGGACGATCACACTCCTATCAATCACTGTGAAGGGAGGACTGGCCAGGCTGAGGGCAGCTTGAGCTAGGCTTTTGCCTTGAGAGGAGAAGCAGCTTCCGAGTGTTGTGTAGGTCAGGCCTTTGCCCTAGGGCTTGTTGTTTTCAGTCTCTCAGTATCCCTGCACTTTCCTTTTACTCTTCAAGTCCAATTCTTACATTCATATGAATGACTTTTTACGCCCAGATACTTTGCTGGTCCTAGGGTTGCAGAGAGGAAAAGATAAAGTCTTGGCTCTGGGAATTCAGTGTTTAGGGAAGACTCCTTCAACTTAACTGTAACAGAGCCAATGATAGTCTTCAAATATGTCAAACCAAAATGGGCAGTGAAGGCTAAGGGCTTAAAGAGCAAAACTCAAAGACAAGACACGCCTGTTCACTAAGATAAAGCTCTACCAGGTGCACTGCCAAGGCAAATAAGGCTGCCTTTTGGAAGCTAATAAGCTTTTTATGAGATTAGAATTTGAGGAAGGTCACCCAGTAACTTCTGTAATGAAAAATTTTCTTGGGCCCACTATTAAGCCCATCTATTGAGTTCTTGGTTTCATTTATCAAATATTTCAATTCTAGAATTTCTATTTGGTTATTTTGTATCATTTCCAGGCCTCTGTAAACATATTAAGTATAGACATTATAGAATCCATGTCTCCTACCCCCATTATCTGGACCACAACCTCCCCACCATGGGTCTATTTCTATTGTCACTTCTTTTGGTAATTCAGTTACATTTTCCTGTCTTATTTAAAAAAAAAAAAAAAAAAATTTTTTTAAATGTTTATTTCTGAGAGAGAGAGAGAGACCGAGCTTGAGTGGGGCAGGGGCAGAGGGAGGGAGACACAGAATCCGAAGCAGGCTCTAGGCTCTGAGCCGTCAGCACAGAGCCCAACGCGGGGCTCGGACTTGTGAACTGCGAGATCATGACCGGAGCCGAAGTCTAACACTTAACCGACTGAGCCACCCAGGTGCCCCGTTGTCTTATTACTTTTGATTGAATACTATCTTTGGCCGGAACATTACACTTGGTAGTCTTTTGAATAGGACAAATGAATCTCACCTTATAGAAACTATAAAATCTATGCTATCCAGAGTCCTGCAGTGGCAGTAGTGTATATTTAACTGTCAACCCAAGAACCTCACTGACTTACTAGTCAAGTGGAGAAGTTACGCAGAGAGGTCAGCCAAGCATTGCCCTCAGAGAACCAAATGAGGGAGGAGCCCACTCTGATTCCTGTGATGTGTATAATATCCACATTGCACTGACTAGTATTCAACCTAATAAAAATCCCTTTGTTTTAGACGGGATCAAGGATAAGCAAACCCGCATGGTCTTTAAAGGATAAACTTGTATTTAGTGCCTTAGCAGTCATACTTCAGTGAGGGCTCCATGAACTCAAATTTACAGAACTGAGGGAGTTCTGAGGAGGTATCTTGCATTCCTTCAGCATTACTGAGTCATAGAAGCAAGCCATACACTCCACCATGCTTAGCAGACCTAAATTCATTAAAAGCTCCATTTGGAGAAACTTGCAAGTATTCATCTAGATAGTAGAGGCTAAGGGTTGGACTCTGCACTTGGGAACAGGTACTGCCTCAGCTCTAAAGGAGTTTCTAAAGTTAAACATATCCTTAGAAGTCTGCAGTTTCTCAAATTTTAAAGTCAAGTCTTTATATTTTAAGAAAAGACTCAAGGTCTGGGCTTTTCTTTCTGGAGTTAGAACCTTGATATTATATCTCTAAGAATTCCCTGAATAGTTCAGGGACTCGGACGCCCTCACCAACAAATCAAATGTAGTGTGACAATACTGCACTTGGAATAAGCACAGACATTTCGAAGATAATAACTTTGACTTTGTTAGCGCCACATGCCTAATATCATTTCAGTCTGATAGAGTAGGTTGGTATTACTCCTGTTCACCAATTCACCTGTCACCACCTGGTCTTGATCGTAAAGTGGGGAGATACATTGAGAGCAAAAAATAAAATCAGTTCAATTTTATGAGCATTCCATTAAATGACTTCCAAGAGACAATCTTACATGAAGAGATGTTAAGAATAAAAACAGAATTAGGGAAAGGTTGAGTTACATATTTAGCTGAAAATTAGATGATGTTTTAGAATCAGAGAGAGCAAGAATTATGTCTCATTTATCTTTTTATCTTACACAGAGATTTGCAGAGTAGGTCATTCATAAATATTTGTTCAACTAAAAGGATCTCAGACTGTGACTTCATTACTTAAACCTTATATCGTAGCATATCTATGTGCCTTGGTCACAATCCAAGGGGTTTGGGCTAGATTTATCTTTGAAGACTCTTCTAGCCCAAAGCTAATCGACCTGTTGTGTCACCTTTCCTTACATTTTAATGTGTCCAGGAATCACCTAGTGTGCTACTTACAGTGCAGAATTCTAGGCCAAGTAGATCAGGAGTTGGGGCCCCAGAAATCTGAATATTTATTTATTTTTCTTTTTTTATTTGAGAGGGCACAGTAGAGAAGGGCAGATTAAGCAGGCTCCACATTTAGCACAGAGCTGAAGCGGGGCTCGATCCCATGATGCTAGGATCATGACCTTAGCCGAAATCAAGAGTTGGACACTCAACTAACTGAGCCAACGAGGTGCCCCAATCTGAATTTTTAAAATCAGTCCGGATAATTCCAATGCAAGCAATGTGGACCCTCACTTTAGAAGCATTGAATTGTATACTGACTTGCTTCCAGTGTTTGCTTGACATGTAGCAATTTTGTTATTTATCACTGTAAAGAATATACAGTGTTTTTTAACCTGGGATGATTACCTCTAAAAATCTACATATTACATTTTTAAAAATCTTTTGAAGCCAAACTTTTACCCAAGATGAATAGCACAGGAAACCAGAATCTTTCACACATGTCTTACCCACAGATAGCCTTCTGATTTCCAGCTATACTTAAGAGCACATTGTGCCCTAACTCTTTAGTGTTGGGTTAAGAAGTACTCTTTTCAAATTATCCCAATTTCCACAAAACCAAGGATATCAGAAGATGTAGAATGTGTCTATAGAATTATCTACTTTGGGGCATAAAATAGATACTTACATACATGAATCTGACATATGTCTTAACATCCAGACTGATTCTACTTTGTCCTATTCTTAGATACTATCCATTATTCTCTCTAGCTTAGCATCAGCATGTCAGTTCCAGCCAAATTAACACTTTACAAGTTCCAGACTGGAGGTCAGTGAGCCGAGGCTCTTGTTATTCTAAAAAGCCTATCCGTATTCTAAGGAGTAGTGCTTCCATCAGGACTGCCACTGTGTTCCCACCTGCCATTGCTGACCACTCTACAGAACAATTAAGAGATGAATTTGGGAGGGAATAATTTCCTGGAGTCATTTTTCGAAAGATGATGGAACATTCTTGTATGTTGTTAATGTTTGAAATGGCTCCATTATTTTGCAAGTGCCGTATCCTGGATAGCTAACTATGGCTAACAATCTACCCCTTGTCTTGACTGCACCCAAATCATGTCTAGTGCATCAGGGGAAGGAAATGAATTCAGTACACTTCTTGCCTCTCTGAATTTTTCACTATTCCATCATTAGCTTTTATAACTCTTTTTGGCAGACTAAATTGAGACTTGAGAAAAGAAATGTTGAAGCTCATGATGAAAAATTTTTAAATCCAATACGTTTTTTTCTTTGTGTTTTCTGGTCATATTTTAAACTGCTAGATCACTTGCCCATTCTTTCTTTCTCAAGCTAAACAGAGAAACACACACCTGATGCGTGTACACAGGCACAAAGACACAGACACATCCACATCCTCAGGTTGATGGGACTTGTTAGAATCTGTTGCCAGCCTGAGACAAGCTTGCAGGAAAGTGGTTGGGAAGTGGCCTTGGGAATCACGCCTATGGAGAATTAGAGGGAACAGCTTTGTGCAGAGGGGGGTGTTGAACTGCAAGGCAGCCCTTACAGAGTCCTACACCAGTCTCTCAGAGAAACTCTAGCACTGGAATGGCCCTTCAGTCTTGTCCTGCTTAGGTCAAAGCTGTCTGACCTTCATACACCAATATATACCCATCATTGGATGAGGACTGCCCAGGGAGGGGCATGATCTTGCACAAGGTCATTCTTTTCATCAGGGTCATTCCCTGAGAGAAACATGGCTGAGAGCCGTCAGCTGCCAATGTCCCCAGCAGTTGGGGAATGGATGCATCAGACTTGAAGGAAGGACTGGACCACACCCCACAGTGTCCACTAGAGAACCACAGTAAAAATGTGGACATGAAACCTCACCTATGGCTGCTGTCTTTGGGCCTTTAGTTTTTGTTTTGTTTTGGCTTTTCAAGATTATTCAGACTTTCCCAGTGTCTCCACTCTTTATGCTTTGATTTTCAGTACTTTTAAGATTTCTCAAGGTAAAGATTAAAAATCAGGCTAAAACAATACTTACGTAAGACTTCTAAAAAATGCTCTGGGTAACTACTAGGTAGTAGGATATGCTCCAAAAAAGGAATTTTCCGAACCAGTTTGGGCTTCAGAGAAAAGTCGGTTGAGTTTAGGAGGCAGGGAAATTGGGGTCTGCCTGTGCTGTGTGATTGGAACGGTCATGAAATATCTCAGCAGCTCTGAAATCATTTTCATTTACAACTACCTGTGAACCTCCATGGTGCCTACCTGTCAGTGTCCTTCACTTGGCCCTTGGAATGAATTGTCTCCTCTTGTTATCTCTTTGTGTCTAATTGGAATTCCCAGGCTTGACTGCCCAATGCCTCCAACCCTTTGAGGTCAGGCCAGTCTACTGATTCTGTGTCCATGACCAGGGAGGGCATACATGTGAAGGTGACATTCCTATCCTGGTTTTTGCCTATATGCGAAGTAAGTTATGCCTAATATGGGAAATAATTTATACCTAATAAGCCTTCAATTAAAAAACGTGGCAGGTACTAACATCTCACCTGGAGATTGCTAAATACTGGCTGATAACAAGATTGAAGGATGGGTAAGAGCCATTGGGATAAAGGGGTGCTTGAAATAGGGAAGTGGATGGGCAGATATGGTAGGCAGTATTTCTAAAGTTCCCCCTCCCCAAAGGTGTCCCATCCTAATTCCCCAGAACATATGAATATGAGGAAATATCACTTCCATGATTCTGTTAATATAAAGCACAGTTTACATTAAAATAAAGGGATCATCCTGCATTATCCAGATGGGCCCCGTAGAATCACAGAAGCCTTTAAAGATGGAGAGCTCTTTCCAACTGGAGTAGAAAAGGAAGTCAGATTTGAAGCATGGAAGAACTTGATACACTCTTGTTGCTTTGAAGATAAAGGGGACCATGTGAGAAAAAAAATGAGAGTTGCTTCTAAAAGCACAGAGAGAACCCCAGCTGACATCCAGCAAGAAAATGGGGCCTCAGTCCTACAGTTGCAAGGGACTGAATTGTGCCATCAACCTCACTGAGCTTGGAAGAATATTCATCACCCAAGCCTCCAGGTAGGAACCCAGCCCAGGCAACTCTCTAATCTCATCCTGAGACCCTGAGCATGGGACCCAGCCTAGCGTGCCCAGACTTCTTAACCTACAGAACTGTGAGATAAATTAAGTTGGTGTTTTAAGCTGCTAAGTTTGTGGTATTTGGTTTTTGCAGCTGTAGAGAACTAATGCAGTAGCCAAGACTAACAAGTCTACTCACTATTTTGAAAAGCACTGTTGCTGGGGGAAAACTAGAGGGTTTTTTTTGTTTTTTTGTTTTTTTTAAGATTCTACATATAAGTGATACCATACAGCATATTTCTTTGTCTGGTTTGTTACACTTAGCATAATGCCCTCCAGATTTGTCCATGTTGTTGCAAGTGGCAAGGTGTTCTTTTTTTTAATGACTAAATAATATTCCTATATATAATTATATATATTTACCCCTCTATATATTCCTATATATATGGATTTCAATATATATATTCCTATATTGTGTATATATGTACATAATATTGTATATGTATGTATATAATATGTATATGACATTTTCTTTATCCATTTATCTGTTGACAGACGCTGTGGTTGTTTCCATGTCTTAGCTATTGTGAATAGTGCTGCAATGAACATGAGTGTTTAGGTATCTCTTCAAGATAGTGATTTCAGTTCCTTTGCATACATACACGGATGGGAATGCTAGATCAAATGATAGTTTAATTTTTAATTTTTTGACGAGATGCCACATTATTTCCTTAATATCTGTACTATTTTACACTCTCTCTCAGGGGAGAGAGAGAGGGAGAGAGAGAACTATGCTAAATATGATGATGATGTGGGTGAGGTGATGGATGTGTTAATTATCTTGACCTTGGTAATGATTCTACAAGGCATATGTGTATCAAATCATCACATTGTACCCTTTAAATATGATTATATTTATCAAGTATTCCTCAATAAAGTTATAAATAAAAAAATATTGTAGAAAAAGAAAGAAAAAGGAAACCAGAATCTTCCTCCAGAACCAGTCTAGCAGAAGAGGAGGAGGGTAGACTAAGATCCAAAACTTAATGTGCTGGCTTGAGCTTCGACTTTATATATACCAACCCATTTATTTCTAATACTTATCCTATGTGGCAGATACTGTTATATCCTATATCTGCCACTATACAATGTGGCAGATACTGTTATAGCCTATATCCATGGGCTGCCAACTGCTGTTCAGAGAAATTTACTGATAAGTCCACTGAATTCTTAATCCAAGCTGCACACCGGAATCACCTAATGAGCTTTAGAAAAAAAAAAAATCCGGATGTTCAGGCCTTACCGCTGACCCACTCAATCAGTTAAGTCCAGGTCTCTGACACTTTTTAAAGCCTCCTTGGATGCTTCTGATATAACCCATTGGTTTAAAGTGTGGTCTGTGGAATCTCCTCAGGGCCAGGGCAGACACTAGTGGTTGTCTCCTGACAGCTATTCCCTACTTCTTCGTTTACAACAGAACCCCAATTATGTTCAGGGAGAAATGTGCCTAGCCTGAGGTTGTTGTCTCAATTTGACACTCGGTGTTTCACTTTCCCAAATACCTTCCCATCTCTTTGTAGCTAGAGGCAACCTGTAACAGTCTGACCAAAAACATCTCAGGAGACTGCCTGGAATGGAGAATTTCTAGGAAAGGTTTTGCTTCTAAAAAAAAAAAAAAAGATGAAGGTGCACAAGGGGAGCTGTCTGGTACCCTTCCTTGGGCATGGTAGTGAGAGGATGTGCTCCTGGGAGCAGCAGTCATCTGTGCATCTAAGCCTTAGATCTGAGACCTCTAAGGTAAAAAGCTAACATGCTGAGAAGTGAGGACAGAAAGAAAGCCTGAGACTCTGATGACATCACTGAGCTGCACAAACCCTGGAGCAGTTATTAGGAGACTTGTTACTATGTGAGATAGTTAGATTATTGAGTATTTTGTTACTTTCAGTTAAAAGCATTTCTAACTACACACAGGACTGATTTAGAATGCAAATCAGAATTTCTGGTAATAGGGTCTAGAGTACTTGCATTTTGAACAACCACCCAATTCTTTGTGCACTGACATCTAAATACACTGATCTAGGATCACCTATCCAGAAAATGATGAGGCTACTTCTAACTGGCCCATGTTTTTTTCCACTTTACTGTGCTGCAAAGGAATGGAAAGACATCTATATTCCTTGCATGTTACTACAGTCCTCATGGGAAAGTTGGTATTCTGTATATCAGAAAATAATAAGTAAGGAAATAACTGGAGAAAACATGTCCACAAGTTTTTATTTAAAAAAAAAAAAAAAAAGGTCTCGGGGCACCTGGGTGGTTCAGTCGATTCCTACTTCAGCTCAGGTCATGATCTCACAGTAAGTTCGAGCCTCCCGTTGAACTCTGTGCTAACAGCATGAAGCCTGGAGCCTGCTTTGGATTCTGCATTTCCCTTTCTCTCTCTGCCCTTCCTCCGCTCACACTCTGTCTCTCTTTCTCTCAAAACTGAACAAACTTCAAAAAAATCTTTAAAAAGTCTGTAAAACCCATATTTGCATATAAACCAGGAAATACTGGGTATGTGGGGAGGGATGTAGAAGAGTGGGGAGAACCAAGACAAGGCTCACTTTCACGTTCAGTATAAAGGACCTGCTGAAGGGTAGTAGCTGCCAGGGTCTCAGAAAATGTTCCCCATAATCAGGTTACATAACTTTTCGTAAATATGTTAACTCCACATATCAGGGTGCACCCTAATAATCTAGATATCTAGAGACAATCTCCTTGTCTAAAAAAGCTTCAGATCTCTCATTTTGAGTACCTTTGTATCTTCATCATGACCCTTAGAGTTGTCTCTAATATTTCCCATTTGGAAATGATTTCCTGCATAGGGAGTTCCATGTGAGCTCCTGAAGAGAGTAGCCATCTCCCTTTTGTTCGCTGTCGTATCCATAGTTTAAAGCACAATGCTTTGAACATAGTAGGAGGTATTCATCCAGCATCACCTGCAAGATCCCAAAAGACCCGGCAGGCAGATGACTTCTTAGGAACTGGTATTTTGTGAGGCACCTGGAACATGTCATTCGATCACTCTCTCAGATGGGGCCCAACACTCAGAAAATCTAAGCACTGTTCTAAAGGTCACAGAGCTAAGCAGCCGCAGAGCCAGCTATCTGAGTTTATTCCTGTGTCCTTTCTTCAGGTTCATTCCTCACAAAGCCCAAATCACTCTCCTTTAAAATCAATCTCAAATATATGTCTCCTGTGGAGATTACATAGAAGAGCAAGGTAACTATTCACCCTCAACAAATAGCATTCTGCCACTTAACAGAAAAGAACTGTACATTGTGGGTTTCTCTCAAATAATTACTCTCAAATAAATTTAATGTCCTTGACATAGAGACACATAACTCTTATACTGTACATTATATAAAGCATAATGACTGGTATATGGAAATTTAGTATCCATTCACCATGTTAGTACATCAAAGCACAAGTCTTTAGCTTTTTTTTTTTTTAAGTTTATTTACTTATTCTGGGGGAGTGGGTAGAGAGAGAGGGAGACAGAGAATCCCAAGCAGGCTCTGCCCTGTCTGCACAGAGCCCTTCACAGGGCTCGAATTTATGAACCATGAGATCATGACCAGAGCCGAAACCAAGAGTCGACGCTTAACCGACTGAGCCACCCAGGCACCCCTGAACTTTCAATTTTATTTGCAGTGAGTGAGACCCTAACTACCTAAAGCCATGAGATTAAACCATTTGTTTAATGAATGAGCTTATTACTAAGTAGTGATCATGGGCCAACAAGGCATGAAGATTGAGCCATCAGGAAGCTTACGGAGAATTAAGGGAATAAAAACAGAAGGATGACATGAGACCTGTTTCTATACCAGATTAAAAGCATCCTTGTGTGTGTGTGTGCTCTTTAAATCCTAACTCTCAACAAGCCTGGATCTACACTGTTGGCTCAGCCAGGAAGAACAGTTTGAGGCACAAAACAGGCTTACTTGGATGGCTGGAGACCTTAGAAATGCTAAGAAAAACCCGAGAAATGCTGAGAACATAGAAAGAGACACTGGACGTATCCCAAATAAGAGTTCCTCAAATGGCATTAGCTTTTGTTGGACAAGTGTGAAAGTTTTGTTAAATCAACTGTTTTGATTCAGGAAAGAAGTTTATCTCTATGCCAGCAAGTCTTCTCAGGTCTGCATGTCTGTTATTTGGGCTTTTCGGTGTGCCTGTTGGTGTTTCCAGAGATATTTATGTGTTGGTGATACTCTATTGCATGAATACTTCCTAGGTAAAAATATAACTCCTTAAGTACTAGGTATGCTAAAACATAAGCCTAATTGCTAAGGAACTTACCAACCCTAAAATACCTACATTTTACTTCAAGGATAGCATTTTGGTTAGGAATGTGACACAAAAATCACTTAATTGATGAGGTCTGATAGGCATGTATGTTCCAACATGCCTTTATTAAGTGATTTTTAAAATGTTTTCCCCTTTTGAAGAGTTAATACACATGAATGGTGCAAAAATCTAAAGGAAAAGAAAATACAGGAAAAATGGCACATCTCCCTTATCTTGCCTTGCTTTTAAAAATGATACAATGGGAGGTTCCGGAAGATGGCGGCGTAGGAGGACGCGGGGCTCACAGCGCGTCCTGCCGATCACTTAGATTCCACCTACACCTGCCTAAAGAACCCAGAAAACCGCCAGAGGATTAGCAGAAGGGAGTCTCCGGAGTCAAGCACAGACTAGAGGCCCACGGAAGAGGGTAGGAAGGGCGGCGAGGCGGTGCGCGCTCCACGGACTGGCGGGAGGGAGCCGGGGCGGAGGGGCGGCTCGCCGGCCAAGCAGAGCCCCCGAGTCTGGCTGGCAAAAGCGGAGGGGCCGGACAGACTGTGTTCCGACAGCAAGCGCGACTTAGCGTCTGGGAGGTCATAAGTTAACAGCTCTGCTCGGAAAGCGGGAAGGCTGGAGGACAAAGGGAGGGAGAGCTGCTGAGCCCCCGGACGGCAGAGCTCAGCTTGGCGGGGAACAAAGGCGCCAGCGCCATCTCCCCCGCCCATCCCCCAGCCAAAATCCCAAAGGGAACCAGTTCCTGCCAGGGAACTTGCTCGCTCCGCGCAAACACCCAACTCTGTGCTTCTGCGGAGCCAAACCTCCGGCAGCGGATCTGACTCCCTCCCGCTGCCACAGGGCTCCTCCTGAAGTGGATCACCTAAGGAGAAGCGAGCTTAGCCTGCCCCTCCACCCCCCGTGCACCTTGCCTACCCACCCCAGCTAATACGCCAGATCCCCAGCAACACAAGCCTGGCAGTGTGCAAGTAGCCCAGACGGGACACGCCACCCCACAGTGAATCCCGCCCCTAGGAGAGGGGAAGAGAAGGCACACACCAGTCTGACTGTGGCCCCAGCAGTGGGCTGGGGGCAGACATCGGGTCGGACTGCGGCCCCGCCCACTAACTCCAGTTATACACCACAGCACAGGGGAAGTGCCCTGCAGGTCCTCACCACGCCAGGGACTCTCCAAAATGACCAAACGGAAGAATTCCCCTCAGAAGAATCTCCAGGAAATAACAACAGCTAATGAACTGATCAAAAAGGATTTAAATAATATAACAGAAAGTGAATTTAGAATAATAGTCATAAAATTAATCGCTGGGCTTGAAAACAGTATACAGGACAGCAGAGAATCTCTTGCCACAAAGATCGAGGGACTAAGGAACAGGCACAAGGAGTTGAAAAATGCTTTAAACGAAATGCAAAACAAAATGGAATCCACGATGGCTCGGCTTGAAGAGGCAGAGGAGAGAATAGGTGAACTAGAAGATAAAGTTATGGAGAAAGAGGAAGCTGAAAGAAAGAGAGATAAAAAAATCCAGGAGTATGAGGGGAAAATTAGAGAACTAAGTGATACACTAAAAAAAAATAATATACGCATAATTGGTATCCCAGAGGAGGAAGAGAGAGGGAAAGGTGCTGAAGGGGTACTTGAACAAATTATAGCTGAGAACTTCCCTGAACTGGGGAAGGAAAAAGGCATTGAAATCCAAGAGGCACAGAGAACTCCCTTCAGACGTCACTTGAATCGATCTTCTGCACGACATATCATAGTGAAACTGGCAAAATACAAGGATAAAGAGAAAATTCTGAAAGCAGCAAGGGATAAACGTGCCCTCACATATAAAGGGAGACCTATAAGACTCGTGACTGATCTCTCCTTTGAAACTTGGCAGGCCAGAAAGGCTTGGCACGATATCTACAGTGTGCTAAACAGAAAAAATATGCAGCCGAGAATCCTTTATCCAGCAAGTCTGTCATTTAGAATAGAAGGAGAGATAAAGGTCTTCCCAAACAAACAAAAACTGAAGGAATTTGTCACCACGAAACCAGCCCTACAAGAGATCCTAAGGGGGATCCTGTGAGACAAAGTACCAGAGACATCACTACAAGCATAAAACATACAGACATCACAATGACTCTAAACCCATATCTTTCTATAATAACACTGAATGTAAATGGATTAAATGCACCAACTAAAAGACATAGGGTATCAGAATGGATAAAAAAACAAGACCCATCTATTTGCTGTCTACAAGAGACTCATTTTAGATCTGAGGACACCTTTAGATTGAGAGTGAGGGGATGGAGAACTATTTATCATGCTCCTGGAAGCCAAAAGAAAGCTGGAGTAGCCATACTTATATCAGACAAACTAGACTTTAAATTAAAGGCTGTAACAAGAGATGAAGAAGGGCATTATATAATAATCACAGGGTCTATCCACCAGGAAGAGCTAACTATTATAAATGTCTATGCGCCAAATACCCGAGCCCCCAGATATATAAAACAATTACTCATAAACATAAGCAACCTTATTGATAAGAATGTGGTCATTGCAGGGGACTTTAACACCCCACTTACAGAAATGGATAGATCATCTAGACACACAGTCAATAAAGAAACAAGGGCCCTGAATGATACATTGGATCAGATGGACTTGACAGATATATTTAGAACTCTGCATCCCAAAGCCACAGAATATACTTTCTTCTCGAGTGCACATGGAACATTCTCCAAGATAGATCATATACTGGGTCACAAAACAGCCCTTCATAAGTTTACAAGAATTGAAATTATACCATGCATACTTTCAGACCACAATGCTATGAAGCTTGAAATCAACCACAGGAAAAAGTCTGGAAAACCTCCAAAAGCATGGAGGTTAAAGAACACCCTACTAACGAATGAGTGGGTCAACCAGGCAATTAGAGAAGAAATTAAAATATACATGGAAACAAACGAAAATGAAAATACAACAATCCAAACGCTTTGGGATGCAGCGAAGGCAGTCCTGAGAGGAAAATACATTGCAATCCAGGCCTATCTCAAGAAACAAGAAAAATCCCAAATACAAAATCTAACAGCACACCTAAAGGAAATAGAAGCAGAACAGCAAAGGCAGCCTAAACCCAGCAGAAGAAGAGAAATAATAAAGATCAGAGCAGAAATAAACAATATCGAATCTAAAAAAACTGTAGAGCAGATCAACGAAACCAAGAGTTGGTTTTTTGAAAAAATAAACAAAATTGACAAACCTCTAGCCAGGCTTCTCAAAAAGAAAAGGGAGATGACCCAAATAGATAAAATCATGAATGAAAATGGAATGATTACAACCAATCCCTCAGAGATACAAACAATTATCAGGGAATACTATGAAAAATTATATGCCAGCAAATTGGACAACCTGGAAGAAATGGACAAATTTCTAAACACCCACACTCTTCCAAAACTCAATCAGGAGGAAATAGAAAGCTTGAACAGACCCATAACCAGCAAAGAAATTGAATCGGTTATCAAAAATCTCCCAACAAATAAGAGTCCAGGACCAGATGGCTTCCCAGGGGAGTTCTACCAGACATTTAAAGCAGAGATAATACCTATCCTTCTCAAGCTATTCCAAGAAATAGAAAGGGAAGGAAAACTTCCAGACTCATTCTATGAAGCCAGTATTACTTTGATTCCTAAACCAGACAGAGACCCAGTAAAAAAAGAGAACTACAGGCCAATATCCCTGATGAATATGGATGCAAAAATTCTTAATAAGATACTAGCAAATCGAATTCAACAGCATATAAAAAGAATTATTCACCATGATCAAGTGGGATTCATTCCTGGGATGCAGGGCTGGTTCAACATTCGCAAATCGATCAACGTGATACATCACATTAACAAAAAAAAAGAGAAGAACCATATGATCCTGTCAATCGATGCAGAAAAGGCCTTTGACAAAATCCAGCACCCTTTCTTAATAAAAACCCTTGAGAAAGTCGGGATAGAAGGAACATACTTAAAGATCATAAAAGCCATTTATGAAAAGCCCACAGCTAACATCATCCTCAACGGGGAAAAACTGAGAGCTTTTTCCCTGAGATCAGGAACACGACAGGGATGCCCACTGTCACCGCTGTTGTTTAACATAGTGCTGGAAGTTCTAGCATCAGCAATCAGACAACAAAAGGAAATCAAAGGCATCAAAATTGGCAAAGATGAAGTCAAGCTTTCGCTTTTTGCAGATGACATGATATTATACATGGAAAATCCGATAGACTCCACCAAAAGTCTGCTAGAACTGATACATGAATTCAGCAAAGTTGCAGGATACAAAATCAATGTGCAGAAATCAGTTGCATTCTTATACACTAACAATGAAGCAACAGAAAGACAAATGAAGAAACTGATCCCATTCACAATTGCACCAAGAAGCATAAAATACCTAGGAATAAATCTAACCAAAGATGTAAAAGATCTGTAGGCTGAAAACTATAGAAAGCTTATGCAGGTAATTGAAGAAGATATAAAGAAATGGAAAGACATTCCCTGCTCATGGATTGGAAGAATAAATATTGTCAAAATGTCAATACTACCCAAAGCTATCTACACATTCAATGCAATCCCAATCAAAATTGCACCAGCATTCTTCTCAAAACTAGAACAAGCAATCCTAAAATTCATATGGAACCACAAAAGGCCCCGAATAGCCAAAGTAATTTTGAAGAAGAAGACCAAAGCAGGAGGCATCACAATCCCAGACTTTAGCCTCTACTACAAAGCTGTCATCATCAAGTCAGCATGGTATTGGCATAAAAACAGACACATAGACCAATGGAATAGAATAGAAACCCCAGAACTAGACCCACAAACGTATGGCCAACCCATCTTTGACAAAGCAGGAAAGAACATCCAATGGAAAAAAGACAGTCTCTTTAACAAATGGTGCTGGGAGAACTGGACAGCAACATGCAGAAGGTTGAAACTAGACCACTTTCTCACACCATTCACAAAAATAAACTCCAAATGGATAAAGGACCTGAATGTGAGACAGGAAACCATCAAAACCTTAGAGGAGAAAGCAGGAAAAGACCTCTCTGACCTCAGCCGTAGCAATCTCTTACTCGGCACATCCCCAAAGGCAAGGGAATTAAAAGCAAAAGTGAATTACTGGGACCTTATGAAGATAAAAAGCTTCTGCACAGCAAAGGAAACAACCAACAAAACTAAAAGGCAACCAACGGAATGGGAAAAGATATTTGCAAATGACACATCGGACAAAGGGCTAGTATCCAAAATCTATAAAGAGCTCATCAAACTCCACACCCGCAAAACAAATAACCCAGTGAAGAAATGGGCAGAAAACATGAATAGACACTTCTCTAAAGAAGACATCCGGATGGCCAACAGGCACATGAAAAGATGTTCAACGTCGCTCCTTATCAGGGAAATACAAATCAAAACCACACTCAGATACCACCTCACGCCAGTCAGAGTGGCCAAAATGAAGAAATCAGGAGACTATAGATGCTGGAGAGGATGTGGAGAAACAGGAACCCTCTTGCACTGTTGGTGGGAATGCAAATTGGTGCAGCCGCTCTGGAAAGCAGTGTGGAGGTTCCTCAGAAAATTAAAAATAGACCTACCCTATGACCCAGCAATAGCACTGCTAGGAATTTATCCAAGGGATACAGGAGTACTGATGCATAGGGGCACCTGTACCCCAATGTTTATAGCGGCACTCTCAACAATAGCCAAATTATGGAAAGAGCCTAAATGTCCATCAACTGATGAATGGATAAAGAAATTGTGGTTTATATACACAATGGAATACTACGTGGCAATGAGAAAAAATGAAATATGGCCTTTTGTAGCAACATGGATGGAACTGGAGAGTGTGATGCTAAGTGAAATAAGCCATACAGAGAAAGACAGATACCATATGGTTTCACTCTTATGTGGATCCTGAGAAACATAACAGAAACCCATGGGGGAGGGGAAGGAAAAAAAAAAAAAAAAAGAGGTTAGAGTGGGAGAGAGCCAAAGCATAAGAGACTGTTAAAAACTGAGAACAAACTGAGGGTTGATGGGGGGTGGGAGGGAGGGCAGGGTGGGTGATGAGTATTGAGGAGGGCACCTTTTGGGATGAGCACTGGGTGTTGTATGGAAACCAATTTGACAGTAAATTTCATATATTAAAAAATAAAAAAAAAATGATACAATGGGAAGAAGTACAGGGCAGTGGAAAGAACACACTCTTAAAAGGAGAATAAAACTGAATGGAGAGAGAATATTGAGTTAAAAATTTTTTTTTTTAATGTTTATTTATTTTTGAGAGATAGAGTGTGAGCAGGGAAGGGGCAGGGAGAGAGAGGGAGACACAGAATCTGAAGCAGCTTCAGTCTCTGAGCTGTCAGCACAAAACCCAATGTGGGGCTCGAACCCACGAGATCATGACCTGAGCTGAAGTCGGTCGCTTAAATGACTGAGCCACCCAGGCGCCCTGAGAATATTAAGTGAGTTTTAATCCATAGTTTGGAAAAGAAATGGACAAAAGCGTAACTCAGTCTGCAGAGAAGACATTGCAGGCAAAAGTGAAAATAGATTCTATGTGTGACTTAATACCTAGTACTCAACACCAGGTGCCTGACATATTTCTTTGCTTACTCCACAATCACTTGCAAGTTAGGTTTAATTGTCCCAATTTATTATTCTTATGAATCCCAGCTCTGCCTCTTTCCACTGGGGAATATTAAGTTTATGAAAAGTTTTGAACCTCACTTTCTTCATCTATAAAATAAGAATAAGCAATGTCATGAGCATGCGTGGAAGTTCCTTAGCACAGTGTCCCGGACATGTGAAAACTTAATAATTCTTTTACCATTATGATTAAGTTGTGTGCTTGAACCAATCAGATCTATGCTGGAAAACAACAAAGTATAGGGAATCCCACTCTAGTTTCTTATATTTTCATTCTGAAGATCTAACTCTAAGCTAAGCCATCTCAGCCCTCATCCTATGTGACTGGAGTTTTATTTCTCAGGAGGGAAATTGGGGTCCAAGAATCTTACTTGCCACTATAAATGATTATATTATGATATTTTGCTCAGTCTCCCTGAATCATGATCAAGTTACAAAGACGTCTACTTATATTGTCAAAAAAAAAAAAAAAAAAAAAAAAAAAAAAAACCAACAAGGAAGGAAGGAAATGAAAAAGAAAACCACGGCTGGAGACATTGCAGTCCTAGACTTCAAGCTCTATTACAAAGCTGTAATCATCAAGATAGTATGGTACTGGCACAAAAACAGACACATAGATCAATGGAGCAGAATAGAGAACCCAGAAATGAACCCACAAGTGTACGGTCAACTGATTTTTGACAAAGCAAGAATGAATATCCAATGGAATAAAGACAGTCCTTTCAGAAAATGATGTTGGGAAAACTGGACAGTGACATGCAGAAGAATGAACCTGGACCACTTTCTCATACCATACACAAAAATAAACTCAAAATGGATGAAGGACCTAAACATAAGACATGAAGCCATCAAAATCCTAGAGGAGAAAGCAGGCAAAACCTCCTTGACCTCAGCTACAGCAACTTCTTACTCAACATGTCTCTGGAGGCAAGGGAAATAAAGAAATGAGCAAAAGACATAAACAGACACTTTTCCAAAGAAGACATCCAGATGGCTAACAGGCACATGAAAAGATGCTCAACATCACTCATCATCAGGAAAATACAAATCAAAACCACAATGAGATACCACCTCACACCTGTCAGAATGATTAAAATTAACAACTCAGACAATAGCAGATGCTGGTGGAAATGCAAACTGGTGCAGCCACTCTGGAAAACAGTATGGAGGTTACTCAAAAAATGAAAAATAGAACTACCATACGACCCAGCAACCTTACTACTAGGTATTTACCCAAAAGATACAGGTGTGCTGTTTCAAAGGGACACATGCACCCCAGTGTTTATAGCAACACTATCAACAATAGCCAAAGTATGGAAAGAGCCCAAATGTCCATCAACCGATGAGTGGATAAAGAAGATGTGGTGTATGTATATATATATACACATATATATATATATGGTATATAAAATGGTATTATATATATATATGTGTGTGTGTGTGTATATATGTGTATATATATGTATATATGTGTATATATATGTGTGTATATATATGTATATGTATATATATATATATATAATGGAATATTACTGGTGATCAAAAAGAATGAAATCTTGCCATTTGCAACAATGTGGTTGTTGTTGATTGTATTATGCTAAGCAAAATTAGAGAAAAGACAAATACCCTATGACTTCATTCATATGTGGAATTTAAGATACAAAACAGATGGACATAAGGGAAGGGAAGCAAAAATAATATAAAAACAGGGTGGGGGACAAAATATAAGAGAATCTTAAATACAGAGACCAAACAGGGTTTCTGGAGGGGTGTTGGGTGGGGGAATGGGCTAAATGGGCAAGGGGCAATAGGAGGACACTTTTTGGGATGAGCACTGGGTGTTACATGTAGGGGATGAATCACTGGATTCCTTTCCTAAAATCATAATTGCACTATATGCTACTAATTGGATGCAAATTTTAATTAATTAATTAATTTTTTAAAAGTGGGGGAAAAAAGACCAAAAGGAAAGAAAGAAGGAAGGAAGGAAGGAAGGAAGGAAGGAAGGAAGGAAGGAAGGAAGGAAGATAAAATAGACCCTCTGTCTCCACTTCTTATCTATGATCCCCTGATTTTATGATGGTATGAGCCTCATAGCTCCCCATGCTCTCCATTTTCTCAGGTAATATCAGTTACAAGGGTTTCTAGCTTTCTGTAAGGTGATTCACTACTTTTTTTTCTCAATAAACTGTTAACACATGACCACCCAGAGAGAGGAGAAAACTTTCCTAGGCTCTAGCTGTCTTCAAAGCCAGATGAAGGAGAAGCCAACTGGACACCTGACAGGGGCACCAGTCTATAAGGGGCACTGAAACATTTCTGAACATAATAAGATTAATAAAACCGTGTACACCAGAACTCACCTCAGGGGGAGTATGTATATAGGGAATACTTTGATAGACTGATGAAAACAAGAGCTAAGGCCTCCAGGGGCATTGTGGAATAAACACCAGATGTTCACTGGATACCAAGTGTTGGTTCAGTTAACTGAATGCTTCCTGTTTTGCTCTTGGGGTATAAAGGACTGAGACCTGAGCTGGGTACTGCTCACCACCATCCCACCTCCTCTACCCTTTCTCCAAAAAGCTCAGCCTCACCTATAAAGCAGTGTTTAAAAATACTTGGAGATAAAATTTAATAGGGTAACCAGCTACTCATAGATCTTGATTTTTAAAATACTTCCAAATACCACTCAGGATGTCACATACAGAACCTATACTATGTCTTGTTGTTGGGTGTTGCATTTCAATCCTCTACACTAGTGGTCATTTATTGGAGCTCTTTGCTTTCTGGAAGAGGGAGATATGCCTGATTTCACCATCAAGAACACAGATTTAGCCATCCCAGTGGGATTTGTCAACCCCACATCTTGCTAATGTCCAATTCACCAATGCACATAACTAAATCAAGCACAGCTCTCTGCTATTAATTAAAATATAGAAGCAGGATTGCCAGTAATAATGTGTGTGTTGGTGAGTTAACTCTATTATATAAAGCTGTTCTGTTGTGGCTTCATCTGTCTTGCCACGTTGAGGGGTATTTCTTGATGCACGTGTAGATAATGACATGTCAGCAATATAGAAAAGTTTGCTTGAGTAGTTGGCCATTAACTCTTAATATGTTGATTGTGGTTTATTCCATAACAAATTCCGTATCTTTGTTAGTTTTTTGCACCATGTTATAGAGACACAAAAAGAACCAGAACCACAAATCTCATTCAACTTTACTTGTTCACTGGAGAGGGATGGAACGCGACAACTGCAATGTGTATTGTGTACCTTGCTATTTCAGACATTGAAATTGAACCTTTTTTGAACACTTTTTTTTTAATGTGGGAAGATACACTTCATTATTGTGCATGTATAAGGGAGTGATTTGATCATAGCAAAACCTTGAGGACCTGTGAGTCTGTGTGACTTGAGAAGCTTTGGATACAGACATACTATTAAGTATCAAATTCATATGCCAAGGAAAATGAGCTCCTGTAATGGATAAATTTCTGTGCATTGGAAATGTTTTTAGAAAGAAGTATTAAAAGGAGATGTACCAAAGAAACTTCAGCATGTTCCCTTGTTCAGTGATAAGATTTGTTTAAAATTTACATGAATATCTGGAAGTAAGTTATAGAAAATGGAAAATCTATCCTCCCTCTTAAAGTGGATATTAGTTTGACAAGCCATGTGATAATAATGGCTGTAGTCAGCTGTTGGTATTTTTGCGGTGTGTAAGAGAGTTTAAATGAATTCTTCTTTTGTGTACCTCTTCAGGTAACTATGAAAGGAATCAATGTGTTCAGTCTCATCTAAGATTTCTTTTTGAACTATAAACCAACCCTTCATGTGTGTGGATCATTTTGCACTGATAGTACCCCCTGCTATGCTTGGTAAAATGTCAGGCTTTTCTGCCTATATACAGAAAGAAATAGCCATTTGTATAGTACACTGTCATCTAGTTGCTGCAAGAAATTTGTTTACAAAAACAAAAAATGCCCAGTCTTATTATAGTAACAAAGTCTCCACTGGGAGATAAAAACCAAATCTTTGCTTCTTCCATGATTTTTGCTAAGAAATTGGTAGCTGGCACATCATCTCTCTCTATGTAGAAGGAGGTGACTTCCAATGGCAGCATGTTTATTTTGTAATAGGGTAAAATTTTGGAAATCAGTAATGTATTTCTTTCTCTTGTCTCACTGAGAGGGCGACCTTCACCTAGTTGTGCTGAATGCCCATCTAATTGAAGGGGGGGGGGGGTACAGTGGTGGAGATTGGGATTTATAGTAAGAAAGAATGCAAAAAACATTATTTTATATTATTCAGATTCTGGCGTAAGAAATAAGATGATGCAGAAAAATTTAAAAAGTACTTCCAAGTCAGGCTATTGCCTTGTGAGAAGATTTTTGCAAATACTCTTATTTCTCCTCTTTAACGTCTCACAGTTCCAGCCTGGGTGATCCAGCTTATGTGGGCTAGAGAAGAAACTTTTGCTACCTGACAGCAAAGTTCCAAGAACTGCTGCTACATGGAAGAAGAAACATCAGAAAATTAAAGACAACCCACACATTTTTCTTCCCAGGGTGGAAAGAGGGAAGCAGGATGAAGAAGGAAGACTAAGAAAACAAAGTACAGGAATAATGTATGCCCCCTCCCACCCCAGCTAGATGAGTGAGGAAAACTGAGAGGTAGAGGGGGCAGAGGGATTCTTGCCCCATCGCTCACTTGGAACTCTGAGAGGGATTGCCTTGCAGGCTGTTCTACACCAAACTGGAGAGAACCCACATCATTTGGCTTTGCAGAAGGTCAAGAGGAGGCTATGGTTTCCCCAAGTGGCCTTGCCTCTCATGTGGTGTGTATATAGGATCCTGCAATTGCTGAGCCTGGGGTGGAGAGAGACCCAATGGTTGTTGCTGTAATGGGGGGGTGGAGTGTTCTGTAGAGAGGGTTACAGAGTAAATCACCAGACCAGGGACTCAGAAGTGTCTGTAGCCCCTGAGAGACCAAAGTGGGGCTGAGTCTGTCAAGAGAAGATCGGATGACAGAGTGGCCATAGATCCCTCAGATAAGCTCTAACCATGTGAAGACCTTGGGGACTGCTCTAAAGGTTCCTAACCATCGGCATTGAAGAAGAGGTCCAGAAGTATATGAAAAATTGAAAACTTGTGTGGGGAATAGAGAGGAGCATGCAGATGATGCCAAACCAGCACCCATAGGGACTTTGGGGCACTCTAGCTGTTCAGTAGCCACAGAACTGAGCCACAAGTATCAGCTGGGCAAGAACCAACCAGGAGAAGTAGGTCCATCACCCCAAAGACTACTGTCCCAGGAGTCATGAAAACCACACCCATATATGCAGAAGCCATTTTGGAGAGAAATCGGTGGGGGACATGTAATACAAGAGATCACAGAGGCTCTTCATTTTTTTGCCTTTTTCCCCTAAGCATTATTTGAAGGGATTGTTTCCTCTACAGATGTTGGTGAGGATGTGAAGAAATGGGAACCCTCTTGCACTGTTGGTGGGAATGCAAAATGGTGCAGCTACTCTGGAAAACAGTGTGGAGTTTCCTCAAAAAGTTAAAAGTAAAACTAGCCTATGACCCAGCAATAGCACTACTAGGAATTTACCCAAGGGATACAGGAGTGCTAATGCACACGGGCACATGTACCCCAATGTTTATAGCAGCGCTTTCAACGATAGCCAAATTATGGAAAGAGCCTAAATGTCCATCAACTGATGAATGGATAAAGAAGATGTGTATATATAAACAATGGAATACTACTTGGCAATGAGAAAGAATGGAATCATGCCATTTGCAGCAACATGGATGGAACTGGAAGGTAATATGCTGAGTGAAATAAGTCAATCAGAGTAGGACTGATATCATATGTTTTCAAACTCATATGTGGATCTTAAGAAACTTAACAGAAGGCCATGGGGGAAGGGAAGGGGAAAAAATAGTTACAGAGAGGGAGGGAGGCAAACCACAAGAGACTTTTAAATACAGAGAACAAACTGAGGGTTGATGGGGGTTGGGGAAGAGGGGAAAATGGGTGATGGGCATTTGAGGAGGGCACTTGTTGGGATGAGCACTGGGTGTTGTATGTAAGCCAATTTGACAAAAATTACATTCATAAAAATGTAAAAGAAATAAATAAAGTGATTGAAAGATTTTAGCATAAAAAAAATGAAGGGATTGTTTCCTTTATTCATTTGAACTAAGATTTCACCCAGATAGGGCCAAAAGTTAATGATTTTTCTCCCCACTACCAGAAGTCAGGGGGGAAGCCCACAGTATTTATGGATAAAAATAAAGGAACAAGTCTCTATTGTAACATAAGTTAAATCTGCAACTCTGTTATATTTGTTTTTGAAAGCCATGAGAAATATGTTTATTTACACCAAATTAATACTTTATTTGACAATTTATCTTTTTGAAGTTTATTTATTTATTTTGAGAGAGAGCTGGGGAGGGGTGGAGGGAGAAGGAGAGAGAGAGAGAATACCAAGCAGGCTTCCTGATGTCAGCACAGAGCCTGACATGGAGCTCAATCTCATGAACCATGAGATCATCACCTGAGCCAAAACCAAGAGTTGGACATTTAACCAACTGAGCCACCCACATGCCTCTTGACAATTTAAAAAATAGAAAGTTTATCCTTCACATAGCATATACAGCAACTGTACTCAAGCATGAAAATGAGCATAGTTAATCCCTCTAAATAGTGATCTAATAAGAATGTGGTGTAGACAAGAAGAAATTACAGTAAAACCTTGGATTGCAAGTAAATTGTTCCGTGACTGTTCTGCAAGACAAACAAACATTTCTTATAAATTTGAACTTGATAAACAAGTGATGTCTTCCAATATGAGTAGTACATGACACCGAATGTCACATGATCACAGCTGAGCCAATGGTTCTTCTCTCTCTCACTGCGGGATTGTGGGTGATCATCTCCCGTGCTCAGATGCTCCACCACAGGCCACAGTGTTTGGCAGAAATCAGTGATTTTTCAGAACATTGGAAGGTGCCCACAACTGGCACTAATGTATTTTTTGTCACTTCAAAGCACCTATGGACAGTCCTTTGCTTTTTCATACAAGAGTAAGCTTAGGAATGCTTTGCTTCATTCTAGGTCAGGCTGCCTGCAGATGTAGACCCTTTCGTCTGCTGCCTTATTGCCAGTTACATTAAGTACAATATATGACAAGAGTGTATTAATACTGTACTGTCGTCAACATCCGTGAAACCATATACAATGGCTTCCATGCAGAAAAAGATTCCATTGAGCCAATAGATAACAGTGATTCTGTTATGATAGTGAAAGTCATTCTACACAATAACCCTACTCTTGTCTCCCTCACACCAGCCATAGAGGTTTTCAAAGATAAGTGCAGGTTAATTTGTTTATTTTTCTTTACATTTTGTATTGTCTTTATTATTTTGTATTATTACAGTAATCATTTTCATATGAATGTTTTTGGGTTATGGAACGAATCATCTGAGTTTTCATTATTTCTTATGGGGAAATTCGCTTTGATATACAAGTGCTTTGGATTACAAGCATGTTTCCGGAACGAATTATGCTCACAAACCAAGGTTTTACTCTATTTTCTTTTATAAGGAAATTTCTAATTGAGACAAAGAATGTTGAAATGACTTTCCTTTTCTTGAACAAACAGTTTTAGAAAATGAAGAAATGACTATCACAACTAATGTGACAACATATTTGCAACAATTGAGTAACTTTTTTTCATGGGTTTTTTCCATTGAATATTTTGTGTAGAAAAAAGGAAAACAAAAAAAACAAGGATATTTGGGGCCATTTAAGAAAAAAAGACCTCAATTCCATCAATGATAATCCTCTATATAAAAGATAAAAGATAATCTTATTGAATTATGACCCAATGAATATATTTTAGCAAAAAAAGGGGGGGATACTTGGGTGGCTCATTCGGTTGAACATCCAACTCTTTGATTTCAGCTCAGGTCATGATCCCAAGAGGGAGGGACTGAGCCCCACATTGGGCTCCACACTGAGTGCATAGCCTCTTAAGATTCTCTCTCTCTTCCTCTTCTGCCCTTCCCTACTCACGCACATGCACATGCTTTCTCTAAATAAATAAATAAAGAAATAAAGAAATAAATAAATAAGGCTTGAGAATTTCTGGTGAATTTGATTAGCACATCCTACAACTGTCAAGAACAGCAGTAGAGATTATGTGACTTTTCTATTTGTATATATCAAAAAAAGGTCTTGTGTGAATCCAATTAATGCTATCTTGAACAAATCCACCAGAATGATGACCACTCTGTGACATGAAGCCTTCTTGAGCACATCCTTCTTAAGTACATCCTCAGGGCATAACATCCTTGATCTGGCCTGGAGATATAGAGATATGACTATGAGGCACAACTATTCTCAAACATTCTCTTCCTGGATGGTCTCCTAGCATGTACTCCTAGGTCTGTAGGACTATAAAAGCAGGTCTTACCCAAGGTAGACTTGTGGAAATCTACTTGTTTTGCGGCCACCCAAGACATGCTTCTGTATGTAAGTCACCTTAATAAGCCATTTCTTACCAAGCTGGACTTGTTGCCTTTTTTTCAATCTTATGACTCCTTCAGCCTTTGGAGGTCATTTTGCATATGCCTTCCTTTCATAGAAGTCTAGAACTGATAATGACACAAATACAGATATTTTTAAAAATTTGGTTATTTTTAAGTAAAATATCTTTGGTTTTTAAATATCTTTGAACAAAAGTTGTCAGAGAATATATTGTTTTTATAGGGCCATAGTTTTAATGTATTCTTATTAAATTAGGACTATAATGAACACTAATTATATTTTATTCTATAGTTCTAATGATCTAAAATGCATTAGCCTCTTTCAGAGGTTTGTAATACATGGTATAAGAACATGATTTGAGAACAAAAGGATGCCGCTTGCCATCAAGTTAAGGACCAGGGTTCAATCTCCAAACTGTCAGTGCAGGTTTCCAAAGATCTGGTACGCTTATGTTCCAACCACAGCAACTCATGGCAAAGCCAATGCCCTGATCTAAATGTAACTGAAACCTAATGAAGGCATCCACTTGCTTTTCATTGTAAACCATGTCTTACATGATTTGATACAATATAATGCTTGTTAAGGAGCAACTTGAAAAACTGAGCATTACATAATCACTCTTATTGATATAAAACAAATGCAATAACTGTCTAAATTGTGAGAGTACACATTGAATATAAAATCATTTTAAGTAGTCATTCTTGTCACAAGCTATTAGATCTTGAAAGCTCAACACGTCTGAGCTTTTACTGAGTATTATGTATCTAATGTATTAGCCCGGTGTCTTTTCACCCTCCTGCCATTGTTTTCCCAGTTGGCACTCCCTGTACATCCGCCTGCCTAGGGCAGCTCCTCCCCCTTCCTCAGTGGCAGTGGAACTTGTGTGAAAGTGGTGGAACCTGCACCTGATGTCCTGCCTATCTCTTTCCTTTCTCGTCCAGCTATTGTATCTTCTCATGTTCCAATGGAGCACCAGATCCATTTTCAAGGTCTCTACCGTGAGAAGATGCAGAGAGTGTGGAAAATCCTCACAGGGATAGTATTTTTGTAAAGCATACGCCGGTTAAAGTTGTGCAATTAGGACTATCTGGATTCAAACTCGGTTTTGCTGCCAGAAAGTTTGCAGACAACTACAGCCTGCCAAGTTTTCCTATTTTTTCTGTATAAGGTTTTAAGTTCTTCCCCATCAAGCTACTTTCTTGAGGAACCTCAGTCTGCATGGTGAAGATCTATTGTGTGATAATCCTCTAGGACTTTGAGCTCAGGGATAAACACACCCCAGTGGTCATTCTCCAAGCTCAGGTTCTATTCTCCTTGCAGCTTTTGGAATTTGGGTGTAACCTCTCAGAAAGGAAGCTGTTAGCTGAATAAGAAACAAACACCTCCAATAATGCTATTCACCCTGAGGGTTCCTTAAACTCTTTGTTGCCCAGACAGATTCTAATGATATATACCCAAGGTGAGTTATAGAGAATTAATTATAGACTCCTGAGAATTTAGGAGTGGGATGGCAGCACAGTTGTTCTGATCTCTGAATCATGCTGTTGCGTAGATTCAACCTATCTTAGGTAAACTTAGTGTTTAGTTTTGATAATGCAGCAAGTATGAACATAGGACACATTTCTAAGTGACTTTAGGAAATTTGAGTATGTATTTGTTAACACTAATATGTAGTAAAAAGATTATGCCTTCTAAAATTTGGGCAACAAATTGAAAAAGTGGTATTTCTGTTCTTTGAATAAAAAGTGAATGCATTTAATATATATATATATATAGAGAGAAAGAGAGACAGAGAGAGAACATGCAGGTAGGTAAAAGAAATTTATCAGAAGTAAAAAATAATCAATTCTATTTAAACTACCTGTTTCAGAATTATATTAGCTTCTTATTTAGAAATGTATTAAGTCAACTTATGTAGTATTCATTACATCAGAACTACCAACACCCTTGTTACCTAGTTTGAAAGAAACAAAATGGATCAGATGTCAGTTCTACCTTAAATAAAGTCATTTACTTCCATTTTAATAGTTGAAATATTAAGAAAAAATGGACCTGATGGCTATGTTATCCCATAAGCAGGAGATAAATGTGTTCCAAATGGCAGTGTAGTTCCAAGGAGACCTTCAGGTTTTTATTCCAAGGGTTGGCTCAATACTTCATTACACAGAAAGTGTGTTTGATCAGGCAAGACCTTCAAATCTGAACTCCTCTGTGGTCAAGGGAATGCTAATGACTATCTGACAGCTTGTCACAGACATTGGATTTTTTTCCCCCTATCATCCCCAGCCAGTTTTCCTTCTGTCTGGCAGCTAATGTGGTGCAGACTGCCAGCGGGCACCATACCCACTATCTTGGGAGAAGTCTGTTTCCAGCAAGCCTTCTTTTACTGTCATCTCTATATTGTATCTTTATTCCAGGTCATTCTAGAATTTATAGGCATGCTGGTATGATTTTAATTTTCATTTGTTTGTTATATTACTTTACGTGACTCCTTTTTCTACTTCATGAATCTATGTCTGATCTCTCCATAACATCAAAGTGCCTGGAAGGTGTGATTCTCTTTGACACAGAGAAGCTCACCAGAGGCCATACCTCTGGTTTAGTTTATGACCCTTTAGGGCATGGTTTCCTCTACAGACCAGCAAATGGCCAAATTATGGAGTGGAGAAGAGAAGGAAGAGAGTGGGAAGAAGTGAGACCTGAGACAAGTCACAATACCTGCCCCTAATGCAAAACCTTTGCCTCTCAGAAGTTATCATTTGCTAGACAGCCCCACACAGAGCTAGCCATCAACCAACATCAACCACTTGCATTTACCTGGAGTGAAATTACCTTGTATGCAAATAGTAATGATTCTTATAATGACATACAATGCCTAAACAGCATCATCATATGGTAATAGCAAATTAGAGGTGTGACAGGGAAGTGATTTAAAAATACCCCAACTCAGGGTGCACCCTCAAGCTTATCCAGTTGCTCCAAGGCATGAACAGGGGGGCTAGAGGCTTTCATTTCCACTGCACCCTCCTTGTGGTATCTAGGCCCAAGTCTCAGAGAGCTGGTTATCCTGTTTTTTAAAAAGGGCATTTGTCCACAAGAATAGTTCCAATAGAGCTGAGTGACATCTTAGGGCATCACCCCTATTGGGGCCTGCAGCTGTAGCATGGGAGGGAGGAGGGAGACTCTTGTCTCTCAGCACAGGCACCTGTGGTGGGCACCAGAGTGGTGAGTGAGCTGGGTGTCATCTATTGGTCCCTTGTGACAGCTGGCAGAGAAGTGTACACACAAGTAAACACTGAGAGGTATGCATACAAAAGGTGAGGGCTTGTAGCAAAACAAGGGCTAAACAGGAGGCATGGTTGAGCCAGGAATTCCATCAAACTAGAAAGCAGGGAAGGAAACCTCAGGCCTCAGTTCTTGGTTAAATCCTAAAAACAACTCATTGTGCTTCTGTTGCAGTCAATGCATAAGACTGAATGGGGCAGAAAGTGAGACCATGAGTAAGAATGAGAATAGTGTGGCTGAGACTGAGTGTACAGGGAGTCAAAAATGAGTGGCTTGTTACACCACTGGTTCCATGTTGGCAGAATATGTGGATGGGAAGCCAAGGACATGCAAACATGTAAAATGGTGATTACTTGTGTCAAGGGCACTGGAATGATCAGTGCTACCAGGATCCTGGCTTTTTACTCTTTGAAATGTTTCTCCCCCATCCCCACCCAACCCACAATATGAATTTCTTGACTTGTTCACTGCTGTCTCCCCGGCTCCAGGAACAGCCTGGCACATAGCAGGTGTGCAATAAATATTTGTTGAGTGCATGATTAATTAAACTGGCTGGTATTCTTTCTCAGTCTCATTAGTGGAGAGATGAGGAGCCAGCCAGTCTGCAAAACCTTTCTGGATTTAGAAGCAATGAGAAGCCATGCATTCCAGGAAAAGCAGAGAGTCACTCTTGTGTTTCTTCTGTTCTCTGTCCCCAACACTACTTTCTTCCCCCCTCACCTGCAAAGGATCTTTTCTGTCCATGTTGAGTCCCAACACCATCCCTCAACATGATTTCTCCCACCCCACTCAACACTGTTGTACCACATGATTGGGCATCACCCTGATCAGGAGCTTTTCTCAGCACCATTAAGTTTGCTGGTAACTGGAGGTGAGTCTTCCCATTACAGAAAAGCAGAGACATGGGCTAGAAGTAGATGAAGCCTTTCTGGAAGACACTTTATGTCTCCCTGAATTTCATCCATTATTAAACCATGAATCAGTCCTACAGATTTAATGTCTTGGCTTGCTGCACAACTATATTTAGCAACACTTCAGGATAGCACAGAGTGACTTCCTGCAGGAATACTCAGCTTTTTCCCTGGATAGATGTAGCCTTGACACATCATCTGGTGATGTAGGTTCTTAACTGTACTTGTACAGGTCTCCTTTATCCCCCCTTACTGGGGACCCTTAGCTGCTAGCTGCTAGCTATTTTCAACCTCTTTGAAAATAGGCAGTGATAAATAAGATAATTTGCTAAAGATAACTTTATCAAAAAGAAGTATTAGCAAATACGGAGAATCTCCAGTATATATTCCTTTGGCTTCCTGAGGTCCCTTAATCAATATGGAATTCTTTAAAAATATGGAGACATTTTGGTAACATCACAATCAGGATTCTATTAAGTCACTAAGATCCACCAGACTGTAAATTATTTTAGCTATTCCCCTCTCTCCAAGTCCCAGACCTCACCCAGAGCCTAACATGGTGACTAGTTCTGGTACTGGCCAGATTAATGAAAGCACTCATTAATCAATATGACAGGAAGAATTTGAATAATTCCTATTTCCCTCAGCCTAATAAGAAGGAGACAGCCCAAGGATACAGTGCATGTGTGACTTTGATAGAATTTGTGAATTCTCTCGAACATTTGGAAATCTGTGATTTTGTTTCCCAGACACAGAGTATATTAAGGTTTAGCATAGAATTTTTTGCATAGTTAGGTATTTCGGGCATTTTGTTTAGTAACCAATTTGATGTCATTTTTTCTGTGATTTCATTATAGTATCCATGAATCCTATTAATTAAAAAAATAATCTTTTAAAGCAAAGGAGGGGTGCCTGGGTGGCTCAGTCGGTTAAGCCTCTGACTTCGGTTCAGGTCATGATTTCATGGTTCGTGAGTTCAAGCCCTGCATCAGGCTCTGTGCTGACAGCTAAGAGCCTGGAGCCTCCTTCAGATTCTGTGTCTGCCTCTCTCTCTGCCGCTCCCCCTCTATCTTTCTCTCAAAAAAAAAAAAAATTAAAAAATATATGCATATTAAAAGAAAGCAAAGGAAATAAGTCACCCCTGTGGTGAGGCAGGATGGTGATACAAATGGAGGGGATGAGGGATTACAAGATATCACTAGATATGTTTTGATGTGCAGAAGGGCTCTCTCACATATAAGTATCCTCCACTGCTGTCACTTCAGTGTGGGCAGAAGATAGAGCAATACGCAGATGGAAAATTCAGAGTTGAATGTGCCAGAGGAAGAAAAGATACATTTGGATGTTGCTGTTTTCATTTTTCAGTGATGATCCTTTGGTGCTTTACATGGTCCCATCCCACTTTGGCAGGAGCTGTGGTTGAGGACTTGCCCTAATTACAAGATTCTGTGCTATTGAAGCTGTGTTTATGCCTTGAACAACTGCTCAGAATATCGCTGTAATTGCATGTCTGCCTTTCAGACTTCTTCAAAAATGGGAGCATGACTTATACATTTGGAAAAGGTTAAAATAAGTGCTGAGGTCTAAAGGAAAAAATAGAAAGGGCTAAAAACTTGCTAGTATTTCACTATAGTTCTGTTTTAAGGTTGTCTTTATTGCAGTAGCAATACTTTGAATTTATAAAATTCTGTAATGTTTTAACCCTTGTTGTGCATACTCTCATCCCTGGAAATATGACATGGGCTTGATGTTAATCTTTACAACAATTTGCAGTGAAGAAAATAGAAGTGACTTGTCTGGATCTCTGTCTTCTCTCTATGTCCCTGGTCACTCTCGGAACTTTTCTGTCACTGGGGTTCCATCGCCTCTTACATGTGGGTGGAAGATGGACAAATCATTTTCTGCAGCCTAGACATCTCTGTAGAGCTCTTGCCCCACACATCCTCCTGGCCATTGTCCACAGACATCCTCCAGGTACCTTAAAAAGAGTATTTGAAAACTGAACTCATCCTCTTAACTCTGATCTTGTCCTGCATTTCCATATGAATCGACAATTGCCTCAAAACAAAAAGTCTAATGAAACAATAGCTGAAACAAACATTATAACAAACATATGTTGGTTTGACTAAATATTTCCAGGACTATTCAAGACCATATCTCAGTACCACTATTTATCAGCAATAGCCCCACTATTTATTAAGTACCCATGAGCTATGTAGCCTTAACTTTTCCAAGCCTCAGTTTCCTTCCAATGTATAGTGGAGGACAACACTTTAAAGCAAAATTTTCAGCTGATGTTCTGAAACACTATGATATCCCAAATGTAGAAATAATAAAATGTAGGGATAAATAATTTTCCCTTTACTCTTCAAGGTTCTTGGCTGATACCTCCCAGTGATAAAAGACAGATTAACAGAAGGAAAAACACAATTTTAATTAAGTGCATAATTTTAATTAAAATGAATTTTCCAGTTAATTACATTAATTTTAAATAATTTAAATTTTAATTTAATTAATTAATTAATTAATTATGGAGCCCCACAAAAATATGAAACTCAAAAGGCTTTGAGGTTAGGAACAAGGTTGGTGTTCTGGCGCTTCAAAGCCAGGAAAAGCAATTCAAAGAAGGCAAGAAGAAATACAGATAAACAAATGTTGCCCTGCCATGTGGATAAGTCTCCCAGGTGAAACAAATGATCTCTGGCAATAGCCCTCTTCCTGTTATGGACACCCTTTCTAACATAAATTTCCCTTATAAGAAGGTAACTTCTGCTGCTAGAGTTTCTCCTGTGTCTGCAATTTCTCAAAATTATAAGGTCAAAATAATCCTTATGCCAAAAAGGCATCTTTTGGGGTAGCACCTTCTGCCTCCCTTCACAAATGCATTACAAGGATGCCAAGACATTGGCTGGAGCCCCTGGGCTGCTCACCTTTGGCTTTGGGCAGCCTTACCGTTCACCCTAGTGTATTGCAACAGTTACCATTTTGTATATGGGTCATGACCTGAGAAAGATCATATGTAAAAAGCCAACATAAGATCTGCAGTATAGGAGGCATTAAAATGCATGTTACTTACTATTTTATAAATGGGTGACTTTGTCTCAAAGGAAAATAATAATATCTCATATTTAGGAAGCATTTGCTATGCTTCAGGTACTTTATGTACCATGTGTTATCTCCTCTAAACTTCACAATGATTTTATGAACTAAATAGTATTATCCATAAAGAAGCAAAGCTCAGAGAAGTTTATTAACTTGCTTAATATCTTACAGTCAGTGAATGGTTAACCCAGGGGTTGTCATGTCAAAGTCCAATTTCTTAACATGGAGTAATTACCCTCTTACTGGGGGGGTGGGAGGGGGAACATTCTGCAAAGTCCAATACTACTGGTGAATGAGAAACTGGTCTTTATACATATCGGAAAGTCTAAAAAGTGTGACTCATGGTATGCCAGAGACCCACAGGGCTTTATTTCTATTGTCAAATAAATACAGTGCAAATACCAATCAGAAGTAACACTTTAGATACTAGTGGTAAATAGTCTTTGGTATGAGGTAATTTTTCATATTTGGGGGAGAAGAAAAGGTAAGTAACTTCAGCTCTGGGACCCCTATGAGGAAAGCAGGTTGGTGTTCTTATGAGAAATGAGCAGAGTGGGGGAAGACGGAAAGAGGAAATGTAGTACTCTAGTGCTGTTTCACTATTTTTCCAAGCACAGAGAGAATTCTCATTTTAGATGGAATGGGACCAGGGAGATGTGAACACTTTATAAATGTGTAGTCAGAGTAGTTACCATTTCATTCCATCCCTTTCAGCATCCTCACTGCCTGATACAGACTAACTGGCAGTTTTCTAAGAAACGACAGAGAACATTCTAGCTAAAAGACAATATACTAAAAAAGGATGGGGAGCCCTGCACAGCCTCAAAGTGATAAGAGCAAAATAAAATATAATCATCAACTTAATGATGAGGACTTTCCTTGAATTACCACACAGTGTGAGCAATTCCATACAATTAACAGTTGCTTTGGATATAGAGTGACTAAGTCAGCCAGCTTCTGGTTTTCCAGTAGGTAGAAAACATATTACCACGGCAGATGTTTCACAAGCTATCAGTGGCTTGATTTTCAATAGACAGATTCCTTTCCTTTGCAGTTAATTCAGTGTAATCCGCTCTAGTGCAACAAATACTTAGTGAATACCTACCATGTATAAGGCAATTGATAAGTCTAAGAAGAAGAACAATATGTGTGCATATATTATAATAATCTATGGTAGAATAAGTGAGTGAAGACATCTGGTCCAGGTAGAAAAGCTTTGTTTTGCCTTTGAGGTGACACTGGAAGATAAGCATGATTCCAAAGACTGAGACAGGGAAAGGGATTTCTAAGAATAGGAAATACTGCCTATTAAAATACAAGGCATTGGAAAAAACAAACAAACACAGAAACAAAACACAACAAAATACAGGGCATTGGATTATAATGGAGAAAAACATTTTTCTTTTTCCTCTACCCACCTCAGGTTCATTACCTGGGGCTCTACAAAGTGAACTGATAAAAGACAGATTAACAAGACAAAGGCAAACAATTTTATTAATTTGTGCATCACACATACACACAGCAGTACTCAGTGATGAATAACTCAAAGGGGTGGTTAGAACTTAAGCTTATAGGAGGAGGATGATGGCGGCTTAGGAGGACGCGGGGCTCACAGCGCGTCCTGCCGATCACTTAGATTCCACCTACACCTGCCTAAAGAACCCAGAAAACCGCCAGAGGATTAGCAGAAGGGAGTCTCCGGAGTCAAGCGCAGACTAGAGGCCCACGGAAGAGGGTAGGAAGGGCGGCGAGGCGGTGCGCGCTCCACGGACTGGCGGGAGGGAGCCAGGGCGGAGGGGCGGCTCGTCAGCCAAGCAGAGCCCCCGAGTCTGGCTGGCAAAAGTGGAGGGGCCGGACGGACTGTGTTCCGACAGCAAGCGCGACTTAGCGTCTGGGAGGTCATAAGTTAACAGCTCTGCTCGGAAAGCGGGAAGGCTGGAGGACAAAGGGAGGGAGAGCTGCTGAGCCCCCGGACGGCAGAGCTCAGCTTGGCGGGGAACAAAGGCGCCAGCGCCATCTCCCCCGCCCATCCCCCAGCCAAAATCCCAAAGGGAACCAGTTCCTGCCAGGGAACTTGCTCGCTCCGCGCAAACACCCAACTCTGTGCTTCTGCGGAGCCAAACCTCCGGCAGCGGATCTGACTCCCTCCCGCTGCCACAGGGCTCCTCCTGAAGTGGATCACCTAAGGAGAAGCGAGCTAAGCCTGCCCCTCCACCCCCCGTGCACCTTGCCTACCCACCCCAGCTAATACGCCAGATCCCCAGCAACACAAGCCTGGCAGTGTGCAAGTAGCCCAGACGGGACACGCCACCCCACAGTGAATCCCGCCCCTAGGAGAGGGGAAGAGAAGGCACACACCAGTCTGACTGTGGCCCCAGCAGTGGGCTGGGGGCAGACATCGGGTCGGACTGCGGCCCCGCCCACTAACTCCAGTTATACACCACAGCACAGGGGAAGTGCCCTGCAGGTCCTCACCACGCCAGGGACTCTCCAAAATGACCAAACGGAAGAATTCCCCTCAGAAGAATCTCCAGGAAATAACAACAGCTAATGAACTGATCAAAAAGGATTTAAATAATATAACAGAAAGTGAATTTAGAATAATAGTCATAAAATTAATCGCTGGGCTTGAAAACAGTATACAGGACAGCAGAGAATCTCTTGCCACAAAGATCGAGGGACTAAGGAACAGTCACGAGGAGTTGAAAAACGCTTTAAACGAAATGCAAAACAAAATGGAAACCACGATGGCTCGGCTTGAAGAGGCAGAGGAGAGAATAGGTGAACTAGAAGATAAAGTTATGGAGAAAGAGGAAGCTGAAAGAAAGAGAGATAAAAAAATCCAGGAGTATGAGGGGAAAATTAGAGAACTAAGTGATACACTAAAAAAAAATAATATACGCATAATTGGTATCCCAGAGGAGGAAGAGAGAGGGAAAGGTGCTGAAGGGGTACTTGAACAAATTATAGCTGAGAACTTCCCTGAACTGGGGAAGGAAAAAGGCATTGAAATCCAAGAGGCACAGAGAACTCCCTTCAGACGTCACTTGAATCGATCTTCTGCACGACATATCATAGTGAAACTGGCAAAATACAAGGATAAAGAGAAAATTCTGAAAGCAGCAAGGGATAAACGTGCCCTCACATATAAAGGGAGACCTATAAGACTCGTGACTGATCTCTCCTTTGAAACTTGGCAGGCCAGAAAGGCTTGGCACGATATCTACAGTGTGCTAAACAGAAAAAATATGCAGCCGAGAATCCTTTATCCAGCAAGTCTGTCATTTAGAATAGAAGGAGAGATAAAGGTCTTCCCAAACAAACAAAAACTGAAGGAATTTGTCACCACGAAACCAGCCCTACAAGAGATCCTAAGGGGGATCCTGTGAGACAAAGTACCAGAGACATCACTACAAGCATAAAACATACAGACATCACAATGACTCTAAACCCATATCTTTCTATAATAACACTGAATGTAAATGGATTAAATGCGCCAACTAAAAGACATAGGGTATCAGAATGGATAAAAAAACAAGACCCATCTATTTGCTGTCTACAAGAGACTCATTTTAGATCTGAGGACACCTTTAGATTGAGAGTGAGGGGATGGAGAACTATTTATCATGCTCCTGGAAGCCAAAAGAAAGCTGGAGTAGCCATACTTATATCAGACAAACTAGACTTTAACTTAAAGGCTGTAACAAGAGATAAAGAAGGGCATTATATAATAATCACAGGGTCTATCCACCAGGAAGAGCTAACTATTATAAATGTCTATGCGCCAAATACCCGAGCCCCCAGATATATAAAACAATTACTCATAAACATAAGCAACCTTATTGATAAGAATGTGGTCATTGCAGGGGACTTTAACACCCCACTTACAGAAATGGATAGATCATCTAGACACACAGTCAATAAAGAAACAAGGGCCCTGAATGATACATTGGATCAGATGGACTTGACAGATCTATTTAGAACTCTGCATCCCAAAGCCACAGAATATACTTTCTTCTCGAGTGCACATGGAACATTCTCCAAGATAGATCATATACTGGGTCACAAAACAGCCCTTCATAAGTTTACAAGAATTGAAATTATACCATGCATACTTTCAGACCACAATGCTATGAAGCTTGAAATCAACCACAGGAAAAAGTCTGGAAAACCTCCAAAAGCATGAAGGTTAAAGAACACCCTACTAACGAATGAGTGGGTCAACCAGGCAATTAGAGAAGAAATTAAAATATACATGGAAACAAACGAAAATGAAAATACAACAATCCAAACGCTTTGGGATGCAGCGAAGGCAGTCCTGAGAGGAAAATACATTGCAATCCAGGCCTATCTCAAGAAACAAGAAAAATCCCAAATACAAAATCTAACAGCACACCTAAAGGAAATAGAAGCAGAACAGCAAAGGCAGCCTAAACCCAGCAGAAGAAGAGAAATAATAAAGATCAGAGCAGAAATAAACAATATCGAATCTAAAAAAACTGTAGAGCAGATCAACGAAACCAAGAGTTGGTTTTTTGAAAAAATAAACAAAATTGACAAACCTCTAGCCAGGCTTCTCAAAAAGAAAAGGGAGATGACCCAAATAGATAAAATCATGAATGAAAATGGAATGATTACAACCAATCCCTCAGAGATACAAACAATTATCAGGGAATACTATGAAAAATTATATGCCAGCAAATTGGACAACCTGGAAGAAATGGACAAATTTCTAAACACCCACACTCTTCCAAAACTCAATCAGGAGGAAATAGAAAGCTTGAACAGACCCATAACCAGCGAAGAAATTGAATCAGTTATCAAAAATCTCCCAACAAATAAGAGTCCAGGACCAGATGGCTTCCCAGGGGAGTTCTACCAGACATTTAAAGCAGAGATAATACCTATCCTTCTCAAGCTATTCCAAGAAATAGAAAGGGAAGGAAAACTTCCAGACTCATTCTATGAAGCCAGTATTACTTTGATTCCTAAACCAGACAGAGACCCAGTAAAAAAAGAGAACTACAGGCCAATATCCCTGATGAATATGGATGCAAAAATTCTTAATAAGATACTAGCAAATCGAATTCAACAGCATATAAAAAGAATTATTCACCATGATCAAGTGGGATTCATTCCTGGGATGCAGGGCTGGTTCAACATTCGCAAATCGATCAACGTGATACATCACATTAACAAAAAAAAAGAGAAGAACCATATGATCCTGTCAATCGATGCAGAAAAGGCCTTTGACAAAATCCAGCACCCTTTCTTAATAAAAACCCTTGAGAAAGTCGGGATAGAAGGAACATACTTAAAGATCATAAAAGCCATTTATGAAAAGCCCACAGCTAACATCATCCTCAACGGGGAAAAACTGAGAGCTTTTTCCCTGAGATCAGGAACACGACAGGGATGCCCACTGTCACCGCTGTTGTTTAACATAGTGCTGGAAGTTCTAGCATCAGCAATCAGACAACAAAAGGAAATCAAAGGCATCAAAATTGGCAAAGATGAAGTCAAGCTTTCGCTTTTTGCAGATGACATGATATTATACATGGAAAATCCGATAGACTCCACCAAAAGTCTGCTAGAACTGATACATGAATTCAGCAAAGTTGCAGGATACAAAATCAATGTGCAGAAATCAGTTGCATTCTTATACACTAACAATGAAGCAACAGAAAGACAAATGAAGAAACTGATCCCATTCACAATTGCACCAAGAAGCATAAAATACCTAGGAATAAATCTAACCAAAGATGTAAAAGATCTGTAGGCTGAAAACTATAGAAAGCTTATGCAGGTAATTGAAGAAGATATAAAGAAATGGAAAGACATTCCCTGCTCATGGATTGGAAGAATAAATATTGTCAAAATGTCAATACTACCCAAAGCTATCTACACATTCAATGCAATCCCAATCAAAATTGCACCAGCATTCTTCTCGAAACTAGAACAAGCAATCCTAAAATTCATATGGAACCACAAAAGGCCCCGAATAGCCAAAGTAACTTTGAAGAAGAAGACCAAAGCAGGAGGCATCACAATCCCAGACTTTAGCCTCTACTACAAAGCTGTCATCATCAAGACAGCATGGTATTGGCATAAAAACAGACACATAGACCAATGGAATAGAATAGAAACCCCAGAACTAGACCCACAAAAGTATGGCCAACTCATCTTTGACAAAGCAGGAAAGAACATCCAATGGAAAAAAGACAGTCTCTTTAACAAATGGTGCTGGGAGAACTGGACAGCAACATGCAGAAGGTTGAAACTAGACCACTTTCTCACACCATTCACAAAAATAAACTCCAAATGGATAAAGGACCTGAATGTGAGACAGGAAACCATCAAAACCTTAGAGGAGAAAGCAGGAAAAGACCTCTCTGACCTCAGCCGTAGCAATCTCTTACTCGGCACATCCCCAAAGGCAAGGGAATTAAAAGCAAAAGTGAATTACTGGGACCTTATGAAGATAAAAAGCTTCTGCACAGCAAAGGAAACAACCAACAAAACTAAAAGGCAACCAACGGAATGGGAAAAGATATTTGCAAATGACACATCGGACAAAGGGCTAGTATCCAAAATCTATAAAGAGCTCATCAAACTCCACACCCGCAAAACAAATAACCCAGTGAAGAAATGGGCAGAAAACATGAATAGACACTTCTCTAAAGAAGACATCCGGATGGCCAACAGGCACATGAAAAGATGTTCAACGTCGCTCCTTATCAGGGAAATACAAATCAAAACCACACTCAGATACCACCTCACGCCAGTCAGAGTGGCCAAAATGAAGAAATCAGGAGACTATAGATGCTGGAGAGGATGTGGAGAAACAGGAACCCTCTTGCACTGTTGGTGGGAATGCAAATTGGTGCAGCCGCTCTGGAAAGCAGTGTGGAGGTTCCTCAGAAAATTAAAAATAGACCTACCCTATGACCCAGCAATAGCACTGCTAGGAATTTATCCAAGGGATACAGGAGTACTGATGCATAGGGGCACCTGTACCCCAATGTTTATAGCGGCACTCTCAACAATAGCCAAATTATGGAAAGAGCCTAAATGTCCATCAACTGATGAATGGATAAAGAAATTGTGGTTTATATACACAATGGAATACTACGTGGCAATGAGAAAAAATGAAATATGGCCTTTTGTAGCAACATGGATGGAACTGGAGAGTGTGATGCTAAGTGAAATAAGCCATACAGAGAAAGACAGATACCATATGGTTTCACTCTTATGTGGATCCTGAGAAACATAACAGAAACCCATGGGGGAGGGGAAGGAAAAAAAAAAAAAAAAAAAAAAAAGAGGTTAGAGTGGGAGAGAGCCAAAGCATAAGAGACTGTTAAAAACTGAGAACAAACTGAGGGTTGATGGGGGGTGGGAGGGAGGGCAGGGTGGGTGATGGGTATTGAGGAGGGCACCTTTTGGGATGAGCACTGGGTGTTGTATGGAAACCAATTTGACAGTAAATTTCATATATTAAAAAAAAAAAAATAATATATAATGAGGAAAGAACAGTCTTTTCTATAAATACTATTGGAAAAACTGAACGGTTACATGCAAAAGAATGAAACTAGATCACTATCTTAAACCACATGCAAAAATTAACTTAAAATGGATTAAAGATTTGAGCGTAAGACCTGAAACCATAAAACTCATAGAAGAAAACATAGGCAGTAAGCTCCCTACATTAGTCTTGGTGGTGATTTTTTGGATTTGGCATCAAAAGCAAAGGCAATAAAAGCAGAAAGGAATAAATGGAGCTACATCAACTAAAAGGCTCTACAGAGCAAAGGAAATCATCAACAAAATGAAAAGGCAACCTATCGAATGAAAGAAAATATTTGTGAATCATGTATCTGATAAGGGGTTAGTATCCAAAATATATAAATAACTCATATCACTCAATAGCAAAGAAAAAATAAAAATGTTTAAAAGTGAAAAAAAAAAAAAAAAAAAAGAACTTAAGCTTATATAGCATCTTAACAAAGAACAACTAGTTTGGGGAGAAGTAACAAGACGAAGGAAAGGAACTTTGAGCTTCTAGAGATGGCAAATTATGGGAAGGCAAATATATGAAGAAACTAATGGAATTTAAGAATTGTTTTACAAAGTTTGTTTGTATTGTATTGATTGATTCCTCTGGTGCCATTTCTAGGCTATTAAGAGTCTAGTCTTGTCTCCAATGATTAAGAATCATCCTTCCTTTTCTAAGAGAAAGGGGAAGGGCAAAGAGTTAGTTCTTATGTTTGCTTTTTTCCAGCTGCCTTCAGCAAAAATAATCTTATGTCAGAATGGCATGTTTTGGGGTGACACACTCTGAATCCCATCAGGGAAGATAGAACTAATTAAAATATGATATCAAAACTGACTCCATATATTTTTTTTACAAGTGACCACTAGAAAATTTCAACTTACACATGTGGCTAATATTATTTTTCTATAAGATAGTGCAGAACCAAATTCTGGCACACTTGAACATCAGAAAAAGTGTTTGAAAGGTGTTTCTCCCTCAGTACCAGGTTTCAACAATGTGGGGTGACTATGACATCATTGACAAGGTAGGGCAAATGCTGCTATCATGATGATATCATGCAGAAAATAAGAGTTGGAGGAGGGCTGGAAAACAGTGGTTTGAAGTTTTATTCATAATAGAAAATGACAAAGGTGCTAATATTGCTGCTGTAGTAGTAAAAGTAGAGGCAGTAATTCTCAAGAGAAACCGGAGGTAATTCAGTACTGGATGTACTCTGTTTCTATTATATAGAAAATACTTTATCAGGTAAATTTCTGTAGGAAAAACATCTGTTACTACTAGTCTAAATCTCTCTAGACTGTAACTTCCATTTCCCCCTTGAAACGATAGTTTTTAATGGAATTGTTAAAAACTGAAGATTGCTTAGGAACCCAGTTACTGAGTTTTTACACCGTGTGAAATTTACCCTAAGTCCTTCAGCATAGGTAGTGTGATGTGTAGGTGTCTGTTTAAATTAGTTTTAATCTATACACAAGGAGATGTTTGTTAACACCTGAACTATTCTAATCACAAATCCATACTTGAAAAGTGGATAGCACTTGAAAGATGCTGTACTCTGGATGACATTTCTGCAAGACCTTCAAAAACTGCTGTCTGAATCTGCACATAAGAGGATTTAAAGGCTAGCATAATAGTGAAATGAAAGATGTGGCACCTGAGGAACCTGGCCGCCTAGCACCTTGGGGGAAAACTTCTAGATTTAGGATTCTGTCATGCATTCATTCTCTTAACAGAAGATTCTCTTATCTGACCTAATCAGAAAGTTAGCTGATCGCAGTCAGAATGTGTTCTCATTTTTCCTAGGAATCAGCCTTTCAGGCAAAACGTTCGCTGGAGTTCTTAAATGATCAGGGAGCTAGAATTTCACCAAGCTTCCAGAGCAAGAAGTATGAGTGTTTGTGAGTCAATTTGTAATACATATTTGCACATGTGTCTCGGTCTGAGATTTATCTTCACGAGAGGTTATGGGAAGACCAGTAGCTAAGTGACCATACATCCTGGTTTGCCCAGGAGAGTCCCAGTTTATACTTTCTATCCAGCCTTGATTATTAATAACACCATCTTTCACTCTTAAAAATGCCTGAGTTTGAATGATAAATTATATAGTTACTCTTCTGTGGTGGCTTAAAAATATGTCCACAGATTCTTTGCTATTTCCCTCCAAGATGTGGAACCTAATTTCCCACCTTTTGACTATGGGCTAGATTGGTGACTGGCTTCTAAGAAATGACAAAAGGCAGAAGCCATGGTGTGTTGACTGCAGTGTAGATCATAAAGGCACTTAACTCCTTGCTCTCTTTTGGATCACTCACTCTGGGGAAAGCTAGCTTCCATGTTGTGAGCATTTTGTAAACAATGAACCTGAGATTCTGGTAAAGCAGGTGGCCTAAATTCCCACAGCTACATAGGTGGTGGTGGAGCCAACTTTCAAACTGTGTTTGTCTGACTCCAAACCCACACTCTTGGAAAAAACAGAAGTATACTCTACTGCTTTGCAAAAAAAGAATCCAGAAAAATGATATAACAGAAATTTTGGTAAAAGGCAATGAGCAAATGCAGAAAGAGTGTCTGAAAGAGATAGTAAACCCAAGGTTTTACATGCTGCTGTTGCCACATTTTTATTTTTCAGAACACATAATACATTCACATGGTTCAAAAGACATGAATTGTATTTCAGTGAAATACCTCTCTCACCTCTGTTCCCAGCCACCTAGTGCCTCTTCCTAAAGACAACCAACATAACTAGTTTCCTGCATATCTTTCCAGAAATACTATATGCTTGTACAAGGCCATATATACATATACATTTACCACCACCATTCTTTTACACAAATGATAGCATAGTAGAGATACTATTTGGCATTTTATTTTATTTTATTTTATTTTATTTTATTTATTTTATTTTTTCTTTTTTACCTAACAATGAATTGGGGATGTCATTAAGTATTGGCACATTGAAAAATACTGTCTCTATACCTGCATTATATTCTAGTGAATTGTGTAACAGGATTTATTGTAATGAATACTCTTTTGATAATCATTTTTGTTATTTTCAATCCTTTCATATATATATATATATATATATATATATATATATATATATATATATAAAATGCCTCAATTAATACCTGTGTCCTCCGGTCATTTCTAGATGGAGGTTCCTAGCACCATAACCCACCTCATTGTCCTGACTTGCAGAAGGGTCAGATGCTCTAACTTACTCACCATTTCAAAGTTAAAACTGTGATGGGTACTGGGGTGCCTGGTGGCTCACCTGGTTGAGCATCTGACTCTTGATTTTGGCTCAGGTCATGACCTCCCAGTTGTGGGATTGAGCCCCTCATTGGCGCTGAGCATGGAGCCTGTTTAAGATTCTCTCCCTCTCCCTCCCTCTCTCTCTCTCTCTCAAATAAAATAAATAAAAATGTGATGGGTAGTGAAAATTTTGTTTCCTTTTCTATTACTCTGGGTGTGAGATGGGAGTAAAAGACCAGAATTTGTTTTTATTCTCTTAAATAAATATCTGTGGAGATATTTGTCCTCTAACCCACCATAGCAGAAAAAAGCTAAGGAAAGGATTTAAACTTGGTAGGCTTACTAGTTTGGGTATTCAACATATATTCTTTTGTCCGTGCACCAAGGATATAGTGGATGCTTTTTTATATAAATACCTTTAAGTCTTTTCCTCAAACGTCCCTCTTCCTCCCTGTCTTCTTTCTGCCCACCCGCTTCCTCCTCCTCCTTTAGATGTCCAATTGTCCAGGCCAGAAAGCCAGGATTCACCCCTGCTTCTGCCTTCTTTCTCACCCCTGCACTGTGGTGCAATGGTCAGAAGAGCCGGAAATGATCACATGCTCATTCTTGGTTGCCAAGACAGTGTGCCAGCCGGGCCATCTCCTTCTCAGTAGAAGAGGCTGCCCTCACACCACCTGCTCAAGGGGGCAGGCCCCTTCTCCTATCTCCTGACCACTTCCTGCAGCTTCCCATGGGCCCAAGGTTTCCCATGAGGGACAGCTGACATTCCCAGACAAGTTCTGCAAACAATAGCCTCCAGCAATGTATTTCCCCATCACCCTGTAGCAGGCTGTTTCCTCACATCAGCCCAATACAAAGGATAGGCATTGATGGGGTTCAGGACTCACTACCCCAAAATATGACACCTTGACATATTGTGTATTTTAAACCAAAGGAGTTTGAGAAAATGGCAGAAGCAGGAAGGTCATTCTGACCTCCCCTATCCTCCCTTTACCCCAGAAGCAGCATCAAACCCTCTTGTGGGAGGTGCCCACCCAATACCTGGAGGAAAGGAACATCCTTATCTCTGAAGAACAAGGGACTTTGAGAAGTATCCTAACAAACAGGCCATGCTAAGTTTCTCCATGTTAACTACACTTACCTCACTCATCCATCTACCATATTTCTTCACGACTGCCTACTCTTCATCAAACCTAGAATAAAAATCCTCAGGTCTAGTTGTTTCTTTGGGTCTTCAGTTTCTTTTTTTTTTTTTTTTTAATGTTTATTTATTTTTGAGAGAGAGAGAGAGGCAGAGCATGAGTGGGGGAGGGGCAGAGAGAGAGGGAGACACAGAATGTGAAGCAGGCTTCAGGCTCTGAGCTGTCAGCACAGAGCCTGACACAGGGCTTGAACTCATGAACCATGAGATCATGACCTGAGACAAGTCAGATACTTAACCGACTGAGCCACCCAAGCACCCCAGGTCTTCAGTTTCTTATGAAGGCTCCTGTGTTAATAAAACTTAGATAAATTTGTGTGCTTTTTTCCCATTAATCTGTCTTTGTCAGTTTAACTATGAGATCCAACCAGAGACCCAGCATCATTGAGGAAAACATCTCCACCCCCTGCTGCAACGAGGGGCAATTCTCTCCATTACATGCGGAATAGAGCACTCTGCCTACAACTTCTCCCTGTGGGGTGATAACACAATGGAAGCTTCCTCCCCTTCCCTTGATGATGCACAATAGTAATTCTCCCCCCACCTCCCAGTAACACCTCTCCCTAACCCATGCCATGTGGCATTGTGGAATTTATCCTGAGCCCTGACATGAGATAAGAGGTAACCACAGAGAGACCCATCTTGTATGATAGGTGACCAATCAGTCCCCGGATCCTCTTAATCCCATAGTAGCTGGTTTATTGAATGAGCTGGACTTGGTAGGTATAAGCAGAGTGCAACATTTTTCCTTCTCACCTGTCCCCCCCAACCTACCCTGTGAATCCATTCTAGGCCAGCTCTGGATGAAATCTCAGGCAAGTTCTGTCATCTTTCTGGTGACTATCACATAATAAACGTCCAGCCTGACTGACCCAGCTGCAGGGCTAGGGAGACACAATGGAAGTTGCTGTCTCCACTCACCCTCCCACCCCTCCCCCCAACCCACAGTGGGAAAAGACTTTCAAGCAACCCCATACCTTCCAACAGAGAGTAGAAGGTGATGGACTGATCCAAGAGCAGCATCCTACCAAAGTCCCAGGGGTACTAAGAATAATACAAGGATGAGAAGCAGCTTCCTAGACTGGATAAAACCAGGCACCACAGACTAGATCATGTCAACATGAGTGATAAATCAGAATAAGTCAAAGGGCATACAGCTGAATGTTAATCAAACCACTTCCTTCTGGTAATAGATATTAAGTGGGAAGAATTTCCACTTGGGTTCTGAAGCATACCAAAGTGAGAAGGATAAAGAAGCCTTCCTATATGTAGTATACGCCTCTCAGGAAACATTCAGAATGAAAAGGCTCATGTAAGACTAGCAAAATGCATCTATTCTAGAATGTTTTAAGCCCTTGCCAAGGATAACAGAGAGGCTACCAACTGTGACTGATCAATTCACCTAATCACAGGTTATCAAAGTGTGGTGTTCCTACCTAAGAGTTTTAGGAAGTTGCTTTGGTATTTCAAGCCAAAAAATTGAGTTCCAAATAGCCACATTCAGCTTTGGATAAACTACATTAGTTAGCCTAGGCTCTCTTGTTTTTAAGTTTTAAAAGTTTAGGGGAACCTGGGTGGCTCAGTCTGTTAAGTGGCTGGCTCTTGATATCGGCTCAGGTCATAATCTCACAGTTTGTGGGATCGAGCCCTGCATCAGGCTCTGCACTGTTAGTGCAGATTTGGGATTCTCTCTTTCACTCTCTGTACCCTTCCCCCACTTGTGAGCACTCTCTCTCTCAAAATAGATATTTAAAAAATATTTTTTAAGTTTAAAAATAAAATACTTCGCATATTAAGTGGCCAATAAAATTGAAGTTGGAGTTACTTTAATGCTCTTTTTTCCCCAATAGGAATATGCACTGCAAGCAGTAGCTTAAAGGCATTCACAGGGACATTGTCTTTAGGCTCACAGAACATGCTGACTTCGTAGAAGGGCTTCTATTCAACCAGAGAAATCTCCACAAGAGGATTTTTTAAAATTTAACTAGTCAAGCATAACCCCCCAAACTTCTTTGCCATGGTAGTTGGCACAAAGAAAGATACGTAGAGATGTATAATAATAATAAAAAAATCCTGACTTTGAATGGCCATACAAGGTTCCTGATTCCTTATAGGTAGTTAACCAAAAGTTAACTTTCTTGCAGTGTTAGCAAGTTCTTATCTTGTTTGTTCTCTGAATGATTACACACAGAAAACAAGCAACAACAACAATAACACTGCTTGTTAGAAATCTTGAAAAATTTGTAATTTTGGTCTAGCTTCTAAAAAGTCCCAGAGGAAAAGGGAGTAGCAGTTCTTCTGCTTTTGGATTTTTCTAGAAACTCAGACTAGTGCCTAATTTGGTAAGTAAACAAGCAGTTTGGTCAGTTTTGTTAGTGGTAGAAACTACAGATTACCAAAACCAAAAAAAGTATTACAGTTCAGATGCACTCCTATCTACTTTTTGGGTTAAAGCTCTACACGATTCATGTTATATGTTAAGCGACTGAGTAAAATATGTTATTAAAATTGTCACATTTTTCAGAGCACTTCAGTTATCACCATTAGATGAAATGACCACCAGAATCCCCCATTCTAACTGCATGTCAACTGCGAAGTAAACATTGCAAAAAGAGACATATGCTCTTTAGGTTAACGTCAAGAGCCAAACAACCTTTAGGTTCAATGTAAATAAACAACTTGATGCTTCCTGCTCTTTGCTTGGGATTCACTGGACTCTTCATGGGAGTCTCACAGAAAATTCACAATATTGTCCCATTAGACTGTATCCGTAGCAGGTCAAAACTCATGCTTGTGTGTTTAGGGGTGTGTAGAGTACTCGCATCTCTTAGTGACAGTTATTTACTGTAATGGAGGGAAAGGGCAATATCGCTGTGTATGAGCCCTTGACAGATCCTATAGGGACCCCCCCAACCTCCTGTCACATATTCTTCCTACCCCATGTATCTGTCCACATGGCTAACATTTAGTATGTGTATTTTTTACTTTAGGTACATTCTTAATCAGCTTGTCTTATTTAGATTGTATACATCCTTATATCTGGCCTTCTTATAACTGCTGTATGAGCAATAAGAATCCAGTAAGAAATATTGCCTTAAGAAAAATACCATGCTGAGAAGGGTGACCTACATCCTGCATTAGTGGATAGTTACTCTATTTATAGGATCTTTAAAACAACTACATTTTTAATGAACTCAGGTGAATAAAGACACAACTAAAAACTGTCTAAGAAGAAAGAAAAAGAAAGTCCAATCCAGGGTAATAGTGAAACTCAAAGTCCCTACCAGTCCCTTTCCCCTTGCCTGCATCGGGTCTCAGGTCTCTACTCAATGCTGTGAAATGTGCTGGAGAGGTTAATTTCACTTTAAGATTCTTCTTGAGTGTTTGTTCTACCTCCTTCCCACCACTGGCACCGTTTTGGGTACCTCTGGGGATAAAGCACCCGAAGATTGGCATTGGAGGAAATAGGCACAAAACGTTTAACTTGAGAGGTGCAGCTGCAATCTCTGGAGGTGTCCCCGGGGCATGATAAAAAACTGGAGCCAACCCTATCTCACTGGCACTCCCTCAGGGTTTCCAAGATCCCCTATCGCAGGTAATACCTTTTCCGGGTGTCTGTTTGGGTGAGTCCCCACTCAGCTCCAGGTTCCCAGAGAGAGGTTCATTCAGTTATTGGAATCACTCCTCAGGCCTCAGTCTCCCACCAGGTGGCCTCTTTGGACAGGGGTTCTTCTCAAAGTGACTCCATCCGGCTGCCTCCCCGTGTGCCTGGCCACTGGACACCCTGAGTCATTCTCACCCTGCCACACTGAGAGTGCTGGCGGTTCACAGGCAACTTCCCCTTTTCCTGTGCTGCTGCCAGGCAAGGCAGAGTTGGGACAGTCAGGCAACAAAGTTCAAGCTCTCCAAATGTGGTTTTCTCTAAGCTCTTCTCATTAGCTTTGAGTTGGAAATACCCTCTCCACCCACCACCACACCCTGTTGTAAGGAACACGATACTTTTCAGCAAGAAAATCCTCCCAGGAGGCTCTCCAACCTCCCAGTGACCCTTACCTTCTCTTTTATAGTCTGGAGGTGGCAATGCTGGTTAAACCATTTCACAATGTCTTCACCAGCTGTGTGTGGGCAATCCATTACCTTTCTTTGGAATGAGGAGGTACTTGGCACTTCCTGTTTTGTCCTCCACAATCAGAGCCTCTGCCAGGTTTCAAGGTGAAAAGAAGAGTCCATTTTAACACACTGTTGCAGTTTACATTCTCCATTTTCAGATGCCATTGTTAGTAATTCCGTCTATGTAGTGAGCATTTTAAGTGGCTGGGGAGAGAAAAGCAGCACTGTGCTCTGAGTGTGACTGACAAGGAGCTGTATCTCAGAGTCTAAGTGGGAAGAGTCTGTCTTTAAATACAGAAAATGCATATTTCTTACATCTCTCTACTTTGCCTCCATTCTCACTGCCTTCCTTAGCTTTAGACCCCCTTGTCTCTTGCCTGTGTGGGGGCTGATCTCTCTAAGCAGTAATCTGAGCGACAATGTGTATGCCTTCCTCTGCTCTCACCAAACTGTTTCTCACATGTCACTATATTTGTGTCCTAGGTCTACAGAAACAAATGACCACAGAGTTGGTGGCCGTAAACAACAGAACTTCATTGTCTCACAGTCTTAGAGGCCAGAGGCCACAATCAAGATGTCCTCAGGTTTGGCTCCTTCTCGAGGCTCTGAGGAGAGCACCCCATGCCTCTCCCCTAGCTGCTATTGGCTCTGACAATTTTTGGCCTTCCGTGGCTGGTAGATGCATCATTCCAACCTCTGTTTCCATCTTCCCATGGCCTTCTCTGTGTGTCTCTGTCTCAAATCTCCTTCTTCTTGCTCTTATAAAGGCACCAGTCGTTGGATTTGGACCCACTATCGAAATCCAAAACTATCTCATTCTGAGATCCTTCCCTTAATTATGTCTGCAAAGGCCCTATTTCCAAATCAGATCACATTCACAGGTACTAGGGTTGGGACTTCGATGTGTCTTTTGGGCGGGGCCCCACTCAGCGGCCACCATCACAAAGGGCTTCCCCCACACGGCTTCCTCCTCTTTACTCAGCATTCACCGTCTGACCTCCAATGCTTCTGAAAGACTGAGGCACACACTGACCGACTGTTTTTCTTACACAGACTAGATGAATGAGAATGGGGACTGGAGAACGCGGAGTAGAGAAACCTCAACGCTGGAAGGTGGAGCCCGAGACAGGGTGCAGAGGCAGACTCAGCACGAGCCAACGGCCACTGCAGGGTAAGCGGCCTCTATAGGCTGAGCCTCATCCGTGCCGGAAACCCTGCCTGGTACACACACAGACACGCACACCACATGTAACACACACACCTCCCACGCTAATCCCTGCCGCCCCCCAACACACACCACACACACACATGATGGAGTATGGGGCAAGCTGAGGGCAAAGGGCAGGCTAATAGCAGCCCCTCACCAGGTGGGACATATATGATATTCCTTGGACACTCCCAGCTACCCAAAAACAAGAAAGGACAAAAAAAAAAAAAAAAGTGCTTAAACTGGTAAGAGTCTCCATCAGTTTACCAGAAAAAGTCAAATCAATGGCCCGTAACTCCCTACAGTCTTAATGTTAATGCTTTTGCTTTTGCTACAGGGAAAAACAACCTTAGCTTGACAATAGCTAGGCCTCCAGTTAAGTCTTTAGCATGTGAAAGTCTCTTTGGAAACTCCCTCTTGATTTTATCTCCGCCCCCCCCCCCCCCCCCCCCCCCCCGCCATAAAATTGTCACCCCCCTCACAACCCCAGTGCAGCTCTTTCTGCCCACGGGTCCTGTCCCTGTGCCTTAATAAAATCACCTTTTTGCACCAAAGAATTTGCTTGGCTGTCATCTCCGAACTCCACGAACCCCCATCATCCCAAAACTTCATCATGCACATATCACAAAACCCACTGCTCATCAACCCTGGATTGGAGGTAGAGTTCTGGGACACTTATGGTGGAATGGTGACAAGAAAACAAAGCCTGGCTCCTTCGCCAAGGTGAAATTCACACTCTGTGTGCCTTAATAATTACCACAAGCCTTATCTTCCCTGATCTCCTGGCTCCCATTCATTCCACACATTGTCCTTATAGCGATCTTCCTAAAAGAGTCAAATTTGACCTTAATGTCACTCTGGTTTGAACCCGTCAGAGGCTTCTTAGAGCCTTCTGAATGTAATCCTGTCAAGTTCTAACCACACAGACTACTCTCAGTTTCCTTAAATAGACTCCACGGGCCCACACCCCTGCACATGTGGTTCCTTCAGCCTGGGGTTTGCTGCTGTTTCCTTCACCCTTCAGCCACACCAAAGCCCTTATCTACTCATCGTGAGCAGCTTTGCCCTTCAGGTGTTGAGGGAGCTGGGCAATTTGGATGAGCAGCACTGTGTGCCCAGATCGACCATCATCTTGCAAGTTGTTCCAAGGTGTCAGAGTGACGGTATGCACACAGCCATGCCAGATCGCCCCTGTTCTGGGAAGCCTTCTCCACACCAAAGTGTGGTTTCCTGGCAGTTGCCATGTGCACACATGTGTGTGACATCCTGTGCACATTGCCACCGGCTCTTATCATGCCACTCTGAAACTGTGTCCTTCATGAGATTGTGGCCCCTTGAGAGCAGTGATCTGGACCTATTTGTCATTGTGCTCACAGTGCCTGTGACAAAGCCAGTATTTCTTATGGTTGGATGCCTGGAAAGGGAGCAACAACCTCCCATCCACTTCCTTGTTCTCCACCAAGTAAGTAACAGTGGTGCCTCCATTTTCTGGGGGCTAGCAATGAGGAGGACTGGAGATGGTCCCTGCACCCTCAGCCCCTTGGACTCTAGCAGTGGAGGATAAGTCAGCATATTGACCTCTAGTGGCCTTGATCCAGCCCAAGACACCATAGTCTAAAACCACAACTCTGGGTGATTGGTCCCTTAAGATAATTACAATGTGCTTTTTTTTTTTTTTTCCATTATAGAAATAGATACTAATTGTTTATCGTAGAAAAATAGGAAAACATAGAAAAGCCAGAAAGATTGCACATATCCCTGTTTAAACTTTTGGTGTACTTATCTCCACATTTGGAAAGGCAATTCTATTTTTGTTTGCTTAGGTTTGCTACTTTAGGAAGGGTTATGAGAGATGATGTTATATTTGTCATTTCACATCTGGCTTTTTTGATGTAATGTCTTCACATAAACATTCCGACTTGAATATAAACTGTTGGTAAATATTTTGTGACTGACACCTAACTTTTTGTATCTCAAGGTTGCACTACCTCCTTTAATTTGCTGGCCCCTTCCCAAGGAAAAAGGCTGATACAAACAAAAGGTTCAGAGTATAATTTATCTCCCAGTATTTCCTGCTCAACCAGAAATTCAAGTACCAGAAATTGCAGTAATCTCTCTGATTCTCTAGTTCCTCAGTTGGTAAGCCTATTTCTTGATGTGGTTCTGAAGATTAAATGAGATTATCTGCAGCAGATTCCTTTACATTCCCGAAGATGGTCCGCCCTGAAATCCGGTAAGTTTCCCTTGCTCCCCTGTAACCTCTGGGTATAAGAGTCACAGCCAGGTCAGTCCTGGGGGAGGCAGATCAGTAAATGAATGAGAGGCCGCCAAGATCTCCTACATCACATTCTCACTTGCCAGCTCAAAGACTTGGTCAGAACTCCCTGGCTCATCAGAGCAACAGAACTGGAGCCACCTGACTTCCAAATTGGATTTCTCTTACCTGGTATGTAAATTTAAATGAAAATGAATTTATCAGTCATTCTGATATTCAGGTGAAAGCTTTATAAGGAAATTCTTAATAAGTATCTATTCTATTCTTTCTGGAATGACAAGTTATTTTGCACTTACACAGAATTTTTTGTTGGGGGTAGCAGAAAGCTGGGAACAAGTGGGTAGAGCATAGTATAATCCCAGAATAAACTGCTTCTTCTCTTCTCTCTCTCTCTCTCTCTCTCAGGCTCTGATCATTGTGTTTCCACTAGTGATAGGAAATTATGCATTGGTCTGTTCTGCGCCAGCCACAAGAGAGACTGGGTCTGGGGAATCCCAGGTTGAAAGTGAAAAGGGCAATTGACCAAGTCATTTCTGGCTTATTCCAGGCCCTGTGCCAGCTTCTCCGTTTGGGAGATTGATGGTCAAGGCAAACAGCAGGCAGCACATCCTAGCCTATTGCCCTGGGATTGGCCAGGAATCTAGGAATCCAGGATAGAAATAGAAAGGCAGCCATTGTGCCACTATTGTGCCTCCTGGGCAGGCCTGGGTTATCTTAGAAGACAAATAACTTGTTTCTGGTAGCCTGTGGGTAACTATTACTTATCCAGAGAAGTGCTCAAGGAAAGCCTTCCTTTGCCTGGCTGCCAGCCCTCCCCCAACCCCCAGGAATCTGAAGCATCTGGAGGAACTGACCTTAGAAGGCCTTACCACATCTCTCTGGGCTTGTTTTCTTACCACTAAAAAGAAGATTAGCCTTGGACTCTTTTATCTTAACTCTTACAGTTTCATGGAACAAATTGTTAAAATGGCTACCTTAAGAACAGGGGGTGGTTAATATGCAGCCAGAGAGGTTCTGGAGTTAAAAGTCAAGAATGTAGTGCAACTTCAGGGCCACCTTGACCACCCTGGGAGCGCCACTTCCATCCCTGTGGCAGCTCCAGGCTCCTCTCTCTCCTTCCAGCTTCCTTGGCTTTCACCCAGCTTTTCTGCTCCCAGATAACTCCTGCTTGCACATGGCTTTCAGTTATCTTGGCCCTGATTCCAGCTCACCACATCGTTTTGCTGTGAACTCCACTACCTGCTGGTTAGTTCCATGTGTCTCTTCATTCATAGTCCCAAGGCAAGGACTTTGATTGACTCAGTGTTTGGGGATTGAACTGTGTCCCCCAAAAGGATATACTCAGGTCCTAACCCCAGTACTTGTGAATGTCACCTTATTTGGAAATAGGATCTTTGCAGATATAATCAAGTTAAGAGGTCATACTGATTATGGTGGGCCCTAAATCCAGTATGACTGGGGTCCTTACAAGAACAGGTCATATTTGGACACAGGAAAAAAAGGCACACAGGGGGAACACCATGTGACAACAGAGGCAGGGACCAGAGTGATGCATCTAGAAGCCAAAGGAGCAAGGGTTGTTGGCAACCATCAGAAATTACAAGAGGCAAGGGAGGAATCTTCCCTACAGCCTTTGGAGTTTGATTTCAGACATCCAGCGTCAGAACAGCAAGAGAATAACTACCTATTATTTTAAGAAACTCAGTTTATGGTAAGTTGTTAAAGAAGCCGTAGGATATGAATACATTCAGCCTATCTTTTGGTGCCAGGCCAACCTCCGAATGTGGCCACCTCAGATGGGATGGGATGCTCACTCTTTGCCCAATCAACCATGGCCAAGAGAGTCAGGGTGAGGTCATCCAATTGTGGCTATGTAGGCACCAAGGCTGTAGACTGAGCAGCATCCTGTAGAAGGAGGCCTGAGCCTGGATAGGTGTTTGCTGGTGTGACCTCTCCAACACCAACCAGGTGGCTTTTAAATTAACTCTGCTAGAAAGGACTTTAGAAAAAGTCCCACACTGCCCAGGCTAGTCCCACCCAAGGAATATTTTTGTTATTGTCTTTGTTTATCAGAGCAGTATTTTTTATATAAATTATTTTCCCACTTACATTTCCCAAGGGATAGTTTCTTCAAACAGAAGGTATATTGATTCCTGTTGAGACCTGCTCTTATTCCTAGGTGAGCCCAGTGGCAGTGCTGCTCACACTGGCCAGCATCGAGGCAGAACTGTTCTAGGCTGACCTTGAAGGCATGTTTAGCCGGCATAGCCAGAAGTAGTTACTGTCTTAAGGAGAACTAATGGTCTTACCCAGATAATTGAATAGCGCCAACAGTCACGTCAAGTGAGGTGGAGGAAAGAAAGAAGAAATGTCCATGGCCTAAGGGCTTGAAAGTTTGATGGATCCAGGTGACAAGAATGAGGAAGAAAGCAATTTAAAACCAAGACCATGAATGAGTGTGTGCAGGACTTTCTCTTTCCTGCCCAAACAGCATGTACTTCTAAGGTGGATGTGCTCTTAGCACAGAGTAGACAAAGACTCTCCATTCCTAACAAATGCTTTGTTGTGTGTGAAATTAATGTTTGCCTTAATGAATAAATCATTTTGACATGACTCTATATTTATGATGATAGCCCTGAATATTTGTTCAAAAAATTTGATTCTTAATTTAGGAACATTATCAGATACTAAATCACTGACAGAGTTGACTAGAGCTTAGCTTTGCCACTTACCTAGATATGATCTGCTTTCTTGTGTGCTGTATATAACTTGTTTTCATGAATGTGAAAGTTATACCTATGCACTGCAGAGATTTAGGATGGAAACTTATTTTTAAATATTTTTTTAATGTTTTTTTAATTTATATTTGAGAGAGACAGAGACAGAATGCGAGTGGGTTAGGGGCAGAGAGAGAGGGAGACACGGAATCTGAAGCAGGCTCCAGGCTCCGAGCTATCAGAACAGAGCCCGATGCGGGGCTCAAACCCATGAGCTGTGAGATCATGACCTGAGCTGAAGTTGGAAGCTCAACCAACTGAGCCACCCAGGCACCCCTGGAAACTTATTTTTAAAAATGTTTAAGGTCTGATGCTGGACGTGGTTTAGAAATGGTTCTGCCAATCAGATCTCTGCTTATGGTCAATCCCTGTTAATGCTTTTCTGTCTTTCCACTCCCTGAAACTCTAGTTTTGCTCAAACCTTAGTCTGTCACCCCTCCAGGGAAGCATTATTTTTACTCATCCTACTTCCTCTGTTAAAACAACTCTTAGCAAAATCTGCCAACTTGTAGGAATATCTTACATTGTCTTTGCATACCTTTTATGAGGAGCCTTGGGAAAGATCCCCATATAGAGTTGAAAACCCCTTGACCCTACTTTCGGCCATGCTTCCTTTTCTCTGGGAGATAGGTGGCATTAGCAGACTTTGATTATTGTCTCTGGTTCTTAAGGTAGAAGATCAGTGTAGCACCTGTTAGACATAATTGCATTTCTGCAAAAGACAGGAGATGTCAAGCTGCAAATTTCCTATCAAAACTCCCTCTTTGTTTAGAAATAGTCCTTGCTTGTTTTTAATGTTTTCATTAAAAAAAAAAAAAAAGAATAAATGCTGTCTATATAATGCCTCATATAAGGCAAGGGATTTATATTATGGTGCTGGGGAAAATAATGAGAGGGTTGTAGCATCTTTTACTCCAACCTTTATTTCCAGTCACTTGCCTTGACAGAGGCATGGTGGACAACTGGAGCACATGGGGTTATGAAATTCCATTGGCCTTGAGCCCCTTGTATGAGCCCACATGTAGGCTCCTGCCCGTCAGTGTTCTGACTGTGATTTTGCCTCCAGGCTATAAACCTGAAGGTGGTGGTGATGGTAGGTGTTCTTTTCCTATGTGTTTCTACCACTGCACCCACGGTAGTCACCCTGTCCCCTCCACAGGCTTGGCACCCTATGCTAGTCAGCTCTCGGGATGGCTACAACTGTCTCCTCTGAGAGCTCCTGAGGTTATTGCCCCACCTGACCAATGAGTCCTTTTGATCAAGGTCCTTTCTTGTCTTCCATTAATGTGGTAACACCATACTCTCCTGGGTTGATCAGGTAAGTGAAGGACATTTTTGTATGAATGGGACTGCCCTTCCAGCTTTGCCCACAGGTCCTTCTCCTCTTCTCCTTGTTGGTGGTAGTGTATGGAAGGAAATGGTGAAGTGAACACTGAAAGAGATCATGTTCTAGAAATACAGTGAGCACAGCCTAAAAAGTTCAAGAGAAGACATGGTTGGAGGGCCTGTTGTTCTACATTTATGTTGTAAAATTACAAATGATAAACTTAACATGGCCAGAAAGTGAGTTATCATTCACATTTTCCCTCATACTCTGGGTGAGACTTGCATTTGTGGTTATCATCAACAAAGTATGATAACAACCTTTGAGAGAGCCATTTAAAAACAGTATTCATGGACAGCATGATGGATGATGCTACATTATGAATAATGATGCAAGCATCATTAAATCAGTGGTATCAGGGAAGTACAAAGGCAAGAATAGCTATATTGTTTCAATACCAAGAGGTTCTGAAGAGCCATAGCATTGTAAGAAATTGGCCAGGAATGGTGCATTTGACAGTAAAAAGCACAAAGAGATGGTTCCTGGGTCTGACCAGGGAGAGATATTACAAAGAATCTTCATGTGCACTGATTGGATAACAAATGGATAAATACTTCTCCACCATTATTCTAAATCTTCACTGATAGATTAATAATGATATGTTACATGGATGCATTAATTTTGTGAGACATTTTTCAATCCAATTGCTTATGTAGACAGACCTTGCAGAAAATGTCCCACACTCTACCTTTACCCTATCTTCACTCATCTTTCTTGGAAGAAAGAGGTGAAAAAGCTTCTTTGTAAGAATAAGTCTTTGGTCTATGCCCTTGATTTTATAACATCCTTTTAGTCTTCTTTATCTTTTTTGTATGTTCAGTCTCTCCCTCTTCATTGCTTCTTTTCCTCTACTATTTATACAATTGAGTTCTCCTTTTTCTTTTTTTAAAATGTTTGTTTGTTTGTTTGTTTGTTTGTTTTGAGAGAGAGAGGGAGAGAGAGAATCCCGAGTCAGCTCCACACTGTCAGCCTGGAGCCCGATGCAGTGCTTGAACCCATGAACTGTGAGATCATGACCTGAATGGAAACCCAGAGTCTGACGCTTTACCGACTGAACCACTCAGGCACCCCTAAGTTCTCCTTTTTCTAGTGTAATGCTCTTTGACTTTTCTATCCTAGTGAGCTTTATACCAATGCACTTTCTTTTCCTCATCATGCTTACTGAAAGGATAATTCACAGCCTCTTCACTCACCTGCAGTTATTTCTTGCCGTCTGTGTTCTGATCCTTTTATTGTTATTGTCCTTTTTTCCCTTTTCCCTCATTAAGCTCTGTTCATGTGTTTATGTGTTTTTGATTTATCCACCAGTGAGTCAGCATATACCCTTCTTATGACTCAGATTTTCATTTCAGTTGCCCATAAGACAGCTCTTCCCTAAAGTCCTCATGGTCATTCAAACTGCACAAACTTAAAACGAAATCTGCCATTAAGCCCGTATCTTACTACTCACATCTTCTTCCCTCACCCAAAATGCTACGTGCCGACTTTCTTGTTTTGATGGTGGTTATTGCTAATTTTTCCTCTTCCCTATTCTTGAGTTCCTGAATCCTCCCCCTCTGAGAGGTTGCTAATGTTTGTTTCAGTATTCATTCCCTCCGGCTTGGGAGAATGCAGTTGTTGTTTAACAAGTATTTTCACTCCTAGTCTTTTTTCTTCTTTTGTTCCATTCTTCACCAATATAATTAATCAATACATTGATCATACGTTAATAATTGTTCCTCTTGCTGCATTAGAAATAATTGAGATACAGAAGAAGTTTCCATTGAATGCTGATATATATCTCAAGGAGGATTCAATGAAAAGGAAAAAGAAAAAACCTTCTATATATTCCTCTGTAGTTCAAAATATCAAGAAGGTTGGAAGTTGAGGGGATTCAGGAAATCCTCAGGATAGAAGGAGAAACAGACAAAGGAATGAAAATAGAAGGGAAAAGTGGGTAAAATAAGAGATTAATCCTATAGTTCACAAGATATGTCTAAGAAGGGAAAAGAATCGAGGAAACAGAGGGAATGACACTTAACTGAGGAGGTGCAAATGCCCCCTGGAGGCGACCTGGATTTGGGACCATTGCTAGCATCTCTCTGGAGTGGTGTCAGGCTTCACATGCTCCCTATGTGGAACACCTCTACACCAATCTAGTCACTTGGCAGATGTCCGTTTCTTTTTAAAGTATGTCCATGGAAACATACAATCAGGTAGAGGCATTAGTCAACCATTAAGTCAGGAACCTCACTATCAGATAGTGAAAGATACTGAAGACAAATCTCAGACTAAACTGCTGGTAAAACCATCTCTGACCAAACAGACCCAAATTGTCCCACAACAGCTTGTTGGAATCTGAGAGAAGACTCCCTTCCTTTTCCTTGAAGGGCACTGGCCAGCAATGTTAATGAAAGTATGAGCAATGTGACATTATGACACTGCAGAGTAAGAGGCTTTATAGGTGGCCCAAATGGGGTGGGAGGTGGGGAGCAGCTGGGTAGAATCTTCTATTAAAGCCAAAGAGTTCAGTGCCACAAACTATGCCCCACTAGCAAAGATGCCATAAAATCCCTAAGTGTTAGTAAATGTATATAGTGATGCTACCATCACAACTGAGTGTTAGAATATTTCCATCACCCTAAAAATTTCCCTCATGCTCATGTGCAGTCAGTCCCATTCTCACTCCCATCTGTTTTCCATCGCTATCATTTTGCCTTCTCTAGAAATTTCAGGTAAATGGAATCATTCACAATATGCAACGTTTGTGTCTGGCTTCTTTTACTTATTGTAATGTTTTTGATTTTCATTCGTGTTGCCACAAGTCTGAGCAGTCTGTTCCTTTTTACTGCTGAGTGGTATTCCATGTCCATGCATGGATATACCACCATTTGATTATTTATTCACCAGATGCCCGGACATTTGATTGCTTCCAGTTTGGGGCTAATATGAATAATGTCATTATCAACATTCATGTACAAGTCTTTGTGTAGACATATGTTTTCATTTCCCTTGAGCCAATACCTAGGAATGAAATTGCAGAGTCAAATAGTATGTCTATGTTTAACTTTTAAAGAAACTATCAGACTATTTTCCAAAGTGGCTATACAATTTTATATTCTAAACAGTTCCAATTTCTCCACGTCCTCACAATACTGAAAATTCTTTTTACTCTAGCAAATCTAAAAAGTGTGAAGTGATATCTCCTGATTTTAATTTGCATTACCTAATGACTATTATCCATATGGATACTTTTCTTGGTGAAATATCTTTTTCAATATTTTGTTAGTTTTTAAAGTTAGATCATCTTATTATAGAACTATAAAATTCTTTATACTAGAAGCAAGTCCTCAATCAGACAAATGGTTTATAAATAGCTCTCCCAGGCTTGGCTGTCATTTCATTCTCTTAATGGTATCCTTTAAAAAACAAGTTTTCCATTTTAATGGAATTTAATTAATCAGTTTTTTTTTTCTTTTATGGATCATGTTTTTAGTATCTAAGAAATCTAAGAAATCTTTGTCTATCCCAAGATCATGAAGGTTTTTCTATCTTTTGTTCCAGGTTTGGCTAGATCTGGCTCTTACGTTTAGGTCTATAATTCATAGTAAGTTAATTTTTATGTATAGTGTGTGGTAAAGGTCTTGGGTTTGGCTCTTTTTTGTTTTTGCATATGTATGTCCAACCATGCACCACAGAGAGCTAAAAATATTATCTTTTCAACATGGAGTTGCCTTGGCACCTTTATCAATTATTAAGTTATCATAAATGTGTGGGCTTATTTCTGAACTATTATATTTCTTTAATCTACATGCCCATACTTATGCCAATACCACATTGCCTGATTACTGTAGCTTTACATTAAGTTTGAAATTTGTTCTTTTTAAAAATATATTTTGGCTATTCTAGGTCCTTTTCATTTACACATATAATTTAGAATTGGCTTGTCAATTTATAAAAAAACAAACAAACAAGGGTACCTGGGTGTCTCAGTCAGTTAAGTGTCTGACTTCAGCTCAGGTCATGATCTTGTGGGTTCGAGTTCAAGCTCCACATCAGTCTCAGCTGTCAGCGAAGAGCCCACTTTGGATCTGCTGTCCCTCCCTCTCTTCCTCTCCCCTGCTTGCACTCTCTCTCTCTCTCTCAAAAGTAAATGAACATTAAAAATATCTTTAAAAAACAAACAAGCAAACAAACAAACTTTGTTGGGATTATGACTGGGATTGTTTTGAATGTATAGATCAATTTGAGGAGAAATGCAGTCCTCACAATATGGAGTCTTCTATTCCATAAGCATGGTATATCTTTCCATTTATACAGATCTTTTAAAGTTTTTTCATCAATGTTATGTTTTCATTAGATAAGTCTTGCATTTCTTTTGTTAAATATTCCTAGGGATTTTATTCCTTTTGATGCCATTATGAATATGTTTGTTTTCTTCATTTCATTTTCAGACTGTTGGTTGCTAGTAAATAGAAATACAATTGATTTTTCCACACTCATCTTGTAATCCTATGACAGTGCTAAGCTCACTTAATAGTTGTAACAGATTTTGTAGGTTCCTTGTGGTTTTCTACACAAAAGAGTGCATCATCTGCAAATATTTACAATTTATCTCTACTTTTCCAATCTGTATGCTTTAACATGCCCCTTACATGATTTTTCTTGCCTTGTTGCACTGGCTAGAACCTCTAGTACAATAATAAATAGAAGTGGGGGGGATGGACTAAATGGGTAAGGGGCATTAAAGAATCTATTCCTGAAATCATTGCTGTACCATATGCTAACTAACTTGGATGTAAATCAGAAAATAAATAAATTATTAATAAAACTGTTAAAAAAATAAATAGAAGTGATGTGCGAGCCAAGGTTCTCTAGAGAAGCAGAATCTATAGGATGTACGTATGGGTACATATAGAAAGAAGATATATAGATAGCTGATATACAGATAAGAGAGATAGATGATATAGATAGATGATGTAGATACAGAAAGATGATTTATTATGAAAAATTGCTTCACATGACTATGGAGGCTGAGAAGTCCCACAATCTGCCATCTGCAAGGTGGAAACCCAGGAAAACCAGAAATGTAATTCCTGAGTCCAAAGGCCTGAGGACTAGAGGAGCTGATGGTGTCAATTCCAACTCCAGGGCAGGAGACTAAGGTCCCAGCTCAAGCAGGTAGGCAGGAAGTAAATGAATTCTCACATCCTCCACTTTTTGTTCTATTCAGGTCCCTAACAGATTAGATGATGCCCACCCACTTTGTTGGGGGGGATGCAATATACTTCACTGAGTCCACCAATTCAAATGCTAATTTCTTCTGGAAAGACCCTCGCAGACACATCCCAAAATAATGTTTCATCTTGGCACCCTGTGACCCAGCCAAGTTGACATATAAAACCAACTACCACATATGGTTGAAGTGGATCTTTGTCTTCCTAATCTTAGGAATAAGCATTCGAAGTTTCACATTAAGAATATCTTAGCTGTAGGTTTTTATAGAAGTCCTTTCTATAAGGTTTCTGTATAGGTTTCTTTCTATTACTGGTATGTTAAAAGTTTTTAATCATGAATGAGTATTGGAATTTATCAAGTGATTTTTCTGCTTCATTGGGATGGTCTTTTTTCCCCCTCTTTTCTTCTATTTATATAAGGTATTACATTAATTATTTTTTTGTGTCAAACCAACCTTACATTCTGGGATACATCTCATTTGTTTATGGTGCATAATTCTTTTTATAGTTTCCTGCATTTGTTTTGTTAATAATTTATCAAAGATTTTTGCATCTGTATTTGTGAGCCTAGGTTTCTTCTCTTGTGATGCTTTTAACCTGGCTTTGGTATCAGGCTAATACTGGCCTGAAAAAATGAATTGGGGAGTGTTCCGTCCTCCTCTACTTTCTAAGAATTTGTTGGTATTGGTATTATTTCTTCCTTAAATAGTTAATAGAATTCACCAGTATAGCCAAATGAGCTAGAGGCTTTTCTTTGTGGAAAAAATTTTTATTGCTAATTTAACTTTTTTTTTTTTTTTTTTTTGCTTGTTGTAGGTCTATTCAGATTTTCTGTTTCTTCTTGTGTCAGAGTGGATAATTTGTGTCTTTCTACAAATTGGTCCATCTCATCTAAGAGATGAGTTGCTGAACAGCTATGTTTAATAATTTGGCAGATTCTCTTAAAGAAGGGAGAGTTGAACTTCTGGAGATGATTTTATGTTGATAATGGGGTCCAGGAGTGGATTGAACATGGTGAGTGGTCCTTTTCTTGGTGGGAAATAAAATTGTGACTTTAACAGTGGAGGAAGCTGAGGAGAGAGACAGTCATTAGGAGGATATCCCTTGTGGAAGGCTGTATGTTCTCACACCCTAAGAGCAATACCCTGCATACAGTTTTAACTTTTCTTTTTTTGGACACCACTTCCTTACTGTTGTCCTCAGTCTTCAGTAAATATTTTGAAGTCTTCATCTTTCTTTTAGCTGTATCTTGGAGAGCTACCAAAGGGGCATGAAGGAAAGTGGTGAAGAAGAAGAGGGAGGAGCAGAAGAAGCATGCCACAGAAGCAGAAGCAGAACAGCAGAACCTGCAAGATATCAAGAGGTGACTCCCAAGTCCTGGTGCAGTGCCGTTTAGAGCACAGCAGAGGTGGTAAGCAACAGCCAGAATCTGTGGACAATGTAAGCAATCCTCAGTGACTTCCAAAAATTCCTTTGGGAAGGAAACTCAGGAGGAAAAAAAAAAAAAAAAGAATAAATTAGAATATGTCCCAGTGACAAACAAATCAAAAATTTCAGTGGCTTAAGACCATAGAGTATTTTTACTCACACTACATTTTTTTTAAGTTTATTTATTTATTTTTCAGAGAGAGAGAGAGAGAGAGAACACTAGCAGGGGAGGGGAACAGAGAGAGGGAGACACAGAATCCGAAGCAGGCTCCAGGCCTTGAGCTGTCAGCACAGAGCCTGACTCGGGTCTCAAACCCACCAACTGTGAGATACATGACCTGAGCCAAAGTTGGACACTTAACTGACTGAGCCACCCAGCCACCCCGGTCACCCTACATTTTCACTGTGAGTCAGCTGGCGGGCTCTAATTTAAGTCATCCTCCTCTGGGATCAAGGCTGGAAAAAAAAAAAAGTAATTTCTAGAATCTAAGGGATGAAGATTCTAAGTCTCCAAGTTATGGGTACTTTAAAAAAAAAAAAGTGGCCCTATTTGTTAACCTCAGGCACGCCAAGACGGGGGCCATATTAGTTACACACCATTTTGCCAGTAATCACTGTCTACATTTCCCAGGACACCAGTGGAGTCAGGGTATTAGCTGCTCCTTCTAAATTAAAAGCAATCAGATAAAATCACATCACATAAAAGTGTTCTCTTTCCCAAGGTTAATAACTGCATTTTAAAGGACACATTAGCTATCCCAGAGACATTGCTTATTACAAAGAAATAAATGGTTAACTAGCAGAATTTCAAATAGCAATGATGGTAGATAGAGAATTTGTTTCTTTGGGGTGAAACTTTTGAACCCTTAGATCACACAAACAGATGATGCTATCACTGGCCTATTCATAAATAAGTCCCAGCCTGAGCTAATAATGTCAGCTAGTCAAGCAAGCTGAAGAGAGAATGTGAAAGAAGCATTTAAACTCCATTAACTGTGCACCTAGACAATCTACTCATGTCTAATTATTTTACTATTAAATGCCTGTGCATCCAACCAAAGAGAAAATTTCAAAGTAGATGAATTAGTGGAGTAATTCACAGACCTCAGAAGTAAAGAGGGATTATTTAAAATGGGTCTTCTTTACTTCTTACCATCCTGCTTGGAGCTTTATTTATACTGAGATTGGCATCTAATTCCACCTTATATAAAATCCCATGCCAGTACACCATACTTCCTAGGGGATGTGCTTGATGCCACATTGTGAGGGGCACCTTACAGGTCAGGGTGATTTGAGCACTGAGTGAACAGAGCACAAGACCAAGAGTGGTTGGAAATATTTTGGTGAATCGACTGTTATTTTCTCCATACTTTCCTTCTTCTTTTTTTTTTTTTAATCTTCTCCACCTCCATCTCTGCTCATAACAAGGTGTTATCATTTTCTCCAAGGAAGAAGGGTGGAGAAAATCTGTGGAAGCTTAGGGACTTTTTGGGTTTGTTTTCTCTGAAGCTTTTTTTTTCTTTATTTTTTTTTAATTAATTTATTTATTTATCTTGAGGTGGGAGAGGGTAGGGCAGAGAGCATCCCAAGCAGGCTCTGTGCTGTCAACTCAGAGCGTGATGTGGAGCTTGAACCCACAAATTGTGAGATCATGACCTGAGCTGATATCAAGAGTCTGATGCTTAACCAACAGAGCCACCCTGGCTCCCCTTCCTAGAAGCATTTTACCAGTTGAGGAGATTAGGGCTTGAGGGGAGGGGGTAAGGCCATCATGGGGAGAGACACAGAAGCTCCAAAAAGACTACTGTGGCCTAAGAGCAGAATGGAAGAAAAGGGCCAGGCTTGAATTTATTGCCAGGTTAGCTTCGTGGGGACTCAATAAAAACTAAATTAATACAGTTTTAAAACAGAGATGAGATTTCTCGTATACTTAACTTTGTAAACTGAGGTTTATGTCAGCATACAGGTATATTCTTCTCTAAATACAAACACAGGGCTTGAGGCTTTGGGAGTATAGTGGGTTTCTTGCTAGAAAGATTTTTGATAGAGGTAGGAGAGAAAGCAGGTTACAATCAGAGAATTGCTTTCAAGGCTACTGACCAGTCAATGAAAAGAACGGTTTCATTTTAGGTTTTTTCTGCCTCTGGAGTAGGGAGCGGCCCAGCTGCTGGCATGGGAAGGATATGGGGGGAGTGGGTGGCTTCCCCCTCCCCAGAACGTACCTACCCCACTTCCTGACTGCAAATAAATAGTTAATACATTTTATTCTTGATTTCAAGCTTTTAAGAACTAGGTTTCAAAATAAAAATTATTAAAAATATCTTCACTGCAGTGGGTAGGACTTCCCAATGTTCCATCTCCGAAGTTGCCTTGGGATGGGAGGAGGAGGATGCAGAGTGGGAGGCCTTCTCAGGCTTCCCTGACCTTCGCAGACCTCCTGTCTGTCCCTGAGGCTGGAGCCAGAGGCCAGGTGCAAGAGCACCTGGGTTCCAAACAGACCAGGTTTGGAGGCTGGCTGCTGACAAAATCCAGAGGCAGAGAGACAAGTGGTGTTGAAATGAGAAAGGAATTTATTTCAGTGAGGCCAGCACTGGAAAGACAGGACTAACATCCCAAAGACTGTCTCCAAAGTGACAAAAGTACTTCCACTTGTATATAAGGAAAATGTGGGGCAAAGGTGGGTGGGTCCGTGCAGGTAGGCAGTGAAGGTCAAATCCATCGTTGTCTTGGAGTCAGTCACGGGTGGGGTCTTGCTGGCTTAAGGTAGTCCTTATTGCTTGAGGGGCTAGTTCCTGATCAGGGGATCTTACGCCTATCGGGTATTCCACCTGAGCCTAGAGACAAGCTAGAAAGAAGAACACAACCGGAAAGTTTGAGGCTAAAATAGAGGCAGCTAAAGTCCTCTTTCAAGGCTGATGTAAAGGTGAGTGCGTGAGAAAGAGGTCCGGCCTTACCTAGACCTCCCCGAGCTCTCACTTTGTAGAGGAAGGCTCTGACAGGGGTCTCCTTAGAAGAATCAAATTATAGTTGCCTGGAGAGCTGGCTCCAGCCCTCTTCCCCATTTATGGAAGTCAAGGCCAATTAGTAGTAGAGAATAAGGTGGCAACTTTCTAGAGAAAGGGACAACCTTGCCCCAGGCAGAAGCATTCCTCTTTTCAGCCTAAAAGCAGAAGCCCTCTCCCCCACAGGCCTGGCGTGTGAGACAGCAGAGCCCCCCCTTCCTCATTCCCCGCCTCCCCTCAGCCTGTGCTGGGGGGGGGGGGGGGGCAGGTCGAACTGGCCCTTGGACATTGAAGTTTTATAAATTAAGATTTTCATCACATAGGAGACGGAAATTTTATAAATGAACACGACCAAAATGTAAGAACTAGAATGAGATTATTTTAATGACTGAGAACTTGTGGAATTAGGTTGAGATATTGCCAAGTTAGCTTAACTATGAACATGTAGGAGTGGGTGACAAGGAATGGGGAAGGTGATCAAGATGGTACAGTTCACAGCAGCTTTTGGAAAAATAAAAATTGTATTTTATTTATACACCAGTGAGTTGAGTTTGCTCATTAAAAAATAATTGTGTTTAGGGGCGCCTGGGTGGCGCAGTCGGTTAAGCGTCCGACTTCAGCCAGGTCACGATCTCGCGGTCCGTGAGTTCGAGCCCCGCATCAGGCTCTGGGCTGATGGCTCGGAGCCTGGAGCCTGTTTCCGATTCTGTGTCTCCCTCTCTCTCTGCCCCTCCCCCGTTCATGCTCTGTCTCTCTCTGTCCCAAAAATAAATAAAAAACGTTGAAAAAAAAAAATTTAAAAAAAAAAAAAAAAAAAAAAAAAAAAATAATTGTGTTTATTCGCAGTTTAATTACTTTTTTGTCCTTGGTCTATTTTTCTCTTGGGCCGTTCTCTTTATTTATTAAGTGTTCCTTATATGCTAAGGAAATTCACGTTTGGTTGTAGGTTGGACAAATATTTTTTTTCCCAGTTTGTGTTACACCTTTTAACAAAGTTTTTTCCTATTATATTTTTTACATAATTGTCATTATTTTCCTTTGTAGATTCTGGGGTTTGTTTCTTTCTAAGAACATTCCTCACCCTAAAATAATAGTAAAAAACAAGTCATTCATGATTTCTTCTAGTACTATCTTTTCACGTTCATAAATGCCACCTTGGAATTGTGAACTAACCTTTAAGAGAGAGCACTTGTTATTGCTTTAACAACAATGAATCTTTTGTGACTTTTTCTTCTGGCACTTTTCCACTCATGCTGGGGTATGAGAGGATTTTGGAGTGGTGGGGATCCAGAGCCAACAGTCAAAAAAAGAATTCTCTCGAGACATCTTTGGTGCAAAAAGGTGATTTTATTTTATTTTATTTTATTTTATTTTATTTTATTTTATTTTATTTTAATTTTTTTTTTAACGTTTATTATTGAGAGAGAGACACAGAGCGTGAACAGGGGAGGGACAGAGAGAGGGGGAGACACAGAATCTGAAGTAGGCTCCAGGCTCTGAGCTGTCAGCACAGAGCCCGACGACGTGGAGCTCGAACTCACAGATGGCGAGATCACGACCTGAGCCAAAGTCGGTCGCCCAACCAACTGAGCCACCAGGCAAAAAGGTGATTTTATTAAAGCATGGGGACAGAAAGAGCTGTGGGCAGAAAGAACTGTGTTACAAGTGTAAAGGGTGACCATTTCTGGAGTTGAGGGAGATAAGTCAAGAGGAAGTTTCTAAAGGGATTTCATATGCTAAAGAAGATTCACAGAGGGCTCTGGGTGACTCATGATTTCACAGTCTATGAGTCCCACATCTGGTGAGCTAGTGCCCCGCTTTTGGTGGGTTCGAGCCCTGCATTGGGTGAGCCCTGCTTCTCCCTCCCACTCTCCCACTCTTTCTCTCTCTACCCCTTGTGGGATTCTCCCTCTCTGCCCCTTGCTCACTTGTGCCCCCCACCAAGAGAAAAAGAAGACTCACAGATTATTGGAGGGCTAGCTATTGTCAAGCTAAGGTTGTTTTTCCCTCTAGCAAAGCATTAACATTATGACAGTTTGGAGTTCTGGAGAAATGTTTTACTCTGTGATGAGGGACCATAAGGCAAGCTGAGGGCCAAGCACAAACTAGCACAACCCCCTTCACCTCCCCAGGTAGGATATGTGTGATATTCCTCAGGCACTTCTGGTTGCCCAAGAACAAAGGACAGAAAACAAATGGTTAAACTGATAAGAGTCTCAGTTTATAAATCTTTTAGTAATATTACAAGAAAAGGGCAATCTTATCAAATAGCCTAATCTCCAGGAACTCCCTACTGTCTTAATGATAATGCTTTGGTAGAGATTAAAACAACTTCAGTTTGGTGAAAACCCCTTTAAGAAACTTCCTCTTGACTTTATCTCCCCCAACTCCATGTGTATAACACAGTCACTCTTCACAACTCCAGTGCAGCTCTTTCTGCCCACAGGTCCTGTCCCCATGCTTTAATAAAATAACCCTTTTTGCACCAAAGACATCTTTAAGAATTCTTTCTTGGCCGTTGGCTCCAAACCCCACCATCCCTCCAAAGCCCCATCACTTTGTATTTGCCTCAAGTATTTGTCAGTGGGCTGCAGTTTATAAGGAGATTTAATTTTATCTGCCATTTCCTTCTTACCTTTGTTCCCCATATCACTGTGGAGGGGAGGGTAATGTTGGGGCTCCAGGAAACTGGGTCCATAGGCTTCTGGAGATTAGGCTGTATGGGGAGACACAGAGAGTCATGACACGAAGGCTTTTCTTTCCAGGAAGCAGCTTTATTTGTGCCTGCACAGGCTCAGTGGGTTAAGACCCAAAAGGCTGAGCCCCCAGTGCAGGTTGCCTTTTATACAATTTTTGCTCCTTTGTCTCCCATATATGGTAACACACAGTCTGAACGGGTGGTCTATGTTACAGAGTCATGAGAATGTGAGAACGTTAAGCACTTGCACTGAGCCAGGTTGCCTTCCCTTGTCTTGAGGTTTTCAGCACATTCCTTAGGGAGGGGCTCTACTATAAGGCTATTGACAAGATTGCCTTTTTCTTATAATTTACTAAGACATTTGTAAACTGATGGAGACTCACATCCTGCATGACTGTGATCTATCAGTTAAACATTTGTTTTCTTTCCTTTCCTTTGTTCTTGGGCAGCCAGGAGTGCTGAGGAATATGGCACATATCCTACCTGGGGCAGGGGGTGGTGGGGAGTGGTTGTGCTAGCTTGTGCTTGGCCCTCAGCCTGCCTTATGCTTCCTGATCAGGTATATTTTTCACTGTCATATAGGACCTGACTCACTGTGGTTCACTGACCTTTCTAGAACCTTAACCATCAGGCTAATTGCTCTTATTTCTCAGTTTGCCACACTAATACTCTGATTCCTACTCTATGTATGTACCCTTCTTACAATTACCCTAAATCTTTGTTCAAGAAGCAGCTTGGTCAGAAAGCCCATGGTGTCCTTATCCCTTCTGCTAGAGAGAGTTTGATGTTAGGAACCCAGTCAGTTCCTAAAATTCAAGAGTAACAACAGCCTCTGTAGATTAAAACATAATCCTTTCTCATGTTTCTTGGGCTTAGACTTGCATTATATTTTCAATGCCATTTGAAAGATAAAGCAGCACCTTTACATTCTACTTTCCAGAATTTCCAGCACCTGCAGGATAGGGATTATATTGTTGAAAGCCAGCAGTGCCCTTTATAAGATGGAAGAAATTAGTATTAATGTAAATAGGGCATGTTATGTCTTTCACCAGAGGATTCCTATTATGTTATTTCCCACATGATCCACCTGTCTCTTTGGATTTCTGTGTAAGTTAAAGAATAATGCTCTAGGGGCACTTGGGTATTTCAGTTGGTTCAAGTGTCTGACTCTTGATATCATCTATCACAGTTGTAGGATCGAACCCTACATCAGGCTCTGTGCTGACAGTGCAGAGCCTGCTTAGGATTCTCTCTCACTCTCCCTCTGCCCCACTCCCCTCTCAAAATAAATAAACTTAAAAAAAAAAAAGAATAATGTTCTAAAACCCTATATAAGTCTCCCTAAGAAAGACTCAAAAGCCATATTATGGTTAGTGTCTCCTAAACAATTTTTTTCTGTTATGAATTCAATCATTCATTCAAGGAATCTTCATCAAATGCCTATGTCTTAGTTCAGGCTGTTATAACAAATTACCATAGCCTGGGTCACTCAAACAATAAACATTCATTTCTCATAGGTCTGGAGGCTAGGAGTCTAAGATCAGAGTGCTAACATGGTTGGGTCCTAGTGAGATCTGCTTCCTGTTTCTTGTATCCTTGCATGGCAGCAAAAGTGTGAGAGACATCTCTGGATACCTTTTATAAGGGCACTAATCCCATTCATGAGAGCTCCACCCTCATAGTACCAAAGACACCACTTCCTAATACCATTACATTAAGTACTTGGGCTTCACCATATGACCCTAGAGGGGTGAAGGACATAAATGTTCAGTTCATTACAACTTATTACATAACAAGGCATTAGGGATAGAGTAGTGTTGAACAAAACCAAGTCCTTGCTTTTATAGAGCATACATTCTCATGGAAAAGACAAGAAAGAAAGAAAGAAAGAAAGAAAGAAAGAAAGAAAGAAAAGAAAGAAAGGGAAAGAAAGAAAGAAAGAAAGAAAGAGAAAGAAAAAGAAAGAAAAGAAAGAAAAAAAAGAAAGAAAAGAAAGAAAGAAAGAGAGAGAGAGAAAGCAAAAGAAGGAAAGAAAAGAAAGAGGAAGGAAGAAAAAAAAAGACCAAGTAAGTAAATCAATGTGTACAAAATATATATAATATTAGGTAGTGATAGATGCCTTGGAAATAAAATGAGGAAGAGTAAGAGGATGAAGAATCACAAGAATCAGTCCAGCAGGGAAGATCTGTCTGAAGGGACTTATCGGCACAGAGAGTTGAATCAACTTTGGGAATGAACAATGTGGAGATCTGAGGGCAAAGCATTCTAGGAATAGGGAACAGCAGGTGCAAAGACTTTTCAGCAGGAATATGCTTGGTGTGTATAAGAAACAACAGTCAGGACAAGTGTGGCTTGAGAAGTATTAGTGAAGGAAAAAATAGAGGTGCAGTTAGAAAGGATAATGAAGATCCTATAAGCCATTGGCTAGTATTGAGCAAAAGTACATAACCTGATTTACATTTTACTAGGCTGTTAAAAAGAAAACCACAGGTCCAAAATGGTCACTTAGGTTAGGCCACAAGTCAGTAAACCAAGACTTAATACCAAATCTAACTTCAGTTTCAACTTCCCAGGAATGTAACATTTAACCAGTCAACCTGGGAATTTCCTAGTCAGCACTAGGAAATTTCCTGCTAGACCCCTTCTGTCCCCCTTAGGAGGGCAACTTCACCTAGAATGATGGATTCATTGCTCATAATTTCCTTATTTCCACTCCCCTTCTACCTTTAAAATCCTTTCCTTTTCCTGCATCTTGATAGAACTCCCCTCTACTTGCCGGGTGGGATGCTGCTCTAATCATGAATTTACTAATAAATCCAGTTAGATCTTTAAAATGGACTTGGTTGAATTTATTATTTAACAAGGCTCACTCTAGCTACAGTGAGAAGAACTGACTATAGAAGACGAGGGGTATTATACTGGGTTCTTCAAAAAACAGAACCAACAGAATTTATTTAAGTTTATTCATTTATGTGTTTATTTATTATAAGGAATTGGCTCACACAGTTATGGAGGCTAAGAATCCTCCAGTCACAGGATGGAAAACCCCAAGTCAAAGTCCACAGTCCAGAGAAGACCAATGACCTGCTCAGTGGCAGTCAGAGAGAGCGAATTCTCCCTTGTTCAGCCTTTTTTGTTCTATTTGGGCCTCTAGTGGATTGGATGAGGCCCACCTCCACTGGGGAGAGAAATGTGCTGTATTCAGTCTATGATTTGAATATAAATCTCATCCAAAGACACCCTCACAGACATACCTAGAAGAATATTTAACCAATATCTGGTTCCCATGGTTCGGTCAAGAGGACACATCAAATTAACCATTACACAAGGAGGCCAGTTAAGACACAACTGCATAGACTTGGCAGTGTCTTGGACCAGGAATGTAGCGCTGCACTTGGTGAGAAGTAGTCAGATTCCAGATGCACTTTGAAGGTCTCTCGTTGGGCGAGAGGGTGACCCTGAAGCTTCGGCATGTGTGTGTAAATGGTGTTGGTATTATAGAGAAGGAGAACACAGGAAGAAATCCAGTTTGGGGGCTGAATACAAAATTTTGTTTTGTGTCTATTAGTATTGAGAGGACTACTAACTTCAAAGTGGAGACTTTAGGCCACCAGAGAGATAAAACTAGAAGGTCAAGGACAGGAATAGAGATTTAAAAAATGGGGAGTCTTTGGCATATAAAAAGTATATATAATCAGGGGCTGGATGAGACCTCCAGGGAGAAAACTAGATTGAGAAGCCGTCTAAGGCCTGAGCCCTGTTTTTTTCAGTAGCAGAGGTCAGGGAGAGAAAAGGACCCAGCCAAGGACGCTAAGAAGAAAAAGCCAGTGTCAGAGGAGGAAACCAGGACGCGATTTCCTGGAAACCAGAGGGAAAATAGGGGCTTCACAAGGAGGGAGCGATCAAGTATTTGAAAGACTACCAAGAGATTAAGTCAAATGTGGCCTGAACATTTCCCACTGGATTTGATTCTTTCCTCCACATTTCTTCCCATGTGATGGAAACGGATTGATCCCTTGGGGCACCTAAAGCCAACCCTCCCCATTCAGGGAGACTGCTAGTTGCCTCCTAAAGATGTTTTCCTCGTCCTTACTCACAGAACCCCAGTTTTATCCAAGATGATAATGTGTCTACCTTCTCTGAAGGTGGAAATAATCATATGGCACAGGACTGTTGATTAAGGGCAAACAGGAAGCATGGAATGGGACTTTTGGAAAGTCCTTGAAAGTGAACTAACTCCACTAGCTTGAGTGTCTGTTTCCCTTTGTTCCTCCCTTTCTTCCTGCCTGAAGCATGGCTATGATGGCTGGAAATCCGGTAGCTGTCCTGACAGCAAAAGGACAGTGATCACCCACTAAAGAAGGTGGATAGAGAAGCTGGACAGAACCCGGATTGCCCAATGACATAATGGAGCTTCCACGCTCATCTTGGACTAGTTACCTTTTGATTTTCTTTTTGTAGAAATATATATGTGTATACACACACACACACATATATATATGTACGTATATATATGTACATGTATATGTACATATATATGTGTACATATATACATATATATGTATATATATATTTACCGTCTTGCACGTATTTCCTGTTGTTTGACAACTGAACTTAATCCTAAGTGATACACTAGTTGTGTAATCTTCCTCACCTTGGCTGTCCCTGCCCAAGCAGCCCTGTCATCCTACAGTGGAAATGATGTGGGGCCGGAGGCACAGGCCACAGTTCTAGGACCATCTCTGCTAGTCTTACATAGTGGTGTGCCTTTGGTCAAATCACTTGAGTGAGCTTCAAACCTCACTTTCCTCATCTGTAAAATGGGTGTGTTAGAAGAGCCAGTCCCTGCCCTTCCTTTATGACTTTATGTTTTTTTCTTCAGAATGAACTCTTTCCTAGTTATTAGTAAGCTGCTCTGGTTATGCTGCCTAAAGTAAGTATGAATGCAGTCCATCTCTGGGACTAGATGGATTAGATCTTGAATTAGATCAAGGCTGTGGAAAAGAATCCATGGGCTACAAAAAATAAAATAAAACAAACACTTCCAGAGCTTTAGCTACTAAAATAGAAAGCTTCATGTATTTTACTGGCTTGAAAACCAAACCCAATAAAACAAGAAAATCAAGAGCAAAAAACTTCAGGCATAAATGAAAACTAGGCGTGATGCATTTAAAGGGCTAGTGTGTATTACAAAGTGAAAACACCTGCGTGAAAAGGCTGGCTGGTTTGCGTGAGCACAGGCTTGCGGAGGACTGCAGTAAAGCCTCCTACAGGCGCTGGCAGAACCCCAGTGCCCCAGGAAGTAGGCAGGTTCCTGTAGGTCGACCTGGATGAGAGCTGGCTTCCTGCTCAAGACTGATGCTTCTTCAGGTCAGTGGGGCAGACTTTGGAAGCTACACAGAGAAAGCGAGTGGGGAGTGGGGGTGGGGCGAAGGAAAAGTGAGAAGCCCAAGAACAGGAGGGGTAAAGTGTTCCCTCTTAAAAAGAGTGATTTTCAAAGTTGGTGAACAAACACTGACAGTTACACCTGAAGTGTCAGCCTACATTGTGCTGGTTCCAAGTGTTGTGTCCATCTGGGCTGAGTTGTTTGTTTGTTTCTTGGAAACTCTTCAAAGTAATTTGAGAGACAGAGGAAAGAAGAGCCCCGAGCAAAACTGCTTAAGTCACTGTCAATGCTTATGTTTGTGTAATTCAGGACAGATTACAGTCTTTATCATATTCCATCTTCATAATGACCTTGTGAGGCAGGTTGGGCAGGTTCAGGGCTGTCATCTGGCCCAGTCCTGTCATTCTTACCCTTGTGGAGGAGACCTCCTGGAGAAGTTACATGAAGCTAAACTCTTACAGCTGGCCCACCACCTGCGAGGGGGTGTCGCAAGGGGGGGCCCGGCAATCTGATCTGTAGCTGAACTGGCGCTGGGCTGTGTTGGGCTTCGGTTGGACTCCATTCACCAGTTGCTTCAAATGTTTTGTTTGTGAAAGATGATTTTGTAGCATATTATATTGGGCTTGTCGTTAGGGTGGAGGTGGAGGTCTCTTGGGACTTTTTTTATCAGGTGCTCCACCTGGCTCTGCTTTAGTCCCAGGCAGGATCAGGTGGCTCCCGGGATGGGGCAGCTCCAACCAGTGCTCTGTGCAGTTAATTGTAAGGAGCTGGTGACAACTTGTTGTGTTTCCCTTTTTCACATTTGGAAAAAGGAGGACTCGGGAGGCATCGTCTTAGTCGAAAGTCTTAGCCAAAGTAAAAAGCGTGACTGTGATGCTAATGGAAGGATTTCAGACAACGTGATGTCAATTAGATCTCAATTTAAAAAAAGAAAAAGACAATGTGGCAAGCAGATGGAATAGATATTTTGGGTCAGAGAGCACTTGCCAATCCCTTTATGTCACAGCACCTTGGAGCTTGCTCCATGTATGCTCAAAGGCTGTGTGTGACTGCCATGACCTCTTCTGGTACCTTAACCAGCTCAAGATAATAGGAACAAGGGTATCAAGTCAATGGTTGGGGGGGCGGGGAGGGGGGAGAGAGGAATGGCCACAGGGGATGAAGAATGAAGTGATGGTTCAGAATTCCTTGAACAGAGAATCCACCTGCTGGTCCAGCCCCTCCCATCCTATCCCCCACCTCCTGAGAATTCTCCCATTCATCCATTCACTTATATAGATTTATCTGACCACCTATCATGCACAAGACACTGTGTCACATTCTGGTGATACAGTGAGCGAGACTTGCAAGGCACGTGCCCTCAGAGGAGATCAGAGAAAGTAAACAGGGCCATCTGAGTGGCTCAGCTGGTTGAGTTTAGGGCTGTTGATTTCAGCTCAACATGATCCCAGGGTCGTCATGGGATCAAACCCTGCATCAGGCTCCGTGCTGAGTGTGGGAGTTTGGTTGAGATTCTCTCTCTCTCCCTCCCCCGATCCACACCCTCTCAAAAAAAAAAAAAAAAAAAAGGAAAAGAAAATAAACAAACATTGTGAGGAGGTAACAATGGGTCAGTGGGGGAGGGTGACAATAGAGGTCAGGGGAGACCACTGAGCCAGACCTGGGAGATGGAGACAAAACCAGCCACACGAGGATTTGGAGGGAGGACCTTCCCCTCAGGGGAACAACAGGAACAGAGGTTCTGAGATGGGAAAGAATCTTGTTTGTGGAGGGACAGAAGGGGTGCTAGTGTGGCTGGAGTACAGAGGAAGTGACCAGAAAGAGGTGTAGGAGACTCAGGTAGGCATGCAGGAGTCAGACTCTGCTGAGCCCTGTTGTGTAACTTGTGAGAACAGGGGTGGCCATGGGAGCATGCACCCTGGGCGACACGGGTTTGAACTGTACCGGTCCACTTACATGCAGATTTCTTTGCTAAACACAGTACAGTACTATAAATGTATTTTCTCTTCCTTATCATTTTCTTAATACTTTCTTTTCTCCAGCTTACTTCATTGTAAGAGATAGAGTATATAATACATGTAACATATAAAATATGTGTTAATCGACTGTTTATGTTATCAGTAAGGCTTCTGGTCAGCAGTAAGCTATTAGTAGTTAAGTTTTGGGGGAACCAAAAATCATACATGGATTTTTGCCTGTGCGGGGGGTCAGTACCCCAACCCCCACACTGTTCAAGAGTCAACTATATGGTGCCTTGGAGCTGGAGGTTGGGGGGAGAGTGTCGAAGGATTGTGGGAGTCTGAGAAGTTCCTCCCAGCCTTCACATGGCTGCAACAGCTGAGAGCTTGAGTGCTCAGGCAGGTGTGCACTGTTTTCATCCCCACCCAGAAGTGGGTCCCCACTTCCTGTCAGTGCTGTTTGGTTTTTCTTAGGAGCCATTGTGTCTCTTGGGCTGGGGGTACATGGCCACATTTTTATCATTGTTTACTAATCACCTAGCAACATCTGCAGCCATCTGTACTCATATTTTCCCTCCTCGTGTCGCTGCCGCTTGCTGTCCAGCTGCTGCAGAAACTATTCGTGGACATAGAGTGCTGGAAATTTTGCCTCAGGATTAGAGAAATTTCACTTGGCAGGAATGTCCAAGAATCAGGCCAGAGGGCATTTGAAGGTCATTACCAGCTGCCACGTAGCACATACCTTTCAGGGTTCTGCTGTTGGGTAGTCCGGTAGTCCTGCATCTGGTTCTTTGAGTGGCCCCAACCAAGCCGCCTTCTACTTTCTTGCTAACAACCAACACTCTGCAGTTACCTCGGCAGGTATCATGTTCTCCTCACTTATTCCCATCCTGTTCTCAGTCTGATCTAGTATAATTCTAACTAATCCTAGACTCTGTGGACCTGTTATCCTTAATAAGGACCATTTGTGAATGGTCTTTCTAGCTTTTGACGCTCAGCTTTTCCTGATGACCTCTGACCTGGTTTGTCCTTTCACATCTCCGCCATTACGGAAATGACAGGTGGCCCCTGCTGCTTCCCTGAGCCCCAGTTCTCCATGAGAAAGCCCTGGGAGCTGCCTGCATGTATCCTCTGAGCCTGTGAGTGACTCTAACCCCAGGAATCAGATTGGAAGTTGCTTTTGCCTTTTCTCACAGAAGTCTGGGTATGTCCGCTTGCAAACTGGACTCACAGCTGCCTCTGATATTCTAGAATTCCCAAGGCAGGCATGAAAATTAGATCTAAGCTGTGACCTTCATTTCACACATGTAAAAAAGAATGTGTGAGGACCCGTGGCTTGTGAAAGCAGACTCATATCTTCACAATCGTTTTCCAAGTACCACTAATTGCCTTATACAATCAACTTCAACACAAAGCATTACTCAAACAGCTATTGAAATAGATGAGCAGATGGTACCACATCTGCATCACCAGCACAACCTCTGTATCTTGAATGGTGAGGTTGCTGTTCTCCCTCTGGCTTCCTGGATATCCACGTCTCAGAAGTGCTGGGATCCGAGCACACAATGGGCTTCATGAATATCTGCCCTCCCTGGAGACCATCATCTAAACTACACCAGCCAGCCCCCCTGCTATATCTGAAAGAGTCTAAGTCCATGATTAAAAAGAAACATCAAACGGTACCTGGGTGGCTCAGTCAGTTAAGTATCTGACTCTTGATTTTGGCTCAGGTCATGATATCAAGCCTGGTTCACGAAATCAAGGCCCTTGTCTGGCTCTGCCCTGGCAGCATGAAACCTGCTTGGGATTCTCTCTCTCTCCCTCTCTCTCTGCCCCACTCCCACTCTCACGCATGCATGTGTGTGTGCATGTGTGCGTGTGTGTGTGTGCTTTCTCTCTCAAAATAAATAAACATGAAAAATAACTAAAAAAAAAAAAAAAAACCTCAAGCAGAAGCAAGCATGACTCTGTTGCTCTTTACAAGGCTAGGAACCAAGTCGCCACATGCTAGATGGGGACAGAAGGGAAATTAAGACTCAGAGAGGCTAGTTCTTTCATATGGGATATAAGAGGAATCAGAGATTCCAAGGATGTAGTCTTTGGTTTGGTTTTGGTTTTTGGGTTTTGTTTGTTTTTTTGTTTTCCTCAGAAGGATTGAGGAATACTTGGGTTCATACTCTTATGATTAGAGGGGACATGAGGGAATTAGGACTAGAAAGGCATGTGAAATAAATAAAATGAAATTTTTAAGAATCCAGATCCATCAAAGAAATACAGATGTCCTTTGCCATGAGAAAGTGGGTAAAATACGTGTCAGTGTTTTGCCTGTGTGTGATGTTGTTGAACTAATGCTTTAGTGTGTTGGGAGTCTTTGCATTCCCTTCTCGTTTGGGTCACTGAGGTAACTGTGAGTGTCAGCATGGTGCACTGAGATAGTATGGAAAGGAAACTGGGCTGCGGGCAAGGAAACCAGGATTCCATCATGTGAGGACAAAAGGCAGTGTAGACCTCTGTACAAGGGGCTGCCCTGGTGGAAGGCTAAGACCCAGGGGCTGGGTCAGTGATTTAATCAACACATTTAGTGCTGGAGTCACTTGAAGATTAGCCCCACTCAGAGACAAACACCAGTCATGAGTGTTAAACAGGGGACAAAACCTGGTCTGTTCCATGGTGACCCCTTGTTTCTTATAGAACATGCCTTCTCAGGGAATGTCCAGCCCATGTCCCCATAAAGCAGGTTTTGGGCCCCTCATTTTATAGCCTGGTGGGAAATGTGAAATACTTATGGGGTCACCTTTGCCTGCCCTCACCAACTATGTTAATGCCTACTAAGGCCCCTGGGTTCCCTTCTGAGATATATCATTTTCCCTCTCTAACATTGGACCATTAGGCAAATTCCTAAGGGGTCTGGAGTTACTGCTGAATTAGGAGAGATTGTGTTGTGAAAATTACAGATGAGATTTAGTCCTGATGTAAAGAGGAATTGGTGTTTTACGAATAACAGTGGCAATTGCTAAACAGTATTTATAGCATCATGCATGGAAATGGGTATAAATCCTAACAAAACTTGCTCCAGACCCTCTTAAGTTATAGTCTGCTTCTGGAGCACAGAGGACTGGGAAGGGCCTCTGTGGATCTCAACTTAAGTTGTGGGGAAAACAGGTAAAAGTTTGATTGTGGATTTAAACTTTGAAGATACTTGGGTAGAGAGCTCCTCCAACAGCTCAACTTTAAGTGACACAAGTGACACTATTTCTAGTGTATTTTCTATGTTCCCGGTGCAGAATAGAAGTTGAGTTTCTGTTACGGTAATTGGGCTGCCCAGAGTCAACTAAACCCATGGGTCTGTCTTGTAGCTGATTCACCCTTCTGGACATGTGTAATGTAAGAAAGAGAGGCCAGAGAGGCCAGAAATCACAGTTTCTTCAGTATCAGGCTCTGAGGCCTTATAAAACCACACATTGGACAGCACCCTGAGGCTGGACCAGCCTTTGGGAATGGGCTGTGTGCCAAGGACTCCTGGCAGGTCACGTAGGCCACTTCTAGACACCCTGAGCAACAACCTAGAGCAGTCCAACCAATAGAACACATTTCTTGGAGTTAGAAGAATTTGCTTTGAGTAGTAACTTTACTGTATAACTAGCTGAAGTAGTTAGATAAGTGACTGAGAGCAAATCATTTCACCTCCAGGAACTGAGTTCTGGCATTTGTAAACTGAAGGCTGTGTCCTCAGTAATAGCTGCTACATGATAAACATCTATTAAGATTTATGATAAGGGGCACCTGACTCTTGATCTCACCTCAGGTCTTGATCTCAGGGTCCTCAGTTCAGGCCCCACATTGGGCTCCATGCTGGGTGTGGAGCCTCCTTAAAAAAAAAAAAAAAAAAAAAGATTGATGATAAGAAACATGAACTTTATGTAAGTTAGGATGTAATTCTTAAGAAGAAAAGTCTAGGCCTGGTTCCTTTAGAACTCCCTGAGTTCAAGTTTCTCAAGTGACTCAATTAAGTCAGTCTTAGAGTTATAAACAAAATGTTTCACTGATACAGAAACCTTTTTGAATTTCCTTAATGACAAGCATTATACACACTTAACAAAAACCTCCAATTTTTTTAAGTTGGAACAAAATTTGGTATTGGATGAAAAAGTTTACATTATATGAAAAGTTCTTAGGATAGCACCTGACATTCCCTAACAATGATAGTTTTATGGAATATTATTGTAATTGACTTACTGTCTACATGTGGGCTTAAACTCACTCCTTTGGTATGCAGGCTCAGTGGGAATATGATGTCTTTTCTTCTTTTTCAATCCCAACAACACCTAATTCAGTACTCTAAATATAGTCAGCATTCAATAAAAATTTAATTATTCACTGAATCTAGGCTGTCAGGGGAAAAAAGGACATTGCTACTTGTTTGGACATGCCCCTCTGATTAAATGCCACTTTTGCCTTTCTAGCTAATCAGTCAGTTAACTAAGTGTGGTGCACATTTGACCTTCTCCCTAAGAGAGGGTCGTTGGCTGAAAATCAGATCCGGCATGATCATATTGGATGTAGTTTCAGGTGTACTCCATGAAGGAGATTAAACGTCCAGGTGCCTCCCACATTTCCCCTTAGAGCTTGTTCTTACAATCTCAACATCTCAAGAGTCACACCAACACATCTGTCGTCAGTTCCCAATCATGTTTGCAAAAGGTCACTGTTCATACTGTATTAGGGTCCTTCAGAAAAACAGAACCAATAGGATGTGTATACATAGACTTATTTTCAGGGATTGGCTCACTGATTGTGGGGGCTGGTAAACCCAAAACCTGCAGGGCGGACCAGGTGACTCGGAGAAGAGTTGTAGCTCAAGTCTGGAGGCAAATTCCTTCTTCCTTAGGGGACCTCAGTCTTTTCTTTTTAAGGTCTTCAACTAATTGGATGAGGCCCACCAACATTATGATGGAAAAGAATCTGCTTTCCTCAAAGTCTACTGATTTAATTCATTAAATATTAATCACATCTAAAACAATAGTTTCAGAGGAACCTTTGGTTAAGTGTCCTACTCCTGACTTCGGCTCTGGTCATGATCTTATGGTTTGTGAGTTTGAGCCCCACATCGGGCTCTGTGCTGACAGGGCTGAGCCTGCTTGGGATTCTCTGTCTCCTATCTCTCTGCCCCCCAACCCCCACCTCGTTGCTTGCTTCCGCTCACATTCTCTCTCTCTCTCTCAAAAATAAATAAACTTTTAAAATAAAATAAATAAAACAATACTTTCACAACAGCATTTAGGTTGGTGTCTGACCCAGTACCTGGGCAGCAAAGCCAAGCTATGCTGACACATAAATTAACCATCACACATATTAAAGCAGACAAAAGGATTTGGTCCCCTTGCTGTTACCTTTGGAAATTTCACTAATTTCTTTCATTATTTAAAATTGTCCACAAATAACAAATAGTTCTTACATTGATGATTTTTTTTTTTTTAATGTTAGAAGGGAAAATTTTTTTCCAGGTCTTTCATTGCTTCCTCTCACCGAATCCTACTTCAAATTGTGTTTATAGCCTCCGTAATTTTTACACATGGGTGCTCGGGATGCACAGAAGAAAAAGTATGGTTTCCAACCCTCTTGTGCTGTAGTCTGAGAAGGAAAGAGTGTGCAAACTATTGCCAGGCTATGTGCTTGCTGTTCTGAGTTGCACAGGGACAACAGAGGAAACAGGTGTTTAATAAGTAAAATTTGCATGTTGACGGTGCCTGTATATACAAGTCTTACTAGGTTTCTCTATGTGGCACTGGGAACTTGCTTCCTCCCTGCATAATGGTTAGAGATTTGATGTCCTCTGCAGCTGAATGTGAGGGCATGTGCCCCAAACAGGGGTCGAAACGCATCATTCATTCTCTGCTCCCTACACACACTCAGCTAAATAAATTTATTCTCCCAGTAAAACTTGTTGTCTAAGGAGATGACATTACCTCCGTGGCAGTTTCTCTTCACTTCTGGTTGCAACTTGTCTTCTCATTCCCAACTTCATGCTTATGAAGCCCCAGGTTTGTTTTTTTTTTCCATTGTGTTAAAAAACACATAACATAAAATTTCCATCTTAACCTTTCCTAAGTGTACAGTTCAGTGGTATTTCACATCCATGCCCGTAACTCTTTTCGTCTTGTAAATCTGAAACTCTGTACCAATAAACAACTCCCCAGTCTCCCCTCCCCCAACCCCATTATACTTTCTGTCTTTATGGTTTCGACCGCTAAGTGTAATAAAGTAGTATTTGTCTTTTTGTGACTGTAGTTAAACTCCACATTTTTAAATGGCCTGGAGAGCTACGTGCGTAGTCGATGGGGCCGTGTCTGGTGCTGGAGGAGACGATGTGTGGGAGTATGTCACCGAGACCAAGGCAAAATTTCCTTCCCCACAGTGCCACTGGGAGTTGATCATGCAGCTCTCACACTGGAAGCCCAGAGCCAGCAGAGTGTTAAATAAGCCTAGAATTTAAGTGAGGCTTTATCCTGCAGCCACTGCTGAGAAGCCGCTGCCAACGGGAAGTGAATTCTAGAAACTAGCATGCTAGCAAACATACATCCTGGAATTACACAAGCACCTGATGGGTTCTGTCTGGCAGGCCTCCCTCGACCTCAATGACATCAGTGGGAGGGAAAGGCAGAGAGGCTAAAGGGGCAGATGGGCTTATGGACAGAGACCAGAAATTTTCAGAGATCTCCAGTTCTAGACCACAGACAGCACCTTTGGTTTTCTAGTCCTGTATTCTAGATCCCTTCAAAAGAGTGAAGAAAGCTATCATGACTTCCATCTCTGTTTTCATATTTTTCTTCGCTCTGAGACACAAGCCCCATTCATTGTCTGGGGCCAGGACACAAAAGTTAAGAAATCCTGCATCCTGATCAAAGTGTGGAGGGTTCTGGGTATTAGATGGTGCCAGACATGTCTGTAATTGCTTTCTAAGCATTGGGGGAAGCGAACAGGACCCAGATTTCTCAGTCATTCTCGTCACATGCTTAAAATTCCAGTGTACTATTAGATCCTAAAATGGTTCAGAATGAGAATTCCAGGGAAAATGGAATTATTAAATAGAAGAGCCTGAGGCATATACCATTTAATAAAACTGCAAAACAGTCTCAAACTTTACAAGTAGGGGCGAAAATGGTTAGTATAAGGCTTATGCTCTGGCTTTTTCATATGGTCTTCATATATTCTTTATACATTCTGCAATTAAATGTTTATTATTCTATTTAGTTGACTTCTGCCCATTAACCATTGGTTTGAAATGTGACTCCAGGGCAAATCCTTTGTGCTTCTATTCCTCTGTTTTGTTCTCCCAGCTTTTCAGAGGAATTGCATTACCTCGAGTCTTTAAAAAATTACTGAAATTAATAAATGTCAGTCCCTCCTATTCTGTAGTAGGCAAATAAATGCATGATCAGTTCCATTTTCTCCCCATGGGCACATCTCCTGGGAATCCTAATTAGGGAGATGCTTCAAGAGCATTGAATCAGAGCAAGAAGACAGTGGGATGATGCAGATGTCTGCTAGCATTTGTCTGTGGCAGCCTGGATGCACCTGTTCACAGCAGGGGTGAGTCTGGGCACCAGACAGAACTGTGGGCTCTTATGCCCCCACCCCTTCTACTGGGGCAGGCTGGGCGCCACCACATGCAGTTTTAAGGTAAATTTTGAATATTTTTATTCTGCAAATATCTTAAGCATTGTGAACAATGTCTTTAATTGAGATACTTCTGCAGACACGGCCAGTAGGATTAAAGGTTGCTGTATAAATACTTCTCAGAGGTCTGCAATCAATTTTTCCTAAATGCTTTTGATGCTGTTGCAAGAGGCAGCATTTCATCAGGCTGGAGGGAAATGCCACAGGGTTATCACATCAGGTAGGTCGAAACCATGGGAAGAAGACAAAGAAGTGGGAAATACTGAGATGGGAAACAGTTGAATGAGAAGAGGTAAGAAGGTGAGAGGCAGGAAAGGGAAGAACAAATATTCTGTAAGAGGACCTGTTTTTGTCGGAGGTATAAATTGCCTTTAAAAAACTGCATCTGAGTGGCTCATTTGCTTAAGTGTCTGACTCTTGATTTCAGCTCCGGTCATGATCTCAGCATCCTGGGATCAAGCTCTGCGTTGGGCTTCACGCTGACAGCACAGAGCCTGCTTGGGATTCTATCTCTCCCTCTCTCTCTCAAAATAAATAAATCAACATTAAAAAAATTGCTTCAGGGATCATGGTTCCTCATAGCAACTTAGGCTATATGAGAATCTGAGCTGAAGGACAAACTGTGCATTCTAATCCTAGGTTGATCTAACAATAATGCCTTGGGCAAGTTGCTACCTTTCTCTGTATTTTTCATCCATAATCTCAAGATAACTTAGTACTTGCAAAGTGAAATGAAAATAGAGACATGACTAGCCATGGTGGTGTTCAGCCACACTCCTGGTTATTTTTTCTCAGCTGCGTCCTTCCTTCTCTGTTTATCTTTGCCATGAAGTATTGGCACCCACCTATTTAGTTTTCCTAGTGAGGCCCAAACTAGAGACAACCTCCAAAGCAAAGAAACAATAACCAACTAAACATCCAGAAATTGCCCAGAACATATAATGCCAGAAAACTCATCTATAAATTTCTTCAGGCTTAGGCATTATTGTCAAGGGACTAGGAAACAAATACCATCATTCAGCACTACGTGCTAGGTTATAATATATACAGGATCTCATTTGTGTTTTGTCCAAACTTGCTAGATAGGCATCACTGTCTCATTTTACAGATATAGAAACATTTCTGAGAGCTCAATTGTAATGAATGTTGGAATGGTTTTTCAAACCCACTTCTCAGACTTGAACCTTCCATTAATTCCTAATACCAGTTACTAGTATGGGGGAGTATTCTTTGAAGCACTAATTCAGGGATGTTTAATACACGTATTATATGATTGACAGGGTGGACTTAGTAATATGACCTAGGGCCTGAGGTTACTTCACTTTCCTATGCATATATTTCCTCATCTGTAAAATTAGGTTTTACTCACAATACCAAATAAAGCAACGGAACAAAGTAAAAAATCTAGAAACACATCACACATGTCTGCTCACCTGATAACAAAAGGTTAGTGCGGTACAGTGGGGAAAAGAATCACTTCATTAAATGGGACTCAGTTAAGTGGGTAGAAATATGAAAAGAAAAAGTCTGGGTCTCTACTTCACACTATATCTCAAAGTCAATTTCAAGTGGATTAAAATTTTTAGAGTAATAATGGGAGAACATCTTTATTACCTTAAAATAAGCAAAGATTTCCTAAACAGAACAGGAAAAGTAATACAAACAGAAGGAAAAAAAGATAATACATAAGACTATAAGATTAAAAAATGTAGAAAGTGCTATTAAGAGAGAGAACAGGTGACCCACAGTATAGAAGAAAAACATTTTTGCAAAACATACCACTTGCTCAAATCCAAAATATAGGGGCGCCTGGGTGGCTCAGTCGGTTAAGCAACTACCACTCTCAGTCAGGTCATGATCTCAGGATTCATGAGATCAAGCCCTGTGTTGGGCTCTGCACTGACACCTTGGAGCCTGCTTAGGATTCTCTCTCTCCCTCTCTCCCTGCCCCTCCCCACTTGCAAGCACTCTCTCTCTCTCTCTCTCTCAAATAAATAAAAATTTAAAAAATAGAGTATCTAAAAGTCAATTTGAAAAAGCAGATTGTTATGATGATTAAATAAATAAACAGGTTTAGAGAACAATCTGGCACATAATATGCATTCACTTCATATATGCTATTATTTTTACTATGAATCTGAATTTCTGCCTATTGTCAGCCTAAGGGTCCCCGGTTTTGGTTTGGAAAACATGGTAACCATAGTAATAAGGCACCAGAAAGGCAAATCTATAGAATAGGATTCAAAATATGTGCTTTAGCAACATGGAGAATAGCACTTATTTTTCCAATATTTCAGTTTTTACTTGTTGCTTTTTATTGCTGTGTGCTGACGGGAGAGGTATAAAGTGAGGAATAGTATTATAATCTAAATTCGGCTCAAGGAGCAAAGCATGTTCCTGCTCTACCATCCCTTCCCTGGGCATCACAAACATCTCACAGACCTCTCATTCCTGGAGTACCTCCAAGCTCCAGAGAGTCTCCCATCTAAGAATCTTGAGACACTCAGAGTGTCTCCCCTGAGTCCTCACGCTTAAGCCAGTCTGAAGGTCCGGAGGGACCAGAGTCTCCCCATTTAGTTAGTATCTGATCTCTCCTGAGGCCCTGTGGAAGAATAGCCTGTCACCACATCTACCAAAGGGCTTTGAGGACTAATTCTCTCACAGTCTTCAAGTCCCAATAACCCATCCTCCTATTATCAGTACCCTCCATCCCAAGTTGACCTAAGTGACGTCTCTTTTAATGTGGAAAATCCCTTCAGAATCCTGGCCTCTTGAGTTCATGACCACTCTTTCTTCTTCAGCTACCCACTCTCCTTGCTTTGTCTTACACTTTGTCATAACCTGAAGTTATAAAATTCAGGCATGCTACTCATTAACCATAAAGCCGTGTTCTTCCAATTCGTTCTCATCCATTCCCATGAAGTCTTTGACTTCAACAAAGCCAACAGTCTTTGAATCTCTTCACTTACCAACTGTCACCACAGTTTCCAGGTGAATTTTGTCTCTCCCAAATTCGTATGTTGAAGTCCTACCCCCAGCACCTCAGTGTGGCTGTAGTTGGAGATAGGGCTTTCAAAGAGGTAGAATGAGGTAAAATGAGGTCACAGCCCATATGGGATATGGTTGTGTCATATCCCATATGACTGGTGTCCTTCTCAGAAGAGGAGATTGGGACACAGACATGTGTCTGCACAGAGGAAAGACCATCTGAGGACACAGTGAGGAGGTGACCATGTGCAAGCCAAAGAGAGAGGCCTCAGAAGAAACCAAGTCTGCTGACACCTTGATCCCGGACTTCTAGCCTCCAATGCTGTGAGAAAATAAATTTCTTCATTTAAGATTCCCAGGTAATAGTATTGTTATGGCAGCCCTAGCACACTAATACAGCTACTTTCCATTTTTTCTTCTCTCTCAGTCTGATTTGTATTTCATGAGCCATCTACCACTCTCTTACTACATCCTTACTCCATTGTCTTTCCAGTTCATTGGCCTAACAAAATCTCGACACTGGATGAATTTAATAGTCTGTCTCATACCAGCCTGCACCTAGGCACCTTAATGTGGTTGGAGAAAATCACAACACCATGCTAATTGCTGAAACTTCAAAGCCATGGTCTTGATCTCAACCAGACCTACTATTTCTCTAGTTTCCCTTTTAGATCCATAGACATGCAGGCTTTCCACCTCTCCTCTCACTCCCAACAAATTATTTTGCTTCTTCTCATTTGAAAGGATCCATTAGACAAAATTCACTCAACCTTCTACCACCAAATCAATACATTTCTCTGTTGGCACCCATCTTTTTCTCTTTCCTTCATGTTGCAATGGAACTGGTATCTCTGGCTAATCCTTCCACTTGTGCTGTAGATCATATGCTCCCCATGTACCTCAGAAACTTCCTTCTTGGAATTATCTCTTCCCTTCATATATTTGACTTCTCCCTCTATATAGCTTTCCCAACATCATTTAAATATAATTAAGTCTGTTCCATTAAAAACAAAACAAATATAAAAACAAGCCTTCATCCCATGTGATAGATTGATTGCCAAAAAATGGCTTCAATTTTTTACCCCTACCAGTGGGTTTTGCAATGGGATTTTGCAGCTCCTCCTATTAAGAGTTAAATCTCTTTCCCCATATCTTGAATCTTGGCTGACTTTGTGACTCACTTTGGATAGTGAGATGTGGCAGAATGGAATGCCAATTCATGACTAGGCCCCAAGAGATCTTGTAGGTTTGTGCTCTGACTTAGAACCCTCCCATCACCATGTAAGCTAGCATGCTGGATGATGAAACATGGTCCAGGTACCTCCCCCATCCCATCCAACAGAAAACCAACTTTCTAAACTATAATTAAGACCATTCTAGATCAGCTAGCCCTCAACCGACCCCAGATGCATGAGTGGGTCCAGGCAGGCCCAGATCAGAAAAACCACTCAACTTACCCAAAGACATAAAAGTTGTAATAAATCCTTATTTTAAGATACTCAGTTGTAGGGTTGTTTGTTACAGAGCAATAACTGATATAGCCTCTATCCCCTTTCAACTACCATCTAGGCTTTTTCCTCTGAATTCCCACCTAATTACTTGAAAGACTACCTAATTACTTGAAAGACTACACTACATTTCCTGTTTTTGCTTCCCTCCCATTCTCTCGTTTAGGTACCTCAATCTTGCTTCAGCCCAAACATTCACTCTTCTAAGGGTGTTCTTGCCAAGATCTCCATGACCATCCTGTCATTAAATGTAGTGGACACTTGATGTAAATCTTACCAAACTTCCTAATGGCATTTATCACCAGTAACTCTCCTTTGGCTTTTCTGCTTAGACACCTCAGTTGTGACTCTTGAGCCTCTCCCTCTGGGGATCCTCAGCAGGCTTCTCTTTAATTTCCAACCCTCTAACATTGCTGTTACTTGGGAAGTGTGTCCTGGGCCTCTACTCTTTCCACTTTATAATCCTTCCTAGAGATGCCATGCATTCATTTTCTTTTCTACAACTATTACTTCTTTTATAATTTTATTTTTTTTTAAATTTTTTAATGTTTATTTTTGGGACAGAGAGAGAGAGCACATGAGCAAGGGAGGGGCAGAGAGAGAGGGAGACACAGAATCGGAAGCAGGCTCCAGCCTCTGAGCTGTCAACACACAGCCTAATATGGGGCTCAGACTCACAAACCGTGAGATCATGACCTGAGCTGAAGTTGGGCCGTTAACCAACTGAGTCACCCAGATGCCCCTATAATTTTACTTCTATTAAAAAATTGAAGACGTACATTATTTAATGACCACATGACAATCACCACACTGTTTTGTTCATCAAATTTAACTACATTATAGGTGGTTAAGAAATGGCACATATTAAATAAGAAAATACAAAAAAATTAAGTTTTTCTTGGCCTGTTGAAATTAGGTATATTTTTAATCTTGTAGATGGTTTCTATCACCTATATGTTTTCTTTCAGAATGTATGAAATAAGTGTTGTGTGGCAAAACTAGCTCCAATGTTCTACTAACATCTCTAATATCCTGTTTCCACTTAGATTTTAGCCTTGTTATTGCTCAATATCTCATTAGCAGTCTGATGCTTTAAAGAAATTTATTCTACTCTTTTCAACAATTTCATTGTTCCCAGAAAGAGGATTGGTCCAACTAAAGTCACCCTATCACCAGGAACAAAATTCTCTAGTTTTAAATAGGTTCAAAAATATTTTGTTGATTTTTTTAAAAAAGAATATATATTTACTAAAGAACTCTTCTAGGAAGATACAGATTCTTTCTAAAATGATGAGAATCTAGAGAATAAAAAAGCCCTCCCTGTTAAAGGCTATACAATGTTGTTTGAATTGACCAAACCCCCCCCCCCCCAAAACCCACAGATTTCCCATTGTAGAAGTGGAAACTAAAGAAAGCACACAGAAAATACTGGAAACCTACTCAAGGCTTTTAATGCATTCATGACTATTTTATATTTTATGGTTCAGAAAACCAAAGTATATCATTCAATATCCTGTAGTAATTAATTTGGGAAGCTTTTCTCAAAATAAAATAATGGAAAACTCCTTCATTTTGGAAACTCATTTAAGCTTTATGTAAAACAGAATGACCAGTGGAAGGGTAGGATTTGTACTGGAAAACAGGTTTAAGAGAGATATTCACTAATTTGGAACTAACAGTTCTAGGAAAGTGCAGATAACAAATATACCACGGAAAAACTTTCCACTTCTTTGTGCCGAAACTCTACTTACAAATCATTCGCCAGAGCCTTTGCTATTGGAAATATAAATATTACTATAGAGTTGAGTTTCAAAACTTCATTGTCTTAAAATAGTTTTTCTTTATGAAACAAACCAGATAAATCAGTTGAAAAATTTTTTAACAGAGTTGAATTAAGAAACTTGTCTTCCGACTTCTTCTTATTCCATGTGGCTTTTCCCACAGTGATGGATACTCATTAGAATGAATTGTACTAGTCACACCAACAAACAAAAATGTACATGGGCTTTCAATTAGCATTTGGCTACACTGGCCAGTGGAAGGTAGTGACCACTCTCCTTCTTGTCCCTGGTGCATGAGCCCCATTTAAAAATGCCTGTTTAGAAACCCATGGGGGAGGGGAAGGAAAAAAAAAAGGAGGTTAGAGTGGGAGAGAGCCAAAGCATAAGAGACTTAAAAACTGAGAACAAACTGAGGGTCGATGGGGGGTGGGAGGGAGGGAAGGGTGGGTGATGGGTATTGAGGAGGGCACCTTTTGGGATGAGCACTGGGTGTTGTATGGAAACCAATTTGACAATAAACTTCATATATTGAAAAAAAATTAAAAAATTTAAAAAAAGAATGCTCAAGAAAAATAAAAAAATAAAAATGCCTGTTTAGGGGCACCTGGGTGGCTTGGTTGGTTAAGTGTCCAAATCCTGATTTTAGCTCAGGTCACGATCTCACAGTTCGTGAGTTCAAGCCCCACGTTGGGCCCTGTGCTGAACATGCAGAGCTTGCTTGGATTCTCTATCTCCCTTTCTCTCTGCCTCTCTCTCTCTTTCTCTCAAAATAAATGAATATATTTTTTAAATGCCTGTTTATAGTCTCCATTGGAACAATACATGTCCCTCTCTCAGTAAGTAAATTATTTCTTTGTCAGGTGGGTGGGATTAATAAGTACAAGCATCTAAATGCCCAGAACATAGATCATGCTTCTAATTCTAAGAGAATGGCTACTCTTTATTTTTTATTGCTATATTTCTACAAATAGTCCTTGTCTGTAAGTGGTTCCAAGAAAGGTAGTACTACAAACTCTGACCTACTTAGTCCCTCTTTCTTCCTGTTACTCCCTTTTTATGCTAGCATTTCTGTGACAGCCTAGCCCAAACCACTGTAGAAATCCAAGTCTGCGGTCCCAGGTTACAGTTAGTTATTTCACTTGTGCCATTAGTAGATGGCACTAGGGCAATATTATTTGGGGGTCAAACAAAAGGGGACCATTTTTTCTGAGCTGAGGAAGGCTTCATCAGAGATATAATATTAAAACTAAGTCTTACAGAATCTGTAGGAGTCTGCCATGTGGAGAAGAGATAGAGGAAACAGAAAGTATGAAGACACAAAGGCAAAAATACCAAAAACAAACCTTACTTGTACATATGGGATTATTAAGCAGAATGCTTAGAGCATAAGGTAGGGAGGGATTGATGGAGCAGCATGAAGCTGCATTGTGAAGGGGATTTTAAACCCTGCTGAGAAGGTTGGACCTCATCATGAAGGTAATGGGAAGTAGTGCTTTGAAAATAATCTGACTTATAGCTTAGAATACTTCTAATGATTCTATGAAGTGTTAATTGACATGACAACTAAAACAAGTAAAGAGAGCACTCAAAGATGATAGAAGCCAGCATGTAGAGAAAGGAGGTAGATTTGAGAGAAATTTCTGAGGTCTGATTGGGAGGACTCAATGGTTTATGAAATATGAAAGGAAGGTAAGGAATAGAAAATAAATGGGAAAGATTGGCAACATGGCAATGCCATTAACAGAGGTGGGGGCAACAGGAGTAAAGCTGGGGTTCAGAAGGACTTGGAATTGTCACAGGAAATAAGCCAGCTCATTTATGGGTTAAGTAGTATAAAAGGAACCTCTGCATACCCTCCTCTGAACCCCCTAGCTTCTCTCCTTAAGAATAAAGGATATTAACTTGTGTGATCACACATCACCAAAGTAGCTACATTTACTTCTAGACAGGGACAATGTACATTAAAATGCCAAACACATAGGAATTTCTAGTCTCTGGAGAGTTCTCTCTCTCACTCAGGCTGTACTCATGTGCTCTCTCCACTCCAGACACTTTCACTCATGTACTCTCTCTCTCTCTCTCTCTCTCTTCAGACAAGACACTTTAAAAATATTTAGCAACTTTATTGAGATATAATTGACATGCAATGAACTGCATCTATTTAAATTAAACAATTTGATAACTTTATACTCACTTATTTTCTGCTCTCTATTTCATTAGTTTCCATTCTTGTCTTTACTATTTCCTTTCTTCTACTTATTTTAGGTTTAATTTGCTCTTCCTTACTAGTTTCTTAGGATGGATGTTTAAGTCATTGATTTGAGATTCTTTTCTTCTTTTCTGGTAATCATTTAGTGCTATAAATTTCCCACTGCTTTAGTAGCAGCCCACACATTTTGATACATTGTATATTTATTTTCATTCAATTTGAAATACTGTGTAATTACTTTTTGGTTTCTTTTTTGGCCCTTGGATACAGACAGGTTTTATAGAGTTTGGAAATATTCTGAGATTTCTCAAAATACACTTTTGTTGTTGGTTTATAATTTAATTTCATTGCGATAAGAGAACATACTTTGTATGATCTGAGTTCTTTTAAATTTAATGGCACTTATTTTATGGCTCAGAATATGGACTCTGCCTACTATTCTGGGAATCTTGAGGTTTTCCAGTCTGGCTGGTGTGACGGGCACTGTTTTCTGGCCCACTGTTAGCACCAGGCACCTGCTGCCTCAGGTCCTCCAGGCGGTTCAGTTTCCAGCTTTGGGTAGTTTCCTCATATGCATTCATGCATCAGTTCTTAGATGAATACTTAAGGGGAACCCTCCACAGATCTCCCAAGTTCCCCCTCTGTGAACTTGTCTCTTTTTCAGCATTCTGTCTTCCTCCTCAGAATTCTAGTCCCCTTGGTCTTCCTGGACTCTCAGTTCATTCACTCAGCCCCGGGGAGTCTGTCAGTTTCTGCCTTCATTCTCCCTCTTTGCACTGTGACTTGGAAATGCTCTCAAATCAGTAAAGAGGGGGAATTGCAGGACTTACTCCATTTTCTTTCCTGCTTATCCAGAATGATTGCTTTTCCTTGACTGATTTACAGTGTTCTGCAAACTATCATTTCCTATATTTTGTCTGGTTTTGGTTGTTTCAGGAATGAGGGTAAATCTGGTCCCTGTTACTTCATCTTGGTTGGAAGCAAAATTCTCCCTCTCCCTCCCTCCCTTCCTCCCTTCCTTCCTCCCTTCCTCTCTCTCTCTCTCTCTCTCTTTCTTCTTTCAAGAAACTGCAACAGTAGGCATGTCAGAGCCTTTTCCTACAAGGGAAGAGACCCAGCCGTCTCCTACAGACTTACTCATGTCAGCTGGGCCAGCAGCTACAGCTGTCCATACACCCAAGGCAAGCCTGGGAGGAGGGATTTGTATTTGTCAACTTTTACAGTGGTAACAAACAATCCAAAATCTAAGTAGCAGATGACCACAAACATCTATTTCTTGTTTACATGACATGAGGACTGCAGCCGTCTCTAGCTCAGCTGGGTTAAGCTAGCTTTGCCTGGTCCAACTGGGCTTGCCTGGGCTCATTTCAGCTCTCTGCATCTTCTTTTTCCAGAAATAAAGGTGAAGGCATGCTATTTTCTTGGTGAGGGTCCAGAGCAAGAGGCACAGGCCAAAGCACGTAGTACAGTCCTGGCATCCCTCACATCTGTGCACATTCCATAGGCCAAAGCAAGTCAGTAGCTGAGCCCAAAGTCAAGTGTGTGGGAAAGTACACCCTACCCACAGGGAGCATGGCAAAGACAGAGAAAGAATGAATAATTATGAACAATTACAATCTTCTATAGCATTGGAGGCTTACTCTCTCTTGTTGTATTTACTATGTATTCTAGCACAATGGACCTCTTTACCTCTTTCATGGTACCAAGCACATCACAGTATTTTACAGATTAATCTCAATTTGACATTTATGTGACTCTTCTCTCTCCTCCACTGGAAAATAAGCTTCATAAATGCAGAGATGTTTCCTGGTGCATGTAGGCAGTAAGTAACTGTTGAATGAATGAATGAATGAATGAATGAATGAATGTCTTTCTCTGCTTACTTCCCCAAGGCACTAAAAAATGTGCTAGGTGGCATTTGGTTAGAAACTGCTTAGGATTAACTAGGACCAAATGATGCTACATGGTCTAGCCATGCTTGCCAGACAGCTCAGCCCCGGCACTCGACTCCACTATAGAAAATGATGTAGACTTTTGCTTTCCTTTGCTGTTGTTCTCCATACATACTCCTGCGGACATGCGGAGCTGTAGTTGGAGCAACACTTCCTTCCAAAAGAAAGAGAAATACAGATTAAAACAAAAGTGATGGGAATGCAAGCTGGTGCAGCCACTCTGGAAAACAGTATGGAGGTTCCTTAAAAAACTAAAAATAGAACTACCCTACGGCCCAGCCATTGCACTACTAGGCATTTATCCACAGGATACAGGTGTGCTGTTTTGAAGGGACACATGTACCCCCATGTTTATAGCAGCACTATCAGCAATAGCCAAAGTATGGAAAGAGCCCAAACGTCCATCGATGGATGAATGGATAAAGAAGATGTGGTATATATATACAACGGAGTATTACTCAGCAATCAAAAAGAATGAAATCTTGCCATTTGCAACTATGTGGATGGAACTGGAGGGTATTATGTTAAGTGAAATTAGTCAGAGAAAGACAAAAATCATATGACTTCACTCATATGAGAACTTTAAGAGATGAAACAGATGAACATAAGGGAAGGGAAACAAAAATAATATAAAAACAGGGAGGGGGACAAAACAGAAGAGACTCTTAAATATGGAGAGCAAACAGGGTTACTGGAGGGGTTGTGGGAGGGGGGATGGGCTAAATGGGTAAGGGGCACTAAGGAATGTACTCCTGAAATCATTGTTTCACTATATGCTAACAAATTTGGATGTAAATTTAAAAAAATAAGAAATAAAACAAGTTAAAATAAATAAATAAAAATAAAATAATAAAAACATCCTTTTAACTGAAAAAAAACTGAAAAAAAAAATAAAACAAAAGTGAGATTCCATTTTTAACCATCAAATGAACAAAAATCAAATAATTAATAACACTGCATGATGGTGAGAAGGTGAAAAAACAGGCATACTCCTATGCTGGAGGGATATAAATTGGCACAGTCTTTAAGGAGGGCACTTTGACATACCTATCGAAAGTACGTTCTCTGTTGAATCACTACACTACACATCTGAAACTAATATAACACTGTATGTTAACTATACTGGGATTAAAAGAAAAAACTTAAAGTGATTTTAAGAAGTACATTCTCTGTGTCTTTACAGTTTTCCATATAATTTTGCCCTATGAATATATTCGATAGATTCTATATGTCCTATTTTGTCTTACGAATATACTTACACAAAGACAAAGGTATACAAGAATATTCAATGAAATTTTGGTCGTCATAGCAAAAGATTGGGAACATTTAAAGGCCCACCAAAGATGAATTGATTAAATAAAACAAGCAGCTGTGAAGCACTTAAACCTAGGGTAGCTCTTTATCTACTGATACAAAATGCATTCCGTAATGGTAAGTGAAGAAGGGAGAGAGGGAGGCCATCAGGGAGGCAGTGAGGAAGGGAATACTCCAAAGGGAAATAAATGGTGCGCTCATAAAGTAGCAAATGTTTGACTATAGCTGAATTGAAGAACACGTGTAAGAACCCAGAGGGAAATAAACTAGTAATGTAACTAGCAGAAATGTCCTGAAGGCCCTCAAATACTACACTGGAAGGTTTACTCTCTGTGTCTCGAAGATGGAGAAACCCTAAAGCATTTTAAGGAGGAGAATGTTTCAATGTTTTAAACAGTTGAAAACAAGCCCAAGCAGTGATTTATTCATAATAGAATCACTTTGAGAAAAACCCCAACCAAGTTGCAGATACTGGCAAAACCATAGCATCCTTCCTTAAAATGTAGGAGAGGTAAAACTCTGAAATGATAAATTTTAGATGGCACCAACCAATATGCTAAGGAGAGAATAACTGGAAAATTCCATCAATTCTTAAAAATAATGTCAAGAAATCATGAGTATGGAGTTTAAGGGCAAATTTGAAGGATGGCAAAAATAAAATTGAATCCTCTGGTCAATTTCAGAGAGAAATAGGAAAAGAAGTCTTTAATTTTGCTGTCTTTACAATCCATAGTCCTACTTACTACTTAGAATTCCTGCTGCATAATTCCTATTTCTTTTTGCTTCCAAGACAGAAGGAAATTTTCCCATCTTTTCTATTGACATGGAAGCCATCTTAGATTTTTTATATTTTATAGCAACATCATATTTAGAATGAGGATGTGCTAGTTCACCCTTCGCTCATACACCAGTCACCAAGAACATTGTCCCAAGCTCGAAGACATGCTCAGCTTGTCAAAATGACAAAAGAGCCATGGAAATAAGGGAAGCCACCAAAGCACCCAGAATGAAGGAGCACAGATCAACTCTTTTAAAACAAGAACACAACCATCTGAAAGGCTCCACAAGGTCAGAGCAGGAGCTGTTGGAATGAAAGGAGACATCCAGGTCAAGTTGCATCCGTGAGAGTCAATGTTATCTAAAGAATGGGCTGCCTCAGAAGGAGATAATTGTCCTACCAGAAATGTTCACCCCATGACGACCCAGTCACTTAGAGTATTTGTCTGAAGGATATAAGCAACAGTGGAGACATAGGACTAGAAGACTCTAAGGATTGTTAGCAATTCTAAGAGCCTGATTAAAGCTGGGTTTAAAATTTCCCAGTGCTCAGAGTCTGATGTGACTTTAAATGAATTTGTTTAAATGAAGATTTTTTTCTAAGATATTAATTTATGTGAAAAGATAATGAATGCTTTTAGAAAGATATGAGGACACAAATAATAAACAAAGAATTCAATATCAGAATCTATAAGGAACTCCAGAAATTAAATAAGGAAGGAAAAGACAAACAATCCAATAGAAAAATATTCTCCAAATATCAACAGACATTTCACAGAAGCCTCAGCCCAGATGGTAAACAAACAAGGTTAGATGCCACCAGAGAAAGTCAAATTAAAACAAGATATCATTTTACACCCACTTTTAGCAAAACAGAGAAGTCTGACAATACTAAGTGTTGACAAGATTATCAAACAGTGGAAACTTTTATACACAACTGGTGGGAATTTATAATGAATCGGTTCAAAACACTTTGGGGGAAAAATTGGTATAATATACTATTTTTGAATGTTTATATGTCCTGGAACCCAACAACTCCATCATTATACCCAGTATATACCCTAGAAAAACACTGGTACCCATACACCCAAAACTACATAAGAGCATTTGTAGCAACACTGATGGAACAGGGGGAAAAATTAAATGGAAACAGTTTAATCATAGACAAAGCAATGGTTAAACATATTTTGTGATATATGCCCACAGATATGATGCAACTTTGAACATAAATGGACATCTATGAATTATATTGACACACCAAGTTGCAAAGAATTACATATTATGAAACAAATGTTCTAAAGCTCAAAAAACCTAAATAATAAGTTACTTAGGAATACATTTAGATATGGTAAAACATATAGATTAATGATAATATTGAATGAAAACAGCAAGTTGCAGAAGACTAGAACATGACCCCATTTTTATAAAGCTCTAAAATAAGCAAGACTATGTATTGTGCAGAGCTACAAAAAAAAATGATTTTACATGTAAAATTACCTATAAAAACCTGATAGCAAAGTGAAGTGGTAAACACAAAATTCAAGATGAGTTATCCCTGGAACAAGGAGCTGGGATTGCAGAAGGGAACACAGGAAGCTTCAACAGAATTGATTACGTCTGGTTCATTGTCTGTATGATATGTTCACTGATGTTCATCTTGTTATAGTGTTTGGTAACTTACAAGTATATCGTATGTATTCTTTTGTGGTCTCAAATATTACATAATAAAAATGTAATTAAACCACGCAAAATTGTTTTTGTTAAGATGGCTATTCTTCCAGCATCCTCTTCCTGGACTGCCCTTTTTTGTATCTCCAAACTTGAATGAGGGCCACAGGCCTGAAAGAAGAAAAAAGTGTGTTGTAAGATGATATATAAAAATGCTGTCTAAGCACAGCTCAGAATTAATGATCTTCCCGGGCTGGATGTCGCAAAATTATTACAAAAGTGACAGAGCCAATTCTCTGTTACTCTGTTGGGTCGTATTTCAGTTTGGTGGCTCAGTTTTCAGAGTAAGTCTTGCCTTTAAAATACCCTGTTCCGGAGCCGTTATGGTCTTCAGCGAGTCCCTGGCTATCAAGTGCTTTCTCATTCTGCCCCTGAAAACTGAGTGACTCATTTACATATTTTAAAGGAAGGGTGAAAAGAGTTTCTTTGTTTAAATTACAACTTTTGTCTTAAATATAGTTTTGTTTTTTTTACCTTTGTTACCAAACATGTTAGAGGAGTGAGAAGTGACAATTGTTAATAAATTTGAGTTAAGTAGTTTTCTTTTTTTTTTAAATTTTTTAACGTTTATTCACTTTTGAGAGACAGAGACAGAGCACAAGTGGGGGAGGGGAAGAGAGAGAGGGAAACACAGGATCTAAAGCAGACTCCAGGTTCTGAGCTGTTGGCACAGAGCCCGATGAGGGGCTCGAACTCATGAATCACAAGATCATGCCTGAGCCGAAGTCAGATGTTTAACCAACTGAGCCACCCAGGCACCCCTGAATTTTCATTCAGATTGGTTTCTCAATCACTTTCAGGGATAGGGAGGCAAACATCTAACTACCCTCAGCACCTCACTCCTATCCCAGTACCTCTCATCTCCCATAATCACCATCTTGCTGGGGTTCCCCCAAGCAGGATGTCTTTCTGATCTCGCCACATGCTATGCACAGACACACTCCCATCCCTTCTGATTCCCAGACTCAAATCTTTTCTACCGCTTCCCTTTTGCTATAGACAGGGCTGTAAGGGGGTTGGGCACTGAGACCAGTGAGATGTACTGGGTGGGGGCTGGGGACGTTGGGAGGTTGGGCCAGGTGTTTAATCTGACATAATTCGTATCAGAACTACATTGCCGGCTGTGATGTAGTGATAGTCTGTGTCTTGAGGTTACACATCCCTGACTCAAATCCCCAGCTCTGCCACTTTTTAGCTGGGTAACTGTCCAGGGGTCCCTGAGCTTTTCAGAGCCTCAGTTTCTTTGCCTATAAAAGTAGTTAATACCTACATCCTAGGGGTGGTTGTAAGGACTCACCTATGCTTGTGAATATTAAGTACTCAGTAGGTACTCAGATATGGTGTTTTATTTGTATTGGGTGAATGTGTTGAAATTATAGAAGCTCTTTCTAGGTGTGCAGACTACACTCGTTAGAAGTTGATTCACTTACTCATCCTTGAATGCAGATTTCTTGACACTCGTTTTCACTGTTGAATCTATTTCCTGAGCCATTACAGCCACTGAACCAAAAGCGGGCACAGGAGTTGACCTGTTTGTCATAATACCATCGAACTACATATTCACCACAGTCTCCCGGCTTTAGGGGTTCCAAGCATCTAGGATCTAGAGTCAGAAAAGGATACATGTTATTATAGGCTTTTTTCCCCCTGAAAAGATGAAAAGAGAAAGCTTTGTAAAGTTTATTCTCCATGCACAGAAACACATCAAGGAAGAAAATATTGTTCCAAGTTAAAGACGTGTTCCCTGATACTTAAAATATTTCCTCCAGCACCTGAAACTCCACTATTGGATACTCCTTTGATCTTCATGCAACCTCATTAAAAATGCATATTTCCCTGAAAACATAACCCCGTGAGCCTTCATTGGCTAACACTCTTGCAGGGATTAGTTGGCAAGAGAAAAACAGGAGTTCTTCATTTACTTTGGACTTGATCTAAAATCAAATTAACATTTGGAATAAAGAGGATCTCAGCCTTCTGTACACATTCCCTCTAGAAAGTGCCACTGTGATCCCATGTAATTGTGCCCACTAGAAAAGGAAAATCCTTGGGGTGTCTGGGTGATTTGGTCAGTTAAGTGCCCGCCTCTTGGTTCAGGCTTGGGTTATGATCTCATGGATTGTGGGATAGAGCGTCAGCACAGAACCTGCTTGGGATTCTCTCTCTCCCTTTTTTTCTGCCCCTCCCCTGCTCTTGCACACACAGGCACCCTTTCTCCCTCTCTCTCAAGATAAATAAATGAAATGAAAATAAAATAAGTTACCACAAAATAAATAAATAAAATGAAGGGCTCTCCTTATATCACAGGTTTCTCTTAAGAAGAGTAGTTCTTGGGGCGCCAGGGTGGCTCAGTGGGTTAAGCATTCGACTTCAGCTCAGGTCATGATCTTACAGTGCATGAGTTTGAGCTCTGCATTGCGCTGTCTGCTGTCAACACAGAGCCCGCTTCCAGATCCTCTGTCTCCCTCTCTCTCTGCCCCTCCCCTTCTCTTTCTCTCTCTCAAAAATAAATAAATATTTTAAAAGTTTTTAAAATAAATAAAAAGAATAGTTCTTGACAATAAAATCATGACCTTTTAATGTCTATTTGCAAATAAGTCTCAGAAACACTTCCATTGTAAAGAAGAAAAAAAGACAAAGGAGAACTACAATAGGAAAGCCATTCATTAAATCTCTCTTTATTTCATGGTACTCCTTAGTGTCTTGATTAGTATTTCTTACTGAGGAAGTGATTCCAAGGTGAGAAAAACCACAAAAACCAACTAGGTACTTACTGCCTGAGACTTGTGTTCTGTGAGACAGTTTATATGCCATAAGCTTCACTTCTCAATTGTAAAACAAGTCCTTTCTCCATCTCTCGTAATCATTTCCCCAGATATAGAGCATGTCTGTATTCCTTTATTTTCTAAAACTAACCTCCAAATCTCCTTCTCCTATGAAGACTCCTTAGACCGAATGGAAAGGAGCAGACTTTCACTATCTCCACTGTTAAAAACAATAACTAAGTAATGTATACTGTATAACTTGTCAAACCAATCTAAAGTTCTTTTGGGCAAGGATGTTGTCTCTCTTGCATGTTCTTCAGAAACGATGTATATAATGATTAATTTCTATAGATACTAACTCCACAGAAAATATGTTGATGAGTTGGAATCTAGGTTCTAGCTTTTTTCTCTCCTATAATCTAGGAGTCAAAAATTCAAATGTCTACATGAGTCAAGGCCACATATAAGACAATAGGGAGTGGTAGGGGCCATGGCAAAATGAGAACACAATCATCTGTAAAGGCATTTTAAATTTATTTATTTTTTTATGTGTATTTATTTTTTTAGAGAGAGAGTAAGCAAGCCAGGAAGGGGCAGAGAGAGAGAGAGAGAGAGAGAGAGAAATCCTAAGCAGGCTCCACACTGTCAGCACAGAGCCTGACATGGGGCTCAAACCCACGAACTGGGAGATCATGACCTGACCTGAAACCAAGAGTCAGATGCTTAACTGAGCTGCCCAGGTACCCTTGTAAAGGCATTTAAATGAAACAAGCGGACAAACAAACAAAAAACAATAAACATGGGGCACCTGGGTGGTTCACTTGGTTAAGTGTCTGACTTTGGCTCAGTTTCATGATCTCACAGCTCGTGAGTTCAAGCCCTGCTCTGCGGTGACAGCTTGGAGCCTGGAGCCTGCTTTGGAATCTCTGTCTCCCTCTCTCTCTGCCCCTCCCCTGCTTGTGCGCTCTCTCTCTCTCTCTCTCTCTCTCTCGCTCTCGCTCTCGCTCTCGCTCTCTCTCAAAAATAAGTAAACATTAAAAAAACTCCTAAATCTCTAAAAAACTAAACATTATAAGAGCTTTAAAATTTTCTTATTGCATAAATTTGTCCTATGACCATTCTATTTTCTTATTCTACCTATAATAAAATGAAAAGTGTCTTTTGTCCTCCCTGAGTCAACACATGTTATTTCTGAATGAGATTTCAGAGACACACCCTTTCTATGCCTTGACATTGTAGATGCAGCAGCTGATTGGCAGGTATCTCTTACCTTGGTGCGCCAACTTTTCTGGCTTTAAGTTCAAAATGGGACTTGGAATTCTTGTTTCCAGACCCTCTGTCCCCTCCTCAGGGAGGCTGAGCAATGGCTCCTGGGTGGTAGCAGCCTCAGGTGAAGGAGTGGTAGTCAGGCCATCAGCCCAGTTAGGCTCTTTCTCTTTGTCATGGGCTCCAGAGACAGTGACCTACACACAAAAAAATTCACGTTTCTAGTTTGGGGAAATATTTCAGGAAAACCTCAGCATTGCTTCTTCTCCCCAACTCTCCAATATTATTTCAATAAAAGCTCAGGGAATGATGCCCCTCTTCTGTGTCATGCATCCCAGAGTACCTAAGTTATGGACTTCCCTTCTGCCAGGCACAGATGTCCCTGTGCTTGGCCTTCCGGAGAGATCCACATTCAGAGTATGAAAGGTATGGGCTTGGGAGAAATTTATCTCCATTCTTTTCATACTCACTGTCATGAGGAGGGGAAATAACCACTAGTTTCTTTGATCTTGCCTTTTTAACGGACTTTTCCATTTCTTAACACTAGAGAAATTAATAATATATTCCAAAATATCTACAACAAACCCTCAAATGATTTTGGGATTGGGAATTGGGTGGCAGAGGACAATCATGCAGGTGAAATAAAAATAGTAGCAATTGCTTTTCGTCTCATCCTATTATCTTGACCCCAGCAAATGCCCAATGCTGCAGGATGCTCAGCTTCTAAGAAGTTCTAAAAATGTTTGTTAGTGAAGGAACAAAGGAACATAATGTCAAAAGCAAGTTTTCTGGACTCAAGTTTCCAAGTTCTGTCTGAATTTATGATATGTAATGAGACAAGGCAAAAAAGGTATTTTGCTTAAAAAAAAAAGTCATGTCAGTTATTGTCGACAAGGTCAGTCTTTTATGGGACCAATTAAGTTCTTTTACTTCTTTTCCCTTGGACCCCAGCTACAGGGAATTGAGTCAATCATTTATCTTGGTCTTAGCACGGTATGGTCACTTATCCTTGCAAGGCACTCTTTTTGTTTTCTTTTTGTTTATTTATTTAAATAGGCAAATCGAACTAAGTAAAGTCATTTTTTGATGTTTTCTTACCTGTGTTTTCTATCATCCTGGGACCAGAGCCAGCTGTTATTATTAGCTGCTCTCTGCTGTCTATACTATAGACACACACAAACATACACACACACACACACAGAAACATACACTATACTATACTATAGACACACACAAACATACACACACACACACACACACACATTGAAACATACACTATTGCAATGTAGTCATCATTGAACTACAGAATTTTAAGGCTAAAGGAAAATTCTGTGAATACTTCATTTTCTATAGGGGAACCCAAAGCTCCAAACGAATAAAGAGCCTCCCCCAAATCATTGGTAAGCTGGTGATAAAATCTGAGAAATGCCTGTTTCAAGAAAGAAATCCTATGTTTTGGTTTTGTTTTGTTTGCACATATTTTGTTAAGGAAAAAATAACTTAAAAGCTTGACTAAGGAGTAGTTTATCAAACGTAAAAAAGCCAATAGGCAGTAGGCTACACTTCAGATCTACTATCTGTCAGGTGAGAAGTTTCCTTTGAAGAAGTGCACTGGGCAGCAGTTTTCTTAAAGGAACTAACTTGGCCTTTAAATCATTCCCTTGTTCAAGCCTTAGGGCCTCATAAGTTACTCTTTACCTCTTGTAAGTGTAGGAGTGTGTGTTTTCTTTCTCAGTCACAGCATCATTTGGGAATTTTGACTGCTAGAGCATTATACCTCAGGTTCTAGAGCAAATGGAATTAATATTTTTTCATCAGTGAGAATTATTTTCCCTTTTGGTTCCATGAGATTTCAGATTATTTAAACAAATGCATCATTATTATGGTTTGTCATTTTTATAATTTTCTTGTTATAAAAACAAACACAGTCATTGAAGGGAATTTAGAGAATCTGGACAAGCAACAAGAAGAAAATAAAAATCACAAGGTTCCACCTCCCAGAAATAATCATCGATGATATTCAGGTGTATTTTTACCTCAATCTTTTTCCTCTGTGCATTTATTTTAACAAATAAAAAATATTGGAGTGTTAACAGGTTTTCTATGTTCCTTTTTTGAACTTATGATATTACTGTGGCCCTAAAATACCATTTAATTATATTACTACCTTTAAATATACAATGACAATACCTTTTTAAACATTTAATTTTTTTGCTTTTTTTTTTTTTTTTTTTGAAACCACATGCTGATTGCTGGATCTAAGAACACACATATTTGAGGCTTATGAGACAGTCTTCTCCAGAAAAGTCTTATAATTTGCATTCTCACTAGTGAATGTTTTTTCTTAAATGATCACCATTTCCTAGCTATTATGACTGAAAAAAGATGTAATTACTAGTTTGATAGGTGAAAAATTCTTCAACTGTTCTCCACAGCCCTGCCGCACTCTGTCTCCTACACACACACACACACACACACACGTGCTACCTCACCAGCCACTCCTCTCAGCCCACTTTGCTATGACCTTTCATTTCTTCCCTTTCATTCTGCCTCAGGCTCTCAAAGTCTGCCCTCTTAAGGGGCCCAGGAAAAGTTGGTCCCCAGCACCAAAACCTTTCCCAATAACCTAGTCAGTGCTAATGCTCCCCTTCCAGTACGTGCATAGTGCCTTCAAATGCTCCCCACCTTGGCCCTGATATCTAGGAGTTAACCTTTAATCCTACATTATTTCCTATCCTTTCCTGTTTCACATGTGTAACTATCACCTCCCTGATAAGAGAAATTAAACCATGCCACATTTTCTTTCTTTCCTTCCTGTTTGTCTTCTTTTTAAAAATCTTTATTGCATAGAACAGCAAACAGCAAATAGTAGTCACTGGATAAATTCAGAGTACGTTGGAGGGAGAGAGAAGGAGAGAGGGGACTTTGGGTTAATTATTCCATTCCTTTAGGTTTTAATGTCATTGTTTTAAAATAAGAAAAGATTAGACCCTGACATCTCTCTCTCTAAAAGTGGTATTTAAGCAGTCCCAAACTTTACTGGCAGAATGCACACCCGATTCAGGGTAGTCATTGCCTTTGGAGGGAGGGGAAGGAGGAGGAGGAGGAGGAGGAGGAGGAGGAGGAGTTGTTGTTGGAGGAGGAGGATCAGACTGACCACAAACAAGCAAGGACTTTAACTTTATCTGAAGCAAGAGTGAGTGAACAAATGGAAACCTGAGTCATGTCCTGGTGGCAGGCACTCAACTGCTTGTTATATGCATTCTCTGATCTTTTATAAATCTTAAACCTAAAAACAAAAGCCTATCACCTCAGCAGCCTTCCTTGGAGGAGACCAGTGGTCTTAGCTCTGAGCAGGGACTCCCCACAGAAAACAACACAGAAGTGGAGCTAGGGGCACGTGAGGGGGCAACACCTAGAGTCCAGGGCTACTTTGTGACACTGGACAAGCACATGTGACAGTGTCAGTCTCTTTCAGCCTTAGAGCAGATCTTTAAGAGGAGAAAACAGATTTCATGCAACATCCTAGAAAGCAAACGTGAGAGCTAAAAGGAGAATTACTAGCCAGGGTGCCACATGATTCCAAAAGGTCATTTGGTTTGTGATTTCCAAACATTTGTCTTGTCATTCATTACCCCGAATCTTGCATATATTACAGACAGGCTCTTCAAATCTGAGCTCATGTCTTCTCTGGATAAATGTTAGTCATCACCTGCATTAGCCCATGTGTTTGGACTTTGTTTTTTCCAAAAGTGAGGATCCAAGTTTCTCCTGGTTGGTTGTGGGGACTCTGCTCCTGCCAGCTGGCTCCACAGCCAGCGCCTTCAAGGTGCCTGATTTCGTAGGCTTCTAACCTTAATTGACTCTTCCCAGGTGACCACACTTCTTTGCCAGGTCTCTCAAAACATATCTAAACTGATGCTCTTTATTTGCAGTAAAGGCTGCTGAGGACTGTTAGGAACACCTTAAGTTTGGGCTGTGTGCCTCCCCTGATGGCCTGCAGCTTTCCTAGAGGGTGGACTGCAGGATTTTATTCTGTTTAAAACCTCCTCTACATGAGTATAATGCCCTCCATTCTGCCGTTGCCCAGTAAATGTTTCAGACTCTTCTTTCTAATCATATTTTTTTTTAAAGGAAGAAGAGTCTAGCAATAATCCTTTACTTTGCAAATGAGGGAACAGAAACCTTAAGTAATAGGTGATTCGCGCAATGTCAGGCAGCTATCAGATTTTATTTCTAAGAGGTGATTCACTGTCAGATACACTATAAATTTTTAAAGTCTTTTTAAAAAGACCACAACACACTAAATAGATACATCCCGATCTCTGAAATAATAACATAGAAAAAAAAAAACCCAACTACAGAGCCAAGGAAATAAAGTATTTAGCTTCAACATTGACAATACAAGCCAAGTTTCCTAACTTCTAGGTCCAGAATATTTCTTCTAGATCAGTCTGCAGTGTTTTTTTTTTTTTTTACCCCTTCATAAGATAGAAGCGTCTTAATAAGTCTATTATTAGCAACATATGGCACTTATACAGCAACTTCATTAAACAATACTAATATTGGTTGTTTCATAGGGTTTTATCAAGAATTTGAGTTTTTTGACCACCACAAATAATTAGGTCTGATTTCAGGAAATCAACTTAATTTTCCTGTTGGTGGAGAAGCTAAACTAACACTAGTCTCGGTCTCATGTTGTTTCTGAAAGTTTGAAAAGTCCACATGTTTTAAGAGCATTGATTATGAATAGACTATTTCATTTAATAATGTGTATAATATGATCAAGCAACTTGCAGAATTTTGCTTGAATTCTGTTAGGAGGAATTCAATACCCTATTAGGAGGATCCTATAGGAGAAGATATAGATATACCCAAGTGTTTATGTTATTTTTCCTAATGTACTGTCATGGGGGCTTTATACCAAGTTAAAATAGATGTCACTGTATTATAGACAGGTTTTTAAAGGAAATTCAGTCAAAATGGGATTATATATAGGAGAAATAATTGATGATGTTATTTTTAAGAGTAAAAAAATAAATGAAATGACACTATCAGCAAGTAATGAGTAAACTGGAGAGGATGTGGAAAAGAGTGATAGGACAAGGGTTTTGAGACCATATTATTAATGTAGAAAAGAAATGATGAGACCTCAATCTGAATGGATGAGGAGAAAAGAGTTGACAGCATGGATTGTGAGATGATAAGAACAGACCAAAAAAGACAACATCAGAAAGTATGGAGATAAAGTAAGATTACAGCTATCAGTGCATCCAGGTTTTCCATCAGGTACCTGGCTGGTTGGTGGGACTATATCCCTAAGGAAGGCAATCTGGAGGAGCAGCATTGTGAACGTATTCCATGTTGGCTGACTGTGGAACACGCAGAGTAAGGTCTGCACAGATAACAAAAAATGTAAACCTGGGGCCCAGGAGAAAGATCTGGACTGGGGAAGCAGATTTTGAGAGTTGTTAACATAGGTGGCTTTGGAACTCAGAAAGAGAAGGCTAAGAACAGATGTTAGAAAAGTTAAGAGTTTAATGTTTAAGGAATAAACAGAGAACCCCCCAAAACAATTGAGAAAGGATGTTCAGAAGGCTGGGGGGAGAACAAGGAGAAAGAAGACTCTCAAAATCAAAGAAAGGAGCGGCATGGTGTTTATGCAAATGAGAGAGTAAGTAAGAGGATGGCAGTAAGGATGTGGCAATTAGGAGATTGTTTCCGTGCCATATTGGAGGCAGTAGCCTGCCTTCAGAAATTTTTTCCAAGTGAACAGAACTAAGGAAGTGGAGACGGAGAGGAAGGGAAGGAGGGTAAAGGGATATGTGTATGTTTGACAGAGAGGCAGAGACAGCAGAGACTGGCCTGTGGAATAATTTTATTATAAAAAGATAGAGATAGGATATTAGCAAGAGGGACATGAACTAAGAGAGGGTTAGAGAATGTTTTAGATGTGAGAGTCTAAAACCTATTTACTAGCTGTAGGGAGGGAGTCAGAAATATTGGCAAGAAAGGAAATATTGACACAACAGTGAAGCAAGGTCCTAGTCTTGGAAGACGCAGAAGGGAATGGGCCTCAGAGCACAGGTAGGAGACTAAAAGGTATCACATTAGAATTGAGGATAGAGCCTAGGGTCATATTTTAGGACAAAGGGACACATCCAATTCCAATATCAAGTCAAAACCTGCCAGAGCTCTAGTTCTTGAAGAAATTGCCAGTGGAGCCCATCTCAGGATGGAGTAAGAATGAATACACATTGCAGGGAAAGGAGGGTAAGAGATAGGAGAGCCAGCAAGAGTGAAAATGAGATGGACATGAGGGGAGTGATGAGGCAAGTGGGATGGGGACCGGGGACAGGGTCTCACTAAGAGGGTGGACAGTGAGAGGGAGGGACGGCCAGCCATCAGCCTGCTATGTTAGTTTGCCATTTACATCATTTACATCAATAGGTGTACATTTCCTCCATGGAAATGAGGGGCCTGCATCCTGGCGTTGGACTGCATCTCCTGATGAGAACAAAGGTGAGAAGACTCCCAACTTCCCACTTCCTTCTGGTACAGAGCTACCCAGAGGCATCCTTCCCACACTAGCTTGACTCCCCCTTCACTGGCTTGCTGTGTAAGCACCCTGCATATGAATCCCACAGCCTCCTTTCCACCAAGAGGAATATATCTCTGCTGCCAGTTATCCAAGTTATTGGCAATCAGGGAACAAATTTTCATGGTACAGAAAGAAGTTTTAAGGAAAGGGTACACAGGGCTTCTTTTCTACTGGAAAAAAAAAAAAGCTAGAATATTGTTATAAGAAACCAGCTCCAGTGAGTAAACAACCTGTGTGTTGACATTACTTTATTAATGCATTTAGAATGACAAAAAGTGACTTCATGCAGGACATTAATATGCTTATTTGCTTAATGAACCATTACTGGATATAATCAGTTGGTCTGACTAAATAATGTGTCCTTGGTTTTATTGCCCCACTCACATTTATATCTTAGAAATCTTAACCTAACTGAATATGCCCAGAAAGAATAAAGGAACATGAGTGCCAACATTATTAGTCCTGTAAAAGATAAGGATTTTTTTAAAAACAGTATAATTGATGCCTTTCATTGAAGAAAAATTTGAGATTTCTTTTTTAGCCTAACATTTGGCATAGCATTCATTTGGTCAACAAGTATTTATTGGGCATCTATTGTATGAAAGATGAAGCACAGTTTTGAGTCATAAGTGGGACACAACATTTATTTAGACACAGATCATGTTCTCAAGGAAGTTCAATCTGTTAGGAGAGTTAAGGTAAATGCATAAATAATTATTAACAATGTAAAATGTAATCAGCTCCAAAGAAAGAATCCATTATCCTGAGATTTCAGGAGAGGAACAGACTAGAATGTATGCCCATGTTTAGCTTCCCAAGACTGGCCTAAGAGAGCAACAGAGCAGGGTTGCCGAAGAGTTATGAATTTAGTAGAACCTGGGAAATGCACCTGCTTTCTACATTTCCCAACCCACCTGTTCACAGATGTGTAGTGTGCCTCACGTTCATTCCACAGAAAGATGCAATGCTTAAAATGTAAGTCCTTCTTGGAGGTGGAAACCCATTGACTTAGAGTTCACACAAATGTATAAATAACTAGACTTTTCTCTAAGAACAGATTTTGATAGAAGAGAAGAAGGAAGGCCAGAAGTAAATGCTGTAAGGGGTAATGAGGCAACAGAGAAAAGAAATACAGACACAGTAACAGAAATAAGACTTCTGGGATCATTTGTTTTACAGGATTGCCTAGGGGTAGGCTTGGGAACAATCTGAGAATCGAAAGGTTTGGACAGATTCACATTACATGTTTGGATTCTTGTAATTATACCTTTATTTATTTATTTTTGTAATTATGCTTTAAGATAAAGGTGGGTGTGCATGCACAGGTATATAAGTATGTTTTTGTATTTATGTGTGTGTGTACATTATATATGTACATGACAGAGCTATTAATATAAATGCAGATATGTTTGTTCAGACTAAAATCTATTAGGAACATTTATTGTTTAAAACTTCAATCTTGCCTTGGTGCTTCTGCAAAGAGAGCCAGGGTGAGAAGGTCTAGAGATAAGGGCTAGAAGCTCAAGTCCTTTGCAAGCTTCACTATCTTGCTCAGAGGCACCCTAGGAGAGCCTAGCTGAGCCTCAGTTTCCCTTTACGTGGTGCTTGGTGTTATAAATCCAAACCATTTTGGATACACTTTTCTTATGCCCTCCCCTCCACAACTACTAGACTGCTTCACCTGTCATAATCTGTTAACATCATTTGTTTCTCAGGTCCCTCTAACTTCCTGGGTAGTGATAACAGAGGCAGAGGGGCTTGCTGTCCCTCATTCTGTGTTGTAAGTGCCTTGGAGGTCCCTCAGGCACCTCCACTTTAACTGGAGCAAACTTAGCTCATTATTTTCCTCAAAATACCCCACCCTGGGGCACCTGGGTAAGTCAGTCGGTTAAGCATCCACCTCTTAATTATTGGCTCAGGTCATGATCTCACAATTTGTGAGATTTGCCTCCTATAGCCTCCATCTCAGCAGATGGTGTTTCAGTTCACTCCAAATCCAAGTTAGAAATCTAGCTGGTTAAGTTCCAATCCATCCAGTCACTAAATTCTACCCCAGAAATGACTTCTACTCTATGCCTGGTTTCATTCCGACCACCCTGTGTTAGTTCAGGGCCTCATTACCTCTCTTGCGGACCATCACAGGATCTCACAGCTCCGCTCTAATCTCCTGTCCTCCTCCTCCTTCTACTTCTCCTTTGTGCTGCAACAGGGTTATTCCCCATGCAAACCAAACATGACCATACGACCCTCACTTTAGAAACTCCTCTGCTTTCTCCTGGCTGCCTGGCCTACAGATGAAGTTCAAGCTCCTTCACCTGCCACATGACGTGTGTAATGTCCAGCTGTAACACTCACCATTCTTCCACACACATCTTAGGCTCCAGTTAGACTGAACCTGTCCTAATGCCTTAAAATGCCATGCCTTTTGGAATCCCCCTTTGCCCACATGTTCCCTCTGCTGGAAATACCCTTCCCCCTACCCTTTTCTTGAAAAACTACTACTTATCCTTAAAACTCAGCTCAATGCCATTTCCTCTGTAAATTCTTCCTTTACTCTGAAATTAACTGCAACATCTTTTGTGCCTCACCCACAGCTCTGCTAAAGTTCTTAATAATTCTTGCATGTTCCATATTCCTGATAGGCCATGGACTTCTCTTGGGCAAAAACTGTGTCTTAAGAGCCACCACCTCATACAGTGGTAAATGATCAATATGTACTATGGAATTCATTGATTACAAGGAGAGTTCAGGGTTTAAGTGCCACTTGCTGAATCAAACCTGAGTTTGCTCTCATATAGGAAATCTTCAGAAGGGGACAGATTGAGTAGGGAAGGGACAAAGTGGTAAGTCACACAAGCAGGCAAGGCCCCAGGAGCATTCTATGCTCAGGAAGAGATAAACTGTGTACTTTCTTGTCTGTAATTTACTTTTAAATGCTCAGTGAAGACCAGAATCGGCAAATCCCATGGGCCAAATCCAAGTTTTCGTCTGTTTTTAGAAACAACTTTTATCTGAATGTAGCCACGTTGGTTCACTTAAGTATTGGCTATGGCTGCTTGTGCACTTCAAAGGCAGGGCTGAGTAATTGCAAAAGAGATCAAATGACATGCAGAACCAAAAATAAATAAGTAAATAATTTTACTATGTCGCCCTTTACAGAATTTGCTGACCCCTGATATAGACCATATGGTATAAATGTGTATGTGAATTTCAATCTGCAATCCAGGGGCACTCTATTGCTCTCACTGGAATTACTCATCTTGGAGTCAGTATTTAATCAAATAAAAATATATTAGAGACTTTTATAACCTTTTTTGAACAGAGTATAAAAATCCAGTGAGTCCTATAGTCTGTCCCCTTAGGAATGGCAACCTAGGCCATCTGAATGGTTCTGGGTCCAGCTAGTAATCTGGAGGTTTCTCAGGGCCTTAGTCCAACTAGATAGTTAATTGAATCCTGATGCTAGGATATTGCTGCATTTGCTAATAATGAATATTTCATGTCCTTTCATTAAAGCACAGCACAGAGACTTCACTGAGCTCACAGAATAGGGGTATGACACCTGTGTGCCTCTTGCTAGGAGATGTCCATATGTGTGGTAGGGATCAGTCAGCCCTGCTTCGATTGTAACTTGGTGGGGAAGAGACCACAGCACTCCTTTACCAGTAATTATGGCAGGCTGTCTAATTTTCACCTAAAAGAACCGAAAGCTATTGCTCCTGACCTGATCGGCTGAGGTCAGTGCCCAGAAGCTTGCTATGGGGACTGTCATATTTGTCTCAGCACATTCAGGGGGCAGTTCTTTCTCGCACATGTGATTGAGGAACTCTAAAACAGAGCATCCACCTTGTACCATAGAGATGCTTAGCCTCCCACCCCATCCCCACTCTGAGCACAGGAGGTGGAAGCTAAATGAGCAAGAGCAGGGCTTGGAACATGGAAAATGGCAGGTTGAGCATGTGCACACGTAGAAGAAACTTGCGAGGATGCAGAGTGGGGAGCATATACACAGAAGGATGAGGGGGACTTGTGACCTGTACGAAAGGATCCACAGAGCAAGGCAACAGGGTGATTAAAATAGTGTAGTGTTAATCTGTCCTAGTAGTGTGCACGATTTCTTTGGTGGTAGCTGGGGTACACTACAAAAAGATTACTTGTAGCACTCAATAAATAATTACTTATAAAATATGGAAACATTTTTAAAAATCATATTCATGTTCACAAGCCCCAGAGCTATTTCAGAACCAGATATATGAAGACAAAAGTACTACTATTTATAGTCAAGGACCTGAAAATACATATCCCTCCCTCAGTTGATTCTTGCCACTGCAGGGCAAGATGGTCTTTGATGTAAAGCAGAATACACAATTTGAAGCTAGGCACAAATTAGGCATGGCAGTTACTCACGGACTCTGAAATTTCTTCCTGAGGCTCTGGAGTGGATCCACCAAGTTCTTCCCCTGATATCCCCAACCCAGGTTGAAGTAGTGGAGAACCCAAAACTTGAATGAGGTAGGAATCAAAATCCTCACACTTCTTTTTAAACACTTTTTGCTTCAGGGTGTCTTTTAAAAGAGAAGTATAAAAGGGGGGGGGAGAGTGGGAACAAAATATGTTTAAAGAGATCTTCCATACTTTGCTTAAAATAAACAGACAGTTTCATATCACTTGAAGTCAACTGCTCGGTGAACTAAGTTTTAAAGCATTTGGGCCTCACCTATAAGAGGCCATCTAAAATAATTCAATTTGGGGCGCCTGGGTGGCTCAGTCGGTTAAGCCCAACTCTTCGTATTGGCTCAGGTTATGATCTCATGATTCGTGGGTTTGAGCCTCACATCGAGCTCTGTGCTGGCAGCGTGGAGCCTGCTTAGGATTCTCTCCCTCTCTATATACATATTTTTTTCATGTTTATTTATTTTTGAGACAGGGAGAGACAGAACTCAAGTGGGGGAGAGGCAGAGAGAGAGGGAGACACAGAATCCCAAGCAGGCTCCGGGCTCTGAGCTGTCAGCACAGAGCCCCATGCAGGGCTTGAACTTGCAAACCACAAGATCATGACCTGAGCTGAAGTCGAATGCTTAACCGACTGAGCCACCCAGGTGCCCCTCTCTCCCTCTCTCTTGCTACCCCTCCCCTATTTGCACTGTTTCTCTCAAAACAAATAAACTTTCAAAAATAATAAGATAAAATAATTCAATTTAATTTAATAACATACAACAACCTAAAGTACACAAAAGGATGACTTAAATCCTTGCTATCCAAAGCATCAGTTAGCTGAACTATTCTGTGGAAGGGGCAAGTTCTACCCATAAGAAGTATAATAGCCAGTCATCTCTGGTTTTAGGGATAGCAAAAGGCCAGCCAGTCCAAAAATATATCCCTCATTGGCTGGAATGAAGTCTAACTCCTTTGGTTAAGATGATAAAGTTCTTAATTATCAAAACGTAATATGTCTGAAATGTGTAATATTTATGGCCATTCTAACACATTAATAGCCCAGTGAGATTGACTATGTCAGATAAACCCACCAGTTACCCTGCAGTGTGTGTTAAGGAAATGAAACCCCAGGTTCGAAAGGCCTGGAGAAAGGGAGAAAGTGAAAGTAAGAAGGTTCTGAGTGAGGCATGCTATTCTTCTGGTGAGCTATGCTAGGACCCAGAGTAGGCCAGGAGCAGCATGAGGCAAAGAAAGTCTGTGTTAGGCCACGTCAGACCCCGCTCCAAGATGGGTGGAGAAGGAAAGAGGGAGCCAAACCTAAGACTGCAAACAGATTAAGCATATGTTTTACTTACTTCCTAAGCTGGAATGAGTTATCAGTTTCCAAAGAGTTGGAATATTGCTTGTGAAACAATACTGACCCTACTGCAATTGTAGATGAGTTAGTGTCTTAGAATGACTCACTGAAAAATATCAGTTCATTTTAAAGAGTAAAGTAATAGAGGGAAGCCCATCAGAGTAGCATGATGAATATTCACAATGTTGTACTTTGAGATAAACTCCTGGGGCACATGGGTGGCTCAGCTGGTTAAGCATCCAACTCTTGATATTGGTTCAGTTCATGATCTCATGGTTTTTGAGATCGAGCCCCACATCAGGCTCTGCACTGACAGCATGGAGCCTGCTAGGGATTTCTCTCTCTCTCTCTCTCTCTCCCCCTCCCCATCTCTCAAATAAATAAACTTAAAAAAGAAAAGATAAACTCCTGATATCCACCTGTTTATTCTTCATTATCTTCATATTTTGTTAAGAGCAGAGAATAGGAAATAGAACAGAGACTAGAATAGAATAATCCCAGTTATTGTATTTCTCATCTCTTTAGATTACCATAACTTTTTTTCATTCCCCGTGTACTTCTTAATTCACTTTGCTTCCATGGTTATTTTCTGCCTTGCTATTGGCTTACTGCATATCTTATGCAAGTTAGGTAACTTTTTGAACATTACCTTAGAATATCCCCAGTCTTACTCTTTCTTTTTAACCATATCCTCAACCATGAGCTCAGTTAACAAACTCCAAGGCCAACTCAGCACTTATTCCAAATGAATAAAGACAAGAGATTATACTCTCTAAACTGGATTGATGCTAAATGTGTTTTACCTTCCGGAGTTTATGTGTTCAATTAAATGTTGGTGTAAGCCTCATTAGCCTCCTACTGCTTTCCATTTTTGGTCAGAATAATCCAGTGATGTGGTACTTGGAGCAATAACATCAACTCCTTTCACCTGATACTGAGTCTTACCTTGCAGGGTAATGAAGTCATCAAACTGATAAACGTGCTCACTATCTGGGTCAGTAGCAATCAGATTCATTTCTTTGTGGAACATTTCGAAGTTGGGGTCATTTTTCTTCACTACCCCAATCACAAATATTTCCACATTGATGTCACTGGCTTTCTTCACCACCTCTGTCAGATTCTTTTCATCTCGGATATCTGTCTGCCCATCAGTGATGACCAAGGCCACCTTCTTTACACCTGGCCTTGCAGCTTCAAACATGTGGTTGGCTTCATGGAGCGCTGTGGCCGTGTAGGTGCCTTCCCCCAGATACTGCATGTTGTCCACAGCCAGCTTGAAGTCATCCTTGTTGGAGAACTGTGTCAAGTGGGCCACCTTCTCCACCTTATGGCTATAGTTAATTATGCCGATGCGGGCCGTAGCTAGGTCCAGAGCAACCTGGTCAGACAGAGTCTTCACAAGATTTTTGATGATCTGGAAGTTCTCCAGCCCCACGCTTTCTGAGCTGTCGATCACAAACAGCAATTCTAGAGGAGTCTCTCTGCATTTGGGCCCACAACCTAAAAGATGCATGTTGAGGTAGAAACATTGCATGAATGAAAATCAAAACTTACTGATTGGTATGAGAGAGGGGCAGGGATGAACCAGAGACCTGGATTATTACTTTCGTTCTCTGTGAGTGTTAACATAGCTAACAACTGTCCCCCTCTGGTTTCTATATCTGACTTTAAAAAAAATAGTATACTGCAAAAACAACCCCACAACCCCCCCCCACCAAAACACCGTAGAAGATAAAATAACAAACAGCTATGTGCCAATTTCTCCGATTAAAAAAATACATTTTTAAAAGAGACTGCATCCCTGTGTATGCCTTCCTGATGACATTCTTCTCCCTCTTCCTAAGAGATCACCCTATCCTCAGTTTGCTCTTTATCCTTCCAGCATTTGTATTGAAACTGAATCTGAAAGCTACTATTTTAGTCTTCAATCATATCCTTCTGTGAGATTTGCTATTTGCTCATTAGCATGAGCAGTGGGTAAAGTGATGGATTGAAAATGTTTAATCGTGGGGGAGGGATTAGGACCTGTAACTGTTCACAAGAATAGCTGTCCCCAGCTACTCAAGTTTATGTCTCAAGTCACTCACAGTGACCGCTAAGCTGGCTCAGTGAGGCCAACTGTGCATCCATACTATGAAACCTTTTAAGGAGAATGATCTCAGAATGCTGGTCAATAAACACCTTCTATTTAGGGTTTACCATTCAAAGCAATCGTTAGAGTCACCAGGAAATAAGAACTATCAGGGCTCCATTGGTTTATTCATATCCTCAGGTTGCCCAACAACCCTACCACAAAAAATCATGAGGAAACTTGGTGTTATATTTACAGGGCTTCTAAAACTCAGAAGCCACGTCTAAATTGGCCTGTCACCATACAGAGTCCCAAGTGGGTTCTTAAAGCCCAGAGGTCTTTTGGGGGACAAGCCAGTTCAGGGGTTCTCTGTAAGGAAAAACAAAGACGTTTCTGCCTCTGTCTGTTTGAAACACGCAAGTTTCTCTTATCTTCATTAGTCTATTAATCTCTTGCCTTTTGGCTAATCTCTTTTCTTCCTCTTTCTGCTAATTCTATTTTAAGTCAATCATATTTAGCCACAGAAGCATTTAGATGGAGCTCTGAAGCTCAAGATGACCTCCTGACTCTGTCGGCCTGCCTCTGAAATGAAATGCGCTCTAGAAATAGTGCTTAAAACTCCACTCAGAGAGACTTCTTGCTTCATGAAAAACACAGACAATATAATCACCAGCCAGGCTGGATTCAAATACCAGTTAGGCCCCTGTGGTTATATTTCTTTGTTGTTTTTTCCTTCCCAAGCTCAGGTAAATGTCACTGATTACAAATGAGCTCTGTGCTCACAAAAGGCCTGGCTGCCCACAGACTCCAGGGCCAGTATCTTCACTCTTCTGAACCACCTGGGAAGATGATTTCTTTTTTTAAATCAGGATTCCTATAGCCTCTCTCACTGCTTCTTGCCATTTCTCATTGACTTTTCAAAAGAGCTTCAAACGTTCCCATGAGCTGTATCATCTACATCTCCGGGTGACCACATTTATCTTGACCAACACAGAACATAGTAGGGTTGGTACTTTAAAGTGATGATTCTCTTCTTGACAGTCAAATCTTACCACATATCTCAAAAATAATTTTGATAATTTCTTCTTTCTGGAGGACAAAAGGAAAATGTATTAATTATATGACCATAATATTTCTTCCTATAGTCCTAAAAGCTATGTCTTACTACAGTCAGCATTGGTCTGTTTCCTTTTATTCTTTCACCAAAGGAAATAAATAGCCCAGGGGTTAAAAGTTGGCCACAATATATCACAACTGAAATGCGTTTGCATTGTGAAATGTTATAGCTCAGATTTTCGCAGTTCAGATTGTGGCTTAGCATTTATCAGCTGTGTGACCTTGGACATAGATGATCTAACAGTATCTGTGTCTCAGGGCTGTGATGGAGATCGAATGAGGCTATGCACACAGAACTCCTAGGATAGGGTCTAGCGCCATAAGGTACCGCTTACAAGGTGCGGGCAATGCGTGCAATCAGTTACATAATTTAACCCACATGTGCTGAGCAACCAAGACAAGTACTGGGGCCAAAAGAGAATTCATTCTACACTGTATTCCCTCTTTCTTTTCTCTACCGCTGTCCAGTTTTGCAAGTCTCCTTCCCAGCTTCCCAATACTTTGACTTTGGCACTTCCATGAAGTGTCGCCATGTTCCTAAATGCCCCTGGTCCTGCAGCCATCAGCCCCAGCAAAAGAGCCTGGGATGAGGTGGGTAGTAGAAATAAAGCTGCCAATGCTCTGCCCTGAGCAGCACATTTACGAATAACTGAGATGACGCGACAGAAGGCAGAATTCTATATTTGCCGAAGACAGGAAGGTGACAGGAATGATTAACTTAATAGAAGCCCAGAAAATCTCAACAGGAAGGAGGCATGAACCTGATCTAAGAAGATAAAAATTAAACAGTTGCAAAAGTAAAGTTTTGAAGAAAAAAATCTATACTGACAGAATTGGGGTAAAGATGACATCGTTGGTGATGTGACTTAACAGAAACACGTATGGAAAATATTCAGGGCATTTTAATTTAATTGTATTTTTAATTTAAATTGAGTAAAAGCCAATAATTCCAGTGGCTATTTAAAAAGAACTCCCAGATACAATATTATAAAATTATATAAAATGAGGAAGTCAGCAACATCACTGATATCTCTTTCGAGGGGGGTGGGGGCTTGTCATATTTTAGCACATTTAGAGAGGCATTTAATAAATCTGAAACCAGGACATGTCTAGAAAAGGCAAATGTCTATATTTATATATTTATATTATGTATTTGGAAAGGGGAAATATATGTATTTATGTTCAATTTTTTACAAGTGGAGAAAATACTTGACACCAAGTTTATGATTATAGTTTTTCACTTAACATTATTGCATAATTAATTTCCCATATTATTAAGTATTCTGAAAAACTTGAGGGGCACCTGGGTGGCTCAGTCAGTTAAGCATCCGACTTCGGCTTAGGCCATGATCTCACAGTCTGTGGGTTTGAGCCCTGCGTCAGGCTCTGTGCTGACAGCTCAGAGCCTGAAGCCTGCTTCGGATTCTGTGTCTCCCTCTCTCCCTGCCCCTTCCCTGCTCCCACTCTGTCTGTCTCTCAAAAATGACTAAACATTTAAAAAAATTTAAAAAAAGTGATTACTGAAGTCAGATGCACGACCATTTAAGGTTCTTGATTCATCCTGCCAAAGTGACATTCAGAAAAGTTGTAACAGATACCGCTAACAGCAGTCTATAAGAAAAACTGTTTTATTTTAGACACAAAATACTGGTTATTACTATTACATAATCTTTGCCATTTGATAGAACAAGAATTTGCAGTATTTTAAACTATACTTATGCAATTCTCAGTGAGGCTAAATTTTATTTCATAAGCATGTTTCCAAGTTGTATCCTCGTGTGCAAATTCTTTGTATGTTTTTTGTCCATTATTTTCTATTAAAATGTTTCTCTTTCACTGATTTATAAGAATAATTTATATATCAAAGTTGCATTCTAATGCTTTTCATTGTGCTTTTATGGCATAACTGGGTCTAAAATGCTTTAAGTACTCACATATATCAATCTTTTCCTCCTATTCTTTGCTTTTACGTGACTAAAATTGTTTTATTTTTTTCTACTCAAATTGCCCAATGACTACTTTGGCTATTTTTGCCAATGATGAAGCCATCAAATTTATATCCATCAAAAGATTCATAGTACTTCTTATTAGAAGTAGACAAATAAGTACTTTTGTAAGTGCTATGCTATTGGGTTGGAGCCAAAGAACCACTTTGGTCTGCTGGGATTTCCAGGGGTGGGAGCATGAGGGTGGGGTTGTGGTCCAGGGAGGTAGATTGTGAACAGGCTGGGGTAGGAAATGGTGGCAGGGTAGAGGGGTTGGGGGAGGAGGAGGTGGGGCAGGAACATTCCAGGCAGGGGGCAAAGTACACAAAGCACAGTGCATTACAGTACTTGAGTAAACTTAGGACTCAGGGTACATGGCAGAAAGGATGACAGGAAATGTGGAAGACAGATGAACTCTAGAAGGTCTGTGTGTCATGTTGAAGGGTGTGAATTTTATCCTGGGCAGCTAGAAGACACATGGTCCCTAGGCAGAGAAGAGATCTGATCACATTTTACTTTAAAAAGGTGATCATGGCAGCCAGTGGAGGGGGTTGAGGTTCCTAAATAGTTCAGGGGAAAAAGTGACACCAGAAAGCAGCAGTGGCAGTGGATGGGTAGGAGGGGCTGGCCTGGAGGGACCTTTCAGAGGGAAAATGAAGGGGGTTGGTGTGTAATTGGAAGAAAGGGTGAGGAAAAGGAGTCTCAAAGGAAACAAATGGTGATGGCACACTCTCAGAGGTAGGGAAGAATGGACTAGGCAGCCTGGGAGCTAATGAAAATCACCGGGCTCAGCTTGGGCCTGGCTGGGTCTGATGCATCAAGGGGACATGTGGCTGGAGATGTCCAGTAGGCAGTGAGATGTAAGGTCTGGTGCTCAAGAGAGCAGTTCAAACTGGAGGCGGATTTAAGAAAAGCCAGTGTACAGCTGACTGTTGATGGCAGATGAGATTTCATGGAGCAGAGCCTTTCAGTCTTTTTTAAACTAGTGTATCCCCATACCCCCATTTGTTAAACATATTCTTTTCCATGTTTATAATCTAAAGACAATATTTTTTCACCCTCCATCCAACTTTACTATGATATTACATTAGCCTTTTCAAACTACAACCCCCCCCCCCCCCATCCCCCTCCTTCCTTTCATGGCTATCCCTTCCTGAGAGTTTAAAGACCAGGAGAGAGAAGACTGAGGGCAGACACTGGGAAATGCAAACATGTAAGGGACAGGCAGAGAAATAGTCTTTCTGAAGCAATTTTTGGCACGAAGTATTAAAACATCGAACTCTGCCATTGGTATTTGCCTCTTAGAAGAGTAGTTTGCTAATCTGGATGAATCTACAACTGACAGCTGTTTGGGGATATATTTGGTCAGGGAGAGAGCGTGGGTGGGAAGAAGAAAGAGGCCTCCTAAGAGCAGAATTTGTGGGAGAGCAGACTAGATTTGGCACCAGACAAGCCATCTCTGGCTACAAGGGTTCTGCTACTTGTTAGCAAGGTGACTTCAGGCATATGGCTCAAACTTTCTATCTGACTTAGCATGTCTTTCATTGAAGTATAGATAACAGTACCTCACGGGGCTATCGTATGGATTAACATGGAGTCTTGGGCAAGAGAGGGTTGTGGCCTACAGTCTGTCCCCTTCTCATTGCACCCTCTCCCCACCAGTTCTGCACTGCATGGGGCCTGGGCCAGCATTCATGTAGTGAACACAGTCCTCAATTCTGAGCTCTGTCCAAATTCCCTGAAAACACTTTCCCCTTGCCCACCTTTTGGGTGGACCCATGTATACAGCTCAGTGCTGTCAGCTTTCCAAATGGGCCATTTAGGCAGGCAATTCTGGGATCCTGTGTGTCCAGAGTGTAATGGGGGGGGGGGGGGAGGCATGAGCTCAGGGTGTTCACTCTTGTTGGCCCCGAGGACTCCTCACCCAGGAAAGGGTACAGCTGAAGAAGTACTAAAGGTCCAGAGTGGGCCCTCTAAGGAGCCCCCAGGCATCTTACCCAGTAAGGGTGGTACTGATGTGAAGGAGCCTACACAGTACCGGTCACATACTAGATTCGCACTTAATGAAAATTCTCTCTTCCTTCATTCATCCTTCCCTGCTAGGCCCTTTTCTAGAATCTAGAAAGCCAAATCAGCAGAATGACACCCCCATTTCTAAGATCTCTGCCTCTTGGTTAAAAATCTTCTGCTCAATGGGAATGCAAGCTGGTGTAGCCACTCTGGAGAACAGTATGGAGGTTCCTCAAAAAACTAATTTTAGAACTACCCGATGACCCAGCAATTGCACTACTAGGCACTTATCCACGGGATACAGATGTGCTGTTTCGAAGGGACACATGCATCCCCATGTTTACAGTAGCACTATCAACAACAGCCAAAGTATGGAAAGAGCCCAAATGTCCATCGATGGATGAATGGATAAAGAAGATGTGGTATATATATACAAAGGAGTAATACTCGGCAATCAAAAAGAATGAAATCTCTAGTTCCATCCATTTGCAGCTATGTGGATGGAACTGGAGGGTATTATGCTAAGTGAAATTAGTCAGAGAAAGACAAGTATCCTATGACTTCACTCATATGAGGACTTTAAGAGACAAAACAGATGAACATAAGGGAAGGGAAACAAAAATAATATAAAAACAGGGAGGGGGACAAAACAGAAGAGACTCATAAATATGGAGAACAAACTGAGGGTTACGGGAGGGGTTGTGGGAGGGGGGATGGGCTAAATGGGTAAGGGACACTAAGGAATGTACTCCTGAAATCATTGTTTCACTATATGCTAACTAATTTGGATGTAAATTTTTAAAAATTAAAAATAAAATTAAAAAAAATTTCTGCTCAGGAGATAAAAGCCTAACTTGGCCCCAAGCATCACCATACATCATTTCGTCTGCTCAGGATCCACATATCTACTCCTATCATAGCATTTATCAAACTGCAGGTGAACATCGTTTTCTTGTCTTTCTTTCTAATGGGCTGTGAGCTCCTTGAGTTCAGAGACAGAATCTTTTATTCTAGACAATTCCCCTGGCACCTACGTCAGAGCCTGACTCAGAATACATGCCCAATAAATGTCGGTGAAATGAGAGAACAAATGAATGGATGAAGGAAGCCAGGCCCTCTCCCCATGTTGGGATAGGAGGGAGGGTATAAACCAATGAGGAATGTTCCTCTGGGGATTTGACATACATTCTCCCTGCTACTCTGGGGGAGGCATTGATGTGCACACAGCTGTTTCATGCCCATAGGCATCTGGGGGTGTCTGACTTGTGGTGAGGAAGAGCAAAGAGGAAAAGGCAAACAGGCCATAAAAAAAGTATGTGTTCTGTTTGTCATATGCCCAGCTCTCGTGTCTTACCATCACCACCTAAACTCCCACCTCCCTACACCTGGATTCACTTAGCACACCAAATAGGGTCACTGTCCTCAGACCATGACACACTGAACAATCAAAAAGAGGAAAAAAAAAAAAAAAAGAGAGAGAAGGTTCTTGTTGCTTCTCCACTCTAGGAGATGTAGTGCCTTCCAATGAGAAAGGAAGAAAAAGACTTTGCCACAGAATTTCTAAAACTTTCCCACCCCGTGGGACGTTAATGAGTCAGCTTTTTATTTGCAATGGTGCGGGGAGAATAAGGAAAAGTTTGTCGTTGCCTCACAAGTTCTCTGGAATAAGTGAATCCGTATCTTAAAGTAGTCCCCATTTTGTGATGGCTGTTCTCGGAGTACTTCCTAAAGGAGCCAGTCAAGGAAACAGAACTCCCATTCCGGAACGTGAAGGATCACATAGATTAAAAGTTACCTGGTCGGGTGGCTTCTTTGAAACAGCTCACCTCCTTGTTACCATGTCTAGCAGGGGTCAGAGGGAAGTAGCGGCATATCCCCACGAGGCTGGGTAAGGGTTGTCTGGTGTTATTTCTCCCTCACGCTCAGATCAGTTACCTCATGCCCAGTCAACACTGGGCTTGTAGCAGTGATATCATTTAAAAAGCAACTGGAGCTCTGCGTCCAAAGAATTCATGCTTCTGAAGCTGAAACATGAATGTAATAATTTTGCAAATGTAAACCCTCAATTACCCTCTAGGATGGATACTCACAGTAAGTCCTGCGTCTCCCTTTGGTCCTTGTAACCCCTACTTAGTGGAAGAAGAGTAACAGTCAGTGTAGGTTGGAACAAGCTAATGTATAAAATTACACTAAGACTTTAAAAATCACTTCTTGCCTGTTTCCCTGGAGATCCGGGCTCCCCAATTTCACCTTTATCGCCTTTCTTTCCCATAGCGCCCCGTTCTCCATGCTCTCCCTTTGTAATATAGTGAAAAAATAAGTATAGAACGTAAATATTAAAGCCAAACTCTAAAATTTGGTTCGTTTGCAAGCGGCATCTCTTAAAGACCTGTGGGGCTTGTTGATACAAATATACTACTGGAAAAAAATGGCAAGCATTATATTTATATCCCCACCCCCACCCCCCAGGTACCATAATCTAATTCATGATGAGCCAGGGGTCTCAAGGTGAGGAGATCTTGAGTTACTATCAGATCGGCTGGCTACCTTCGGGAAGTTCAACTATTATAACATTCTAACCAGGGTTATCCAGTGTTTTCTATGTGGTATGTTGTAAGGATTTGTTCCTTTATCAGCTGGCTTTTAAGGATGAAAAAATGAGATTTTATGAAGTAAGCATGTTTATAGTTAGGAAAGGAAATGCATAAGGAACTGCTTTCAAATGGATTGTTTCCTCTGAGAGCTGTCAGGATGAATGACCAGTAGAAGTGTTCTTCTAAAGTTTATGTTAAGCTGTTGAGATCTTAAACCTAAGCGTTCCTCTAAGGCCCTGAAATGCTTACCTTCTGGCCAGGGAGGCCATGGCCTGTCATGCCTTTTGGCCCTGGAAAACCTTGAGGTCCTTGCTCCCCCTACACACAATATAAAGAAGGGATCATCCCATTAATTTCCCAAGATAACTCAGAAAATTCTTTGGGTCATATATACACTTACAGTTTCAGAACAGCCTTATAACATTATCTAAATTGCAGGGGAGGGGTGCCTGGGTGGCTCAGTCAGTTAAGTGTCTGGCTCTTGATTTTGGCTCAAGTTGTGATCTCCTTAGTGAGTTTGAGCCCAGTGCATCGGGCTCTGCACTGACAGTGCAGAGCCTGCTTGGGATTCTCTGTCTTCTTTGCTCTGCTCTCTGTCCCTCCCTCTCCCCTCTCAAAAATAAATAAATAAACATTTAAAAAAAAACAACAAAACAAATCTGGAGGGGACTATGTATGTCAGATGGGCTCGATTCTTTGCTAGGAAAAATTTAACTTCTGAATCTGGGGTAGAAGTGAAGGAGCTGATTTATAGCATTTGCCTATTTCTGTGTTGTAATTACTCCCACCTTGGCCAATTTCAAACTATGAACATTATATCAATCAGTTCACACATAACAAGCAGCTGTTATTTCAGTTGTGATATTAATGGTGATTTTTATAAACTTCTCTACATTTTTCTATATTTTTTGATATGCTAAAAGCATTTATTATCTTAATAATGGAGGAAATGAGGATATAATAGCATCTCTACCCAATGAATGTCAAAGAGCTGTTTATATAATCACCATATACTGTTAGTTCCAGCCCTGATAATTTTTTACTATGAATCTATTTATCTAAATTTAGTACCTCCTTAATTCAGAAAATAAAAATGTATTCATTTCAAGGACTTTAACTGCCCCCTCCTGCACCTTAACATTATCTCCTGTCCCCTGCCCCCTGCTCCCTAAACCACACAGATTTAAAGGGCTTTCATGATGTCGAGCATGAAACAGAATAACCCCTGTTCAGTATACAGTCATAGTTCTGATGCTGCTTAACTCTGAATCATTATTAGCAATGAGTCTGTGGCAAAGCTTTGTGGATTCTCCTGGTCAGGAGCTCCGAGGATTTCACCTGCTTACCTTGAATATCTTTCTCAAAGGTATACTGACCACACCTACTAGAACTGCTGGGATTCTTAATGAAAACCTCAGACTATGAAATGAGAATCAAGAATAGGGGTAGGAGTAAAATATGCATTTTGCCATGGCCTTCTAGGACTTGAGAGCCACTGCTCCAGAAGGCAAGATAGCTTGCTTGGAGACCATTGTAACTTTGAGTAGTGGCATTCCTCAGCCCCCCTTCCTAGCTCATTGGCTTTCAAGCTTTTTAAAATCAACAGAACCCTTTCTTTCAAAAAGTATTAATAATGAAATATTTCAGACACATAAAATTTATACTGAAGAAGGCAAACACTCACCTATATACCACCATATTAAAAAATGAAATGGTGCAGATAGCACTGAACCCCTGATGTACCCAATCCCATGCTCTTAACAAGAGGGGAAATCTTTTCTGAAACTGACATGCATCACTCATATCCATGTTTTTATGCTTTAACTACATATATATATATTCTAAGACAATGGATAATATTTAACATTTTAAACTTCAAATAAGTGATATATTTATGCATTCAATTGTATTCTAAAACTTTTTAAAGCTTGGTTATTTATTTTGAGAGAGAGTGTCTGTGCTTGGGGAAGGAGCAGAGAGAGAGAATCCCAAGTAGGCTCCACACTGTCAGTGCAGAGCCCAACATGGGGTTCACATACACAAACCATGAGATCATGATCTGAGCCAAAACGAAGAATGGGATGCTTAACCGACTAAGCCACTCAGGCACCACACATCCAGTTTTTCTTAAAAAAAATTTTTTTAATGTTTATTTATTTTTTTGAGAGAGAGAGACACACACACACACACACAGTGTGAGCGGGGGAGGGGCAGAGACAGTGGGAGTCACAGAATCCGAAGCAGGCTCCAGGCTCTGAGCTGTCAGCACAGAGCCCGATGTGGGGCTTGAACTCATGAACCACTAGGTCATGACTTGAGCTGAAGTTGGATGCTCAACTGAGCCACCCAGGAGCCCCTCCAATTTTTATTTTAAATATCAGCATTATCTGTTGGAAATTTGTCTGTGTACCTATACATAGTTCTAGTTTGTTAATTTTCTCTGCTGTACAGTACGCCATTAAATAACTCGACTATAATTTATTCATTACCTAGTGATGGATATGGTTGTTTCCAATATTTCCCAGTTACAAATAACACTTCAATAAATACGCTCTTATATATCTTTGCATACTTGTACATAATCCCTAAAAGGGAAACTTTTCATTAAAACAAATCTTATATAGAGGGTACAAAATAAGATGAATATAATTGGAGACTCCTTTTGAAATGCGCAACTTTTGTTGGACCCAAGACTTGGCTAAACTTCTAGGTCCTTTTCATCTCTGCCATGTATTTCTAAATGCAAGGCAGGTATGGGGTTACAGTTTTGCCTCCTCAATTCATCTCCAGAGGACTTAGACCAAGTTCCTTACAAAGGTCAGATTGCAGAGAACTCATTTGCTGAAGGTCTTTTTCATCTTGGTAACTGTTGAGCCAAGCACAGTGCTATGGTAGAGTGGGCCCACAGTAAAGGCTTGTGCAGTATTGTGCGTCTCAGGCCTGAGGACACCCACCCCAGAAGAAGGAGTGGTGCCTCTGTTCGTTCTGTTGGTTGCTTCAGTGGTGATAGGAGACAGGCAGAGATCGCTGGTCTTCTATACTCCATTCACATTCAAGAGAGAATAGTCTTTTCTCACCCAGGAAATATGGTGGTATTGAGAGCCCCAGAACCTTGGATAGGGATGGTGTCACTTAAATAAGCCTGAGACAGTAAATCCACATTCAGATTCAAGCAGGAGAAAGGAGAGGAGAAAAATCTGTTCTGTTTCCGAAGATTACACAGCTAACACAGGTCTGAAGAGGAATAGACAGGAATATGTGGAACACAGACCAGCCTCATTACACTTGCTGAAAAATGTGCTCTAAGAGTGGATGTGCAGCCTCATCTTGAATATGAAGGATAGAAGGGTCTGTCTACATACAGACTGGATGGCCAGCTCACAGAGTCGTAGGCAGGGTGGTGGGAAGATGCCTGCCTGAGATTCTGCCATTCTCTGTTCTAATTAAAAAGAAAATAAGAACCAAAAGTTATATGAAATGTATCATCTTAAGACAGGTGTGTCGGTAAGGGATACTTTGGCATAGATTAGTTTTCTCATATTTTTTTGTGGGCGTGAAGGAAGACATCTTTATTCGACCAGGTAACTGGTTGAAAGGTAGCTTGAGGGTGTCAGGAAGATGCTTGAGACCGCTGCGACCTGAGTTGGGGGGGAGGGGGTGGTCAGGAGGTTTCCTAGCCAGGTGGAAGGGGATTGAAGGTTCATGAGAGAACACTAGAAGATCTACAGTCGGCTTTGTCCCAGCCCTGAAGGACAGAAGAGCACGGAAAACACAGCAGCTAGGACTGGGATATGATAGCAAATTATCACTGGGAATTGCAGTAGATGAAGCGGGTCCAGAAAGAACTTGACACCTTTCTGACAATTATTCAGAATAATTATGTCTTTTACAACTTTTTGGATCCTATGACAGCTAATATAGATGTCCAATAGATGTTTATGACTAACTAGCTTCCTTTAAGAAATTACACAATTTCCTAGCAAACTTAAAAGCTACTGTGGCCTCACTGCCAAGCCCTGAGGGAAAAACCTCAAAGTAGCCTCTAATCACGTCAGGATCAGTTCCGTGGTCAGGAATTTATTTTGCATTACTTCACATTATAGATATTTTATATGTAATTGTTAACACTGTAGCTATTCCAGGCAGCTGGGTTTCCCTATAAAGAGGCCCCTTTTTTCCCCCCTTTTAATTATCAGTTTACCTTCAAAATACTTGAAATCTTCCTATAACTTTCAGACTGTACTATCTGGCTAGCAGCAAGAAGACCTCTTAATTTGGCAGAGGTGAATGCTCTCCAGTCATCTGTGTTTTTCCTTACAAGTCTCAGGAAAATGATACACAATTATATCAGCCTGGATCAGATACAACTACAGGAAAGAACCTGTCTATCTGAAGGTGTCATTAAATCCAAATTTCAAACCCAGTTTCTCAACCACCGTATCTCAGCCTTAGATTTTCATTGTTCAGATATTTAAGGTGCAGTAAGAAAAAAAAAATCAAACTCACGGATGATCAAAAACTATAAAATGAACTTCTGGCTTCCTTTTAGGGAAATTTCTAGAACTAGAAAAGGCTGCTTTCATTTTTAAATCCACAGTAAAAAAAAATGCTAACTAATCTATGAAAGCACAATTTTTTCTCAGAGCATCATAGACCTGTGGTTGCAGCACAACCACCTAGCTCAAAATCTAAGGAAACAAAGGATCCTCTAAGGAGAGACAGGGCACAGGTAGTTACTTAGCTGCTGGAGACACCAGATATCATACAAGCTGGTAAGAACTTAGTGAAAATTCTTAACCAATGGCTGAGTGTGGGCTAGTATAAGAAGACAGGACCTCTGGGAGCTCCAGACACAGGGGAATTTATACCCACTCTCTCATGAGCTCTTCGGGGGCCTCACCAGTGTTCATGAGAGAGACTGGGGACAGGGCGAGTCCCAAAGCTTCTCTAGTGGTGCAGGCCCAGGGGAAGGAAGCAGGTAACCCCTGTGAAAAGCACGAAGCCTCTTGTGGGACAAAAGTCTTAAGCTTCTGGGGGAAGTACAGCAAATGCTGTCACCTTTAGGGCATAGATGACCCATGGGAGCTGGAGGTAGGAAATAGAATAAAACTTGCAGGCATGGGTCCCAGATCTTTGGAGATGTCCTAACTACTTGGAAAGGGTCAGGAAACCCTCTTCATTAGAGGCCTCTTATGCATTTGCTGGAACTTGTAAAACTGTACACTTAAAAGGTAAGTAATAAGATTATAAATACTCTTTTACTAAACAATAAGAAGAGTCTTTTAAAAAGTAAAAAGAATTAATAGAACACTTGGTGAAATGAATAGGGTCTATAGAGGAAATAGTGTAGCAATGATAATTTTTTGATGTTTATAATTTTACTGTGTTATGTAGGGGAATGTAGTAAATATTGATAAATTTTGAAGGTAGGGAGTACAAGATCAGTCAAGCCAGCCTTTGAATGAAAAGCAGCTTGAAGAAAGAAAGCAGTATTAGATTAAGATGTTGACTTAGTGGGTAAATGGCAGAGTTAGCAAGACATGGTAACCTGCCTGAATAGTCATCTAAGTATTTGGCCTCAAATCCAGGAACCATTCTGTATTGAAAGGGATTATTTTCTTAGGCTTTAATGAAATGGCTAGTTCACTTTAGATGGAAAATAGTATTTTCCTGGTAGCCTACAGAGTACATATAATTGTACATGTAGACAGAAGGAGCTTATCTAGGGGCGCCTGGGTGGTTCAGTTGGTTAAACATCTGACTTTGGTTCAGGTCATGAGCTAACAGTTCATGGGTTTGAGCCCCATGTCAGGCTCTGTGCTGACAGCTCAGCACTCTCCCTGCCACTCTCCCAGTCGTGCTCTGTCTCTCTCAAGAATAAATAGACATTAAAAATAAAAAAAAGAAGAAGAAGAAGGAGCTTATCCAGGGACCCTGTAGAACAACCTAATGGTCTGGCATTTTGGCACCTCTCTCCTTCCACCTAAATTCCAAGCATAACATTCTTCTTTTACAACTAGCAACTGCCAATGATTTGTGTGTCTACATGTGAAGGACTGAGCCAGGTAATCAGAGAGCTAGACATATTCTTATTTAATCGCTATAATAACCTGGGGACAAGTATATAAGTGATAAAACTGAGGCTTTGCAATTCTTCCCCATCACCTTGGATTGTATTTGATTTCACAGCAATGCTTTCTTTGAACAGTAAATCTCTCCAAAGGTGGTTCTCCCAAAGGCTCTGATTTTCTTCGCTCAGTTCTGTCTCGGCACAGACTAGAAGCTAAGCAGTTTCTACATCTCCAGCCTGAAAATTAAGAGCCTCCAGCTTCTTCAAATCCTTATCTTTGTGGAATTGAACTCCTTTAACTTAGTATCCCATCTTGATATGTTAACATTCCCTAACACGGGCTAAGACAGCCTAATGCTTGTCCCACAAAGCAGCCCACTTGGTTGGGAATACAATCAGTGCTTACATTATTTGTGATCAGGCGAGCCTTCTGCTGGAGCATAGCCCAAGGCTCACCTGGTACCTGGCCAGAATATCGTCCTAATGGGCCTAAATGGAACAACATGGCTTCATTATACTTGATTTTCATTCAAATGGTGATTGAGTCCCATTGTGTCCCATGAGAGGTAGAGAAATGGTTTACTTTTTATAGATTCAGGGACTGATTGTGAATCTGTTCCTAAAAATGGTTTAAAACCTGCACCATCTGTTCCTCCCCTCCTCTCCATGGCCCGCAATTCAGGGTCTTTTTTTAATAATCTAAGAAGTGTCAGCCATGTACAGCAAGGGTTTTCAAAACAGCTCCAGTGGAAACTTCCATGAGTTGGACCAAAATGTTGCTGACGTTAATATTGATGGCTATATTCATTTCCTATTGTTGCTGTAATGAATCACCACAAATTTAGTGGCTGAAAACAACATAAATTTGTTCTCTTACTGTTCTGGAAATCAGAAGCACAAAGTCAGTTTCACTGGAATGAAGTCAAGGTATCGGCAGGACTGGTTTCCCCTGGAGGCTCTGAGGAGAGCATCTGTTTCCTTGACCAAAAAGTTCTAGTGGTCACCTGTATTCTTTGGCTTGTGGTCCCTTCCTTCATCTTCCTCCACTCCATCCCTGTGTCCACCATCACATCACCTCTTCTGTAGTCTCTTCTGCTTCTGCCCCCCTCTTATAAGGACACTTATGATCAGACTGAGGGCCCACCCAGACAATCCAGGATCACGTCCCCACCTCAAAATGCTCAACTTAATCATGTGTGCAAAGTTTCTTCTGCCATAGAAGGTAATATTCACAGACCCTCAGGATTAGGACATGAACGTCTTTAGGGGCCATTATCCAGCCTACCCATTGGCTTTTTCCCTATTCATGCAAATATGTGTATATGCAATTTAGTTTATACTCTAGGGGTGCTAAGGTAACATTTGAAATACCATAATCAGTGGGCCATACTTTAAAGACAGGTGCTTTAACACTCACTCCCTGAATTTGCTCCAGAGGGATAACGGAAACAATTTATCCTTGGGGAAATAAGAGGTATTCAAGACCTGTCATAGCTAGGAATGCTGTGCAGATACCTTACTCCTTGCACGAATGGGGTAAAAGAATCAGCCAAATGCTTTGGTAGGGCACCCTAATTCTAGAACTCATTCAAAACAGGTGCCTTCAACCCTCATCCCATAATGAAGAGTCCCTTCACTGATTTAAAAGGTTAAGTGGTCCAATCATGAGAATATGGTTGTATTTATCTTAGAGAAATCATTTTATGCAAAGTGCTTGTCAAAGTGCTTTAAAGAAAACCAGAAAATTGGAAATTGGACCAGGCTTCAGTGCATGTTTTTGTACCTCCTTATTAATAGGTAGCAGAACATTAGGTAGAATTCTATCTGAAACTTGCTTTCATTAAAACACACCATCCGATAGCAAGGTAGTCTAGGAGGAAGCAAGTAACTCCTACCAACCTCTAATCTTCAGGGGCTACTGATAGTCATCAAAAAGATTCTGACAAATTTAAATGTCCAAATTGGCCTTGTTCAGTTCACAACACTCATAGCCAAATGTGCTCAATTTGGGCATATTTCCCTCCAATCCTTTCTCTTAAACTTTTAGTCCCTGCTTCCATTTTTCTGTTTATATCTGCCAGCAGATGTTAACAGAGTTGAACAATTAGCACATGAATATTCACAAATGATCTCAACAGTCAAGCCACCAAACTGGACTGTTTGATTGCTTTGTGGACATATGTGCTCCCAGTTATGATTCTCTATCTGACTGCAGAATTGGTCCTATTTTCCAATAATAAAATTGTTCTTAGCATAAATGTCAGAATTGAATACATTGATAAGTCATAGTGCAAAGACCTTCATGGCTTCAAGGGGCTTTGCTGGATCAACTCAATTGTACACATTAATTTTGTCTGCCTAAGTAGCCTTCTGTAAAACCTGCCAAATTTCATGAAAATCTTGCATGGCATTTGGCTACACTTACTGCATAAATGATACATACAAGGAGACAAGGTCAGCTTTATGGCAGTTGCCTCTGCTAGAGACAGGAGACTTTGGAATGCTCCCCTTGCTGGCTACCTGCATAGTCCAGGCTCCTGGTTTCCCTCCTGCTGTTGACAATTTGCGTTTTACTTCTCCAGTATCTCTTTTGGTGCTCTCTGTGCCCTCAAGGTAGATGTCTGCCATGGTCCTTACTTTTGTTTTGCAATATTATCCACATGCCTGGCATTAGTAGTGACCCTATGAGGATAATCTCCACTTTTCTAATCCCCAGTCTCACCCCAGTCTCTCTGCTCTGGGTCTAACTTTATATCTGCTTTCCAGAACTTTCCACCTGCTAGCCATATCAGAACCAAATCCATCAAATACAGAAATTCTACTCGGCCAAGCCTGCTTTGTTTTCCGCCTTTCCCTCTTTGACTCCAGGCTTGGGGTTCTCTTCGTGTCCTGAGCTTCTGTGTCCTTTCTAAATACCCTCATTCCATCTGTGGGCCAGTCCTGGCCCATCAAACACATCCAAGGAGTTTTCCCTGACCCACTCTCGCCCCAGCCATGAGTAATACCCCACAGCATGCCACACCTCTCCTGTGGCACATGTCTAACGGGTTTGGGCATGCACATCTTTCTGTCCTACTTAAATTCCCAAAGTAGATTCTTCATCTTCTTTGTCTTTCTACCTTCTGAAGTACCCATTTCAGGGCCCTGCATATCAAACTGAGCTAGATGGAGTGGATGTGGAGGTCTGCCACCTTGTTGGTAGAAGTTGTCTAGGCACCATACACCCTAAACTCTGTTTTTATGTTCACAAATCCCCCACTCCCAACACACACACACACACACACACACACACACACACACACACACACAGGTAACGAGGTGCCTCTCTGGTTAATATAAGGCAAATTCCATGATAAGCTTTCGGGATCAATAGGGAAAACAGATAACAAAAAAGATGTGTGGAAGTGCTGGCAGAGACTTCACGACATGGGTGCTGAAGGAGGCACTTACAAGCACGTCATCTGGCCTGGAGTGTGGAGCTGTGTCCTGACCACTTTAGCAGTGCGGCCAGGGTGTGGGGACGGCAGGAGGTGCTGATCTGTATGGCCACAGCTGCTGCCACAGCAGTGGGACAGGGGCCTCCTTCTGCAGGGCCTCCTAGCACAATGGTATAAGGGTCTAAGTCTGCTGAGTGAAGAGATGCCATGAAATGTTGTATGCTTTTCAATTCTACTTCTCTTTTCCATGGCTCAGTTGCTTAGCAGACAAGAATGGATCCAGAAGTAGTGAAAAGGGCAAAGCCTCTTTTCCGCTGATTTAATACGAGGGCAGGCTGAATAATGGCCCCAAAGAAATGCAGGTCCTAATGCCCAGAACCTGTGAGTGTTATACAGAAAAAAAAGTTTTGGCAGATGTGATGAAGGATCTGAAGAGAGATTTTGATCTCTTACTCGAGATTATCCTGGATTATAGAGGTGGGTCTTCAATGCAATCATAAATATCCTTACAGGGGCGCCTGGGTGGCTCCGTGGGTTAAGCGTCAAACTCTTGATTTAGTCTCAGGTCACGATCTCACAGTTCAGGGAGCTGGAGCCCCGTGTGGGGCTCTGCGCTGACAGCATGGAGCCTGCTTGGGATTCTCTCTCTTTCCCTGTCTGCCCCTCCCCTTGCCTCTCTCTCTCTCTCTCTCTCTCTCTCTCAAAATAAATAAATAAATAAATAAATACCCTTATAAGAGGGAGGCAAAGGGAGACTTGACAGAAGAGAAGATCATGTGATAGAAACAGTGCAAAGCAGAATCAGAAAAGATGCATATCACTGACTTTGAAGACAGACAAAGGGGCCAGGAGCCAAGGAATGAATGCAGGAGTGTGGCTCTAGACCCTGGAAGAGCAAAGAAATAGATTATCGGCGAGACTCCCTGTCAACATTTGGTTTTTGCCCTGTTAAGTTTCATTTTAGACTTCTGGGCTCCAGAGCTGCAAAAGAGTAAGCTGGTGTTGTATTAAGCCACAAATGTGATAATTTGCTACAACAGCCAGAGGAAACTAACAGAGACACCGACGTTCTCATTTCTCCCACTTGTAGCAGATCAGACCACAACACATGGCATTTTGCATTAAATTACCAAAAAATAATTTGTCTCAGAAATCGTTTGTATTTCAAGTGTCACAAAGTGACAATTCTAATATTAAAATGAGGAGGCTGTGAGCAGCGCTTAGGGTGGCTCTGGGCTTTGTGGAAAAGTTTGAGAAGCTGTGCTTTTCAGTAGCCTTTCTCCCTTCAGGAGAGGAAGCAATGTTGAAAAATAATATTTCACACACCAAAGGGAAGGTTGTTCAATATAGCACATCGCTTTTGCAGGATAGTTGGAGACTGGTAGAAGAAAATTATGAACTACTAAGGATAAGGATTCAGAATGAATAAATCCATCCCTTTTAAACCTGCCTTGGTTCAGGGTGCATGGGTGGCTCAGTTGGTTGAGAGTCCGACTTTGACTCAGATCATGATCTTGGGGCTTGTGAGTTTGAGCACTGTGTCAGGTTCTGTGCTGACAGCCTGGAGCCTGGAGCTTGCTTTGATTCTGTGTCTCCCTCTCTCTCTCTCTGCCCCATCGCCCCCTCGCACTCTCTCTTTCTCTCTCTCTCTCTCTCTCTAACGATAAATAAACATAAAAAAAAATTTCAACCTGCCCTGCTTCAGATTCACCTCACCCATGGGTTAAATTGTTACAATAGTTTAATGCATGCCTTTACTTCAGCTCATGTACATCTATACTAAACATTCTCAGTTGTGGGGCCAGAGAGAGCTGCTAGCATGCAAGGGAGAGGATATTTCCAATGGCACAACCCACCTCTTCCCCCCACACCACCATCTAAAAAGGGAACAATGAGTACAGCTGAGGATGGAGTGTTCTGGATGTGGGAATGGTGTGGAGGCAGAGGAATGAGAAGCCCTGCCCCAAGCTGTCACATACTAAAACATTCAGCTGGGCAGGTCACTCCTGTCCTTAAAAAGGACAAGGTTTACACCCAAGACAAATAAAATCATGTGTCTACACAAAGCTTACACATAGGGGTTCATAACAACATTATTTATGACAGCCAAAAAGTGGAAATAACCCAGTGTTCACCAATGGACAAATGGACAACCAAATATGGTACATCTCTACAGTGGAATATTATTTGGCCACATAAAGAAAGTTCTAGTACAACATGAATAACCTTTTTTTTTTTCTAAGTTTCTATTTAACTTCCAGTTAGTTAACCTACACTGTAGTATCAGTTTCAGGTGTACAGTTTAGTGATTCAACCCTTACAATACCCAGTGCTTATCAGGGCAAGTGCCCTCCTTAATCCCCATCAACATGGATGACCCTTGAAGACATGATGCTAAGTGAAAGAAACTAGCCACAAAACACTACACATTGTGTGAGTCTGTTTATAAGAAATGTCCAGAATTGTCGAATCCATGGAGACAAAAAGTAGATTAGTGGTTGCCAGGAACTAGAGGTTGAGTGGGAAGGGAAAGGGGAGTGACTATTATGGGACAGAGGGTTTCTTTTGGGGATGATGGCAATGTCCTAAACTTAGGTTGTGTTGATAGTTGCACAAATCTGTGAAAATACAAAACTTCACTGACTTGTTTACTTTAAACAGGTGACATGTATGGTATGTTAGTTATATCACCATAAAACTAAGTTTTTAAAATAAACAAACCCTTCCAGGCTTTTCTATCATCAGAGCAATGGCTCTTCAACTTTGGTATACATCAAAAATATCTGTAGAGTTGTGAAAACAAAGATTACTGGCCTCCACACTAAAAGTTACTGATTCATTATGTCTAGGTGGGGCCCAAGACCTTGGATTTTTTAAGTGTTTATTTATTTTTTGAGAGAAAGAGGGAGAACGTGTGCACGCACACAAGCAGGGGAGGGGCAGATAGACAGGGAGACAGAGGATCCTAATTGGACTCAGCCCTGACATCAGAGAGCCCAATGCCAGGCTTGAACTCACAAACCGTGAGGTCATGATCTGAGCCGAAGTCCGATGTTTAACTGAGCCATCCAGGCACCCCAAGAACTTGCATTTTTTTAAAATATTTGTGTATCTTGAGAGAGACAGAGTGAAAGAGAGAGAGCGTGTGCATGAGTGGGGGAGGGGCAGAGAGAGAGGGAGAGACAGAATCCCAATCAGGTTCTGTGCTGTCAGTACAGAGCCTGATGTGGGGCGTGGTCCCACGAACCGTGAAATCATGACCTGAGCCAAAATCAAGAGTCAGATGCTTAACCGACTGGTCTACCCAGGTGCCCCAAGAATCTGCATTTTTAACAGGTTCCTAGGTGAGGCTGATAGAGCTGGTGGGGAGCCCCTTTGGGAATCACTGACTGATAGGCTCCAGCCGAAGCTCTTTAGCTTGGCCCTAATGTCCCTTTACAGACTGGCCCTGCGTGTTTTACCAGTTTATTCCTCTAAAGTCTTCCTCTCATCTTAACCTTATCTCATAAAGATCTAGTTCTAGTTGGGATGAGCACTGGGTACTGTATGGAAGCCAATTTGACAATACATTTCATATTAAAAAAAAAAAAGATCTAGTTCTAGTTCCCCACCAAGTTCTGGCCATCTATTACACACTGGGCATTGATTCATCCCTAGCATCTAGCCCAGTGCCTGGTGCATAGAAAATATTCAATTAATGATTTAAAAAATTTTTTACATTTATTTATTTTTGAGGGACAGAGAGAGAGAGACAGAGCACAAGTGAGGGAGGGGCAGAGAGAGAGGGAGACACAGAATGCAAAGCAGGCTCCAGGCTCTGAGCTGTCAGCACAGAGCCTGATGTGGGACATGAACTCACAAACTGTGAGATCATGACCTGAGCTGAAGTCGGATGCTTAACCGACTGAATCACCCAGGTGCCCCATAAATGTTCAATTAATGTTTTTGAACCAGTGGTTGGTCCCAGACCACCCCAGTACCCTTCAATCTCACATGAACAGATAACTACCCCTCCTAAAGTCAATGTTACCCCCTTATTGAAATTCCCTGGGATAGGGGACATAAAGAAAAAGGAATAAGAAAGCAAAATAATACTCATGAGGTATAAACCTTAAAATTCCAAATATACCAAACTATATAAGCCATGCATCCTTGGGCATATAGCCAAAGGGAAGATTCTAATTAGAGTTAACTAGCCTCAGTATTCACCAACTTGAGAAACACCAAGAGGAAATGCATGGTGAGAGTTCTTTACATACTTAACATGAACAGAAAAGTACAGTAGGCAGCTTTATACATAAGCAGAAGGTAGCAGCTCCAGCTGTCACAATGAATGTGTCTTGACTGTCACACTTTTAAGTGTGAAGGCTGGTAAAGATGATGTTTACTTTATTTCATCACCATATGACTCTGGGGAAAGGGAAACTGATTTAGGCTCTATGTGACATGTTTAATTATATCAAAAAGAAGGTATCGGGGGCTCCTGGGTGGCTTGGTCGGTTAAGCGTCCGACTTCGGCTCAGGTCATGATCTCACGGTCCGTGGGTTCAAGCCCCACGTCGGGCTCTGTGCTGACAGCTCAGAGCCTGGAGCCTGTTTCAGATTCTGTGTCTCCCTCTCTCTCTGCCCCTCCCCTGTTCATGCTCTGTCTCTCTCTGTCTCAAAAATAAAATAAACGTTAAAAAAAAAAAATTAAAAAAAAAAAAAGATATCAATGTGACATTCAGCCAGGTCTCTCCTTAGGCCCAATGTATTTCCTGTCAGTAGGTTTGGTGACAACTGTTAATGTCACCAATGTGACGCCAATGTTAATGCACCAATGTGTGGTGCACCAAAGAACAGGCCAAAAGATGAATTGCTCCAATGCTTTATCCCATGGTCTCCTTTGGCTGCACCAATGACACCCAATCCACCCACTATGCCAACACTCTTGCGGATCAGGCCCCGGCCATCCTGGAACTCAGATAGCTGCTCTCCCCATGTAGAAATTCTGGAGGCAGTGTTGACACTTGTATTTGAGATGTGAATTATAGGACCTATGCCTCTGTACTGTCCTCCTAGTTGTTTTTTTTTTTTTTTTAATTAATGTTTATTTATTTATTTTGAGAGAGAGAGAGAGAGAGAGAGAGCAGAGGAGGGGCAGAGAGAGATGGAGAGAAGATCCCAAGCAGGCTCCTCATTGTCAGTGCAGAGCCTGATGTGGGGGCTCTATCTCACGAACCATGAAATCATTACCTGAGCCAAGGTCAAGAGCTGGACGCTCAACTGACTGAGCCACACAGGCGTCCCTGTCCTCCTAGTTTTATTACCTGTCAAAAAGATTATAGCTCCTGAGAGACAGTGGCATTCTGTAGACTGATTTCCTCTACCAGGAATTAAAAGCACAAAAAGACCAATAACTAATTGTCCTCTCACAGCGTGTCTTTCAGCAGAGGATTCACAATAGTAGCTCTTCTATGTGTCTCTGGATATGCTATGGGGATTAAAGAAGTAATATTTATAGACCCATGATTTTTTTTAAATTTATTAATGTTTATTTTATAGACAGAGAACAAGCAGGGGAGGGGCAGAGAGAGCCGGGGACAGAATCTGAAACAGGCTGCAGGCTCTGAGCTGTCAGCACAGAGCCTGATGTAGGGCTCGAACCCACAAACCATGAGATCATGACCTGAGCTGAAATCGGACACTTAACCGACTGAGCCACCCAGGCACCCCTAGACCTATGAATTCTTTAAGTGAAGGTAGGCTTATTTCATTTACCATAAGGTTCTCCGGGTTGATTCATGTTGTCACATATAGCAGAATTTCCTTCTTTTGGGGAGGCTGAATAATATTCTACTGTGTATACATGCCACATTTTCTTAATCCATTCATGCTTTGGTGGGCATTTAGGTTGTTTTCCTATCTTGGCTATTGTGAATAGTGCTACAGTGAACATAGGAGTGCTAAGTGAAATAAGCCAGTCACAGAAGGACAAATCCTGCATGACTGCACTAATCTGAGGTAACTAAAACAGTCAAGTCATAGAAGCAGAGTAGGATGGTAGTTACCAGGGGCTAGGAGGAGGAAATGAGATGTCGTTCAATGGATATAATGTCTCAGTTATGCAAGATGAGTAAGTTCTAGAGATGTGCTGTATAACATAGTGCTTATAGTTAACAGTGCTCTCCTGTATGCTTAAAAATGTGTTAAGTGGGTAAATCTCATGTTAAGTGTTCTTATCACAGTAAAAAAATGAAAACAATAGCTGAAAAGAATAAATTTGTTTTTTAGAAAATGGAAATGATAGGGGCACCCAGGTGGCTCAGCCGATTGAGGTCTGACTCTTGATGTTGGCTCAGGTCATAATCTCACAGTTTGTGAGTTCAAGCCCCACATTGGGCCATGCATTGTCAGTGCGGAGCCTGCTTGGGATTCTCTCCCTCCCCCTCTCTCTGTCCCTCCCCTGCTCATGCTTGTGTGATCTCTCTCTCTCTCTGTCTCAAATTAAATACATAAAAACTTTTCTAAAAAGTGGAAATGATAAAGGTATCCAAGAATATTTTTTGAATAAAATAAAGAAAATTACATTAATGTTAAAAAGCTGGAAGAAAAAGTACAATAACACCTACTTCCTGTAGGCAGTTGTCAATCTCATCCATTTATATGCCCTCTTTTCCTTTCTCATTACTTCCAGCGTGATAGGAACTATTCCCAATGATTCAGACTCCACTTTCAAAAAGGCAGAACTAACTCATCTATGGAAACTTCGCTTTTGATTTTTCCCGGCAAAACTCCTCTAAGCTGTCTTCATAAGCTGCTTACTGAGAAGCTGACAGTTGGCCGTGCTGTACCACAGAACACACAGTTGTGGTTGGCATCTCTCAGGTCAAGAAACAGAATTGAAGCAACGTGAAAAGGTCCATAAAACCACAGTCACCTATAAAAGCCTACCTTTCAAAAACTCTATTAACAAAGTTAACTCCGGTTTTAACTGCGTCATACTTCCTTCAAGGATAAAGCAAGAAAACATGTGAGTTAAAGTTTAACAGTAAGAGACAAATATACATATAATGAAAGTGTATTCACAGATTTTTATAAGCCTAGGCTCATGATCACAGTGAAGTAGGAAACCACATCAACAAAGTGGCAGAAACAAAGTCACAGGCAGACAGATTTCAGTTCAACATAAAGAAGGAAAGCCTACCAATTATAGCTATAGAATAAGCCTTTCAACATACAATGAGATAGAAATACTAGCACAAGTATGAGAAAATACAAGAATGTTCTCTGCAGCATTATATAAGGAAGGGAAATATATAAATAAATTATGTTACATTTGTGTAATGGAGTGCTACATAGCTGTTAAAATGTATGGTCTTTATGTATTGATTTGCAGGGCCATCCATGCTCTATTAACTGAGGGTGGGGAGCAAGTTGGGAAAATTACATATAAAATTATTTTAAAGGCTGTTGTGCTGTATGTGTGTTTACACATGTAGTCAAAGCTATGGAAGCTACCCATCAAACAACAAACAGTGGTAATCTGTATGGTAGGACTGAAGGGAAAAGTGGGAGACTTTCACAACTTTGCATGATTATGAGGTATTTAGATTTGACACAGTTTGCATTATTCTCATTTTAAAAAGTAACATAGTTTGGGGCGCCTGGATGGCTCATTTGGTTAAGTGTCCAACTCTTGGTTTTGGCTCAGGTCATGATCTCACAGTTCCTGAGATTGAGCCCCATGTGGACTCCACACTAAGTGTGGAGACTGCTTGAAATTCTTTCCCTCCCTCTCTCTCTGCCCCTCTGCCGCTCACGTGCGTGCATGCATGTGCACACACACTCTCTCTCAAAATAAATAAACATTAAAAAGTCCCAGAGCTGGGCACCTGAGTGGCTCAGCCTGTTGAACGGCTGACTCTTGATTTCAGTTCAGGTCACAATCCCAGAGTCATGGAATGGAGACCTGCACTGGGCTCCACACTGAGTGTGGAGCCTGCTTCAGATTCTCTCTCCCTCTCCCTCTGTCCCTCTCCCTGGGTGCGTGCTCTCTCTCTCTCTCTCTCTAAAATAAAAAATAAAAATAAATTTAAATTTAAAAAAATATTAAAAAGTAGCGAAGCTTCTTGAATTTGCTACCAGCCCATTGGGAAACATATGAGAGAGGTGCAAAGCTTTTACTCCCTGGAACATCCAAGCAGAGTGTGAATGGCCAGATGCCCTTTAGAATATTGTAGGATAGATTCTTGTGTTGGATGGAAAAGAAACGAGTAGAAGCACCTTCTAATTCAAAAAACCATAGGCATGCCTCTAGCAACTCCTTTCTCTTTGGCATCACGAATACTGCCCTGTTCACTAGATCTTTTCCATTAGCATACAATACATATACATACATACATACATACATACATACATACATACATACATACATAATATATACACGGAATCTCTCCTATCTTACAAAAAAAAAACACTTCCTTAATCACACATATCACTCTATTACTCCTTCTCTATGACCTCATTTTCAAAAGTATTGCTGATGTGCTCTGTCTTTATTTCTCGCCAGTGTCTCTTTTTCATGCTTTTTATTTTAAAGTAATTCTAAACATAGAGAAAAAATGCAATAATAATATAAATATTTCCCACATTCCCTTCACCCCAATTCACCACTTGTTAAGATTTTCTCACACTCTGTGTGTGTGTGTATTGTGTGTGCGCATATACGTGACTTTTGTCAAGGTCACCAATGACTTCCATGTTGTCAAACCCTATGACCAATCTTCACCTTGCAGACAATAAGCAGCACTGAAACTAGATGACCACTCTCTCCTTGAAACACTTCTTCCGGTAACCACTTTCTCTTAATTCTCTGGCTACTACTCTGGCTACTAATCCACAGTCTCCTTTGTTGCGTCCTCTTCATCACACAAACTGTCAAGTGCTGGAGAGCCTAGGCCTTGTCCTTAGATCTCTTCTCTCTCTACATTCACTCCCTACATGTCCTCATCCACTCCTTTTTTTTTTTTCAAGTTTATTTATTTTGAAAGAGAGAGAAAGAGAGCATGAGCAGAGGAGGGGCAGAAAGAAAGGGAGAGGGAGAATCCCAAGCAGGCTGCACTGACAACGTGGGGCTGGATGTGGGGCTTGAACTCATGAACCTTGAGATCATGATCTGAGCTGAAACCAAGAGCTGGACCTTAACTGACTGAGCCACCCAGGTGCCCCTCCCATCCACTCTTACTTAAGACTTTAAATACCATCTCTAGATTGGTAAACCAAATTTATATCTCCTGTGTTGATCTCTCCACTGAACTCTAGATTTCTTTCCCCCCAAATCTATTTAATAGGCCCATTGGAGGTTTTAGCTTTACATGTCCAAATTTAAATTTCAGAGTATATGAATTGATTTCCTCCATACTTGGCCATCCCCATTTTACTATAGTCTCTCCCTCCCAGCTCAGAAAATGGCAACCCCATCCTTCCAGTTGTTCATGTCAAAAATCTTAGTCATCCTTGATTCCTTTGTTTTCCACCCCACACTCAACCCAGAATCCAAACACCCCTTCCCATTTCTATCATTACCACCTTTGGTTAAGCACCACCATCTCTCACCTGCACTTCGGCAATATCTTCCTATCTCAACTCTATGTCTTCGTACTCCCACAGTCTATCTATCTGCCACATGCTGCTGGGACCATCCTTTAAAAGTATGATTTAGGGGCGCCTGGGTGGCGCAGTCGGTTAAGCGTCCGACTTCAGCCAGGTCACGATCTCACGGTCCGTGAGTTCGAGCCCCGCGTCAGGCTCTGGGCTGATGGCTCAGAGCCTGGAGCCTGTTTCCGATTCTGTGTCTCCCTCTCTCTCTGTCCCTCCCCCGTTCATGCTCTGTCTCTCTCTGTCCCAAAAATAAATAAACGTTGAAAAAAAAAAAAAAATTTTAAAAAAAAAAAAAAAAAAAGGAAAAAAAAAAAAATAAAAGTATGATTTATATCAAGTTGCTCCTCTAGGCACATCCTCTTAATGGCTTCTCATCTCATTCATGATTCACTGCAGTCCCATCATCCTGTTACTGACGCTCCTTGACTATACCAGACCTGGATTCTTATTTCAAATCCCTAATTAAGAACCCCCAAATTCCTTCTACCCACTGCCTGAGCTTCTACTCCACTTTTTAACCTGTAGCATGGAATGTCAAGGGCTAGGAATGCAGAGTGAAAAAGGACAAAGGATGTGACCAAAAAGAAAGTGTTTTTGACAAATTAAGCAAAAACGGGTGGTAAAGAGAGTCTCCCAGTGGGAGATTTGTTGCCCTGAGTTCTCTGTTCCTTTCATTCAGACTTTAGAATATGCCATCAATACAGCTGGTTACTCTGGGGAACTGTTTGTTTTCCACATTGGCTGATATTATTAGGATTTACTTCCAGTTTATGATTTCATCAACAAAGGAAATGGTTAAACCTAAGAACATTTTGCTTTGGTCAAGGCTGGTTGCAATGCCATTATCTCATGCAATGATAAGAAGTAAATCATAAGTACACATATTCTATAGTTCAAAAGGAACAGGCTCATTTCAGTGTGTAAGGGAAGTCTTCTGGAAGAAGTGCTACCTAATATGAGCCCTGACAGGGATAAGAGTAAGCTTATTTCCCTGATGATTAGTAATGTCAAGCACCTTTTTATCTACCTGCTACTTGTTCATATGTTCTTTGGGAAAATGTCTATTCAGGACTTTTGCTTATTTTTTATTCCATTTTTTGTTTTTTTTTCTTTGCTATTTAATTATATAAATTGTTTCTATATTTATGAATTAACCACTTATCAAATATATGGTTTGAAATTTTTTCTTCAATGCTGTAGGATGTCTTTCCATCTTGTTGACCATTTCTTTTCCTCTGAAAATCAATACATTTTCAAACTTATTTTTTCATTGTCGTTTAGTCAATGGTAAATTTTTAAATTTAGTTTTTCATTTTAATTCCTGTATAGTTAACATATAGTGTTCTATTAATTTCAGATATACAATATAGTAATTCAACAATTCTATACATTACTCAGTGCTCACCAGGGAAATGTAAATCAAAACTACAATAAGAGGGGCACCTGGGTGGCTCAGTTGGTTAAGTGTCTGACTCTTGATTTCAGCCCAGGTCATGATCTCATGGTCATGAGATCAAGCCTCATGTTGGGTCCTGTGCTAAGAGTGGAGTCGCCTTTGGATTCTCTCCCTCTCTCTCTGCCCCTGCCCCCGCCTCTAAATAAATAAACTTTTTTTTTTTTAAACTACAATAATGTGGGAAAATAGGTTCTTCTTACATAAATGGGTTAGAAAAAAACTTAGGGCAGAAAGCAACCACCACAGGGTGAAAATGCCCAAGGTTAGTTAGCAAGATGTTGTATTGGAATCATGAGTAACTTGTTATATCACTTGCAGGTAATTACTTCCCATCTGACGCCAATATCACAAACTCCAATTGCCCCCCCCCCCCACACACACACTTTGCTTCTTACACATGCAAGTTAATGATTACTGTCTGATTGTTTTTTCCATATTCACATGTATAAGATCTTGTTTTCTTCACGTGGGTAATATCTTGTGAGCTCAATAAATAGGGAGATGAAACCCCCGTTCTGGGCTCTTGTCTTCTCCTGGACATTAGCCTCTCTCGTATTCAATTCTGTGTCTTCTCTCTTGCTGGACAAGAGAGAACTCCAGACTCATAGTCTGCGACACAATAAGATATCACCTCACACTTAGAATGGCTATCATAGGGGCACCTAGGTGGCTCAGTTGGTTAAACATCCAGCTTTGAGTTGGAGCCCTGCATATGGCTCTCTGCTGGCAGCATGGAGCATGCTTCAGATCTTCTGTCCCCCTCTCTCTCTACCTCTCCATCACTCTCTTTCTCAAAAATAAATTAACATTTTTTAAAAAAAAATAAATAATAGCTATCATAAAAAGAGAAGAGATAACAAATCCTGGCAAGGATCTGAAGAAAAGGGAACCTTCATCCACTGTTGGTAGGATTGCAAATTAGTACAGCCACTGTGAAAAACAGTACAGAGCTTCCTTTAAAAGATTAAAAATAGAGGGGCCCCTGGATAGCTGTCAGTTAAGTGTCCAACTTCAACTCAGGTCATAATCTCATGGTTTGTGAGTTCGAGCCCTATATCAGGCTCTCTGTTGCCAGCACGGAGCTCACTTTGGATCCTCTGTCTGTCTCTCTCTCTCTCTCTCTCTCTCTCTCTCTCTGCCCTTTCCCCACTCATGCTGTCTCTCTCTCTATCTCAAAAATAAATAAACATTAAAAAAATTTTTTTAATTAAAAATAGAACTACTACCTGATCCAGAAATTCCACTGCTGGGAACATACCCACAGAAAACAAAACAAAATGTCAAAAAGATATCTGTACCTTCAAGTTCATGTCAGCATTATTTTTAACAGCCAAGACATGAAACACCTGAATGTCCATCAACTGATAAATGAATAAAGAAGTAGTGTTATATATATGGGAATACTAATCAGCCATCAAAAAGGAAACTCTGCCATTTGCTACAACAGTGATGGATTTTGATGGCATTATGCTAAGTGAAATAAGTCAGAAAGAAAAAAACAAATACTATATTTTTTTATTTTATATGGAATCTTAAAAAAATAGAAGAAAAATGAAAAAAATGTCATAGAAAAAGAGTGCAGATTTGTGGTTACCAGAGAAAGGGAGTGGAGGTAGGGGAGATTGAATAAATGCGGCCAAAAGGTACAAACTTCCAGTTATAAGAGAAAAAGGTATTAGGGATGTAATGTACAACCTGATGATCATAGTTAATACAGCTTTGTGATATGTTTGAAAGGTATAAAGAGAGAATAAATCCTAAGAGTTCTCATCATAAGGAAAAATCTTTTATGTTTTTTTCATTTACTTTATTTTTTGTATCTATATAAGATGATGGATGATAACTTCAGTAACTGTGGCAATCATGTATGTAAGTAAAGTCATTGTACTATATACCTTTAACATAAAAAAGTGAGCCTGTTTAAGTAAAGTCTGAAAGGGATCTCTCGAAGAAGAGGGAAAGCATATTCAGAAGCACTGGGGCCAGGATACAGGGGAACTGACTTTCAGAGCTGAGGGGTTGATAAACTTAAGATTGGCTGGCTGCCCAGATCATATGGAGGTTTGCTAACTTTTTGAAGCTATCTTTTTGGGTACATGTTAAGAACTCTTTAGATTTATTTTCTTGATATATAAATATATGAAGATTTTTAAAAATTATTGAACAGATTTTGGATAGTATATTTATATCTACCTCTTTACTATGGATAAGGGTTTTGTGTATTAAGAAATACATTCTAGGAGCACCTGGGTGGCTCAGTTAAGCTTCCGACTTTGGCTCAGGTCATGATCTCACAGTCCATCAGTTCAAATCCTGCATCAGGCTCTGTGTTGACAGCTCAGAGCCTGGAGCTGCTTCAGAATCTGTGTCTCCCTCTGTGTCTCTGCCCTTCCCCCACTCATGCTCGCTCTCTCTCTCTCTCAAAAATAAATAAACATTAAAAAAAAAAGAAGTACATTCTAGAATGTTTTCTAATGGCCAGTAGAAGACCGGCCACTCTTTTACTGGACTTTGGCAGGGAAGTCAGGTAACAGGTGGTACTTCTGTCACATATAGGTCCTAAACCTCATAATTTTACCTATAATGTTTTAGCATATGATTATTATAGATAGAGAAGAGAGGAAAGGAAGGGAGAAAGGCAGAAGGAAAGAGGAAAATCCCACCTTTGTTTTCTACAAAAGCATAATGAATACATGTCTTTGGGGTTAGGATATTTTATTTTTGTACACAGTCCAGATATAAAATACAGTTCAGTATGTTTCAGTAGTTTAAAACTCAGTTGGTAGCTATGCAATCTGATTTATATGTCCGGCATCAATTGTGCCAGAGCATCTCTTGTCACATATTTCTACTATCAGATACAAGTAACTAGATATAAATCCTTTCTGAGGAAGTTAAATTTATGTGAACTAGATTGCAAAACCTAGATATTCAAATATCATTTGTAATTTCCTGGATTCCTAAATAGTCTCCTAGTTCAGTCTTGGTCCTGCTACAGTCTATTCTCAGCCCACCAGTCATAGTTATTCTTTTAAAAAGTAAGTCAGACCAAATCAAAGTGTTGGTTAAAAACCCAGAAACAGCTCCCCACTTCACTCTGAGTAGGAGCCAAAGCCCTTACAAGGGCCTATCTGGCTAGACATGGACTGCCCCCCCGCCCTGACCCTCCTGCTGTTACCTTCCTGACCTCATCTCCAGCCACACAGATCCCTTCTCTCTTCTTTTGAACCTGCCAGACACCTTCCTGAGACCACAGGGCCCTTGCACAAGCTCTTCTCTCTGCCTGGGATGCTCTTCCATCAGAAATACAAGACTCCCTCCTTCAGATCTTTGCTCAGATGTTACCTTCTCATGATTTCATTCCACTTAAAACTTCATCACATCCCCTTACCCTGCTTTCCCTTTCTTTCCCATATCAGCTTTCATCTTCAAATATACCAGATAACTTATTATGTTTATTGCCAATAGAATGCAATTTCCATGAGTCAAGCATCTTTGTTTCTTTGCTCATGATATACCCCTACCACCTATAACACAGCCTGGCATATTTAAATATGCTCAATAAATACTTTTTGAATGAATTGCCAAAATAAAATTTTGTATAACTAGCTGAGACTAAATATTGGAGGCAATATCCTTGATTTTGAGCAGAAAGAAGATCTGATTTTTAAAACTTACATATAAAGTTATTTCCCTTATATACAGAACAAAAACATATCCTATTTGAAGGACATATTAGCATTACTCATCTCAATCCTGGCAAAGTGTGTGTGTGTGTGTGTGTGTGTGTGTGTGTGTGTGTGTGCGCGCGCACTATTATTTAAGTATATATGTAGCAGAAAAACACAGCAAGTATGTTTACTTCATGTAATTATCATAGTAAGGTAATTTAAGAAGAAAGGACAGTTGGAGGTCTGTGGAAGATTTATTATTTCTAAAATTGGCATAATAATCACAATGGGAACTATTGACTCATCAGATTTCATTTTTCAATACCAACAGAAGCCAATAGGAGAATTTTCAGAAGGCTAGTATTCTAATAAATTAAAAATCTCTTCTCTCCTTGGAACTTTAAGAGCTACTATTTAAAGGCATAATTGCATATGCCAATAAATAGTCCTATAAAAAAGCTCACTGTCTCTACACTGATGAATAGGAATTGATAATGAATTATATTAGTATTCTTGAAATGTCATCTCTACAAATATGAACTCATAGGAAAATCTGTCCATTTTTAAGGCTAAAACTTCTTGGTAAAAATTACTTCCTGGTAAAGTTGTGAAAATATAACTGGATGATACTGGGTGTCTCATTTAATTCTAACTTGGTTATGAACTTAAGAGGACCATGGGAAGTGTAATGATATTGCCATGGTTGTCTGGTCTGGTGACAGGTAATGATGGATTAAGTTTCCTCCTGCTTATCTCCTTAATCTATTAATGAGAGTCTTTAAAATAGGACCTAGATCAATTATGAATTTATTAAATATATGCTCTGATTACCACTAGACAGAATGCTTGAGTGTACAAAAGAATCACCAGATATAACACCTCAGGCCCATTCGTAACAAACACATATGTTTACATGGATAGAATTCACTGTGATCCTGTTGCACTGTGGTAATAGATAATTTTGTCACAAAGATCTACTTTCAAGAAAGCCAAATCCAGCTTTTCAAATAAACTTCTATCTGTTAGGCCAATCAAGTATACCAACCCGCAAGGGTAAGGTACTCCCACTATTAAACATTAGGATTTAAAAAAGAATTTATCATTTCACAAGTTTAGAGTTCTCTTAATAATGGAATTCAGTAGTTGTTTATTGAATTAAAGTATATATAAATGAATCATTTTGTGGGTCAATAATATGGTTACAGGTGGAACTTTACCACTATTTACTATATAACTTTCATATATCCATTCAATTATTCATTACTTTGTTCATTCATTAAACAAATATTTATTAAGTGTTTACTGTATGCCATACATTTTGCTGGGTACTGGGAATTTAGATATGGATGAAGAAACAAAGTCCCTGCTCTCAAAGAGTTGTTGTCTTGTTGTTGTTGTTAACCAAAAGAAGACAGATAATAAACAGGAAAAAAAACCAAATATTTTCGGATGGTGATAGTGCTACGAAAACAATAAAATGGGACAAAGTTACAGAATGATTGAGAATGGGATGATGAGAGTCTCCCAGAAATGATTAAAAAAAATACTAGCCCACAAAATTAAAAATTCTAACAAATAAAGATTAAGACACATAAAAAAAGAACCTACAGCTAGATACATCATAGTGAAACTGCCTAACACCCAATAAGAAGAGAAACCATTAAAAGTCACAGAGACAAGGACAAATTATCATCTAAGGAATAGTTAGAATGATGGGTAACTTCTCAAGAACAAGAGTGGGGACCAATTGATGAGAAAATCTTCCCTGCACTGAGAGGAAAAGCTGTGTGCCTAGAATTCTATCCTCAGAAAAACATCTTTTAAGAAGAGATTAAGGAGAAATAAATGTAGTTTCAGACAACCAAATGGAGAGTTTACTCTAGCGGCTCTCTACCAAGGAAATTCTGAAGAATCCACCTCAGGCAGAAGGACAGTGGTTTCAGTCTGAGATGAAAGATGGATTAAAGAGGTAGAAAGGAGTACATATGCGGACAAGTCTGAATAAACAGTGATTAAGCAAAAATGACCCAAGGGGTTGAAAATTAATTAAAACATGAAACAATAATGATAGGGTAGAGGTACATAGAATTAAAGTATTCTAAGTTATTGTAGTACCCAAAAAGTTAATATGGGTATTTCATAAGATAAATGTGAATATTTTTAAGAGTAAATATTGAAAAAGAGAAAAATGAGTAAATTCCAAACAAGTAAAAGGAAAATACAACAGTTAAAAAGGAGTAAACCTTAAAAGAGGGGGAAGAAAAGGTTTTTAAAAAGGAACATAGAACAAGGGGGGACAAATAACCCAAAATTAGATGGTAGAAATAAATTAAAGTTCACTAATTATGTTAAATGTAACTGAACTAAAAATGCTCCTGGCAAGAGACAAATGTTGCCAGACTGGACTTTTAAAAATCCAAATACATGGAGGCACCTGGGTGGCTCAGTCGGTTGGTTAAGCGTGTGACTTGATGTTGACTCAGGTCATGATCTCACGGTCTGTGAATTCAAGCCCCCCATCAGGCCCTGCAGAGAGAGTGGGGAGTCTGCTTGGGATTCTCTCTCTCCCTTTCTCTCTCTCTCTCTCTCTCTCTCCCTTTCTCTCTCTCTGTGCTCTTCCCCCCTCTCAAAATAAATTTTAAAACTTTAAAAAAATCCAAATATATATTGTCTAAAAGAAACATAAAATAAAAGGATACAAAAAGGTGGAAATAAAAGGATAAGAGTAGAACATCAGGAAAATTTAACCAAGAAACAGTAACTACATTAATTTCAGGTATTAGAGGCTTTGAAGTCAAAAGCATTATTACCCCTAGTATCCTAAAAAAGTCATCATAGCCAGTTTTCGATTCTTTCTTGTATTTCCCTTTCTCCTTTTCCCTCCTAATTCCCTCTCTCTGATTCAGGCAAGTGTTCTGCCTGTTTCTCTCCATTTCAATACTCCTTGCTCTTCTCGCTCAATTTCACTTTCCTAGGGCACAATGCACTCCCGTTGGGCCCATGATTCCCAGCCTTATGATGTGAGAAGCAGTTTTGAAGAATTGCTGATTTGAAGAATTTGCTGTAGGCTGAAAGAAAGATTATTCTGGGGCTGTTTTTATCGCCTTCAGTTTGAGCCACAAATACCCATAAACTCCATACTCACGGCTTTGTTAGAGCTTCTCTGATCTCAAACAGGTAATTTACCTCATTTCCTCTGACATCTTATATTTGAAATGAGAAGTCATATTTGCAACTAGATAAGCAAAGGTACTGATAATAAGAAACCAATAACTGTAAAGTTCTTAAGGTGTTTGTAAGAGCGTAATAAAGTTTTGACTACAGACCAGTTGGCACTCACGGACCTGTCACAGAGGTTTGCAGTACAAAAGCATATGTCCTCAACCAGCCACACAGGAAGGGACTTGATAAGACTTTGAGTATGTGGGGGGTATAGCAGTTATCATAGCCTCCCCCCGCAGCTACACGTACCAGCCCAGAGTCTGCCATAATTCCTAGTCTTAGGCCTGGTCATTGATAACAAAAGTTCACTAAATCCAATCCTTGGCTTTTGACAGAACTGCACTCAGGGAAACAGAAGTGCTTTTTAATATTTCTCTCTCTCTCTCTTTTTATTTATTTATTTTGAGAGAGACAGAACACACTAGTGGAGGAAGGGCAGAAAGAGAGAGAGGGAGACAGAGAGAGTCCTAAGCAGGCTCCATACTGTCAGCATAGAGTCCAACGCGGGCCTCACACTCACGAACCGTGAGATCATGACCTGAGCTGAAGTCAGACGCTTACCTGACTGAGCCACCCAAGAGCCCCTTGAAGGGCCAACTTTTAATTTCAAGATGCAAATAAAAATTTTGCATAGCATTTACCTCTGAAAATCTCAAACTGATCATTTTCCTCTTTCTGACACCTACCTTGACTTGGTTACTATAATTCCTTCAGGGAGGAGGAAGAGCAGGGGTGAGTGACCTTGGTACATTACTTAGCATGTCTGTGTATCACCCATGGAATATGAAGAATGTAATACGCCCTTAGTTCCCTTCCTGAGCTCAATATCCCTGAAGAATAAAGTTGCCTCTTTCCCTGCTGAAAGAAGGGGAAAAATATATACTAGTAATTTACTTCTAACCAAGCATTGATGGGTGGGAAAAAAAATAAAATACCTTTTGTAAATTTTCAACAGTGAAATTCATGTGCTATAAAGATGGCAGCAGCAAAGAGTTAATTTATCCATGTCCTTCATTCAACTAGGTTTTATATGGACAATATCTGTTACAAGAATGAAAAGGAATTAAATATATAATATTTATGTCTTAATATATTAAATAGACATGAATGGATGGGTAGGAAGAGGAGGGGGTGGGGGAGGAGACACAAAGGGAGGAAGAAAAAAGTCAGAATAATTTAAAATGGCAGCATGCCAGGGCTCCTGGGTGGCTCAGTAGGTTGAGCATCCAGCTTCAGCGCAGGTCATGATCTAGTGGTTCGTGGGTTCAAGCCCCACATCGGGCTCTGTGCTGACAGCTCAGAGCCTGGAGCCTACTTCGGATTCTGTGTCTCCCTCTCACTCTGCCTCTCTCCCACTCGTGCTCTGTCTTTCTCTGCCTCTCATAAATAAAGAAACATAATTATAAAATTAAAAATAAATAAATAAATAAATAAAATGGCAGCATGCTCACCATAATTAAAAATGAGGTACTATTAGAGCATAAGTACTTTTAGTATATAACTGCTCAAATGAAATCTTTCACATAATTCTCAAATATTTGGTGATAACAAATCTTTTTTTTTTTTTTTTTTAATATTCAGCATTAGCACATGGCATTGAACATTGTGTTATCTTTATTACCAAGTCTTTAGTCTTTTGACTTCTCTTTGGGAATTGGGGAAACCATAGTAAAGCTTGGGGCAGGACACCATTATCTTTGGAAAAAGTGACTTAAAAAATTAGTTTTCCCTTTGGGGTTCATGGCAGTGTGAGGAGTGTGATAGAAGTCAAGCGGACTTCTGAGACCGTCACTAGCCATTGCACAAGGCTGTATCCACAGTAAATAGAGAACAAATATAAGCTGATAATGATGATTCAAGTCCACAAAATTAAGAGCCTAAAATCTCCATTCCAGTTCTGATCTGGGGAATAGACTATTTTCATTGGAAATGTAATGATGAGATTGAGAAGGGAAAACAGCCTACCATATCTTCAGATTCAGATTGAGAAATAAAAAAAAAAAAAGCCATCCTTTTTCCTAACTGGCTTGAAGGAATGAAAACCACTTGGCACAGGAGGAAAATGAAAGCATGAAGCAGTGAGAAATGCAGATGGTCTCAGAGCCAGTGCCGGTTGATGAATGTAAGCTTTCCCTCACCTGTACAACCTATGTAGAGAATACTGTGAGTGCAGTGCTATTGGTTTGGGTTTATAACCCATGTAATTGTTTTTAATTTAGTTTAAAAAATAGTAAAAGGTATAAAGGTATAATACAGGTATAAAAGGATGCCTTCGATGTCTGAAAAACAGGTTTGTGGCTTTTGATTATCAGGATCAACTTTCAGCCACAGCACTTCCCACCAGAAGCACTTTGGCAGGTGTAATCCCAAAATGCTGAACTATTTTAAGGTACCTGTCACGTGGTTCTGATGATTCCTTTCGATGTAGAGGAATCATTGTGGGAATTAGAAGATCACAATATGGGAAAAGTATCAGAAACTAATTCGAAGATGGTTTGTGGCATAAGCACACATATAATCTATGTTATGCTGTTAACTATATTCCTTATTGTTTCAGTTTAATTTTTAAGGTGTGTTCAGGTTGAATGCAGTGATTCCACTATTGCCAGGGCTGGTTTGTGTTTTAGTTTTGATGCTGCTCTTTGTAGTCACGAAGGACAAAGAAAACTTTAGGTTGAAACACCAGAAAGTCATTGTACTAAACCATGTGTGCGCATATATTTCTCTCTTAATCGTATTAACGCTATCATACACATGGTTACGAGTTTAGAAGACTAGGAAATCTTCCTAATGTCAATGACTCTTAACCTTTCTGCAGGCATTTGCAACTTGGTGTATACCAAATCTACCCCTGACTTTTTCCCCCTTAAGTCAATTTCAACAAATAAATCATTTCTATTTGACCCTTAAGTGGGGGTAATTTTCCATGCTGTAATAGGTCCACTCTAACCAAAAATCTAGTCAAATGGATTCTGGAAACGCTTTGAAACTGATCAGGTCATAGGTAGGAGCCAAAGAGAAGGCTGTGGGGCTCTCTGTGAGATGTCCACCACCCCATGTATGCTCAGTCTTTGAAGCTTTAGCCTTTCTGGTGAAAGGATCCCAGAAGGTGGCAAAAATACTTGCAGTTAAAAGGGCTCTTGGAGTTTATAGAACCACCGTTACTTTAATGCAGGTGAAACAAACAAAAATCTACCTAAGAAGTGACATTAACCCTAAACATTGAACGAAGAATCTTAGAAAGCTCTGGGTCCTAACCTGAATTTTTAAATCAGAGGGCTTTGGAGGGTAAAGCCATTTTCTTTCTGACTGTTCCCATGCTGGCCCTGAAAGCTGAGCTGACTCACCTACCACCACACCCATGCTGGTCTCAGATGCTATCAGCATCCTGAGTAATCCCCTAGGAGACTGACCCTCTCCTCATTCCCCACATGAGCCCAATTGCTGGCTTCTCTTTATTCCTGTCTGGCTCTTCCTCTTCATGCCAGGTCTGCCTCCCTCCTCTGATGTCATCTCTCTCTAGACTTTGAACCACAGCTGTGCTGCCAGGTTCCAGGTGGCTCTTGTCCTCTCACCCTGCCTTTGTCACAGATAGGAATGAGCATTTCCTGTTCCTCTCCTGGTCCCTCCAAACCTCAAGCCTCCTCCAGCTCTGTGGCTAATACTCGGCCTATCTTCTCAAGACAAATTTCTAAATCATCCGCTGGTGCTCCTGATGCCGCGTGAAATAAGTAAGAAGATATCAAGGTTCTAAGGTTTTCTTTTCAAGTTAGGATAAAAGAATGATGAAGCCAAACTCAGTCTTTGTAAGCCCAGGTAACAGAGTCTCACACTATCAGGATAGCAACTAGCCGTTCTGGAAGTTGCCATGGAGACTACTCTTATCTTGTGTTTGCTTCTGGAAGCACCAATATACTTCAGAACAACAAATCACTTTAAGTTTGCCATTCTTACTAGAGGTGGGTTAAATTATGTGTGGCGTTAATGCTAGCTCTTCACCAAACCTGTGGTTCTTCTTCCTGGTCACATAGCTGTACTGCCTTTCCACGACACTAATTCCAGCCAGTAGAATGGGGGCAGAGGTGATGTATGTCAACACCTGCCCAAGACTTTGAAGAAGCAAGTGTGCCTCTTTCACACTGTCCCTATCTGCCTGCTGGGAATAAGTGGTAAAGAAGCCCAGCACGTGGAGGAAGCATCAATGGCAGATGAGGTTCTCTCAAATTCTAAATGAAAGAAAATTGTCCACCAAAAAGGAACACCTACCTTGGCCTGTTATGTGAGCAAACATACTGTATGTGAGCTCTACTGTTTTTGAGCCGTTATTCCTTTTGGGATAATGGAGCCAGGCCCATACTAAATCACACAACCAAGATTTTATGTTGTAGAGCATGAAATCATTTGAATGCCAGAATTCTGAGCCTTCATCCTGGAAAATAGAAAAGGGACTAGTGGAAAGAGAGGGAAGCAGGGAAGGAATAATAATGTGACTAACTATAAATATTTGTTGCCTATATAACTATGTGCCGAGTCCTGTGTTAAATGTGTTATACATACAGTCTCATTTAATTCCATCTCTTCTTTATGATATTTTAGGCAATTGTACTATTATTATCTCCATTATTCAGATATGAAAACTGAGGCCAGGTTGCCAGACTGAGGAAGCCATGATTCAAATCTGTTGACTCCATAGCCAACCTCTGATTGAGTACTCAGTACTGTGTCCTGGGCCCTTTGTGCAATTTTATCTTCACAATGCCTTGTAAAATAGGCTGTCTTATCTCCATTCTAAAGATGAAGAAACTGAGGTTCAAGGATTTATCCAAGCTTACACAACTAGCAAGATTCAGCCCACGGTCTGTGTAGCTCTCTCTCAAGCTCATTTTCTTCCCATCATGCTTTGAGGTCAGACTATAGGTAGAGGGGGGAGATCATTTGGATGGAGTTTCCCTCCATTTCTGGGCTCCAGTTGTCTTAGAGGTTAATCCTTTAACTCTATAACCATGTGACCACTTCCGTCATCACTATTTATCAGCTTCGGAGATATTGGGATTTCTGCCAGATAATGTTCACTAGATTCCCCTAGCATGTCATTGAGGCTATTTTTCACACTGGCTGGGCCTAAATATCAGCCCTTCCTGTGTCACAGCCTAACTGCAGGGAGAGTTCCCTCGGCCAGGGTTGGATCAGTCATGCTCAGGCTTAAATGCAGAATGGAAGTTAATGCCATAGAAGCATATTTTTTTTAAATGAGTGAAGGGTTTATGTCCAGCAGGAATTATAGTAGATACCAGTCCACAAATCTACCTCAGAAACTCCTGAAATCAAGGAGGGCCACTAGGAATCTTATTTTTATAAATACCGATTGATTCTCTGAGAAAAAGCACTACAGGAATGTCAGAGCTGATCAGGACACTGGAACTGACTTCAACAAAGATGGAGAGAGGAAAACTGACCCACACTCTCATTACATCCCTCCTGGACTCTAGGAGGTTGGATGGTTGACATATCATGGAATCCCTTAAGACCCCACCCCATTTCTCCTCCCTCCTGACTTAATCTGGAGGATTACCGGCATATATATGGTCCATATTTAGGGAAACGGTCAGTGTTCACAGTGGAACAAGATGGTGGAATAACATAAACTCCTGGTCTATGCCATGAACCTGAAAGACCAAAGCCAGGAAGCCACGCTCCCAGATTCACCCATTCAATCAATAGACATTTGTAGTTGAGAGAAAGCAATGAAGTCCCTGAAGGAGCCAGAGATTCTTTGCAATGCAGAGCCAGCTGAGTCACAGTGAGGACTGCAGAGAAACTGCAGGAGGCTGCCCGGGTGCCCACGGGGAGTGAGCCCATCAGGTTTTCATGTTTCCCAGGACCAAGGCTGCCATGGCAACAGCCCTATATGGTCCCAGAGCTTCAGGAAAGGCAGGAAGAGAGGGTTACCAGAAGGTCACACTCTTTCATATGGAAAATCAGGAGAATACATAGGGGTATGGGAAGGGGAGGGCCCACATTCCTCATAGTCGTGCATATCCAGTCTACAGATGGTAGACAGAGTGAGTCTTTGCTAATACCTCTCTGATCATGTCATCCTTCCCTGACTTTCAATTACTCTTAGGGTGAAGACTAAACTCATTACTGTGCACTACTCTAAGCCCAATTTACTCCATGTACTGTCCTTGCATACTCTCTGGAGTTCAGAGTGTGATTATTTTATAGCCTGTAAACTTTATCAGGACTAAATTCCTGTCTTTTCAGTCATCATTTTATATTGCACTTAACTTATTTGCCTGACACAGATGGTGTTCAATCAGTATTGGTTGGTTGGTTGGTTGGTTGGTTGATGAGTGACTGACTGAGACACAATATTTTGACAACAGGGTCCTCTGGGTGGCTCAGTCAGTTAAATGTCTGATGCGGGATTTCGGCTCAAGTCATGATCTCATGGTTCCTGAGATTGAACCCCATGTAGGGCTCTGCCCTGATAGCACATAGCCAGCTTGGGATTCTCTCTCTCTCTCTCTCTCTCTCTCTCTCTCTCTGCCCCACCCCTTCACTTTCTCTTTCTCTCTCTCTCTCTCTCTCTCTCTCTCAAAACAAATAAATAAACTTAGAAAAATATTTTAGCAACAAAATTAGATGGATGTTGGAGCAAATACCTCTGTGATTGTAACCCAATCCCTATTTTCCCTGTGGTTGGGACAGTATGAGAGACGGGCATAGATCATACCCCAATGTTAAATGTTACCAGCGACAAGGGCTTCCATCAAAGACTTACCAGCAGAAGTGAGTTTTACTAATTCAAATGGGTTTTAGAAAGAGGTGGGAAATGGGCCAACAAATGAACATAAATGATATTTTACTCACCACATAGCCCTAAAATAACTTGGAGGAACACCAGTTCCCTCCCTTTTTTCCATGATGGTATAACCCAGGGTCAAGAAAATGAGGTGGCAGTCCTGAGTAAAATAGGCTTGCCCTGTTGCCAACAGGATGCCAGGCAATCCAATATGTCTAGAGAGGTTCTATGAGGCCACCTTGGTCAGGGTTCACTGCCAAGTAGTATCAGGCCACAGTCCTCAGAGTTTATCTCATTTCTGCTAGCCCTGGATATGTGACAGTTTTAATTTTGGTTCTTTCTCTATCGTGATAGGCTTCACGGTATCAGAGATTCACTCAAGATGGACTTTGAACATAGCATAACGTGGAGGGCATAATAAAAGACAAGTGGTGAGGAAGGCAGGGCACCTCAGTAGGGTTTGTGAGCACTAAGTGCAACCCAGGTCACTCCTTGTTGAATAAGGAAGTATTTCCTGGATAATAAAAAAGAAAAACTGGCACCAGATTTAACACGGTGGCAATAAGGAACTAACAGCACATGTGAATGGAGCTCCTGTTGGTGGAAAGACCAGTGATCGAACGTGGGTTCATTGCTTAAACAAACCCATGCAAAGGTATCTATAGAGCGTTACTATCTTTTAACCGTAGAATTTTAAGATTAAGTATGAGAGTGATGTTGTTTACAAGGAAGCAGTTTTTTGCTGTATCTTCCAGTGCTAGTAAAATATCAGCAACATGTTAACTGTCAGGCCTTCCCTTGGATACTCAGCCCCACAGACGAGCAACTGTTACTGAAAAGACCTGACATGGAAGCCCCAGACATTGGGAGAGAGATAGAAAGATTTAACACAGATTCAGTGAGTTTTGCTTCTGACAAACCTCACTCTTTACACAGGAGTAGGCAGTTTATTTTCTCAACACTGGATTTCACAATTATTATTTGAAGCTCCCACTGTCTCCTACTTGCTAAGAAATTCTATTTGTTTTCTGTTTTTATTTTGTTGCCTTTTTTTTTTGAGAGAGAGAGAGGGCACACAAGCAGGGAATGGGCAGAGGGAGAGGGAGAGAGAATCTTAAGCAGGCTCCACGCTCAGCACAGAGCCCGATGCAGGGCTCGATCCCACAACTCTGGCATCATAACCTGAGTGGAAACCAGGAGTTGGGTGTTTAACTGACTGAGCCACCCAGGCAGCCCAAGAAATCCTATTTGAGAAACAGTTTATTTTGAACGTTTCAATTTTTAAGAGTCAATACCAACTATGCAGGGGATGAATTACTCAAAGTTTAACTGTGGTAAAAACAATAGCAGTTTTTTGGGGAGAAAATACAATGTGAATGAGTAAAAAACAAAAATTAAAAATAATAAATCAACATAGGAGATGTAGAAAAGGAAATTGTTTGAAATTACATAGCAACCATTAGATGCCAAATTTTGTCTGCTGAGACATGGGGCACCCTGGGAGTTGCACCTTGCTGGATAGGCTTATTGCTGCTGAGACAGAAATACAGCAGAATATAGGTGGCTGTGGATTCCAATAACACAGACTCAGGGCTGAGAGCCACGGTTCTCACCCCAGATGCTCAGGAGAATCACCTGGGGGGCTTTTAAGCCCACAGTATTCAAGCACTACCCCGAGAGATTCAGATTTCATTCTTCTGGGGTAGGTTGTCAGTATTATTCATGAAGTTCCCCAGGCAGTTCCACTGTGAGCTAAGACTTGGAAATCTTAGGCTAAGAATGGAAGATACAGTTGAGGAAGGTAAGAGAGAGAGAGACAGAACACACAGCTGGGCATAAATTCTCCACTCAGCTCAGAGACCAGCAAGAACAACAAACCTACTGTAACAGTTAGAAATTTCACCAAGCAATTTATGTAATGTCTAGTGTTCATGAAAACTAATGTACTTACACCATTTATACACTTCTGGATTGTGTCTCTAACGTACTGGAGGTAATTTTACCCGCTAAGCTTATATTAAATTCATTTCATTATAGTCATGTTTTTATATTATCCATAACCTCTTTTCTCATCGTTCTGGCGAATTGAGAGATGACTCTCGTGCAATCACATCCACTTACTTTAATTCCTTGTAATCCGTAGCCAGGGGGGCCAGGAGGGCCAGGCAGGCCTTTCTGCCCAATATTTCCCTGTTGGAAGATGAAGAGAAACCAAAGAGAAGCATGAGGAGATTTAGGAAGAAACAATGTATCTCTGCTCTTGTCTTCCTTCTTCCTTCCTTCCTTCAGTCCTATCAGGACCTGCATCTGTGCACCCCACAAGCTAGATCATATTTTTTATAAAGCAGTGTTTTTCCAAAAATTTTAAGCCACAGAATCCTTTGTGGAAATCTTACACATAATCCAAATGTAAGTAAAGAGGCAAGGCAGGGCTGCTTGACCGAAGAAGAGTGTTGTCCCAGTCACCTTGTCTGCTTGGGCTCCTCTGGTTGAACCTACCACCAACCCCTAGAACACCAGGGGTGTGAAGGCTGCTCACACATAATTCTGTGTAGCCTCCAATGTGTTGTTCCATTTCAACATGGAGTGCTATTCACCAGGCTTGCAGTGAAAGGTTCAGTGGATCAGTATCAAACTTTTTTTTTTTAAATTTTATTTACACCCAAATTAGTTAGCATATAGTGAAACAATGATTTCAGGAGTAGATTCCTTAATGCCCCTTACCCATTTAGCCCATCCCCCCTCCCACAACCCCTCCCGTAACCCTCAGTTTGTTCTCCATATTTATGAGTCTCTTCTGTTTTGTCCCCCTCCCTGTTTTTATATTATTTTTGTTTCCCTTCCTTTATGTTCATCTGTTTTGTCTCTTAAAGCCCTCATATGAGTGAAGTCATAGGATACTTGTCTTTCTCTGACTGACTGATTTCACTTAGCATAACACCCTCCAGTTCCATCCGCGTAGCAGCAAATGGCAAGATTTCATTCTTTTTGATTGCTGAGTGATACAGTATCGAACTTTTAAGAAAATCTGCAAATGAAGCAGAAAGTGTAGTATAGCCCAGTGTGTGCATTCTGCAGCACAAGTTAACCCCACGCTTCTTGGGGAAAGTCTTCTGTGGTCAAATGAGATTGGAACATGTTCTATCCCACGGTGTGTGCCTCTCCTTGGAGATCCCTAGTGCATACAGGCATACCTTGTTTTATCGTGCTTCGCTCTTGCGCTTCCCAGGCACTGCATCTTTTACAGATTGAAGGTTTGTGGCAACCCTGTGTCAGGCAAGTCTATCCGTGCCATTATTGCAATAGCATTTGCTAACTTCCTGTCTCTGTCACGTTTTGGTAATTCTCACAATATTTCAAACTTTTTCATTATTATTATATTTGTTATGGTGATCTCTGATCAGTGATCTTTTTTTTAAGTTGATTTTTTTTTTTACCTTGGGGGGCAGGGGGAAGAACAAGCTAGGGAGGGGCAGAGAGAGAATCCCGAGCAGGATCTGTGCTGTCTCCCACTTATTAAGAAATTCTATTTGTTTTCTGAGAGAGAGAGAGCACGCATATGCATAAATGAGATGCAGAGAGAGAGGGAGAGAGAGCATGTGCATAAGCAAGGAGCAGAGAGAGAGAGGGAGAGAAAATCTTAAGCAGGCTCCACACACGGTGCAGAGCCCAACACAGGGCTAGATCTCAGGACCATGAACTCATGACCTGAGCTGAAATCAAGAATCAGAGGCTTAACCAACTGAGCCATTGAGGTGCCCCTGATCAGTGATCTTTGGTGTTTTGGTGTTACTATCGTAATTCATGCGGGGGGGGTGGGGGGTGGGGGGGGGTGGGGGGGGGGTGGGGGGGGGGTGGGACACAAACCACACCCATGTAAGACAGCGAACTTAATCTATAAACATTGTATGTGTTCTGACTGCTCCAGCAATGGGGACATTCTCCTGTCTCTCTCCCTCTCCTCAGGCATCCCTATTCCCTGAGACACAAGAATATTAGGGGCTGATGCAGCTGGTGACCTGAAGTTGAAGCCAGTTATCATTTACCATTTTTAAAATCCTAGGGCTCTTAAGAATTATGCTAAATCCACTTGGCTTATGCTCTATAAGGAGAACAATAATGCCCGAATGACATCTGTTTGCAACATGGTTTACTGGATATTTCAAACCTACTGTTGAGGTTTACTGCTGAGGAAAAAAAAAAAAAAAAGAAAGAAAGAAAAAAGATCCCTTTCAAAATATTGACAGTGCTTGTGGTCACCCAAGAGCAACTGATGGAGGCAGACAGTGAAAGTCGTGTTGTGTTCATGCCTGCTAACACAACATCCATTCTGCAGCTCATGGATCAGGGAATAATTTTGACTTTTAAGTCTTATTTAAGAAATACAGGGGTGCCTGGGTGGCTCAGTGAGTTAAGAGCCCGACTTCGGCTCAGGTCATGATCTTCCAGTGGATGGGTTCATGCCCACATCAGGCTCTGAGCCTGGAGCCTGCTTCAGATTCTGTGTCTCCATCTCTCTCTGCCCCTCGCCCACTCATGCATGTTCTCTCTTTCTCTCTCTCTCTCAAAAATAAATATTAAAAAAAAAAAAGAAGAAATACATTTTGTGGAGCACCTGAGTAGCTCAGTCAGTTAAGCGTCTAACTTCAGCTCAGGTCATGGTCTCGGGATTCTTGAGTGTGAGGCCTGAGCCAGGCTCTGAGCTGACAATTCGGAGCTTTTGGGGATTCTCTCTCTCCCTCTCTTGCTGCACCTCCCCTGCTTGTGCACTGTCTCTCTCTCAAAACAGATAAACATTAAAAAAAAAAAAAAAGGAAATACATTTTGTTGTAGGAAATGTGAAGAATTACTGAAATGAAAACAAAGAATTTAGAATATTGCATAAACTTAGTTGATAAAGCAGTGGCAGCATTTGAGAAGACAACTCCAATTTTGGAAGAAGATCTATTCTGGGTAAAATGCTATCTAACGCGTGTTACAAAGAAATCGTTTGTGAAAGGAAAAGTCAATCAATGCAGCAAACTTCATCGTTGTCTTATTTTAAGAAATTGTCACAACCACCACAACCTGCAGCAACCCCCATCTTCGTCAGCCAGCGACCTTTAACATGGAAGTAAGACCCTCTACCAGCAAAATGATTACAACTCACTGAAAGCTCAGAGGATGGTTAGCATCTTTAGCCATAAAGCATTTTTAATTAAGGTATATTCATTGGGCTTTTTTAGACATACTGCTATTGCACCCTTAATAGACTAGAAGATAATGGTTTTATATGCACTGGGAAGCCAAAAAATTCATTTGACTCTCTTTAGTGTGGTACTTGCTTTATTATGGTGGTTTGGAAATGAACCCTCAGTGTTTCCAAGGTATGCCTATATGAATATATTAAAGCCTCTAAAAAGTCCCACAATAGAGAGATTAGTTTAACTTTGCTTATTCCAGAAGTTCCCAAATTAACATTTGATGGAATAAACTTTGAGCAAGGCTGGATGAACATAAGTTACGGTACAAGTCAGTCTTTTTTTTCTTCCCACTACAGGCAAAAGCTTTGTTTATTTATTTATTTTCTGATCGTAAGAGGAACACCTGCTCACGTGAAGAAAATAACAAACAAAAACTAAAACTAAAAACAGAAATAAAGATAACAATGAAGAAGGAAAAATGGACCCCTCTTTCCACCACCCAGTGATAACAACTACTAACATCTTGGGAATGTCTTCATCCATATCAAGTGATCCATAAAGTTAAGAAATCGCCTACTGCCAGAATGAAGTTGATGGACAAAAAAGGATAAACTAAGAATCGTGGTAATTCTGGGATCCTCAGAAAAATCTTTGACTCATAGAGCCTTTTCCCTTTGCTCTCTGATAATGGGGCTCTCATTCATTTCTGTGCATCTTGGTCATGAATATACATGTTTGAAATTTGCATGTGTAATGGGAGGCTCCCCAATGCCTGTTTTCCCTATGAACATGCCTGATACTTCTTTATTTTAGTTTTTGAACAAATCAAAGAATTTTTTGTTGGGCATGTGAATCAATGATCATTGATCATTAAATCAATTAATGATCATTAAATTGATCATTAATGATCATTAAAATGATCATTAAGTCATTTTAATCAATGATTAAAACAGGGCTTCTGAGCCTCTGAACTCTTGCCATTTTGAGCTGCCTAATTCTTTGTGATGGGTGCTATCTTGTGTACAGTATGATGTTTAGCAGCATCCTGGGCCCCCAGCTACTACCTGCCAGTAGCACCCCTTCCCTGGTTGTGACACCCAAAAATGATTCCAGACATTGCCAAATGTCTCCTGGGGGCAGACCAGGAAGGCAAGAACTCCCTCATTGAAAAACACTTGATTAAGAAAGAGAATGAAAGATGAATAATCACCAAAATGGACATGGAAAAAGAAAGAGGAATAGAAAACAGAGCAAAGGGATCCAGAGGCAGTTTCTTTCATGTTCTATGGGGGCAATAAATCTGGACCCTTGCACTGAGGCCCTGACAAAGTGGACTACGCACATATGTCACAATAGATACGTTAGCAGGTGTTCTGTTAAAAGGCCAGCAGAGGCGCCTCCGACCAAAGTGAAGATATGCTTCTTAAGGAGAGCACAGCCTTTAAGAAACCTGGAAATATTTTGAGCATTTTGCAACCATTTCCTAATTTCTTTGGGGGAAATAAATGGCTTTATGGACTTATGATCTATTTTACTGAAAGCTCACATAATATGAGAAAGTGAGACTTTTCATCAGCAATCAAGAAAAAATAAGTCAACACTAAAATAAACATTTGCTATGAAGTTAATGTTCACTTGGTACCTGACCTTCACACAGAGCACAGAATTTAAGACTCACCTTTGGCCCCTGGGTTCCTATGCCCCGAGGCCCAGAGGGACCTGGGGGGCCTCTGACACCAGGCTCTCCCTGAAAAGACACAATGAATGACAAGTCACTGATTAAAGTGAAGCTTTATGTGGTATATTTTATATAAAATGTCATAATTTCATATTAACAATATTCCATATGAACTTTCATATAAGAAAATATATTTTAAAACCCAAACCCTTGAATTTGAGATATTAATTGGGGCCTTTTCTACCAGCTCACTTCCCTATATTTGACAAAGGGAATGTTATCGCCCTTTGTTTTCACTTCTTATTGCCATTTATGCAATCTTCCAGCCAACTGATATGGGTACACTTCAAAGCAATCAAGTCAGTTAACTTGTGACAACATTACTAGGTACTTTTTTTCAGAACTCCCTTCTCTGGAATTGGAAGTGCCACCATTGTGAGTGGAGAAAGAAAGACGAGACGAGAATAAAAAGAAACCATTGAAAAGTAGAGCTCCAACCCGAACTAGTCCCTCCTGTTCTTTCATATAACAAAGATTATGCTACTTGGGGTTACGGATGAACTTTGTGATACTTCTGCCCCAAGAGCAGTTGAGGCTCCAGGAAAATTCCTATAAAGTGTTTTCAGAGTCCCGGAAGTGTTTTAGAACAGGCAACTAGCCCAGAGGAAAGGTAGGGCTTGATTGGGGTAGGTCTGGCCCTGTGCCTAGACCCATGTGAGATGTGAATGATAGGAAGAAGCAGAGAAATGAAAATCTCTTCATCAACCACCTTCTATGTACCCAGCACTGTGCTGTGCACGTTCACATATGCTAAGTGATGTAATTTAGTACTCGCGACAACTCTGTATCATAGTAATGACTAACTTACCTAACTTCTCTGAACCTCAGTAAATTCATCAGATACACAGAAAGTCATACTTACATTTCATGGGGAGACAGAGAAGTGAGACAAAGAATGTGAGTGTGTCTATCACAACATCTAGCTGAGTAGGCACTTGGGAAATATTAACTCCTTATTGCAGCTTTTATCTTTAAAAATTTTTTAAATGTTTATTTATTTTTGAGAGAGAGACAGAGTGTGAATAGGGAAGGGACAGAGACAGAAGGAGACACAGAATCCGAAGCAGGCTCCAGGCTCTGAGCCGTCAGCACAGAGCCCAATGCGGGACTCAAACCCACAAACTGTGAGATCATGACCTGAGCTGAAGACGGATGCTTAACCGACCGAGCCACCCAGGTGCTCCTCATTGCAGCTTTTATTAAAGAGGAAACTAAAGTTAGCCCAAAGCTGCACAGCTATTGAGAAGTGGGACTAGGAGGACAAGGAGAAGGAGGAACCCTCAGTTGCTGGTACAGCCACTTAGGAAAAGTTTGGTAGTTTCTTATAAAGTTAAACATCGGGGCGCCTGGGTGGCGCAGTCGGTTAAGCGTCCGGCTTCAGCCAGGTCACGATCTCGCGGTCCGTGAGTTCGAGCCCCGCGGCAGGCTCTGGGCTGATGGCTCGGAGCCTGGAGCCTGCTTCCGATTCTGTGTCTCCCTCTCTCTCTGCCCCTCCCCCGTTCATGCTCTGTCTCTCTCTCTGTCCCAAAAATAAATTAAAAAAAAAAAAAAGTTGAAAAAAAAGTTCAACATCAATTTACCATACGATCTAGTAATTTTACTCCTGCACCTAAGGGAAATGAAAACATATGTCCACACAAAGACTTACATATGAATGCTTTTAGCAGAATCATTCATAATAGCTACAAACTAGAAACCCTCTAAATGCCCATCAACTGATAAATGGATAGACAAAGCATGGTATATTCCACAGTAAAAAGGAATGGACTACGGCTGTATGCTACAACAGGGATGAGCCTCAAAAGCATTAATCTCAATAAAAGAAGCCAGATATATGAGACCACACATTGCTTGATTCCATTTGTATGAAATGTCCAGAGAAGGCGAATCTATAGAGATAGAAAGCAAATCCATAATTGCCTGGGACCAGGAATAGGAACTAGGACGGGATTAACTGTAAATGGGCATAAGGGATTTTATTGAGAGGAAGAAAGTGTTCTAAAACTGATTTATGGTGAGGCCATACAACTCGCTAAATGTACTTTAAAAATCATTGAAAAATACACTTGGAATGGGTGAGTTCTGTGATATATAAGATATGCCTCAGTGAAAATTATAAAGAAAAAAGGACAGAAACCAAAGCCAGGCTTTGAAGGTAAATCTCCCAAGCTCTTGTCCCAGGTCTGCTTTCATCCATGTTCTATTAGGAGCTAAATACCTTATAGATTTCAACAGTGCAAAGATCATGGATTGTAAGAAATGATGACATTGTTTATCTAGCAAAATAGCCCATCCTTATTTAACTTTACTCTCTATGTATAAATCCTAAAGTACTTCTAGAGAAAACAAGGCCTTAAAAGAATTAGAAAGCATTTAAGCTTTATTTTATTACTGACTTAATTCTTTCAATCTCTATTTTCATAATTACCTATTTTCCTTGTGCTTGCAGACCACTTTTATGATGTGGGTCTCCTGTTAGCGTCTCTTCCACTTAGTTCTTAGCTGCTTTTGTGGTCACAGGTACTAATTCTCTAACACCTCTCTCCTTCTGCCTCCCAACTTTTGGGTCTTAATGACCCCCAGATTCTCCCAGCTTAAATGATCTCTCCTGTCATCAAAAGCTCCAAGTAGAGAACATGAACATGTCCTATATCACATACATTTCTGCTGTCTCTCCTTTCCTAAGTATCTCTGATGTGCCTTTAGAGGCAGTATATGTAAGTTCGCTGGGGGAGGGTCTCCAGCTATACCTGACTCACACTCGCTGCATTTGGATACCCTCCAGCAAAACAGAACCCAGGTAAACATACTTCAATAGATTTTACCCAAAATCATTCAACGTTTTATCAAAAATAATTGTCTTCTTTGCCCAGTTACTGTCAAATCCACCCCAGATACAATGGCTCCCTCTCTTGTGTTTCTATTCACCTCTCCCCTTCCCCAGTGAGGTTGGAAAGCATATGGCTGCAACCTGCTATGCGATGGGGAGTACACAGCCCCACCTGGAAAGAATTCTGCTAAGAAAAACAGAACCTGTATATGAGGAAGTCTCTAAATCTGAGGATGCAGAAACCAGAGGATGTTTCTGTACAACCAGAGGATGTAGAAACATGTAACACCATAAGAATAGCGTGGGGTGGTTCAGTCTGTTAAGCATCTGACTTCTGCTCAGGTCGTGATCTCGCGGTCAGTGAGTTCAAGCCCCGCATCCAGCTCTGTGCGGACAGCTCGAAGCCTGGAGCCTGCTTCAGATTCTGTAACTCCCTCTCTCTCTGCTCCTCCCCAGCTCGCTCTCATGCATGTGCTCTCTCTCTCTCAAAAATAAACATTAAAAAAAAAATAACGAGGATGAGACCCCCAAGGACGCAGAACTCATCTACACAGAAAGCCCAAGGAAAAAACAAAGGATGACTAACCTTTGATTAAAAGAGACTTAAGAAGCATCTCAATCAAATGCAATGTGTGGACATCATTTGGATCCCAATTCAAACAAACCAACTGCAACAAATTTGTAAGACAAGCTGGTAAATTTGTTTTTTTTTTTAATTTTTTTTAACGTTTATTTATTTTTGAGACAGAGAGAGACAGAGCATGAACAGGGGAGGGTCAGAGAGAGAGAGGCACAGAATCTGAAACAAGCTCCAGGCTCTGAGCTGTCAGCACAGAGCCCGATGCGGGGCTCGAACTCACGGACCATGAGATCATGACCTGAGCCGAAGTCGGCCGCCTAACCAACTGAGCCACCCAGGCGCCCCTCAAGCTGATAAATTTGAACACTGGATATTTGGTGATACTAAGAAATTATTGTTTAAGGTTTGTTAATGGTACTACAGATATGTTTTTAAATTTTTTTAATATTTATTTTTGAGAGAGAGAGAGAGAGGGAGAGAGAGAGAGAGACAGAACATGAGTGTGGGAGGGGCAGAGAGCGAGATGGAGACACAGAATCTGAAGCAGGCTCCAGGCTCCAAGCTGTCAGCACAGAGCCTGAACTCACAAACCACGAGATCATGACCTGAGTCAAAGTCGGATGCTCAACCGACTGAGCTACCCAGGCACCCCTACAGTTATGTTTTTAAAAACAGCTTTTAATTTGAGATACACATACTAAACCTTTATATGAGAGATGTGTGGGATAGGCTTCAAAGTAAGGCAGCAGGAGAGGGGGAAGAAGATAATAGAAGATTGGCCACATACTGATAGTTGTGGAAGAGCAACAGGCAAATGGGAGTTCATTTTACTAGCCTTTCTACTTCTATATGTGCTTGATAATTTTCAGAATAAAATGTTTTTAATAGTATTTTTAAAATCCATGAACAATATCTGATAACAATCTCACCAGTGAAGGGGAGGAAAGGTTACTGTGATGTTCACCTTTAATGAGAAGAAGAATACAAGATTTTAAAGACAAAAATATGGCAAAGGGTAAAAGCACACAAGTGGATTCAGTATCATTAGAACGTACATGTCTTTGATGCATTCTTGGCATGTCCCAAATGTTATATGACTTTTAAAAATTAAGTATATGGAGGCAAGGTAGGAGATTCTTTTTAACTGAGTAAATATTTCTTTTAAGAAAGAATTCAATACTCTACAATTTAATTCGTGGTATTTTGTGTGTGTGTGTGTGTGTGTGCGTGTGTGCGTGTGTGCGTGTGTGAGATGGTTTTAGTTAAAACTTCCTTCTCATTTAGTATTAGTCTCTCTCTCTCTCTCTCTCTGTCTCACACACACACACACACGCACACAGAGCCCAGATGTGAAAGCAAGGGGAAAAACAGTTGAAATTTGTTGTGAGTGTACTTTAGGCCAGCTTTGTCCACGTTTATTATTGCTACTCATCCTCTCTCTTACTCAGCTCTCCCTAACTCTCATCATGTAGGAGTGCCTGCAGGCTGAGTGCCGACCTTGTGGGCACCTTGCTGCTCTTTCTACCCTTGAACCTTGGCCAGTGAACTCTGAAGGTGTGATTCCCATGTCACCTGTGGTGCTTCAGTGTTTCCCTCAAAAAAGCTGTCCATCTTTACTCATATAACTATTGACATATAGCTATGTTTTACCTATCAAAATAATCTTTTGTAACCTTTTGACCTAGGTAAATATAATCTGAGATATGCATCTGATATATAGACAGTCTTCAAACCAAGTCTTAACATATTCTGCAGATGTTAGAGTTGGTCTGTAACATGGTATTAGGTAGGGTTGTTCCTTGGTGTTTCTGTAGCATACTTTTCAAGAGGTGGGAATATCAGGCACTTAATGAATTATGTGAATCCACAGAGACAGAGTCTCTCTACTATGGTGGGGTCTTGAAAATGTATTATGTCTTTTGCTCCTTGGGCCATGTGTCCATATGAGGCCACAACAGTGGGTGAATGCATACAAGAAGACCATGGTCAAGACAGACTTCACCATTTGATAGCACCCCATCTGCCACAATGCAGCAAAAGTGGTACCTAAGAAGTACCACTTTCAGACATGACATTTTCAGACATGCAGTTTTATTGTCAGTGGATGGTGTGACAATCACAAATAAAAGGAATTACAACAGGGACTCGCACAGCTGGACATGCAGGATCTGAGAGTTATTAGAACCTGCAGAGGGAGCCCTTGCACTAGGAGATAATAAACAGGCAAATTCTGGAGTTGCCATTTTTTTTTTTCTTTTTTTTTTTTTTTTTAAATATTTTTTTTCAACGTTTATTTATTTATTTTTGGGACAGAGAGAGACAGAGCATGAACGGGGGAGGGGCAGAGAGAGAGGGAGACACAGAATCGGAAACAGGCTCCAGGCTCCGAGCCATCAGCCCAGAGCCTGACGCGGGGCTCGAACCCACAGACCGCGAGATCGTGACCTGGCTGAAGTCGGACGCTTAACCGACTGCGCCACCCAGGTGCCCCTGGAGTTGCCATTTTTAACTATATCCATCAATTTCATAAGACCACATAGCCTAAGCCCTATCCCTACCCTTCCTCAACAAAACAAAACAAAAGAAAAAACAAAACAGAACAAATCAAAACTGTTTAGATTGCCCAGAGCTTCCCCTTGGCCCACAAAGAGAATTCTAGACTCAAGATACTCTTGCCATTTTCACAGGAAATGGCCAAGTTTAGAACTAACTACCTGCAGTATTTGTATATGTAATTTAACAATGATTCAGTGAAGGTTTTACCTGGACCATAACCTTGTAGAATGGTTGAAAATCATTCATTGATTAATATCACAACTTTCACTTTTTAAAAGAAAGAAAAAGGAACCAAACACATTATCGCATTCATTCTTTTTCTCATTTCTCTTTGCTCTGGTTAACATTAAAATTATCATAATTAATAATAAAATGAATAACAATTGGCATTTATTAAATTTATTAGGTGGCAAGTACTCTTCATTATCTCATCCTATCAACATCAACTTACTTCATTTTATAGATTAAGGAAGCTGAGACTTTCAGATAAGAATACACGATTTCCCCAAAACCACATGGCCAGCAGCAATTCAAACCCAGGCCTAACTCCAGAGCCCATCTCTCATCTTGGCGGTGGCTGGAGCTAGATGCAAAACGCTAGCTAATGTCTCCATAGACTTTCTTCCAACCACCATTAAATGCAAAGACATGGCTCTGTAGCTGTGAAAGGCGTTTCCTATACTCAGTTAATCACACTCTCTCAAGGGGAAGGAAGAACGCATCCTCATTTCAAGATCCCTGACAGGCCCACGCAACCTGTACAGGTACCCAGCTGCCTAAGGCCTCCCTCTTCATTTCCCCGCCGTTGCCGTTGCTCGGTTTTGTGGCTTAACCCCAATTTTGTACTTAGTCTCATTCCAGATCTTCTACCTACACAATTCTTATTTCCTCCGTGTATCCCTACTGCAATATACTTGATTTGGCAGAGTAACACATGCTGTGACTACTACTTTAGTGTGTTACAGTTTATTAAAACGTTTTATAGACATTATTCCATTAATTTCTTAAACCATAGTTGAGGAAATTAAATGACTTGCTGAGGTCTCACAGCGAGTAGATAACAGAGGTTTCGAGTGGAGCAGTGAAAAGGAAACAATCTATTATACCTTCTATATTTTATAAGATTTAAATAAAATATTTGAGAAGACAGTGCTCTTAGAGACAAAGGAGCCCAGTTAGACTGCCCCCCCTCCCTCACCCACATTTAGACAAGGCTTTAATCACTCACTGCCTCTCTCCTGGCTGTGCCACTTAGGTCCCTGTCACTCTTCGAGAGGATGGTGGAAGCAGGTTACAGTTGTTCTAAAAAGGATTTCATGCTTTTCTACTTGGGCACAATGAAAAGCAAACTGAATTCCCTATGCAAAGAATTCACTTCTTAAAAATTTTCCAAGGAACAGTACTCAAGATTCTCCTAAATGATGAAACCAGGAAATGATTGAGTTTTAAAATAAGGCACAAGTCTGGAGCACCTGAGTGGCTCAGTTGGTTGAGCGTCTGATTCAATTTTGGCTCAGGTCATGATCTCATGGTTTGGTTCATGAGATCGAGCCTTGAGTTAGGCTCTGCACTGACAGCGTGGAGCCTGCTTGGCATTCTCTCTCTCTGCCCCTCCCCTGCTCGCTCTCTCTCTTTCTCTCTCTCTCAAAAAATAAATAAACTTTAAAAAATTAAGGCAAAAGTCAAAGCGATGATTAGCAACTGCTTAATGTTTTTTCCTTTCTGGTTTTTAAATAAAATTAAGATATACCTACTAAGGCACCAGCTACCACAAACACAAGCACCACTCTGGAACGGATTATCTAATGAGCATAGGTACTGGTTTAGTGACTGCAATACCTCCCTTGTGGTTGCCAGGATGTCAATGGAAATTTTAGAGGTCCTATTCTAAGTTTATGAATACGCAGCCTGATACTGATAATGAGTATTGGTTATTGACTGGCCGTTGTCATAATACTCAGTCACTTCTCACTGACACCTTTTAATGTGAGAAGGGAGACAGCAACGATTACTAGCACAATTATCAGGGAGATGTGAAAATAATTAAGAAGGTGCTGGAGGGGCACCTGGGTAGCTCAGTCAGTTGGGCGTCCACCTTCAGCTCAGGTCATGATCTCACGGCTTGTGAGTTTGAGTCCTGCATTGGGCTCTGTGCTGACAGCTCAGAGCCTGGAGCCTGCTTCAGATTCTGTCTCCATCTCTCTCTCTGCCCCTCCCCTTCTGGTTCTTTCTCTCTCTCAAATATAAATAAACATTAAAAATTAAAAAAAAAAAAGAAGGTGCTGGGAAACAAGAACACAAATCATGATAACATTTCCTTTATCATACTTTCCTAGCTTTAAATTTCAAAATATTTAAGCTAATTTCAATTATTCCAGGTAATTTCTCTCCTAGAACTTTAATATTCACCCCAAAGGAGCAGTTTTTCAAAGTCTGTGATAATTTAAAAATTTGCTTTAGGATCCAGGGAGGATCTTTCTTTTCTCAAAATCAACTCATCAGAGATGAACAAATGATTCCCCTATGCCAAGAATCTCATTGGAGAGAAAGTCTTTCTCATTTAGCTGAATTAGAAACCTTGAAAATAAAAATACTGATATTGTCCCTAATGACAGACAGAAGAGAAGGCTCTCTTGCACTGATAATCAATATAACTTCCCACTGGGGGCGCACTCCTCTAGTCTGCATGATTGAAAATAGAAATGTGTTGATGGTGAGTTGGTTGGCTTATGTTAAGAGGATTTAGTGTGTGTCTCCGAGGCGGAAGGGAAGGATGTATGTGCCGCTGGGGAGAGCCATGCAGGGCCAGGAAAACAGCAAGGAGAGACGAAAGCAACTCTGCAGGTCACAAGACAGGCCGGAATGCAGTTCTGATTTTGAAGAACATGCATGGAACTGAATTGGGGGATAACCTGGAAAGGTCACCTCGCCAAGTTTTCCTGGTCTTGAATGTGACCTCTTTTGAAATCTAAAGGTCGGATTGCTTGGCATTTCAACTTGCTATGGCTCTGGCTCTAATTAGTCCTGTTTTTGAGCCGATTGCCCTGCCTGTCACAATTTTGCAGTCATATTATGGGAAGTGGGTTTCTTTAGCTCCAACTTGGAGTTACAGACCCTTAATTTCACTGTCATTAAGCCTGCATCCAAGGCCAGCCCTCCTTATCAGAGACTGTTCAAGCTGGAGTTTCTTGTCCAGTCCATACCCACCAAGAGAATCTGCAAATTCCTAATGCATCTCTGTGTGAATCGCTCCTCTGTTCTGCCACTGCTTGTTGGTGGTGTGCACATATGTGAGCCATTGCAGAGAACAGAGGGACAATTCAAATGCTGGGAACATTTTTAGAATAATGATACTCGGTGGAATTTCACAGAGACTTGCATTTTAATTTATGACTCTGGGCCACTTTTGTCAAATAAAGCATGTATTTACAATATTCAAACATTTAAATCTTTGGAAAAATGTTTAACTCTTTTGGGTTTGAGTTTATGTGTCCCTTTAATATTTACGTGATTTAAGTTTTGGTGATGGAAAAGCTAGGATGGAAAGACAATCCAACAATACACTAAATGGTGCCGAGATAACTGGAAGATAGACAGCTTTGAAGATTAAGCATCTGTAGGTCAGGGTGAGTCATTCTCTCTGCTCTGATTTCGTTCATTCATCCATATCCATAGTCTCTCCCTTACACATGAACACAACATAGTATCAAAACTGTTTGTGTTGTAAAGGGGCAAGTTGTTCAACCTTTCCTGTTCTTGATTTCCTCACCTATAAAATAAGGGAATAGCTTAAAATGCCATGATATTCTGGAAATACTTAAGTAGTATATAATATATATTTATATGGTATACGGTAATAATAGCAACAGCAACCCAACATGTGTTCTCTGCCCACAGATTTTATTCCAACCACTTGATGATTAAGAGGTCCCTTGAACACCCTAAAAGGCAGGTTAGATTTCCTCTGTGCAAGGACTGGCCCAAGCTCACCTGCTCCAGAGCCTTAGGGAAGGCTTGACTTCCTCTCTGATGAGCTAGCACACTGAAGGGGGCTGAAAGGGCCAAGACAGGTGCATGGCAGAATGCACTTGCCCTTACAGAGCTCAGGAGAGCCACTCCTTGTATTTCTCTTCTAAGAGGCCAAGAATAAACTCTTACCCTCAGAGATGTCAGTGGATAAGCCTCTGGGTGACATGCACCTCATAGCCTTTGCAGATGAAAATACAGGGTCAAAGAGTTATCTGGGCTTCTCAAAGGGAGAAGAGATTCGCATAATGATTGTCCCCAAATCACAAAGGGTCCTTCTCATCTATAGGGGTCCAGGCAGCATTAAATAAGACCGTGGAGCTGGGCTTCCCCATCAACAAACAAGTCAGTTTCCAGGGAACTGGGTGTTAGATGAGCATGTCCCGCTTACCAAGAAACCAAATTGTCAGTTCTTCCTGGCGTGTTTCAAAAGTAGGTTTTAAAACTGTATCTACCATCCGCTTGGAAGTGTAGTTTCTACAAGAATTGTAGAAATCTTTCAGAAGCACTTGTCAAAATTTGGATGCAATTCAAGGTCATTGTATATAGAAGCACTATACCCACTGATGTCATATGGAATTCTTCCACTTGGAAAAAAGCCAGAGAGCACCACAAGGGTGCAAGATGTCAGGGACTGCTTTTGATATGTTTTGAAACATAGGAGCTTTGATTCTAATGTCTGTGTCATATGCTAAACACATGTGCCCTTAACTAAATATCACAAAAACCTACCATAAATTGTCAACCTTAATGGTTTCCTCATTTCAAAACACATTTGTTTTGTAAGTTAATGCGCTAAGGCCAATATTTTAAGGTGACTACACAGAGTTTAAATGAAAAACATATCAGATATATATGTCTATACAATTACATACACGTACACACACTCCCACATAATTACAATTTCTCTGTTATTTTAAGTCAGAAAGAAAGGCAAGGAATTTTGTACACATTTGAGACCAGTGCTTTTGCTACCATTGACACCTTTAGGTATTTTAAGGCTCTCATCCCCACTTTACCAAATCAGAAGGACAAAATTAGGTGAAATTAAACTTTTCCAAACATTTTTCTTTGTGTGTGTGTGTGTGTTTCCAAAACTTTTCTTCAGAGGAAGAGGCTGTATAGAGAATTTATGGCCTCTACAAAGACGAGAGGTGATATTGAAAATTATTTGAAAGTTGGTGTTTGCTTTTAGAATTTCCTTTATTTTCAAGTTTATGATCCATGTTCTTTCATTCCAAGACCAGCTCATACTCCTAACATCTCCTTCTAGGGACAGAAATTTCCAGGATAACACATCTTCCTAGTATCCCCAGGAAGAGGTCAAAGAGAGGAAAAAAGGCAGCCTAGAGGGTGGTAGGGGACAGGAAAACAGAGGCAGGTCCTGCAAATATTCTTTCCTCGTCTCAGCTGGGAATTAGCTCTCAGCTTCTGCCTCCACTCAGCCTCCTGTGCGAGCTAACAGAGATAATGAGTGTCACTTAAGACACATCTCGGGCAACATGTTGGTTGTTTCAAAAAGTAAAATAGGCATGGGGTGCCTGGGTGGCTCAGTCAGTTGAGTGTCTGACTCGTGGTTTCTGCTCAGGTTGTAATCTCATGGTTTGTGAGTTCGAGCCCCACATTGGGCTCTGGGCTGACAGTGCAGAGCCCGCTTGGGATTCTCTCTCTCTCCCCCTCTCTTTCTGCCCTTGCTGCTCTCTCTCTCTCTCTCTCTCTCTCTAAAAGTAAATAAATAAAAACTTTTTTAAAAAGAAGCAAAATAGGATAAAATCTTGAAGAAATACACTTTTTCTTTATTTCCCCCCTAAAATGTTATGATAGCAAATACAAGGGACTTTTAGAGAAAAACAGTAGTATATGAAATCATTTTGTAAATCTTTTTTAAAATTTACTTTAATGTTTATTTTATTATTTTTGAGAGACAGAGAGACATAGAATCTGAAACAGTCTCCAGGTTCTGAGCTGTCAGCACAGAGCCCAATGTGGGGCTCAAACTCTCAAACTGTGAGCTCATGACCTGAGTCAAAGTCAGACATTTAACTGACTGAGTCAACCAGGTGCCCCAAAATCATTTAGTAAATCTTTTAGCCTGTATGTTAAATAAACTGACACAGTAGAATATTCACAAGAAACAGATTTTAAAATGTTCTATGTGTATAAGTGCCTGTCTTTATTATCATTGCTAAATATAAAGCAGTAGCATAATAGTATAATTTAATATAATATGATGTATACTTACATAAAATATAATAATGTGCTCAGTGGAAATGTAAATGATCATGTTTCCACTAGAATACAAATGCATTCCAGTAGATATTTAATATATTTTATTTCATGCCATATTTTAAATAAGTTTCTACTTTCCTAACTGAAGGAATATTTATGTAATAACAAAAGCTCTTACCAGTGCTTCACTCAGAGCAGAAAATAACAAGATTTATGTATTGAAATGTCATTCTATTTTTAAATTTTAACATTTGACAGATTACCATGCGTTAAGGAAACAAAGAATACTTCAATCCCCAAATTTAGTATGGTTATTGACACTGTCAAGGGGTGTTAGAGGATTGGATTCAGTTCTGAGTCAGACCAAGCCAGAACCTTGATCAAAGTATCTCAGCTGTGCTCAGCTGCACGTTTACATAGTACCTTCAGATGCAGTCTCTTCCTGGACTCTCATGGTTACCCTAACAGAGAAAGGGGGGAGCCAAGCTGTCCTTTAGAGACAATATTTAGTGCCATGGGTCTCCAATCATCTTTGGAGAAGGCAAAAGGGCATCTGCCTCACTGCACAGAAGCATCAGTAGGTGTTGTCACTCCCAAGTTCGACGGCAGAGACCAAAAACTCAAAATGAGAAGCTGACATGGAGCAATTACAACTTCTCTCACTAATGACCTGGAAGCATTTGAAAAGCTAAGTAGATATGCTTCCAAGGAAATATTTTTTTCTTTAGAGTAATATCCTTCATTCATTTTCAGTTCATTACATGTTTTTTGTTTTGTTTTTTAATGTTTGTTTTTGAGAAAGAGAGAGAGAGACAGAATATGAGTGGGGAGGGGAAGAGAGAGAGACACACAGAATCTGAAGCAGGCTCTAGGCTTTGAGCTGTCAGCACAGAGCCCGATGCAGGGCTCGAACTCATGAACCGTGAGATCATGACCTGAGCTGAAGTCAGACGCTTGAGCTTGACCGACTGAGCCACCCAGGCACCCCTGCAGTTCATTACATGTTATAATGCTCCTTGTGTGTGGCACACCTACTTTCTGTGCCAGTAATTTGTCAGGGAATGAGACAAACAACCTGCCTTCAGGGAAACTTACACTTCCGTGGGATACACAGAACAGTAAATGAACAAGATGGCTTCGAACGGTGATAAATGCTATGGAGGAAATATTCAAGGGGATGTGATAGTGATGGGGAAGGGGAGACAGGATTGTTCTTTGTTTAGGTGGTCAAGACCAGGTGAAGTGAGACTTGAGTGGAAGCCTTAAGAATAAGCCATCTTGGGGTGCCCGGGTGGCTCAGTCGGTTAAGCTTCTGACACTTGATTTCAGCTCAGGTCATAATCTCATGGTTGTGAGATCGAGCCCTGTGTCAGGCTGTGCACTGGGTGTGGAGACTGCCTAAGATTCTCCTTCTCCTTCTCTCTCTGCCTTTTCCTTGCTCTCTCTCTTTCTTTCTTTCTCTCTCTCAATAGATAGATAAATAAATCAAGAAATTTAAAAAAGAGAAAGAGAGAGAGAAAATGAGCCATCTTGACAGAGCCAGGACCTAGAAGCAGGAATGAGCTGAAATAGGGCAGACCAGTGTGGCTGGCGGAAGGCAACAAAGAAGGAGGCAGAAGCTACCATCAGGTCATGAAGGGCCTCACAGGCCACAGAAAGCAGGAAGAGCTTGTTTTAAGTGCAGAGACAAGCCATCAGAGTGTTTTTTGAGAAGGAAAGGAATATGATCTGTTTCGTGGTTTTAATGACTTTTTAAAAAATGTTTTTATTTATTTTAGAGAGAGTGTGAGTTGGGGAGGGGCAGAGAGAGAGGGAGACAGAGGATCTGAAGCGGGCTCTGTGCTGACAGCAGTGAACCCAATGGAGGGCTCGAACTCAGGAAATGAGAGATCATGTCCTGAGCCCAAGTCAGATGTTTAACCAACTGCACCACCTAGGCACCCCTGGTTCATGGTTTTAAAATACCACTCTGCCTGCTAGGTAACAGAAGGGCCAAGATGGAAGAGGCAAGGCCATTGAAGAGATTAACAGCCCAGGTAAGAGATGATGGTGGTCTGCCCTGGTGAAGCAGAAGGAGAAAAACAGCTGGAATCAAAAATATGTTTTGAAGAGAGAAGGCATCAGCACATGGGTAGTGGTGAAAACCATGGGACTGAATGAGTACACCCAGGGAAGAGATGTCTAAAGTAGGGAAGAGGGCTCTGGACCAAACTCTGACTTTCATACAGAAAACAAAGCAGCAAAGGAACATGGGAGTTGATACCAGCGAAGCAGGAGATAATCCACAAAGTTAATCTACATGTTCAAATTAGTGTGAGTTCCCCAGAAAGTCCATAGGTGAAGATAAATAACTATACATTCTTTAGACACCACTGGTCTTCTAGCATGTTTGGAAAAAAAAAAAAAAATTCACCTTTACCAAAGTCACTTACCTATGAATACATTTTTTTAGAAGCTTCTATGTTACTTACTTTAAAATCTTACCTTTGCTCCAGTGTCCCCCACTCCACGTAAACCCATTGGTCCAGGGGGTCCTGGTAGTCCCCGAGGTCCCTGAGATGACATAATAAAGGAGAGAGTGAGTGTACTTGTCATGTGCAGTGTTCATCAAAGAAGAAAGGAAGGAAGGTAGGGAGAAAGGAAAGAAGGAAGGGGGGGGGGGAGGATGGAAGGAAGGAAGGAGGGAAGAGAGAGGAAATGAAGGAAATAACAGCGATGTCCACACTTACAGCCACACCAGGATAGCCATCACCTTTGAGTCCTGGAGCACCCACTGGTCCCCGAGGTCCTTGCGCACCCTGGGTAAATTCCAACACCAGGTCATAATGTTAGACTAAACTATGAAACACCTGGCAAAACTTAAGCACAATACCAACTCTATATGGCAAACATGCATTTGATAATGCAAAGGAATGATCTGAAAAATTTTAGAAGGGAATTCTACCACAGACGGCAACTTGTTATAAGTCTCTCTTCATAAGTCTTACCCATTTGCATTTGGTGGGAAGCGTGGAGTGAATATAGAGAATATATGTGAACCATTACAAAGTCCTCTATAGGAAACATATTTCATAGGAATTAAAAATGGCCGATTGTTGATAGGTTAATTTTTAAATTTATACTTTTCTGCATCATAAATTGTGGAGAAGTATAAAAATGAGAAATTTTAATAAGCACAGTGTGAGAAGAGAAGGAAAGAATACATAGCTATATTTCAAGTGTAAAATTTTGAATGTAAAGATAACTATGTGCTACCTATTGTTATACTATATCCATTGTCCTCTTCAGTGGTGCCCAAATTACACAAGGAATAAGTAAGCCAAAATGAAAATTAAATACGGATTAATTTTTTTAAAAAACAAGTTGTAAACATACAGGACACAGAGTTTGTGTTGTGATTCATATCTCAAGACCGAGGAAGAAGTTCTAAATATTGCTTTACATGATAACCTTTGGCATCAAAAACTTTTGGTAGCTACAACTGGCCTCCTCTATAGAGGAAAGTGTGATTACTGCCTTTTGAATGACAGGATTTTCGGGAAAGTGTAACTCTCCTTCGAATGGAAATCAAAGAAATTTCTGGCTCAAGTAAAATGGAGAGAGAGGAAGAAAAAAATGAGGAAAACTCTTAGAAGATTCAGTAAATATAAACCTATTACACTGTATATAAAATGTGTAATTTTTTTTGTATCACATTCCATTCTGTTGCTGTGATAACTCTTACAATGACCCTTTCAACGCATATCAACTATTTTGATTAAAAACTGTCCATATTCCTATGGGTTTTACATTAGAAAGAAACTAGTAATTGGCAGACCTTTGTTTCCCAAGATTGGAAAAAGTAGCAGGACTCTCAGTGCTTTCCTTATATGCAAGGATCTCAAATTCTGAGATCAAACTACCGTTATCCCAAGCCAAATGCTGCCCACAATCCAACTCTCAAAAGCTGTTCCTAATTCTACTTCTATGAATGAATGATTGACTGGGGGGAAGAAAATTACACACTCTTTAAGTATAAAAAAGTTAAGTTTATTTTGAAAATCATGAATACAATAGCTGTTTTTTCCTATTAAATTGAGACTGGTTTTATGGGATTAACCTTCTTAAGAGTGATCTCTAGGAAACGTGTGGCCACTTGTAAGAACTTAATCTACTATTTATCATGAACAAAACCCCAGGATGATCTCTTCAAGTTATGTGACAGAGAGCAAAAACAAGTTCTTCTGGAGAGGTGAATTTTGGCATATCCCCAGCTCTAAGGAACTAACTAGTCACTAGAAGCAATTTATTGTGTTAATCCAACCAAATTTAATGTTAAAGCACCAAACATTACATAAAGACATGTTCCAAAACAATATATCCGTTTCTTTCCATGCCTACACAAGGAACAGGCCAACGACAGAAGAAAATAGTAACTGCTCCCTGGTTAAGTTGAAAGGAAAAGAAAACTGGAATTAAGATTCACTTTCAGGTTTTATTTCTAAGTTTCAAGACTATAACAGATTATCAACAGCTGTTACTGTTTATCCTCTGGCACCCACATGGGGAGAAAAAAATGTTAAAACATTTATAGTTTACAACTAAACATTTTTTACCTAGAGATCCTTGTCCTGCTTCCTGCAAAATTTTCAGCTAGCTTGTTACTTCTAATATTAATAGGAAATATCAGGGGGCAGGGATAGGGGCACTGTTCTGTCTCAGATTTTTATTCTGGACTCCTCACAATATATTTCTAGAGAGAATTTTTGTCACTTGGCCTTTATGCGCTGGATTCAAGAAAATGTCCTGCAGAGCAATTCCCTTTGAAGCGTCTCTCGTTCAATAGAAATTAGGGCAGAAATATCAATCTGGTGTTTTGCAATGGGCTTTAGGGGAGGATCTGGAGCTCCCTGAAGTCATATACAAAACTGAATTATGTGCCAAAACTTCTATCAGACGTTTAACCTCTCAAAGGTTTAAAAAATAGCGCATTAGGGAAGAATGGCAGAAAGAGTATCATTAGAGACCAAGGGATTAGAAAAATCATGGAGTAAAGAAGCAAATTACTTTAACTACATCATTAGCAATGCCAATGGCAATCAGTAAAAAAAAACAGGAGGGGCTAATAAATCCAGGCTGCACATTTAATTGGATTTTATTTCTACTGTAAAGGACAGTATAAGTAGAGAGACGTAATTTTAAATCATGGAACTAGGAATATGCAGATTCAGGAAGTTATCAAACAATATGAAAACTGCTACCCAATGTTCTTGATCAAAGCCCTATCTGCAGTATTAGCATTAGAAAATCTGGAATTTTCTCCTTGTGTCGTACAGAGCTTGGGTTCCCATGTACCTCAGTGTCTGGGGAGTAGGATGACCATCTTGTTCTGGTTTGCCCTGGATTTTTCTCTGTTTTAGCTTGAAAATCCCACATCCTGGGAACCTTCTGTGTCCTCAATAAACCAGAAGATTGTCTCTCTAGCAAGGACAACTGTTAAAGTGATTAAGAACAATGGAGTTCAGGATCTTCCCTTGACCTTTAAAAGGACCACTCCAACTTAATTGCAGTATATAATAGGTTTTGCATTATATTTCAAAAATGGTTCTTAGTTTTCTTTTTTGAAGTTTGAAAATCCCTGATGTTAGTACTTGAATCCTTGTATCCACAAGAGGCAATCTGATAGAACTAAAACCAGTTTCAAAACCACATAACAACATGCTACTGATTTAATGAAGTGCTGATTATGGAGCCCTGAAGCCTGTTCTCATAAACGGGGATGGGATGTGCTTGTGACATTTGGAATGTTAAATTTTGCTGCGAAGCTGGGTTTTGTGTGAACAGGGAAATGGTGCCTTGTTGCCATGGAAAATAGATATGATTACTGAAAGCCGTCTTCTCCTATAATTATTTGCATTTTCATTTAAAATAACTGAAAGATGGAGAACGAAGCAGAGAAATTTAATTCAATAAAGCTTCCAAACATGAACTTTCAGTATCTCTTCTGCAAAACGCTGTCCAAAAAGTTCAAGTTTGGAAGATTTATTGAGTTAAATTTCTCTGCTTTGTTTTCCACAGTGGTGGTTTGCAGAAGAGACACCTAGGCCATTCCTATGTAAATGAAAGAAGCTAGAGGTCAGATAATCTCTTGTACCACAGATATTACAAAAGGAGTTATTTTCAAACAACTATTGAGTCATCCAAAATTTCACCATAAGGGGCTATCATTCCTCCACATTTATGAAAAATAAATTATCTGATGGCTTGATTTTTAAAAACGAAAACAATGCACTGAGTTCTTCAATGTAGACAGTGAGTAGAACAGTCTCAACTATAAACTTACTGTGCATTAAATCCCCTTTCCCTTCTGTCTCGTAGAGGGAAGAAAGAACATGAATAAAGCCTACCTTTGGTCCTCGAATAGCAATTCCCGGTTCTCCTTTAAATCCAGGCATCCCCGGTCCTCCCCTGTCTCCCTGCGTATTTCAAATAACGTTCAGTTTCAGGCTTTAAGTAGCAGGAAAAGCCATAACAGCACGAAGCACAAAAGAGATGAACCAGGTTATAAAGGCTTTGATCTATCAGTCTCTGATCTTGAGGTAGTGTCTTCTTCTAATGTATTTGAGGGGGATTGCAAATCCTAAGCAAATAAAACCTGTTGGTAAAGACTATGACAGCTGTTTAGAGGAAGGCCACTAAAATAGGTGGCTACCTAGACTCAAATACTTGGACTGTAAGAATGGGAACCTCTTAAACCTGAGTAGATTTCTTTCCTGCCAGACTTTCTGATTATTAATCCTACCTGATTCTTCTGAATAAACACAGTACATTTTTACTTGCATTAGGGTTCCAGGATTTGGTGGAGGTAGTTCATGATGAAGTGACAAGTTCAAGAGCAGAAGCTAGAAATCTGTTTTCTAATCTTAAATTTCCTGCTAGACCTTAGTTTGCTTAATTGTGAACTGTCAGGGTTGAACTAGATAATATCTTGGGGTTCTTCCAAAACTAAAATTCTAGTCCATTGGTATCATGAATTTTTTTCCCCACCCCACCTGCCAAAGATCCAAGTTTAAAATATGTATATATAAAAAATAAGTATTCTCAAGAATGCATACCTTTGGCCCAGGTGGTCCAGGAATTGATGCTCCGGGCATCCCAAAAGGGCCCATAATTCCTGGTTCACCCTAAAAAAAAAGAGCAAAATACTACATTGCAAGCAAAGAAATCATATATAGGAATTATATTAGGAAAAATAGAAATGTATTCCCAGCATTTTAAAATATTATGACCTATTTCCCAGACCAATGTGAAAATATTTGAGCATCTTTGTAAACCACTACTAAAGTTTTTAATGATTAAGATTTCAGTGCCTTTAATAAATGCATTCAATTAAGTTCTGAGTATTAGGAAATTTTTATCTCTTGTGTATTCTTTTATTTGCCAATAAAAATTATGCAATTCACGGTGCTTCCATTTTGTATTGTGTGCCAGGAAGCTCAGAGGGAACTATGTGTTCAATTACAAGAACTTTCTCCAGCATAAGTTCTTGGGTACACTTGGCAGGCAAATAATGTTCCTTTTAGTTTATAACTTTTTCCTTTGTTATTTTATTTTATTTTATGGCCCATGATGTATCAGTCTTCTATTGTATGCTATCTCACATCCCTTTTCAGAAGTAGGGAGTTTATGGTAAAAACAATGGAATTTTTAATAGAAAATTTCAAACATGTCTTTTATTTACTTATTTATTTAATTTTTTGGCATCTCAATATTGACTCTCAATAAAGACCCAAGCAATATCTCTGTCCCACCTGCTTCTAGACCAGGATTCTCAGATTTTAGTGTAGAGAAATCATAAGAGGAATTTGGTAAAATATAGTCAGGTCTCAGCCCCAGAAACTTTAATTCGGTAGCTCTAGGGGCTGGGCCCAGGAATATGAATTTTATGAGGCACTTCTGCTGGTTCTGATATAGGTACAAATACCTCACTTAAAAACACCATCGGGGGCCTGGGTGGCTCAGTCGGTTAAGCATCCAACTCTTGATTCTGACTCAGGTCATGATCTTGTGGTTCGTGAGATCAAGTCCTGTGATAGGCTTTGTGCTGACAGCATGGAGCCTGCTTAGGATTCTCTCTCTCCCTCTTTCTCTGTCCCTCCCTGATGTGTGCAAGCCCTCCCCCTCCCCAAAATAAATAAATAAACCTTAAAAAAATTTTTAGAACACTATGCAAAGTAACTGTCATTAAAAGAACATGACATGTTCAAAATGACCCATTTGGGATACTAGAAGAAAATATTAAAGCTTCATGATATATTTTTATCTCATCTTTTAGATTTTTAATTATTTACGTAAATATCATAACAATATGATAGTTTATGAATAAAACTTACAATTAAAAAATAAACCTATATTGAGGTGTGGTCGAATTCATTTTTGCTAGTAGGGATTTATAATCAATCACTTTGGAAACTACTGATGTAGGACAGGTGTGGCAAACTGCGACCTTCAGGCCAAATCCTGCCTGCTGCCATGTTTTACACAGCCATTGGCTAAAAATGGTTTTCATATTTTGTTTTGTTTCTGTAAGTCGGCTCCACACCCAACATGAGAGTTGAGCTCATGACCTCGAGATCAGGAATCACATGTTCTATCAGGCATCCCAGTTTTCACATTTTCAAATGATTGTTATATAAGTGATTATGTAATATCCTCAATTTTGCCTCTTGGCCACAAGGCCTAAATTATTTACTACTTATACTTTTCCAAGAAATTTGCCTCCCCTTGCCTTAGAGATTGAGCTCTTTCCAAGTGCATGAGCTGCCCACTTGGCCCCCGTGTTTCCTCCAAGAGGGACTCCATCAATCAGATTCACCACTAAGACTCTTAGTGCCCTAGACCACATTCACCTTCAGCGCTGAGACCCTCCCACTGTGCTGATTACTCTGTATGACCCACAGGCTGAGCACACCAGCCAACCAGGGCCCAGATCGTGCCAACACATGCACATACCAGTCTTTAATTCCGAACCTATAAGGCAATGGCGCATGACACAGTGAGGATTTTGGCAACAGACAACCACCCTGTTCAATCCTATGGCCAAGGATAAAACATCAACTCATTAAAATTCACACTTAAACCAGAGTAAACAAGATTATGCTTCTAGATTTAATCTATTCTTTTAAAATAAGAAATTATACACATAGTATAGAATTCTCTTAAAGACTGTATTAAATTGTGATTATGCTTTAAAAAATAGCAATTCTTCATCAAAAAAGCTCTATTTCAAAATACAGAAAAAATATTTTGAATAAGAGTAAGATATAAGGAATAACCATTATTATTAATACTAATACAACATTTTCCCTACATGGCGGCATTTCTCATCAGGTGCTTCTTGAATTACCTGGAGCATAGGGCACTTATTTACAAAACACAGATGGCTAGGACCCACCCACCTATTAAGTCACGCTATCCAGGCATGGCACCAAGAAATACAATTAAAAAATTTTTTTTTAACATTTATTCATTTTTGAGATTGAGAGAGGCAGAGCATGAGCAGGGAAGGGGCAGAGAGAGAGACACAGAATCTGAAGCAGGCTCCAGGCTCTGAGCTGTCAGCACAGAGCTTGATGCGGGACTCGAACTCACAGACCATGAAATCATGACCTGGGCTGAAGTCGGACGCCCAACTGACTGAGCCACCCAGATGCCCCAAGAAATATGGATTTGTAACAAGCTCCCAGGTGACACTGATGGACACTGAAGCTTAATAACTGGTCTACAGAGAATGCTTTATTTTCTACCTGCTCGTATGTGGCTGATACCATTTTTTTTCCCTTTTAGTTGTTTTTTTTAATATCTGGTCCTTGAACATGCTCCTTGTCTCCTTACAAATAGCATCTTCCTAGAAGCCTGAACTCTCTTAGATTTGCAATTTCTGTTTCCTGACACATCCAAATGACCTCAATATTCTCTCCTGCTAAGTCAGGACACATACCTAATTGCCTGTCTCACAATTTCCTTTTCTTCATTCTCAGCACCCTGTCCTGATCACTTTATCAGGACATATATCTCCTACTTTCCATTTCACAGTATTGATTTTTTACTCTCTGAATAGCTCCACGTACTATGTGCCAGGAACAGTGCTAAGTGCTTTATTAACTCTTTCAATCTTCACAGCAATCTTAGAATAGGTACTATTTTTACTTTCTTTCTGTGATTGAAGTGACGGGCCCAGAAAGGTTCAGGGTGGGGCAGGATGAAAATCCTACTCTACCGCATTCTGAAGCCCCACTCCTCATCATCACTGTGCTGCCTTAGTCTGGAATTGTGCTGTTGTTTAGCAAAAAAGGATGGTAGAGAATTGGTATCTCCTACAGTCATAACTTCATCCCAACTTCTGAATATTTGGTGGTAAGTTGAAAGAATTGACAAACAGATTGTCTCTAAGAATCATAAATGTTCCAGTGAAGATGACATAGTTTGTGGACTCTTTACTCCATCCTGTTTGGTCTGGAATAGTATGCTTATTCTAAAGCCTTTTTCATTTGGGAGTTTTGTTTTGTATTTGTTGAGTAGGAACCAGGGAATCCAATTTGCAGTGGAAATCTACTATTCTATTAAAACCAGACACAATTTCAATCTCCCAAGAGCACAAATGAGAATATAAGAAACATACCTTTGGCCCTTCAGGCCCTGGAAATCCCCTCTGTCCTTGATTTCCTTTGCTCCCTTTCTTCCCTTCATCACCCTGATGAAATAATTATAAAAAGACAGTTGTTGTGTTAACAAACCATCCTCGCTCTTCTAACAACCCTATCAGGACCCTGTTATCAACCGACACTGATTTCCTAGCAATGTGTCCCAAGTCCTGCTGGGTGGCATGGGATTTGTCAATGTTCTTGAGCAGATAGGGTGACTTCAGAATTGTTCAGTCTTCACCATTTATTCAATGTGATTTAATATTTTTAACAATCTAAGCTCAGTATCTCTCTTTGGGGACTTCAGTTTGAATTCACAATTCTTTTCACCATTGGTTTATTAACAGATGCTTCTGAGACATTCACAGTTTCAGAAAAGAGAGCTACCTATGCTTTTTCAGCTTTGACGCCACTTCAGTGTTGAAACGTAAAATGAGATGTTTTCCAATATAGAGAGCAAACTGGTGGTTGCCAGAAGGGAGTTGGGTGGAAGAATGGGTGAAATGGGTAAAGGGGTTGAACAGTACACTTATCTTGAGCACTGAGAAATGTATAGAATTGTTGAATCATTATATTACACACCTGAAACTAACAAAACACTGTATGTTAATTATAGTTGAATGGAAAAAAATCTAATTTTAAAAAGAAGTGGCAACAAGGTAGTGAAGCATGAAATAGCTACACAAAATGTTACCACTGAAGGAAACCAGATTTTTCAAATCCAGCCCCATTTCTTCCTCAATGAGGAGTCTAGCTCTATCTCCCGAAGGAGACCAATAATTCTATTGGTAGAAAGATCCATGAGCATTAACCTGGAGCAGAGTTAGAAACTGCCTACTGGCTGTTCCTCAGCCTGGTTGTGTAACCTTATGCTTCTCTGAAAGAATTTTGTGACCTCCAACCAGAGAGCTCAGAGAATTACAAAGCGATCCTTAAACTAGGGCTCAGTTGCAAGGTATCCTATCTAAATGTGTGCTCAGCTCAACAAAGGAATGAATTTGGGGGTTGCAGGTGAAACCATTTAATCATTTATCAGATAAAAAATGATTATAACACAGTTTTCAAACCTAAGCATGTATCAGAGTCACGTGGAGGGCTTGTCACCCCACGTGGAGGGTTTGTGCTGAGCCCCACATCCACAGTTTCTGATTTAGTAGGTCTGCATTGAAACCCAAGAATTCACATTTCTGACACATTCCCAAGGTCATCAGCAATGCAGACACTCCGTTAAGAAGAGGTGAACTCGTATTACACCCACAGATTGTAATTAACTCCCCAAGGTCCGAACTAATAAAGAGCAGTGACACGGGTGATAAAAAATAACAGTTGAATGTTATTGTACCATGAACTTACTGTATCATTATCATTTGCCAATGGAGGCAAAATCTAACCCCAACTAGTTATTTTCTTCCATTCACTCCCACGTTTAATTTACTGACCTAAATAACCCAGAAGATAGCAATAGGAACCCAATTAAAGGTAATAAAGTGCCAACACTGAACAAGAGCATGCCTGGGCTGTGTGATATATTCCTACCACTCTTCTCCATCACCCTTCATAAACCACAAAACCCCTCAGAGCTACAAATCCAGAGCCCTCTTTTTCCAAAGCATTGTCCTTGCTCTATTGGTAGCATTCAACACCACCAATTGCTTTCCTCTTGAAACCCCCTCTCCTTGGTTTCCCTAACATGATAGCTATTCTGTTTATCTTCACACTATTGTGAATGTTCTTTTCCAGCTACACCACAGGGTGGGATTCAAACCTCAGCTCTCTTTCTCAGAGACATCATTCATTCTTCAGCTTCAATGGTTAACTCCAAGGGTCTATTTTCTGAAAGTATATTCTAGAAAACATTCGTTTTCCTGAATGTTAATAGACGAGCATTTCTAAAAATGTTTTTGTACGATGTGAAAAAAGTATTCTCTGTCAACATTCACCCACAAAAAAAGAGATCTCATAGTCTGGTAAGTCAATAAATTAAACTGTTTGAAATTCTACAAATGAATTTAAATTTCAAATTCTTACAATTAAGGTTAAGGACTCAATTTTAGCCAATATTTGCATAAACATAGATTTCTTAGGTTTTCAATGACCATTTTAATACAATTATAAATAGAACACTAATAATTATACAGATTTTATTTTCACTTTACTCATATGTAATTCTTCATAATCTTTATATGAACATTGATGACTATACAAAAACTGCAGAAACATCTGGCACCTTAGAGTCTGTAGGTTATGTCACTCGTGGTCTTGTCGATGAATTTGGATATTCTTATCTTGACCTATAAAGATGTTATTCAACCAGCATTTCTATAATGTGCAAAATAAACTTAGGCCAAGTTGTGAAAGTGCAACCTCCATTTAATAAGGTTGGGATTATGACTTATTTCTTATTGCTTTGTGTGAGATTCTATAAATTTTTGAAGAAAATATATAGACTTTCAAGTCTCAAGGATGTATTTCAAGGCTTCTTTTCTGTTTCTAAAATGTCAATGTGGGCATTTATTGAGAAAACATGTGTTGAACTCTTCCTATTATCTGGGTCTTATGATAGATCTTAGGAAAACAAAAATGAATGATACATACTTGCTGTCTTTCAAAGGTTCCGACAAGCTAGATCCATAATTTTAAACCAGAAGTAAACACATGTAACATAGCAGGAATACCAGTCTAACAATCGAATTTCTCCCCAGTTGTCTCCTCGGGCAATCTGCTTTCCTCACCACTTTGTCAATTCCATACCTTAGGGCCAGGTTGTCCTTTTCCAGGTGGTCCTTCTGGGCCTCTTGTTCCTGGAAGCCCTGCTTCTCCCTAGAGGAAATGACAATGATGCCTTAGCTGACTCTCCATGGACAGTTTGTGTAAGCCCACCTTGTCTCCTTTTCTGGTCAGTGGATTCTCTGCTGAGACCCTCCGAAATAAGACCTTCATTCTAGTCTTAAAATGGATTTGGAAATCTACCAACTTTAATAAATTAATATCAAGCTCTAGTTTAGCTCAGAGCCGCTGAAATATGAAAAAGTCCAATTTCTCAGCCAATTTTCAAAGACTATACTCACTTTCCTATGGCTCATCATTCACATGTGATGGTTTGGCTTAAAAAGAAAAAAAAATGGAAAGACCTTCAGCCTTTCCATCTGCTATTTTTCTCTACTTATATTGAAAAATGAGTATTTCAAATGTCAATTCATAACACTTCAGAAAATCTTTACAATGGCCTTACTCCCTGAATGCATTTACAGCCTCTCATTTTGGAGGGGGAAAAAGTGTTTTTCTCTAAGGCTACACTCAGGTACTTTCTAGGAATCACAAAGGGACTAGATCACTGGAGGGTACCATGGTCGAAACACCAGAGAGAAAGCAGAGAGCATGAGACCCTGTTCACCCATTAAATTGGTGCTCTTCCTCTCTGAAATAAGTGGAAAAGGAATTTATAATTATGAGATGTTTTAAAAAGGCTAAGCTTGTCCTGGATGGTTTACTTTGAGTTCCTGCAGGACCAAGGTATCAGTGTGGTTCAATAGTTTTTACTCTAGTCACGGAAAAACGTACTGTTTTTACCTTCTTTCCTGCAGCCCCATCCTCTCCTGGTACTCCTGGTTGTCCTGGGAGCCCTGTTGAGCCTGGCTCCCCCTGGTGGATGAGCAAAGATTTTATGTCCCAGAAATTCATATTTATCTATAAGTGTCATGTTGACCATAATTTAAATTCATATTTATGCACCACCATTTTGAGGCACTTACCAACTGTATATCTTACAATATTTGAAACAAACCTCTGAATGGAGAAATTTGAGTAGTAACCAGTAGTAATGAAATTATTTGACCTTGGGCAAGTTACTTCAACTTCTTGGATCTGAGTTTTGGATTATGTTGTTCTGGATTGAACTGTAACCTCAAAGAAGATACGTCAAAGTCCTGACCTCTGGTACCCGTGAATGTGACATCATTTGGAAATTGGGTCTTTATAGATGTAACCAAGTTAAAATGAGATCATCAGGGTGGGCCCTAATTCAATATGACTTCTGTACTTAGAAGAAGAAGCAAACGCCATGTAAAGACAGACACATGGGAAGAACTCCATGTGATGACGGAGGCAAAGAGAAGAGTGGTGCCACTGTGTGCCATGGAATGCCAAGGATTGGCAGCCAGCACCAGAAGCTGGGCAGAGGCAAAGAAGGATTCTTCCTTACAGGTTTTTGAGAAAGCATGACTCTGCAGACACTTGGATTTTCAACTTTGAACCTCGAGAATTGTGAGATAATAAATTTCTGTTGTGTTGAACCACAGTGTGTGATTCTTTGTATAGCAACCCTAAGAAGTTAACATGAAAGTGAAATTTCAGCTCTAATATTCAGTACTGCTACTTGCTTTCAAGTTAATTTGTATTTAAGAATACACCCTTTAAAGTGTTTAGAGATAACATGTGCTATCTTCAAACAGTGCCAGAGTGCTTATTGCATTCATTAACAGCAAAAATATTAAAAATAAGTGAAAGTCATTTCACCTAACTTAGCTAAAAAAAAAAACAAACTCGTGAAGATAAAAGCACAGTAAACCTAAAATTAAGTAGAAGGATAAGGTAAGGATAAGAGCGGATAGTAATAAATTTGAAAGCCAAAAGTAAGAAAAGTAACAAAATTAAAGGGTATTACCTTTAAAAACTAATAAAATAAATAAGCCTCTACTAGCAGGAATTACTAATACTAAAAATAAAAGTCATAGTTAAACAGTATTAAGAGTTAAAGGGAAATATAACTATATACATATAATAAAAATTTTTTAAAAATTTTCATGACAATTTCAGACAAATGTATTGGAGAACATTAATAAATAATCTTTAAGAAAAATATAAATCACTTAAATGACATAGGAGAAACTGACAAGCTAAATGAACGAGAAGAATCAAAAAATTGAATCAGTAATGAAAATCTCTGACTTCTTTTCCTTCTAAGATCACAGGCTTTGTTGGCTTAACAGTCAAGCCTTATAAATTCTTTAACCTTTGAAGAACAGATATTCCCTATCTTATACAAATAGTTGTGAAAAACAGTAAAAGAAGGAAGTCTACCCAATTTATTTCACAAGGGTAGTAAAACCTTAATTAAAGTCACACAATAATAGGATGACTAAACTACATTGTAGACCAGACTAGCTATGAATATAGATATAATGTAAATTTCCAGTCAAAATGCAGGATTAGGGGCCAGATTTAATTTCCTCCCTGACACAACTAAAAACCAGACAAAATATATAAAACAGTATCCTTCAAAACATTAGACACCAGTAATGAAGGATAATAATACCGGGGAGCAGGGAAAAAAATTATGTAAACACTACACTTTCTCCAGTTTGCTGCCAGGGTAGTTTCCAGGCCATGGTGTACAGAAGGAGAATCTGGAGAAAGTTCAGAAATCTCTCCAATTTCAGGAGACAAAGGTAGGAGTCTGGGTAAGCCAGGTATCAAAAATTCACAGACTAGATTACCTGATAGGAAGAAGGTACACAGAACAATGAAGCTCTGAGGAGTGTCCCCCTCAAATATTCAAGTAAATACTGTTCAGCACAGTGTGACAAAACTACCTGACTCCCAGAAAACAACCAACTGAAAAGAGTATAAAGAACTGGCAGCAGACCAGAAACGGTGCCTGGTTCCAGTGGCAAAAAAGGAAATCTCACAATTCTGAGGGCATGTATTAGAGTTCTAGAAAAGATCTTGCTTCAGTAGTCAGGAAAAATGAACCCTAGACTAAATGCCGCCCCAGTCCTACCTAAGAAAGCTTAAAAGCAAGACCAAGAGGTTCAAGCTGTTTTAAAGTGACTTAAAAGAATCCAGGACAATGCATAGAAATACAGAGATATGTATAGGAATACAAAAACGTCTAGCCCCCCAAAAGGTAAAATTTATGAAGTTTGGATCTAGCCAAAAATTATCAGGAATTCAAAGAAACTAGGAAAAAGCTGACCAAAAAAAATGACACAGGTGATAGAATTGGTAGGTAAGGACACTGAAACAGTTATTATACTGCATTCTATATGTTCAAGAAACCAAAGGAAAGTTGAAATACATTAAATAGAGACAGGAAGGTAGAGAAAGATACAAATTGAACTTCTAGAGTTGAAAATTGCAAAGTAGGAGATGAAGAGATACACTGGATAAAATTCAAAGCAAATTAGACATCACAGAAAATCAATGAACTGAGAGACATAGCAATGAAAACTATCTTAAATGAAGCAGAGAGAATAGAGACTGAAAAGGAATGAGCAGAGCATCAGGAAAACAGCCAAATATAAGTAAAATGGAGATTCCTGGATGAAGACAGACAGTGGGAAATATTTTGAGAAACAATGGCCTAATGTTTCCAAATTTGATGAGATCACTAACCTACAGATCCAAGAAAATCAATGAACTGCAAGCACAAGAAATATGAAGAAACAAAACTAAGGCACATTGTAATCACAGGGCTCAAAACTAGTGATACAGAGAAAACCTAAAAGGTAGCCAGAGAAAAGAGACATATAGAGAAACAAATGTGTAGATTCTAAGAGATTTCTCATCAGAAACAATGCAAGTGAGAAGACAGTGGAACAACATCTTGAACATACAAAAAGAAACAAAACAAAAACAGCCATCAACCTAGAATGCCATACCCAGTAAAAATATGGACAAAATAAAGACTTTTTTGAAAACAAATGTGGCAGTTCCTTGAAAAGCTGAGTAGATACCTACCATATGACCTAGCCATTTCACTCCTAGGCATTTATCCAAGAAAAATGACAGCATATGTCTATACAAAGACATGTACATAAATGTTCATAACAGCTTTATGTATACTATCCCAAATCTGGAAACAACCAAGCGCCCACCAACATGTGACTAGATGAACAAATGATGGTATGTCCATACAGTAGAATACTATTCAGCAATAAAAAGAACAATAAAAAAAGAAGCTGTTCATAGATGTTAAACATGGATCTCAAAGTAATTTTGCTGAGTAAAAGGGAAGACAGAAAAAAAAGCTTACACGATATATTATTCTATTAATATAATATTTGAGGAAATGCAGACTAATCTATAATGACAGAAAGCAGATCAATAGTTACCAGAGATTGCAAAGCAGATCAGTAGGAGAAGTTAGGGAGGGATGGAGGGATGGAGGGATGGTATTACAAAGGGACACATAATAATTTTGGGGGTGGGGGATGATGGATACTTTATTTGGTTTTGGTGATGGTTTCAAGAACATATACATACGTTTTATCAAAGTGTACACTTTAACCATGTGCCTTTATTGTATGTCAACTATGCAATAAATGGAATTGTTTAAAATGGATGAAAAAAATCCTGAATAAAAGATTAGTCGATTAAATTGCTGTTATAAAAAAGTTATACATCATGATCAGATGGGTTTATCTCAAGAATGCAGAATGGTTCAATACCTAAAAATTCTGGAAATGCAATATACTACTATTAAGAGGTTAAAAGGGAAACATAAAACAATTATCTTAGTAGAGACAGAATCTGATAAAATCCAATACTCATAATTAATAAAGAACTTTTGGTACAACTGAAACAGAAAGTAATTATCTTAACATAATAGAGGTTGTCTATCAAAACCCTACAATAAATATCCCACTTGAAATTTTAGGGGTGCCTGGGTGGCTCAGTCAGTTGAGCATCTGACTTCAGCTCAAGTCATGATCTCAAGGTTCTTGGGTTCAAGCCCCCCATCAGGCTTTGTGCTGACAACTCGGAGTCTGGAGCCTTCTTCTGATTCTGCGTCTCTCCCTCTCTCTCCCTCTCTCTCTCTGCCCCTCCCCCACTTGTGCTCTGTCTCTCTCTCTCTCTCTCTCTCTCTCTCTCTCTCCTAAAAATAAACATTAAAAAAACATTTTTAAGTGAAATTTTAGAAGCACTTCCTTTGAAGTCACTTCTTTTACACATTGCGCTGGAGGTCCTGTCAGTGTATAATTTTTAAAAATGAATAGGAAAAAAGCTAAAAAGAAACAGGTAAAACAGTTTTTATTTTCAGACAATATGATTACGTACACAGGGAATAAAAAACGAAGACTTTGTAAACAATTAGAAACAATAAGAGGAAGGTGCCTGGGTGGCTCAGTCGGTTGAGCATCTGACTCTTGATTTCAGCTCAGGTCATGATCTCACAGTTTGTGAGATGGAGCGCTGCATTGGGCTCTGTGCTGACAGTGTGAAGTCTGCTTGGGATTCTCTCTCTCCTTTCTCTCTGCCCCTTTCTCCGCGTCCTCTTGCTCTCTCTCTCTCTCTCTCTCTCTCAGAATGAATAAATAAATAAACTTAAAAATAGAAATAAAAGATACTGTCAGGTGCCTGGATACAAAAATCAATACACCAAAAAACAAACAAGGCCACCAACAAAATAATACTTTTCCTGTAGACCTGGAATAGCTAATTAGAAGATGTAGAAAAAGAAAACAATTCACAATTGCAAAACATTTCTCCAATGTACTTTTTTAAAAATGTGTATTTATTCTTGAGAGAGAGACAGAGTGCAAAGTGAGGAGAGCAGAGAAAGGGAGACACAGAATCCAAAGCAGACTCCAGGCTCTGAGCTGTCTGCAGGGAGCAGAGCCCGAAGCGGGCCGAACCCACAGACTATGAGATTACAACCTGATCTGAAGTCCAACACTTACCCGACTGAGGCACCCAGGATCCCCTCCAATGACCATTATAACTGAAAAACTACAAGATCTATATGGATAAAATGACAAATATTTTTCCCAGAAAATTAGTTTTACTCTGTGGTTTGAAAAACTCAATATTTAATTTTTTTTCAATGTTTTATTTATTTTTGAGAGAAAGAGAGAGACAGAGAGCAAGTGGGGAAGGGCAGAGAGAGAGGGAGACACAGAATCCACAGCAGGCTCCAGGCTCTGAGCTGCCAGCACAAAGACATGGGGCTCAAACCCATGAACTGTTAGCTAATGACCTGAGCCAAAGTCAGATGTTTAACTGACTGAGCCACCCAGTCGTCCCTGAAAGATTCAATATTTAATATGAAGGTTCAATGCAACACTAGTCGGAGACTCCAATGGGATATTTTGTCAAATTTGACAAGTCAATCCTGAAATGAGTATGTCAGATTCAGGAATAACCAGGAAAGAAATTGGGAGTATTTTCCCTGTTGATGATAAAACTTATAAATCGATCATAATCAAGACAGAGATGTAATAGCTCTGAGAGATAAATAGACAAATGGGGCAGAATAGAGAACTCAGACACTGATCCTCACACATAGAGAGCTTGACATATGACATAGGTGGAGTTACAAATCAGTGCAGCGAAGACAGACTGCTCAGTAACTGATATGGTGATAGCTGGTTATCTGTATGGGGAAGAAAAAGATCACCACGTTGCCCCATATACAAAAAATAAACTGTAGTGGAATAAAGACTAAATACCTAAATTTTAAAAAACAAAACACACCAAGTTTTAAGAAGAAAATACATGAGGATCTTTATGACTTTGGAGTCAAGAAATGTATAATATTCAGAAAGCTGAGACCATAATGGGATAGAAATACACCAAAATTTAGGACTTCTGTATACTAAAAGGTACCCCGTAAAAAAGACAAGCCATAGCCCTGGAGGTGATATCAGCAACCTAAACAACAAAGAATTAATATCCAGATACAGAAAGAGCTATTAATAAAAAAGGAACACCAAGCCTTTAAAAAAATGAATATCTACAGGAATTTACAAAAGAGGAAACCTGAAGTTCCATTAAACACACAAAAACTGTTCAAACAGTTACCAGGGAATAGAAATTAAAACAATGAGATCTATCATACACACTTCCTGTTGGCCAGAAGGTAGAGAAAGGAGCATTGTCATATACTGCTGGAAGGAGGGCAAATGGGCAGAGTACCCATCATCCATTTTGGACAGGATTTTCACAATGTCAGACGTGAAAACTTGCCTATACTCTATGATCTTCCAATTCTGCTCATAGTGTTTATCACCTACTAGTAAGAGAAACTTGCAGTCTGACTTACACGAAAGGAAACTTGTAGAATGCTTATGGCAGCATTGTTGGCAAAGGCGAAAAATGAGAAGCAATTTAAATGTCAATCAATAGGAAAATGGATACATTTTAAATGAGATATTTTTATACAACAGACTACCATAGACAAAGAAAATGAGTAAATTAAAGGTATAGGAAAACAAATAAGACATGAGACTGAATACAGATATATGGCAGAATGATACATTATGTAAAGTTCAAGAACACACAAAAGATATATGTGGTTTATGGATAAAAACATATGTGGGAAAATTATAAAAACTTTGAAAGAATGATAAATACCCAAGTCATGAAAATAACACATCAGGGGAGGGTGGGGAGGGGCCATGAGATTGAGGGGCACAACCAGAGGCCTCTACATATATCTGTAATGCTTCTTCTTTTTCTTTTTTTTTTTTTATAAAACTCTATTTTAAAAAAATTTTCTAGTTTATTTCTTTATTTTGAGAGAGAGAGAGGGAGCGAGCACAAGCAGGGAGGGGCAGAGAGAAGGAGAGACAGAATCCCAAGCAGGCTCTGCACCATCAGTGAGATCATGTGAGATCATGACCTGAGCCAAGACCAAGAGTCAGATGCTTAACCAACTGTGCCAACCAGGTGGCTTCTTCTTAAAAATAATGCTTTTAATGCTTCTTCTTAAAAAATAGCTAGCATGAATAAGGCAAAATGTTAACATTGGATAAAGCTGGGTTGTGGAATACATGGGTGGGTTTGTTTGTTTGTTTGTTTTGCATTATTCTCTGTACTATTGAGTATGTTTGAAAGATTTCCTTTTCTGAAGTGAGAGAAGCTTAAGATTGTTCATCTAGTTAATGGCAAAACTGGGATTTAGACAAGGAGTCTAACTGCTGAGCCTTACTATCCTACAGTGCCTTTCTGAAATTGGCACATGAATGATGTAATATGTGTATATACAGATCTGTACACTACATAGATGTATGGTGATATATGTAAGTCACACTTAGCACTTAGCACATTGGGTGGCACATCAAAACCATTCAACAAATGGCAGCTATTATAACCATTGATTTATATTAGTAATTGCTATTTATATTGGTATGTTTTGTAGCCTTTGTAATTGTATGTTTATGTATATGTAATGTGTATATTCTTCTAGACCCACATCTTACACATCCCAAATACTTATACAAACAGTGACCATGTCAGCAGAAACAATGATGGAGTTTAATCCTCAGTGTGGCTAGCCAGGTCCTATATGCCTTCAGGATTACTTCTAGAAATTGTGAAGGGCAAAGTAAGAATTCATTCATTTACTTAACAGCATTTATTGAGTACCTATCATGTCACCAAAACTGGGGATCCACTAACAAACAAGACGAAAAAAGAAACCAGGTCCCTGCCACAGGTGAGAAGCACTATTTAATAGTGTAGCGTAAAGCAAGCCAGACACGTGATTGTAAATTTTCTAGTAGCCACATTTACAAAATTAAAAGAAACGGGTGAAAATCATTCTACTAATGTATTTTACTTACTTTAATGGATCTGAAATTTCATCACTTGAATATGTAATCAACATGCAAATATAATGACATAGTTCACATTCTTTGTGCTAAGCTTGGTAACCTAGTGTGTATTTCACACTTATCCCACATCCCACTACACACTCAACATGTTTCCAGCATTCAGTAACCACGTGTGGCCAGTGGCTGCAATGTTGACCAGGGTCTTTCGTGAGCGGATTAGTCAGATGAGAAGTAATTCAGAAAGCATGCAAGTTGAGGTAAGTGGTAAAAGCAAAGGAAAATGCAGGCTGAGACATAAAATAACTGGGTAGTAGGAGTGGGGTAGGCATACTTTAGGCTTAAGGAATGACTTTCTGAAGAAGTAGCTTTTGAGCTTGCACCTGAAACACAAGCCAGCGGCAAGCAAGATGAGGAATGTACCCTTTGCTGCAATCCTACCGTGCTAGGTGCCCTGTTTACAATAGGACAGGCAAGAATGTTCTTAAAGAATCAATCTGTGCCAAAAGAGGGCCTCTGATGCTAATAAATATATGAATAAAAAAACAGATAGCGGTTGTTAAAATAAACTAAGATTTTTGGTTCTTCTTAAATGATAAGAGTTACACTGAGCATCACTTTTCCGAACAAATATTCTCCTCTGGTGAAATAACAGATGACACATGCATGATCTGTATTGCATTTGGATATGAATGAAACTTCACATAATATGACATAAATTATCTAAGTGCTTCTGATTGGGATGGTCAGCTCACCTTTGGGCCTTGTACTCCAATTCCCACTGGCCCTCTAGGACCTGTAGCTCCTGTTTGGCCTACTTCTCCCTAGTGAGGAAAGAGTATTTGAAGAGTATATGACTACAACAGTAAAATAAAAATAATATATTCCTGCCTTAAGAGCTAAGTGCTCTCTTACAACAACACAATAAGATAAAACAGAGCTTTATGTCCTCAATTCATATGTGTTTGAATATATATATAGTAAATATATATCGATTATATTATTAATATCAATGCTCACAATATGTTGTAAAATATGAAAATATGTGAATATATTATGTTTTTAAGTATATGTTTCTATGTAATTCAAATATATATATGCATATATATATATATATATGCCTAAAATATGCATATATATATATATGCCTAAAATCCCTTCAGGTAGATGGAGTTTTACCAAATTTGGAATATATAATGGGCTGGCTTAAAATACAGGCTAAGTAGCATACTTAAAAGGTGGAGGGCACCTGGAATATAGGCAGTTACATTCCACATCAACTAAAATTGACACATGAGAAGCCCAAGTGACTGCTAATCAAGGGCAATATCGTGAACAGACAGAATGACCTGATCTTCCAATGGTGAGCCCAGATCAAAAGTCTCAAGGACAGTAACTTTATGCCGTCAAGTGCTTCTCACACGGGAATCTCTAAGGAGTGTACTGGAAGGTGACTACTCTCAGAGGAGTATTTATTTAATGATCATTAGTGACCATTTGAAGCAACATTAAGTATAGCTAGTTAAATAATAAGTGCCATGCATCTCCCTAAGGATAAATAATAGCTGTTAATTTAGGACATAATAAGATTCCCATGTTCACAGAAAAGTTTTATGTATTTCTGACTCCATATCTTTAATTAAATGTTTCAGGAGTTTGACCTATTGTGGGAGTGTTGGTCAGAATGAATTAGCAAGCCCACAGGTGGCCTCTACTGACAATCCTCCTTGAATTGCTAGAATAGGATCTCTTGAGAAAAACGTAATAAAACAGTAAATTAAGATTGCATAAATAAATGTGTCTAAGAGCATAAAGAATACACATTATCTTATCTAAACCATCAGGAATATCTATAATGTTTTGCATTAAGTAGAAATCTGATGTTTAAGTTCATTTCATCTACTGCTTTCCCAATGCACTGGCTCCTGACCAGGAAACAACAATAGACTATGGATGTACTAAACTCTGCTTTCATTTAGAAAGTTACCTTGGAGAAAGAAAGAGAGAGAGAGAGAGAGAGAGAGAGAGAGAGAGAGAAAGAAAGAAAGAGGAAGAGAGAGAGAGAAAGAGAGGAAGGAAGGAAGGAAAGAAAGAAAAGAAAGAAAGTTACCTTAGAACCAGGTGAGCCTTGTCCTGGGGGCCCTTGTGGACCAGGTGGACCCATAGGACCTTGGATTCCCTTTAAAATAAAATGTTTAAAAATAGTATTAGTGAAATTCAGAAATTTGGATAAGACTAGTTTCATATCCTCTAACATGAAATTTTAGTTCACATCACATAATACATTACTCATCCTCAATATTTGTTGAATGGCATGACAGAGGCTGCTAGTTGAACCATAATATGCATTCTCCCCTTTATCCATGGTAAAAGAATTTTAGCTGACCTGCATGGCTGCCTAGAATAATGACCATATTTCCCAGTCCCTTGTGCAGACAGGCATTGGCATATGGACTGGATTCTGGCCAATGGGATATGAATGGAAGTGATGTGTGCAATTTCTGATTCATGACAAAGGAGGAAGTATGCCTTCCCCTTCCATGTTCCCCTTCCCCAGTGGCTGAAGTGAAGACATAATGGTTATTGTGGATCCTGTGGATGAGGAAAGTACCCTTGGAAGGGCAGACTCATAAGAATGAAGAAGACCGAACCCCTGAAGACCCTGATGAGCAGAGCCACCACACCAGCTTGGAGTTGCAAATAAGAGAAACAAAATTCCGTCTTGTGAGCTTATTTCACATCTCAGTCTCATGCAGGCAAACCTATATTCTAGTTGCATCAATGAAAATATATCAGGATATTAAGTTGAAAGTTTGGCCATAGGCTCTAAGAAGCAATAGCCTATAGACATCAAATTGAAGAATGTTCAAACACTAGACTCTCACTCACATTGTGGATATAAAAAGGGGAAAGAGGATTTAATAAGTTCTTCTTTGGAGAAAGTAGTCTTAAAAAGCATTTTCTGGGGCACCTGGGTGGCTCAGTCGGTTAGACGTCCGACTTTGGCCCAGGTCACGATCTCACGGTCCGTGAGTTCGAGCCCCGCGTCGGGCTCTGGGCTGATGGCTCAGAGCCTGGAGCCTGCTTCTGATTCTGTGTCTCCCTCTCTCTCTGCCCCTCCCCCGTTCATGCTCTGTCTCACTCTGTCTCAAAAATAAATAAACGTTAAAAAAAAAAACAAAAAAAAAAAAACAACATTTTCTTTGCAGAAAATGAGAGGGATTTGGGTTGCTTCCCTCTTTAGCCTATTCTAGAGAGGGAGCTTCAGTGAAACCACTTATTGACCTTGATTTTTGCTTTGGGGACACAAGGGACCTTTGTCTGCCTCATACCTGGGAGAGCTAAAATGGACTATGCTGGTCAAGAGGGGCATGGGTGGGGTCGGCGGGGGGAAGCAATCAGCCCATCCATCCAGGGTCTGTCAGCACAAAGGCCACACTAGTTTTTTTCTGTGGACCAGATGTACTCTAGATGAGATACAGGGTTGGCCTGGAATTGTTTTGAATCCTGGCCAAGAGGACCTGGAGGAGCTGTGGAACTCCAACAGAGAGAGTCAATATTAAATGAACCCCCAGAAAAGCAGAGGTTGATGGGGAGAAATGACTGGAGCAAGAGAGTTCTTCATCCATGGCCTGAAAGTGGCAGTCACAGGGGCAAGGCAGGAGCCCCACAAGGAAACTTAGTGTCAAACATCTGTCAAGACCAGAGGATCCAAAGCCATGTGACAACAGACCAGCCAGGAAAGAACCTCTGTGGCCTCTCCCCTCTACCCTCATCCTTGACTCAGCCTGGGAGGGATGAGAAGCACGATCCCTCCCATGGACCACAGGCTCTCCCTACAGCTCATACCAGATGAATGAAGATTAAAAGGAAAATTAACATATTGACTAGATAATTTGCATTACATAATTAAAACTGTGATTTACAACTTAGAGGTGACACAATAAGTTTTATTACCTAAAAGTGATAAGAAAAGACTGAGGTTTGTTGGTAATTTCTTCCAGAAAAAGAAAAAACTTTCCCCACTGGAAAATATTTAAGGGATGATGAGGAAAAAACTAAAATTTTATTTCCCTTACACCTCACAAGCCATGCTTGTATAAATAATGGTTATAGATATATGATTGGTTTATTACAAATGGCATCCCCTTTTCTCCAGCTGGATGATACAACTGCTGTTTATTTTTTAATTATAAACACGATTCCCCTTTTCTCTGGTTAATGAAGATGAGGCAGTGTAAACAATTTAAGAAAGCTAAGGTTATTATAATAAGGAATTAAAATGTTATTATTAGAAGGAATCGTTTACAATAGTCTACAAGTAGCATGGTATGTGACAAGGAACCAAAAAATTCGAAGGGTTATGTGCACTTATGTGTATGTGGTTATTTGTATTTCACTCCAATTTGTAACAGAGTTGAAGTTGTCAAGCCTCCAAACATTTAATGAAAATCTGCCAGCCACTTGAGTCATATTATAAACATGTTCCTGAAAACAAGAATTCCCTCCAAAACAGATGAGTGGGAAAATTCATTTCTATAAGAGAATTAGGGAGATCTAGCAACAATCATTCCGTGGGTAAACATGTTCAATTAAGGATAAGAAGAAAAATGAATAACTGTATAAATGGAGGTTAAATGTAAGTAGGATTTAAATTATTTGTCTTAAAAGGGCAAACACACTCTTTTCTTATTTAAAGCAGTTTGTAAATAACACATTCTACTCAATCTCCTACCGATAGGGGTCAGCTCCTTATAGATAGGTCTACTTTAAAAGTTATCTTCTCTTGGAAAAGGAGAGAACGGGGTGAGAAAACAAAAGAAGTCAGAGATGTTTTTTAACCTGAAGCACAACAACATCCACCAAGATCCAGTAGTAAAGGCAATAGGAAGTTGCAGGTGGGAGATCCAGGATTTACAGGCCATCTGGAAAGATTTGGCTTTTTTTGGACCTCATTTTCAGGCCTATTAGTGGTAACTCAGCACCAGGACCACAAGACTCAGGAAGCAACACGACTGTCCAGTCACATCCAGGACCAGAATGTAAGCCTGTATGAAATTGGCAAATAAACTACAAAGTGTGAGACTGCTTGATGCCATAGTCAAACCATAATCCTTATGTAATCAAAATATCCAGCTCTTAATTATTATCTAAATACTTATATACAGACTTATCTTGGCTTTTCCTGCATTTTAACCTTCCTAATGTATTACACTAGGATTTCTACAAAGAGAAAGGAAATGGAAAGAGGAGTTCTATCCAGATTTAATGTTGCTTAGATTAACAATAACAACAACAAAAATACTAATTAATTACTAGATGTTTAGAAATAAACCCAGAGTTAATGTCAACAATGAGATTTGGAATTATCCTTTTTTAATCCTCTTTTCCCATTGTCCTAGATAAGGGAAGCACTGTTCATTCTCTAGGCAATGGAATAATTCAAAACTTAATCATAAATCTTAATCAACAGATTGGCTACTTTCTATGCAGGAGGACATTCAGCATAAATTTGGATTTGTTCGTCACGTTGATTAAATGAGATTCTGTAGGTAGATAGTACTATTATATTATCTTTGTATTACTCAGATCTAACAAAATTGCCCATCTTTTCCAAAAGTTATGGTCAGAAGATTTGGGAAGCAGTTCCAGCCGTGAATGTAGAGACATCCTCAGAGTGCTTTCCTTTCTTCTGACCGAGGGAGGCCAAATGTTATTTATAAACCCTCTCTGTGATTTGCTTCTATTCAGGAACAGTACCCCTTAAATTAAGTGGTTACCTCTGATTCTGGTGCTGGTTTTAAGTTTAATACTTTTTTAAGATTGGTACATGGCTGGGGAGTAGGAAAGACTACTCTATTGGCATTGGGAGAAAGTGGGATCTAATAATTCACAAAGCCTCAAGGGGAAAATACACAAACCCACAGGTAAATAAACCACTGCTCCTAAGGAAAACTAAAAATATAAACTCAATCTGAAACTCTTATCCTGTTAATTAGACATGAAGGTTAAAAGTCACAGCTCCAAGAAGCACACATTTTATTTTTTAAGTCTTTGGAAGTTCTAGAAAATAAAATCTCATAGAACCATCTTTTCCTTCCCTACACTTACTTTTGGATGTACATCCCCTTGTGCTTTGACTATCAAATATACTCAGAGGTGTTTGCAGGACTGGCTTTCAATGAACAGTAGGATTTGGCCAGAATGTTCCGTACTGAAAGGAAAGGGAGAAGGCTTGGATTACCTGTTCCCCTTGACTCCCAGTTCCGGGGATGCCCATTGGCCCTTGGGGTCCCGCAGGTCCCAAATCCCCCTGTGTTGAAAATAAGAGAGAAATATAACAATAAACCTCATCCTTTCATACTTTGCTAATCTTGAATTATGCTGAATTGAAATCCATCTATAGCATAAAATGGTTCAACATAAAAAGTTAGAAAACTCTTTCTTTTAACCAGTTTATGGTTCAAGTTTGCCAAAGTAGTGAATGCTAGTTTCACTGTTTAGTCTAAATTGGTGACTATTTGCACCTGTTTGTATTTATCAGTCATTTTTCTCACAGGAACACAAAATTCCTAAATGGTTGTTATAATGACACAACTGCTTCCTGTTAGGATTATAACAAATATTTAAATGTATAATATTCATTGGGTACAAGAAAATCAGGATTTGAGAGAGAACTTGAAGAGAAATGTTTCAAAATTATCTAAATACCTTTCCCCTCCACATCTTATAAAAATATGCTTTAAAAATTAAGAAGTTATTTAAGGTAAATGCAACAGAACTGAAGAACCTCACCTTTCTCTGAAATAAATTTGGGAAGCAAAGTGAGAGTTATCAGCAAGAAGAACACTATCATTCATTCTTTGTGTGTTTCAGCAGGTACCCGTGAGTGCCTATTATGTGCTAGGAATTATTCCAAACGCTGGGGAAGCAACAGTGACCTAAGCAGCCAAAAATCTCTGTTCTCATGGAGCTTACATTTTAGTGGGAAAAACAGAAGACAGTAAACAGGATAGATAAAATAAATAATATGTTAAAGAATGATAAGTGCTAAGCAGAAAGCTAAATCAGGGAAGGGGGGGGACAGCTACAATTTTGCATAAAGTGGCCAGAGATGACCTCACTGGAGACAGAAAATGAATCCAGTAGAAACATAGAAAAAAAGCATTCCAGGCAGAGTAAACATCCACTGCAAGGATGATGATGCCGGAACAGCCCAGAACAGCAAAGGCACAATGTGTTGCATATTTTATCCTATTTTTTATTTTTATGTTTTTAAAGCAGGCTCCATGCCCAATGTAGGGCTTCAAGTCACAACCCCTGAGATCACGAGTCGCATGCTCTATCACCTGAGCCAGCAGGCCCCCCAGATATTCAAATGTCAGTTGTATTTAGGCTATATCAAGGTCCATAAACTTTTTCTTACAGGGTTGGATAGTAAATATTTTATTCTCAAGGACCGTAATAAGGTCTCTATCATAATTAACGAATGCTGCTTTGGTAGTGCAAAAACAGCCCCAGCCAATACCTAAATGAACAGGTGTGCCTGTGTTCTAAAAACACTTTATTTATAAGAACAAGCAGCCAGCCCTAGTTTGCTAGTACCTGGGCTAAATAAATATGTTTTTATAAACAAATTTGTATCATCATTAGTAAATTAAACTAAACTCATGGAACCATAGTTCTGTTGTACTCAGTTCTCACTGCTCCAAAGGAAGAAAGAGCATCTTTACATATTTTTAGGAGCTAGAGCTACAACCAGGGCTGAGCGATTCAAGCCAAGAACTGTATTACAACTAAAATTGGTATAAGTCACTTTTTACCAGTATCTCTGCTATTTAAATACAGATATGTGGAAGAGACAGTTACCAGTAAATAAAAGAAATAAGTAATTCAAAACTGAAACACAAGACCCAAGATAATCATGAATCTAAGTCATTATTGTAATATATAAAATCTGATGGCATGCTTAGAAATTAACATACATGACTCCAAATTGATATGAATTCTGTTTTTTGCGCATTTCTTATATCCTCTCCCCCCTCTGCAGCTTTCTGTTCCCTCTGGTCTGTTGGGCCTTATCAGCCTCCAGCAGCTTCTATCAGCAGCCTCAATACCACTTCTAATCTGGGGACAATCTGTAGCTATTTTAAAGAAGACAAGTAACTAGTGAGAAAGAGACAAGCAATGGCAGGTAGGCCATGGTGTTGTGTTGAACATAAACGGTTTTGCAGGCTACCAGTATCAGATATGAACATTTTATGTAATGAACCAAGACAAAAGCAAGAGGAGTCTATGGCCATGTCTGAACACAGACAAAAACAAAAAACAACATCCAAACAACCCATTCATGGACAAATGATCACACATCCCCCTATTTGAGCTAAAATGAATGGCTATTTCTTTACCAATTATAGCTAAACCTGACTCCATTTTTCCCACCTCCTAGATAAGACTCATTAAAACATCCAATCTTAAAATTACCTCACCTTAAAAATACCTGCAGCGTCCAATCCAAACCCAGCCTGTACTTTCTTGGACACTCCCCAAATCACCTAACACAAGCCCAAGTCCTATAAAGAAAACTTTCATCTTCTTACTGAGTAGTGATGGGTTCCCCATAGTATGTGGTCTTCCTCACTGTAATGAGTCTATAAAACCTAACTTTGTTCAACTATAGGTGGATCCCTGTTGGTCCTTGTAGGAGGGCACCAACGCTAGGTTTCTTAAATGAGTTCTCTTATTTTAGTCCCATTTTTTTTTAATTTTTTTTTTAACGTTTATTTATTTTTGAGACAGGGAGAGACAGCATGAACGGGGGAGGGTCAGAGAGAGAGGGAGACACAGAATCAGAAACAGGCTCCAGGCTCTGAGCTGTCAGCACAGAGCCTGATGCGGGGCTCAAACTCACGGACCGCGAGATCATGACCTGAGCTGAAGTCGGATGCTTAACCGACTGAGCCACCCAGGCGCCCCAGTCCCATTTTTTAAAGTTTATTTAACTTGAGAGAGAAAGCAAACATGAGCGGGAGGAGGGGCAGAAAGAGAGGGAAAGAATCCCAAGCCAGACACAGGGCTCAATCTCACAAACCATGAGATCATGACCTGAGGTGAAATCAAGAGTCGGATGCTTAACTGACCGAGTCACACAGGTGCCCCAGTAATATTTTTTTGAGTGAGCATCTAAGGATGGACATGCACTTTCTGTAATAGGTCAAGTAAATATGTTTTAAAAACTATTTTCTTTACTAAGAAGAGGTCTGTTTTGCTCATGTTTGTCTACAAAGCTGGTTGGCTGAAGATAGTTTTACTGGAAGTCAAAACCCAAATAAATGAGCCATTACTGTAAATATAAATGATGGGATTTTTCAAATCATAATTCATCCCACATAACAATAAACCCTGCATATACTTGATTCATAATAACCTGGATCCCTGTGTGATATGGTTGTCAGGTTGAATACAGTTCATAAATGTACATGCATAAAGAACAATGAATAAATAATAATTACACTGGTGCATCTTTCCTATCGTATACTCCATATGCAGTACCTTGTCCCCTTTGATTGACAGGCCTTGTAATCCCTGTGGGCCAATTGGTCCTTCAGAGCCTTTTTCACCCTAAAAATATATATGGGAGGAATATCAGTATACTAATAAAAATCAGGATTTAAAAACAGTTGAAGCATCCAAAGCATCCAAATTCACTATTCACTGCAAATGGGTCATTCTAGCGGACCCCAAGATTTGTAACTTGCAAAATACACATCATTAGGTTTAATACTATTAAATAGGGAGGAATCTATCCAAACAGAACATGTACGCAGCATCACTAACCTTGGAAAAGAACTCCATTCCCAATATAATCAGAAATATCTAGAAATGGGGGGCCTAATTAATCATATAGTACAACAAACTGAATCAATCCTCCACTCCCTCAACACTGATGCAGCTATAGGTCCATCACACAATGAACATTTGTCTCTCATATTAGAATATGAACTAACACTTGCTTGTACTGAATTACTTGTCATATGTTTTATATCATAATTTATAAACATTCATTGAAAATTTAGTTTGTGTGTGTGTGTGTGTATTTTTTAATATAATTTATTGTCAAATTGGTTTCCATACAACACCCAGTGCTCATCCCAACAGGTGCCCTCCTCAATGCCCATCACCCACTTTGCCCTCCCCCTGACCCCCCCCCCATCAACCCTCAGTTTGTTCTCTGTATTTAAGAGTCTGTAATGGTTTGCCTCCCTCCCTCTCTGTTTGTAACTTTTTTTTTCCCTTTCCCCTCCCCCATGGTCTTCTGTAAAATTTCTCAAGACCCACAGATGAGTGAAAACATATGGTATCTGTCTTCTCTGACTGACTTATTTCACGTAGCAAAATACCCTCCAGTTCCATCCACGCTGCTGCAAATGGCAAGATTTCATTCTTTCTCATTGCCAAGTAGTATTCCATTGTATATATAAACCACATCTTCTTTATCCATTCATCAGTTGATGGGCATTTAGGCTCTTTCCATAATTTTGCTATTAGTTTTTAGGAGAATTCATAGAAAATCTTCTTGGGTAGACTTCTATAGTCATGTGGCCTATGTGAATAGCTCTGGTCGTGATGGCATACCAATGAAATCATGACATTCTGTGCTTTTGTATGAAAAATAAACCGTATAATCAATTAGAAATAGCTTTTGTTTCATGAATTTGTTTAAGCCAAGGGTAAAATCAAAGAACACTTGCAAGAAACCTAGGAAACAATAAACCTTCAAGTCCCTCTAGATTCATAATTTATTCGCTTAAGCTCTATATCAGTGCAAAGTAACCCCATGTAGCACATATAGAAAACTCCCCTTGGTCCTGCTGGTTGGCGAATGAGGTATTCTGACTAATGGTTTCTTCCAATCATTACCACAGAGTAAAATTATATACAATCAACCCTAAAATAACACTGAATATAATGTATTCTTTCTGGGATGAGAAAGAGGGTAACACAGTGCTGTGGGTTATTGTGAGTGTATTATTATAACATACAGTTGAACCTGTCACTAAGACACACCCTGCAATATGCTTCTTGTATTTCAATTATTCATTATTTATTTATTTATTCATTCATTTAAAATGTTTTTATTTATTTATTTTGAGAGAGAGAGACAGAGAGCATGTGCACAGGGAAGGGGCAGAGAGAGAAAGGGAGAGAGAATCCCAAGCAGGCTCCACACTGTCAGCACAAAGTCTGATGTGGGGCTCAAAACCACGAACCATGAGATCATGACCTGAGCCAAAATCAAGAGTTGAACACTTAATCAACCAAGCCACTCAGGTGCCCCTCTTATTTATTTATTTATTTATCTTAAAAACCCCCACAGATTGTAAAGAGAAATAACCCTGGATATTTGAATTTCCCAGGTTGTTTGGACTACACAAAAACAGAAATTTTCTATATGCCAAAAAAAAAAAAAAATCAAGAAAGTATGTATTATAAAACTTCCTGAAATGTAGTGCTAAGTTGCTAACATCTGTCTTCTGAGAGTGATACTCTGATTAAGTCAGGGCATTAGTAATGTCCCTTTTATCCTACATATTATTTCCACTTATTGTGACAAATTAAAGTCTGCTAGTTAATGAGGGCCTCTTTTAAAATTCAACCCAGCAGTCACAACTTAGTGTAAATTAGGTTTTAACTAATTGATTTCCCTCTAGTGGAGATTCAGGTTTCTCATAGACAATAGAATATTGATCATGGTGGAAAAGGCTAAGAATGAGATGTAATTCTAGAGCTGAGGCTATACTGAGAAGGTGAGATCTTAGCAATCTGACTGACTAAAGTGGAAATTCTTAGACACTTAAGAAAACAGCATGTGCAGGGCACAGGGTGGCTCAGTTGGTTAAGCATCCAACTCTTGATTTCAGCTCAGATCATGATCTCATGGTTAGTGGGTTCAAGCCCACATTGGGCTTCATGCTGGCAATGCAGGGCCTGCTTGGGATTCTTTCTCTCTTTCTCTTTCAAAAATAAATAAACACAAGAAGAAAGAAAGAAAGAAAGAAAGAAAGAAAGAAAGAAAGAAAGAAAGAAAGAAAGAAAGAAAAGGAAGGAAGGAAGGAAGGAAGGAAGGAAGGAAGGAAGGAAGAAAAAGAAAAGAAAAGAAAAAGAAAGAAAGAAAGAAAGAAAGAAAGAAAGAAAGAAAGAAAGAAAGAAAGAAAGAAAACAAACAGCATGTGCTTCCCTGGGCGGTGCATGTGTGCATGCATGTGTGTTTGGGGAAAGACTTTAGAAAGAAGGAAAAAGAACCCCCAAATGTTTTCTTAGTTACTGAAATTTTGTTGATGCTGCCCAAAGTGTCTTGGAAAATCATTTCCTGTGTGGCCTTTGGTAGATTGTGGGTAAGTAGCCTCGACCAGAGGTCAGCAAATTATAGCCCATTGGCCAAATCCAGCTCAGGGCTTACATTTTTTGGCAAATACAGCTTTACTGGAATACAGTCACGCTCACTCATTTATACGGAGCTGATGACTGTTTTCATGCTACAACAGCATAAGTTAAGTAGTTGCAACAGACACCATACTGCTCACAAAGCCTCAAATATTTATTATCTTTCCCTTTATGGAAAAAGTGTGCCAACCCCAGAGGGTTCCTCAAGGAACCAAGGTTCCCAGGGGAACTTGAGCACCAAGAATTATATATGGGAAGCAATAGAAGCATTTAAATTCTCAATTGCCAGGTAAAAGGTATGTTTTTCATAGTTTTTGCTCCTTATTATAACAAGGTAATTCCAGTGCCCTCCTCCCTGCTATATTTCCTTTCTTATTATGCTAATGACAATGTGATTACAAATTCGTTTATTAGTTTCTTATCTATGTTTCACAAAACAAAGCTGTGAATAAAGTTCTATGGTAGCTACACTTGATAACTTCTGGGCATAACGATGCTATTTATCACTGTGGCTTTAATGACTATAGATTACTTTAAGAGAGTTTTCTCATTTCACATGCAATAATTATATGAAGTAGAAGTCTGTCAATTAGTTATTTATAATTGCAAATTTCACCAGAGTTTCATGTTAAGGAAAAACTTACATCTTCCTTCATTTAATAGGGTGAAGATAGTCAGGAAAATACTTGACTTCTGGTAATTGGCTAGGACCCATTTTTTTAAAGTTATAAATCATGACCATGCAAGGCAAAGCATTTTTTCATAGTACGGGAGGTGTTGTTACCTTTGGCCCTGGAAATCCTTCTCCTGGTAAGCCCCTCTCTCCTGGTGCTCCCTCAGGACCGCGGGGACCCTGTTTGGATAAGAGGGAATGAGGAACAGGAAAAGAGAAAGAAAGAGAGAATGGGAAGTGGGGAGAGAGATAGGAGGAAGAAGGAAGAGAGAAAATGGTTATATTTTAGTTCACATGGGCATGCAATGATATAGTCCTATTTATGTTGTTAGTGAGAATCCTAGTAAATTCCATACTGATCAGCAGAATTGTAGAGTTGTGAAGAAGAATATTCCCATTGTATTACTCATTCCATTTGATTGGCATAAGATGTTCTATTCTGGTGTCCTCATATTAGAGGAAAATGGAAATTAAGTGATGCTTTGGAATAAGGATTAGGAAATAAGTCCTTTGAGGGAAGTCTAAAAATCTAGCCACTGTGTGGCCTGGAGAAGGTTGCTGAGTGATTAAGTAATTTAAAAACATCAGGGGAGCCCTGTGAAGAAATCACTGCACAGCTGCTTTAAAACATCGAATTCTGTTTACATGTGTTTTAATTTCTATCCTGACAAATTTGGATTCAAACTTGAATTCTTGAATTCTTTCGAGGACTGGTTGAGTCCACTGGGGGTTTATGTGCAAATAGGAATCTTGATAGAATCATGCAGAGGAAGCATGGTTTTTGATCTCAGTGATTCAAATTAAAAAGTCCATGTAACTATTGCTCAGAAAGACAGTCAGATGGTGAAGAGTTCTCACGTAAGTAAAGAGAAACAACACACTCTCTGGCTTTGAAGTGGACTGGCAGGAAACAAACTGATTGAAAAAGAAAAGACAACAGCAAGATATTCAATTAAAGTGGAAATTTTAAAAAGCTACAAATTTTCCCTCTCTTTATTCTTTTTTTTTTAAATTTTTTTTTTTCAACGTTTTTTATTTATTTTTGGGACAGAGAGAGACAGAGCACGAACGGGGGAGGGGCAGAGAGAGAGGGAGACACAGAATCGGAAACAGGCTCCAGGCTCCGAGCCATCAGCTCAGAGCCCGACGCGGGGCTCGAACTCACAGACCGTGAGATCGTGACCTGGATGAAGTCGGACGCTTAACCGACTGCGCCACCCAGGCGCCCCCCCTCTCTTTTTTCTTGGCCAGAAGGCATAAAAGTAGAAAAGGAACTAACAACAAGAACCTTAGAAGCACAGATAGGAGCTTTTCCTCTAATGGATGTAAAAGAAAAATAATGAGGGCTTGCTTGCCAGAAAGTGAGCCTAGGACAGAACAAAGTCTACCGAGTTGCCCAGCAGCTCCAAAGCCAGCAAACGGCAGACACTGTGAATGATCTTCGGGCTTGATACACAGTAATCCGGGATAATTTAAGAGGTGCTTTCTACTGAGCCTGGGAGCAGAGCTAGGATTCAGCATTATGCTAATCAGTGACTGATCACAGTTATAGATTTATAAAAAAGAAAGCTAATTGTATCCCGTGTTCAAATTTTTTTTGCCTTCCCCTATTATTGTATATTTTAAAAGACAGTCTTCTTCAGTATTTATGCATAACCAATTTCATAAAGACTTTAATTAAAGAAAAAAGCTAACATTTAATTCAATTTAAATTGCTATGCTTATGGGAAACCTAGCTTTTAAGAGTCCAAGACCTTAATCAAAGCACTAATATCCATGATAGCTTACTCTAACGTTAGAGTGATTAACTAGGGGAAAAATAAATATAAGCATGAAAACTAGATTGCAAATAAAAGAGTAAGTGCCTAGCTAACATCATATGCTTTAACCAAAAAAAAAAAATTGACAAATGATTCCTCTTCCCCAATGATAAAACAAATGAAAATAACACAATTTACATTCAATGCAAAGAAGTCTTTTTCTAGTTCACTCAATTTTTTCCATTCATTCAGCAAATACTGACCGAATGCCTAGTAAGTGCCAGGCAGTGTGCTAAGTTCTGGGAACAGCAGACAGACCTGCTCCCTGGTCTCCTAGAGCTTACAGGCTTTCCTGACAATTATACTGTCATATGGACTGAGGGTCAAGTGCCAGCTCGGCTATGTGTTAGCAGTGCGAACTTCGACAAAGAACTTAATCTCTCTAAAGTTCAGCGTCCTCATCATGATGGTGGTAACAATAGTACCTACCAGAACCATGAGTATTAATATATGGGTTAGGTCAGAGAGACTTAAAGCTCTTACATATTGAGCACTTAATAAACATCTGCCATCACTATCGAAATTATTTTATTTGAATCTTGTGATGGTGAAGAATGTCCTTTCAGGGCATTATGAATAAGTTAGCCTCGGGGTGAATGGTTTACAGTAAGCAATATGGAGAGAGGGCTGCTACGAGGCATAAACACCCAACCCTCCTTTCATCTCTGCATTTCTAGAGTACACCAGCCAAGATGAGACTGAAAACATTGGAGGCTTTGATGAGCCATGTGTTCCAAGCTGCAGAGAACAGAGAACTAATACTTGTGAGTAATTGCTTAAAGGCATTTAAAACAACAGTGATCCAAAATTTAATTATTGCCAACCGTCAGAGGAACAGTCTGTATCATCAGAGTATTCTCATATTTTACAGCAAAGCAGAATGAAAGGTGACTGCTTGGTTAAGAGAAAGAGCAGGTACTCGGGTAGATGAACTATACTTTACTACGACAGAACCCATGGATTATTTCTAAAAGACAGAAATGCTTCTATAAAAAACTCACAGTGTCCTTTTCAAAAGCCATGAAAATCAATTATAATTATGGCATACTTATTTGATTTCTCATGAATGCCTCTAATAAAAAAAATATAAGGACTGTTATTATCAGTTAACACAGTCTGATCAGTGAAATGCTTTATTTGAGACATTAATGAGGTAAAATGTGATCATCCATTATCATATTACTTTTCTTAATAATCTCACTAGTGTAGATAATCAGTAAAAGTGGCTTTAATATACATTTCAAGCATTAAAAATAACTGTGCTAAATAATAATAAAAATTGCCCATAATATTCAAACAGTACTGTTTATATAATTTTTAACTTCAAAGTATTTATAGTTCTACTTTAGTGGGTATTTTTTACTAACAATGTTCTCAATATCCTTGTACAAAAAGAAAACAACAAACAAACAAAAAAAATCTGGCACCGTTTGAAATCATCCAGACAAAGAAACAAAGGTAAGAGACTTTCAGCAGAACCTTTCTCAGTCCCAAGGTAAGTCTTTATGTTACTTCTAAATAATTCAGAAACTCAGTGTTGGATTTTTATTATGACATTTTGGTACAACATTTGCATACATTATTTGCAATCCTCCCCATCTTTGTAATGATTTCAGTTCCCACTTGAACTGCAGACTTCATGGTGTCTTTCTGATTTGTATAATTGTGGCTTAGAAAGCAAACAAACAAGAACTTCATGTTCTAGCAATATTGTATAAACTCTCTAGCTATAAACAAAAAGGCAAGTAATACAAATTTTCTTTAAAATAAATTTTAAAGGCAGAGCTGAAATCCAAAAATAAATAGGTGAGGGAAGTCACAGGGCTCCAAAACAAAAAGAGCTGAACGCTAGGGTAGTGCGCATAGAAACTGATGCTGTGGTTGTTCTGGGTGGAAACGTGTGGTCGTATGGTGGAAATAAGTCTAGAAAACCTACGACAGAGAACCAGGAGCAAAGATTTTGGCTCACTCAAAGGAAAATGAGGAGAGTATTAGACCTGAGATCCCCACAGAAAGCTAGGACCTTCAAAGTTACTTACATATTGTCAATGAAAGGGCAGGGTTGAGAAAAAAGCCATTTAGTCAACACAGCGATATGAAAGACAAGAATCTTGTCTACCCTCACTTAGGCTCTAAATGGGCCTAAAAATTCCAAGCCTGCTCCAGTGCTATGTATGGGTTTGTAGTTTTAACTGCCATCATATAGGTGATCCAGGAACACCTAGTCAAGACATTAGTATCAAGGATATCCGAGGAGTACCTAAGAGGTGTACGTGCAAATTCCTCTCAAATACCCTCCACCCAGAACACTTAAGATTTTCACAGGTAAAGACCTGATGACCATGAATTCAGATGCCAGAGTACAAAACATATAAGAAAACAATTGACAATGAATAAAAGTGAGCCTATATAACATAAATTTTCCCCAAAATGTCAAATAATAAAATTATAAAATAGAGACCAAAAAATGGTCTCTTTGAATGCTTAATGGTCTAATAATAGGAATATAAAATACAAGAAGAGAATATTACACTAAAAATATAAGTATAGTAAAACAATTATTAAAAAATGAATTCAAGGGATGCACAGATGGCTCAGTCAGTTAGGCGTCCGACTTTGGCTCAGGTCATGATCTCATGGTTCATGGGTTCAAGCCCCACATCGGGCTCTTTGCTGACAGCTCAGAGCCTGGGGCCTGCTTCAGATTCTGTGTCTCCCTCTCTCTGCCCCTCCCTGGCTTGTACTCTGTCTCTCTCTCAAAAATAAATAAACATTAAAAAAAATTTTTTTTAATAAATAAAAAAATCAGTGTGTGGGTCTGTATCTGGGTTCTCTATTCTATTCCACTGATCATGTTTCTATGATGTCAGAACTGCACAGTCTTGATTGCTGTAGTTATGTGAATAAATCTTAAACCCTTTCTTCAACTTTATTCTTCTTTTTGCAAATTGTTTTAATTATTCTAGCTCCTTTGCCTTTCCATACAGATTTTAAAATAATCTTGTCCATACCTTTAAAAAAATCTTACTGGGATTTTTTAAAAGGCTTGCATTAAACCTTATATCAATTTAAAGAGATTGACAGCTTTATGATGTCAAGTCTTCCAATCAATGAATATGGTATGTCTCTCAATTTATTAAATATTCTTTTATTTCTTTCATTAGTGTTTTGAAGTTTTCAGGATATAAAGCTTATACATGTTTTATTAAATTTATACCCAAGTATTTCTATTTTTAATGACTATAAATTCTATTGTATTTAAAATTTTTATTTCTATGTGTCTGTTACTAGAATATAAAAATAAAGTTGATTTTGCCTGTTCTATCTAGAAGACTGGTTTGATTTTTTGTTTTTACAGTTCCACATCATATGGCATTTGCCCTTCTCTGTCTGACTTATTTCAATTAGTATAATGTCCTCGAAGTCAATCCATGTTGTTGCAAATGGCAAGACTTCATTCTTTTTTATGATTGAATAGTAATCCATTATATATATATCCAATAGTAATCCATCATATATATGTGGATATACTCTATAAATATATCACAATTTCTTTATCCATTTATCCATCAATGAACACTTAGTTTGTTTCCCTATCTTGGTTATTATAAATAGCAATGAACATGGGATGCATATGTCTTTTCAATATATTAGTGACTTTATTTTCTTTGAATAAATACCCACAAGTGGAATGGCTGGATCATATGGTAATAGAATTTTTAATTTTTTGAGGAATCTCCATACTGTTTTTCACATTGGCTATACAAATTACATTTCCATCAATAGTGCATGAGGGTTCCCTTTTCTCCACATTCTCAACAATACCTGTTTTCTTGTACTTTTGATAATAGCCATTGTAGCAGGTGTGAGGTGATATCTCATTTTGATTTTGATTTGCATTTCTCTGGTAACTAATGATGCTGAGCATCTTTTCATATACCTGTTGCCCATCTGTACGTCTTCTTTGGTAAAATGTCTGTTCGACTCTTCTGCCTGTTTTTTAATTGAATTTTTGTGTTATTGTTGAGTTGTATGAGTTCTTTACATATTTTTGATATTATCAGATATATGATTTGAAAATATTTTCTCCCATTCAGTAGATTGCCTATTTTGTTGATGTTTTCCTTTGCTGTGCAGAAGCTTTTTAGTTTGATATAGTCCCAACTTGTTTATTTTTGCTTTTGTTCCTTTTACTGTTGGTATTAAATTCAAAACATTATTGCTAAGACCTGTGTCAGGGAGCTTACTGCTTATGTTTTCTTCCAAGAGTTTTATGATTTCAGGTCTTACATTCAAGACTCAAAGCCATTTGAGTTCATTTTTGTGTATGGTGGAGGATGGTGGTCCACTTTCATGCTTTTGCATGTGGCTGTCCCATTTCCCCAACACCATTTATTAAAGAGACTGTCCTTTCCCCATTGTATATTCTTGGCTCCTTTGTTGGAAATTAATTGGCCATATATGTGTGAGTTTATTTCTAGTCTCTCTATTCCATTCCATTGGTCTGTGTGTGTGTTTTTATGCCAATACAATACTGTTTTGATTACTATAGCTTTGGAATATATTTAGAAATCAGAAAGTGTGATACCTCCACCTTAGTTCTTCTTTCTCAAGATTGCTTTGGCTATTAGGATCATTTACGGTTCCATACAAATTTTAAGATTGTTCCATTTCCATGAAAAATGCCATTGGAATTTTGATAAGGATTGCATTGAATCAGTAGATTGTTTTGGGTAGTATGGACATTTTAACAATACTAATTCTCCCAATCCAATACAGTTGTTTTAATTTGTACCTCAGTGAGTTAGTTACTATTCTTTTCTGGGAGAATAATGATTACTTGAAAAGTTAAGAGAATTTCTATACTAGAATAGTCATGTTTTATTCATTTCTTCTCCAGATTTCTTGATAGAAACACTTTTTTTTTCTTCTGCAAAAATAGTAAACTTCAAAGCTACATAAGTTAGAAGCTGCAAATAACACAGGTATCACCTGTCTACCTTCATCAATCCTACCCATAAATTAGCTTATGAACAAGGTCCTATTCTCAGTAATTTTTCATGGTTACAGGAAAGTCAGTTACAAAGTATAGACCTATGCCTAAATCCAGTTCTCCTATATCCTAGGAAATTTTGACACATGAGATCTCTTTCCTTCTTGGACAAGCTGATCAATCTTGTAAGAGATTATGGTAAGAGAAAGCCAGTCGTATATGTCACATGTGTATGCGTGTGGTTCTATCAAGTGGTATGAAAAATAACACTCATATCTGGTCCTTGCATATTTATTGTCTTTTGCTGTCCTAAAGATACAAGATGGCTTAATTTAACCACTTAGTCTAACTACAAAGAGCAAATAAGAACTGTATTTGTCCTTTTTATTCCATCTAGAATTTCTTGATACTTACTGGCTGGCCTGGTTCACCAATGCCAATCGGTCCTGGAGCTCCTGTTCTTCCTTCCTGACCTCTTTCCCCCTAAGAGAAAGAAATAATCAAATGAAGGTTTGAGTTTTTAAATAAAGAATAAACATACCACAAGATACTCTGGAGATTTCAACAAAAATAATGGCTAAATAGTCAAACTTTTCACATTCATAAAGATAAAAAAAATTCTGGAGGAGGAAAAATGGTTTGAATTTAAGTGAACACTACTTTTAGCTTTCAGAAGCTATTGTGTAGTATTTGGCAGGATAGACTCTATTCGATTCATTTTTGGTTACGGAGATGACCAAGCAAACAATGCTTGTGCCGTTCCCTGCCCCCCTTGCCACCATCCTGGAATGTTACCCACTCTGTTCCATTTTACCTCTCTTTTCAATTCTATTTCACACTTGATCTCCTTCAGAATCCTTGTCCGATAACTCTGCCAATATAAACTCCACTTTCTCTAGAGTCTCAATATGCTTATTGTTTAAATACCATCCGTGGTGATACTTGACTTCATTAGAAGTGCACTGTTTTGTGCTGCTCTCTGTTTTATTCCTGCAACAAAGTCTTATTGTCCCAATGACATAGAAAAGCCATTTAAAATAAGCACTTTTGCTCTGTGACATCCTACATGATGCAGAGCACTCCAACGTGTTGGATGTTCCAGTACTTTCTAGTTCCCTAAAAACCTTTCTATCAACACTTACTTGTTCAGTGTTGTGGTCCTCCTGGTTTCTGCCCTTCTATGCTTCTTTAGTGTGAGAAGATGATAGTTTATGTGTTAAGATGCTTCACGTCCCAGTAACAATTTTGCATGTTAACATTTACATTCCATGAAATTAATAGAACTAGATGTACATTGGCAATAAGGTGGGTATTTATTTGGAGACAAGACAAATTTTTCATACCAATCAAATAAAAAATACATTGATTTTTCTTGTGGTAACTGCCCCTGCCTGGAGCACTGCAGTGTCCAAGAACCCAGACTGTAAGTACCTTCTGCAGGCAGCCTCTTTGTATCTAGAGGGTAAGGTTGAGTGGATTCAAATCATAGCTTCTCCAGCCCAACAATAAAGTTAATACTCATAAATAGGGAAAAAGACAAGAATCTTTACCTTAATTCCTTGCTGTCCAATACCGGGGGCTCCTGGAGGACCATGAGGACCAGGGGGACCTGGTTCACCCTACAAGAAGAAACAGTTATATGTTAGGTCAACTCAACAGTATTTGTTGAACAGCTCTTAGAGCATAGTGCTGTGGTAGGAATTTTGAGGGCAACAGTGAAATCTAGAACACAGTCACTGCCCTCAAAGTGTTTGTAATCCAGCTGGAAGGACAACAAGACTCAGGGTTGAATTAACCACTGAACACAGTAGTCACAATGTCTAGGGTCCATGAAAATGTTTCCATTTTAATGTTTAAAATCAGAATACAAATTTTAAAAAAATAATGAATATATGACAATGAATTCATTCTGGATTAAATTTGTCTTTATCCCAATTCAGTTGTAATGTATAATTTTTAGCTTTTTTTTTTTTTAAATGGAAGAAGAGGCCCGCAAAAGCAAACGTTTTCAGGATGCATGTTGCACTGCAGCCCTCACTTGTTGTTCAGCAAGTCTTTATTATGTGCTTCTGACAGACACGTTTGTCTCCTACCCAATGATCATCTCCTGCCCTCTTTCCTTCCCTGCTGTTGGAACTCTGATCTGTTCATGTCAATGGAAAGCTGTTCTTTATACTCAGGGTCACAGGATGAATAATAATTGGTTTAATGCAAATCTACCATCTCCTGTTCCTTTGCCACTGGTTGGTTCTTTGGCTCAGTACCAACCAATGAGATGTGGTGACATTATTAGGTGCAAAGAGAAAAGATTTTGCCCCTACCTCTTCTTTCCTACTTGGAGATGCGATAGGTATCTTGTAAATTTGAGGCAGCCAATCTCTTGGCTGAATGCCAACCATTGAAGAGGACCATGCAGAAAAACATTTTTAAGTGCCTGGCTCCTGGAAAACCTCATTGAACTTGATCAAACAAAACCTCATTGAGCTACCCACCTTCAAACCTTCTGTTTACTAGAAGTGGCTATTGATTACAATCTCTTTTTTTAATTTGTTTCTGTTTACAGAAATAACACACCTTCATTATAGGAAATTTGCCACATATTGAAAGGCATACACACATAGAAAATTTTAACTTATCTGTCTATAGCTACTATTAATTTCTGGGGCATTTCCTTCTAGTTCTTTATGTACACACATATCTCTAATTTATGGGAAGGAAGGTTTCTGAATACTGTTGTGTTTGAGTTAATGAATACTTGCTATTTAAAATTTCATCCAACTTACAGATTTCTCTCTTCTCTTCAACCTTGTATCAATTAACCGTAAAATGGGGCAAGAAGTTGAAACAATCCTTCTCCAGATTGAGGGAAACAAAAGAATTTTCACCAATGTTAAAGCCTCAATTTTCCCTGGAGGCTTGTGATTTTTGAAGGGGACTCTTTAGTGACTAAAGCAATTTCTATTGATATGGTAGAGGCCTTACTTTAAGGAAGTCTATGGGCTTTAATCAATTGTAAAGGGGGGAAAGAAGAGACAGGAAGAAGGGTCAGAGTCAAATCAGCCCCCCAAAAGATAAGCCCAGGCTCAAAATCATAACAAAGAAAACCTGTCTCAAAATCAGTTGATTGTGAGAGTTTATGATGCTTTGGCATTTAAGTGGCTTGTATCTAAACGTATCTTCCTTCAGTTCATTCTTGTAATAAGTCAATCTGGCAGATAAATAAACTTGCATTTTTCCCTTAAAATCAAAGTTTTACGAATTTTTCTATGCATATTAAATTTTCTGGAGCAGCCAGATAATTGCCATTCTTATTTTTCACATGTTCTTGGCCTTGGAATTTCTCCATGTATAATATCAGACATAAAGGCTCTCCCAGATTTGAAGCTGTCTTCTTGATATCAAAGTTTGATTTAAGTACTAGAGAATATTCAGTTTCCTAATGTAGGTTCAAAATTTTCATTTCAAAGAATCTTTTCCCTACAACTTCTTGTGCTACATACATCCTTAATCCGTGTGAATGGGTGACAGCTTCCGTCACTCAGCAAAGGAATAGCAAGCATTTACTATGTGGACAGTAATGAAGTAAGTATAGAAAAGTTTAGGACATAGTCCCTAAACCCAAAGGACTAGTTTAAGAGGTAAAACACACCATTAAAATAATAATAACATAAGGCCTTAAGTTCCCTTTTTCTATTCATTCCTTGCCCCATTTGTATTTGTTTGGTTCTAAAATGGATCCGAAGGCTTTTAAATATTATGTTATACTATATTATATTAATTATATTATATTATACTGTATTATATTATATTCATAGTATATACTATTATATTATATTATATGTTATATATTATTATATATTATATAATTTATATTATATTATATTATATTATATTATATTATATTATATTATATTATATTATATATAATTATATAATATTATATATTATGTATCACTTTTCTGTATGTTTGATCTAAAATAAATAAGAGCACGGGTTGGTGAGAAGGTTTCCTCTAACTAGGGACATTGTTAACTTGAAATGTGTGTATCAGGAAAATCAATAGGAGAGCAACTATCTTACCCTGAAACCCATGAGTTTCCTTTAGCCTTGGTCAAGTACCCATAGCAACTGAACAATTTCTCTATATTGCTTTTTTTAGGGAAGTTACAGGGATCTGAAGGTTATAAAGGAATCTCTTTCCCTTTCCTCAACACAACTCAGTAACAACACATCTTCACATTTCAGTTGCGTGAATTTACTTCTCAGGAGCTTAGCACCTCCACATAGGCCTGCAGACCAGCATTGGCCTACAATCAATGTTTATCCCTTTCATACTTCTCCTTCCCCTTTCCTACAAAGTTTCCTGAGGTGGTAAAGAAAGTGGTCTTGATTGTAACATAGCATTGCTGGGTAAGAGAACAGGAAGAGAAGAATCATTGAGAATACTCACAATGATTTTCTGGAAATTCACCAAGGCAACATAGCCCTGGTAAGCCTCCAGGCTTGATTCCTTTTCTGCCATTATTTCTACCACCCTTCACCAATAAGCACAAATACACAGAGAAAGGTTGAATGGCCTCAGTACTACTTGTTATTTCTCAACTTCACTTTCTTTGACCATCAGAGGCATATACAAAGAAGATTGAGTTAAAGTGGATAGCCCTGGAGGTGGTCTGTTTCACATGACTTTCATATGAGTGTAAGCATGTGTAGGGGCATAGAGGAGGCTGGGTAAAACACTTTGGTCTTTCTCAGAAATTAAGGATGCTAGGAGCACCTGGGTGGCCCAGTTGGTTAAGCATCTGACTTTGGCTCAGGTCACGATCTCGAGCCCCACACCATGATGGCTCAGAACCTGGAGCCTGTTTTGGATTCTGTCTTTCCCTCTCTTTCTGTCCCTCCCCTGCCTGCACTCTGTCTTTCTCTCTCTCTCTCAAAAATAAATAAACATTAAAAAAATTTAAAAAAAAAGAAATTAAGGATGTCTGTGCTATGGGCCTCAACATCGAAGGAAGCCAATGTTTAATAAAACCTAGCGTTTCTAAGCACTGCCCTGACACTTTATATACATTATGTCACTTAATCTTCTAACAATTTTAGGAAATGGGTATTTTTCCCTATTTTATAATTTAGGATATAATCACTACTTTTTAATCAATTTTTCAGTATGCATAGAATCACAGAAAAAAAAACATGGCTTTTTTCATTCGGTCTAGTTGAATTCTGGCTCTATAATTTACTAACAGTTTGAGCTTTTGCAAGATCTCCATATGCAAAATGAGGATAATTATATCTACCTTGCAGAGTTGTTGAGAGGATTCAAGATATTATCTATAAAACATCTAAGTCATAACTAATTATATGATCACTATTTAATATGTGTAGATTCAATTGTTATTCATCAGACTTTCACTGAGTACCACCCTCATACTGAGTACCCAGTTACATAATTATAGACATAAATCAGATCACACCTGTACTTTGCAGACACTTACAATCTGGCTGGAGAGGCAAATGAATATAAAAGAAAATATAAGCATGTGAATTAGCTATAATAAAGATATTAACAGAGGATGATAGACTCTGTGACACAAGCGTTTAATTCTGCCTTAAAGAATGAGAAAAGTTTCAAATAGTAGAGGAGATATTTTCTCTGAACCAAAAAAAAGTAGGAATCATATCTAATCTGGCATAAAAGAAGAGGAACAAATGTTAAGGAAAAGGAAAGTGTTTGAGGCATAAAATGATGTGAAACGTTCTGGGGACAATAAACAGCTCTGTGGGCTCAAACGGACAGAAATAAGGCAACAAAAGGGTCACTGTCTAGAGTAGAGCCATCCACTAGAAATATACAATGAGCCCCATATGTAATTTTATTTATTTTTTCACATATGTAATTTTAAATTTCCTAGTAGTCACCTTAAAAAAAATTAATCATAACAGCAGCACCTGTGTGGCTCAGTCAATTAAGCATCCTACTCTTGATTTCAGCTCAGGTCATGATCTCACGGTTCGTGAGATCAAACCCTGCATCAGACTCCATGCTGGGCATGGAGCCTGCTTAGGATTCTCTCCTCTCTCTCCCTCTCTCTGCCCCTCCCCCACTCACATGCATGCACATGTTCTCTCTCTCTCTCAAAATAAATGAATAAACTTTTTAAAAAAAGTAATAACATATTTTAGTTAATTCGATATATCTAAAATATCATTTCAGTATGTGATCAACATAATAACCTTATCAATGATTTTATTTATTATTTTTAATACATGTCTTTGAAATCCTATGTATATTTAACAATTATACCACATCTCCATTTAGACTAGCCATATTTCAAGGGCTCAATGGCCACATGTGACTACTGTATTGAACAGGGTGTGTTTAGTGACTAAGCAGGCCAGAAGCTTAGGTCAGAACCATGGAGAGTACCAACATACAAGTTGGGTGGGAATGGAAGAACATAGAAATGTCTTGTGGGGAGTTGAGGAAGGCAGTTTGAGAAAAAGAAATGGGAACTCACAAACGCAGTGTGATAGAAGTCAGGAAAGAGAATTTCAAAAGAAACCCATCATTTCCAAAGACAAACTCATACTCTTCTCCTCACAGACCTGATCACCTTTCAGCATTCTCTATCTGGGAAGAGCACCACAATCCCTCCATGAGTCAAGCCAAACAAGGAGTCATTCTTGACATCTCTCACTCTTTTACCTACCATGTGTAATATATTGCCAACTCTTTTCAATATGCCCTCTAAATCTCTCTCAAATCTATCTACCATTTTTAATCTCCTACCATGCCTCTGTAGTCTACTTCAAATTAATCTCACCTCTTGCACAGATTACAACAAAGTCTTTAGTACCCTACACACATACATTGTTGCACATTTTAATTTATTCCCCTCCACCCCCACCATTGCTGCCAGTCCAATCTTTTGATTTTTAATGTGAATGAAACCATTCAAGGCCTTTCCCTTTGCTCTTAGTGGAAAGACAAAGCTCCTTACAAGGCTTGCGAGCCCCTGCATGGTGTCCCACAGTCTTTTCATTCCCATCTGTAACTAGTTGCTTCTTCACTCACCGCCCTGGCAGCATCGGCCTTTGTTCCATTCCTTGTTCTTTCTTGCCAGGCCCCCTTCTGCCACGGGATCTTAGCATGTGCTACTCAGTCTATCTAGGATGTTCTTACCTCCCTTTTTCCCTAGTTAATCCTTATTCATCCTTCAAATCTTATTTTAAGCAGCACAGCTTCAGAGAAGGTTTCTCTGATCAGGTGAAATCCCTATTCTAGCGGCACTGATTGCACCATTTTCTTCTTTTTCTGAGTATTCATTATAATTATAATGTTGCATTCAGTTAACATCTATCCCTAGACTGTGGGGAGGATGTCATGTGAGTTTGCTCAGTTTTGCATTGTCAATGGTTAACTAATTGATAACATTCACTCAACCATCCATGCAGCAAACATTTACTGAGCAGCAACTTGGAAGCAGCTGCTGTGCTAGCTGCTGGAGGTGATCAAAACAGGAAACCAAACAGGTCTGGGCTGGGGAAGCTGGAAATCTAGAAATGCTCCCTTGGGGTTCCCTCTGGTTTACTTAGGTTTCAACCAAGAGCAACTGTACATAAATTACAAAGTGATTTAAAGTACCTATTACACAGTTTCTCCTGAAAACTTACCCAGACACAAACTTTTTTTTTTTCAGTCGAAGTCACAATGAAATCCCAATAGACAGACTAAAGTTACACTGTATGGGAAGCTCAGCTAAAGAAACCCAACATGCCTTATTCCTGGCACCAGTTCTAACCAGAGTCAACATCTTCCTTGCCCTAAGATAATAAATAATGAAATGTTGTTCAAAATTCTGAATTTTGGGGGGACAGAAATTTACCTTTTCTTGAATAATTCAGTTATGAACAATTTAATCATACTTTAGGATCTTAACATGAGAACAACATTTTAGCAACTTCTTTTTTTATCATTTCCCAAATATGTGTAGCACCAACTTTAATATTTTAAGTCTTATGACAAATATTCTCATACTTTCCTAATGGAGGAAAGTGATGCAGAATGGTTCAAATACAGCCAAGATACAGTCTTATCTGAAACTCAGCACAGTGATGACTGCATACAAAGATTTGGGAGAAAAGCAAAAAAAGGTCCTTTTGGGGGGAGAAAGAAAGAAAAGCAGGTGTTAGGAGGCAGAAAACTAACATTTATCAAATACTTGCTAACTCAAGCTCTATTTTTAATACCTAATTTCTCTTATTTCAGAGAAGTGTTATAAGTGGCTTATTTTTAGAAAACATTTTAGGCTAACTTGTTCTACATTAATAAGAGAGAGTTGTTAAAATACTTAACTGCTTAATTATTGTCAACACATATGGCACTTACTATGATTAAATCATATAGTCTTTAAAATGACTCTTTAAAGGTAGGTGCTATTATTAACGCATGACATGAATGAGAAAACTGAGGCATGGGGAGGATAAGTACTTGCCAAAATAATGGAGCTAATACAAAATAGGGCTTTGTTTGAACCCCAGAAGTCTGGTTTTAGAGCCAGTGCAAGACTGCCTCTTGAGACTTTTCGATTATTTTCTTGAATTATTTCAAAAATCACTTGGTTGCAGACTAAATTCATATCTTTGTTACAGGATGAAAAACACAAAAGTCAGATAGCTACAGTCTACACATTGTAGAAGATCCATCATATGAAGACAGAGGATCTCTAAAATAAAATGCAAACCAAGAGAAAATATACTTTTACAAGCCAATTCACATTTCATTTCAGGCATTTAAGTCTACCTGGGTCAGTGTTGTCACTAAGTGAGTGGTAAAGGTAACATAAATTATAACTGGTAGTCGTGTAATCACACAGTGTAGGTCTACATATAAATCAGTTATTAACCAACTGCACTGAGTTAGAAACCATGATTATTTGAAATCTCCAACTGCAATCTTTTTTGAATATCATCTAGTTGGATAAGAGAAAAGACCACAGTCCACATATTCCACTTATTCATGCTTTTCAAAAAAAGAAAACAAAACCCATAATAACAAAAAAGTGGTGAAAATGTAATGAAAACTGTACCAGATTTTAGTAATTCAACTCATTTTCTTGATTGCTATTAGGTTAAACCGCATGAAATTGATAATATTCAACCATGGTTGGCCTACAAAAATGACATTCATATGATTCAATCTAATAGGAAAGTCATACTTCATCATATATAACAAAATATAAAGAATTGTGTATCATTGTCCCTAAGAGGAAAGTCTGCTCAGCGGCCCATCAGGATAGCTTTAAAGAATCCCAGCTCTGGTGGACACTCCTTGGACTCTCCCAACACAAAATGACTCACTGGAAAATATTCACTGTGATCTCTACCCATGAATCTGAGAACAAGCACATTAGTTTATTAGAGAAGATGGGTTCATATGATCATATGATATGTTTCTTTAAAAACTTACACTTGGAGTAAGTGTAAGTTTGGAGACTAGGCGCAGGAGAAATAAGGAGAGTTATTATTTGAAAGGTACAAAGTTTGTGTTAGGATGATGAAAAAGCTTTGGGCATGGGTGGTGGTGATGATTACACAACATTGTGAATGTATTTAGTACTGCCGAATTGTACACTCACAGATGGTTAAAATGATAAATATTATGTGTATTTTATCACAATAAAAAAGGCTTACCCTTGGAATAAACTTCATACTCCCTGTTGCAAAGCTATTGCAACTTTCTTGGATTCGGGACATTCGTGTGATTGTTTTTTAGATTCTGACATCCCTCAGAAGACACTGCAGTACCTGATGCTGTTCCACATTAGTGCCCAGCTTGCCTGGGAATTGTGGGTTAGACTCAGCACCTTTATATTGGCAGCATTTTGGGTTTGGGTTTCTTGATCCATCAGAGTCTTTACCTTGACAGTTTCTGTGCACATGCATGCACATGCACACGCGCGCGTGCACACACACACACACACACACACACACACACACACACACAGTATACCCCTCCTGCTGAGAACCATATGCGTCAGAGATTTGGGAATGAAAATCATCTGCCTTGAAGCCATTGGCTGACATCCCACATGTTCTGGCAGCCTCTTCAAGTTGTCACTATCAGCTGTCTCATGTCAAATGAGTTAATAAGCTCATTTAGACTCCTGGTGGGCAGATGTGCATGTAGGTCAAAGCCCTTTTCGCAACAACAACTGCTGGATTACTAATGATTTTTTTCCCTTTAATTAGGCCCAGGACAGAAATAGCATTTAAACTTTGACCCCTCTGAAGAAAAAATATTCACATAGTTTGGCAGGTTGGTTCCAATTCTTCATTAAACAGATATTTTTACTTACAATTGTAAAGGGATTCTTCCCTTTACAGTGCTTTGCAAGCATCACAACCTTGTTCAAAGTTGTTAGCCTGCCAGGGGCACCTGGGTGGCTCAGTCCGTTGAGCGTCTGACTTCAGCTCAGGTCATGATCTCTTGGTTTGTGAGTTTGAGCCCTGTGTCAGGCTCTGTCCTGACAGCTCAGAGACTGGAGTCTGCTTTGGATTCTGTGTCTCCCTCTCTCTCCAACCCTCATTCTCTCACACTCTCTCTCTCTCTCAAAAATAAATAAATATTTTTAAAAATTAATAATAAAAGTTGTTAGCTTTCCAGGAGAACGAGAAGGCCCATTATTGGTTTTGGACAATTGGGAAAGCTGACATGTTCAAGTACCCTGACTTAAAATGCTTTACATGAAGCAAAAAATATAGTCATTCCGTTAAAAGAGCCATGAACTTAAAAAACTTTTCTGTTTGAGTAATTACTCCATACCAGGATTGTTGATGTCTATGTATGTTTCACCTGGTTTACGTCCTATAAAGTTTTAAGGAATTATATCCTATTTTAAATCATGATTTTTACAGATGAAAGCAACATCATGATGTCAGAAGATTTTGTTAGGTTTTTAAATTGTGTGAGAGCTGAAATAAAAACTACATAAATGCTTGTTGGAGGAAGAAGTCTAAAATTCTTCATAGTTGTTCATACCTGTGGTGTTGAACTACTCCCAAACCATAAGTGAAATATTAGTTACATTTAGCAGGTTGACCTACAAAGCTAACGTTGAGTTGAGTAAAATATTTAAATAATGAACAAAACAAGAAAGTATTTTTAAATCTACTAAATCTTCATTAATTATATTTCGGTTCCTGCAAAAATAGTTATAGAAAACATGAGACTTTAAGTTGTATATTTGAAACTGAAAAAAAAATTTAAGTTCCGAGTCTTCTTGCCTCTCTTAGAAAAAAGTGGAAGTATAGGAACACATTAGATTATTTAACACACAAGAAGCTTTTCATGGGTTATGTCAACACTGTTCTGTTTCCCTTTATTATCCCAATATCTTGGAAGAACGGTCAGAATTCCTGGCTATTGTACTCTTCTCCTTTGTCACCTCCCCAATATCTCTATTGAAACTGCTCCCTTAAAGATTTCCAAAAACCTCAAAGTTGACAAACTAAATAACTCTGTTGGGCTCCTGCCTGTTTCACTTGTCTGCAGTTTAATACTGTTGACAACTCATTCCATTTAAATACTCATTCATCCATTCATTTAACAAATACTTCTTTGTTACATATAACTTTTTCTTTCATGTGATAGTGGTGCCCCCGACCCATTGTCACTACATCTTCTGCTTCGGGTTTTTTTTTAAAGTGATGGACCTGCACACATTTGTCTAATTCTCCTGCCAGTGGTTCATATTTGAAAGAAGTCTAGCAATGTTTAAAGGTATAATGCATGGAAGCTAAAAGGAACTACTAGCTACCAAAAATATCTGCATGTACATTCCTGGTAGCTATTGCAAAGGTTGACATCCAGCCCTCTTTTCAAAATTGAACTCCTTTTGGGGGCTCCTGAGTGGCTCAGTCAGTTAAATGCCTGACTCTTGGTTTAGGCTCAGGTCATGATCTCACGGTTCATGGGTTCGAGTCCATGCCAGGCTCTTCACTGACAGAGTGGTGCCTACTTGGGTTTCTCTCCCTCTCCCTCTCTCTCTCTGCCCCTGCCCCACTTGCTCTCTCTCTCTCTCTCTCTTTCTCTCAAGTAAATAAACTTTAAAAACTAATTTGAAAAATTAAAAAAAATTAAATCGACTTCTTTTCATTGAGCATTTTGAGGAAAACAGGATGTTGTGTAAAGATGTTTACTAGGTTTACAGTTTCAATTTTAGGATTTGTACATTTGACTCTTATTTACTTCTTCAAAAGATTACCAGCTACTTGAAAAACATGCACTGTCCTTGGAAGCATCAAAAAAAATGAGGTGAAACCTTAACAGAGTTGGATAAGGAAGAGAAGGGTGTCCAAGAATCATGGTCTGGTGCAGAATCATGGAATGATCTAAGTGTTTGATCTGCCCTCAGTCCTCTTGAAACATAGGTTCCCTTTATTCGTTGATATGAGCTTCTTTGTTTATTTTGAATGGATGGATGAATGTTTGATTCACTGGGGATTATTTACCCTCCCCATATCTATTTATTAAACTGGAAAAGACTGGTGCTATTTCTCTGTGGGTTTTCATAACATCTCAGAAGTAAAAGTGGGTTAAGACAAAGTCTCGTATATAAAAGGACTTTGTGTTTCCTACACTTGAGTGTAGCACAAGAGGAAAAATCTTAGTGGAGAAAAACCCTGCAGGAAATAGATGAATGTCCTAGAGTAAAACAATGGAAGAGGTTAAGAGAAGGGAGATAATTCATCCATTAAGATAAATTAGTATATAATATAATCTCATGGTATTTTTCATTGTTTGAGGATTAATGTGTGGTACTTTGATGTGGGAAAGTACATCAGGGATATTTCCTAGTGCTCTTTTGGCCTTAGCACTGAAGCTCTAGGACTAGGATATGTCAGCTTGTCACAAGCTATTTTCTGTTCATGCCACAGTGGGCAGTCATTCCTCCCAGGAGCACAAAGAGGGTCTTGGAAAGAGCCAATATACATGAAACTTGAGAAGGAAATACCCTTCAAAAATAACATCAGAAAGACATCAAGAAATGGCAAAAATTACCTAATGTGGGTTTGACACACCCAGTATTCTACTGTGTTTATTTATATAAAACTGATTTTGTAATTTGTTCTCTGTGAATTGAAAGGCCTGCCAATCTTGAGCCATTTTTTTTCTAGTTATTAGAGGGCCCATTCTATGGACAGAAGGGATTGCAATCTAAGCCATCACAATAGCCATTTGATGTTGGTGTAGGGCTCTTAGGTACTCAATTTTTACTCAGAAAAAGCACAGCGCTCTCTCCGGAGCATAGCTCTCTCCAGAAAATAGCATTTTCCATTTGGTCCTAGGGATAAGGCTTCTCAGGCGCTTGTGTGATTATAATACTGATTTTGGAGACTGACAGGATGTTGTTTTTCTGAATGCCATTGCATGACCTCCATATATGGGGGAGGCTGAGGTGGCCTCAGAGCCACAGCTTCATTCTGAGAAACATCTGTTTTGTTTCAAAGCAACAAGAATAGGAGCTACTTTACATGTGGAAATATTAATGACAGAAATGATTCATGAAACTGGGCCAGAATCACGTTTTTCCTTGATTTATCACATGCTATTTTTTCCTTCTGTTCTTTGACCACCTTTCCGCAAACCACTTGATGAAGAACATCAACTACTAGAGCAATAAAATGGGACTATAGCTCATGACAGAGACCATTCATAAATTCAAAGATATATAGAGGCCCCATGTAGAAATTCATATGTAATCTTTGCAAATGTTACAAATCTGAGGGTTTTTATTTTAAGGTCCCCTAAGAGACAAAATATTTGAAAATGCACATCCCTGGTTTCTTTTTCCCATGTGATTACCTTCCTTCTCTTCCTGTACTTTCAGATGAACATTATAATCAAATAGAAATACACCTCTCAACAAACAGACTGGTGTTTCCAGCCAGAGTACATGAGAAGAGGGACAGATGCAATTTCCATACTGTCCAAACAAATGCATTTATTTCAGGTCAACTATTGAGGAAATTCAGCAATGTTCCTAAGGAGACAAATACAATATGTTGGTTCAGAGCATACTGGCTGGGTTTGAATCCTGGCTCTTTCCCTTATTAACTATGTAGATGTGGACCCATTACTAAACTCTCTGTGCCTGAATAGCCTAATCTATACCATGGGGTAAGACTAGATCATGCCTTAAAGGGTGGTATTATGTTACATGAATAATTAGAACTATATATCTGTTGGGGTGGCTGGTGGCTCAGTCAGTTAAGTGTCCAACTCTTGGCTTTGGCTCAGGTCATGATCTCACAGTTCATGAGTTCAACTCCCACACTGGGCTCTGTACTCATAGTGTGGATCCTGCTTGGTATTCTCTCTCTCTCTCTCTCTCTCTCTCTCTCTCTCTCTCTCTCCCCCTCCCACATGTGTTCTCTCTCTGTCAAAATAAATAAAGAACTATATATCTGTATGTAGTAAATATACACTAAGTGTTATTGATTATTTTTTTTAAACGTTTGTTTATTTTTGAGAGAGAGAGCACAAGTGGGAGAGGGGCAGAGAGCAAGGGAGACGCTAAATCTGAAGTAGGCTCCAGGCTCTGAGCTGTCAACACAGAGCCCAACACGGGGCTCAAACTCACGGACCACGAGATCATGACCTGAGCTGAAGTCAGACGCTCAATCAACTGAGCCACCCAGGCACCCCTGTTATTGATTATTATAGAAGTTTCAAAATAAATAATCCTTCCAGTGCCCATTAGAAAATACAGAATTACTGGATTTTAGAGTTTTTCTGCACAAATTGCAATAGCAATTTCTTAAAAACATTTTGTGATAAAATGGTAATAGATGAAAAGAAGTGTCATTATAAACATAACATTATTTCCAGATTGAGGAAAATATAGTATATTAAGTCTTTAAGATTTAGAAGTACATTTTGAGACACAAGACGAAATTATTCCCTGAAACCTGACTTTTAAGATAATACACAAATAAATGTATAAAATTTTTAAAAATTTAATGATCAATGCAACATGCATCTCTATTGACAGATCCAAAGAGAAGTAGGAATTAGTAATAGTCTTGAAGAAAGAGTTAAGAGACTCTTAAGAGTTAAGAGACCACTAAATTTGTGACCATAAACCACAAGGAAAAAGAAAAACTCACTACTACCTCACTTGCCCCTAGCAATCCAGAACATTCTCTAGAAATTGACATCTTTTCAATTGGCAATGAACTTCATGTATTCACCTGGCAGTGAATTTTGTGACTAAATCCCAGTGGTAATTTTATGTCACGTATCCTTTACCACAATTAAAAAAAATGTTTTAAAGAGAGGACCTTGGAAAACTCATGAAGTCCTCAAATACTTTTGGAAAAACTACTCCTTTTATGATGATGAGAAAGTCAAGCATGAAGTGTTATTACATCAGAGCATTACAAGCTCCCCTAAACACTCAACTGTATTTATTCTTTATGAGAATTAATGCACTGGTGAAATTAAAAGTTATATTCTGTTTCAATAAATTTATGTTAAAACAAAAACTGAAATCGTAATTTATGAGACATAAAGAGAAGTAAGTGAGCAAATGATGACACCTTTTTAGGGACTGCCACTAAGCATCTCCCAAAACTACATGCACTGTCCTCAGTCCTGCATGGGCACTCCCCAGAGCTGATGAGTCTGGCTGTGTCTCTGCCTCAGGCAAGCCATTTGATATCTGGACTTCACTTCTCATTTTCCAGAATGAAAACCTTGGGCTAGTATGATCTCCTAATGTACCTGGTGGCTCAAACATTCTGTAATTCTATCACAGTTGCAGACTCCAGCACTGATACCTGATTTGAAGCCTCTTTTTCCCAAGCATGAAAATGATCATCTTAGGTAACCAAAGAATCCTAGAAATAAGTGTGGACTGTCAAAATGTTTTTTATTCTTGCTGCAGGATTTTATCTACTGCCAAAGCAATTTTATAAAAACTTCTACTCAGTATTCAAGAGATACATTTCTTTTCCCCAGAGAGAATTAATCATAGGCAAGGACTGGAAAAGGCAGTTTCCCCAGATGAAGCTTAAGCACACTCCTGCTGAGAAACTCATTCTATTTTAATTTGCCAATTAAAAGTGGCCTGGGAAATCACACATTGTTGTTATCTCATTAAAAATACTATACTTGTCACTCTCTTTCCTCTCTCTGGAAAAAGAACACTCAAGTATCCCAGCTGCTCCCCACAGCTTAAATTTGATAGTACCCTTAAAAGATTGGCTTTATCTAGGGTCCATTGAGGATGGCACCTTCTGCTGTTATTACTGCCACGAATTCCACAGATCTCTAGTCACTGACACTGTTTATTGGATATTTACTATATCCATGAAATTTACTAAGCATTGAGAAGTTTAAAAGGTACTAAAAAGCTTGTATTCAGCAAATTAATGGCCACTTTCATTGCAAAACAGAGCCTTGTATCAAGGTCTTTTAAAGATCCCAGCCGTAGCATCTTTTGGTTCTATTTGGCTCTTATTCGATCCCTCCCCATCTGTCTTGCTGATCCGTGGAATGCCATTACAAGCATGGTACTGACGGTTGAGATTACACCCCTGTAATAATTTTTAAAAGCTCAATCTTTGTTGTCATGACAGTCACAAATTTCCTACTCTTATAAACTATATATTGAGTTGACATCATGTATGGGGAAATAGAATGATTTGAATTGGTTATTTGTTACTACTTCTCAGTTTCTAGTGAACCATAAAATGACTATAGGGCAGGAGAAAGATGGAAATACTGCAAAGATTTTGAATAATGGCTTGTATTTAATAATGCCCCTCTGAATAACATAATAATAAATGATAAAGTCATGCCACTGACTTCCTGCATGTACTTGAACATGATTCTGTGTATATACCTGCAGGTTATTATGTATTGCCAAAGATACATCCTCAAGGAGTCCATTGACTTCTGCTTAATAAAAACATAAATTACTATAGCTCACCGGGGGAAAGGCACTCTGCCTGTCTTTACTCAAAGGGTATGATTACCTTATTGCCTTGAAATCCCTTCGGGCCTGGATCCCCTGGAGGTCCACTAATGCCCTGCTCCGAGGTGAAAACCAACAATTAGTTCTATATATAAAAGGCCAACCAAGAAGGAATTATTCATTAAGGTCCCTAGAGATCCTGAATTTAGAAGTCAGACTAAATATCTCAGAGTTAAGTTAGGGTTAAATGTGACTGAGAAATGGAATGAGATAAAATTCCTCCTGTCAAATAGGCAGCTTCTAAAATAGTATACTTAAGCTGAGAACAAACATTTATTAATGAGGTGTTTGCTTTCTAAGCCTGTTTCCAACCTTATCCCTGTGCTGAACACCCTTCTTAAAGAATTTTGAATGAGCAACTTTTTTAAATAGCTAAGGCATTTATAACTGGAAGTTGGAGCTTCCAATGACCCTGTGATAACCAGAGTTACTGCCCTGTGCTGACACAATTCCAGGCCAGAGCAAAGGAGTTGATGGTTAATTAGATGCTGTCTGGGAAATCTTGGGCCAAGTTACAATTTTCAGTAGACTTTTTGAAATACATAAATGAACTCTTCATATACATACATCCTCCCCCCCAACGAAAACTTTTGACTGGGCAAGTCCCCAGACTCGGAAAAAACTGATCTAAATTATTTTCTGAAATCCATGGAATATGTCTAACTTAAATAAATGCCTTCAGAATCTTTTCCATGCTATTGAACATTAAGTACTTATAATGAGCATTCCATGTTTTTGAATATTAAGTACTGTATCTAAATTACACATAGTGTAATTAGATAAAATGCATAGTTCTTCCAACTATATTATACTAGCAAAGCAAAAATAGTTACATGCTTCTTTTAACTGCTTTGACTTCACTCATCTTCCTAGACTCGAATTTTTAAACTTCTATCCCTCTACTAAGTAAACTCACCTGCTGGTACCTATCTTTGGGGAGCCTGAATTAGTCATTCAAAACATTAGGGCAGTGATTTCCAAACTTTGTTGCACATTGAAATCACCTGGGGATCTTTAAAACTACTGATGCCTGGCTCCAATCCCTAGACATTCTAATTGAATTGGCAGAGGGAGCAAATGGGCAAACAGATTTTTAAAGCTTCCTAGGTGATTCTAATTCAGATGTAGATTTGGTTTAGCCTCCTTACCTGAAGTCCTCTGGGTCCCTTTGGTCCATACGGCCCTAAGGATCCCTGTGGAATAAAATTAATGGTAAGTTGCTCTAAGTATCCATCTTCAAAATGCAATGATTTTATTTTAGGTAGAAGAGAAAAGAATGTGTTCTCAGTGATGGCCAATCTTCCCACTTTATCCAAACAGCAAAGCAAACTGATACATTGTCAACAAAATGATCCAAAATAATAAGCCAATTTGAGGTCAGATTTTCCTTCAGTAAACTCCACGAAAACAGTTTTAGATGTAAGTCCTTCACCTGTATATTGAAATTTTGGTCAGAGCAAACAATTTATTCCTTACAATTCCTTAGAAAAAGTACAGTTGGTGGAATATTGTTTCTTTCCAACAAGGCAAAATCAGTTAAATTAACAATTTGGTGAGTTTCCCCAATGTCTAGATCACTCTTTTGCCCATCTTCAAGACATGCAACTTGACAAAACACTGTTTATACTCAATACTCTCTAATAGAAGATATTTCAATATGTTCCATAACTAGGAAACCCTTTGAAATTTATTTTTATGAGAATATAGTATAGTCTAGTCTCTCTTTTCTCAGATTTTCATTTTTCTGCTTAGCAAAATATAACCTGTTCACAATAGACACACCTTGGCAATTAAAGGAAAAAAGTAAAGAAACAGAAAAAAATCACACAGAAGCAACTGCTATTAACATTTTAGGCATATAGAATATTTTTCTTCAAATAATTGATTCGAGTGTGTATACAATCTTGTGTCCTACTTATTTGGTCTTCCATTATATCAAAAATATTTTTCCATGTAATTAAAAACTCTTAGTAAATGGAAAAATAATCAAGAATATGTACCTATTATAATTTACTTATTTCCCTAGTTTTGGCATTTAAATTGTTTCTGATGATTATTATTTTAAATAATATTATAATGAATATCTTTGTTTATAAGTCATGTCCAACTTCTGAAAGATTCCTGAAGGTAATGTCCTGGAAGAGGATGACAGACACAGAGATGATGAACACATTCAAGGCTCTCTCGCTCTCTTTTGTGTCTCACACCAATACATGGGAAGAAAAAGCAAAGCTTCCCTCCATAGTTTGCTCAGATTTCCATTCTTACTACCTGAGTAGAGAAAGTGCATCTCCACCTTAACAGACACCCCCATCAATGCTGAGTATTGTATATTATCCCAGTGTTTGCTAATTTGATAGGTGAAATAATATTTTAATGTGTTAATTTCACTTCTCTGATCGCTGATGTATTGGGTTTTTTTCACTTATTACCCATTTATAGTTCCTCTCTCGTGTCTCTTCATGTTCTTTATAGTCTGACTTAAGAACTTATATGAACTCTTCATGTCAAGGATGCTGTATTTCATTGACTCTAGACATGCATTTTTTTTTCAGATCTTTACATCTCTAATATCAAGATACGTCTTATAATCAATTGCATCTTCTGTTTGTAATTGGCAGCACTTTTTCTTTCTTTTTGGCACAGAATAGGGCATTTCACAACCCCTGGCATCTTAGTCAATGAAGTATGATGATTAGCTCTTTATCAACCGTTCTCATTTCAAACAGTTTTCAACAGTTACTGTTTAACTTTCATTTTTGTTCTTCTCTGTCCCCTTCTGTATTTTCAAGTCTGTGTCCACCTCCCATTTTCAATTACCCTCCAGGCAGAATCCATTCATTACTACAGTTTTCATTTTGCCCAGAGATAATTATCAAGCCTACATTTTTTTTCAGATCCACCTGGCCTTTAACTCTACAGTACTTTAAAAGCTTTCACAAAAGTCTCAAGCTATTTAAAGTGCTTAGTTACATAGGCCAGTGTCATCATCTTATTCTCTGCTTTTCACCTTCTGCCTCATTTTTTCTCCTTGACTCTCTCCCATAATTAAAATACAGATATTGAATGAGTTGAGTATCTTGGTAGCATGCTGTTAATAGTTCTTCACTATAATGAAAACTATTTTTACTCTGTACATTTTTGGATGCTTTGTCATTAAGTTTCAAATGTACTGTCTGTATATTTCTGACCCATTTAATATTGTCTCCATTTTAAATACTTTATTCATATTTATTTTTTAACGAAAGGTTAATACCCACCCAATTGCCTGTGGCGTACTGCAGTTTCAAAATTTCAATCCCCTATCTATGCCTAGTTCTCCCACATTATTTATAACTATTTCATTAACTTATTCCATAGAGTTCTTCACTCTATTTTGGAAAGTGCTTGTTGTCAGTGTTTATATCTGGAAAACAATTCCAGATGCAAAGACCCAACTGGAGCTTGAACTGACTTTACTGGTTAAATTATCCTTTTTTGCCATAAAATTCCATAGGCCTAGCCTCAAAGGTTAGGGAGCCACAAAGCACCGTCTTAAAGATCCATATGAAAGATATGTGGAGGCTCCATTAAGTAAAGTTAGGTATAGTTTTGTTTTCTGCTTCATGTTTTACAGACGTGAAAATTGAGCCAGTAGCTTTCCGACTCCAGGAGTGAGAGCAAGGTAATGCATCCCAGGAATTTCCTCTTAGGGAAACTCAGCCCAAAGGGATCCCAGCTGTTAGCATTTTAAAAACATGTTCCTTACTTTGTCACCTTTTATTCCTGGTTTTCCACATTCTCCATTTTCACCCTAAAAAATAAAGAAATGAAACAAATAAGAAGAACTTTGCAGTCGTTTGGGGTTAGGATGTTTTAAAAAGTTTTCTTATGACATAAGCACTCTGATGGGTTTTACACAATTTTATCCTCAATCCTGTGGGTTATTTGGGCATTACACTCTGAAAAATTTTATCCATGAGTCATCTTCCACTTGACAGAATCAAATCAGTGATACCACCTAGTAAGGTTTGACATTTTTGAAAGGGAGATGACATTTAAAGGAAAGAAACTAAGGTTTACCGAGTATCCACCATATGCTCTTTGTGATTTAAGTGAATCCACATTACAGCTCAATGAGATCAGTTTTACAGTTGTATTTTATAGATGAGAAAACTTAAGTTCACCCAGATAACTTTCCTCAAATAAGCAGCTCTGATTCAGAGTCCCTATTTTTGCCACACTATACTCCACCCTGAGTACCAGCTTTGATCAATTAGTAGTGTTTGCCCAGAGAACTGTGAGAGAAAGGTCCTGAGACCACATCATGGCTTGGTGGGGAAAGGAGCCAGGAAGAATTAGCAAGGTCTGCTGGGGACGGGCATGGTGGCAAGAATGCCATATATTTCCAACACACTCTACTGCCCTGCCTTTCCTGGCATATTAATGGAAAAAGAACTAACATTTAAATTGTGCTTTACAGTTTATGATTAATTTTATTTAGCAGACATTATCTCAGGTAAGCTGACATTAACTGTCTGACACAGATATTATTAGCCCAATTTTACAGACTGAGAATTTTTGATTCAGAAGGTTAAGTACCTTGCTCATGTAGAATGAGAATTGGGACCTCTGAATACTAATCCATTGTATCAGACTTCTAAGACTTTGCATAATTAGAACTAAAATGTATCAAAGGCAATTAGAAAAACAGCTAAAGTTAAAATTTTCAAGTGCTTTCATGCTTTTATCTGAGCCTCAAAGCAATTGATTTAAAATTTTTTTTATATGAGCCTCAGCAATCAGACAACACAAAGAAATAAAAGGCACCCACATCGGCAAGGAGGAAGTCAAACTAACACTCTTTGCGACAACGTGATACTCTGTGTGGAAAATCTAAAAGACTCCACCAAAAAACTGTGAGAACTGATCCATGAATTCAGCAAAGTTGCAGGATATTAAATCAATGTATAGAAATCAGTTGCATTTCTATACACCAATAATGAAGCAGCAGAAAGAGAAATCAAGGAATCGGTCCCATGTACAATTGCACCAAAACCCATAAAATACTTAGGAATAAACCTAACCAAAGAGGTGAAAAATCTACACACTGAACATTATAAAACACATTAAAAAGATTGCAGAAGACACAAAAAATGGAAAAGCATTCCATGCCCATGGATTGGAAGAACAAATATTGTTAAAATGTCAATGCTACCCAAAGCAATCTACATATGCAATGCAATCCCTCTCAAAATAACACCAGGATTCTTCACAGAGCTAGCATAAATAATCCTAAAATTTGTATGGAACCAGAAAAGACCCAAATAGCCAAAGCAATGCTGAAAAAGAAAACTGGGGCACCTGGGTGGCTTAGTCAGTTAAGTGTCTGACTTAGGCTCAGGTCATGACCTCACTGTTTGTGAGTTTGAGCCCTATGTCAGGCTCTGTGCTGATAGGTTGAAGCCTGGAGCCTGGAGCCTCATTCAGATTCTGCGTCTCTCTCTCTCTCTCTCTCTCTGCTCCTCCCCACCCTCTCTTTCAAAAATAAATAAACCTTAAAAATAAATTAGAAAAAGAAAACCAAAGGTGGAGGCATCATAGTTCCAGACTTCATGCTGTATTACAAGGTTGTAATCATCAAGACAGTATGTTACGGCACAAAAACAGACACTCGGATCAGTGGAACAGAATAAAGAACCCAGAAATGGACCTACAAATGTATGGCCAACTAATCTTTGACAAAGCAGGAAAGAATATCCAATGGAAAAAAAGACAGTTTCTTCAGCAAATGGTGTTGGAAAAACTGGACAATGACATGCAGAAGAATGAACCTGGACCACTTTCTTACACCATACACAAAAATAAACTCAAAATGGATGAAAGACCTAAATGTAAGACAGAAAGCCATTAAAATCCTACAGGAGAAAACAAGCAAAAACTTCTTTGACCTTGGCCGCAGCGACTTCTTACTTGACATGTCTTCAGAGGCAAGGGAAATAAGAGAAAAATGAACTATTGGGACCTCATCAAGATAAAAAAAATCTTCTGCATAGCAAAGGAAACAGTCAGTAAAACTAAAAGGCAACAGATGGAATGGGAGAAGATATTTGCAAACGACATATCAGATAAAGGGTTAGTATCCAAAATCTATAAAGAACTTATCAAACGCGACATCCAAAAAAAACAACACCCAAAAAATGAGCAAAAAACATGAATAGACACTTTTCCAAAGAAGACATCCATATGGCTAAAAGACACATGAAAAAAATGCTCAACATCACTCAGCATCAGGGCTGATGTGGCAAATCAAAACCACAATGAGATTCCACCTCTGACACCTGTCAGAATGGCTAACATTAACAACTCAGGCAACAACAGATATTGGTGAGGTTACGGAGAAAGAGGAACGCTTTTGCACTGGAGGTAGGAATGGAAACTGGTGCAGCCACTCTGGAAAACAGTATGGAGGTTCCTCAAAAAATTAAAAATAGAAGTACCCTATGACCCAGCAATTGCACTACTAGCTATTTATCCAAAGGATACACGAGTGCTGATTCGAAGGGGCACATGAACCCCAACGTTTATAGTAGCACTATTGACAATAGCCAAAGTAAGGAAAGAGCCCAAATGCCCACCAACTGATGAATGGATAAAGAAGATGTGTTATATATACAACGGAATATTACTCGGCAATCAAAAAGAATGAAAACTTGCCATTTGTAACAACGTGGATGGAACAAGAGTGTATTATACTAAGTGAAATAAGTTAGAGAAAGATAAATACCATATGATTTCACTCCTATGTGGAATTTAAGATACAAAACAGATGAACATAAGGGAAGGGAAGCAAAAATAATATAAAAACAGAGAGGGAAACAAATCATAAGAGACTCTTAAATACAGAGTACAAACTGAAGGTTGCTGGAGAGGAGGTGGGTAGGGGGATGGGTAAATGGGCAAGGGGCACTGAGGAGGACACTTGTTGGGATGAGCACTGAGTGTTACATGTAAGTGATGAATCACTAAATTCTATTCCTGAAATTATTATTACACCATATGTTAACTAACTTGGATTTAAATTAAAAATAGAATAAAGTCAAATAAAAATGTTTTATTTGAGCATAATTGACACACCGTGTTACATTAATTTCAGGTGTACAACATAGTGATTCAACTTCTCTATACACTAGGCAATGTTCACCGCAAGTGAAGCTACCATCTGTCACCATACGATGCTGTTACAATATCACTGACTCTATTCCTTAAAAGCCATTCATATTTTTAAGATATGGCAACTCAGCTGGAGAAGTTAAATGAATTACTTAAATGCACATGCTAGCCAGTGGCTCCTAGTCCAGTGCCCTCACCACTGCTTTATCATCCATGTGCTGTAAGCATGCTTCTCAAAATGCCACCTCACAGTGACATAAGAAACTTGCACTACAATGATCAGTGCCCTGCTTCCTTCATTAAAGAAGTCATGCTGTGAAAAATGAATGTCAACTGAACTAAACAGTGTGTTTAGTGATATAGTGGGTTTATATTCTGGTGCAATCTTTATGTCATGACAAAATACCATCAAGCATTTCACAGGTTGACAGCCAGCATACAGACCACACTTTGAATAGCTCCACTCTAAGAAGGGAAATAACCATTGTAACCACCAATTATGGATCCAAAGTCCAAACCTTTACATTACTGCTAATCCCCACAGCAGATTAGATTAGAGAGAGAGAGAGAGATCTCCATTCATAGATGAGGAAAAGGAGACTCCGAAGGATTAAATAGTTTGCCCGTGACCACAAGCTCGAGTCTGTTAGATTCCCAAGTCCATGGTCATCAGCCTCTCAAAACTGAACAAGGCATACCACCATGGTCTGCAAGATACTTTCCACTAGCCTAGAGTACTACATGGGGTGTCGCTGGCAAGAAAGAGGGAGGTACAATTCCTAGATCCAGCTATGCCTCTGTTCAAAAACAATCTGTTCTCTCTCCACATCATATTGTGAGTCAGACTGACCCAGGAAAAACTGAGCTTTCACTTAGAACAAGTTGAACATTTATTTCTGAATGCAAATGGAAACTCACTCTTGAAGAGTCAATTAGAAAGCAATTAATTTAATAATGTTGGATGGGAATAAAATGAGTCAACCACCAAAATATAAAACAGAAAAGTACCATAAATACACTCAAAATTCTTTTGGCCAGAATTCACATTCCATTTGTCCAGACAGATTTGTTAGCTATAGGTCCTGAGGAACAGCATTTGTTTTGGGGGCAGACTTCCATCAACGAAAATATTGTACTCCTGTTATTCGCCTTTGTAAAGGCGTTTTCTTTTTTGGTGGGCTCAGTAATCCCTGTGGAATGGCCACAATTACAATTTCACAGAGCAAGTGCTTCAGAAAGCTATGAACAGATTAGCTCTGTTCCCAGCCTCTGATTTCTGATGCTGCTGTTCCTGGTGAAATTCTGGTTTGAATGTCAATGGTTCAGGGTCACTCTACCCTGACAACTTATATTTTCCAAATGAGAGCTCCACCAGTGATTCTATAATTTCCCAGAAGGTTAAAATGAGTCTTTTCATATATATAAATATATAAACACACACATATATACTATATTTGTAGTATACTATATGCTATATAATATATATATAGTATATATACATAGCACTATATGTACTATATAGTGTGTGTTTATGCACGCGCGCGCGTGTGTGTGTGTGTATGTATATATATTTAGTGTTGATGAGTAGCTCATATTATAAATCAAGATGGGGGACCTGTATAATTTTCTTCAACTATACATAGGACAATTTTACAATCATGAAATTTTCTTAAATTTCCTATTTATCATTTGTTCCCTGCCTCTTCATAATAGCACCTTGCATTTTATCGACCAGCAAACAGCTTATAAGACACTGTCACATCCATTATTCCATTTGCTTCTCCAACCACCCTGTAAATTAGGAGGCCTATATTAATCCAGCTCTATATGGATGAAGAAACAAACACTTAACATTTCTAGTGACTGGGGACAGATTTATTTGCCTGTATAGAGACTCACCTCTAATATTTGCAGGGCCCAGGGCAACACTGCAAGCAGAGGCCTACGTACCATGTATCTAAACAGCTGAAAGTTATAAATAAGCTAATAACCAACCTAGTAATGTTCTAGCTTCCTTTTTTGACAAGTATCAATAGGAATAAAAATGAAAGAACTGTGGTATTCCTTAGAGGTCCAAGTGCTAGTACCACCCCATGCCCACAGCCTACAGACCAGCTCCTACTTGGCCTCTCCCCACCTCTGGTTCCTCCCAGGAGAGGAGGAACAAATGCACAAGAAGGTGCCCCAGGCAATGCAATACAGTGAACCTCCCACCAGGGCCCCTTCCAGCCCCAAAACCAACTTGCATTTTGTTTCCCCTCAGGCCTGGGGAAAAGATGGACAAAGGAAAGATGTTTGTATCTGCCTTCAAAGTAGGCTCAGGCCATTTTGCAGGGACTTCTGGGGTCTTGGTTACCTAAAGTGTGGTCCAGGTTTAAGGGGGCATAAGCCTCATGCCCTGTAGCTTCCTGGATCCTTCGGGGTCAGATGGCCTTTCGAGACCCAGAGAAAGACCTCTTGCCCTAGGTCTGAGGGCTGTAGACAGGATGAACGAGGACACGCTCTATTTTCAGATAGAACATCTGGTGATAGAACTGTGACATTAATCTATGAATGAGCGCTTGGGGCGCTTGGGTGGCTCAGTTGGTTAAGCATCCGACCTGGGCTCAGGTCATGATCTGAGTCACAGTTCCTGAGTTCCAGCCCTGCACCCGGCTCTGTGCTGACAGTTCAGAGGCTGGAACCTGCTTCAGATTCTGTGTCTTCCTCACTTTCTGCCCCTCCCCTGCTTGTGCGCGCTCTCTCTCTCTCTCTCTCTCTCTCTCAAAAATAAATAAATAAATAATTTTAAAAAATCTATGAATGAACCATGAACAACTGTCAACATGGTTCTTGAGCCCCCATCCACTTTGCTAACTTTCTAATTTGTAAAGAATCATAAAATAGTCTACCAGCCCATAACTTCTGTTGGTTTGTCAAATTTATTCCCCTTGCAAGCTCCACCCAGATGCCTCACTGTATGAAGAGGTTCCTTATTGCCTAACCAGAATAAATCCTCTTGCTTCTACAAGAGCATTTGATGTCTAGGTTTTGGTGTCTAGCTTTCATAGGAAGTTAAGCACCAAAGTAGCAACCTAACTGAAGTATTGCCGCATCCATTTTTATTTGGAACTTTTAGTCTGTGCTACATGGCTGGTAAATAGGGGTCCTCGTGTTTGCAGAGCTGAGAGAGGCTGGATCCTAATCTCAGGAATCTTAGGATGCCTTTCACCCCTTCCAACACATCTCCGTACCTGAAGTTTATTATTATTTTATGTTTACAGACTTAAGAGTATACTTGGGAATTAGGGAACCTAGACTTAGGAAAATAAAGGAAAACAACTTTTATTAAGCATGTAAATACAGTTATGCTTCTGTTTTTCTCTCTGAAATCCTGGCCTATCTATTCATTGTTACCAACTTACCTTTTCACCTTTGTACCCAGGGATTCCCTAGTTACAAAAGAAAAAAAGAAAGAAAGAGTAAAACATATTAGAAGACATAGTTGGAGGAAGTATTTGATGTTTTTCATTTACAAAGTATAAAAAAACACATCTGTACAGTCAAGGAAAATAAGACCACACACAGAAATGTAAGCTATTTTACTTCTCCGGGGAGAAGAAAAGAACCCATTTTCCCCTTTATTACATTCTATTTTCAGTTCCACATATTTTTTTCAAACCCAATTTCTTACCATTTGGCCCAAAGCTGAAGGAGAAACTATACACTGAAACTTATAAAAGGGACGACCTACAATGCTCCATTCAAAATTGTTATATTGACTTTTAAACTATGAACTATCATAGCTGAGAATGTTTCACAGAGACTGTTAGAGAAATTGGCTTTGAAAATGAGCTGAGATAATGGCCTTTACAATGTATGTAAATATTTATATCCATTACGGTCCTTCTTTCAAATTCGGTCTCGAATATGGAACATCAATGAAATGCATGGTTCCTTTATCAACCCTAATGAGACGGTGGCCTTTAAGGCACTATATTTTATCTCATGCTAACTATGGGGCCAACTCCTCTTCTGTGTCACTCCTGGGAATCCTGCACAACCTCCTCCATTGTGTCCCTGCTTGTGAGCCCTCGAAGTAATATGATTCTGAATATTAAGTGAACTAGGAAATTAACAACTTTAAGCAAGAGCAAGACTTTTCCATATAGGACTTTATGTCTTTTTCATACAACAATAGCTTTTAAGTATGAAAATAAAATTATAAGTTATATTTTAAATGAGCCAGAGAAACTGATGGAGAAACAAGCTATTATCACAGTTACATGTGTCAGATGACAAACTATTGTTTTGTATGACTTTTTTTAACAAAAGGCAAAAAAAAGGAAAACTTCGGGAAGGAAATAACACTTCTCTCCAAATGAGTGGTCACTGGGAAATTGAAACTAAAAATAGAACTACAGTCAAAAGTATTGTTATGCTGCATTTTAGTTCTTCTTAGATATGTTTATTAGCATAAAGGGTTTAGGTTTTAGTATTGTGCTTAAAATTAAAGGCCACATTATAGAGAGTTAAATTGGGGTACTTTATTAAAACAATTCATGTTTGCAGCAGAAACCTTACTTTTTTATATTATACTCTTTTTTTCCCCTGTTTTTCTTTCTGAACTCTCTGGTCAATTTATTGTTTGATTGCTATCAGTTTCCTTCCTTCCCTCCTGCCTTCCTGCCTTCCTTTCTTTCTTCCTTCCTTGACATCTTAATTACTAGTTTAAAAGTATTCAAATTTAAGATATCCAAAACTGCACTCATTGGTCTGCCAAATTTGTTTCCTGTTTGTATTAGTGGTGCCATTATATTTCAAATCACACAAAATCAAAAGTTTATCTTTTCTCTCTACTTGCCCCTTACATTCCTTGAATCCAACCAGTTAAAATTCTCCAACAGCTGTCACTGCATTTAGTTTTAAGTCTGTCCTTTCTACTGTCCTTCCCCCTCCCCCCAGCCAGCAGGATCCTCTGTGACCCACTCCTGCTTAGCTCCATAACCTGTCTACCACCACTCTTTGCCAAGTTTTGGCTTTATTTCCATTTCTTCAGCCTACAAGCTTGTTCCCACGCAAGAGTCTTTGTACCGACTGCTCCTTCTGCTTAGAACATCCTCATCACCTGGTTTTATTTATTTATTTTTTTAAATGTTTATTTATTCTTGAGAGAGAGACAGGGACAGAGACAGAGTATGCGTGGGGGAGGGGCAGAGGGAGAGGGAGACAGAATCCGAAGCAGGCTCCAGGCTCCAGGCTCCGAGCTGTCAGCACAGAGTCCGACGCAGGGCTCAAACACACAAACCGTGAGATCATGACCTAAGCCAAAGTTGGATGCTTAACCAACTGAGCCACCCAGGCGCCTCACGTATGACCTGGTTTTATAGGTCAAGAACACATCTCATTGATGAAATCTCATTCATTTGTTGGTCTGTTGATTGCTCACCCTGCTAGCACACTGTATAAAACTGGAACTATCAATCTTGTTCACTGTATCCCCAGCACCTAAAGAAGGGCCCAGCATATACCAAGTGCTCAATACATATTTGTTGACTATATGAGTCAGTGTCAGTCCCCACAGCCTATTCTTCTTGCCTTCTATGGTTCTCACAATGTTCTCTTCTTCTCTATTCTGTCATCACTGTGGCCCCATTCTATCCAATTGAATGTGATTTAATTCCCTAATAGCCACATTAAGAAAATGACAACAGGTGAAATTAATTTTTAATAATATATTTTACTGATCTCTCTAGGTCTGAAATACAAGGGTTTCCAACATTTGGCCAATATAAAAATTATTCATGAGATATTTTACATGTTCTTTGGCACTAAGTCATCCAAATTCATTGTGTATTTTACTCCTACAGCACACCTCAGTTCAGGCTAGCCGTGTTTCAGCTGCTCAGTAAGCACATATGGCAAGTGGCTTTCATCCTGCCTGGAGCAGCCCTAGCCAATGTCCCTGTTCTCAGACAGGCCGTAACAAAAAACCTTCTTCTAAGTACTCCTTCTTTCTGTTTATTCCCACTTCAGTTTCCCCTTGAGAGTCATGCCAGATTAATCCTCCAAGTACACAGCTCTTGGGTTGCACTCTTCATTTGAAATCTCAATCTCTCACCTAGCAGAGCCCAGATCTACAGTCGGCATGGAACATCCACTCTGCCCTTCAAGCTGTGTCTGCCAACATCCTCTTTAGGCACCTCCTCTCACCATTTTCCAACCCATAGCCTTCCCTCAGGTCGATGCTCATGGCACTCTCCATCTGGAATGCTTGTCCCTTCCACCTTTCTGTTCTATCCTTTCCAGTCACAATCCTACTCTCCAGAAGTCATTCTATAAAACCCATCCCGATAGCTTCAATCTTCTCTGAAGGTCCATAATAATTTGTGCATGCAGTTTTTACAGTATTTTGACATTCTGCTTCATGGTGTAACTATTTTTTTCAAAAATTAAAGTATAGTTGACATACAATGTTGCATTAGATTCAGATCTACAACATACTGATTCAATTTCTCTATACGTTATGCTATGCTCATCACAAAGTGTAACTACAATCTGTCACCATACAATGTTCTTACATTACTGTTGACTATATTTTTTATATGGTACCTTTCATCCCTGTGACTTATTCATTCCATAACTGGAAGCCTATACTTCCTACTCCCATTCACCCATTTTGCTGCCCCCAGACTCCCTTTTGGCAACCAATATTGTAGCTATTTTAGATATTTTAATCTCTCCTATAACAAACTTTTCAAAAAACATGAGTGCTTTGTCTTAATTTCTTTTCACATAATAATATGCTTTACATGTAGACAACACCTAACAAATACTTCCTAAAAGAACAACACACATATCTGAATGAATTTCCATTGATTATCAAACTTTCTATTAGACTTACTCATAAAGTTGATTAAAGACACCAAGAGACAAGTTTTTAAAACCTCTGGGCCTGTCTCCTGGGCTTTTGCCAGGGGGACAGCCAGGAAGAGAAATGTGACATGGTCTTTTTTTATTCACTGTACACCCTTCTCTGCTCTTTGCAACTTTACTACAACTCCCAGAAAAATGAAAAAGAAGAAATTTTCTGTAATTATTTCTCAGGCAATCTCTAACATCTTCTAATTTTAGAGATAATAAATCAACTAGAATGCTTTTTATTTTGTCTGCAGATCAGATTTACAAAAGCATAGTTTAGACTATTAGTTCTGTGCTCCCAGAATTTTTAATGCATTCTTTATTTGAAAAAAACCAAACAAACAGAGGTGTCTGGGTGGCTTAGTTGGTTAAATGTCTGACTCTTCATTTTGGCTCCACTCATGATCTCATGGTTCGTGAGATTGAGCCACACGGCTAGCTCTGCACTGACAGTGTGGAACCTGCTTGGGATTCTCTCTCTCCCTCTTTCTCTTCCCTTCCCCCTCTCTCAAAAATAAATAAACATATTTAAAAAAACACAAAAAGCAAAGAAAAATATTTTCCTGAGTTGAGTCTTCCGCAAATCCCACTTAGGTATCCAAGAATGTCATGTGCTTCACCACCCTGTGTCATCATCACTCCTGTTGAGCAGAACATTTTCTCCCCATATTTCCATTTCCAAGGCCATATCCGTCTGACTGCCCATCTGTGCCATCAAAAGCACACGTATATGTAAGTCATTTTTGCACTTGTACTACAGGGGGCAAAATGATCATTTACAGAACCTTAGCATCCTAGATTACATTTTGGGGAAAGCATTCCACTTGCATACATACCCCTGGGCCTCTTTCTCCAGGCTCCCCTTTTTGAGCATCACCCTGTGGGGGAGAAAAAAAAACTCAGTCAAAATTCCACAGCCCTACAGAGTGACTGATTGCTCAATAAAATGCTCGGAATAAAATTATTCCGAATTCCCAGATTAATAGGTTAATCCAGTGGGGAAAAAATCTTTGGCCTTCACCATTGACATTTTCACCATGGAGTCTAGGGAAGAAAATCGCTGTTCAGATAGCCTTTGCCCTTTGGAGTGAAGCCAGATGCATAGGGTGCAGGCTCCAGATACATTTTCATAGCTTAGGCCTAGGTTTGCTTCTCAGTTTAACAACACAGCCCTTGTTCTCAAATGCAGCATTGTACCCAATCAGAGCCAGGCACTCTGGCTTTTCTCCAAGGGGCTTTGGAATGTTTTCCAAGATGTCCTTAAGAGTAATTGCTTGATTTTGGCAAGACTTAGGAAAATATATGATGTGGCACAAAATTACAAGCCAAATAAGTGAAATGTAAACATAAATTTAAAACAGGTATTTAACAAAACAAAAAGAAGACACGATGGCATCATTTCGGACTCACATGATGAGGAGGTACAGTTGTGAGTGTTGTAAAGCTGCTCAAGGATTCTTCACATTCCCTTTCTTTTTTTTAATTTAATTAATTTTTAAAATTTCATCCAAGTTAGTTAGCATATAGTGCTTTCAGGAGTGATTTCAGGAGTAGATTCCTTAGTGCCCCTTACCCATTTAGCCATCCACCCTCCCACACCCCCTCCAGTAACCCTCCGTTTGTTCTCCGTATTTAAGAGTCTCTTACGTTTTTGTCCCACTCCCTGTTTTTATGTTATTTTTGCTTCCCTTCCTTTATCTTCATCTGTTCTGTGTCTTAAAGTCCTCATATGAGTGAAGTCATAGGATACTTGGCTTTCTCTGACTGACTAATTTCGCTTAGCAAAATACCCTCTAGTTCCATCCTCATAGTTGCAAATGGCAAGATTTCATTCTTTTGATTTCCGAGTAATACCCTATTGTATATATATGCCACATCTTCTTTATCCATTCATCCATCGGTGGACATTTGGGCTCTTTCCATTCTTTGGCTATTGTTGATCGTGCTGCTATAAACATTGGGGTGCATGTGCCCCTTTGAAACAGCACACCTGTAACCCTTGGATAAATACCTAGTAGTGCAATTGCCGGGTCATAAGGTAGTTCTGTTTTTAAATTTTTGAGGAACCCCCAGACTGTTTTCCAGAGTGGATGCACCAGTTTGCGTTCCCACCAGCAGTGCAAAAGAGATCCTCTTTCTCCACATCCCCGCCAATATCTGTTGTTGCCTGAGTTGTTAATGTTAGCCATCTGACAGGTGTGAGGTGGTATCTCATGATGGTTTTGATTTGTATTTCCCTGATGATGAGTGATGCTGAGCATTTTTTCATGTGTCAGGTGGCCATCTGGATATCTTCTTGGAGAAGTGTCTATTCATGCCTTTTGCCCATTTCTTCGCTGGACTATTTGTTTTTTGGTGTTGAGCTGGATAAGTTCTTTATAGATTTTGGATACTAACCCTTTATCTGATATGTCGTTTGTAAATATCTTCTCCCATTCCATTGGTTGCCTTTTAGTTTTGCTGATTGTTTCCTTTGCTGTGCAGAGGTCTTTTATTTTGATGAGGTTCCAATAGTTCATTTTTGCTTTTGCTTCCCTTGCCTCCAGAGACGTGTTGAGTAAGAAGTTGTTGCGGCCAAGGTCAGAGAGGTTTTTGCTTGCTTTCTTTTCAAGGATTTTGACGGCTTCCTGTCTTACATTTAGATCTTTCATCCATTTAGAGTTTGTTTTTGTGTATGGTGTGAGAAAGTGGTCAAGGTTCATTTTTCTACTTGTCTCTGTCCAGTTTTCCCAGCACCACTTTCTGAAGAGACTGTCTTTATTCCACTGGATATTTTTCTTGCTTTGTCAAAGATTAGTTGGCCACATGTTTGTGGGTCCATTTCTGGGTTCACTATTCTGTTCCATTGATCTGAGTGTCTCTTTTTGTGCCAGTACAATACTGTCTTGATGATTACAGCTTTGTAATACAACTTGAAGTCCAGTATTGTGATGCCTCCTGCTTTTTTTTTTTTTTTTTTTTTTTTTTTTTCAAGAGTGCTTTGGCTATTCAGGGTCTTTTCTTGTTCCATACAAATTTTAGGATTGTTTGTTCTAGCTCAGTGAAGAATCCTGGTGTTATTTTTTAGGTATTGCATTGAATATGTGCATTGCTTTGGATAGTAGTGACATTTTAGCAATATTTGTTCTTCCTATTGAGGAGCATGGAATATTTTTCCTGTGTGTGTGTGTGTGTGTGTGTGTGTGTGTATTCTTCAATTTCTTTCATAAGCTTTCTATAGTTGTCAGTGTGTAGATTTTTCACCTCTTTGGTTAGGTTTATTCCTAGGTATTTTATGGGTTTTGGTGCAATTATAAATGGGATCGATTCCTTGATTTCTCTTTCTGTTGCTTCATTGTTGGTGTACAGCAATGCAACCGATTTCTCAACATTGATTTTATATCCTGCAACTTTGCTGAATTCATGAATCAGTTATAGCAGTTTTTTGGTGGAATCTTTTAGGTTTTCCATATAGCATATCATGTCATCTGTGAAGAGTGAAAGTTTGACCTCCTTCTGGCTGATTTGGATGCCTTTTATTCTCTGTGTTGTCTGATTGCAGAGGCTGATTTCCAATACTATGTTGAATAACAGTGGTGAGAGGAGACATCCCTGTCTTGTTCCTGACCTTAGGGGGAAAGCTCTCAGTTTTTTCCCATTGAGGATGATATTAACGTTGGGTCTTTCATATATGGCTTTATTATCTTGAGGTATGATCCTTCTATCCTTCCTTTCTTCAAGGTTTTTATCAAGAAAGAATGCTGTATTTTGTTAAATGCTTTTTCTGCATCTGTTGAGAGGATCGTGTGGTTCTTGTCCTTTCTTTTATTGATGTGATGAATCACATTGATTGTTTTGCAGTTATTGAACCAACCCTGCATCCCAGGTATAAATCCCACTTGGTCGTAGTGAATAATTTTTTTAATGTATTGTTGGATCCAGTTGGCTAATATCTTGTTGAGGATTTCACATTCCCTTTCTTTGACAAGCAAGTAATTGGCTTTCACGTATCTAAATACTTTAATGCATCTAACTTATTCTCTTTTTCATTACCTCCCTAAACATAGTTTCAGAAGTGCAGTTATTGGGTTAAATTCTGAGTATTTGAATACATCTTATGTAGTGCCTAATTGCTTTCCAAAATGTGCCAAGTTACCTTTGCAATGAACAAACCGCCCATTGCTATCACTAGTTATTATTTTAATATCACTGTGCTAACTGCTATAAAAAAAAAAGACATTTTTTAAAATCTGAAATACACAAAAAAACCCACCCCAAACTATGTGAACTAGAAAATTGCTCCCCTCTCCACACAAAAACAAACCAACAACCCTGGACTCCAAAGTTTCTAAAATGTGAATAATTAATATTGAAGGGTACCTCATTATCTCTTTTTAAGTATCATTCACTATACAGTGAAAATAAATATTCTTCTACTTCTTTATTTACTGGTTTTAATTCCTTTCTTGAAAATTGTTGGTTCCTTTTACCAATTAATTATTAGTGGTTTGATATTTCCTTATCTGTTTTATAAAGTCTTTATATACTATAGAAATTAACCCAATATCCATTGTATTTAAAGCAAATATTTCCCTGTTTTCTTCTTCATTTTAATTATTATTTTTCATTATATAGAATTTTGCCATAAATTTTCACATAGTTGTATCTCTCCTATGACTCTTTTCATCACTCTTGAACTTGGAAGATCATCATCTGAAATATTATCTGATTTTTAAAAAATTAACCTAGAATATTTTTTTATGGGCTCACAAATAAAAGAACTAGGGAAATGCCTGAAGGTGGTCTGGGAGTAAGAGATACTTGTTTTTTCTATTATTATCATAGGTCAGTTATACATAAAATGGATCTATAAAAAACATAAGTGCCAATATCAATTTCATATGGGATATGTATTAGTAATTCATGGAACAATGTAAAAATTAATTGGGTCACCATTATGTAATTACCAATTTCTATTTGTTCAGTATCCCTATGTTTCCTAGATTTATTAACTAAAATGGTCATATATTACTTAGAATTTGTAAATGCAAGCTAACACAAACCAGATAATATGGGAAGTAAACATCCTGTAGTCTTCACAGAAATCATCATATTTCCGGCAGTGACAAATAGTACAGTTCTCTTTTGTTTTCTTCAGTTTTGTTCTTTAAATGAATCTAGAAAGAGATACATTGGTTTATAATGAAAGCTGTTTATTTATTTACCGGGTTTCCTTTTGGTCCTCGTTCACCTTTGATACCTGGGTTTCCATGTGTACCCTGAAGGCAAAGGGAAAAATGATTGCATTAAGCAGGCATTATATTCATTTTTTACACATTACAATAATTTCTGATCAGCTTCATCCCATAAAATGAGGGAAGACTGTAAAAAAACTTAACCTACCAAGCAGAGATTTACCTGTATTCTCTCTTTTACTAGAAACAAGGAAGACTACACTGTCTTGAAGAGGTAGATTCTCTAGATTTGCTCAAAAGAGGACAATGTCTCTCTCTCCCTAATATCCAAGGGATAATCTCAAAGATGAGAGAAGAGGGGCAACCTGGGTGGCTCAGTCAGTTAAACGTCCTACTCTTGATGTCAGCTCAGATCTTGATCTTGCAGTTTGTGAGATCAAGCCCCATATCGGGCTCTGTACTGGCAGCATGGAAACTTCTTGGGATTCTCTCTCCCTCTCTCGCTAACCCTGTCCTTCTCTCTCTCTTTCTCTCTCTCTCCAAATAAAGAAACTTAAAAAAGAAGAAGAAGAAGAAGAAGAAGAAGAAGAAGAAGAAAAGATGAAAGACCTGGCACAAAAAGAGACACTCAGATCAATGGAACAGAATAGTGAACCCAGAAATGGACCCACAAACACGTGGCCAACTAATCTTTGACAAAGCAAGAAAAAATATCCAGTGGAATAAAGACAGTCTCTTCAGAAAGTAGTGCTGGGAAAACTGGACAGAGACAAGTAGAAAAATGAACCTTGACCACTTTCTCACACCATACACAAAAACAAACTCTAAATGGATGAAAGATCTAAATGTAAGACAGGAAGCCGTCAAAATCCTTGAAAAGAAAGCAAGCAAAAACCTCTCTGACCTTGGCCGCAACAACTTCTTACTCAACACGTCTCTGGAGGCAAGGGAAGCAAAAGCAAAAATGAACTATTGGAACCTCATCAAAATAAAAGACCTCTGCACAGCAAAGGAAACAATCAGCAAAACTAAAAGGCAACCAATGGAATGGGAGAAGATATTTACAAACGACATATCAGATAAAGGGTTAGTATCCAAAATCTATAAAGAACTTATCCAGCTCAACACCAAAAAACAAATAGTCCAGCGAAGAAATGGGCAAAAGGCATGAATAGACACTTCTCCAAGAAGATATCCAGATGGCCACCTGACACATGAAAAAATGCTCAGCATCACTCATCATCAGGGAAATACAAATCAAAACCATCATGAGATACCACCTCACACCTGTCAGATGGCTAACATTAACAACTCAGGCAACAACAGATATTGGCGGGGATGTGGAGAAAGAGGATCTCTTTTGCACTGCTGGTGGGAACGCAAACTGGTGCATCCACTCTGGAAAACAGTCTGGGGGTTCCTCAAAAATTTAAAAACAGAACTACCTTATGACCCGGCAATTGCACTACTAGGTATTTATCCAAGGGTTACAGGTGTGCTGTTTCAAAGGGGCACATGCACCCCAATGTTTATAGCAGCACGATCAACAATAGCCAAAGAATGGAAAGAGCCCAAATGTCCACCGATGGATGAATGGATAAAGAAGATGTGGCATATATATACAATAGGGTATTACTCGGAAATCAAAAGAATGAAATCTTGCCATTTGCAACTATGAGGATGGAACTAGAGGGTATTTTGCTAAGCGAAATTAGTCAGTCAGAGAAAGCCAAGTATCCTATGACTTCACTCATATGAGGACTTTAAGACACAGAACAGATGAAGATAAAGGAAGGGAAGCAAAAATAACATAAAAACAGGGAGTGGGACAAAAACGTAAGAGACTCTTAAATACGGAGAACAAACGGAGGGTTACTGGAGGGGGTGTGGGAGGGTGGATGGCTAAATGGGTAAGGGGCACTAAGGAATCTACTCCTGAAATCACTCCTGAAAGCACTATATGCTAACTAACTTGGATGTAAATTATCTAAAAAAATAATAAAATAAAATAAAAATAATAAAATTTAAAAAAAAAAAGAAGAAAATATGAGAGAAGAGAGTGCTTCAATCCTGTTCCAGAAAGGCGTTTTGTTTTCCTATTCTCAACCGCCATAAAGCTGGCTTTTCTGAGAGTTTTTAGGGAGACTCAGTAAATGCTAAATGACATAGTTTTATGTCTATCTCTATTAAAACATGGTATGTTACAGCATAGGGAATATAATTAATGGTATTGTAATAGTGCTGTATAGTGACAGATGGTAGCTGCACTTGTGGTGAACACAGCATCATGTATAAACTTGTTGAATCACGGTGTTGAACACCTGAAGCTAATATAACATTGTGTGTCAACTCTACTTCCGTTAAAAAAATGGTACATTAATCTCTAACAATTTTGAGTGACTAAAATTGTCAGATTAGCTCAGCAACTAGTAAATTTTCTTTACAGTTCATTCTAAAACATAATTGAATATCCCAAGTACACCTTCCCAGAAAACCTCTTGGTGTAATAAACATAAATGAAGACTTTATAAGAAGGGGAAGTTTAAACCTTTGCTTTGGCCAAAATCAGCTTCTACTGGCTGCCACATTATCCTATAACATATCTAACTTACATTTTGGAGAAAAAAAATAAAGGAAAGACCCTCCTGCTTTCTAATGCCTCAATTGATAGAATGGTTTGAAAAAATATAGTCTTTGGACCCAAGTCTCAAGAGAAAATGTGCACAGTCTAAGCAATTCATAGTACACATTCTGCTCCCTGCCCCCAAATACAAGCATTCGTTCAAAAACTGTATCAATGCATTTTTGTGAGATATGTCCACTGGGCTTATGACCTCAGAGGTTTGAAACAACATAAGTAAATGGAATACTGAATGAGCAGCATGGATGCATCAGAATGAAATGTATTAGAGAAATATATAGTATCTCTACCATTGTGATGTTTTTTCAAGTCCCTTCCCAGTACCTAGATGGTACCTTCCAGGTGTTAGGCCAGAATATAAAGGAAACACTCCTTTTGGGATTATTTTATCAAGTATTGAATCATCATAGTAAATCCTGCCTTTAACCTTTAGTTGCCAAGTTCCATTTCACAGGATTCACTCTAATCCCCAAAGCTTCCTGACCAGCTTCCTCCCTGAGAGGCCCACACAGTGTTGCTCTTGGATACATGTGAAGTCACAGTTAGCTTCCAGAGAGATCCGTGTCACTTGTTCTTAGGTGGAGTGGGATAAAGCTTTCCCTAAAGCACCAAGGATTTGTATGACCTTTTTCTTTGTTTTCACTTCAGTGTTGAGAAATTCTGGCCCCAATTGTCACATCAGACGTGATCCTGAAATATCCTTTGTGAGAACAGCTTCATCATTTTAAACCAAATCTGCCCTCAGTTCAGTTCAGGTCAGGAAAATCCCAGGCCTGTTTGTAAGGACAGAGTGTATCCCTTTAGGAATAAAAGAAAAAAACAGCATTTCCGTGTTGGCCGCTATTTGCACACAACTGCTTTTCTTTCTTTCTTTCTTTCTTTCTTTCTTTCTTTCTTTCTTTCTTTCTTTTTTATTTATTCTTGAGAGAGAAAGAGACAGAGCATGAGCGGGGGAGGAGCACAGCAAAAGAGGGACACAGAATCCAAAGCAGGCTCCAGGCTGTCAGCACAGAGCCCAACACAGGGCTCCAACCCATGAACCGCGAGATCATGACCTGAGCCAAAGATGGACGCTCAACCGACTGAGCCACCCAGGCGCCCCACAACCTCTTTTCAACAGCATCAAACAGTCCTGCGATTTCAAGCGTCAGTAGAGCAATCATGACTAGGGCTTCCTGACTTGACCGTAAGTTCAAAGTAGAAACATACAAAATTTAAAAAAAAGTGGAAACATACTCACAGGAGGCCCTGGATCGCCTGGATCCCCTTTCTCACATTCACAAATCTTGTGTTCACACTGAGTCAAGAATGAAATCCAATATTAACACATAATGAAATGCAGCATTTCAAATCTTATTCCCTTGAAGAAATTTTACCAAGCAAATTTATGGAGTTTTTGCTCTCCCTTTTCAATTCTCCTAGGCTAACTCAGATCTGGTAAGAGCCAGCTAATAAAGTATTACTAAACATTGCCATGGTTAGATAAATTAGACCTCCCACCAAAAATATATGTAAAACATCTAGTTGCCAGTTAAAAGGGAAAATAAACATTTTCAGTGGATTTTTGGAATTTCTCTTCTATACAGTACATCAAAGCTCAATAACATACAAATATCAAATATTCCTTTAGTCAAAAAGGAAAACATGTGGCATACCATATTTTATCAATTCTAGGATGTACATTTCTCCTTATTTTAACATGTCTGAAATCAGAATGAGTCTTATTTGAATCAGGCCTGATCATAATGAAGGTGTTATTTTCTGCACATGTTCTTCAAAACTTACAGAATGAAATGGAAGAAAACTCCAGAGACACCACTGGAGCACACTCAAGAAATGCTGCATCACCAGTGTTTTTGATGGCACACAGGCTGATATTGGGGGGAGGTGGGAGGAAGGGCATCAATGACTCAGAGACAAAAAGCCATGCAGAGGATTTAGACTCTGAATGCGAAGAACTTTTCGAAATAACCAATTTAGTTTGCTTCTACTTTTCCTTATACGTATGTACAAAAGTGATACAGGATTTAAAACTCTATGTCTAAATAAATCTAAAGGGACTCTTACCATAAGTATAAAATCAAGAATTGTAATTTATAAGAAGTTACTATATCACAGCTTAATTGGCAGGGTCCTTTCCTATCTCAGTGGTACACAAAACAATGGTGTCTCTGACCATTCGATGAAACATGGTGTTCTGCAGGGTCTGGTTGGCTCCTATTATCTGTACATTTCCTGATGTTTAATAAGCAGTTTATCAAACAAAATTCGCATGTTCCAAACTCTGTGGTAAGAAACACATATGCAGTATAGAAGTCCTCAGCAACATTGTGGACTTCGATTGTGCTAAGCACTATCCAAACGATATTAGCCAGCTTCCTTTGCCACTTGGTATGGTTGCCACCAGCAAGAAGGAGAATGAGCTTAAAGTCAATCCCTGGGCAGCAGCAGGAGACTCTGAGCGGTGTCTCTGGGCTAGGAATCTTGGCTAACACACCTCCCAAAGTGAAGGATCCCCACGAGTAGCTGGTATCAGAGACATGCTTAGAATAAAGGAAGTGTTACCAAAACAAGCAAAAACTATGCCATTTAGTGGGGGGGGGGGGGGGGGGGGGCACCTGGCTGGGTCAGTTGGTGGAATGTGTGACTCTTGATCTCAGAGTTGTGAGTTCAAGCCCTGCATTGGGTGTAGAGATTACCTAAAAATAAAATCTTTTTAAAAAAATATGCATTTTGGCTACCACTGATTTCTAAAGTTACTCTCTAAAATCATATGAAATATTTCTTACTTTTTCTAAATTTTCCAATCTGCAGTAGATAGAGCAGCATAAAAGAAATCAGATGGCTGCCTCAAAATTGGCTCATTTTAGAAAGAATTAAGCATTTTTGTTTAGACACTATCTTCTAATGTGAATTACAATGCTGATTTGATTATGCAAACTTTTAGAGTTAATTCATAGTAATCAAAGCATGTGGTGCTTACCTTCTTTTCAAATAAGATATCCTAGGAGGGAAAAAAGAATAAAACATTAACTCGCTTCATGGTTCTGCTTCCAGCTTCTTATTAGTCTTAATTATTCTCTATGGGATATGCAATTTTCAAGAAGAATAGCAATTCAGTCTTTTTAACCTTATAAAAGCAGTAGAGCCTCCCAGCCAACCTCCCAAGGAGCACTCTGAGCCATATCACAAGAGACAGGAAGGGCACTAACATTAAAAATTACTCTTTTTTGAGGAGCTTTATCTTGTTACATCCTACGTTCTAGCTTTTGTTTTCTTAATCAGCTCTCTAATCTCCATAATTTGGCTACAAGCTTGATCAGTCATCATAAAGACTTTTCACTTTTACTTATAAAGACTTAGCCAGAATACATAATTGTATGTTTTCTCTACTTTTATTTTTCCATCCCTATCCATACATGCATTTTTTCAAACATTAAAACATTAAGTTTAGCGTGATAATTTCATGAAATACCAACAAGCCTTTGAAGTCAATCAGGTCCAGACTCTCATTTTGCCTCAAGGAAACTTGAGTCTGCTGTGCTGTCACTTGCCCAATGTCATACACTTGGCTGGAGCTACCTGAACAAGTTCAAGTGGTACTTTATACTTACCCACACAGTAATGAATTAGCCAGAATATTTTTCAAAATTCCTTTAAATTCACAATTTTAGAGAAATTCACAATCTAGTTTTTGTCTAACATCTTGACCTACTTCCGCTGAATGAGGTACTGTCTGATGAGGGCACTAAGGCCACGTCCGAAGCCAAACATGGGAAGGAAATTAACCAATGCTTACAGATGAGAGAATTGTTTTCATAATGTAGAAATGATGTGTCAGATTGATGCCTTACAACTGAACCTGAAGGGTTAATTTCATATGACAAAATAGAAAATGGAAATAAAAAGCCCTAGAATATTTGTTGCAAGATATTAAAAATGAAGTGGGCACCTGGGTGGCTCAGTTGGTTAAGTGTCCAACTCTTGCTTCTGGCTCAGGTCATGATCTCATGGTTCGTGAATTTGAGCCCTAGATCAGGCTCTGCACTGTCAGTGGGATTCTCCCTCTCCCTCTGTCTCTGCCTCTTCCCAGCTCACATTCTTTCTCTCTCTCTCTCTCTCTCTCTCTCTCTCAAAATAAATAAATAAACTTAAAAATAAAATGATAAGAAATGAAGAATGTAATGAGGAAGTTAAAGATAAGTCAGAGCTGTACCTTTATGGAGGACCCCACATCCCTTTAGTTTTATTTTTACTTTACCTTTATTTCCATACAAACTAATAATACAGAGTGAAGATGTACCAAAATGCTTTAAGCAGTTCTAGGGATCTAATAGGAGGACAAAATTAGGCTGAGAATTAAGCATTGTCTGGAGTTTTTACCCTGTGTCCACCATGAACTAGCTGTGTGGCTTTGGACAAGACACATAAGCCTTCCAGGTCATTTTCCAAAAATACAAAAAATAAGAAATTTTGACTATGGGGTCTCAGGAGCTGTAAAACCCTGGCCACACACCCTATTTACAAAACTCAGAGTCTCACCAATGGCCTTTTGTCCCTTCCTTCCCCCTCACTCCCCACCCTCCTGATTTAAAATAGCCAGCCAGTATAAATTCAGGCTGAAAGCAGATGAACTGCTTGTATCTTTATGAACTAACAGGTCATGTGGAGAAATGGGAATTCAGATATACTGACAGTCTTGGTGTAATTTCCCCTCTCCAGAACATTTGGCTGTGCCTAGAAAACTGAAGATGTGCATACTTTATTTCTAGGTTGCCCAGGACAAGTCCTTGTTTCCACCTGTTACTCTGACATCCCTTCCAGACATATCTTAGAGAAATTCTTGAAGTACTTGTATATTTCAGCATTCATTATTTTCAGTAGTGAAAATTTGGAAATAATGAAAATATCCATCAGTATTAGAATGGGTCAATAACTGAAATATTATTCAGCAGTTAAAGTGAATCCATTGGGGCTACATATTTCAACATAGAAAATTTCCCAAGGACAGGGAGTGATAAAGCAAGCTGCAGAGGGATTTATAGAATGTGATCCAAATTATGAAAATATTTTGAACACATGTCAGAAGTTTAGTTTTCCTGGGAAGGAGAGAGGGAAAGGAATTTGAAAATTGTTCAAGATATAATAAACAAGTAATAATTCAAGTCAAATTGTAATGTTTGAAAGCAACTACTGAAATAAAGAAAAATGCAAAGTTCTGTCACCTTACAACCTTTTTATAATAGGCAACACCCTTCTATTATCTAGCATCAGTTTTTAAGCTCATGAATTTAGCTGCCACTATGCCTGATGTATAATTTTACACTTTTTTCAGCTCTTCCTTTGAGAATTTAATTTCTGCTGTGCCATGTTAACTCTTTAAAAATATGTGCCATGAGGCTTAAAACCATAACAACATAACTAACTAATTTTGGAACTCATTTGATTTTGTGTTTGCTGGAATTTGTATTTCTATGGAAACAAAAGTAGACCAAAGACTACACAATAGATAAGACTGTTTCAAACAAAGAACAAAGCTCTATCCCTAAGGGCACTTATAGTCTATAAGCCCCAGTGACAGAAAACAGCACACAGCAAGCAGCGTGGGAAGGAGATCCCAGACTGGGTGGGGAGGTGGGAAACAAGACAGTTTCTGGAAATAGGTGGGTTTTCTGGATAATTTTCAAGAAGAATGCAAAGGACCAGCTCATTGATGGAATGCTCCTCTATATGTTAAAGTTTATGAGGAAAAAGTCATAAGGACTAGTGTGGGCAATAAGACAAAGGAAGCAGTGAGGAGGGACATTTGAAAGAGTGGACAAAAGGGCCCATGTGGACAGAGCTGGACACCTTGGGAAGTAGTGAGTGCCTTCCCTTAGCAGAGAGGCAGGTTATGTGGCATACAGCTGGGAGAATGTGGTCAAAGCCATAGGGAAGGGCACGTTCAGTTAAGATCTAGGCAGATGAGGGTGCCTGAGTGGCTCAGTTGGTTGAAAGTCCAACTTTGGCTCAGGTCATGATCTCACAGTTAGTGGGTTCGAGCTCTGCGTTGGGCTTTGTGCTGACAGCTCAGAGCCTGGAGTCTGCTTCAGATTCTGTGGTTCACTCTCTCTCTGCTCCTCCCCCACTCATGCTCTGTGTTTCTTTCTCTCAAGAATAAATAAACATTAAAAAAATTTTTAAAAAGATCTATGTGGTTGCTCTAGTTTAAATGGAAGTGATAAATGGAGAAAAGCCCTCCCTGGAGCAAAAGAAGGTGCATTTTATTAATGGAGGCAGAGTTCTGTGATGGCATATATGTGGAAGGAAAAGACTAGAATGGAACTGCCAATTTTGTGAATGAGTATGAGGTCAATGCTCTGAGAAGGGGACAGAGGACATGTGAGGAAGGTGGCAAAGGTATTGGCATGGTAGCAGATGGGATCAGAACAAAGAACTTAATAGGCGAGGATTACAAACTCTGTGACAAAAAAATATCTACAGCTTAATATAATGGCAAAATAGCCACCATAACATCTTTTCTGAAAGACCAACTATATGTATGGGATATTGGGTTGGAATTGTTTCCTTGGTTTCAATACTGTTATGTAAATCATAATAAAATAGTATTAAAACATTTTACATATCCTCTTCAATGTGGAATCATCAGGTATCTCTTGGGTCATTCAGAGTTGAAATGTATTCATGGGCTTCTTACATGATACTTTCTACTAGAGGTACCAGGGAGTTGGTAATGATTCCTTGATTTGTCTTGCTTCCTGCAAAATCTGTTCATTGTGGGCACCCATGTCCATTAAATTCAACTGAAGTATACTCCTCAGTAAAAAGAAATAAACTGCTGATATAAAAAACAACCCAGTCGATTTCCAGAATTGTCATGCTGGGTATAAAAACCTTGACAGAAAAAGAGTACACACTGCATAAGCTTGTTTATATAAAAGCCTAGAAAATGTACACTAAACTAGAGTGACAAAAATCAGATCAGGAGCTAAGAGGCAAGGGAAGGATATTGTGCAAAGAGGCATGAGGAAATTTGGGCGTGGCAGAATGTTCTGTATCCTAACTGTGTTGGTGGTTTCATGAATGTGTACATCTATCAAAACTCATAGAATTCTGTACTTTAAGTAGATGCAATTTTTTACTTAAATTATACCTAATTAACTTCTTTTAGAAAGTCAACTACATAATCATTTCAAAATGAAAAGCTTAAAAATTCAACAAAAAAAAATGTAATGGAAATAGATTAGATGAAGAATTTTTCCAATGGTCTGATCAAGAGTCAAGTTCTGCCTCCCACATAGTGGCAATTGGAAACGTTGAAACTTAGCATATTGTTCTTTGAGGGCCTAATAAGCACTTTGGTTGCTGGAAGTGTTTAGAAGGCAGCATCTCCTGAGAAGTGGCTTGTTCATAGAGCTTCCATCTGAACAAACAAGCTGAAATCACAGGATGCTAAGCAAGAGCAGGGTCATTGGGACACTTGATCATTTTCTGGTTTCCCCCAAAAATGGACAAATAGTCCTGTGTCAAGTCTACTGCCAAGATCCTGTGTCCTGAGTTGGGCAGGAGCTCTCAGCCAAGACAATGTGTCTAGAAGGAGTATGAACCTCCTGAGCCTACACAACTGGCCAAAGAGATGCCTCCCCTGCAACTTCTATAGTCAGCAACTAGCAACTCATTATCTCAATTCAAGTGTTCTCTCCAGCACATGCTAGAATCTTCTATTTTGGGTTCAGTGGTAAGGACTGTTTACACTATGGCACAGACAGACGTAGGCAGTTAGCCAGGTACCCCTGAACATTTCCCTTTCATGCAAAAAAGATGCTCAGGGTAAGCACTCCCCCTAACTCCCCTGGGGACTGAAATCACCATCTCCAACCTGGGCTGAGCTCTCTCTATCTACCCCCAATGCCCAAGGAAAAGAGACCAGAAACAATAGCAGCTTTGGAGGAGGGATGTTGCTTAACTGTTTCAAGGCAGCTCTGATTGAGAAAATCTTAAAACACAGTTTCTATTTTCCCCTTTCAAGGTAACCTCATAGGGTTAACTGTGAAGACCTCAGGGCCTTTGCATGGCATTACATTTTCAACTATAAAATGAGGATAATATAGTACCTACATCATAATATTGTTGCAAAATAAAATAAATAAAATAATGAATAAAATAAAAGATGTAAGTAAAGTACTCAGAACAATGGCTAAGACAGAGAGCATTCAAGACATGATAACTATTATTTAGATAAAATAGTTTATGTCTCATGCTGAAAACAACAGTTATAAGAATAACTTACAAGTTATTATCTTAAAGTTAATATTTAAGAGAATTAACTTACAGAATAGTTATATAAATATAACAGAAAAATATAATAAAAAATATATAAATATAATATAAAAATAAAATATAAATAGAATTTAAGTTATTAACTTATAAGAATAATGTTAGGAAAAAGATTGGGAGAAGGGACAAAAGGGCAAAACAATCTCTGAAACAAGGCTGAGATTTTTTGCAACCTATAGAAAACAGCTATATGAAATGCTTAGTATAAGGGACACATGTGCCTTGCCCTCTTCTCAAGAAATCAAAGAAAATCAGTATTTGTAGGAAAATCGATTTTTAACACTTAACAAATCAACCACTTTTTCTCTAGGAGTTTTCTTCTTGAGGAATACTCTGAAGAGGGATTTTATTTTGATTGCTTTGCCTTGTGTTTTCCCAAGCAGAAAGGAAAGGATCTCATACACAGCTGAGCAATCAGCAAAGAAAAGCATCGACATAGCTAATCAGACCAATCAAATGGCACTCATTGATATGTGGGAGAAACTGTTGGGTGACTGAAGGTTGCAGGTGATTTTACATTGGGTGGGCTTGCTAACACCTAAGAAACAAGGACATAATGAAAAAATTAGAAGTCTATGAACTCTGCTTGAGTAGCATAATATTGCCGTAGGTGACATATTGAGTCAAAATGTTTCTGCAGATGTTAAATGGGGAAAAAACCCAACTTAGTACAAATACTGCAGACCACAAGTTGACCACAAATTGAATATAAGTCAGCAGTGTTCGTGATCCCAGGATGTATAAACAGGAGACTGAAGTGTATAACTGGAAAGTAATTCTTCCCAAATTCTCAGCATTGTCTAGCAATAAAGTTAGGAATGCAATTCCAGAGCAGGAACTCTGGTACTTTCCCAGTTTATCTGGTGTAAACTATCAAGGAAGTGGAGAGACTTCGGAAAGATTCTCTTAGCTATTTCCAAGGTGGATTCTTTTTCCTTTATCTTTCTGACCCAGTATCTATCCTCACAGAATTTATAATTAAGGTGTCAATATTATGATTGGAAATATATATATAAGACCCACTCCTCAAGTACCTACCAGGCGATCTTGAATTTTATCTTCAAGTGTGGGATCACTCAACAGTAGAATGGGCTCGCTGGATGATTCCCCAGATATCAAACGAAGTTTGGCTTCATTGACGACAGTGGAAAGTCCAATGGTGATAAACAATATTCCTGCAGTTCTGGCGTCTTCAGAAATACTCTTGACATCTGGATTCTTTGGATGGTCAATGCCATCAGTCATCAGCAAAGCCACTTTCACACCATCTTTACGCCCTTCTCTCTTAAGCAAACTAGTGGCATTGGAGATTGCATAATAGGAGAAGGTGCCTTGCCCAATGAAATTCATAGATTTGACCCTCTGCTTAAAAGTCTGCAGATCCTTCCAAGAAGAAAAAGGTGGATCAATTTGGACAGAGGTGCTAAACTGAAGTGCTGCCAGTTTGATATCATATTTCAAGGAGCGAACCGGGGCCAGTTGGAAAACCTTGTCACTCAAGCTATACACAAAATCTTTCTGTTTATCAAAGAGAACAATTTTAGAACTTTCAGAGCTGTCCACAATGAAGACCACATCTATGAAGCAAGTAGAGTCTGAAATAGAACAAACAGGTTAGGCAAAATATTTGTTCCTAATCAGGAAACCACCTTGCCTAAGGAAAGCCCTGAGGTGGTGGGATGTGTGTTGTTTTGGAGAGGAGAGGGGAGTGCAAAAGAGAGGTGCCTTGGAGATGGGGCTTAAGTTGTGAAGAACTACATCTCTTTCCAAATCTAGAAATTCTTTGCCTCTTAAAATCATGCAAATAAAAAGCAAACAAATAAAATACCATGTATATTGAGCATCTCCTCAAAGTAAAAGCCGCTTAGAAATCCAGCAAATATTGGGCAAAGCTGTCTAGATGTAAACAACACTCTGCCTAAATCTCAGGTTCTATGTCACATTCATGAGGCTTCATCTTGTTCAGATAGTTGGTTTGGGGATTTTTTTTTTTTTTTTTTAGCTTTTTTGAAATCCAGGAAGAAAACAACTATACACATCACTTTAGCAATAAGGGGGAATCTTAAAAACAGAGAACTTGAGCTTGAATTCTAGCTCTGCATCTTACTAGTTCATTTGTCTATGGCCTGAGATATGCCATTTAGTCTCTCTGGGCCACTATTTCTTTATGAGAGTGGCACTTTCTGTCATTACTATTTTATAAAGCTACTGTGAGGCTCAAATGAGATAATGAATGTACAAGGGCTCTAAAACATCTAAAGTTTTTATAAGTATCCTTTGTATGTATACAAGGTATATTATTATCACAACATAATTATATTAAAATAGAATATTACATATGTTTTTATATATGTATGGTTTGATATTTATATCAAGTGTTATTCAGAAAAAAATATTCAGGCTAAAACTAATCATTAAAAAAAAACTTTTTTTTTTTTTTACCCTGGAAGTTATTTTTCTTTGCAAGTAAATTGGACTTTGATCCTTTCTTTCTTTGTCCATGTATTGTTTGACTCATAAAAGCTGGCAAAAGCAGGAGATAGAAGACGAAATGTCTGTTCCACATCATGGCAGGTGGTGAAAGGTCATCTGTCTTGTAGCACCTTTAATAGAAAAATCAGTTATAAATACTTTGGTAAAATAAAATGTTTGCTATTTTTTAATTTCAAGCCAGCAGAAATGAAAACCAGCATGTGACAAGAGAAAAGGGTTTTCATTCATATTTCCAGAAAAACATCTACACTGAGATTTTAGAAGATTTTAATTGAAATAAATCGTGGCACCACAAGCCAACACTTATTACTGAATATTTTATATAGTCAAAGAATTACAGCCACGTAATCTGAATTTCCCATTTTATTATGGGAAGCAGAGAGTGGGAAAAGCCATTTGAAAACACTTCAGTCCCACTCTGTATGATGACCATGGTTCAAGCATAGGGTCTGTTTTGACATTTCCACATTCTTCAAGGTGATATCAGATTGCTACATGGTTGTTTCATTATAACTAATTCCTGATGATCTCAATATTTTTACAGGGTTGTAGAGAACCACCATCATTCCAGTCTTAATAATACATGCACAACTTTAGTGACTTCAAAAGGCTAGTCAAAAATGAAATTGCCCTTGTATTCCCATAAAACATCATTTCTCTTTTATGCTCTTGCTTGGAAACTTCATCTACAACAGAGTTCCAAGCTGGACTACAGATGCATATCCAATGAATCAAAAGAGTATGAGAACAAAAATAGCAGATTTGCTCAGCAACATTGTTCTTCCAGTGAAGAACTGATGGACAGAAATAAGACTTGATATCAGAACACACTTCCTCTGAACATTCCTGTAAAACTATTTTTCTGGGTCAATTAACAATGAAAACTCTAATCCTGTATTAAATCTTCAGCCATCTTCATCCCTCAATATGCCCAGCTATCCGCTGGATGACTTTTAAACCCACAGGCTTCCCTGGCAAGAGAAGACTCACATGTAGCTAGCTCAGTATACTGGAGAAGGAACAAAAAGGCTTTTTTGAAACAATGTTCTGCATGGTTTGGAAATGCTCTCCTTCTTAAACTATACTGACTTCAGAAGTTCTGGAAAAGGAAATCACATTTTCCTTCACTTTGCCTTCAGGGAATGGGAACCAGGAAATCATGAGCATGATTTTTCCAGGCTCAAATAGGGGGTGGAAATATATGCAAAGGTAGTGAGGAATGGAATGGATCACTGACTTCTTTCATATATGCCAGATAGAGAAACCCAAAAAGGAATCAAAGCTGTTGGGTTGAGGATGAACCAATGGATGGCTCCATGCCATAATCTGATCCTCAAGTAATATCGCCTAGCAGGAAGTTTATTAAGCTGACTCTGTATCAGTCTGGCCAAGCTTCTCTTTGGCAAGTGCATCAAGTGCAATTGGCCAGATGTCAACAGTTTTCAGATCAGGTATGGTAAGATGTGAAGACAGCTGAATGTTTAAAAAAGAAGAAGAACAAGAAGTTTCCTGAGGAAATAAAACACATAAAGGACATCCTTCCCTCAAGTAATCCCTTGTTAACCAAAGAGAAGAATGCAGAAGGAAGTACAAGTTTAACTGAAGACTAACGTAAAATAAGGCTGTGTAGCAAAACACAGCTGCTATTGCATTTTCAGGGGGGCAGGCCAGGGGAATAACACCATGTCCCTGGTGTGACATATGACCTTTCCCTTTCATTGAGCCCATTATTATAAGAAGCGTCTCAGAAGTTATAGGAATAAGAGACTGAGGATTTAATTTCATTGAAAATAAGAGGATTTTACAAGCTACATGATCAATACAACTCTTCAAAAAAATCTAAAGAAGATGGTTCCCATGCAGGACCCTGAGCAGAAAACCACTTTCTTCTCATTTGTTGGCCTCATTTTGGGCTTTGGAAATGCTGTCTTTAAATAAAGACTTGTCTTCCCTAAAACTAAGCACTTACTCATACAGTTGTGTGTGTGTGTTTTTACTTGTTTTGTTTGTTTGTTTGCTTGTTTGTTTGTTTTTGTTTTTGTTTTTGTTTTTTGGGGGGGGGGGGGTTGTCATATAACCATGAATTCGCACCTGAAGCTTTTTCTATACAATAGTCACCGTCACAACGTCTTCACTAGCAACAATCACAATGTCTCATATTTTATTACTATCTCCTCTGTTACTTTTTATCCAGCTCTCCCAAAGCAGTCTTGCTATTCCTCTCTCTTTACTAGAATTAGCCTGAGGATACCCTTATACGTTTGGTTTCTAGTTCCACAGCCTTTCTGAAATCTCTTTCTTTTTTATTAGTTTGGCATAGTAAGAGACACTCATTTTTAATCATTTTTGCCATGTTTTATTTTGCCTCAGTTTTCAATAATTCTTACATTTTGCTCATTTAGACATCATATACAAGCAAAATAGGCTTCAGGGGGGAAATGCCATTAAATAAAAGTTAAATAAAAGAAATTTATAAATTCAGATAAAAGAATAAAAGATATAAATAAATAAAATAAAAGTTAAATAAAAGAAATTAAGTAAAGAAAGAAAAATGAAAGAAATAAAAGAAATAAAAACCTCTGTGTTTACTATAAGTGGCATTCTATAAATGCAGAGACAAAGATTATCTTTAACCAAATGCTATCTATTTGCCTTTTTTGCCTAAAATTTATTTTGGGTAAATATCAGCATCAATAAATCTAAGAGACTTTATATTTTATGATGTTTTAAAACCAAAATTCTTTCAGCAGAGTTTACCAATTGTATTCACAGTGTTTGCATAGCATTTATTTCACATAAAGATAAAATTATCAAATGAGCACTTTATTCAGATTGCCAAACTAACCAAGGTATAAAACATTCTGTAGTTAATACTGAGTTATAAAATATGTTCCAAATTAAGGAAAAGAGATCCCAAAAGATATTAACATCATTGCAATGCTATGTAGTAGCCTGTGAATTAAAAATCAATTTTCAAATAATTTTGACATAAATTTTAAATGTCTACATTTTAACAATTATTTATATTTTTCTAATAATTAATTTCAAGTAATGGCAGAGGATAGAAAATTTTTCTATCAGCTATTATTTTCAGCTTTCTTCACATAATAAGTATGCACACCTTTCAGTCTTCCACAGTGCCTAGGTGGTCTTCTCTGATTTCAAGTGATTAAAATAAAACAGTTATGTCTTACCTTATAAAGTTTGTCAAACTGGAATTAAAGACTGATTAAGCAAATGCCAACAGCAAGGACCATTGTTGGGGATGGAGTTAGCTATTTGATATTGTTCTGTTCTGTGGAAATAAAAATTATCTTTGCTTTTGGAACTTTTGCAATCTTTTATTTGTGTTTATTAGCCTAAGTTAAAGCAAGAGTGGTCAGGCATTTGGCCAGGGTGCAAGATCTGGGTGGGATCAGTAAGTAATTTAAAGGAACAGTGTCCTCTTGGAACAAGCCTATGTTCTCCAAACTGTTATAAAAATAACTTGAGCAGATTTTCTACATTTTCGGCATTTATTGACAGCCTGCCTTTGTGTCTCATACCATATCCTCCTTCTATTTCTACATTTCTTTGCCTGGGGTGTGCTCTGTGTGATACTAGTTCCTAACTGCTCTGTGAGGGAGTGTAAATGACAACAGACTCAGATGCAAAACTGGTTTTTCAAGAGAGGCAATGGATTGAAATTATTGAAGCTGAATGAAGAGTATAGAGAAGTTCCTTATTCTAGCCTTTCTATGTCTGTGATTTTTGAAATTTTTCATACTACCATTGGTATTATATACAGTGAAAGAGTGATCTGAATTTAGTTCTGGTTTTGTCTCTAATATGGGGACCTCAGTTTCCCATTTATGAAATGAGGGAGTGAATTTAATTATTTATCAAGATCCTTCCAAAGTATAACACAAGAGCTAGGTTTACAGTGGTCATATTCTGAGCTCTCTGTTCCAGAAAGGTAGTCACTGAAGTGGCTCCGTTCTCTTTTTTCCTGTTTTCTACCTTCTGGTTACAACCCATATTAAGATGTTTATCAGTGCAAAACATACTGCCACGAAGCCACTCGACTCCTAGACAAGTAACAGACAGGCTTCTCAAGGAACTGCCTCACAGAGAGTAGCAAGATGATCAGAGATAGCAACACAAATCTTCACGTTATAATTATTTAAAAGTAGCCTTCTTAGGAAGGCATTTTGACATTTACAGATACACTTATTGTAACATAATAGCTTCTACTACATGAACATTTTACCAGGTGTGACGCACTGCGCACTGCGCTAAATGCTTCATTCACATTGTGGCATTTAGCCCTCCCAAAGCATCACCACCTACGGTACAGTAAGTGTTGTAAGAATTCATTTTGCAGATGAGGATGTTGAGGCAGAGAAGAGTGTGGTAAGACTTTCTCACTGTCATACTAATGCTAGAGAATGCCACAACAGGATCTTAACTCAGATGTATCTGAACCCTGAGCCTCACTTACAACAACTAACGCATTATTAAATTACGTGTCTGGGTAAACGTTCATGTTTTCATGGTTTCTGCACCACAAAGCAGTTTTTGAGGAACCGAGGAAATTTTGTGAGGCTTTGGTAATAGAAAAACAGTGGGTAACTGTGCAGAAGTACAAATGGAATTTCCCAGGAAGCAACCATGTATATACCTTAAATAACCTGTGGATGTTTGCCACACTTAGCACTTTTGTGAGATGAGAATCGTGGGACAAGGAAGTGGCTTTTTTTCAGGTCAACTCCTTTTTTTCTGGGGTAAAGTACCAACTTGCGGAATAATAATAAGACCTCTAAGAAGCAACCAGGCAACTCCTGGAGGGGAGAAATGGACTAAAGCCCTCCTGCTTCGGAACTGTTCTGACTAAAGTTGGTGACAGGTTGGAGTCCGGCCTGCTCATCGTTTTCCTTTCATCCCCCAAGGTCAAATAGGGTAACCCACACCCAGGGTTTGCCACCTTTCATTCCCAGGTGTGGCAATCAGCACTACATTGGTTGATTGGGTAGATGACTCTGAAGAAAATCTTCTGTCCACTTACATGAAAAGGCTAGTTACATAAGGCAATTGGTTTTACGTACGGAGAAGCAAAATGGCGTGGGTGAAGAATGCAGTCTTAATCCTAATGGGTGGTCTTCAATTAGTGTGTAATTGGACATACACAGTCCAAATAAGGGAACATGGAGAATGATGATGACTAGAAAAGGCAACTTGGAGTCCATGACCTTCTGACAGTTGTTCTGTAGCAAAGACCTTTTTTTTTTTTAATTTTCATTATGCTTTTATTATTGCTTATAGGGGTGCTACCTCCTTTATACACCCACTAGACAACATCTACCTTAATATCTCTAATTTTTCTGTTACAGTGCACAGTGTAGCAAAGTCTTCATAGAAGAAAGAAGCACACTATTTTTGCTATTATTACTGTAATGGCCTAGAATAAGCACTCAAGAAATATTTATTGAGTGATTACTCGAACTAATTTTTTCGTGTTTATCAATCACTTGAGAACTGTGATACAATAGCTTGTTCTCTTCCAGAGCTTTACTAGACAAGGAATCTTGTTGCATCTTTTTCAAAAATGTTTAATACTCTACCACGGTAGAATCTATGTTGGCTTTATTTGTTTTGGTACCAGTGCCGAGATGTCCATTTCAGTAGTGATGGTATTTGGGGTCCTAGAAACATTTAAAAGGAATCAAAGTCTGGGATGACTTGTGTATATTGGAAGGTTTTATCTGCTTGAGGTTACAGAAATAATGAAAAGGCTAAGTAACAGATCAGATCAAACTTGTATTGAAGTTATACATCTGGACCAAGACCAAGCTATAGCATAATGTTTCACAATCTTCTCCCAATTTCCCTGACCTTTCACAGCGCTGATCTAGAGTAGAAAAGAACATTATCAACTGAGAATGGAGAAGCCAAAGACTTTTTTGCCCAATTTGGAGTTATCTGTAATCATTAGAGGTCCCCTTCTATTATTTTTCCGTATAAAATCTTGAGATAGTAGAGTTGGGTTTTTTTGGTTTTTTTTTTTGTTGTTGTTGTTGTTGTTTTTGTTTTTTTTGTTTTTTTTGTTTTTTTTTTTTGCCCCAAAGCTCTGAAGCTTCTGGGATTCACCATCTTTCTTGGCTCTAAGGGTATGACTTGAACATTCTCTCATGTCATTCATCTGTAAATTAGAGGGACACCAAAATGGATTTGGTTCTGTTTATCAACTAAGGAAAGGATTAAAAATATTCAAAGACAACAAGGAAGTGAAAATTATCATTGGTAATAAAACATAGGCAATGTGTCATTGCTTCAGTATGGAGCAGTGTGACTACAGCGCACCTCCCCTCACCAAATGCTGATCGAGTTGACTCTTCTGCATTCTCTTTACTCACTTACAGTTTGTATTGTTTGTTCCCTGATATATCTGGATTGTTTATCATTTGGTCTTCAGCTTGAGTAATCATGTCACAAATGTAACCCACAGTGCCCTAGACCACCGTGACAGCATAAATTCCCACTGTCCCAATCTCAATTGCTAAAATCTTTCTTTAAAATTTTCCTTCAATATTGATATCTTCTCTTTGCATTTATTCTTTACTAAGATCAAATTAATTCATGCCAAAAAACCAGAGTGCTCTCTGGAAAAATTTAAAATTTTCCTGTCTGATAAATGTCTTAAAGTGCTTAGGTCTTGTGGTACCATAGGTTTGAATGTTCAGGTTTTTTTTATTTTTGTTTGTTTTTTCAAAATTATTCCCTTCAGTTAGTGGATAGGGCAGTATTAACTTTTTCATGCAGAGTGCACTAAAAAAGAAAGATCAGATCTATTTAAGCCTTGCCCAAACTCTTGTTTTAATGGAGAAAATATTTTCTATTTTTCATTTAGTTGATTTTACTTTCAGGTATTAGAAAGTATTATACTAGGATGCCTGGGTGGCTTAGTCGGTTAAGTGTCTGACTTCGGCTCAGGTCATGATCTCGTGGTTCATGAGTTCAAGCCCTTCATCGGGCTCTGTGCTGACAGCTCAGAGCCTGGAACCTGCTTTGAATTCTGTCTCTCTCGCTCTCTCTCGCTCTCTCAAAAATAAATAAACATTAAAAAAATTTTTTTAATGTTGTACTGTATTGGGGTGAATTATTTAATTTCCCACTAGATGGTATTGGAGCTTTTCTTGTATGAGGGGCAAAGAAGAGCATCGAATATCAGAACTGAAAGGAAACTTAGACACAACTTCTATTTGACTTTTCCATTTCACAGATGATAAACTAGAGGTAGGTGTTGTGACCCATCCAAAGGTCCTAGCATGAGTCGGTGAGGGAATAGAGTTTAGATCTTTGTGTGGTAGCTGGCCATCTTTCTTTAATCCTGAAGCCCTCAGGATTGCTTGGCCTTTGTACCATCCAGGTTTGTGCCACAGCAGGAGAAAAAGGATGCTGGTCTATGGCCAACAATATATGTTTGAAAAATATGGATTTACTTTAGGGGCCAATGGCTCAGGACAAATTATCATGAGCTAAATTCTTGCATGTAATGAGTCTCACATCTCACTATGTATGCCTGGACTATCAAAGGCAATGAACACCAGTCCTTGAAGAACTGTCTCCTCTGGGTTTGGGTAGGTTCGCCTGAGAAGCTGGGGATTATTACAAAGATTTCAGTGACCAACTGTGCATATTATTGATTCCTAATCAAAATACATCCAGTAATATAAGAAGACATCATCATCTGTATGTGTAAGTTTCAGAAACTCAACATCGATCTGGATGTTGTGGTCAGTCCTTTTGGGATTTAATAAGAATATCCCCCAAAAGGAAGTTTGTAAAATAATTCAAATTTCTGGAACTAAAATGCTTTACGAACATTAAGTAACATTATGCCACATTATACCAACCCATGACAACTCTGGTTTACAGAATATTGTCCCTATTTGAAGTAATAGAGTCAACTGTTTGCATTACATCTAAATTATGTAGTTTCTCCTATATAGTTTCTGTCCTTTTAAATTCTGCAACAAGAGTAGATTATTCGTGGACAAAGTTTACAGCAAAAGAGACCTGAGGTGAGTTAACATTTTTACTATTTTAGGATATGAAAAATATTTTAATAAAATAACACTCTACACAAGTATAAGGTGTATATTATAGTCATTATTTATTATTTATATCCAGAACTATAGATTCTGAAATTACACATGTATAATTTTTTAGGGAGAAAGCTTTTTTACTTAAAAAATTCAGAAGCCAGTACACTAAGTGTCAGGACTTAAATAATGAAGCACTTTAAGTGCAAGGATTCTTTGATTTGAAGGTGTTCAGAGCAGATGGGCCAATGTGGAAAACAGATCACCAAGATTTGGGGATTTAGTGAGGCTTGAGAGGAATTTGCAGGGAGGGGAAAACTTAGTAACCAGAGAAGTGAGAAGAGAGTCTTTTGAGTAGATGAAGCACCATGATGAGCAATGGTAGGGAGATGGGGTTCCGCCCAGCAGGCCAAGGGATTGCTGTGGAAATTGGCAGCACACGTGTGTTCCTGGAGCAGCACAATTTCCAAGAACTGGCTACAGAGTGGGGACAAGCAGTCTGGAGAGCAGAAGCCAAGAAGGTGTTCCTGGCAAGTTGTCTAGCTGAGTGCTGCAAGTGTCAGCCCTGTTGAACCACCCTGGGAGGTTAGTACTATTTTATCATTCTCATTTTATAGATGGGGAAATTGAGGGACAACGGCATCTTGCAACTAGCTCAAGATCACATATGCAATTTCTAGAGTCCAGAATTAAAAACCAGGTATGAGAGTCCACACAGCAAATCACAATGCAATGCTTCCTCCTACTTCCACAATGTGGCCTCTTTTCTCCCTCTCCTTGTACAGTTTGGTCTCTCAGACCTCAGGTCGATTTCTTGGCTGTTCAGAATGATTTGATAATTATCCATCTGTGTTCCAGGGATCAGGCAATCATAGGCCCCCCCTACTACTCTGCTATCTTAACTTATCTCTTTATATAATTTTTAATGTAATTTTTACTTAATTATATATTTTCCATTATGTTAATTGACCAAATTCGGAAATGCCAAATACACAAATTAGGACTGACCCTGGGTCTTGAGGGACTATTGATTGAAAAAAGATATTTGGGCACCACCTTGTGGGGCTTTGTGGAAAGACACAGTGTGAGAGTCCGCTTGCCTACTATCATTAACAGATTAAAATTCTTAATTGCTTACGATGCTGAATGGGTAGAATGTAAATTGCTTTCTATAAAATTTTCTGGGTAAGGAAATAAGAGAGTAAGTCAAAGAGATGGCAAAATTACTTTTATGTATGAATCAAGAAACTAACATCTGATGAAATTCCAAGCGTATTTATTTAACAAACATTAACTCACATACAGTTCCTAGTATATGTGAGGCATTGGGTAAAAAATAAATAAGACCTAGTCACTTCAGCTCAGTGAAAGAGATAAGGAAGTAAAAGGCAGTGGCAAATTTTACCAAAAAAATATTTTTTAAGTAATCAAAAGACAAATGTTAGTTAATGATACCATGCTGATGTGTTTGGAAGCAAAATACACTGTTACCCACAACTTAGTCTGAAATGCATCAGATAAAAAGAAGATGGATAAAACCATGTGTAGATGGATAGATATATGATGGAGCAAATATGTCCGTTATTGATCACATGTTAATCATGGAATCTAGATGGTGGGTAGTGAGTTTACTGTGTCATTCTGTCAACTTTTCTGTATGTTTGAAAATTTTCATTAAAAAATATTTAGTTAAAAAAAAACAGGTAATGACAATACAGTACAATAATATCTATAAAAGAGACCTGAGAAGAAGGCACCCTGTCCACACTGTGACACAGAAGTTGGAAATCCAGGGAACAGAAGATAAATAGACATTTCTCTGATGCCATGTTACAGGGTTTAGGCTTTATCTTGAAAGCAATAAGGAGCCACTGAATAGTTTTAAGCAGAGGAGAGACATGATCACATTTTCATTTTAGGAAAATCACTCTACTGGCTATGTGAAGAATTAATTGGAGGGAAGCAAACCTGGAGACTGAGAGACCTATAAGGAAACTTAGCAAAATACCAATGAAAGATAAGACTCTCAAATACCAGCAGCAGAGATGGAAAGAAGTGAACAATTCTGAGAAATACTTAGGAAACAGAACCAAAGAGCTTACTACCTAATTGGCTTAGGAAAGGAAAGGAAATGAAAAAGCACAGCGTCCAGTAGTTTGCTGAAGAGGATTTAGCAACTGGCTCTCTGAAAAAAAGTGTGTATACATATGTACACAAGTTTATGTAAGCTTATTATAAATGTTACTGATATAAGGAGTATATAGTGTATTTATAGGTGTTATTTACAAATAATAACAAGATATACAAATTTCTGCATTATGAATTCCATATAGCAAATTGATTCTCATAGAATGCTTTCATTTATTTTTGCCAAATTCTTGTATCCTTAGTCAACCTCTGGTTGCAATTGATGCCTGACTATAGTTCTAACAGGGATGTTGACTGATATTTCCATTTTCTTTAGCAAATATTCCCCTTCTTTCATTTTTCTATGGTACTTATGTTAGTGTATAACTGTTGGTATCTCTTTTCTCCCACTATTCACACCTCCCCATAGGAGGAGTTAGATTTATCCTGAATGATGGGCACGATAGTCTAACACACATTCGTCCAAGTTTCCTGTATCAACATCCATCATCACAAAATAATGTTCTAATAGCCTGAGCATTTGCCTAATTTATACACCATGTGTGAATGCTTCTAATGATACATAGTCCATTCCTTTTACAGTATTACACATGTAATATAGAGGATCATACCCCATACTAGAAAAGTGTATTTTTCTCAAGACTTTTACTGCCCGACAACTGTCAGAATAACCACAATGCAAATGGCCCTTCCAGAGGCATGTAATGCATAACCTGCAGAACTATAGGCTTCAGCCCTGTGTAACAACACACTTTTCATGCAATTAATATTTTGGCATAAAAAGTATAAATTTGTTTGCAATTTATTATATGTTTTTTCTATTTTATTATTTTATTATTTATTTATTTATTGAGAGAGAGAGAGAGAGAGAGAGAGAGAGAGTGCATGTTGATGAGTGGGGCGAGGGGCAGAGAGAGAGAGAGAGAATCTCAAGCAGGCTCCAAACTTAGAGCAGAGACCAATGCAGAGCTTGATCCTAAACCCTGGGATTATGACCTGAGCCAAAGTCATGAGTCAGATGCTCAACTGACTGAGCCACCCGGGTGCCCCTATTATATTTTATCATTTGTATTAACTTATTAAAAACTTGAAATTTTGGATGCATACTGTTTTTTTTGCTCATTTGATTCCATTTGAATATCACCAATCTGTTGAATATGCAGGACTCCATAGGATGCATTATAGAATAACTTTATTTTACTTCCCACCGTCCTTTTGTTTCTATTTTTGAGGCCAGGATATATATCATATATATATCATATATATATGATATATACATACATATGTGTATATATATGCATACATATGTGTATATATATGTATATATATATATATATTTTTTTTTTTTTTTTTTTTTTTTCCTTTTTGCCACTTGGATCACACGTTGGTGCCCTAAGTCTTTGGGTCAGTCTTTTATATAAAAATCATTTCTTTCACATTTAATTATAAACACTATCTTCTTCCCATAATCAAAATATCTATTCCCATATAGTAGTCCAAACTCTGAGCTTGAAGATTCTCCTCTCCTCAGCAGGGATTCACTTCAAGCTGGAAGCCTGCAATAGGAAAAGGGGCATAGTCAACTCTCCCACTTCCCCACTTTGTGTCTGTCTGTCTTTCACATGCTCATGAAGAGCAGGTAGACCAGCAGGAAAGAGCTACTTCACTGCCTTGCGGTGGTTTTGGAAGGTATTAAAGTGATCTCTTTCTCCACTGTGGAGTTCTCCCTCATTCTTTGGGAGACTGCGTCACTGGGGATCTCTCATCCCAAGTTCTTTTAAAGCCAGCCAGGTCTCTTCTGTGGGGGTGGGGGTGGGTGTGGAACTCCCCCTCCTCTCACCCAGCCTATTCCCAAAGGAACAACTCCAGTGTCTCTCAGCTGAGGTCACCTTACTCCCACCAGAAAGCCCTCTTATTGACTGGGTTATGCTGCCTCTCTTGCCCTTGTGGCCCTCATCCTGTCCACAGGGTACACTCAGGCATCGTTTATCCTGACAAACTCCAAGAATGAAAGTTCTTTCCAACAGATGCTCCTCTCACTTCTCAGCCTTCAGAACAACCAAGCTGGCCTTTAGAGTTTTCAGGCATGGCTCAGACAACAGACCATCATGTTCTCTACCTGTGTCTCTGTTCCAGCTTGCACAGATCAAGCCCTCCATGGACAACAGCACTCTCAGATCTCTCCTAGGGAATTAGGAGTAAGACTTTCTGGACATGAATTTCTCCAAAGAAATCTCTCTCAGATTCTTCAGTTTCAAGCCCCTTTCAGGAGGGTTTGGGGTCTTTAGTCTACAAAATCTATTCTAGCCCTGCACGGTGGTAGCATCTCACTTTGGAATGTGGGAGCAATCATCACCTATTATTCTGTCCCAGTCTAGTGGGGCTTTAGCTAGTTACTAGAAATGACAAATTCATTTTTAACATCTTATTACTCAAAGAAACATGTTGTATGAGCATGGATAAATCCTGAAACAGAAACAGAGAAATGAAAACAGTTGTGCATGGTGGGAATATATGAATTTCAAGACATTTCCTTCAATACTGTTTTCACAATATTTTAAAATTTTTGAGTTGGAATGGAAGCATTCATATAGTTGTGTAATTTTTCATCATGCATTCCTTTTATCATGATTTAATAAATAATGAGGGGAACAATGATGACTTTAACGTATCCCACCCTCAAGGAATTAATAAACTATATAAATATATTGCAATATAATAGGTAATAGAATTATTACAGTATATAATTGTGTGTGTGTGTGTGTGTGTGTGTGTGTGTGTGTGTGTAGAGCCAGAGGATCTAACCTAGGCACAGTAGACAAGGTGCTAAGGAGTTTGGAAAGATAGACATTACTTCCAGCTATGGGAGACTTCAAAGCGGAACTGAGTGATATATTTTGTGGGATGAATAGAATTTAATTTTTCTAATTCTTGGAGAAGGACATGCCAGAAAAAAAAAAAAAGGAACAAAGGTGTATTCCTGGGCGGTGGATTGTGGAATTCCTCAGTTCTTGTCTTCTCAAAGAAAAGAATTCGGTTGAGAGACCCGTTAGAGAGAAAGAGAGTTAAAGTAGCAAAGGTCTTCTATGTAGCAGAAATACACTCCGAAGACAGAGGAGAGGGCTGACCCAAAGGTAGGGGTGCAGCATGCTGAGTTTCTCATTGTGTTCTTTTATGGGGTTTATTTGGTCTCCTCCCTCTCATCTTATTATTATCACTCCATCTTGGGTCTGCCTTGGTTTCCTCCTCTCCGACCTTTCTGGTAAGTCTGTGTTAGTCATCTTCCCATGAGTGTAAGCGTAACCCACGTTGGGGGCCCAAACCACATTGCACATGGTATTATAATGATATCATTACCGCCTCAGAATTACTAGTGCACATAGTCTTTCATAAGTGTGCATGCTCCGAAGTTGGGGAAGTCCCTGTAGCCAGTATCTTCTGCTTATCAGTCTGTGCTAGGCCAAAAAAGGGGTTGGTCTAAGGGAACTGGGGCAGCCTCTTGGCAGAGATGGGGTAGTCCCTGGCATTTGTCCCTCTGTTATCTTCCTTTCTCCCCTTCTGCTCATGTGTATCTAACTGCTTACGCTAGCAGGCATGTTACAGGAAAAGTGCTATATAAAAATAATTAGGCACAATTCAGTAGGGCTAGAGCTACTAGCTCTAAGAGATCAAATGGGAAAAACATATTGGGCCAGAATGGGGACAACTTCATGGTGATAACATTCCTTTTAATATCCCAGAAGCTTTCATGCATGTTACATGGAAAGGAGTATCCACTATTATATGTAATTTGTTAACCTTTAAATCATTAGTACATATTTTACTTCATTTATACAACTAACATATTGAAAATACATGAATTTAATAAGCTAGATTTCCTCAAACTCGAAAACATTGCAAACTGAATACTTCTTCTCAAGTATACAGTAGCAGATATTTCTTTAATGTTTTTCACAAGAAGAAAAAATACACTCCACTCTTCAATGACTATAAAACTGACTGATAACAAAAGTTACAAAAGGGTTAGACCTTAGGAAGTAGATTTTTTCATCATTTCTATCCTGATTCTAATTCTGATTCTCTTTATGCTTTTGGTTTCCTACCTCTTGCATTTCTTCCTGGGGTTGCAATTATACTTAATAAGAAAGTCAGGCTTAGCTTCTCAAATAAGCTGCTGATGGTCCAAGATTTTGAACATGAGAATCAAATTAATCATCCATTTAAATGTTTTATAGTCACTCATCATACATTACATCAGAAACATTCCAAATTATTGGCTTAGACCTATCAGATATGCTTTGGTTTTTCTGTGACCTGGTCTTTTGCTCAAAATTACACTGGTTCTGAATGCATCATCTTCATAATTAGATATATGTCTAACTTTCAGTGATGGTTCTGGGAATCTTTTTCTCATCTTACTACCAAGAGAAGTGTGCCTTTACGACTGCTTTGGGCTTTGTCTGGTTTAGGTAATTCTAAAATTAATTTGATCCATTGAAAACACAAATGTTCTTTCTCATCGACAGTTAAGACTTACAGTATTGATGTCTTAACTGTGGGCTGAGGAGTTTGGATGTTGGTCTGCAGGGACCATGAACCAATGAAGAGTTCCACATAAGAGAGTCACTTGAGATGTGCTTCAGGAAGATCAATCTAGCTACACAGAGGACAGGGTTTAAAGGAAAAAGGTAGGGACAGAGGCCAGTTGGGAGACTACTGTCTGGGTGAGCAGTAATTAAGACCAAAACTAGGGCAATGGCTGTGGGAGCAGAGAGACGAGCAGAATTTAGCCTAATCATCTGTTTCAAAAGCCCAAATGTGATTTTCTCAAATCCCATCCAAGGAGGGGAAGAGACCAGGCAGTGAGGTGGCCTGTGTTTCACTAGAATTAACAGTGCTGCTCTGATAGTATTTTGCTGGCTACTGCTTTCATGCTTCCATGCTCATCAGAAGGGACAAGCCAAGTTTCTTAGTTCTGTCTCCTGTAACAAATCACCATAGGTTGCATGGCTTACAAACAACAGAAATGTGTTTCTCACAGTTCGGGAGGCTGGAAGTCTGAGATCAGAGTACCAGTGTGGTCAAGTTCTGATGAGGACCCTCTTCTAGATTTCAGAGTGCTGACTTCATTGTGTCCACACATGGCAGAGAAGGAGTGTGAGAGCTCTCTGGGGTCCCTTTTGTAAGGGCATTACTTCCATTCGTGAGGGCTCCACTCTCATGACCTTATCTCACAAAGGCCCCATCTCCTATTGTCACCACATAGGTGTTAGGATTCCACTATATCGATTTTAGGGGGGACACACACATTCATTCCTTAATACCAAGTTACCCACAAATGAAACAGAGACCCTGTGAAGAATCAGTTAGCCAAGCAGGAAATGTTAGCACCACTCATGTTGCAGTAAATGTCCTAGAATGGCTTCAGTTCCTGAAGCATTTAGTATGCTGCTTAAACTTTATTATTTCTGCCTTAATCCCATGGGTACAGGATTATGATGTATCTGCCTATCATTATGGAATTTAGCATCCTAATTCCTCCAACTATACTCTTTACAATAATATTCATTGTTTTTTTTTCTCATTAAAAAATCTTTACATTTTTATTTCAGAAAACATAGAAAAGTATATAATAAAGAAAATAATGATCACTTTTAAGCCTATCACACAGAAAAATCTACCAATGAAATGTTGGCATAATTCCTTCCAGCCTTCAAAAAATAAGGTTAGAATTATTATGTTTACTCCATTCGGTACTATTTTATTCCTATAACAGTACACCATGAGTGTTTCCTCTATCTTTAAATGTTTTTCTAAAACAGGGTTTAACAGACTAATCCAAACTGCCACCTGTTTCTATAAATAATGTTTTCTTGTAACATAGCCACACCCCTTTGTTTATGTACTATCACAGCTATTTTTGCCCTGCAATGACAGAATGGAGTAGTTGTGATAGAGACAGAGTAACCTAAAAAGCTGAAAATATTTATTGTCTTGCCCTTTACAAAAAAAAAAAAAAAAAATTGCCAACTCCTGTTTTCAAAGATTATTTTAATAACACTTAGAATTAGGTTAAGTGGCTTTTCCATTTGATAAGTGCTTGGGCCAATAGTTAGAAGCACAATGCTGGGGCCACGTTGTCCGGGTTCATATCCTCGAGGACTCCACCACTTAAGAGATATCTTGGGGCAATTTGTTGCCTCCATTGTCTCATTTGTAACAGGGAAAAAAATAACAGTATCATCCTCATTATGAGGAAGATGTGATAGAGTCCATGGTGCACCTCCTAGATGTCCTCCTTCAGTAATAAATGACTTAGTCCTTGGGCTGCTGGGAGAGTTGCCAGGAGATGTCCTTCAGCAGCCAGCTGTGTTTGGGGACTGTTTGCTGGAGAAAATTGCCTCATTCAAAGCGACACTTCCTTCAAGGGACAGGTCACATCAATGACATATCCACATCAGTGAGGTGGTATAAAGTCCTGAGTCCCTTGTCCCAATTCAAGACAACTCCGGAGGGCCAATCCAGTTTCAAAGTTTCTCATGGATTGGCTGAGGCCTTTGTTGGTATTGGATCACAGCTCAAATTTTCCCTCTGCATAGTCCTGCATCTTCTTTCTTCCTGCCATGGGTGCTGATCCCAACACTTCTTCACAAGTATATCCTACATCCTAATCTCCATCTTGAAATATGGTTCCAGAGCACCTAACCTGAGACAGTGTTAAATGAGCCTTGTGTTGTAGAGCATCTGGTACGTGGTATATGCCATATAGTTGTTTGTTATCAAACAAAGAATTCTGGAAGAAAGTAAAAGGGAAGTACAAGATCAAGAAGAAAAAAATAGAATAATATAAAGTTTCTCACAATTAAAGAATAGCTTAGTCACAAAAATTTTAAATGAATGATTGTAAGAAACTCTAACATCTTTAAATTTCATCAAATACATTTAAAGTGTGATGTAACAATTTTATTTATAAGTATTAAAAATGTACTATAAATCATATCCTTGAAGCTATGTAAGTTTATTATGACATTGTTAGCTATAACCCCCCAAAATATACAAATAAGTATACTGATTTACACACTGATTTGGGAGTATACTTGAATACTTTTTGAAGACCACTAGTTTAAGATCTCTCACATTGGGACACCTGGGTGGGTTTGTCGGTTAAGCCTCTGGCTCTTGATCAAGGCTCAAGTCATGATCTCACAGTTCAAGAGATGGAGGTGGCTGGGTGCTGACAGCACATAGCCTGCTTGAGGTCCTCTCAGGTACAGACTGATTTTGTGCATGTGCAAATAAAGGGAGCTGGGATTAGCCAGTCACAGACTCCACAGCATGTTCCAATAGTAACTGAATTCCTTCTAAGGGCAGCCGTAAATAAGAAGGAAATCTGGGGCACCTGGGTGGCTCAGTCGGTTAAGCCTCCAACTTCGGCTCAGGTCTTGATCTCACAGTCCATGAGTTCAAGCCCCACATTGAGCTCTGTCCTGACAGCTCAGAGCCTGGAGCCTGCTTCAGATTCTGTGTCTCCTTCTCTCTCTGCCCCTCCCCCATTCATTCCCGTGTCTCTCTCTCTCTCTCTCTCAAAAATAAATAAATATTAAAAAAAATTTTTTTAAAAAGAAGGAAATCAGCAGTTCTTCAGCTGTTGTCCTTTGTTGGTTTAAAACCACAACAAACAAATCCTATCCTGGATCGCCACACCATATGTAAAGGAGCTTAGAAGGATATCTTATTAATGACACAGAAGTTCAAATTAAAAAACAAAACAAAAAAACCATGAGACTGAACTATAGCAACTCTGGCATCCATTACAAAATGCACGTTTGATAGAAACAACTAGTGTAACCTTAGAGCAGTCTGTTAAGTTCTCTGACACATTATAATCTTCAAAAAATACAATGCACTCTCCCACTCAGTAAATATTTTTGAATGCATATTATATAGCAGGAGCTATAGGAAATCCAAAGTTCTACACTACTCACAAGGAAATGCCATCTGCCATTTTCCATATGGCAGGAAGGGAGAAGAGGAAGTGAATGGCAAGAAGCTTCTCTTCCAAGGGACTCAGTCCAGTTTTACTAACAAGGAACACCGTTTGGTGAAGAAGGAGAATTGATTTCCAAGTAGAATGTGAAAAGTGTCACTTATTCCTATTAGGATTTTAGAGTGCAAGAAACTGGTGGCAACACACTTTCACAAAAGCTTAGATGGAAAAGGAAGGAGAGAAAAATATATTAGCTGGAGGAGAGTGTAGAGAAAGGTATTGTTTTAGGATGTATTCAACAAATTTTTATTGAGCACATGCCCTATGTTTTAGGCTCTAGAGATTAAGTAGAAAATAAAATAGATAGTGTCCCTGGGTATCAGGAAATAGGCTAAGCCACTATAACAAAACAGATCTAAACAAACAGTAATTTTTAAGAGAACACAGTTTATTTTCTCTTGTGTAATGGTCCAGAAATCTATGGTTGATCCAAGGGAGGGGGTACCTCTGTTTTCCGAATTAGGCTGGGACCTAGAGGAAGGGGACAGTTTTGTCTTCCATAATACTTGGCCTCCATTTCTATAGGATGTTTATTTTTTCCTATTTTCCAGACAGCTGGAAGGGAGAAAAGGAATGTAGATGTCAAGCAGCTTCTCTTTTAAGGGACATAATCCATTTCTACTTACATCTCTTTGGTCACAAATTTTTTTTTTAATGGTTATTATTCATTTTTGAGAGAGACAGAGTGTGAGGGGGAGAGAGGGACACAGAATCCGAAGCACACTCCAGGCTCCAAGCTGTCAGCACATGAGATCATGACCTGAGCTGAAGCTGGAGGACCAACCAACTGAGCCACCAAGGTGCCCCCACAATTTTTTGATATAACCACACTTAGCTGAAAGGGAGGCCAAGGAATTCTTCTCTTTAATTAGGTCACCGAGTGCCTTGCTAACATTTGGGGGGGGGGGGAGGTATAACAGAATGAAAACTGGTGATGTCGAGCATATATTCTGGAAGCAGAAGACAACTATAGGCAAATAATGAGCAGTTTTGGTGGTGTGGTGACATGAAGACCTGAGAGGAGTGAATTCAGGGGAAAACAGGAAAATACAGGATTAGAGAGAGCCAGTATGGCCTTCACCTTTGAGGAGAAAAATGGGAGTGACTTGAACACATGTTGAAAGTAAAACAAAACAAAACAAAAACCCAGTAGAAATAGGGACACACAGAAAAGAAGAAAATTGTCCCAGAAGAGGAGAAACATCTAGTCCCTCCTCTTCCTTTGTGTCAACTAGAAGAAGGAAAGAATGGGAGTGAATGATGGTGTTGGGGGAAGGAGAGAGAAAATAGTAGAAGGCTGTGGGAAATTCCTACCAAATACCTTAAATTCTCTTTCTGAAGTAGGAAGCAACATCATCTCCTGACCATGAGGGGAGATGTTTTCCTTGGCTATGAATATGGTAGCAGTGGATAAGGAAGAGACTTGTATTGATCTGGTGTTTTGGGTCCAGGGCCTAAACCATTGAGAAGATTGGCAAGGTAGTGTTTGAGGTGATGAATCTTGTGGTATCCCCCCACAGCAGTACAGTACTTTCTCCAGCCTCCACTTCTCCAACAGCAGGAATGAAAAGGAGCCTCAGACCACTTCAGGCAATACTCCTCCCAAACTCATCCTCTTGCCAAAACGATCTGCCTTGAAGATCATGGGGATTAAGCTCATTTTGCTATCTGTGCCAATCACTACAAGCCCCAAACCACCCATTTTTAAGCATGGTTGCCAGATATCTTGAGGAAGCCTGTGTCAGATTTGTGACACTTGTGGCTGCACCATTCACTCAGTTATGGGAACCAGAAACCTAGAACCCTCTCTGTCCCTCACTCATCTTAGTCAACCCTCAAGCTCCGTTCATTCCATCTTCTAAATATTCCCCACACTTCTCTCCATTCCCACTCTCCATATCACTGGTAGTATGGATTACCATAATCTCTCGTGGGGATACTTATCCTACCCTTTCCTCTTCTCCTGGAAAAACCATCATACCACTTGCCTAGTTAAAAACATTCAATACTGCATCATTGTCTTTAGGAGACCCACTACCGTGGTTTCCAAATGCCTTTCTGATACAGCATCTTAATCTCTCCCCACTTCCTCTGCTCATCCATCCATACTTGACTGCTTCCCCATTGAGATGCCATCCCTCCTCAACTTTCACTCTTCCTCTGCCCTAAAAGGCTCTTCTCTTCCAACCCCCTCCTCTCCGTTCCCTTCCCCATCTAATTCCCCCAGTCTCACCCTAGGGGTCCTCAGGGAAGCCTTCCTGACCTCCCTACACTAAGGAGGCGCCCCTTCGATGGAGCACGGTATTAGCCTTACAAGGCATCCCTGTTTTCTTCCAGGACCACTTCTTTTTTGTTCACTTCAGTTCCCTAGCATTCCAGGACGGTGCTAGGTACACAAGGTCACTCAAGAGGTGTTTGTAGAATGAGTAAATTAATGAATAAATCGTGAACCAAACACCCTGGAGTTTCCACTACATGTGTGGCCTGCATAAATTGTTAATGTAAATTTAACTGATCAAATGAGCTAAAGTGTGTGTAGTACTTGGGAAATTTCCTCTCCGAGAGTCGTCCAGGTAAGCTTGCCGGCTTTACCTCTCGCAGGCCGCAGGGGCGGCGCCTCCGGGGGCGCAGGGGAGCGCTAGAGCGGAAGGCGGGGCCTCCTGGGCAGTGGCCCCGCCCCAGGGCGGGGCTATTCCGGGGCGACGAAGGGCGGGGCTCACGGGCGGGGAACTATCCTTCCGAGGCCGAGGCACATCCGCGTGTGCCTGAGGCGCGGTGGTGGGGTCGTGGGTCCCAGCCGGGTGGCCTAGGTTACTGACCGCGCCGCCGCGGCCGCCATCTTGCCCGCGCCCGGACTCCCGCGGCGGGAGGGGCGGTGACCAAGCCGGAAGTGGCTGTGCGGTGGCCGCGCTGCCTCATCAGGTCAGTGAGCGCGGCTCGGGCCGCGCGTCTCAGCACCCCCGACGGAGGCCCGGGTAGTGGGCTCGGGAGTGCCGGGGCCGCCGCGAGGGGCCCGGGAAAGCCCGGTTGAAAGGCCCGGGCGGGGGCGGACCCGGGGGCCATCTCGGAGCCGAGGCGCAGGGCGTCGCGTTCCGCGCTGCGGGATAACCGCGCCGGGCGGCCGGCGGGGCCTAGCTGGGAGCCTCGGAGCTGCAGGAGGCCTCGGGGCGCGCTCGGACCTCGTCGGGGACGCTGGGGCCGCGCTGCGGTCAGCCGCGCGGCGAGTTCGTGCGGAACCGCGTCCTCGCGTTGGACGGGCGGCTCAGCCAGGTGTCTAGAGCGTGGGAGTGGCCCTCAGATTCCTGATTTACCCGGAATAGCAAGAGCCTCGCTTTGGCTGTACTTTATTAAATACTTCCCAAAGGGCCTGTCACCCGGTTGGTTAGCTGTGTTCTGTGCTTGTATGAGTAGTGAAAATTCCGTAAGAGGATGAATAAAACCTTTCACGTGTGCCACGAGCAGTGCTAAAATGATTTGCAGATGCCTGCATTACAGGCCCTTTGTATAACTATATTTTAAGGGAAATTTGTGTAGTGCATCTCCTTGAAGATGGTGAGGGTGAGAACTTCCTGAAACTGCTGCTGTTATTTGTTATGGTAAGAAAAGTAGAAGACAACAAAAGGATGTGAGAGGGTAGTTGGATACTTTGTACACTTAGTATTATGGATCTTCACTGTCCAGTAGCCACACAGAGTTGAGATGTGCTCTAAGTGTATGATAAAATACCCATCGGATTTACAGGACTTGACACCCCCCCTCCCAAACAGACAAAAAAAAATTGAATAGTTTTTTACTTTGATTGCATGTTGGAAAGGGATTTTTTTTTTATATGTTGGGGAGAATAAAATATTTCATCTCCTTATACTTTTTCAGTGTGGCTACTAGAAACTTAAATCCTGTGGCTAACACTGTATTTCTGTCGGATAGTGCTGTTACAGATGTTCTGGTGAGGAATACAGGATCGGCATGGCTTTCCTGTGCTCAAAACCATTGAGGGGAAGTGAACGCTTGTAAAACTTGAAGGTGAAGATGTTAACATAAGCTGTAATTATTGCAGATTTCACCCCTTCCACTCCCACTTTTCAGTGTTTCCAACACTTGAAAACATTAACTTCAGGGTTGTTGAAGAAAATCATAGTGATACTAACAGCTGTGTGATATGAAGAACTCAGTTTGTCACAACTTTGTGACATGAAGGTAGGGTGTGTTCTATCTCTTACAGTCTTGGTGTATTAACAGACTTGTTAGTGTTTAGCCAGTGCGTGGCTGGAGGTCCCCTGACTCCAGGTTTAGTTTTCTTTGCTCTTCACCTTATTCCTAGTCATCTACGTTCATGAGCCAGGATCCATCTATACCATGTGTTGGATTGTAAAAAAAACATTTTTCTTAAAAGGGTGTTTATGGGTATATCTCTAGGTTGTTAATACAACCTATGCAGTCACATATGACCCGTTGTTTAGAAGGGCTGGCACTTGGTTTAATGTTCTTTGTCACCACCTTGAAATTCTTAATAATTTTTCAGTAAGAGGGCCTTGTTATTTTCATGTTGCACTAGGCCCTGCAAATGATGTAGTTGATTTTTTTCTTATACAGTAATCTGGGATGGGAGTTGGGAGGTTTTGGACAAAAACCAAAACGTCTGGTCTTCACTTTACTCCAGTGTGAAATGACAGGGGTTTGCCAGTCTAACTCTCAAGTTTTGTACAAAAATTACTGTAATCAGATTTTATGGATATGAAACATTTTATGGATATAAACGTTGTACATGCATACTTACATCAGAAGAAATGCTGATGGTCCTCCCTTGAGAGTCATGCAAATCAGAGTTTTTTAAATTATAGTAACGCTTTCTATTTTGTGTGTTTCTTTTAATTTTTTTTTTTAATGTTTACTTATTTTTGAGAGAGACAGAGTGCGAGTGGGGGAGGGGCAGAGAGAGAGGGAGACACAGAATCCAAAGCAGGCTTCAGGCTCTGAGCTGTCAACATGGAGTCTGATGTGGGGCTGGAACTCATAAACTGCTAGTTCATGAACTGAGCCAAAGTTGGATGCTTAAGTAACTGAGCCACCCAGGCACCCTCTGTGTTTTTTAAGGTGGATTTTTCAGTTTGTCACCAAGTTTTACAGATCATCCATGTAAAGAATATGATTATGGGATGGAAGCCCAGATTGAAAGTGTGCTTAATAGAAGCACACTTTGAAAGTCCTATTGATAAGATAGGAAGATAGGCTAGATCTCCAGATACCTCCAGTTAAGAGGTTTCCTCTGTCCGTACAGGCATGAGCGTGAACCCTTGCTTGGTAGTATCTGTTCCGGCTTTCTGTTGTCTTACCTATGTCCTACTGCAGCTACGTCCTACTACATCCTAACTTCAGCTGTAGAACGCAGGCATTATTAGACCTTTATTAGTCTGCTTGGGCTGCCATAACCAAAGCCCCTAGACTAGATGGCTTAAACAACAGAAATTTATTTTCTTACAGTGCTCACAGGTTGGAGTCTGAAATCAGGGTGCCAGGTCTAGTTTTGGTGAGAGTTCTTTTCTTGGCTCACAGATAGCTGCCTTCTCACTGTGTCCTTCTTACTGTGTCCTCACTGTGTCTTCACATGGTAGGGAGAGACTGTGTCTTCACATGGTAGGGAGAGAGCTCTATAGCTCTCTCTTCTTGTAAGGGCACCAGTTCTGTCAGTTTAGCACTCTACCCTTATGACCTCATTTCACTCTGATCACCCCCCTTAAAGGCTCTCTCTAATTCTATCATATTGGGGATTAGGGCTTCAGTATGAATTTGGGGGAGAGGGCACAATTTAGTCCATAGCAATCAGAGAGTTTATCTGTCCCTGTTTACTACCATGTTAGCATTTAGAACAGTGTCTAGCACATACACTATGCCCAATAAATATTTATAGAATAAATGAAAGGTATTAGAATGATCCTTTCTTAGGATCATTGTGGCTCACTGTGGGCTCTTGCCCATCATTGGAACCAGTTATGACAGTGGGCACTTTGCTCTTGCCTGGAGCCAGTCTCTACTAGGAAGAGTATAGGTAGAAGCATGAGGAGATTGGTAAAACTTGGATATAACAGTGTGGGAAATGTCAGATGGAGCATTTAACAAATGCATTCATTTAACAAATAATTGTTAAGTATCTACTAAGTGCCTGGCACTGGGCTGGGTATCAGAGGTACAAATAGAAAGCAAAAGGTACTTTTCTTGCTCTTATGGAGCTTATAATTTAGTAGGAGAGACAGGGTGATTTAAAGGGAAGGAATACTATTCACTGAGAGTACATAACTAAGTAACCTGACAGACTGGGGAGGGGATAGAGGATGTTTGATGTCAACCATGACGGTTGAGAGATGGTCAAGTAGGTGTTAACTTGACCAAGAAGGGGGGGAAGAATGTTCTAACAAGAGGGAAGGGCATTTGCAAGAGTGGTGATGGGGGGGTGATGAGGGGAGGGGACAGAGGGAGGTTATAATCTAGGAACTGAAAAGAAGACCATGTCGCCAGAACACAGCAAGGAGGAAAATGGTGTGCCTTGAGGCCAAAGCAGTAGGTAGAGGCCAAAAGATTTAGGACTTTATAGGTTATATTGAAGATTTTGGAACTCTGTACTGAGAACAATTGGAAACCATTAGAGGGTTTTAAGCAGAGATTGTATAACCTGGTTAAGTTTGCATTTTAGAAAGGTCCCTGTGATACTACATAAAGATGAATTTCATAAAGGCCTGAGTATACAGATAAGTAAAAGAATTGCAGAATCAGCACCATAGGCCAGACATGTTGTATACCTTAATTTCTGTGGAAACTGTCCTTAAGCTGTGAAACTTGGCAGCCTGAGTGGAGGAGAGAAGAATAAGGGTTGATCAAGGTTAGGGGAAGGCAAGCCTAAAGTGGCAAGGAAATGAAGAAATTGAGGGTCTGTCTAGTAAGAATATAATTGAAATGATTGATATTGAGCTTCAGAACCCGAAGAAAGGAAATAAGCCAGTATAAGTATTCTTAGTGGATTTTCCATTTAAATTGTATGAGTCTGTTGAATTCTGGACTAATAGTTCCTGACTAAAAGTTTTACAAGATCAAAAAGTAAAGCAAGTATGTTTGAGCTGAATTTCTTTAGTTTATCTATATTAGGAGTCTGTGCCAGGTTCTCTATCTGGAAGGGGATGAATGAACGAACCATAGCTTTACCTTTTAAAAACTGACACTATAGGGGCACCTGGGTGGCTCAGTTGGTTAAGCATTGGACTCTTGGTTTCAGCTCAGGTCATGATCTCATGGTTTGTGAGTTGGAACCCTAGAGCTCTGCGCTAAAAGCACGAAGCTTGCTTAGGATTCTCTGTCTCCCTCTCTCTGCTCCTCCCCCTCCAAGAATAAGTAAAAGTTAAAAACAAAATGAAACAAAACAAAACCTATTAAAAAAAAAAAAACTGAGAACATGGTTGTGCAGATACCATTTGCCATAAAGGTACTAAATGTCTTTGTTCCTTTTTTTTTTTTTTTTATGTTTATTCATTTTTGAAAGACAGAGCACAAGCAGGGGTGGGGTGGACCCAGAATCTGAAGGGGGACACAGAATCTGAAGCAGGCTCCAGGCTCTGAGCTGTCAGCACAGAGCCCGATGCGGGGCTCGAACTCACGAACCGTGAGATCATGACCTGAGCCGAAGTAGGATGCTCATCCGACTGAGCCACCCAGGCGCCCCATGTTCCTTTTTAATCCAGACTATAGCCTCTAGCCAGAATTGGTTAAAAACAGACATTTACATTTTTGTTAAGTAGCTTTTGTTTTTAAAATAACATTTTAACATAGTTATTTTTAGTTTGTGCTTAAATGACTGTCATATTTATCTTTTCAAAATCCCATGTCAATATTAATCAAAATGTATAGAATTGAAATCTGAAAGAGCCTTTAATGATCACTTAATTCAGTTTTTCTCAAATGCAGTGTGTACTGCTGGTTGTAAACAGGATGATTTTAGGTAAAACATAAGCATTTTTTAAAAATTCCAGTATAGTTAACATATTAAGCATTTTAATAGTTATACATTTCAATGTATATTAGAAAAATACATTTAGCATACCATGCCCATGATTCATGGATTTTATGATAGGTTAAAATAGATTTTGTGATTTTAAAAATAGTCAATGTAAATAAAAATATTAAATAAAAATAGATGGTATGTGAATGAAATTTGGCAAACACTAAACCAACTCTTTGGTTGTATAGACGAAAAAACAAAAGGACGCCCAGTCACAAAGGCCTTTCCCAGGCGTATAGCTAATATACGTCAGGGGTGGGAATAAAAGTCAGCTCTGCTCAATACATGCTGCTATTTATTCTGCCATATAGAGCTGCTTGTTATTGTTGAACCTTGAGAAAGAGACCTCTGTCTTTGTAGTGGCATTGTATTTTAAATCTTCATTGTCTATTATGCTGGCAACCTGTGGCTATTTATTAAAAATTAGTTAAAGGTAAATAAGATTTAAAAATTGTACTAGTCACATTTTTAGTGCTTGGTAGCCACATGTTGCTAATAGCTACCCTATTGGACAGCAGTATAGCTAGAGAACATTTCTGTCACTGTGGAAAGTTCTGTTGGATAGTGCTGCTCTAAACTGTTGCTTAAGAACATGATTCATAATTCTTTAAAGTTTTATCCCCTTCAAAGGGATGATGCTTATTAATTTGCTCACCATGCTGAAGTTATATTAATTCTGAGGTTAATGAAGTTAGTAGTCACAGTGCAATTAAAATACTTGATCATGGGGAAAAAGGCCAAAATGTAGTTCTCAGAATCTTACCACCTCATTTTATTGGGAGAAGTTCTTTTTCCTTATTTCTTCCTTCCTTCTTTCCTCCCCTTCCCCTTCCCTTCAAGCAGGGGAGAAGGGCAGGGGGACAGAGAGAATCCCAAGCAGGCTCCACACCCAGCATGGAGCCCAACATGGGGCTCAAGCCCACGATCCTGGGATCATGACCTGAGCCTAGATTAAGAGTCAGACACTCAACTGACTGAGTCACCCAGGCACCCTTCTTTTTCCCTCTTTAATTAATAAATATGATCATGAATTCCTAGCAGTTAGAAGAAATATATTGAGAAACAGAGTACCTATATAGAGAATTTCCTGACTTTCCAAATAGTTTATTCATCTTAGATTTGTATTTTGTTAACATTTTAAAACTTTTTATTTTTAAACAGATTTTCAGTGAATGGACCTGACTGGACTACTTGAGCACATCACTAAACATGAGCGGTACCAAACCTGATATATTGTGGGCACCACACCAAGTTGATAGATTTGTTGTGTGTGACTCAGAACTGAGCCTATATCATGTGGAATCTACTGTGAATTCAGAACTCAAAGCTGGATCTTTACGTTTATCTGAAGACTCTGCAGCTACATTACTATCAATAAATTCAGATACACCATATATGAAATGTGTTGCCTGGTATCTCAATTATGATCCTGAATGCCTCCTAGCAGTTGGACAAGCAAATGGTCGAGTTGTACTTACAAGTCTTGGTCAGGATCATAACTCAAAATTCAAAGATTTGATAGGAAAAGAATTTGTCCCAAAACATGCCCGACAATGCAATACCCTTGCATGGAATCCATTGGATAGTAACTGGCTTGCTGCTGGGCTAGATAAACATAGAGCTGATTTTTCGGTGCTGATTTGGGATATTTGCAGCAAATATACACCTGACATAGTTCCCATGGAGAAAGTGAGACTTTCAGCAGGTGAAACTGAAACAACATTATTGGTAACAAAACCTCTTTATGAATTGGGACAGAATGATGCTTGTCTGTCTCTTTGTTGGCTTCCACGAGACCAGAAACTTCTCCTTGCTGGTATGCATCGTAACCTAGCCATATTTGATCTTCGGAATACGAGCCAAAAGATGTTTGTAAATACAAAAGCTGTTCAGGGGGTGACAGTAGACCCATACTTCCACGATCGTGTTGCTTCCTTCTATGAAGGTCAGGTTGCAATATGGGATCTAAGGAAATTTGAGAAGCCAGTTTTGACTTTGACTGAGCAGCCAAAGCCCTTAACAAAAGTAGCATGGTGTCCAACTAGGACTGGTCTGCTTGCCACTTTGACAAGGGATAGTAATATTATTAGATTATATGATATGCAGCACACACCCACTCCCATTGGAGATGAAACTGAGCCCACAATAATTGAAAGAAGTGTGCAACCTTGTGACAATTACATTGCTTCCTTTGCTTGGCATCCAACAAGTCAAAATCGAATGATAGTTGTAACTCCCAACCGAACAATGTCAGATTTCACTGTTTTTGAAAGGATATCTCTTGCCTGGAGCCCAATAACATCTTTAATGTGGGCTTGTGGTCGTCATTTGTATGAATGTGCAGAAGAAGAAAATGATAATTCTTTAGAAAAAGATATAGCAACGAAGATGCGCCTTCGGGCTTTATCCAGGTATGGACTTGATACAGAACAGGTGTGGAGAAACCATATTTTAGCTGGAAATGAAGATCCACAGCTCAAGTCACTCTGGTATACTCTGCACTATATCCTTTTCATTGTGAATTTCATGAGCTGAATCAGGTAGAAATGTTCTGAAAGTTTGCTGAAAAGTCAGTCTTTAAATTTTATTCCGAATGTTTTATGTGCAAATACGAGTTACATAATGCTAAAATTACAGAGTAAAATTATTTAAAACTTGAGCTTGAAATACTGCTTTATAGATTGTAGAGAAAGAAGAAAAGTATATCTACGATAAAGTAGAACTATCACTGATGCCTATTATGAATTGGCTCCATATCAAAATAAATTCAGCTCTGACGTATTTTATTATACATCATCATTAGTATTTCCTATGCGTTTAAATACTTATGAAGCAGTATACAGAAGATATGGATCAGAAATCTCCAGGAAACAAAGGATCATTGGTTTATGCAGGAATTAAATCAATTGTAAAATCCTCTTTGGGTAAGAAAATTCAATTTTATTTTTTAAAGTTTTATAATTTTTGTACTCTATTTTCTACTTTTTCCTCGTTACTTCAGAATAGTGTGCATACGTACTTTGTTTTTTATTTTTTGTTGGGGGGGGTTCTGATTAGATATTTTAGTTGAGTTAAATGCATAATTGTTTTTATATCCAGAATTCTTTTTGGAGGGAGTCTTATTTCTTTCAAGTGATACTGTCTTTCTAAATCTGTTCATTTATCCCATGTTACTTTTTTGAAGACCCTGAGAGGTATTACATCCGATGACTTACAGGGTCATGGTGGTTGGTTTGGATTTTATCACAGTATTTTGCTTTTATAAAAACTAAATAAAAAGATGTATAATTGAAGGAGTTCCCTTTTAATTCTGCTGTCCAAACATTTTGTCTTAGCTATCTATGGCAAGATCTAAGTAACTATGTCAGGAAGTGTGGCCTTGCCTGAAGGAGCCTTACCTGAAAGAATCCTTGATAATTAAATTAATGTATGAATTAACACAGGGTTGAAATTGATCAACTATTTAAGAATAAGATAAAGATGACAAAAGAGCCAAACTTATCTTTTCGTTGAACCGTTGTTCTTACTGTTTTTATTGGAATTGAATTGTGCATTATACTATGATACTTCCCCCAACCTAGTATTCAGTATCTAGCTTTTGATGGCAGTCAAATTTGGGCCACAAAGTCAGGCTGCTCAAAAAGTAGTTTGTATTATTAGTCAAAGAGTGGCAATTCAAATAATAAGTTCAACTTGGTCTTTAATAGGGTTTTCATAAATACTGTACAAATAATACCAAATAAAATATTATTTTTTAATAAGAATAGGTTAAGCATTTAAACTGTTATATTATTAAAAAGAAGCTTAAAGGACTTTCATGTTACTTTGTTCCACATTGCTGAACATGCAATAGACTATTATCTGATCAGTTCCATTTTGGTATTTTCTCACTAGCTTTCCACCAAAAAAGTAACTTTTTAAATTTCTTTTTTTATTTAAAAAAAATTTTTTTTTAAATGTTTATTTTTTGAGAGGGAGATTGACAGAGTGTAAGCAGGGGAGGGGCAAAGAGAGAAGGAGACACAGAATCAGAAGGAGGCTCCAGGCTCTGAGCTGTCAGCACAGAGCCTGACATGGGGCTTGAACCCACGAAATGTGAGATCATGACCTGAGCCCAAGTTGGACGTTCAACTGACTGAGCCACCCATGCACCCCAAAAGTAACTTTTATTATAAATAAATTTATTATTGGGGTGCTGGGGTGGCTCAGTCAGTTAAGCATCTGACTTCGGCTCAGGTCATGATCTCACAGTTCGTGGGTTCGAGCCCTGTGTCAGGCTCTGTGCTGACAGCTCAGATTCTGTGTCTCCTTCTCTCTCTGCCCCTCCCCACTTGTGCTCTGTCTCTCAAAAATAAATGTAAAAAAATAAGTAAATTTATTATAAATAAAATGAGTCTACTTAGAAACTTCCATTTTTATTAATATAAATAAAAGGGCAGATAATACTATCATATCCCTGTAGATGCACCTGCGTACCACGGTTCATGACTTTAGAACTGCTGCTGCAAAGACTTAAACACCGAGTTTATAGAATTTTTAGTATTTTTGCTATATGGTAGGTGAGGGCACATTGCATTCTTAGTTATTCTGAGGTTTATTATTGTTGTTGTTGTTGTATTTTGACATATTTTAGGGAAAAAACTTACAAACTACCTCTGAGGAAAAGCAAGGGGAAAAATAGACCATCATTATATATTTCTGGTGAAGTAGAAACCGAATGTCTTGAATCAAAAATAGTCTTTACCCACATTAAAAAACTATATTGGAAAGAGTTCCTCATTGTTAGACTTTTAGCTTTTTCTTTGTTTTGGTTTTGATATTTTTGTTTTTACAGCCCCAAAGTAAAAAGTAGAGAAACAACTGTCAAAGATGGCACTTGTGGACTTCAGTTTTTTATCTGGCCGCACTTCTTTCTCTAATTGTATCCCTAATGATTCAACACATAGTCAGTCAACATACTGAAACTTCTTGCTCACAGTAATCTCATATACAAGTTTATTAGACCACACAGTGAAATTTTAACTTTGGTCACAAATAATAGATACTGAGTGCTCTATGAATTCGGCATCATGCTGACTGCTTTCCCCATGTTACTTTATGTAATTCTTACAATTACAGTATGAGGTAAACTTGTTTATTCAGCAAATGCTTATTATTTGCTTGTTATATGCCAAGAATTGTCCTTGGAATAATAAAGGCATAACTGTCAACAAGATAAGTCTCTTCCTTTGTAGAGACTGAACAAAGTAGATATTACCCCTATTCCTGGGAAGTTTACATTCTAATTCAGAATATGGACAAGTACATAGGCAATTTAACATAAGGAAGAACAAACAGTTAAGTATAGAAGAATGCTAGCCTGGCTGTAAGGATTGGAGAGGGTTCCCTGGAGGAGGTAACAGCGAAGACAAGGTCTAGACATGGAGCAGCATATGCAATTAACTCAGAGGAGAGGGACTGTAGCACATTTTAGTATTGCTGGAACAGAGTGTGAGAGAAAAAAAATGAGGAAAGAGTGCTGACTAGAAAGGTAAGCAGTGGGGCAGCTCAGGACTTAGAAATCATGGTAAGAATTTAGGGAGACTTACCCTGTAACAAGGGGAAGCAAGGAAAGATTTCAGAGTATTGACAAAATTAGATTTGTGTTTTAGAGCTGTCGCTATGTGTGGAATGAATTGGAAAGGATCAAACAGGAACCTCAGATAAAAGCTACAGTTATTAGGCAAGATATGAGGGTGTTCCTACCAAAGTTAGTGGCAGAGGAGTGAGAAATGTGGGTAAATTAGAGAGCATGACAAAATTTAATGATTGAGTAAAGGAGACGGAGGGGAAGGAAAAGTGAAAGCACACATATTTACCTTAGGAAACTAAGATAATGCTGGTACTAGTTGATTAGATAGGAATAACCTAAGAGTGCATTTGAGAAGAAAAAGTTCATTTTGGAGAAAGTTGAATTTGAGATAGCTAGGTGGAGCTGTGCAGTGGGCAAGAAATTTAGGGTAGGTTGAAGAAGTAAAGTCATCCATTTTAAATAATTCTTGACCACATGAAGGAGGATAAAAAGGGATACAATAAAAGCACAGCAGGTGAATCCAGAGTCATAGGAAGGTTTTTGTGTTGCTTTGTTTTTAACGTGGGATTGATTTAAGCAAGTTTAAATGCTAATGTGAGGAAACCCATGCAAAGAAGTGATGATGCAGAGAGAAGGGAGTGAAGAACAAAATTCCTAGGAATATGAAGGAATAGGATCCAGAGCACAGGTGAAAGATTAGCTTTAGACAGGATGTACACTTTCTCCATACTGCCAGAGGGAAAGGGGAAAGGTATGTAGGTTGTATAAGGTTGAATGACTGGAGGCTGATGAGTTTACCACGCAATGGCTCTCTTTTCTGTGTGGTAGGTTTGCTTGTTGAAAAGGAGCAGGAAGGTGGTAGAAGACATGGAGAAAAGGAGCCAGAGTTGTTTTGAGAAACACGAGAGGATTGTGGGGCAATTGTTTTAATCAGAAGATAAAATAAAGGACAGTATGGTGAGAGAATTAAGGGTACTGGCAAGAGAATGATTCATTTGTTGGTTTTGGGGAGGGAAATGACAGGAGACTGGTAAGTAAAAATAAGAGGGGCCAAGAGATTGTAAGGTTGAAAAATTTAGAAGAGAGATTTCTGAAAGGCGATGAGGTTGTGGTAGGAAAGTGGCTCTTTTCTTTCTTTCTTTTTTTTTTTTTTTTGTAACTTTCCTTTTAATGTTTATGAGAGAGAGAGAGAGAGAGAAAAAAAAAAACATGAGTGGGGGGTCGGGCAGAGAGAGAGGGAGACACAGAATCTGAAGCAGGTTCCGGGCTCTGAGCTGTCAGCATAGAGCCTGATGTGGAGCTCGAACTCACAAACTATGAGATCATGACCTGAGCTGAAGTCAGACACTTAAATGACTGAGCCACCCAGGCGCCCAAGAAAGTGGCTCTTTTGAAGGAGGATCAGTTTGGATGTGTTCACTAAAGGAGTGGGTAAAATCTTGGAGGCGTGAACCACTGGATATAAGGAAGCAAAGAGACAGACTGATTTATTGGACAGACTGAGTGTTGAAGTCAACCAGGATGAGAAGGCATGCTCTAAGGGAATGTCTTGTACAGTCTTGTGGAGCAGTGTTCATAATGTTAATTATAATTTCTTCCTTTTAAGATGGCAGAAAATTGTGTAATAAATACTGGTCAGCCTTCTATCCAATATGATGAAAATATTTTTCATACTTAAAGGGTAAATTCTGATCTATAGAACTTGTCTATTCAGAATTATTTTAACAGACAGAATAGCTAGGACTTAATGTTTTTAACAAAATGTTCTTATAAACACTTGATACTTTTACTGCTTTGTTATACAGATGTATAAATGCAACAAATTACTATCTGCAAATAGCATGGTGTCTGATTGCTTGGTGTAGTATTTGAAACCAATTTTTTAAAAGTGTTTTTTTTTCTTCCAAGATTTTATTTAAATTCAAGTTAACATATAGTGTAATAATATTGGTTTCAGGAGTACAGTTTAGTGATTCATCACTTACATACAGCACCAAGTGACCTCCTTAATGCCTATCACCCATTTAGCCCATCCCCTCCCACTCATCTCCCCTCTAGCAACCCCTAATTGTTTTCTATAGTTAAGAGTCTCTTACGGTTTGCTTCCCTCTTGTTTTTTTGTTTGCATTTTTTTGAGAGCAAGAGAGCACACGTGTGAGCAGTGTAAGGGCAAAAGGAGAGAGAGAGAGAGAGAGAGAAAGAATATCTCAAGCAGGCTCCACAGCCAGCATGGATCTCAATGCAAGGTTGGATCTCATGACCCGGAGACCATGACCTGAGCCAAAATTAACAGTCAGATGCTCAACTGACTGAGCTGTCCAGGTGCCCTCTCCCTCTCTATGTTTATCTTATTTTATTCTCCCTTCTCTTCCCCATGTTGATCTGTTTTGTTTCTTAAATTCCATATATGAGTGGAATCATACAGTATGTGTGTGTGTGTGTGTGTGTGTGTGTGCGCGTGTGCATGTGTGTGTGTGTGTTTTCCACGTCTTCTTTACCCATTCATCAGTCGAAGGACTTTGGGCTCTTTCTGTAATTTGGCTTGCTGTTGATGGTACTGCTATAAACATTGGGGTGCTTGTGCCTCTTCAGATCAGTATTTTTGTATCCTTTGGATAAATACCTACTAGTGCAATTGCTGAGTTGTAGGGTAGCTCTATCTTTAACTTTCTGAGGAACCTTCACACTGTTTTTTAGAGTGGCTGCACCAGTTTGCATTCCCACCAACAGTGTAAGGTGAATCCTTGCCAACATCTCTTGTTTCCTGGGTTTTTATTTTAGCCATTCTGACAGGTGTGAGGTGGTATCTCATTGTGGTTTTGATTTGTATTTCTCTGATGGTGAGTGATGGTGAGCATCTTTTCATGTGTCTGTTAGCCATTTGTATGTCGTCTTTAGAGAAACATCTCTTCGTGTCTTCTGCCCATTTCTGGTTTTTTTCTTAAATTTTTTTTTAATGTTTATTTTTGAGAGAGAGAGAGACAGAGCATGAGTGGGAGAAAGGCAGAGAGAGACGGAGACATAGAATCTGAACCAGGTTCCAGGCTCTGAGCTATTAGCACGGAGCCTGATGCGGGGCTTGAACCCATGAACTGTGAGATCATGACCTGAGCCGAAGTCAGATGCTTACCCAACTGAGCCACCCTGGTGCCCCGTCTTCTGCCTGTTTCTTAACTGTATTATTTATTTTTTGGATGTTGAGTTTGATAAGTTCTTTATAGATTTTGGATACTAACCCTTAATCAGATATGTTAGTTCTGTATATCTTCTCCCATTCCATAGGCTGCCTTTCAGTTTTGTTGAATGTTTCCTTCACTGTGCAGGTTTTTTTCTTGATGAAATTCACATAAGTCATGTTTGCTTTTGTTAACCTTGCCTCCAGAGATGTGTCTAGTCAGAAGTGCTACGGCTGAGGTCAAAGAGGTTGCTGCCTGTGTTCTTCTCTAGGATTTTGATGGTTTCCTGTCTCACATTTAGGTCTTTCATACATTTTGAGTTTACTTTTGTATATGGTGTAAGAAAGTGGTCCAGGTTCATTCTTCTGCGTGTTGCTGTCTAGTTTTCCCAACACCATTTGTTGAAGAGACTGTCTTTTCTCGATTGGGTATTCTTTCTACTTTGTTGAAGATGAATTGACTATATAGTTGTGGGTCCATTTCTGGGTGCTCTATTTTCTCCCATTGATCTTTGTGTCTGTTTTTGTGCCAGTACCATACTGTCTTGATGATTACAGCTTTGTAATATAGCTTGAAGTCTGGAATTGTGAGGTGTCTCACTTTGCTTTTCTTTTTCTACATTACTTTGGCTATTTGGGGTCTTTTCTGGTTCCATACAAATTTTAGAATTGTTTGTTCTAGCTCTGTGAAGAATGCTGGCATTGTTTTGATAGGGATTGCATTGAATGTATAGATTGCTTTGGGTAGTATAAACATATTAACAATATGTATGTATTGTATGTTTAATTTATTGTCAAATTGGCTAATATACAGTGTGTAAAGTGTGCTCTTGGTTTTTGGGGTAGATTCCCATGGTTCATACAACACCCAGTGCTCATCCCAACAAGTGTCCTCCTCAATGCCCATCACCTATTTTCCCCTCTCCCCCACTCCCCTACTCCCCCACTCCCCTACTCCCTCATCAGCTCTCAGATTGTTCTCTGTGTTTAAGAGTCTCTTATGGTTTGCCTCCCTTCCTATCTGTTTGTGACTATTTTTTTCCCCTTCCCTTCCCCCATGGTCTTCTGTTAAGTTTCTCAAGATCCACATATGAGTGAAAACATATGATAACTGTCTTTCTCTGACTTATTTCACTCAACATAACACCTTCCAGCTCTATCCCCATTGCTGAAAGTGGCATGATTTCATTCTTTCTCGTTGCCAAGTAATATTCCACTGTATATATAAACCACATCTTCTTTATCCATTCATCAGTTGATGGACATTTAGGCCCTTTCTGTAATTTGACTGTTGTTGAAAGCACTGCTATAAACATTGGGGTACTTGTGCCCCTGTCCGTGTGCACTCCTGTATCCTTTGGATAAATTCCTAGTATTGCTATTGCTGAGTTGTAGGGTAGTTCTGTTTTTAATTTTTGAGGAACCTCCACACTGTTTTCCAGAGCGACTGCACTAGTTCTCATTCCCACCACCAGTGCAAGAGGGTTCCGTTTCTCCACATCCTCACCAACATCTGTTGTTTCCTGAGTTGTTAATTTTAGCCACTCTGACAGGTATGAGGTGGTTGTCAGTGTGGTTTTGATTTGTATTTCCCTGATGATGAGTGATATTGAGCATCTTTTCATGTGTCTGTTGGCCATCTGGATGTCTTTGGAAAAATGTCTGTTCATGTCTTCTGCCTATTTCTTCACTGGATTATTTGTTTTTTGGGTGTTAAGTTCTTTATAGATTTTGGATACTAACCATTTATCCGATATGTCATTTGCAAATATCTGTTCTTCTAACCCATGAGCATGTTTTTCTATTTCTTTGTATCATCTTCAATTTTTAAAAATATTGTTCTATAGTTTTTGGAGTACACATTTTTTACCTCTTTGATTAGGTTTGTTCCCAGGTATCTTGTGGGTTTTAGTGCAATTATAAATGGGATTGATTCCTTGATTTCTCTTTCTGCTGCTTTATTATTGGTGTATAGAAAGGCAACTGATTTCTGTATGTTGATTTTATATCCTGCGACTTTGCTGAATTCATAGATCAGTTCTAGGAATTTTTTGGTGAAGTCTTTTGAGTTTTCCACATAGAGTATCAGGTTGCCTGTGAAGAGTGGAAGTTTGACTTCTTCCTTGCCAATTTGGATGCCTTTTATTTCTTGTTGCCTGATTGCTGAAGCTAGGACTTTCAGTACCAGTGGTGAGAGCAGACATCCCTGTTGTGTTCCTGACCTGAGGGGAAAAGCTCTCAGTTTTCCTCCATTGAGGATTTATTAGTTATGGGTCTTTCGTTTATGTCCTTTATGATGTTGAGGTATGTTCCTTCTATCCTTACTTTCTTGAGGGTTTTTAACAAAAAAGGATGTGCTTTTTCTGCATCTATTGAGGGAATCATATAGTTCTTATCCTTTTGTTTATTAATGTGGTATATCATGTTGATTGGTTTGTGGTTATTGAACCAGCCCTGCAGCACAGGAATAAATCCCACTTGATCATAGAAAATAATTCTTTTAATGTACTATTGGCTTTTATTTGCTAGTATCTTGTTGGAAATTTTTGCATCCATGTTCATCATGGGTATTGGTCTGTAATTCTCGTTTTTAGTGGGGTCTTTGTCTGGTTTTTGAATCGAGGTAATGTTGGCTTCATAGAATCAGTTTGGAAGTTTTCCTTCCTTTTTGTTTTTTTTGAATAGGTTCAAAAGAATAGGTATTAACTCTTCTTTAAATGTTTGGTAGAATTCCCCTGGAAAGCCATCTAGCCCTGGACCCTGGATTCAATTTCTTTACTGGTTATGGGTTTGTTCAAATTTTCTATTTCTTTCTGTTTCAGTTTTGGTAGTTTATATGTTTCTAGGAATTTATCCATTTCTTCCATATTGCCCACTTTGTTGGCATATAATTTTTCATAATATTCTCTTATAATTGTTTGTATTTTTGCAGTGTTGTTTGTGATACCTCTTCTTTCATTTGTGATTATATTTATTTGGGTCCTTTTTTTAATTAAAAAATTTTTTTAATGTTTTTATTTATTTTTGAGAGAGAGACAGAGACAGAGTGTGAGCTGGGGAGGGGCAGAAGGAGAAGGAGACACAGAATCTGAAGCACGCTCCAGGCTCTGAGCTGTCAGCACAGAGCCCGATGCAAGGCTCGAACTTGTGAACCACAAGATCATGACCTGGGCCGAAGTCAGACACTCAACCAACTGAGCCACCCAGGTGCTCTCTTTTTGATAAGTCTGGGTAGAGGGTTATCAGTTTTGTTAATTCTTCCAAAGATCCAGCTCCTAGTTTCATTGATCTATTTTGTTTTTGTTGTTGTTGTTGTTTCTGTATCATGTGTTTTTGCTCTAATCTTTATTATTTCCCTTCTGCTGGTTCTGGGCTTTATTTGCTGTTCTTTTTCCAACTTCTTTAGGTGTAAGGTTAGGTTTGTATTTGAGACCTCCTTCTTGAGGAAGGCCTGTATTGTATTCCCTCTTATGTCACCTTTGCTGCCTCCCAAAGGTTTTGGACTATTGTGTTTTTATTTTCATTGGCTTCCATGTATTTTTTAATTTCTTCTTTAATTTCCTGCTTAATCCATTCATTCTCTAGTAGGATGTTCTTTAACCTTCATATATTTGTGGTCTTTTCAAATTTCTTCTTGTGGTTGACTTTAAGTTTCATAGTGTTGTAGTCTGAAAATATGCACGGTATGATCTCAGTCTTTTTGTACTGGTTGAGGCCTGATTTATGACCCAGTATGTGATCAATTCTGGAGAACGTTCCATGTGCATTTTGCTGCTTTAGGGTGAAATGCTCTGAATGTATCTGTTAAGCCCATCTGGTCTAGTGTGTCATTCTAAGCCATTGTTTCCTTGTTGATTTTCTGCTTAGATAATCTCTCATTTTGGTAAGAGGAGTATAAAAGTCCCCTACTATTATTGTATTATTATCAGTGAGTTTCTTTATGTTCGTTATTAAATGATTTGTATATTTGGCTGCTTCCAGTTTGGGGACATAAATATTTAAAATTTTTAGATCTTCTTGTTGGATAGGCCCCGTTATTATGATATAGTTCTCTTTTTCATCTTTTATTATATAGTCTTTGGTTTAAAATATAGTTTGTCTGATATATGTATGGCTACTCCAGCTTACTTTTGATGTCCATTAGCATTATAGATGGTTCTTCACCCCCTCACTTTCAATCTGGAGGTGTCTTTGGGTCTAAAATGAATCTCTTGTAAGCAGCATATAAATGGGTCTTTTATATGTATGTGTGTGTGTGTGTGTGTGTATACATACATACATACACATTTTGGTACCCTATGTCTTTTGATTGGAGCATTTAGTCCATTTACATTCAGAAGTAATTATTGATAGATATGAATTTAGTGCCATTTGTATTACCTGTAAAGTCACTGTTCCTGTATATTGTTCCTTTATCTTTGTTGTTTTTGGTCTCTCTTTCCCGCTCAAAGGGTCCCCTTTAACAGTTCTTGCATAGCTGGTTTAGTGTTCACAAACTCCTTTAGTTGTTGCTTGTTTTGGAAACTCTATTTCTCCTTTCTGACTGACACCCTTGCTGTATATTCTCAGTTGATGGGGCGGCTGAGTGGCTCATTTGGTTAAGAATCTGATTCTTGATTGGTTGAGATCCTGATCTCATGGTCGTGAGATTGAGCCCCATGTTAGGCTCAGTGCTGACAGCATGGAGCCTGCTTGGGATTGTCTCTCTCCATCTCTCTCTCTCTCTCTCTCTCTCTCTCAAAATAAATAAACATTTCTGGAAAATGTGAAGTTAAAAAAAAAAAAATTCTTGGCTGCATTTTTTTCCTGACTAGCATGTTGAACACATGCCACTCTGTTCTGGCCTGCCAAGTTTCTATGGACAGGTCTCCTGGTACTCTTATGTGTCTACCCTTGTAGGTTAAGGACCTTTTGTCCCTAGTTGCTTTCAGAATTCTCTCTTTATCTTTGTATTTTGCAAATTTCACTATGATATGTCTTGGTGTTGACCTGTTTTTTTGTTTTGTGTGTGTGTGTGTGTGTGTGTGTGTGTGTGTGTGTGTGTGTGTGTTTGACGGGAATTCAGCATGCCTCTTGGACTTGAATGCCTGTTTTCCTTCCCCAGATTAGGGAATTTCTCAGCTATATTTATTCAAATAAACCTTCTGTCTTTTTTCCTACTCTTCTTCTGGGACTCCTATGATATGATATTATTGCACTTTATAGAATTGTTGCATTCCCTAGGTCTGTATTCATGATCTAATAGTTTTCTTTCCTCCTTTTCAGCTTCATTATTTTCCATAGTTTTATCTTCTATATCACCTATTTGGTCCTCTATTTCTTCCATCCTCATGATTACATCCAGTCAGTTTTGCATCTCAGTTATAGCATTTTTTATTTCAGCCTGAGTAGTTTTTAGGTCTTTGATTTTTGTAGCAAGTGTTTCTCTGGTGTCTTCTATGCTTTTTTCAAGCCCAGCTAGTATTCTTATGACTCTTGTTCTAAATTCTTGTTCAGATAAATTACTTATATCTGTTTTGAGCAAATCCTGGCTGTGGTTTCTTCTTGATTTTTGTTTGGGGGACAATTCTTCTGTCTTGTCATTTTGTCTAGGTTCCTGTCTTTTGCATGTTATGAAAGCTTGTTATATTTCCTGGTCCTGAGAGTAATGGGTATATCAAGAAGGGGTCATACACTGTCCAGGGCCTGGCATTTCAGGAAGTGTTTCAGGTATATGCTGTATGCACTGTGCTGTTGTGATATAGCTGCTTTTTCCTGCTGGTCAGTCCTTGGCAGAGTTCTTCCTTGCTTGTAGTGGGGAGTATTTGACCTTTAATTGGGTGTGCTTTGATCTATTAAAATAAGCCTACTGAAGAAAAAAAAAAAAAAAAAGGCCTGATCAAAAAAAAAGAGAAAAGAAATAAAACAAACAAAAAACTATAAGGCTGATTTCAAAGGAATAGAAAACAAAAAAGAAGAAAAAGAAAGAGAAGCCTGATCCAAAAAACAAGAAAAGGAAACAAAAAACCAAAAGCAAACAAATGAACAAAAAACTAAGCCTGATGTAAAAAAAAAAAAAAAAAAAGTCTGGTCCTGTTTCCACCAGAATTGAAGCTGATGCTTTGGAGCACTCTATGATCAGTGGACTTGTGCACTTGGGGGTGGGGGAGGGGGAAGCTGTGTTGGTCCTTGGGGAAGAGGCCCACTGCACTGGCTCACAATCAGACCTGCCCTCGTAAAGATGTCCCTGCAGGGTGTAGGGGGGCAGGGTTTGGTGTAAACAGCTTCTGCCTTGACTGGGGGAGCTGTGTTATTTGCTGAAGTCAGACCCTGTTGGTGGGGGAAGATGGCGCCACCCTGCTCTCTCCTCTATTCCTGGGTAGGAGAGCTGGCGCCCACCTTTGTTCTGGTAGTCCTCACAGACAAGCGAACAATTTCTCCCCCTGTGTCCCAGGCTTCTGTCAGATCCATGCCCTCAACCCTTCTGTTCCCGGGGCCATAGACATGCTGGGCACCATAGCTTTCCAGTGTTATTGTTTGTTTGTTTTAATATTTCCCATTTATTTTTATATATTTTTTAAGTTTATTTATTTCTTTTGAGAGAGAAGAGAGAGGGAGGAGAGAGAGAGAGAGAATGTAAGTGAGGAGGGGCCGAGAGAGAGAGAGGGGAGAGAGAGAATCCCAAGCCAGCTCTGCACTGGCAGGCTGGAGCCCAGTGCAGGGCTCAAACCCACAAACCACAAGATTATGACCTGGGCCAAAATCAAGAGTCAAACACTTAACCAACTGAGCAACCCAGGTGTCCCTTCAGTGTTTTCATCTTTGGTGCAGGACCGAGATTCAAAACTCTGAATCTTAAAGGGCTCACCACAATGTGGACCTGCTGCCCTCTGAAGGAGAGGCTCGCTGTGCTGTGCCTTCTGTCCCAGTAAAGCAATTGCAGGGCCGTACAGGTGCCTGGAGTTTATGATGATGCACAGTGAAAAGCTGTGACCACTTTACCCACCACAGTGCACACCTCTGTCTCCTATTGAACATTCAAAGGCGCCAGCCTCAGCTTTTGTCCTTGGAGAAGCAATATATCCTTGTCCGAATGCACTCCAGGAAAGGAACACTCTCTCCTAGTGCGACCCAGGGGATCCCCACATCGCACTGTCTATTCTGGGGCCTCCCCTCCATCTCCCTAGGAGCACCACCACCCTCTTGGATCTACTGCAGCAAATGGCACAGACTGTCAAAAACCCAGAATTTCAGCTCCACTGTTTGCAAAAAGTTGGGATACTCAGTTCCTCAAGATTCCCCCATCAGTGGTTTTGGGGGAGTGCTTTTCTTGTGCGAACCCAACACACTTCTTTCTCTCCCCTTCTCTTTCTCCTCTTTGCGAAAAAGGCTCCCACCCCTGTGCAGCACCATGGCTTTCCTGTCCCCCAGTTTGCCTCCCTGCACCAAGTACCTGCCACGTTCTATCAGATTATGCAGATTGTTCTCTTAATCCCCAGATCGATTTCCTGGGTGTTCATATGATTTGATGTTGATCTGTGTTTAAGGGACGAGATCCCCAAGCCTGGGGTCCCCTTACTACTTACTCCACCATCTTAATTCCTCCCTCACAAACTAAAAATGTTTTTTAATGTTTAAGTGAACTTGTTTCTCTTGCGCCTGTCAATAAAACATCGATTCTATTTATGTATATAGGTTAGTCTTAAATTTAAGGGATACAGTTTTGTTCTTTTAGTATTGAAAGACATGTGTAAATACATTTTAATTCTTTTTCAGAGATAAATTAAAATCATAAATTTTAAAATTTATATGTGTTAAAAAGAATGACTATATACTTAAAAATGCACAATAATATCACGCTGCTTATTTGATAACCCTAATTACCAGGTACATAGTTATCAAGCCATAAGAAGGCCAAAAGATCAGGCAAAATACATGACGCGGTATCCATGCACTTGACTTACAGGACATATTTCCACTTTGTAGTACTGAACTCTTTGGAGTTGTACGTATTCATCTTTATTTATTCCATGGCACAATTTCTGTAAAATAAAAACTCTAAGAAACTCAAATATTATTAAACTGTGAGAATTTGTTTGAAAAATAAATTGCTGCTTTTTGTTCACCTGTTTAAAATAATCCTTTTTTGGGGGGGGGGGGGTGCCTGGGTGGCTCAGTTCATTAAGCGTCTGACTTCGGCTCAAGGCATGATCTCACAGTTTGTGAGTTCAAGCCCACATCAGGCTCTGTGCTGACAGCTCAGAGCCTAGAGCCTGCCTGCCTCAAATTCTGAGTCTCCCTCTCTGTCTCTCTGCCCTTTCCCTGCTCACACTGTGTCTGTCTGTCTGTCTGTCTGTCTGTCTTTCTCTTTGTCAAAAATAAACATTAAACAATTTTTAAATAGTCTTTTTTTAGGTTTGTTTATTTTTGAGAGGGAGAAGAGAGAGTGTGAGTTGGGGAGGGGCAGAGAGAGTGATGAAGACACAGAATCTGAAATAGGCACCTGGCTCTGAGCTGTCAGCACAAAGCCTGACTGGGCTCAAGCTTGGGAATGGTGAGATCATGACCTGAGGCAAAGTCAGATACTTAACCAACTCATGTGGTTGGTTACCCATGTGCCCCTAAAATAGTTTTTATTTATTTATTTTTTTAGAAAAAGTTTATTTTTATTTATTTTGAGAGAGAGATAGCAAGCAGGGGAGGGGCAAAGAGAGAGGTAGACAAAATCCCAAGTAGGTTCTGCACTGTCTATGCAGAGCCTGATGCAGGGCTTGAACTCCAGAACCGTGAGATCATGACCTGAGCCGAAGTCAAGAGTTGGATGCATAACCGACTGAGCCACCCAGGTGCCCCTGAAATAGTCATTTTTACCATTTAATATCCTCAGCATTCAATCCAAAATTTATAGGAGAGATACAAAAATAAATACCAAATGGTACATCTACAGCTTATTCTTAAAATTTAATAGCTGCATTTTATCTAAATGTAAATTTGTTATTCAGAAAAATGTTGTGTTTAGCTTTTTTTAAGTTTTTATTTGTTTATTTTGAGAGAGAGCATAGGAAGAGCAGAGGCAGAGGGAGGGAGAGAGAGAATCCGCAAGCAGGCTCCGCACCATCAGTGCAGAGTCTGACGTGTAGCTCAAATTCATGAACTGAGAGCTCATGTCCCAAGCCAAACTCAAGAGTCGGATGCCTAAGTGACTGACCCACCCAGGTGTCCCTGTTGTATTTAATTTTTAACGTGTTTTAACCTTATTATTCAGAATTTTATAACAGTTCTTAAAAGTTCACTTTCATAAGCTAAAAGTGATTTTGTCATGACTTTCTTCATGGTTGCAAATAGAGCAGCATGCTTCCTCTTTTCAATGGGCAGGTGGTTCTCTTAAGGGGAGAAAACTTTTCAGAAGTTTCCTCCTGACCCCTTGACTTAACAGCAACAGTTTTCAGCAGTAAGGTTAAAAATAAATAATTTCAAGTGTAGATATTTAACTGTTTTTTTAATTTCCAGATTTACAAATAACTCATCTTGAAACTTTTTTATAAAGCAATGATATATAGCTTAAAATATGTCCTACCATGAATAATATTATGAGCTTTTGCCATGGCCTAACATCATATAATGAAGTTATTTAAAAGTGTGAATTAGGTTTGGAGAGTTTAGACTTTTGCTGTTATACTAATTTTACTCTTTATTCATGTATTTAGACATTCACTATATACTAATTTTACTCTACCCATGTATTTAGATTAAATGGACTTTAAGAAATAATGCTTTGCATTATTTATATATGTATTTGATTTGCAAATGGCAATTGATGAAGTTTTTAATATTTTCCCAATTTTGCTTGTGTTCATTTCTTTAATTCTTTTCTCAGAAGAGTATAAAGTCAACTTTGGACAGTATATTCATTTTTATATTATGCAAATATCATCATTTCCATGGTCTAAAGTCTTGGCATGGCTTCACTGGGTCCTCTGCTCTTGGTTTCACAAGGCTAAAATGAAGATGTTAGCCAGGCTTTGGTTGTTTCTGGAGGTTGGAGTATTGTTCCAAGCTCATATGGTTATTGACAGAATTGTTTCCTTGAACTTGTAGGGCAGAATTGTCCTTGCTGGCTGTCGCCAGGGGCTGTCCTCAGCTCCTAGAGGCTACCCACGCTTCCTTGCCACACAGCCTTCTCACAACGAAGCAACTTTTACTTCTAGTATAGCTGGAGAACCTCTCTCATTTTCTCTGGACTCTTTTGAAGGTATTAACGTGGTTAAGTCAGGCCCACACATGATAATTTCCCTTTCATTGACTCAGAGTCAACTAAGTAATGACCTTTTATTACATCTGCAAAATGCTTTCACTTGTACTATATTGTGTAATTTAGAAGCAAGTCACAGATTTCACCTGTACACAAGGGGAGGGGATTATATACTAGGGGGCAAGAATCATGGAGCCCAATTTACAATTCTGCCTATACAGACAAATGGAATTATTTCTTAAAACCTATTGATCTAGTTATTTACAAAGGTATAATTATGTATTATATGTAAGTATAAAAGTTATAATAAAAGATGTTTATAATGTTAAACATTCTTGCTGCCTAACTCATAACTGAGTTTATTCTGAAAATCCTTTTTGTTAAAATAACAGATAATTCTATAATGACAATTTTGATGGTACAACTTTCTAGAACATTTAAGGATTTGATATGCAATAGGAGTCAGGTTTTATTTCTATTTGTTTCACCTTTATTTAGTGCCATTAGGATCATCTGCCTTGATTACAATGTAATGCTCGAAGAATTAGATTCCTTCTGAAAAGAGAATGAGAATATATAAAATCTTTTGATTTAGTGAAGGGGAAGAAACCTTCAAATAATTCCCATTCTGTTTTAGCTTTAGTATTTACTTCAAACTTTCAGAGTACTTTGGTATTTACGATCTCATTTTTTCATATATATGTATATAATTTTTTTAATGTTTATTTTTGAGAGAGAGAGAGAGAGAGAGAGAGAGTCAGAGCATGAGTGGGGAAGGGACAGAGAGAGAGGGAGACACAGAATCTGAAACAGGCTCCAGGCTCTGAGCAGTCAGCAGAGAGTCCAATGTGGGGCTCGAACCCACGAACGATGAAAATATGACCTGAGCCAAAGTCAGACACCTAACAACTGAGCCACCCAGGTATATACACACACACACACACACATACACACACACACACACACACACATACATACATACAAAGAGAGAAAGTCGGAGAGGGAAGAGTCAGTCTATTGGATTCTAAGCACTGGAGATAATCTTTCAAGTAGAAACAAGACACCTGCCCTTTTGAAGCATATATTCTAGTAGGAGAAGAGAGAAGACTGAAAACTAATAAAATATGGGAGCTTACATTAGGTCTAAGGGAAATTGAAGAAACAGTGTTACGTTAGAAAATAGCAGGTGGCACTCTTAGATTAGGTGGTCAGGGAAGCTTCTCTGAAGCAGCAGCTCAGCCCATCAAGCATTAATTGTTCTTCCAGTAGCTCTTTTGGTATCTCAAGGAACTGTTGTAGTTAACAACATGTAATGTATGTTTTGTTTGTGGCATATTTTACATTTATGCTGTCATGAATTTGTGGTTAAGAAGTCAAATATCCAGGGGCACCTGGGTGGCTCATTTGTTAAGGGTTCCACTCTTGATTTCGGCTCAGGTCATGATCTCATGGTTCATGAGTTTGAGCCCTGTCAGGTTCTGCACTGACAGCACTGGAGCCTGCTTGGGATTCTCTCTCTCCCTCTCTTTCTGCTCCTTTCTGTGTTCGTGCTCTCTCTCTCTTTCTCTCAAAATAAGTTTAAAAAATACACTTAAAAAAGTCAAATATCCAGAGTGTAATATTGAAATATTTCTGTGTAAAATGGACTTACTTTTTTTTTTTTTTTAATGTTTGTTTTTGAGAGAGAGAGACAGAGTGTGAGCAGGGGAGGGGCAGAGAGAGAGGGAGACACAGAATTCAAAGCAGGCTCCAGGCTCTGAGCTGTCAGCACAGAGCCTGATGTGGGATGCAAACTCACAAGCCATGAGATTAGGACCTGAACTGAAGTCGGATGCTTAACTGCCTGAGCCACCCAGGCATCCCCAGACTTACTTCCTAAATATATTTCAAAATATAGTAATAAAGCAACTAATATAAAAATACTTATCTTTTTTAGGAATGGTGGAAAGTAGCAGACATAATTGGAGCGGTTTGGATAAGCAAACTGATACTCAGAATTTAAATGAAGAGAGAATTTTAGCTTTACAGCTTTGCGGGTGGATAAAGAAAGGAACGGATGTAGATGTGGGGCCATTTTTGAACTCCCTTGTACAAGAAGGGGAATGGGAGAGAGCTGCTGCTGTGGCATTGTTCAACTTGGATATTCGACGAGCAATCCAAATCCTGAATGAAGGAGCATCTTCAGAAAAAGGTATTAGGTTATATTCTAAGATGACTGCAGTTCATAGAATCCTTTAAAGTAAAGATGCTGATAACTTTAAGATATTTAATCAGTATTTTTAGATAATTTTTTTTGAAAGAGTAATGAGCACAGAACTGTATCTATGAAAGTAGATATCCCATCTCTTTTGTTTATGCTTTGGTTTATGTCTAAAAAAGAAAATGTGTCTTAAGTACCATCTTAATGATGTTACAGTAAATGCTCAAATGTGTCCCTTTTAATGTTTTTTTTTTTTTTTCTTTTAAAGATGGTTCACATACATTTTTAAAAATGTATTGGAGATTGGGCTACTTCAGTTTGCAGGCATTCTTATGGCAAACATTTGTATCTTATACATCATCTTTCGGATGGTTATTGGTTGACTTTTAGGAAACTAAGTGACACTTTAGTTAGACTAATACAGATTCTTATAAAAATCATACTTTGATCTGCAAAAATGCTTCTACTGGAGTCTGGTGATTTAAACGTAGTTTTCATGTAATATTTTTTAAAAGGAAGAAACAGTGAAATGTAAAGTTTTTACTCTGACATTTTGCAATAGAATACGTGGGCAAATAAATTTCAGTCTAGACATGCAGTTTTTTCCTTATCAGGAATATTTCAGTTGAAAGTAACTAAGATATGTATAGCTTTTGATTTTTAATACACCTAGCAAATTATTTCTGAATATTCAGAATGTGTAATTCTTATTTGATGGTCCATTTTGAAAACATTACATTTCTATTGTACCACAGAGAAAAACATGCAAATAATTGTAATGTATTTGCTTGCAGTAAAAAAAGTTTAAAAAACTAATGTTTTGCCCAGATTGGCCTCTTTTCCTTCACTTTTGCTCCAGTGTAAGTCTTCCCCATTTGGGAGAGCAATAGAAGATAATGTGGAGATGAAAAAAAGAATCGATATTTTAAGCCATTTGTAATTATAATTTTCGTATAACCTGAGAGCTTGATGCCTCCCTATCATGTGTACCTGGAAAATTTGGTGTTAGATTTAAACACCCATACTATCAATAGGGAAAGTATATTTCCTGTGATTTTAATAACTTGGTTAAGGACTAAAGAAAAGATTTTTGAGTCAAATATTCCTTTCCACTTGGAAATAAATTGTTTTAAGCAGGATTCACAAAGATATTCTTTGGTTGTGAGGGTGGTTGTTTTAGTCTCAAAAGACTTTAAATCTAATTTAATAGAGTAGGCAGAGGAAGCAAGTACAAAGTAACTTGGGGAAAGTGTTCATAGGAATGAAGAGCAAGGCTATTTAAGAACATAAAGTGGGAAATGCTGTTTTATTTGGAAAAGAAAGAAAATGATCAGTCTCAAGGAACAGAATAAGAAAATTGCTATAATAAATATAGAAAATATTCAAAAGTTAAAGGTGAATTTAGTTTTCTTTTCTGAAGCTGAACTTAGATGGCCAAGCAGTCATAGGGCTAACTGCCAGTTTAGCAGCTTATCCATGGCTGTATGAACTGCTAAAAACTGCCATTTAGAAGACTATTGGTAACAAATGCTTTGTTGTAAATGTGTCTAAATACAATGTTACTTTGTTAATTTTGATAGTTAATTTTGCCCTAGAAAAATTAAAAGTATAATACTATAATAAGAATGCTAAAATAATGGCTTTCAGAACATATACTTAAGTATGTGCATTCTGTATTTAGGAATAGGAAAACAAAATTATTTTGAAAATTGTAGTCCTGAGGTTCAGTAATGTTTATTATCAGTGTTCTGAAATATTTGTATATAAATGAACATGATAAGGCTGGCAATGATTCTGGTAGTATGGCTTCACCTCTCTTTATTTAGACCCTACACAATAACACGGTATAGGAACCTGCCTGGAATGAGAACTTGAAAATTTAATGATGTGTTTGTCCTGCACAGGGTTAGCAATATTGGCAACAGTTTTTTTTAAATTTTTTTTTTTTTTCAACGTTTTTAATTTATTTTTGGGACAGAGAGAGACAGAGCACGAACGGGGGAGGGGCAGAGAGAGAGGGAGACACAGAATCTGAAACAGGCTCCAGGCTCCGAGCCATCAGCCCAGAGCCCGACGCGGGGCTCGAACTCACGGACCGCGAGATCGTGACCTGGCTGAAGTCAGATGCTTAACCGACTGCGCCACCCAGGCGCCCCGGCAACAGTTTTATAAGAATAGAAATTTTTGCTTGTGGTCCTTGCCAAATTTTCCAATCTGGACCAAAACCCCTATTCTAGTGGGCTTATTTTTCTGTAGGTAAATGTTGCCTTCCAGTCTATTGGTTTATGGTTTAAGAACTGGAAGAGGAGATATTAAGCTTTTGATTACTTTGATTAGCTGACTGTTTTTAACATGCAGGCGATCTGAATCTCAATGTGGTAGCAATGGCTTTATCGGGTTACACAGATGAGAAAAACTCCCTTTGGAGAGAAATGTGCAGCACTCTACGACTACAGTTAAATAACCCATATCTGTGTGTCATGTTTGCATTTCTGACAAGTGAAACAGGATCTTATGATGGAGTATTGGTAAGCTAATTTCTGTTTGACAAGGTTCCTTTTAAAATAAAAGTTTTTATCTAGCCTTGTTAAAATGTTCAAATGTCTGTTGCATGAAATATTGTTATATTTTGATGTATTTTGTATTAGTTAAAATAAGGTATCTTAAATATCTTTGGGCGGCTCTTGAATGTCATTCTACAGTTAAGTACCTGATAACAAACTTGATTTTTTAAATAGTTTTAACAATATAATTTGCAGATATAGAGGGAATAGGATTTTATTCTTTAGCTTAAGAACAGCTCTAGAATTATACAACTATATAAACATAAATTTCATATTGAAGTGCATTTTTAAAAGTTTATTTATTTTGAGAGAGAGGGAGAAAATCTCAAGCAGGCTCTGCACTGTCAGCACGGAGCCCGGCACAGGCTCAAACCCATGAACCATGAGATTATGACCTGAGCTGAAGTCAAGAGTTGGATGCTTAACGGACTGAGCCGCCCAGGCACCCAAAAATGCAAATTTTTAAAAGTTTGTGTTTTTGTTTTTAGTTAAGTAAACAAACACATGATCAATTATGATTAGAATAACCATGTAACTTATCTGAGTTAGTATTTGCGTTCTCAGACATACAGTTTGGAAGATCTATGATCACATTACTTATACTGAACTGTTTCATTTTTCCATTATTTGGTCTTCTCTATCACTTTTTTCTCCTGCTTTACCCACATGTCTATCTAACCATATCACCAAATAAGTTCTTTACACAAAGTGGGGACAGAAGAGTGAAATGAGATGTACTTATCAGTTTCAGTTATAGTGTTTTAAGCTTCACATTAGTACTATAACTTTTTTTTGCATTGTTGGATACTTTTCTACCACTGAGAAGAGCTTTCTAACATGGAACTTATTTCTGTGTTTGCTATTATAGCACTTCATATAAAAGACACATTGCTTGGATGATTGATTTAAGGGTCAGGCCCTAAGAATTTAAAAAAACATGTATTTTGTTGAGGTATCTTAATGAAAAATTTAATAAATGTTGTTAATGTCCACTTTGGCAATTCCTTAGTTTATGGATTTTGTCCATTAACTTCTAATAAAAGAACTATTGAACTTTTCTAACCACTTCAAATTAATATCCAAGAGTGGTTTTTTTAATTTGTTTTTACTGTAATTACTCTTTTTTGTTAAACAGAAGACTTTAAAATGTATTTTGGAGAAATAATACTTTCAGGAAGTAGTAAAGTATGGTAAAGACAAGAAGAAGAAGTGGATTGTTCAATTTTATGTTTATTTTTGAGAGTGATAGAGACAGAGCATGAGTCGGGGAGGGGCAGAGAGAGAGGGAGACACAGAATCTGAAGCAGGCTCCCAGCTCTGAGCTGTCAGCACAGAGTCCGATGTAGGGCTCAAACTCACCAACTGTGACATCGTGACCTGAGCCAAAGTTAGATGCTTAACTGACGGAGCCATCCAGGTGCCCCAGATTGTTCATATTTTAAATTGATAGAGAAGTATTGTTTAAATACTCAATTTCTGTATTTTAAATTAAGTGATCTATTACAAATACCCTTATTTTCTTATATCTAAATTTGGGTTATTAAGTAAGATATATCTTGCCTTAAGTAGAAACTTCATATTTCCAAACTGTTTTGAGAGTGTGCCTAATTATTCTTTATGTATTAATAATTATAATTAATGTGTCCTTTGTTAAAAATTGTTAAGTTGCGGTAATCTAATGAAAAGTGCTGAATTGGGAAATCGAACCTAAAGTCCTTGCTCCAGCACAGTTACTTCAGCTAGTCAGTTTACTTTTGGGGTTTTCATTTTCTGAGCTGTAAAATGGGACAGATAATATTTATAATTCTTTTCCAATCAAAATTATACACATGTGCTGAATCTAAAGAGTTAAATCTAGTTTGCATGAGACATGTTCCATCTTAAATGCAGCACCGTATTTTATACTTGGAAGTGCACGTTAGGATAGGTATCAGTTGAAATGGTCTTATGTTTAAAGCAGGAAAACTATATCTCATAGGATGATTTCAATGGAAGTCACTTTTAAACTTTTATATTTAGCACAAAGTTAATTACCTTCCTACATTTATAGAAATTCAAAATAGTATTTTACAATATTGACAAGTATACAAAAATTTAAGTATCACAGTACCCCTGAAATTTTTGCCACAAACACCAATATAGCAGTATTTTACTATGGCCAAAAAAAAGTGTATCTATTTATTTATAAGGGTATGTTTAAAACTTTCTACTTTGTATTTAGAAACATGTATTGATAGTCTTTTTAAATTCTGTATTGGTATATTCACTGGTAATTCACAGATTTCCTAGACTTGTTGATTAACTTAGCATCCCAGAAAAGATTTCCTCAGTTTCCCCCAGATGTATTTCTATAATGGAAGGATTACATGGCATCTTAAATTTGATAAACCATATTTTATTGCTTGCATTTTATGTTGGAGTTATGTAAAACTGAACTGGAATATTTTTAACCTGAATTGGTCAGTATTTTAGGCATAAATTTTTACTTTGCAAGAATAATAACCTTAGCATGGAGTTTCCTGAGGGCTACATGAAGAAAGACATCTTAGGGGCACCTGGGTGGCTCATTCAGATAAGTGTCTGACTCTTGACCTCAGCTCAGGTTATCATCTTATGGTTTGTGGGTTCGAACCCCGTGTCGGGCTTTGCGCTGATAGTGCAGAACTTGCTTGAGATTCTCTCTCTCCTCTCTCTCTGTTCAACCCCTCTGTCTTTCAAAATAAATAAATAAACTTAAAAAAAAAAAAAAGGCATCTTAGGCAGTCAGTGGCTCTGCCAGTATATACTCAATAACTTACTAATACATTTGAAAATTAAATTGCATATTAGATATGTAAAATAGTCTGCAAAAATATAAAACTCATAGCACCTACAAGTAACTCCTTGCTCTTTCCTTTTCAGTATGAAAACAAAGTTGCTGTACGTGACAGAGTGGCATTTGCTTGTAAATTCCTTAGCGATAGTCAGGTAAAAACTGATACAATTCTATGTTTGAAGTTATTAATATTTACTCTTACTGCATTAGGAAATTAATCTTTTTGTATAGATATGTATATGTGACATTTATATATGAATTATTCTAAAAAAGTAAACTAATAATTCTTTGTTAGATCAAGATATTGTAAACCTGTGTATCATAACCAAAATTGCTTGTGTAAGAATGCTGACTTAATATTTTAGTTTATTTCTGCTTTTGGCCTATAGATAAAGATGTTAAACTCACCCCTTAGGGATGTCATAAGAGAATTCCTTCATTTCCTAATACAATAAACAAGTATTAAATGCATATGCTATGTGTATAGTGAGAGAGAAATGCACAGAAACAATGAGTAACATAATGTGCTAAGTGCTACAATAATGAGAAAGTGCTGAGGGAAAACGGAGGAATCTTGGCTACAGGTTGGGGTGGGATGACGCCAGGGAACACCTTACCAAGAGATGTTATTTTTGATAATCTTAAAGTTCCCTTTCAACTCCAATTCTGTTACAGCAAGAACTTGGCAGAATAATGAGGACAGTTCTCTTTAAGTTTAAAATAGTAAACTCTGTAGTTCTTTTGTAGAATAATTATTAAAACAATAAATGTCTTGCTGTTTTGAAAAAGTGTTTTAAACGATCTTGGATTCTGCTTTGTAGTTTATGATAGATGCAGACTTCTTAGAGATCATATCTAGATTTTTGCAAGGGCTTTGGTTTTAAAATGTTTTCCATAAATATAGCACTATTTTAAAAGTACAAGTTTTGAAGGTACAAAGTATATAGTGAAACATATTAATTCAGAAAAATCACTTTGAATTTTCCAGTTAAATAGGTATATTGAAAAGTTGACCAACGAAATGAAAGAGGCTGGAAATTTGGAAGGAATACTGCTTACAGGCCTTACTAAAGATGGAGTGGACTTAATGGAGAGTTATGTCGATAGAACTGGAGATGTCCAAACAGCAAGTTACTGCATGTTACAGGTTAGTGCAGTGTGGTGGCAGCTTAAAGAAAAATAGTGCTTAACCACCTTCCTCCCTCATCGAATGGTTATGCCTTTTGCTTGCTTAGGATCTTTAGGAGGCATTTCACTTTAACCCAATCTCTTGATCTATAGAGGACTTCTTAGTGTCCCTCACCCTCCTGCTTTGGGTTATCCAGTTATTCCTTTCATTTTGGGAAGTTTCAGTGTTGAATTTATATAAAGTTCAAATGGAGCAGAGAAACCTCTCTCCAGTTTCTCCAGTTGACAGAATTATACCTTATGTGAAAGAGATGGTCTTTCCCTGATCTGAACTGTAGTCTCCCTTGAAGTCCTGAAGGCAAGTTATATCACAACTCTCTTAACTCGTCATTTTCGCTCTTTGTTATCAACGGGCATGATTTGGAGTAACAAGTTCATCACTTTACTTTCAGTTTTTACTGTTAGTAGTTTACTGTTAGCTGTTAAAAACAGATTTCTGGCAAAGTTTCCTTCTGCTTTACTTTTGATAGACATACCATGAAAATTTAGAGCATTTCCCTGAGATTTCCTATAGCTCTCCAACTCTTCTTACCCTTTCATGGTGTCCTTTTTCCTGTCCCCATCCCTTCATACAATATGATAGCATGCTGTGTACTGGGCAAACGTACTAGAATGCTCCCTTCCCCACCCCTACCATCTCAGGAACAAATATAGATACTGGCCCACAAACCACACTATAATATACTTACCAACATATCAGGCCACTGTCCATGGAAGAAGAGGTGTCTTTCTGTAACATAATGCATAATTTTGTCTGACTGAAATGAGATTACATCTGTTAAATTACACTGGAGAAGTATGACTACCAAGTACAAATGAGTTGATAGCTTCTTAACAAGATTTATAAAATACAGTTAATATGCAGACAGTGTATAATAAAAGACAGTGGATCTTGCTTTTAGAAAATTCATTCTGATGTTTCCCCCATTTGTATTTATATGATCAAGGTTAAGTGTACCATCATGCTGTTTGTTCTCTATCTTATTTTTCCTTCTTCTTTTTGTTCTTCTGTCCCTTTCCTCCCTTCTTTTGATCTAATTGAACATTTCATTGTTTTACTTCACCCACTGGGTTTTTAACTATTAACCTGTCATTATCTTTTTTATTTATTTATTTTTTTGAAGTGGTTGTTCTTGGTCTAACAAAAATGCATCCCTACCTCATCAGTTAACATTTTTACCCCCTCATACTTCACATTTCACACCTAACACATCATGTTTCCTACTTTTTCTCTTTTACCTCACACCTGACGTTTCCACTTTTTATCTTCATACTTCACACTTTTCAGATGTTACAACAGTGTAATTCCATTTACACATCTCCTTCCTTTGTCTTCTTATTTTACTTCTATATACCTTATAAACTTCAACTTAACAGTGTTATTGTATTTGTTTTGAATAGTCACTTGTCTTTTACGTAAATTATGTGAAAAATGAAAACATGGACTTTTACATTTATTTATTTATTTATCATTCCTGGGACTGTTTACTTCCTCCAATAGACACAATTTTCACGTTGTATTATTTCTCTTTGGTCTTTCTCTCTAGCATTTCTTGTAGTACAGTTTCATGGATGACAGATCCTCTCAGCTTAATTTTAACTGAAAATGTCTATTTCACTCTTGCTTTGGTTCAGCACTTTAAAGGTGTCGTTTCATAGTTTTCTGGCCTCCATTGTTTATGAAGAAAAGTCAACCATTATTATTAATGTCTCCCCTGTGTAATGTTTCATTTTTCCTTGGGCTGCTTTTGGTTTTCAGCAGTTTACCCTTGATGTTTAGTTGTAGTTCTTTTTGTCCTGCTTGTGGTTCACTGATCTGCAAGTCAGTGTTTCTCATTAGATTGTGAAGTTCTTCAAATTGTTTAAATGCTGTGATTTGTTCATTGACTCTTAATGTCACCTGAGGAGAAGATTTTCAGCTCTTGTACTGTTTAGTTCTAGAGTCTTAATTTTTATATAGTTTACATTTTTCACTCAGATCTCTATCTGTACACTGATTAAAACATTTTTCCTGGGGCATCTGGGTGGCTCAATCAGTTAAGTGCCTGGCTCTTGATTTTGACTCAGGTTATGATCTCGCCGTCCTGAGATTGAGCCCTGGATTGGGCTCTGTGTTGAGCGAGGAGCCTGGTTGGGATTCTCTATCTCCCTCTCTCTCTCTGCCCTTCCCCCACTCATGCACACGCGTGTGCTCTCTCCCTCTCTCTCAAAATAAATAAACATTAAAAAAAAAAAACCAAAACACACAAAAACCAAAAACTCTACTTTTCCTTAAGTCTTTAAACATATATTTAATGGTTGCATTTATTATTTTTCCTGCTAACTCTCTTAATGTGGGGTATTTTAGATTTGGTTTTTGTTGACTGCCTTTTTCCTTGACTTTGAACTATACTTACCTGTTTATGTCTGGTGGTTTTTCATTTGAATACTGGATGTTGTGTATAGTACATTATAGAGATCTGGGTTCTTTTACCTTTTCCTGAAGAATGTTGGTTAATGCTTTTGGAAGTTCAGTTACTAGCTGCTCACTTTGGTCTTAGATTTTCTTACTATGGATTTTTGGAAAGCCCGGGGTATTTCTCAAGCCTTTCCAGTCATAATCTCTGAACTGTTTACATTGCACATTTTGTTGGAGATTAAATTTAGATTTTTGGGGGCAGATCTAGAGAAGACTTATCAAATATGAATTGACCAAATTGGGGAAGCATGGGATATGAAGATTTATTTTTCTGTGAATTTTCTTTTTAAACTAGGGATTATACTCTACTTTAGCACTTAGTTTTGGCTAGTTGGTCATTATTAGGACTAGAGGAGATGTTTACTTTTTTAAGAAATGAAATTGTCAGCCAAGAGTTTTTCACATATTTTTTGCTGAATTTAACCCTGAATTTAATTGAAATTAATACCTAATTAATAGGTGAAAGATAAGCTTCTTCTGTTTTGATAGAATGTTAAAAGATAGATTGTCTATTAGCTGTTACAGGTTTCTTCCCTTTTTCCATTAGTAAGATGCTAAGTTCTCTCTAACATTTTACTTTTCTATCTGGCTCCCTAAAACTGGGAAACCTGGGCTTCATTACTGATGCCCGTGGCGTCATTGGAGGCTGAGACTTTCTCTACTTTCTTCATCATGTGAACTTAAGGAAGATATCCTGGACAGGGCTAAAAGCATTCTGTGCAAACCCAAAATAAGCACAGGTGAAATGTGAAATGTCACAGCTGCCAGGGAGAATACAGCTTTAGGAAGAGCCTTACTGGCAAGAAATTGAAGTTCGTAATGAGAAGAAATCTAAGTTTAAGGTAAAGAAACTGTTGCTTTTCACTGTGGCCTAGGGGCAAAAGAATGAAGAACATTTTTGGTTTGGGGTTTTTTTTGTGTTTTTTTTTTATTTTGAAGGTAGTAAATGTATGTTTTGATTGAGGGCAAGAGAGAGAATAGACAGGTTTAACTTTCAGATAAATAGGTATACAAAAAATACAGCATCTGCATTCACAGTACACTGCTAGATCCAAAGGACAAGGCTCAGTATTATTTTATATGTGATGGAGCTATTTTGGTATGCTTTTAGATTAAACAGTAAACAGATTTTGTGAAGGCAGAGGTTTTAATTTTGGGGACAGAGTATTCACATCACTTTGTACTGTATTCGAGTAGGAAAGTGAATTGTTTCCTCTTGGATCCTTCAACTTAAGTAAGAGATACAGAATTATACTTTCCTGGCCAGGTATAATGATAATATATATAGTACATATTTATGTCATTAGTAGAGGCCAGCTTAAAGTAAATTAAAGAAGCTTCCGCCAATTATTTTGTCCGTATCCTCATTAGGAATCAGCTTTTGGCAAAAAGGGAGCCTATTTCATCTGTGCGACTCATACTCACATGTTACCTGCAATTTTCTGACTTAGCCAGGAAGTTTTTAAACAATTGTATTAATTCATGTTTTCATTTTAGGGTTCTCCTTTAGATGTTCTTAAAGATGAAAGAGTCCAGTACTGGATTGAGAATTATAGAAATTTATTAGATGCCTGGAGGTTTTGGCACAAACGAGCTGAGTTTGATATTCACAGGAGTAAGTTGGATCCCAGTTCTAAACCTTTAGCACAGGTAAGTACAATATTTTGGAGAGAATCAAATTATAACATGTACTTAATAACCCAGCCCAAAATAGAAGTGTTTTTTCAGCATGTTATATTGGGTAAATTTAGAGTTCAATTTAATAAATTATTATTAGCTCATCCTTTTGCTTATATTAAGTTCCTATTGATATATGTGTAGTAAGGCAGGATTTCCTTTTTTCTCTAACAGTATATACATATGTCTAATTAGACATGGACATTTTTTTCTTTTAGCATTAGTTTAAAAATCCTTAGCTCAGTTATCACATAAAGCATATTCCATGAGATCACTGTATCTAAATTCAGACATTAGATATCAGGTATATCCTCAATGTGAGCACTGGATGGTGCTATTTTCTTATTTTAGAAAGTTGAGAAATTAGTGATTATATTAAAACAACCAAAGTATTTGTAAAATAACATTGCATGGTAATATTTGTTACTAATCTGTGTAAGTGTTTAAGAGCTTAGGAATTTAACGTAATGGCAAAATGAACACTTTCTGTTGCTATTATTCTAAAATTCTAACTATTTGACATTTTAGGATCCTTAACTCCTTTTGTCTTAGGAAATGAGTGCTTTCTTTATAAGAAAATTTTGTTCAGGAGATCAAATCATTGAACTGTGGATCAGAAGTTAAAATGGGTTATTTTGTAATGTTCAAAGTGAATTCTAAAGTCTTTGTTATTTCTAAAATGTTATTATCTAATATTTCTGGGTTTTTCTATAGATACTAGTAGTATTAGGAGAAATATAACTAAACAGAGGTAACAGAAGAAGTATTCATATAACATAACTGCTAAGTGGAAATCTCAAATGGGAGCTGGTTAAACTTCGCAGATAACAAATTATTTTATAATATAAAATAAAGTTTAACAGTTATTTAAGAGTAATTTGTTAGGATCAAACTTTGAATTTATTTTATTTGTAAAATTTGCATGATATTTATCCCTCCTTTCATTTTGTATAGGTGTTTGTGAGTTGCAATTTCTGTGGCAAGTCGATCTCCTACAGCTGTTCAACTGTGCCTCATCAGGGCAGAGGTTTTAGTCAGTACGGTGTCAGCGGTTCACCAACAAAATCTAAAGTCACAAGCTGCCCTGGCTGTCGAAAACCCCTTCCTCGATGTGCGCTTTGCCTCATTAATATGGGAACACCTGTTTCTAGCTGTCCTGGTATGACATAATTCTATAATTTTCTGAGCTGAAATTGTTCCTACGTAATTGATTTAATGTTGTAAATAGAAGACATACTAGATTGAGTTTATATTATTTCTAGGAGAAAGCCACTTTGCTGGCTTAAAGGTTTTGTATTTCCTGTAATTTATAAAGTCTATACATTAAAAGTAAAATCTGTATTCATGATATCACAAGTAATCTCACAAATGCTGGCCAATTTAAAGTTCATGAAAAGGGCTTAACTATTAAGTAGCCCTATAATTATACTATTTTCTTATCACTTTTCTAAGAGGAGTTCCCTCAAATTTTATATTTAAAAGTCAGTATGCCCTCATCTAGTAACAAGTACCTTGTATGCATAAAGAGCTTTTGATAGTCCCAAAGCACTTTTACATTCTATCTTACATAATCTTCAAAATCTACCTGTGAAATACATAGAGGAAGTGTTAGTCTAGAAGTCAGATCCCTTTACTTCCAGGTTTTGGTGCTGCTTCTGCTACATTTGTCAGTTACCTAGTAAAAACATGTGTTTTTTAATGGTTAGAAGTATTAGGATTATTGTTTACTGCTTATAGTAAACACATAGAAAAACTTTTTGAGAACAGTAGATAATTGAATATAATGTATCCAATGACTGGAAATATTCAAGCTGTTTATGTAACTTGAAAATTATACTATGGCAAAAACTTAAATTAAAAACATTTGAGTATTTAGCACGCTGGTATAATAAAGAACTGGATATGGTGTCAGAATGCCTGTTTTATTCTCCCTCTGTGACCGTCTGACATTCAGTTACTCTAGCCTCTTTCATGTAAGGTGTTAGACGGAGATCCTTTCTAGTTAAGAAATTTTATAATTCAACTGTGCAATTGGTTCATGTAAATAGTTCATTTGTTACATTAACATTTGTGAAAGAGATGTGCTGGTATCATTGGCTGAGTAATTATTTTTCAAGTTTGGTACCTTTTTTTTAAGCAAATAAAGGCAATACATAATATTTTCAAATTTACATATTAGTTTTGATTGAAATTTCAAATTTTGATTTTCATTTTATACATTGCATGCTGACCATTTTTATGGTCCTGATACGGTAAATAGAAAATAGTTTGGACTAAAAATCTACAGTGAAAGAACAAGGAGGCAAAATATTGCATAAAGAAGTTCTATATGAACTGGGATACATAAAAATAGTTAAATTTAGGGGTGCCTGCGTGGCTCAGCCGGTTAAGTATCCGACTTCGGCTCAGGTCATGATCTCCTGGTCCGTGAGTTCGAGCCCCATGTCGGGTTCTGTGCTGACAGCTCAGAGCCTGGAGCCTGCTTCCGATTCTGTGTTCCCTCTCTCTCTGCCCCTCCCCGCTCTGCCCCTCATGCTCCCTCTGCCCCTCACGCTCTCTCTCTGTCTCTCAAAAAATGAATAACATTAAAAAAAAAAATTTTTTTTAAAGTAAATTTAATACATCTTTCACAACATAGCCTCAGGAAGCCATAATGGCCCATTATTTTTTGCTAGATATTTGCTTTTCAATCTTTTTAATTTTTGAAATAGATAAGAAAAGATAAAATCAATTTTCTAAAATTTGAAGGAAGCTCAAAACATTTCACCCTGTTATAGAGATCGTTAATTTAATGAATATTCTACACTCAGGTTTATAAAATCTTAACATTTTTCCATATTTGCGTCAGAAATTTTTTTTTTGTATTTTGCTTCAATAATATATTTTTTTATATAATATATATTTGAACAGTTGAAAGCTGTATATGCTGAGTTGAATCAAAGATCCTTGTGGAGCTAATAGTGTACAATGAGTATGGATAAAATAAGAAATGATATGTTTAAGAAAAGAAATACTGGTCCAGAATCCCTTATCTATCATTCCAGAATCTCTAAAAAGATCTGAAAATCCAAGTTTTGTAAATGAATTTACAGTAATCTCATATGGTAAAGAAACCTGTTCAGAACTGGCAGAAGGCTATTAAGGTCTTTGATTACAGGATGCTGCCTCTGACTTTCCTGGAGTTGTTATATAATATTTGCTCACTATTTTCCAAAAATCCCAAGCATTCTGTATTCTGAAACACATTTAGCTTTCTGAGTTAGATAAGGAATATTGTATAAAGAAAGTGTTATACTTCTGTTTGAAGGACATCTGGAAATTTTCAGAAAGAAGATACCGTTTAAGGTGGTCGTTTAAAAAAGTTTGGGAGATTTAAATATGGGAAGATCTTAGAGAGGCCTTACAGGTTGGAGACGAAGTGTAAAAAGCATAAACAAGGGTAAAGAGATTAGTGAGTGTTAGTACAGAAAGTGTATGGTAACTAGCAGCTGCGTCTGTATGACAAGAGCCTCAGAAGTAGATTAATAGGAAATAGTGTGGGGAAATTAGGGAAACCTGGTCTTTAAGTGATTGTTGTGCTAATTACAAAATACAGTTGACCTTTGAACAACATGGGGGCAGGGGGTTAGGGGAACCAACCTCCAGACAGTCAAAAATCCAGGTATAACTTCTGACTCCCCCAAAATTGAACAATTGGTAGCTTATTATTGACTGGAAACCTCACAGATAAGCTAAACCATTGATTAACATACATTATATGCTTTGTGTATTATATACTGTATAGTATATAATACTAGGGAAAATAAAATGTTAAGAAAATCATAAGGAAGAGAAAATATATTTACCATACTGTAAAAAATCCACATGTAAGCAGATCCATGTAGTTCAATCTCATGTTTTCCAAGGGTCCGCTATAATACGCATATTCTTTTTTAGTATGTAAAATCAGAAGACTCTGAGTTCCAAAATAAGACAGGACCTAATAGAAATAAAATGCTAGCTCAAGGTAGTTTAAAGATTGAGGTGTACACATCCCTCTGTTGCTTTGCCTACAATTAGAGATACCATCCATTCATCATGTTTTGTGATCCAAGTGGCCAGGATTTCCATAAGCTTATTTAACGGAGGGTTGCATATCTTTACACTCAGTTGTGCTTTAAAGATTGGACTCTGTTGAAACTCAATAGAGTTTATAATTATAAGCACAATTATTTATAAATGTTTATAATTTTATATTTATAACTATAATGTTTAATTGTAAACATATTTAGCAGTATGAATTATAACCGTTATTTAGTCAACAAATGTCTAATTAGCACTTATTCTTCTAAGTGCTGGGAATAGTACAGTGAACAAAACAGAAAAATCCCTGCCTTTATAGATGTTAATATACGGATGTGATACCTTTTTTAAAACTAGGTTACATACTAGTTTCTCTCTTACTCTTCTTTTAGTAGTAGCAGCAGTAGTAGTAGTTAGTGACTATGTGAAACTCTAGTTTCCCTTGACTATTCTGTAGCACTTATCTTTGTAATTTACTATGAATATTATAAAAGTTACAACTATTTGATCTTTTTTTGAGTATAGTTGACACACAACATTACTTAAGTTTCAGGTAGGTGTACAGTTTAGTGCTGTGACAAGTTTATATGTTATACTATGTTCACCACAAGTGTATCTACCTGTTACATCACTATTACAGTATCACTGACTGTATTCCTACATTCTGCCTTTTATTCTTGTAACTTAATCATTTCATTACTGGGAGCCTGTATCTCCCTCCCCCCTTCCCATTTTGCTCAACCCTTCCCATCCCTCCCTCTGGCAACCGTCAGCTTTATTCTCTGTATTTATATGTCTGATTCTGCCTTTTTTTCTAATTTTTTAAAAATTTATTTATTTTGAGAGAGTGAGAGCAGGGGAGGAACATACACACACACAGAGAGAGAGAGAGAGAGAGAGAGAGAGAGAGAGATTGATTGAGAATCCCAAGCAGGCTATACATGGTCAGCACAGAGCCTACATGGGGCTTGAACTCATGAAACTTGTGAGATCATGACCTGAGCTGAAATCCAGAGTCAGACACTTAACTGACTGGTCCACCCAGGTGCCCTGATTCTGCTCTTTGTTTGTTTATTCATGTTTTTTAGATTCCATTTACAAGTGGAGTTGTATGATATTTGTCTTTCTCAGTCTGACTTGTTTCACTTAGCCTGATACCCTCTAGGTCTATCCATGTTGTCTCAAGTGGCACAACTTCATCTTTTTTTATGGTTTTGTAATATTCCATTGTATATGTACACCACACTTTCCTTATCCATTTGTCTATTGATGGACACTTAGGTTGCTTCCATGTCTTGGCTATTGTAAATAATCCTGCAATAAACATAGGAGTGCATCTATCTTTTTGAGTTAGTGTTTTCATTTTCTCTGGGTAAATGCCCAATACTGGAATTACTGGAATTACTGAATTTTTAATTTCTTGAGGAACCTCCATATTGCTTTCCACAGTGGCTGTTTCATTTGCATTCCCACCAACAGTGCATGAGGGTTCCCTTTTCTCTACATCCTCACCAGCACTTGTTATTTTTATATTTTTGTTGCTAGCCATTTTGAGAAGGGTCAGATTTCATTGTGGTTTTAACCTATATTTCCCTGATCTTTTCATGTGTCTGTGAGCCACCTGTATGTCTTCTTTGGAAAAACAACTGTTCAGGTTCTCTGCCTATTTTTTTAATAGGACTGTTTGTTTTCTGGCTCAGTTATAGAAATTTCTTTTGTATTTGGTTATTAACCCTTTATCAGATATATCATTTGCTAAAGCTATTTGATCTTTCAAAAGCCTTTTCACATGGCATTGAGGTAGACCTTAATATTTTCAGCTTCATCAGAGGAACATAAGGAATAAACTGTTCTGGATTCAGTCTGTTTTCTGCATCTTAGAAGTTATAAAAATAAAGTGAAAATCACTAATGAGCTATTACACAATATAAAATGGTTATCTTTAAAAGGTCTATATTAAAAAAATAAAGGTCTGTATTTTCTTTCTTTTTGTCTTCCTCTCCCCTTTCATTGTTAATCATTTTTATGAAGCTTTTAGGAAGAATTTCGGTGTATTTACATCTTAAATTCTTCAACCACCTGTACATCCTTTCACCTTTATATCATTAGCAAAAACAGATGGATATTTTAAAAAACTATTTGTAAGACTATCCCTTTGGTCATTAAAGTGTTACTAGCACAGCGTCATACGTTAATAGCACAATTGCTTGATTAAACTTAATGTTTTTACTTAATCATTTTTCCTATTGCCTCTAATCATATACAATCTTAAAATATTTTAATTTGATCTGTTTTAGAACAACAACAATAAAAATATTAAGGTGGCCAGGATTAATAGAATGAGCATTTTTTGAGTACTAAAAGTTATGTGAATATGTGTGTGAAGATATACATGTCTAAACATGCATGTGTAATAAAACATTTTTCTTAAACTTTTTTGTGAACTGTAACACAAATCGAACATCCCCGAGACCTCTAGCCTGCTTAAGATAACATTGTCTATACCAGTGCCTTTGCTCATTATTCCCTGCCTAGTCCTACCTCTTTCCTCTTCCCCAGAAGTAACTACTGCCATAAATTGTGTGTTACTTGGTTTCTTGCTTATCTGTATGTTCTATCACATGTTTGGTTTTGTCTGTATTTTAAATTCCATATGAATGAATCTTCAGGAATATATCCTTTGACTTACCTTTTTTTGCTCAACACTGTTTTTTTTTTTTTTTTTTTTTTTTTTTTAGTTTTAATTGTGCTAATGAATATAGCTGTAGTTTATTCACATTTCATTAATATTTGATATTCCATTCATGACTCTAACACAGTTTTTCCATTCTATTATTGATGGATGCTTTGGTTGTTTCTAGATTTTTACTATTACAAACAATACTGTTACGAACATTACTGCATATGACTCCTTTGTGCATGTACATAAGTTTCTCTATGTACCTAGAAATAGAATTGCTAATTAATACTGTTTGCTAATGTTTTCCTTTGGATTTTTATGTCTGTTCAGGAGAGAGATTGTCCTATAATCTTCCTTTCATACATTATCTTGGTCTGCTGCTTTTAGCAAAGGTATACCAGCATCAGGAAGTACATTGAGAAATTTTCTCTTTTCCTGTTTTTTGGAGGAGTTTATATAGATGAAAATTACCTGTTCCTTCCGGGTTTAGTAGAACTCACTTGTAAACTGGGCTTGGTAGTTTCTCTGTGGGAAGATTTTAAACTGATTGCTTTTCTGAGGTTAATTCAGATTGCTTCTTAGTGGGTTTGGTAATTTATATTTTTCCTTTTTTTTGGACTATTAAAAATGTAAGGAAACTTTTGTTATTCAGTAGTTTTTCAGTCTAAACTGGGTCGTAGCATTAAAATAGCTATTTCAATATGATATATGATTTGTATTTTAACATAGTTTTAGAAATAACTTTCAAGTTAAAGCTTTGAATAAAATTTTGTGATAATAGTTAATGAAGATGATTTTCTTTAACCCATAGGAGGATCCAAATCAGATGAAAAAGTAGACTTGAGCAAGGATAAAAAATTAGCTCAATTTAACAACTGGTTCACATGGTGTCACAATTGCAGGCATGGTGGACATGCTGGCCATATGCTTAGTTGGTTCAGGTAATCAGCACATTTCTTCTTTAATAGGCTTGGCGTTAGAGGTGATAGCGCAGATGACCTTTTAAATAGTTCAGGCTTATGTAGCCGAAGGATGAATTTCTTTTTTGCTGTCATTGGAGTTAACAAAGGTGGTGTCGACATTTCTATCATTAGATATCCTATGTAATTTTAAACTGTAAGATTAATACTTATATAAGAAATAGTTTAAATATTATGTATGGGTTAAATGTGTGAATTTACAGTTTTTACAGCTAACCTAATATCCAATCTTAGTATGTAATTGTAGAAATTAAATGACAGAGTATACATATCAAACTACCGCATCAGTTATCTTCTAAATAAACTTGTTATATAGTAAGTATGCATTCGATGCACTGGAGACTCAAGCCATGTTTAACTTCTGCTTTGAATAGTGCCAGTGGCCCTTTGTCCTCATTGCTGTAACTTTTATACCCAGTTTGTCACATTGGCTTTAATTACAACTCTGAGCACATCCCTGTCAACTTCATAACTATAAATAAGGTGTCTATTGTATATTTAAAAGGTAAAGCTATTCACTTTTTAGTAACTTTCTTCCCAGTTCAGCTTGTCAGTCATTTTTTGTTTAAGTCTTTGGGTTTTAATTCCTGTATTTTTTCAAATACCATTCTACATACAGATAGGTATATAGATAAATGTATGTATGTATATGCTTAATTTAGATTTTTAATTTTTACTTGACCTATTTTTTTTAGGGACCATGCAGAGTGTCCCGTTTCTGCATGCACATGTAAATGTATGCAGTTGGATACAACAGGAAATCTGGTACCTGCAGAGACTGTCCAGCCATAAAATGTTACCATCTAAAGAGAAACCTTCAAGTGTGGAGCTTTCTAATCGATGTCCTTCATAGCTCAAAAACGTACCTCAGAACAAGTCACTCGTGACTTTCCTGTAATGGGAAAATAAATCATTCTATCAAATCAGCAATTTGATGTTTGAGTGATTTTGATGTGCTTCACAGAGACAAACGCTGCTCAAGTGAACAGAGTGTGGGCATGAATTCTGTTCAGTAGGTTGAAAAAGTTCATTGTGGAAGAGTTTTATAGGGTTTGTCAAAATTATGAACGCTTTGCAAGCAGAGTTTTTGGAATAACCAAGAACACACTTTGAACCTGTATCTTCTATGCTGAAATTGGATCTGTATATCTTTTAAAATAGAATAAAGTGACCAATTTTTACCTTTAGAACTGGAGAGCCCTTACTCCACACTGGAGAATAAATTTCATCAAGGTATGGTTGGTATATATGTTTTAAAGAGTCCATTCCCTCGTACGCTTTCATTTCAAGATAAGAAATCTTCTGGCACAGATCATTATTGTCTTCCTAAGAAAAGCCAGAATTGAAAATGCATCTTACAACTTTTTCTCATCTGAAGAGAAAAATATGTACCATTTCAGGGGAACATGTTCTGAAATTTTCAGTTTTTCAGCCTTTTGTTTTCCAGTGTTCTCATTTGTCTTCAAAGATTCTCTCCATGTTAATTCATCATCTTATGCCCATGATCTGCAAACGTTTTGCTGAACACAAAGTCTATGCAAGATTATTATATGTGACCAACCATTCAGCTTCACCTACTTCAGTATGTCCTACTGTCAAATCCCTCCTATTTTGGAATACCCGGTTTTTTCTAAGGTTGTGGAAAGCAGAGTCACTTTGGAGATGATTATACTTTAAATGTAAGTTTCTAAAAGTATATTTGGGCAAATTCAGGAGCTTTATTTAAAAATTTTATTCTTTCCCTTTTCATAGCTAGATAGTTGGGAGAGAAATAGCAAAGGGTTTGTAGCATGCTTCTCTGTTATCTGACTTATGCAGAGTATTGAACTGAATTTCATAGTTGAAGTTGTATTCATAGATAAAATAAGCATAAATCTTAATTATTATATAGATTTTGGAGAAAAATATCTTAAGCTAAAGAATTTTCAGAGCTTTCATGCTAGCAGTTTTACTTGGTAGAATTAATATATTTATTTTGAGGTGTGACCTAAATACTGAACAAAAGTGGATTCAATTTATTTTTTACTTTGAGATCTGATACAAAAGACCCTTTTTAGGGAAAATATTGTATATCTATTGCATATCTACTGTAAACATCTCACCTAGATGACAATCTTCTTTTAAATTGAAAGAATATATATATATATTTTTTTTTTTTTTTTTCAAAGATTTCTATAAAGGGGACTTTTTCCAGTCTTCTTTTAAGTAAATCTTCCTGACTTTATTTTACTTAAGTATTACCTTTATCTGTACCTTTAAAATTGCTTCAGTTGAAGTGTTCCTTTCAAATTTACTATGCCAAATCAGCTTTAAGTAATGTCAAACTATCGTAATACATTTTCATTTCTCCTTAACTAAAGTTAAGATAGAATTAATTTATATTTATAATAGGGTTATACCTAAAATATTTATAATTTTGGGAAGTACAGTATAATAAAACAAAATCTAGTATATAAATCTGCTTGACATTTTTAAGATTCCTTATACCTGTGTCAGTCTCCTGATATTTTCTCTGAAGCCCAAATATTCATATGTCTATTATATTTGTTTTGCATTTCAATGTATGTGGACCATGAAAATAGATTCAAATTATTTTTCCATTTTTATTCTTAGTCACTGGTGTTTGGGATTATAAACTCAAGGTATTTTACCTAAACATGTTCAATAGAAGTGTTTAATAAAAATGTTTTTATTACTTTTTAAAAAATTGAATAAATTTGGGTTGAAGTCAGCATGTCTGATCTAGAATTTATCTTTGACTCCTTTACACATAATCCAATAAAATAATATTCATACTTATTTTGATGGCAAACTTGATAACTAATCTTGGAAGTAACATTTCTTTAGGTTCTTTTTCAGTTTAGTATGCTTTCCAGGATGGTTATTCTGTAAAATGGTATATTTTAAAGGTACCTTTCCATTGTCAGTGGTAGGTATTAGAGTTAAAAGAAATACGATTCTGAATGCAATTATATGGCCAAATTTAATTTCGCCTATTCATTTGACTGCAAATATTAAAAAGGAAGAGCTTTGAAACTTAGATTATAATCCTAGCCCCAGTATAGTGGCCAAATGACTTACCCTTTTTGAGCCTCAATTTCCTCCTATGTTAAAAAGTAAAGAAATACTTCATAGGGTGATTAGGAGTGTTAAGTGATGAAATAAACATGAAGTACTGTATCCCTGTCACATACTAAGTGCTCTGTAAAAGGTAGTGATTAATACTTATTGTTATTTTCATCTTTATTGGTTACTTGTCTTACTTTTTAATTGAATATGGTATAATTTAAATGAGGTATAATTTTACTCTTAAGTAAAAATTTCCCAAGAGTTTATTTTCTGAAATCTGGATAAATTATGACTTTTTTTTTTTTTTTTGAGGTAGGACTTACCTACTTTTGTTTATACTGTATTTAGAATAATACTTTTTGCTTTTTGAGGAGAGGAAATCCTTCAAACAACCATCTAGGAGTTTGATGTAATACAGGAGTGAACCCAAGGATTGAAATTAAGTTTTCGGTACCTCTGGACACACCTGACTGGTAATTCTTGAAAACTTGAGGTTTTTGTATTCATATTCAACTCTTAAATCCCGGTCTTTATTTGTCTAGGAGAACATATTTCTGTGTAATCCTTCCTTTTCTGCTGTTTCATTACACTTAATACTCATTTCAGTTAAAATGTTGGGGTGGGTAGTAGTAATAAAACAGAAGTATACTGTGAGGTTTTTTTCTCCATTGGGATAGATGTAATTAAAACAAGTTGGGGGAACTAATTAGTTGTATATGTCAGACATCTGCTCAGAGGCATCACAGAGGTAGGAGAGACGTGTTAGGTGTTAGTTCAGCATCCTCACTGTGTCCTTGCGATCCACATGGCCATGGCAGAGATGGGGCTACCCAGACAGCTGATCTCCTATCTGCTACTCTGACTCCTTCCATGACATCGTCTGCCTGTTTTCCCTCTTGCCTGAAAATTTTGTAGGTTATTTGGCTGATATACAAAGCAGCATTTTACAAAAATACTTCTGTAAACTGTTAATTTTTCCTGAGTATGGAGACCGAAGGAAGGCTTCCCAAATATTTTTAAAACTAATGTAATCCAGAGATCAAATAACATGGATTGCCAAAACAAAGAACTGATTTCACTTAGGAATATAACATGATAAATTCATAATAAGTAAAGTGAACATCAAGTCCAACAGTGTATTAATAAGAATAATAGATACTGTTGGTACTTATTATGTGCCGTGTTCCATGCACGTTACCCTATTTGATCCACACAGTAGCCCTGTAAGGCAGGTGTACTATTACTGTTCCCATACTGTACATGAGGCAGTTGAGGTATAGGGACACGATGTCACTGTGGTAGGTTACACAGCTAGTAAATAGCAGAGCCACGATTGAGGTAGCAGCAATCTGACTTCCTAGTCCTTTTAATTACTATTTTATACTTCTGTGTACTACTTTATGAACTGAACAAGAAAGGTTTTATTTAATATTAGTACATCAAAACACACCAAAAAATGTCAATAGCTCATTCAGTGTAAAAGGCATTTGATAAAATTCAAAAATTCATTTCCAATTTGTTTTTTAGATTTAGTTATTATCATGCAAAGGAACTGTTTTTCCTCCCTTGTTTCCCTTCTATTATGCTGTCTCAAACAGCTGGCCTCATGCCTAGTGGAGAACTACTGAAATCCTTCCCATAAAACAAGGATCCTAATGTTACCACGAGTTTTGTACATAGCAGCACAGAAGAAGAAAGCACAAGGAGGCACACCTTGTTTCTTTTCCAAGTCCTTAAAGTTTGGTGTGGCAGAAATGCCATAAATAGTTAAAAGGCAAGCAAACTGGTAAACTACAACATGCATGACAAATACCCTTAATTCATAAGGAGCATTCTCAAATTCATAGAAGACCCAACCAATAGATAATCTTGATCAAGAACTTGTATAGGCAAAATAAAATGGCCAGTAAATATACATAAATGTTGAATCAGAAACTAACACTAATTAAAACAATAGGATACTGCTCACCTGCCTGCATAGATTAAAAAGAATAATATGCATTTTCATGGATGTGGAAAAGGAATATTCTCAGATAACAGTTTGTGAGAGTATATATCACTACAAGTGTTCTTGAGGACATTAGAGCAGTATGTATCAAAAGCCTTAAGGTTCACACCCTTCGACATAGATAGATCGAATATATGGGAATATTTCTGAGGGATAGATAAGGGCACAAAGATGTATGTTTCTAGGAAGTGGTTCATAACAGTATTGTTTATGATAAAAAAAAACAATAAAATTAAGAGTGAAGAAATTGCTATGTCCAGGGAATACTAACAAATTATTCAAATAGTATAGATACTTTTATTGACAAAGGAAGATTCATGAAGTATTAGCAAAGAGAAAGGCAAGTTACAGTATGTATAACATATAAATATATTTGCATGGAACATGAATATTTACAAAAATTTTAACAGTGGTCATTACTCAAGAGTGGGATTTTAAGTGTCATTTTTTCTTCTTGCTTATCTGTCCTCTAGTTTTTCTATAATAATGATAAATGTACAAATAAATGAATGTGCATATCACACACACATTACTGCCTTTTTATAAAAGTTACCCATGATATGGTATCTTACTATGATAATGAACAATCAAATATGGGGAATCATTCTGAGAATTATTCTGAGAATAACACCTTGCTGCAAGCTGTTATGAAAATTAGTATTGAAAGCATTTTTTTAGATTTCATATTTTATGGTAATATATAGGAATAACATGAAGATGTGGATTTTTCTCTTAATCTTATCTCTCTTATCATATTTGGAAATAGTGCATTTTGCCCTCCATTTAGCACATTGGGAAATAGATCCACAAAATAATTCTGATTTCCCTGAGATTAGTGGTACGTAGTCAGTGACTTTCAGTATTTTCTCTTCTAGATCTTTCTCATGAGATTTCCTAACTCCTCTGTTTTGGCTGTAGGCCTGTAGCAGGAAACCATCCTTTATGCTTTTTGTGTGCCCCCGTGTACCGGACACTGTTAAAGGTTATGATTTCAAAGGGTTGATGGGCACCATGGGTTGCCTTGGAGGAGCTGTGTGTCTAATGGAAAATGGTAGACATAAGCATAATTTTCTACAGACTCAAATCTATTCAGGTTAATATTGTTGCTGTGAAGTATTTTAGCATCTTATCTCTTCCTACAGGCCAAAAAAAAAGGTCAATTTATTTTGTTTTCTAATTTGGACTTTCAAAAATGGTTTTCTAATTAGAAATAATTTAATGAAGTAGAGTTGGTCTATACCATTTTTCAAAAATGTAGTTTTCGTACTGATCTATTAACAGTCCAGTGTTTTGAAATGCTTTGCTAAAAACAACCTTAGGATTAAAGTTATAGACAAGAATAAAACAAGGATCCTGTTGTTGTGCTGATTCTGCACATAGCTGTGCAGAAGAGGAAAGTGGAAGGAACCACCCAAGTCCTTGAAGTTTGGTGATGTATGTAAGTTATGTAATGTCAGAAGTCACAGCAACAATAGTAATTCAGTACATGTGGACTTTCATCATTCAATTTATGAAAAGCATGTTGCCTTAACATAATTTCATAACTGGAAATTCAGATGTAGGAATCTAATTAGGTGGGCTCTTAAAATATAAAGTCATAAAGATAAGGTAGTCTGGAGCATTTGAAGAAATTAATGTCTCAGAAACTTGAAATAGGCACTTGTGTAAGAATTCATGCAAACTGTCAGTCTTACATTTTTTTATTTAGAGAATAGCTAAATTATTAGCTATTATTTACATAGCTCCGTTTATATATGCAAACATATGTGTGGGGGCTGGTGGTGTGCATGGGTGTATTTGCAAGAAAGTCAAGTTTGAAATAGCAAATGTCAGAAATCAGGCTTAATTAGATTTATATCACATTGCAGCCACACATTTTGCTGATGATGGTTTAAGAAGTTGCACTATTAAACGTGGTGAAACTATCTTTTTAGTAGCAAGTAATTTGATAACTATTTCATAGTAAACATTTGAATGGTGCAAAGTTCTTGTATTACATATAATTAGTTATGTCAAAAAATTATTTTCTTGGGGTGCTTGGGTGGCTCAGTCGGTTAAGCGTCCGATTTCAGCTTAGGTCGTGATCTCACAGTTCGTGAGTTCAAACCTCGTGTCGGGCTCTGTGCTGATAGCTCAGAGCTTGGACCCTGCTTCGGATTCTCTGTCTCCCTCCCACTCTGCCCCTCCCCTGCTTGTGCTCTGTTTCTCTCTCTTAAAAAATAAATAAACATTAAAAAAACGATTTTCTTTATCAAGGTGGAAATTTGTATTCTGTATTAAGCGGGCATACTTAATATTTGTTAGTTGAACAATGGGTATGTATCTTTATGATAAATAAAATGTTCCCAAAATAGATGAAGATGTATAATTAATGGAGCAAAACATTCAGCAGCTTGATGTGAGAGAAGTATTTCTTGCAAAAGTAATACATTTTCTCATCTTAAGTCTTATCTTTCCCTTCCATTCTTCAAAAATGGAATGTAGGATCAGTTGTGACTCTTAGAACAAATTGCCATTTTTTAAGATATATAGATTTCTGAAATACATGAAATTCCTTTTGGAAAAGTGAGTATGACTCAGTGAATGCAGAGAGACTGCTGGCTTCTAAAAAAGAATACTCCTCTAGGCAGGGAACATTATTTTCCACTGGAAGGATTAGACACAAATTGGAGATTTGTGGGGGGAGATCCTTGAGGTCATTTGCTACAACTATTGTTTTGGTAACATCCTTCACCTAACTTAGTGAACAAATACTTTTTTAAGTCTATTTTATTGAATTCTGTTATCTCTGTTTCAGAAACTGTTCTGTCAGTTATAGAATATGTTCTTTCTGGGGACCCGAGAAATTAAAATCATGTATCATCCTTGCTGATAAAACACATCCTATGGGAAAAAATTAGCCAAGAAGTTACTCAGTACCTCTCCTGGTTTCCCTCTTGTAATTCTCTGTTCTTTTAGAGTTCATTCCCAATATGTGGAATTCTACAGATTTCTAAATAACTTCAAATACCTCATGCTAGATTTTGAGTGGTGTATATTTTCTCAAGCAGAGACATCTGAACGCAGTGAAAATGAATTCTCATAGAACAAAATTGCCAAGCATATGTGACAGAACTGTAGGGAAAAAGAGCATAACTTTAATCTTCAAAGAAGCTTAAAAATAGCTCCACTGTTATTATGCATGAGGCCTGACAATTGACATTTCTCATTTTGGCAGCATTCACCCACAGCCCCGTATCAGCAACTGAACACATTCATCTCTGGGATAAATGATTAATGAGCTGCCTATCATCTCCACTTCTTTTGTACCAAGTGGCAGAGGCTTCAGTTGATCATATTGCAGCCATCAGCATCATTATTGAAATTGATTCTGCCACTAGAAGGTTGTGCTTGGACAGTCGATTAGCATTTAAGTAAAATAATTAAGTTACGGCATTAAAAATAACACAAAATCATCCCTTCTCAGTCACTCTGTCACACCTGGTAAAGTTGTTTTGTTTTGTTTTTGCTTGTAAGCTAGTATCATACAACTTTAGATTGAGGAAGGAAACATGGTAGGCATCAAAATTCAGTTCTTGTTTTGAGTGGAACCCACTAAGAGAATAAACCCATTCTCTTTATTAATCACTGTTGCATTGTGTGAAATGTAAACTTACAAAATTGTGTAACTTGTATGCAATGGTGAGCAATGATTTTGCCAAGTTACTGACGTTAGAGAAAAAGTAAAAGGGTAGAGTTAAGACATTTTTGAAAGGCCAGAATTAATCAGAAAGGAGAGAAGATGAAGGATGTAGATTGACAAATGGCACTCTGATACAGTGAAATGAAACTTATTTTTCAGCAAGCAGATGTGAGAATGGGGAAAAAAAACATCATGTAGATGTTTTGGTGATGTGGTCTGCATGTCTAAAACAGATGGCAGAGAGTGATGGTCAGCACAGGCCTACAGAAAAGTGATGGACTGCAGTTTGGGTGAAGTGTGATACACCCAAGGGAAAGGACTTGACACTGTAGGAGCTCAGTAAATGTTAGTGGGGTTTTAGTTACTCCTCTTTCCTCCGCATTTCTAGTCTTAGGCAAGACAACTCAATCTGGCTGCTGGAGTGGGGACCTACCTGTGTATTTCAGTGATAGGGAAAAATACCATGTGATAAAGATAATTTGGTTGTACATCATGGTGTCCAAGGCATAGTCTTTTTGTGCATGGAGTGATTTCTATAAAGATACATGGTTAGACTGCCATTAGGTACCTTCTGGAATCAATTATTAGTGCCATCAGAACTGTTCATCATACAAGGGAATCCCAAGACTCGTTTTGTATAATTGGAACATTATTCTCACGTAAAAACATCATGAGGAGGGAGTTGAGTGGTGGTCAGATTGGTGGAGTGATGGATGTGAGGGTCTTCTGAATTTCATAAGACCAACTGTTTAATCTACCTCAAAATTAAGACAGCTACCTGAACTACATTCTATTTGTCACCCAATCAAAACACATGCACATTTTCTTCAGAGTTAGGACTTGTTATACAAAGAAACAGAGCCATCACAGCTCTTTCTCATTCCAGCTCCTTCTGCTCTATACTTAAGATTCCAGATTTTAGAAGTTAGGCTGTTGGTGATGGTATTGTGAGTTTCAGTCTTTTTCTGGTTTGTGTATATTTTAAGAAACTAGAAAAGGCTGCTTTGAGGACTAAGTAGAGGACATTTTTACCCAAAAATTGTTGATGTAGATAACTGAGACCTGTATTTTGTTTTTTGTGTTGTTTTTTTTTTTAATTCAAGTTTAATTAACATACAGTGTTGTATTAGTTTCAGGTGTACAATATCGTGATTCAACACTTCTATACATTACTCAGTGCTCATCATAAGTGTACTCTTAATGTCCTTTATCTATTTCCCCCATCCCCCTACCCACCTCCTCTCTGTCAACCACCAGTTTATTCTCTGTATTTAAGTCTTTGTTTTGTCTCTTTTTTCTTTTTTTTTTTCCTTAAATTCCACATACGACTGAAATCATATCCTATTTGTCTTTCTCTGACTGACTTATTTCACTTATCATAATATCCTTTAGGTTCATCCATGTTGTGGAAAATGGCAAGATTTCACTTTTTTTTATGACAATAATATTCTGGCGTGTGTGTGTGTGTGTGTGTGTGTGTGTGTGTGTGTGTGTGTGTACCACATCTTCTTTATGCATTCATCTATCAATAAACACTTGGGTTCTTTCCAGATCTTGGCTATTGTAAATAACGCTGCAGTAAACATAAGGGTGCACATATCTTTTCAAATTACTGTTTTCATTTTCTTTAGGTAAATGCCTAGTGGTAGAATTACTAAAGCATATCGTAATTCTGTTTTTAATTTTTTGAGGAACCTGTTTTCCACAGTGGCTGCACCAATTTGCATTCCCACAAACAGTGTACAAGGAAGGGTTCCTTTTTCTCCACATCCTCGCTATTGTTATTTGTTGTGTTTTTTTATTTTAGTCATTCTGAAAGGTGCAAAGTGATATTGTTTTAATTTGCATTTCCCTGATGATTAGTGATGTTGAGCATCTTTTTATGTGTCTGTTCGCCATCTGTATGTGTCTTCTTTGGATAAATGTCTGTTCAGGTCCTCTGCCCATTTTTAGTTTGATTTTTTTTTTTTTTGGTGTTGTGTAAGTTCTTTATATATTTTGTATACTAACTCCTTATTGGATATATCATTTGCAAACATCTCCTATTCAGTAGGTTGCATTTTTGGTTTTTTGGTGATTTCCTTTGTGGTTCAAAAGCTTTTTATTTCAGTGTAGTCCCAATAGTTTAATTTTGCTTTTGTTTCCTTTGCCAGAGGAGACATATCTAGAAAAATGCTTTTAATGGCTGAAATCAAAGAAATTATTACTGATGTTTTCTTCTAAGACTTTTCTGGTTTCAGGTCTCACATTTAGGTCTTTAATCCACTTTGTGTTTAATCTTGTGTATAGTGTAAGAAAGTGGTCCAGTTTCATTCTTTTGCAAGTAGCTGTCCAGTTTTCCCAACACATTTGTTGAAGAAATTGTCTTTTTCCCATTGTGTATTCTTGCCTCCTTTGTTGTAGATTAATTGACCATAAAAGCATGGGTTTATTTCTGGACTTTCTATTCTGTTCCATTGATCTATGTGTCTGTTTTTTTGTGCCAGTACCAAACTGTTTTGATTACTACAGCTTTGAAGTAAATCTTGAAATCTGGGATTGTTATACCTCTAGCTTTGTTCTTCTTTTCCAAGAGTGCTTTGGCTATTTGGGGTCTTTTGTGCTTCCGTATAAATTTTAGGATTATCTATTATACTTCTGTGAAAAATATTTTTGGTATTTTGAGAGGGATTGTATTAAACGTGGATTGCTTTGGGTAGTATGGACCTTTTAACAATATTGGTTCTTCCAATACATGAGTATGGAATGTTTTTCCATTTATTTGTGTCAACTTCAGTGTCTTCCATCAATGTTCTGAATTTATCTGTTAGTTCCATCTGGTCCAGTGTGTCATTCAAAGCCCTTGTTTCCTTGTTGATTTTCTGTCTGGATGATCTATCTGTTGATGTAAGTGTGTGTTAATGTCCCCTACTATTATTGTGTTGCTGTTAATTTTTTCCTTTATGTCTGTTAATAGTTGCTTTATGTGTTTGGGTGTTCCATGTTGCATGCATTAATATTTACAATTGTTATAACTTCTTCTTGGATTGGTCCCCTTATTATGTAGTGTCCTTCTTTGTCTTTTGTTACAGACTTTGTTTTAAAGTCTGTTTTGTCTGGGGCGCCTGAGTGGCTCAGTTGGTTAAGCAGCCAACTTCAGCTCAGGTCATGTTCTCATGGTTTGTGAGTTCAAGCCCTGTATTGGGCTATGTGCTGACACCTTGGAGCCTGGAGCCTGCTTCAGATTCTGTGTCTCCCTGGCTCTCTGCCCCTCCCCTGCTTGTGCTCTGTCTCTGTCTCTCAAAAAGTGAATAAAAACGTTAAAAAAAATAGTCTATTTTGTCCAATTTGAATTGCTACCCTAACTTTCTTTTCACTTCCATCTGCATGGTAAATGTTTTCCTATCTCTTCATTCTCAGTCTGCATGTGTCTTTAAGTCTGAAGTGAGTCTCTTGTAGGCAGCACATAGATGGGATGAGACCTGTATTTTGGAAAGTGGGCAGAATATGGTTAAAGTAAGAGGAAGGACTGCAGTGATATGAAAAAAAAAACAACAAAACACATGGAAACAAGAGTTCCATAAGTGGACCGTTAACAAACTTACTTTTTATGTTAAAATTCTTCATTGACAAATAATTCTCTTCACTCACCATGAGATGAGCAGGTTAGGCCAAGTTGTGCTTGATCTGCTGTGAGTGAACAACCCCACCCTTCTTTAAGACCCTTGACACAGATTGCTATCAATCACCTTTCCCTCCAGACCTTTTTCGGCATAGTAGTATTCAAGGCAGCAGCTATCAGCCGGTCAACATTCATGTTTCCCATTTTTTGCCTCACCATTGATTTGGAAAATTACTTATAAACTATTTAAAATCATGAATGGTTAGAATGGGGAGAAAACTACAGGGTCATTCAGGGAGGTGCTGGAACTAGCTCTCAGATCTCTTGAGTGAAGTCTAGTGTTTTTCTGTTTCATAGATGAACTAGACCAGATGAACTGTTCCTTGTTAGTACAATGTATATTATATGAGCTTTCAGTGATTTTTTTTTAAAGCTAAGTTTTGTTACAAAAATAATGCAGGCTCATGAAAAAAATATCAAAAATTACAAAAAGTACAATATGGAAATAAATATCTCAGCCCTTTGCTCCATTATCCCTGTTATCTACATGCTGCCTTCCAAAATTCCAACTTTTACTTTCCAGAGGAAGCTGCTTTAAAGTTCATATACACGTATGGAAATGTTCTTTACGTAGACTGTATCTCTCTAAGTCTGTGTCAGTCGTTGCCTCTCTTCATGTGGATAAAATCATGCTATGTAAATTTTCCTTCAAATTACTTTTTTTAACCTAAAAATGTATTTTGCAGACCTTCCTTAGCCCATATATACCTACTTTTTTTTTCTTTAGCTGAATGGTATGCAATTATATGGATATATCCTCCTTTCAATGGCAATTTGAGGTATTTCCAATTGCCGTTTTTACAAATAATGTTGCAGGGAACATCCGTGCTAGTATATCTTTGGGTATTTGTGGGTAAGCGTAACTGTCAGATACAATATAGAGCTTGAAATTATTGAACCAAAAGTTATGTGCATTTTACATTTTGATAGCTATTATCAAATAGTTCTGTTATAAACCATTTTCCTATAAATCATTGGTATAGAAAATGCTTATTTTCCCCCAACATCTTCAATAGCTGGCATTAAAAAAAAATTCTAATTATGGCCATCTGGAAGGTAGAAATCTTAAAAATGTGTTAATTTATGTATGCTCCATTCTGAGTGAGGTAAGCACAGAATTTGTCCACTGTTTATTTACAGTGCACTTATTGACATGCACTGCCTGCTCATTTCCGTGCTCAAACTTATTGATCTTTACTTTTGAGAAAAAAATAATGTTGGAAAGCCCTGATTTCGATACAATTCTCTCCTTATTCATCTTTTGTAAAATTTCAAAATTACTTTTGATGCATTTCTCCATTTTCAGGATTTTAATATTTTTCCTCTACATTGGTCCACCCCGTCTGCCCCCTCACCCAAAAGGGGAAAATAATAACCTTCTCCTTCCTTTTATCTTCTTCAATTGAGAATGGTCCAGCATTGATCACATTAAAGCAGTTGTTTAAACTAAATCCCTTTATCAAGGGATGCAGTCAGTATGTAACCATAGAGATCATATTTTGAAGTCAAATAGAGGTGGTGGTTTTGACTATCATCTAGTAGCTATACACCCTTAGCCAAATTAGGAAATACCTCCTACCCCAAAGAAGGGGATGAGGCTTATATGTTAAATAAAAAGGGGTGGGGCTTATATGTTAAAATAAAGGACGAACACAGCTCACACACACACACAAAAACCTTCAAAAATGGTATCTATTGTTATTACTGTTAAGAAATTTGGAGAATATATTTTGGGTAATTTACTTAGTTCAAAATAAGAAGCAATATATCTAGAGTGTTAATTCATGTTTAAGTGTTTGGTTGCAGTTAGGGTGAGGAGGACTACCAGTACTGTCAAAAGTCTCTGATGGTCTCGGTTCAGAGATAATTTTTGTTACAATGTTGCTTAGTATATTGTACTCCATTGTCTTGTTGCCACCTAGTGTGGGTTCTTCGTATTCATCTTGTGTCTCAGTGGTACCCACTGTAGGTGAAGTCATGTGTTTAGGGATAGGGATATATATAACGGGCCAAAGTGACCAAACTTGGCTGATTTGTTTAGAATGAATCGTACTGAAAATTTTACCTCCTGTTTACCTGAGGGTTATTCAGGAACACATTTCTACTGTGAAGACTTTTTCACTTAATTTTTGAATGGGGAATTTATTCACATGATTGAGGTAGTTTATTTCACCCTCATCCACTATCTTTTGAGTTTTCCTCATCCTATTCCTATCCTTGTGGAGTTAGAAATATTTTAGAGAGGCAGACAAGAGATTGCAACAAAGTCTGACAGCACACTTAAGGTCTTCTCATTACTGGTGATTCTTGGTGGGGTTGTTGGGTTCTGGGAGGGAGGGCATTCCAGAATCCTGACTGAGAAGCTTCAGCCATGAAATTTTAATATATATCAGATTAAGACTTTAAAAGATTAACAAACAGTTAAAGGAATAAACTGCCATAGATGAAATAAAATGGTTCCTTGGTCTATTTATTGAAATCTCTATTGCAGTAATCACCCCTGTATGTGGCAACCTCTAGAGGTTAGTTATATGAAAATGCTTCCTGAAGTAGTTTAAATTGGGTACTCTTGGCCTCTTCTTACCAAAATGCATGGGTGAAAACTAACATATGTGACACTTTCATCTGTGTACTTTAGCTAAGTAGAAATGACCCATTTCCAGGTTGTAATAACATTGTATATAATGGTAACGTTATTACATTTATAATATATAAATGGAATTAATTGTATAATGTTATACCATATCATTGTGAAATGCATATTGTAATATGTTGTAATATATCCAAGCCCAATATGAGTAAAACTCTTATTTGCATGCCTGCATTCTTATGAATATTATGGAAATGAGTAAGTTCGTTTCTTAGTAACAAGTTTCCATAGCTCACAATCACTTAAATATGTGTATCTAAAGTTTCTCATCAGCGCTTTAGAAGTTTTCCCCTAAACAAAGCAATCTGTCTTTTTATTTTTCATGAAATCGTTTTTCTATTTTAGCATACATTCCTTTTTCATTTTTAAGTCTGTAATCTTCGTTATATAAACTGCAGGCTATCTGAGTGAGGTAATCTACTCTCCCCTCTGCTGGAAGGGGGAATGTTTTCCTGTGCCACCATGTAATTTGCTTTGCAACAATTATTGCTATTTGTAACCAGATATAGTGATCACAGGACACATGTAGCTGAATTTAGAATCTGTTGAAAACAGGGAAGGCAGTATGACTGTTTCTAAATGTCATTGACTTAATGATTTTAATTCATTAAAAATTTTAAAGTTCAAATGCATCAATCCAAACCATTCATTTCTGAAATGTACTTCAGATAAATCCCTCCATGTTCTGATGTTGCAAATGGCTGTCAGTATATTATTTTATTTCCCCGAGTCCCTGCAGTTTCTTAGCCTCATTTCCAATGATATAGTTTATCAGATAAATTATCTTTAGTCCTATTTTTAAAACTACAGAAGCCAAATATCATGTATTCTAGGCAATTTAGGGAGTCATACCGACAGGTATATGGTACATATGGTGTCTTATAATCCTTTCCAGGCTTTCTATCAAGGAATCCTAGATGTATATGTAACTGGTATCTTTTACCAGTTGTATATGAAATTTACAAATGTTTCTTTGGCCTTCTAATTCTTCTTTTTTTTCTTTTTTTCTTCTTCTTCCTTTAAGTAAATGCTCAAAGAATCAACTGTAAATCAGGTTAAACGGGAAGCATTATTTTTGTTTAAGCTTTATAGTTTCTGAGTTCATATATACTGATAATGTGTATACTTTGTATTGCTTAAAAATGTTATTAAATTTGTATACCAAATACATTTAGGTTATAAGATAGATGATAAAGGAAGAAAAGCAACATAGAACATATTTTATTCATTTTGGAATGTTATTTTTAAGTTTTCCTTAAGAAGGTCTAGAGCAGGATATTAGTGCCAGTTTTAGCAGATTAATGTTCCTGTGACAAATGACAGCAATCAATTGTCTGACTGTCTTATTCTATTTCCACTGGTAACTCAAGTTCACATTTGGGGAAGTCATATTGTATGAATTTATGATGGGGAAACAGGGAAAGGATAGAAAACTTTGCATCTGTCTTAAATTCTTTTTTTAGAAACAAGTGGGATAGAAATAAATATCATATCTCATCTTGAGTTGTTTTCATGACTTAATCATACTGCTGAGGGTGAAGGAAATTGCTCAGTGGGTCAATTCCTCCAGGTCACCAGCTTCCAAAAGAAAAAAGAAGTCTACAAATTCCCCTGATTTTGAGGCAATGGTTTCTAATTCCTAGTTCCTCCCTTGGTCCACAGTATGTTCATCTGGAAAACATTTAGTCATTTCTGAGGAGATTCCAAAAGGAGGGAGCCCCTGGTCCACTGTCTGCCTCTTATAAAAGGTCAAATACATGACTAAGGCATAACATTTCTGAGCCATATGAAAGAAATAACTGACTCAGTGGGACCCTGATCACTGAAAAAGAATAGTGTATCTCTTAAAAAGATGTATTCTCTCATCAAGCCCAATGCTTGCATAATACTTAGTTTCTCAAAAGCTACACAAAATGTTAAGATGTTTAAGTGAAATGAGACACTGATTTTGATTTTCTTAGGGTTATGCTAAATTAATTTGACACAATTTGGCTTTATATGATCATTGTGTATTAAGTGGAGTTAATGAAAATCAATACTAAGGTCTAAATAATACTTAGTTCTTAAATAAATACCTAAGCTAAGAATATTAAATGTCTTAGCTTCTGAATCAGTAATTGTTCAACAGAAGAATTTCTCTTTGTTGATTATCTTTCAAGATTTAGAGTGGCAAGATACCAAGATCTTTAAATGAAACCATTCATTTAAGCCTATTCTTACTAAATAAACTTTACCTTACCATAACATTTTGTGGTAAGAGATTCTTAGCCAAAATTATTTTCCTGGGTAATATTTCAAACTCCTGTGAAAAATGAATAGAATCTTTAAAATGGAGGCTAATTAAGTCACAGTGTCATCTATGGTATTGCCAAAACTATTACACTTACGGTTCATATATTTTCTTTTCAACTTATGGCACTCACTGTTGGAGAACTGTCTCAAAATTTTCTCAACTTTGCCTCTTTAATAATGCATTATATAAAGTCCACAGCTATGGTTGTCCTTTAACTCCCCATCTACAGAAATAATTATGTAGAAAAAAAAATTTTTCATATGTGAAAGCCACTATTTTTTCAGTCCAAGTCTTTTTCAAAAAAGATGAGGAAATGCAACAGAACATAGCACTTTGCTTCTGGCATTTTGTAATACACAAAGAAGAACCAATGGCATGCTAATGACAAATTTAATCCTTGCAGTGAAGATGAATGTATTACACTATAAATTGTTCATCGTCTACACCTCTGGTCTTAATTAGCCATCTCAAACCCTATGCTGTAGGTCAGATTGGGGTCATAAAGACCATAGGTGGCTTCCCTCAAACCAACATCGCAATTAAAAAGTAACTTAAAACATATGCTTTGTTATTACTCTGGATTTAGCATCATCTTTTTCAGATAACCTGTAGTATCAGATTATTAATCTTCTTTCAGCAGTAGATCAGAATCAAATTCCATGTGAATTATGTAAGGGAGGAAACTGAGTTGTAGTTTTACTAAATAGAACTTAAAGAATCATGGTGGATTTCTTTGAAACCTTAGACCAATTAAATATTAAATAGCTCTGAGTCAAGACACCGTTAGAGATTATGCTGTGCTGTTATAGATTGACATTTCAGAGGACTTGGACATTATTTATGTGTATGTCTATCCCAGGACTTGACACAAAATGTTTATTGAGTAACAATATATATATTAAATGAATATCTTAAAAGACAATAATTCTATGAATTTAGTAATAATACTAGTTTATCACTCAAACCATTTAACTCACCCTATTAAGAGATGCTTTCTGAGTTGTTTTAATTTTGCCTTTTTCAGATGAGGAAAAAAAAGATCATTTGGAGAACATCTGTAAAATTACGACTGAAGACAATGATTTTATAGTTCATCACACTTCACATTAGATTATGTGTGATATATTCCTTTTACAATTTTACGGAAAGGTTTGATTGTTCTAATGGATTTAAGGATATGAAAATTGTATGGCTTGTTGTTCCTTCCTTTTCCTAGGTTTCCTTGACAGCTGGAGCTAAATTTAATGCCTACTTGTATTCCCTATTGAGTGATTTCATACTTGTTATGTCCTTTTTTGATATTTCTCCCTTTTTACTTTCATAGCCTAAGTCTTCTTAGAAATAAGTGTGATACATGTTAGTGATGTCAGTGTTTTATCTTCAGTCCTTATCTTCACTTGTTCATTGAGCTTTGAACATTCTTGACGACTCTTTGAAGCTCTGCTTCCTTGCCTTTCATGGTGTTCTTTCAGTGAGTAAATATTGAGTGCTTACTAAGTGTCAGGCATTGTTGGGGCCCTTTTCTTGACTCAGTCACTCTCTCACTGCTGTTCCGTAAGTGCACAGTCCCCCCCAGGTTGTATCACTCGTTCTGTGGTTCTCTAAATTGGTGCGCTGTTCTTTGATTTAGAAACTATACCTTACTTGGAACTCCTGGGGCAGATTAACTCAATTTTTGGATTTTAGGTAAAGTCATAGGATGCATCTGCCATATGTTATGTAACACCCCCTCACCCCGAAGGCAGCACCCTCTAACCAAACATATTAATATTTCTGCAGCGAAGCATATGAGTATTTACAGTAAGTGGGATAAAGACTATGAGGAACCTGACTAATTTTCTTAATGGGTTTTATTGCCAAATGAGTTTTGTCCCAAATCTAGGGAAAAGATTTGGGGTTTCAAACCATTTTGGATTTTGAAATTTCAGGTAAGAGGTGGGAAGATCCTTTAAACTCAACTTTAAATATTTTAGACTGTCTCGCAAATCTCTGTCTGATCCTACATTTCCAAGTAATCTTCTGGACATCTTCACTAAAAGATCCTATCAATCTCTTAATTTGTGTTAAACTTTTTGCCTGCTTGCCAACCGACCTCATCTGTGCTTCTTACTCTGTTTAATTCCTAGCATAATCACTGAGTCCTGCGGAATCCATTATAATATATTCTGAACTTCTTGTCTCTTGTCCTTTGTCACCTCACCTATTATGATTTCAGTCTTCATTGGCTGTTTCCTTGGCCTTGTTGACTCTCAGACCAGGCTGGATGGACTAATTTATTCATACACTATGTTAGGCATTAAAAAATACCAGTAAAACAGTTTTGTTTTGTTTTGTTTTGTTTTCATCTATAAACACCTCTCCTTAGTGGGGAAGACTAGAGCACTGAGCACTGGTTCAATAAATGAGGGAACACTTGGCACAATGGATATTTTGCAACCATTATTTTTAAAAAGGTTGAGATAGCTCTGTATGTCAATTGCCAAGACGTATTATAGGAGAAATGCATGTTGCAGAACAGTATATTGAGGCCCTATATAGACAGTTACATAGTCAAAATTCTGGAAAGCTATCTATCAGTCCATAGCACTGTCTCTGGAGAGACACTAGGAACTTGACTTTCTGATTTTTGAAATGTTTAAATATATGTGCAGTAGTCCCTTCTTTATCCATGGCTTCACTTTTCTATAGTTTCAGTTACCTGCGGTCCAGAAGCAGATGACCCTCCTTCTGATATATCCTCAGGTCAATAGTAGCTCAAGGCTATGTCACAGTGTCTATGTTATTCACTTCATTTCGTCTCACCACATAAGCGTTTTATCATCTCACATCATCACAAGAAGGGTGAGTACAGTATAGTAGATATTTTGAGGGAGATGACATTCACATAACTTGTATTACAGTATATTCTAATTGTTCTAATTTATCATTAGCTATTATTAATCTTTTAATGTGCCTACTTTAGAAATTAAACTTTATCATAGGTATGTATGTATGTGTGTATAAGAAGGAACAGTAGAGTTAGGGATGATACTATCTGACACATCCACTGGAGGTCTTGGAAACATATTTCCCATGGATAAGATTGGGGAACTACTGTATGTGTACATGTATTTAATACATGTATTTACATTATATAAAATATATTAACACAATTAAGCATCATATAAATTATATATTAAATATATATTTATAATAGATAAGCATAATAAACTTATCTGAAAATTAAAAAGGTTATCAGCAAGTTAAGTGTGATAAGAGGTATAAAGAAAGAAATATAACATGAGTAACTAACTCTGCTTGCCTGTTAGGGAAGCGTAGAGAATGTTTTCCTTTCTAGACATTGCATTCAGAGTAGAGACTAAGTTCAGTGGCACCAGGTCTTAAAGGGTCTAGTGTGTTCCAGGAACAGCATATCGGTGCTGGATGGACAGTAGTTTCAAGGGAGAGTAGGTTTCAGAACTCAGGTGAGACACGGTCAGATTGTGAAGGGCAGCTGTTAATTGGAAATGTGGACCTCGGGTCGTCAGTGGAGAGCCTCTGGAGACTGTTCATCTTTTTTTAAATATACGGTTTATTGTGGAGTAATTTTAGATTTACAGAGAAGTTGTGAGAGAGAGTTCTTGTCCAACACCTCACGCAGAGTCCTTCCCCCTTAGTGCTACATTACCATTGTACCTATGTCAAAACTAAGAAACCAACTGTGGTATATATTATATTAACTAAACTCCAGACTTTATTCAGATTTCACTGGTTTTTCCTTTGATGTCTTTTTCTGTTCCAGGAACCAATCCAGGCTTAGTCTTCTCTGCTCTCTGAGTTTCTCTTTTCTTGTTTATCATGACCTTGACAGTTTTGAGGGCTACTGATCAGTTTATAGAATGTTCTTCAATTTGGGTCTGATATTTTCTGAGGAATAGACTGGTGTTAAGGGTTTTTGAAAAAAATACCAGAGTTGTGAAGTGCCTTTTTAATCACATTATAGAGGGCATGTGATTTCTGCCATGTCATTACTGGTGATGTCAACCTTGATCACTTCGTTAAGGTAGCATTGACCATATTTCTCCACTGTAAACTTCCCAGGAGGTTTTCCCTTTTCTAAACTTATCCAGTTTGTGAACTTTATAGTATGATGATTATGACTGTGTTTAATGCAATTGGATTGGTTGGGAGACACAAAGAGCCAGGAAACTGGAAGGCCAGGTACAGTTAGGCTGTTGCAATAGTTCAAGTGAGAAATGACAATTGTCTAATCTTACAGGGGCAGTAGCAGTGAAAAGGACTGGAGATATTCAAGTTCTGGGCAATGGAGTGGCTTATGGTAGTTTTAAAGATAACAGAGCAAATCAAAACCACAATAAGATACCACTTCACATCCATTAGGATGGCTATAATAAAAAAGTCAGATTATAGTAACTGTTGGTGAGGATGTGGGGAAATTAGAATTCTTAAACACTGCTGCTAGGAATGTAAAATGCTACAGCCGCTTTGCAGAAATTTGGCAGTTCCTCAGAAATTTAAGTATATTTACCATTTGATGCAGTAATTCCACTTATAGGTATATACCCAAAAGAAATAAAAAATATGTATACACAGAAACTTATCCATGAATGCTCATGATAGCATTATTCATTATATTCAAATGGTAGAAACCACCCAAATTTCCAAATGATGAATGGATAAAAGGGGTATATCCATACAATAGTTTTGGTATATGTTTTATTTGGTTCTGGTTCTCTGGAGAACCCAGATATAGGTACTCACAAATATAAAAGATGTAGGATTCTGATTGCCTTTAATAAATGAAAATCATTACACAGTTGGCCCAGAGTTTTACTTGGCAGTTTGAAGCCTGACCTTATAGCTATGAAATTCCAAGTTTGTGAATGAATACATGACTAAAAGAGTAAGAATGAAATGATCAACAGCATGTACCATTTCAGCTTTTATTAATAAAACAGAAAACTAAACTCAAGGCAACTGCATTTGACCTGACCACACATAACCAGAGAAGTGAGTCTTTACGAGGACTTAAAGGAGAACTGTCAATATACAGATAGGTTCCGTCAAAAGTGAGATATTGCAATATCTAAATACAGTTAGGTAAGTGAAATTTAAAAGAGAACAAATTAACTATTAAAAATCACAGAAATCTCATCCTCAGATATCAGGGCTTCTTTTAACAGTCGTCAGCGTGTTCATCAAGATCAATCATACTCCACAACTCCCAAAGGAAAAAACTGAGGGAATTCCTGGGTAATTTTCACAGCTTCATTGTAAAGTCCAAGATCTAAAACAAAACGAAACAAAACAAAACAAAAAAAAACATTTTAGCAAACACAATCTACAATGGAAAGATGTAACATCATTTATTATCTAAAAGATTTCTACTTATTTCTCTTTTCTTTCCCTTTTAAAGGTCAACTTATTTTCACAATCTGTCTTCTAAAACAGATACAGATCGTCATATTTATTAACCTGTGGCTCTAAAAAATAAGACACAGGGTATAGGCGACTATTCATCTTGATATCCAATGTACAGGCACAGTTCTTGCCTGGTTGTGTTTAAGGCATTATGCATTATTTAATGCTTTCAATCCATATATTAAAACAAAAGGCCTGATGACATTATTTTTGTTTGCCATGTTCTTTAAGTTTCTCTTCCCACAAATATTAATCTTTACTGAGTTTATTTAAGCATTGCTTATTGGGGTTCCTGGGTGGCTCAGTCAGTTAAGCATCCAATTCTTGATTTTGGCTCACAGTTCGTGGGTTCAAGCCCTGAATTGGGCTCTACACTGTCCTGCTTGGGATTCTCTCTCACCCTCTCTTTCTCTGCCCCTTCCTCACTCACTTGCATGTGCGTGTGTGCACTCTCAAAATAAATTAAAAAAAAAAGTGTGCCAAAATGTTCTCCTATTTTCCTTTGGGATGAGAAAATTCTATAGAAATTGAAAGATGGCAGGATTGAGACTGAAGACCAAAACATCTCCAGTTAAGAATAAAATTGTTTTCCTCCTAATTACATGAAATTTCTAAATACTAGAATGCTTTATTTACCAAAAGGATGGTTATCTTCTTTAAACTGGACATAAGATGCACACAGAATGGTTGCTTTGGCTGTTACTCTTCCAACTACTTCCACAATTCCAGAGATTTCTTCCTCAAGCTGACACAAAAGAACAAATCGTCAACTTGGGGTTTCAAGGTGATAACTTGGAAATAGTGCTACAGTTTACTCATCTTTCATTCTATGTAACATAATCATTTTAAAATTTACCAACATAAAAACTGAATTGTAATTTGTTAAAAATGTTTGAGTACTTAATGTCAGCATGTCATAATTCAATTACCTTTAGCAGTAGCTTCTGGTCCAAAGATCCAGTTAAATGTTCAAGTTGAAGACAAAATCACTTAAAGATACTGAGAATGTCCCGCTTTCTACAAGGAGTACTTGTTTAAAAGGACACATTGAAAGGAATTTTCTAGTTTCTATACCTTGTGCAGTGTGTCCTGTACATATTAACTAAACAGCACATGTATTTGTCTTCATAAAAAAACAAGAAAATTGAGTACAATAAACAAAACAAAAACAGGGGTGCCTGGGTGGCACAGTGAGTAAAGCGACCACCTTCAGCTCAGGTCATGATACTGCGGTTCATGAATTCTAGCCCTGCATTGGTCTCTGTGCTGACAGCTCAGAGCCTGGAGCCTGCTTTGGATTCTGTGTCTCCCTCTCTCTTTGCCCCTTCCCCACTCATGCCTTGTCTCTCTCTTTCTCTCTCTCCCCAAAATAAACATTTAAAAAAATTTTTTAAATGTAAGAACAGTAAGTGATAACTAAAGTACATGTAAACAAAAATAGAAAATAGAATTTAAAAAATGTAAAACTCTTGAGAAAGGAAAAAATGACTTGAGATTTTTTTTGTTTTTTTTTAATTTTTAACGTTTATTTATTTTTGAGACAGAGAGAGACAGAGCATGAATGGGGGAGGGTCAGAGAGAGGGAGACACAGAATCTGAAACAGGCTCCAGGCTCTGAGTGGTCAGCACAGAGCCTGACGCGGGGCTTGAACTCACGGACCGTGAGATCACGACCTGAGCCGAAGTCGGACGCTTAACCGACTGAACCACCCAGGTGCCCCGACTTAAGAGATTTTTTTAATGTGATTTTATGGTCTTTCATAGGAATGGGAATTGTCACCCAGTTAAGGTGATATTTTAAAAATTAGAAAATCATGGAGCCCAAAGAATCATTGGTTAGAAACGTAAAGGTATCTATAATGTAAGAAGAGGACAAAAGTTTAACTTTAGAGCAGGGAGGTTTTATAAACTCATCAAGCTATTTTGTTTCAGATAAACAATACTTTTTAGTACAAATATACCCTGTATTTTTATTTGCTAAATCTGGTAACCCTGCACTAACAACAAATTAAATAGGGTCCATGCTTTATACATCCACTGCAAGACTCAGAAACATCAGCAAGATGAAGAATTAACTATAAGATACATAGAATTAATACTTAAACATACAGGCTCCATCAACTCAATGGTTCCATTTTTTCCTTCTCCATCTGAAAGAATAAACATTTTTCCAGTGGGATGAATCTAAAAAAGAAACACGAAATTAAAAAAACAACAACCACATAAACAAAACCATTAAAATCTCATTAAAAATATTAAAAATTTGATAAAAGATCAGCAGATTGACCCAAACAGTCTTGGAACGGTTTATTTGGTTCAAATTATAATCTTGTGTTACTGTATCTGGTGAAAGGACACATAGTTAAATTTGAATTTCAGATAAATACTTTTTAGTACAAATATATCCTGTATTTTTATTTGCTAAATCTGGTAACCCTGCACTAACAACAAATTAAATAGGGTCCATACTGTCTAAAAGTGAGATCTACTAGCACCCATAATTTAAATAGTATGTATCCCACCTGGGGGTCTATTTTAAAAATTAAGCATGATGCCTGTGCCTGGCTGGCTCGGTCCGTAGAGAGTGGCCACTCTTGATCTCAGGGTTGTGAGTTCCAGACCTACCTTGGGTGTATAGATTACTTAAAATCTTAAATCAAAAAATTAAGCATGATTAAGTAAAGCGAGAACTGTTTGTTAGAAGTATTAGAACTACTGAGTGAAGTCAGATCTGGTTTGAATGCCAGCTTTGCTACTTGCTGTGGCAGTGAGCGTTTTAACCATACATCACTCCTACTCAGTTTCCCTACCTGTGAAGTCGGAACACCACCTATTTCACGGAGAGGATGTGGGGTGAAATGAACTACTAAGGCTTTCTAGTAGTTTTCTTTTCCTCAGCTTTCTCGGTTCACTGGGAAGCTTTGGGTCTGCTTTTCATCAGTAGGATGAAAGCTCTGTATGTACTCTTAACACTGGAGTAAGAAAACATACTGATATAGGATCTGGAAGGGACATAGATCTGCTATAAAACATTGGAAGAATGTTTTATGGCGACGTGACCTAAATGAGAAAACGAGGATTGAGAAGAGACAAAATTGCATGAGAAGGAAACTAGAAAAATAGAGAAGTCAAGACTAGCTAAATTAAGACGTCAGAAGGTAGATGTGTGAGTCAGGTCTCTAATTTTCTTTATGTAAATACAAAAAGAACCAGAGTGGAGGGAGCTAGAATTAGAACGGAGCGCATACTAAAAGGTCGCGATTCCGCGCCATGAATGTGGCGCCAAAATGGGGCTGCAGTAGCTAAAAAGCGTGCCAACAGTCGCCTTGTGCAAAATGAAGCAATCGGGAGCGCAGTAATGTTCTAAGGCCTGTCTTCCTTCACCCTCCCTCACCACCCAGAGGCTGCGACCCGGGCGGTCACGGGGTCCTTCCTCTCGGCTACCAAGCGGGGAGCCGAGGGCGGCGAGCGCGCGCACCTTTTCCAGCCTCCCTACGAAGCAGACCGGCTTGTCGATGAACCGAGCCAGCATGCTGGCGTTGATGCGCGACCTGGGCAACTCCATGACGTCCACCATGATTGCGGTACGAGACCTACGGCCGGCGGGAAACAGACGACAGAAATTGTGAGCCCCGCGGCGTCTATGGGACGCCGGCACCAATCAGCGGAGACCAACACTCTCACTTCACCAATCAAACGTGCAGAAATCTCGATCAAACTCGAGCTGTACAGTAGAGGGACCGAGCACGGAAGGCTGCTTCCGGAAACGGGGATCGGCTGCTTAGTGACGCGCAGCGTCCCGGAAGTTGCCCGGGTCCTCCGCAGAGTGGGCAGTGGAGGCGGGGCTTGGGTGGGGAGGGGTTTGAGGCTCCCTCCCGCGATCTCGGGCCTCCCTGCCGGATTTGACCCCGGAAGCAGGGTGTTGGGCTCCGGTGCGGTAGCGACGGGGGACTGCGGCGCTAGCCTCAGGTACCTCTTCTCGCGGGAGGCGCCGCAACCTTAGTGTTTCTCTTTCTCCCCTATCGACGGATGCAGATGAGAGAGGCGGGACTCGGTGCTTGCCCCGCCGCGGCGTTCTTGGTGCTGCGCATAGACCGTTCGCGTTTCCCCGCCTCCCCTCTTCCCGGTTCTGCGTGGGAAGCGCGGGATTCTTTGCTGAAATGGAGGGATCGGGTGTTTTTGACACCTGCCCTCCTGGAGACGGGAAGTGGGGTCTCCAGCGATCTTACATTGTTTTTGTCAGGCTCTTGCTGCTAGGTGCAGAGGGTCGGTGATTTAACCGCTTAAGCTGCGTCACTTACCATTAGGTTTCCCACCTGTTAGAAGAAGGGCTGACCTAATACTCGACTTTTTCTAGCCCTTGCAACCTGGCCACACTAAGGAAGTGCGAGTTTTCTCGCCTCCTGCGTGTTAGCAACAAATTGATGCTTTTCAGAATGGGTGGGGGTAAGGATCACTGAGCTAGGAGAGGAGACGAATTTAAATATGTTAGATCCTGAGCAGGTGCGCTTCTCCCTGAGACATAGTTTACTTATCACGAAGTGACAGGGTTAGATAATATGAATTTTTGCAAGATGCCATCTAAGTTTTGTCCATGTGATTCACGGACTCAACTCCCCGGCAATCTTCCCCCCACATTGCCCTCTACGCACCAGGACGTTGGAGGCTTCGAAGATAAAATGTTTGTTTCAACGAGATTCGGGGGTGGAGGGTTTCTTAAAACCTTAGCTGGTTCATGTGAATGTTGATTTCAGAGCTTTATCTCCTGGGATTGGTACTGCCTTGCCAGGGATATTCTAGAATGAGCGCTCATAAAAATACCTGCCAACGCTACTGCGGAAATGGGGGGGGGGGGAGAACAACAACTTTTTTTTTATTGGAGTATTATCACTTTTTGGAAACTGAGTCCATGAATTTGCTTAAAGATCCTGAGTTGTCACCATTCAAATTCAGGCACTAGACGGAGGCTCCTAATTTAGTCTCGTAGTTGCCTTAAGCAAAGAAGATTCTTTTTGAGATTTCATGTGGCAATTTAAGATAGATGTGCCATAATTAAATGATACCCTCCCTCAGTGTTTATTTAGCTGAATATATTTGTCTTTTAATTTAGCTGTCACGAAAACAAATTTAAAGGATTTCTTTAGCCAGATGCAGGGTGCATGTGAGTTAGTGTATACAAGAATGGTGGTTGTACTGGCTCAAGTCCATAAAGTTTATATTTTTGTGCAAAACCTTGACATATTTTGCACACTGTTGTTTTGGGAAACAAGTTGATGTGCGTTATAAAGGGTAAGGTAGGCATGAATATCTTTAATAGCAGTTTAAAAAAAAAGCAGCCCTTAATGTACCAGATGCTAATATCATTGTTTTATTATAATTAAAAGACCACTTTCACATACCAATGGCCTTTAAAAACAACAACAACAACAACAACAACAGAAAGATGAACAAGAAAATAATTTAAAACATATTTTTGGATATTTTTGGAGTCATTTAAATGTATTGTGTAATACTAATGCACAGAGAAGAGTATATATGGCTGTTATGCATAGTTTCCAGAGAAATTAAATGAACTCATTCAGCTGAAGAAATGGAATTTAGCCAATTAGTAGTTTGTGCTTCCTCAGTTATATTCCCCTCTAGAGGAGCCACAAATAAACACTATCTTGAAATTTGTGTTCAGCACTCTAAGCTTTTCTATATAGTTTATCACACATGTTGGCGTTCTTTCATGGTATGTTTGATTTTGCTGGTTTTGACCTTTCTATAAATGGAATCATAGGATATATATCCTTTGACTTGTTTATTTTGGTTGTTTTTGAGATTAATCCATGTTGACATATGTAGGTGAATTCATTCTTTTCATTCAGCTGTTTTGCTGTGTTACTGACATTTTGATTGCATACGGGGCTGCTATGCATGCATATTTTTGTACCTATTAGTTGGTATACTTGTGCAGAGGTATATCAGTAGAACTTAGGGTATATGTCTCCAACTTTACTAGTAAAACCAAATACAGTTGACCCTTGAACAACACAGGTTTGAATTGCATAGGTCCACTTGTTTCCAATTTTTTTTTATAAATATAGTACAGTACTGTAAATGTATTTATTCAAGATTTTCTTAATAATACTTTCTTTTTTAGAGGAGCCTGAGTGGCTCAGTCGGTTAAGCATCCAACTTTGACTCAGGTCATTATCTCACGGTTGGTGAGCTCCAGCCCCTCATCAGTCTCTGTGCTGACAGCTCAGAGCCTGGAACCTGCTTTGAATTCTGTGTCTCCCTGTCTCTCTGCCCCTGCCTAGCTTAAGCTCTGTCTCTCTCTCTCAAAAATAAATAAACACTAAAAATTAAAAAAAAAACCCTTTCTTTTTTGGGGGATGCCTGGCTGGCTTAGCTGGGTAAGCATCCGACTTCAGCTCAGGTCATGATCTCATGGTGAGTTCGTGAGTTCCAGCCCTTCATGGGGCTCTGTGCTCACAGCTTGGAGCCTGGAGCCAGCCTCGGATTCTGTGTCTCCCTCTTCTCTCTGCCTGTCTCCTGCTTGCACTCTCTCTTTCTCAAAAATAAATAAACATTAAAAAAGTTTTTTTAATTAATATTTTCCTTTTTCTAGTATATTGGAAGAATACAGTATATAATACATATAACATATAAAATATGTGTTTATCAGTTGTTTATGGCTTCTGGTAAGGCTTCCTGTCAATAGTAGACTATTAGTAGTTAAGTTTTGGAGGGAGTCAAAAATTATATTCATTCTTCCACCACTGTAGGGGTGGGTAGGGTGTGCACCCCATCCCCACATTGTTCAAAGGTCAACTATACTGAACTCTAACTAGTCATACCAGTTTATTGTTTTATCAGAAGTATAGGAGAATTTCAGTTGATGCACATTTTTGGCAACTCTGAAAGTTTTTTACCCCTAATCTGATGGAGATAAAATAGTTTCTTGTGGTTATAATTTGCTCTCCCTGATTACTAATAAGATTGAACAGCTTTTCAAATATTTTTTGGACATTTGTGTGTGTCAGTGTTTTGTTCTTTTATGCTGATTTTTAATTTTTTTTAGTGCTTATTTTTGAGACAGAGAAAGAGTGCGCACGCGTGCACACATGAGCAGGGGAGAGTCTGAGAGAGAGAGAGGAAGACACAGAACCCCAAGCAGGCTCCAGGCTCTGAGCTGTCAGTGCAGAGCCCAATGAAGGGTTTGAGTTGAGCCTTGAGATCAGGACCTGAGCCCAAGTCAGATGCTTAATGGACTGAACCACCCAGGTGCCCCCATTCTTACTAATTTTTGGGAGCTTTCTGTATTAGTGTGGATAGCAATACTGCGTTTCAGAGTTTTTGACTTATCAATTTTTTTCTTTCTTTCCTTTTTTCCCCCTTTCTTTTATTGGAAGGAACTCTTTTAATATATTTAAAATATTTCCCCCTTTTGTTTAATATAGTTGAAAAAGTCAATTAAAAATTCTCATTTAAGAATCTTTTCTTAAAACAAGCTCTTAAAGATATTATATATTTAAAAACATAGTTTGTCTTTCATATTTAAAAATAATCCATCATTTAGAATTGAGTTATGTATGTTGTCAGATAGGTATCCAATTTCTTTTGTTTTTGTATTTTTTTTCAGTAGGCTCCATGCCCAGTGTGGAGACCAATCCAGGGCTTGAACTCACTACCCTGAGATCAAGAGTGGGATGCTTTGGGGAGCCTGGGTGGCTTAGTAGGTTAAGCATCCCACTCTTGTTTTCAGCACAGATCATGATCTCACAGGTTCATGAGTTTGAGCCCTATGTTGGGCCGTGTACTGGCAGTGCAGAGCCTGCTTGGGATTCTCTCTGCCTCTCCCCTGCTCATTTGTGTGCTCTCTCTCTCTTTCTAAATAGATTAAAAAAAAAAGGGGGGGGGGGAATGTTTAACCGACTGAGCCACCCATTGTTGTGAGTTTTTTGTTTTCATTTCAGTCCCAGCATCATTTATTGACTACATCACCATCAACAACAAACCTTCAGCATCACCTAGGTTTTCCTATATGTGTGGGTCTGTTCCTGAGCTTTGGTTCTGTTCTGTTGGTCTGTTTCTCCCTGTACCAGCAGTACCAGGCTCCTCAATACTCTGGCCCTGTATTAATTGTTGATGTCTGGGGGGCAAGTTTTTCTATCTTGTGTTATTCAGGAATATCTTCATAATTCTCGCCTCTTTGTGGCTGTCTACGAATTTAGCTTGTTGAGTTCCATGAAAGATCATAATTGAGATTTGATCACAATTGCATTGACTCTTTGGATTGATTTCAGGAGAAATAACATATAAGGACAACTTTTACTTTTTTTGACCTACTTTGGTCTTATTAACATCTTTCCAAAAAGTTTCATCATTTTCTATAGAAAAGGTTTGATTTTTAGATTAGATTTATTTCTAGCTACCTTGTTTTGGTTGCTATCATGAATGGTATATATATTTTTACTTTTACTTTTAATTTATTTTGAGAGCTAGAATCCCAAGCCTGTAGCTGGAGGTTCAGTTTTCCTATCTTTTGTTCATTTACATTGATTGTGGTTATTGATATTTTTGGATTCATTTTTATAGTCATTTTGTGCATCCTGTGTTCTGCTTTTTTGTTGTTTATTTTTTCCCCTCTCTTGCCTTCTTTTGAATTGACCTTTCAAGTTTTTTTCCTTAATTTCATTTTATTCATTTGTATTACTTAGTAGTTTGTTTGTTTTATTTTAATTAGGCTCTATGCCCAGTACAGAGCCCAACATGGCTCTGATGAACCATGATGAACTCTTGATGCTGAGATCAAGATCTGAGCTGAGATCAAGAGTCAGATGCTTAACTGACTGAGCCACCCAGACACCCCTCGTGTCTGTTAGTTTAAATGTTATGTATCGTTTTTACAATTTTTGTGGTCACCCTTTAACATGCATATTGAACTTAAAGTCTAAAGTTACTGTACTCTGTGTCACGACAAGAACCTGTATCTCTATTTACCTTTCTCCCTATTTTTATGCTGCTGTCTAGAGTTTTAGTTCTTTTTTTAAAAATTTTTTTAACGTTTATTTATTGCTGAGAGACAGAGAGAGCATGAGCATGGGAAGGGCAGAGAGGGGAGGAGACACAGAATCCGAAGCAGGCTCCAGGCTCTGAGCTGTCAGCACAGAGCCCAATGCGGGGCTCGAACTCACAAACCACGAGATCATGACCTGAGCCAAAGTTGGACACTTAACTGACTGAGCCACCCAAGCGCTCCTAGTTCTATCTTGATTTCTTGTAACCCCACAAATTTAGCATTATTATTGCTTTATGCAGTTGGTACTGACTTAGAATTATTTACTTATTTATCATATTTACATCTCATATTTACATATTTACATATTTACATCTCAACCTTTTCGTTGGTATCATTTTCCCTCTTTTTGAGGTTCTTTTAGTGAGAATCTTTGATAATAAACTCCATGGGTATGTATTTTTCTGAATATGTTTATTTTATCCTTGTTCTCAAAGGATGGGTTTACCCCTCTTTATGTGGTGTAGAATTCTAAATGGACAGTTCCTGTCTTTCAAAACTACCTTGATACTACTTTGCTCTTATAATACTTTTCTTTGAAACTGTGATTATGTTGTAAGTTTTCATGTCTCTATCTGCTTGATCCTCAGTTTGTCTTTGGTGTTCTGCAGTTTTACTGTATAATATATCCTGATGTGGATTTCTCTCATTTAGTTTGCTGGAAGATACATTGTGCTTCGTGAATCTGATAATTCTTGTTTTATTAGCATCAGGACATTTTCAACCATCATCCCTTTGAATAGTGCCTCTCTCTTATTATCTAACTCCTTCTAGAACTCTGATTAGAAATAAGACGTTCTCGTGTGCTCTTGACCTCTGTTTTATAATTCATCGGTTTTGATTCTTTGATATCTGGATAATTTCTTTCATATCTTCCAGTTTACTAATTCTTTATGAAGTTGTGACTTATTTGCTGTATCTCATTTCAATACTATTTTTTATTTGCTTGTTTCTGGAAACCTTGTTTGTTTTTTTGTTTTTTTTGTTTTTTTATCAACTCCTAGATCTTAGGAGTTGATATTCTCTTGTCATAGTTTCTGGTCTCCTTTATTTCTTCAAATATTACAGGATATAAAGTATATCTGTTTATAACCTAGTTTTGACACCTACAGTCCTCATGGGTCTCATTCTGTAGTTTTTTGATTCTGTTGACTTACCCTTGCTGTGGCTTGTTTGTTCATTTGTATAGTCATTTTTGATCATGAATTCATATTTCTTGGAAGTTTTGGGTGATTTCTTTGAGATTTAGTCTGAGGGTGTGTTTCTTCAGAGAAGATTCATGTTTCCTACCTCCCAAGGTGTTTGAGCCCCAGACTTTGTCCTTGTCCCTATGGGGCACAGATCATTAAAACCCAGACTTTTAGCCATTAGAACTCAGCAGTGGCCATAAGGAAAACATTAGCTTCAGTACTTGCATATACTCCTGCGGATTTGTAGACCCATGTCCTTTCTGGTTTCTAATGGGGTTTCTTTATTCTTTTGTTAGCTTGGGCGTACATAAAACCTATTTATATTTAAGACATTACCATAAATACTCTTCATCCTTTCACACGATCAGTCAGTCAAAAACAAATTTAAGCTGTTTTACAATGGTCATTCAGTGGCTAGGATTTCAGAAGGTATAAAAGTGGCAGAGAGTATAGTAATGAATTCTGGCTCCATTGTCCTTCTTGGTCAGACCCCTGTGATTGTGCACTGATGGGAATTTGAGTCAGACTTTGACATATGGTTGACAGAGCTGTTGCCAGGTTTTGTCTTCTTTATGTGCATTTTGATGAAAACTTGGGAAGGAGGTAAAACAGCCAGCCTTTTACCTCCTTGGGAGTCTGAAGCAAGTCTTCAGACAGATAGCAATACCTCTTAACTAGACTGTTAGCGACTTGTTAGCTACTTGCTGTGCTAGTGCTGTTTTTACCCAGGTCTCAGCACCATGCTTCATACCCACCTGCACAGAGGAGGTGGTAGAGAAGCAGGCCAGAAGGCAGCAAATAGACTGGGGACTCCCTTGAATTTGGAGAAAGGGCCTTGTCTGGTTTTGTTTCTCTAGGGCATAACACTGTGCCTGGCTGGTATTTGGCCTTTAAAACATGTTGGTTGAATGAATTAAAAAGTGAACAAGTGAAAAAATGACTAGATTTTAGCAGTTTATTTAGTTTTTTAAGTGGGCTTCATGCCCATCACAGGGCTTGAACTCATGAACCTGAGATCAAGAGTCTCATGCTCTACCGACTGAGCCAGGCAAGTAACCCCATAGCAGTTTGCTTTTATTTGGAGAGCAGGTAGAGACTTTTGATGATACATTAGGTTGTTTTGAAAGTCCCCACTATGTGAGGGGACAGGGGGAGGACAGCTGTGTATGGACCAGACAGCAAGTTCTCACCAGACAGTGAATCTGCTGACATCTTGATCTTGAACTTCCAAGCCTCCAGAATTATAAAATATAAATCTGTTGTTTATGAGTTAAAAGAAAAGAAAGGAAAAGAAAGTCAAATAATGGAGACTTTATAGACAATTTTGGGAGTGAGTCCTTTTGGAAGCTGAATGTGATGGTTCCTGTTATGTGTTAAATGTATTTAAGTGAGCAGCTAGAGCAATTTGAAGACTTGCACTGAATGTTTTATTATTCTTATTTCTATTCATTCTAGGTTTCTCTGTGCTGTAGAGAGTTGTAAAGAGGTGTGACCATACATCATTCTCCCTTAGGACTGCATTCTCCCATAGAACATTGTTTAAATATGCCCCAAGATATTTGTTTTATGTGAACAGATGCTTTTTGATAGAGTTGTCTGGAGTCTTTTTCAGGATTTTTTTTATTTCAGAGTAGCAACATTGAATGCAGTGGGTAGAAATTAGTATTGTATTCGTTGGAATCTGTGTTATTTAAAGCAAAACTTAAATGGTTTTGGGATGCCTGGCTAGTTCAGTTGGTAGAGCATGTGACTCTTAATCTTGATGCTATGAGTTTGAACCCCATGTCAGGGGTAGAGTTTATTTAAAACAATTTTATTTTACTTAATAAAAAAAAACTTAAATGGCTTTTTGGTGGCATTTAGGTAGAATTATGTTTGTAGCTTTTCTAAAACATAAAAACATATCATTGTGTCATTACTTTACAGTCAGGGTGACATTAAAACTTGACTCTAAATTACCTTCTTGGTGAATGAATGAGACCCAAATGATATAAATCATAAGCAAAATTTGGTTGCAAGCTCTTAAAAGGCAACAGCTTTATCTTCTAAATTTCTGTATCTCTTCACACTATTTAGCATCTTTCTTTATTTTTTTTAATTTTAACTTGTTTTATTTTTTATCTTTTTTTAACTTACATCCAAATTAGTTAGCATATAGTGCAACAATGATTTCGGGAGTAGATTCCTTAGTGCCCTTACCCATTTAGCCCATCCCCCCTCCCAGGACCCCTCCTGTAACCCTCAGTTTGTTCTCCATATTTATGAGTCTCTTCTGTTTTGTCCCCCTCCCTGTTTTTATATTATTTTTGTTTCCCTTCCCTTATGTTCATCTGTTTTGTCTCTTAAAGTCCTTATATGAGTGAATTCATATGATCTTTGTCTTTCTCTGACTAATTTCACTTAGCATAATACCCTTGAGTTCCTTCCACGTATTTGTAAATGGCAAGATTTCATTCTTTTTGATTGCCGAGTAATACTCCATTGTATGTATATACCACATCCATTCATCCATCGATGGATATTTGGGCTCTTTCCATACTTTGGCTATTGTCGATAGTGCTGCTATAAACATGGGGGTGCATGTGTCCCTTCGAAACAGCACACCTGTATCCCTTGGATAAATGCCTAGTAGTGCAATTGCTGGGGCACAGGGTAGTTCTATTTTTGGATTTTTGAGGAACCTCCATACTGTTTTCCAGAGTGGCTGCACCAGCTTGCATTCCCATAGCATCTTTCTTTAGAAAAAAAAAAAAACAAAAAACTATGGTTTTCACATGTACTGCATTAAAAAGGGATTTTTTTTTTTTTTAAGAAGGTAAAACCTTTTGAAATTAAGATATCTGCTGACTGGAGTGCATCACATATTAGGTGATCGCACCCATCCTTAGAGGAACAGGTTACAGGTTACAGCGAGGAATTATCCCAATGCTTAGAGTGAAGAGATGGAGAAACCCTGGTTTAATGTAATGGGAGATTTTACCTTCCTAAATTAGTAGAATCAGGGGAGACATTACTATGCTGTTCTGTTTTTTTTATTTTGTTTTATAAATAAGGGGCAGTAAAGGAAGAAAACAGTCAATTCTTACCACTATCAGGATACCAGTCTTGATCCCGAAAATAAAAGGACAGCTAATTAAAAGGAAAACAAACCAATCAAAATCCCCGAATCCAACAACAACAACAACAACAACAAAACTACACAAAGCTTCCCTGACGATTCTAACAGAGACTTTGGGGGTCATATTTATTTACAAAGTAATGGAGGAGAGTAAAATTGCATCAGGTCCATTTTACCCTTGGTGAAACCATCTGTATGCAATGATGGAAAAAGGATCTGAGAAGAAAGGTTCTATCCTAAAATTTTCTTGGGCCAACTGTGACTTTCCAAGATGACTTTATCATACGCTTGAAAAACAGTTCTGCTAGAGAAAATTCCAGAAAATTAGTAATTCCGGATTATATAATGCTTCCATGATAGCGGGATCTTATTATTATGGCAACAGCTCTGAGCGGTATGTGTCTTCCACACTAGTGAAAAGCTGGCAGTTGAGATTATCAGCTGCAGCCTCTGTGGCAAATAAAGCCAGCCGTTAAAAGTCATCAAGTTGTGGTGATCAACTGGAAACACCCCCCGACCCAGATCCAGGAAAAAAAACTACAAAATGAAGAAAAAAAGTGCCAGCCTGGGCCCTGTTGGAATCTGCACTGTGAAGGCCTCTGGAGCTCCTTTCCACTCTTCCAGAATCCTGCCTTGCCCGATGCTATATAATTATCAATTCGTAGCTTGAGATCTTCCAACTTTATAAGTATTTTAGGTATTCTGTTTTGGTTAAAAATCATACCTGTTTAATTTATCAATTTGCTAAAAGCAACGATGGGATCATGTTAGGGAAGTGAGTTTTATTAAATCCTATATCTTCAATTTTTAACGGCTATTAGATATGCACATGATGTCACTTTCCGGTTAGGTGACAAGTGAAAAGGTTCAAAGTGTTATATTAGAGGGCAGGCAGTCTTCACAGTGAGGTCACCACCACCACTCTGTACTCATCTGGGTACGTCGTAAAAGCTGCACTGGTGCGTGCTGAGGGCATCTGTGAGCTACTCCAGACCAGCAGAAATGGAATGAAAATACTACTACAAGAAGAAAAAAGAACAATGTAAAATTTCTTACTGTTAGAAAAGAGCTTGTTCACCAATTTTTTAAATGGTTGATGGTGGATATTAAAATGCTCTGGTTTTTAGATTTCATTGGATGTTTATTTTTAAAAAATGTTTATTCATTTTGCGCGCTCGAGAGAACACTCAGGGGAGGGGCATAGACAGAGACAGAGAGAGAGAATCCCAAGCAGGCTCTACGCTGACAGGGCTCTATCCCACGAACCGTGAGATCATGACCTGAGCAGAAATCAAGAGTCAGATGCTCAACTGACTGAGCCACCCAGGTGCCCCCTCCATTGGATAAATTATTTATTTATTTATTTATTTATTTATTTATTTATTATTTTTATTTTTAGTATTTTTTAACATTTATTTATTTTTGAGAGAGAGAGAGAGAGAGAGACAGAGTGTGATCAGGGGAGGGGCAGAGAGAGAGGGAGACACAGAATCCGAAGCAGGTTCCGGGCTCTGAGCTGTCAGCACAGAACCTGATGCAGGGCTCAAACTCAGGAACCATGAGATCATGACCTGAGCCAAAGTCAGATGCTTAACCGACTGAGCCACCCAGGAGCCCCTCCATTGGATAAGTTTAAAAGAATGTTACAACATTTTTTTTTCAACATGTGGATATTTATAATGTGCTAGAAACTACATCCTTTATAATTTTCAATGGAAAATTTTAGATATTACCTTAAAAAATGCAGGGATGCATAATTTTTCACAATTCTTTTAGGGGGTATGTGAGCACTAAAATATGATTAGTGGCTTTGAGACTCTTTCGCCTGTAACCTGAACTAAGAATTACATTTCATATCATGACCTAGCACATGCACCCAAAGCAAAAGTTCGTAAAACATTTTTTTACCATATATGATGCTCTCTTGATAATCTTTTTTGCTTCCTTTTCTTCTTTCTTTTTATTTTAGAGAAAAGAGAGAGCATGCAGGGGAGAGGGGCAGAGAAAGAGAGATGCAGGGGCACGCTCCACAATCAGCACAAAGCCTGACATGGGGCTCGATCCCACGATGCTGAGATCATGACCTGAGCTGAAATCAAGAGTCACATGCTCAGCTGACTGTGTCACCCAGGCACCTTTTTTTCTATTTCATTCTATTTAAAAATGTGGTCATGACCCACTAAATTGAGTTTATTTCCACTAAAAGGTCGGGACCTGCAGTTTGAAACACAGCTATAGATCCAAGATTCAGTTCTTTGTTTTTTTCCTTTCCTGAGTGCTTTTTTTCTTTTTGGGGGGGGTGGAGCAGTTAAAAAATCTGAGAGTTGGAAATAAAATTTATGTTAATGCTTCAGTTTAATTAATTGGCTTTCACACTTCAGGGGAGCTCGTCTGTGACATCAGTTTCTTTCCTTGCTCCCCTCTTGCTTATCCTCCCAGATGTCTGCACCTTTCCCCTATTATATCAATGTCACAAACCTTCAACAATATAACACCAATGTGGGATGGCAAAACAGAGGAGAATCTTTGGGTAATCCTAATTGGTAGTCCAGAGTTAATGGATAAATTTAAAAAGAGCTTAGAGTCCTCTCTCTTATACAGATACAAAATCTGCCAGAGACTTTACTGAGTCCATTAAGCAGGGAACTAGTAAGATATAACTACTTCAAAAGAGAACTCAAAGTATTACCGCACATTTATAGTCAAAGGGGGAATGTTGAATTTATAAATGGTGTAAAACTGGTCATTCCCACAAAGCTGTAATTGATGCCTTCTACCAGATACATTTCTGTGGACAGGAATTATTTGCATGACTATCCATTTTCTACAGGTTACCTCCTACAGAGTTGTAATATAACCTAGTCAAAGATAAACAAAGGTTACAATAACCCAGATGGATAAGCTAGCCAGAATATTCACTGAATTCCAAATCCTTTCACAATTTTTCTTTATACTGATCAGATGCAAGCTATTAAGCCCATTCCTGGCCTAGGTTTAAATTTTTGCACCTGAAGTCCACATCCAGTTTGTGGAAGATTTATTCAGTCTCTGGAGTATTTTTACATATTTTGAGTTTCTTGCTATCAGCTAAAGAGTAGATTTTTTCCCAAAATAATCTGATTTCTGCTTTCTCTTGAAATATCAGACTCGGTGATACTGGGCCCACATTCCTACATGGAACTGTGATTGGAAATGCCAAAGGTGCCTTCTGTTGTGGTTTTCTTTTTAATTTTTTATTTATTTTTGAATGAAAGAGAGAGCCTGAGTGGGGGAAGGGACAGAGAGAAAGGGAGACACAGAAGCCCAAACGGGCTCCAGGCTCTTGAGCTATCCGCACAAAGCCTGACGCGGGGCTCAAACCCACGAACCGTGAGATCATGACCCTGAGCCAAAGTGGACGCTCAACCAACTGAGCCACCCAGGCGCCCCATGTGTTTTATTTTGTTTTGTTTTTTAATAGAAAATAGAAAAATGCAATTACCACAAAAGAACTATAAAGTGAATATAAACTGGCCATGCATCCTGGTAGCAACAACAATTAGGTTTGGTATATATTTTTCCGTATTTTTGTTTTCTAAGAATAAACATGCCTGTCTCCTCTCCGCACACAAAATAGAAATTACTTTCATAATTAACAAGCCTGTTCTCTTTTTTAAAGAAACAAGGAAAACTACAGAAAGGATATAAGTAGTATAAAATAAATACAGTAAAGAGACATACTGTAAAGAATATACAAAAAAGATGCTAAAACAGATTATTAAATAACTACAAGGAAATCATATCAGCTAAAATGACATATTAAAAAGCTGCTTGAGGTCTATTCAGCTAGAAGGTTCTCTAAGGACTGGGCCAGATGGAGCAGCAGTAGGTAACCCCAGCCTCCTGGGCCCATTCACAGGTGTTAACAGGGGCCCTTCAGACTGAGGTGGCTTTAGATCTTCAGGAGAGAGCTTTCTAGATGCTTTGAGATCCTCTCCATGGGGGAGAGATGAGCCAGCCACAGCTTCAGCCTGGTCCTGTGTTTGTTTGTAGTGGTTACTGTTGTTATTGTTGTTTTAGCCTTGCCCATAACAGCCAGTGCAAATTGGACTCCAGGCTTTCCTAGTTCAAAACCTTCAAAAGCTTTTTCCCCTGGTTCCTGACTCAAGCCCTCACAAGCCTTGTTTTGGTGAAGGGCTCCTCCTCGCGGCTCCCTGGGCATCTCTCCCCTTCCCTCCCTCCTTTTCTCAAGGCGCCTGTGGGAGCCCGGGCCCACGCTCTCTTCAAACTCCTTCTGTCTCACAGGAGGCTGGCTTCATGCGTACTTAGCTGCTTGGCATTTGAATTTACCACCCCCGGGTTGTGCTGAAGAGGTCAGTCATTTCTGCAGTTTTGAAACGTGAAACAATATAGTCGAGTTAACATCTAAGTCCTGATAAGACAGCCAAGTATGTTTTTGAAAATTTGAAGAAAAGGGAGGGTACACATCACTTTGGTGATAATTAAGGGGATGTGTTTTCATAGTATAATTTGAGATCTTAGAGATCATGATCTTAGTCCCTGAACTTTTACATTTTTCTGTTTGTAATAACACTGATGTTCCTGATTTTAGCTACCACTTACATGCTTAAGTGCTACATGCTCCCTTTCTCTGGGGCACTAGGTCCTGTTTTCCTGACTGCATTTTACATATTTACATTTGTACCAGTCGCTGGTTCCCTACATCTGACTTGTCTGAAATGGAATTCATTCTGTTTTCTTCTTTTAAAATGAGCTTCCCTTTCCTACTTTTCTTATTCTATCACTTTTTTTCAGTCTGTCAGGCTTGAACTTTCAGTCCCCTTGTATTAATTCCTTTCCCTCTGTGTTTTGTAGAGTCCAGAGTCCCTAGGCCCTGCTCCATAGTTCTGCACATCCCTTCTTTTTCATTCAGATGTCTCCTGTCCTAATCCATTCCCTTCTTGCTACAACTTTCTAACTTTATAACTCCGTGCTCTCAATCAGCCTCTTCAGCATATCATTTTAAACTTAATCTTTCTGAAACACTAATTTCCTCAAGATCCTAGACTGTACAGTAACATTAAACAAACACTGATATGCCACTCCGGATAGTCTAACATTTTCTTAACTTTTCAGCCCTTTCAGTCATTTGTCTCTGCCTTTCTTTTGCAGTCTTGATTTCTTGATGTCTTTTTTTTTTTTTTTGCAGTCTTGATTTCTGCTGCTTATCTACATGCCTCTGTTGAGGTCACTCCTTTTGCTGTCCTCTAAACACACTGTGCTCTTTGTTCATCATGACCCTTCTTACAGGAAAGACCTTCCTTCTTCTTGTTTGTGTCTGTACCGTACCCAGCAGGTGAAGTTGGGAGTCAAGGCTACCTATTTGTGAAGTCCAGCAGGGTTCTTGTAATTCTCACTGATCCTTTTTGAATCCTTCCGGAGCAAATATGAAGAAAAAACAGTGTGTGTGTGTGTGTGTGTGTGTGTGTGTGTGTGTGTGCGCGCGCGCGCACGCGGGCTTCCATACAGGTATCCCCTGCGTTTTGAAAGTTCATATTATGCATGCTGCTGTTGCTCTTGCGAAAGACCTACCTTAGTACTCGTTTTCGCTAACTTGAAACAAATCTGAAGAGGATTTTTCACTTCTATGAGAAAAGGAGAAAAGTGAAAATATGTTCAGTGTTTGTTTACTACGGGCTATTCTAGAGGCAGTGTGCACTCTAAGCAGCGAGAGTGACCCTGCCGAGCTCCTTGCCTGGGCACTACAGAATCTCAGCATCAAGCCCACCAGAGCTCTGAACTGAGTCCGTGAACATCTGGGTTTCATCTGCATTTATTCTGTGTGTGCCTTAGCAAGATGTATCCTAAGGTATCCAAAAAAAGCCCAAGAGAGGTTATCTTAGGGTCTGGGAATGTTGAAAAAAATTTTCCATGTAAATTAATGGCGATGGCTTCTTCACTTTATGCCATTTTGGCTTATGAAAGGTTTCATAGAAACACTCTACTTTCAGATAGCAGGGGAAACTTGTATGTTATTCTTCTTACAGTTACATGGCTGTTGTTGATCCGTCACAGATAGGAACTATAGTCTATTTGATGTATTTACATTATTTAGAAGTCTGTTGAAATGGAAAGAAGATCATCAGATTGAGAAAACCATGTTGCCTTAATCTTTTGTCATGGGTAATACTACTTAAAAGGTAAGACTTAAAATAATAGGAAAAAATAAATACATTACCTACCCTGCCCTGTGCCCCTTCAGAACAATAGGGTCTGCCTTGCCTAGTGATCATGCTAGCCCTTTTATATGCAGTCTCTGTATACCATTAGAAGTGAAGACACTGTCCTTTTATTTTTCAGTCCTGTGTGAATGCATAGAGAAAAGAAGCATTTTGCTTTTTACACAAAGACTATCTGTAACACACACACACACACACACACACACACACACAGTGGTTTAAGTGATTTGAGATGATTTTCCAAATCATTGTGAACTGAACGTTTATATGACATCTAGAATATTGTGCTAATAATGAATTTTTAAAATAGTATTATTGAGGTATTTTATAAACATACAATAAATTGCACATATTGAGAGTGTCCAGTGTGATGAGTTTTGAGTTCTGTTGGTACCCCTCAGACCATCCCTGTGATCACCATAATGGACATATTCATCACCCCCAGAGTTTCCTTATGCTTCTTTATAACCCCTCCTTCCTCTCCCCCTTCCCTGTATGTCCCCATTCCCCAGGAAATCACTGATCTGCTTTCCATCACTACACATTAGTTTGCACTTTCTAGAAGTTCATATAAATGGAATCATACAATATGAACTCTTTTTTCTGGCTTCTTTCACTCAGCTTATCATTATTATTATGATTGTGTTGAGATTTATGCATGCTGTAGCATATCTTAGGACTTCATTCCATTTTATTGCTAAACAGTAATAGGGATATGCCACCATTCAGCCATTTATCTGGTTTTGGACATTTGTGTTGTTTCCAGGTTTTGGCTATTACTAAAAATGCTGTATGACTTTTGTGGACACGTGTGGACATATGTTTCCAGCTCCCTTAGGTAAATACCTGGAAGTAGAGAGTCTGGGTCATATGTTAGGTGTGTGTTTATGTTAGCATGGCAAGCCTTTTAAAAAGTTTTAAATATTTGAATAGGTACATAGTGGTATTTCGCTGAGATTTTAACTTGCATTTGTCTAATGACTAACGATGTTGAACATCTTTTCGTGTGATTGTGTGCCATCTTTGGTGAAATGTCTGTTCATATCTTTTGCCCACTTTTTACTGAGTTGTTTTCTCGTCACTGAGTTTTAAGAGTTCTATATGTTTTCCAGATACACGTTCTTTAACTGATATGTGACTTGCAAGTATTTTCTCCCAGTCTGTGATTTGGGCAAGTGAATTCTTTGTCCCCCATCTCTATCAAGTAGCTCCAGGGTTCCCCTGTTTGGGAACTAGGAGACATTCACTCTGGCGTGGATCCCAGCTCAGCCAGGTAACAATGCTGCTGCTGGCTCCTGAGGGATTTTTAATTATAAATGTTGGTATTTTTCCTGTTTATGAGTGTAAAGTTCACTTATTATAGACAATTCTTAAAATATTCAAAATTGTAAGGAAGGAAATGAGACCAGAATATACTTGGGAAGTCCGAGCAGAAGCCCAACTGTGAAGGCCACGTCCATCAGAAGCATGAGTGCTTAGGGTTTACCATAAACTCCGCTTGGGGCAGCAGGACCGTTACCAGCTTCCTCCGCTTGGGGATTAGGGCTCTTAAATTACTCTCATTTTTGCTGTGGATGGCCTCAGAAATGTGGTGGGCTGAGGCTGCAGTGTTTGTTCGTCCGGGATAGAAGTTGAATGCTTGTGTCTGCAACGCTCAGTCAGTATCTGGCCTAAGCACTTAATAAATGTTTATAAAATAGAAAGTAAATGAAGTTCTTGAAGTTAGATGTTGTGGAATTAGTAAATGTCTTTTGAACCTAGAGCTGAGCAAGGCTTGGGAAAGAAGAGATGGATAAAGATAGAAATGGAATTAATGAAATGGATGTGACTAATATTGGGAGCTTTTATATTAAAGTCCAACACAAGCCTCCTAAGTGCGAAGGGCTCCTTGTCTGTGGGGCTTTGTTGATGAAAAACTTTAAGTTTTGGTTCCGAGAGGACTTGGTTTAAAATTCTAGTTGTGCTGTTTAGTGGCCACATAAACTTGGACCAATGCTTAATCTACTTCAATTCTTCTGCTTACACGTTGTGAATACTTGGGTGTGCATGGCGAGATGTCTCTGAGTTACGGGATAGCACACGTAAGACATTCTGGTATAGTGACTGACACTGTAGGAGCTCAGTAAACGTTAGTAGGGTTTTAGTTACTCCTCTTTTCCTCCCTCGTTTCTAGTCTTAAGCAAGACAACTCAATCTGGCTGCTGGAGTGGGGACCTACCTGTGTATTTCAGTGATAGGAAAAAATATCATATGATAAAGATAATTTGATTGTACATCATGGTGTCCAGGGGCATAGTCTTTTCGTGCATGGAGTGATTTTTATAAAGATACATGGATGGACTGACTTTAGATACTTGTGGAATGAAGAATTATTAGTGCCAGCAGTACTGTTCATCATAAAAGGGAATCCCAAGACTTGTATTGTAAAATTGGAACGTGATTTTCACGTGAAAACATCCTGAGGAGGGAGTTGAGTGGTGGTCACACTGGTGGAGTGATGGGTGTGAGGGTAATTGGTACTTTTGTAAGAATTTTAGAGCTGTTTCAGATGAATATTTGTAGCAAACTATTCTTTGCTGCCATTCTGAGCTCTTTCATACTGTCTCTGTTTCCTTTCTCTTACTGATTCTTCTGTTTCTTCCCTGCCTGGAAGTTTCTTGACTCTTGGAACCTAAGTCATCCCTCCTTTTCTGGTGTTTATAATGTTCTAAAAGAAGGGGCTATAATATTATGATCGCCAATCAATCATACTAACAACAAACTGATGCAGCCTGTATATAGTTTAAATTTATTGTTTTGGATCATGAAAAACTTAAATGCTTCACTTAAGTTATAACTGCTGTACAAAATACTTTAATTAAAAAAAGATTCTTCGGGCTCCTGGGTGGCTCAGTCAGTTAAGCATTTGACTTCGGCTCAGGTCATGATCTCCGGTTTGTAAGCCCTGCATCGGGCTCTGTGCTGACAGCTCGGAGCCTAGACCCTGCTTCCGTGTCTCCCTCTCTCTCTGCCCCTCCCCTGCTTGCGCTCTCTCTCCCTCTGAAAAATAAATAAACATTAAACATGAAAAAAAATAAAAGAGAGATTCTTGCACTACCGGAGTTTGGTCTGGGTTTTGTAATAACATAGTTAAACTTTTGGGGGTTGAGACTGGCTTACCAGAACCACTTTTGTAATTTCCACGTTCGTTCCATTTCTGTTTTGTGGCCAGACACGAAAAAGTGTTGGAAATTTGAGTCCTTCTGTTAGAAGACTTATCTTTATATGTTAGAACAGGAACCACTTTTTAAAGGGCTTCTCTTTCTCTGTGTTCGCAAAGCTCCTTGCTGTAGCACCCCAGTGATGCAGTGAACTAAGCAAGCCACATGGCCACACCTACCTCCGAGGAGGGAAGTAAACTGTAGTCCTAGGGCTCCCTAAGGCAGAGAGCCAGTGAACAACCCTACTGATTCAGTGGTTCTCACTTGTGGTCAACACATATAACAGCTCTTCTCATTGTAGGCAAAATAACTCACCCCTCCCCAAGGGCAAGTAACCCAAATTGCCCCATTCAGTCACAGCAGTGCTTGAAGTCCTTTATCGTCCCATCAGGCCCTCTTGTGCCATCTCTTGGTCTGGAGAATTCCTGAATTAAGAAGACCTGTCCCTTATGTCCCCTCCCACTCTGGTGGAACTGGGAAACACCCTGCCCAAACCACTCCCATTCAGAAAGGGGAGGAACTGGAGATACTCAACCGTCATGGAGTGGTAGCAATTCTGAAATCCCACTGAGCAGGCTTTTGGGGGGAACCCCACCTTGGTTTGGAGGATGTTCATTAATTATGCCCAGATTCTGCTTCCCAGGAAAGGCTCCCAATCCGTTGTTCTCTTTTTTTTTTTTTTTTTCCTTTTCCATTAACTTCCTTGGCGCCCACTGAAGTGGGCCCTAGAGAATAGGATGTCTTTGGGGTTGAGCAGTTTTCTCTGGCAGCTTCCTGTCTATAGGGTTGTCCTAAAAATCCAGTAGTCATAGTCCTGTTTTAATCCAGACTAGTAGTAGTCATTTTGGCCACACAGCTCTCAAAAATTTTGTTGGCTTCCCAGCTTGATTCCAATCAGCTTCATGTGTCAATAGCCAGACCTACAATTTTTGCTAGAGATCTCTCAGATTTGCTACATTTCTCATCTTTTTCACCCCACATGTGCCTCCTCCCTTTAATTATTTGAGGGTACCTTTTTTCTGCCAACCTTCAGCTGAAGACTTATCCTTTTCGTCTGTTTTTCCTGAAACATTTTATCCCAAGTGAAGGAATTTACTATGTGCCACATTGATCCACGTTGAGGTTTAATATCAGGTGTAGCCGTTGTGTCCTCTTGATTTGATCCTGACCCAATGTTGAGTTTTAATCAGTTGTTCTTTCAGAGGCCTTCTCCGCTTCATTTTCAACTGCTTGGGGTTGGGAAGTCAGTTGCCTTTTCCAGTCTGTCAAGGCTTTGAATCTGAGCTCTCTTTTCTTACATTCCTGCTTGTAAACCAACCAGTTCTCTTCTGATCCCGTTTCTTCCTCGCACAGGTTTCTCTTGATCTTACTCAGTTGTTCTTAGCATGTCACTCTTTGTCTTTTCATCTTCTGCATTTGCTTTGCATCTAACCTCGTTTTTTCACCAGTTCCACACAAGCCGTATCTCCTTGTCCTCTGCTGAGGGTGCCAAACTATCTCCAGACCTTTCTTTTGGACCCGTCACTATATCCAGTAAGCATTTTCTTTGAGGATTTCAGAGGCTGTTCCTTTTCTTTTACTGACTGTTTTCTTTATCACATGCCTTGTCTTTTACTTCTCCAGTTTTTTAAAAATTTTTATTTTTATCCTTTTTAATTAAAAAAATTCTTTTTAATCTTTATTTTTTAGAGAATGAGAGAGAGACAGAGTGAGGGCAGGGGAGCAACAGAGAGAGAGGGAGACACAGAATCCGAAGCAGGCTCCAGGCTCCGAGCTGTCAGCACAGAGCCCGACGCGGGGCTCGAACCCACGAACCGTGAGACCATGACCTGAGCCAAAGTCAGATGCTTAACCGACTGAGCCGCCCAGGAGCCCCTTTCTTCTCCAGTTTTTATTCCTTTAAGTTTTTTTTATGTTTATTTTTGAGACAGAGAGAAACAGAGCATGAGTTGGCATAGGGGCATAGTGAGAGGGAAACACAGAATCTCAAGCAGTCTCCAGGCTCTAAGCTGTCAGCACAGAGCCTGAAGCGGGGCTTGAACCCACCAACCGTGAGATCATGACCTGAGCCGAAGTCAGACGCTTAACCGACTGAGCCACCCAGGAGCCCCAGTTTTTATTTCTTTAAAAGTGAACTTGGCCAAATATGTTTTCTGTCAACAAATCGGCTCCTTTACCGTCCACCCAGGTCTGCAGCTAAGGGTGTGTCAACCTCCACAAACCCCAGTACACTTCTCAGTTTCTAGAACTTAGTTTCTAGAAGGCCTTTGCTCAGATAGGATCTTTATTTGCCCTCCCTGCTTGATTTTCTGGTATGGGTGGAATATTTGAAAACTAAAGTGTGGAGAACTTACTGCCAGCAGGACTTCCTTTCTTTGCTGTTACGTTGCTTTGCTTATAGGGACTGTCCTCAGAATGTGATGTGTCCTCCTGCGTTCCCTTCAGCTTCTTTCCCAGTTGTTTTCTAGGAGTCGGTGTCCTCCCTGAGTGTAAAGAGGAAAGGCGCGCGCGCGTGTGTGTGTGTGTGTGTGTGTGTGTGTGTGTGTGTGTTGGGGGCAGCACACAGTCTTGCCAACACAAAGATCTGCATTGATGGGAATTTAAAGTTGGTTGCAGTGGATACAATCCTGAGTGTCTGAATCAAGTAACTAACCTGTAGATGATGTTTGAAGTGCCTTCCTTTCTTTTTTTAGGTGGCCTCAGTTTTATGACCCTGGCATGACAAGAAGCCTGGACAAGTTTTTGTTTCGTTTTCTTTTTCTTTTCCCATTCCAGTGTCTGATTTATAGTTAGTGAGATCGTTCCATATCCTAGGGTTACCTGTTGATTTTAGTTTTACATATAATAATTTCTTGGGTTATTTCCTGCATGTTGAGAAATTGAGAGAGGTTGCATGATTCAAGGCCCGTGTGGTTTGGAACTGGAAGTCTGTGCCCCTTAATTTCTCTTTTTGTCTTCTGACACCAAGAGAGGGCTTATGTTTTTAAGTCTGGTAATGGAATTCCTTAAAGTAATCATTGTGATATATTTATGTTTGGCATTTTACTAAGACTTTTACAGTTTGCTCTGAATCTGACATTGCGTGGTGTTTCTGTTTCAGATAGCAGCAATGTTTCACTTCTTCAGAAAGTCTCCGGAATCTAAAAAGCCCACAGTACCAGAGACAGAAGCCGATGGATTTGTCCTTTTAGGTGAGCCTTTTACAGAAACAAAATCATAATTGGATGAGTTACTGTTCCTTTAAAAGTTTACTTTAAAATTATGTGATTGATTTTTAATTCTCACTAACACCTGAATTAATTTATGTATATGAAATCTATAAAAATAAAGCTCCCCAGTCACTTAGAATATTTTTGTCAAGTCACACTCTTCTTATATATTACTTTGGCTGCATCCTTCAAATTATATGTGTAAAAATCGTCTCTTTTTTTTCTGATAAGCTGGTCTACCTTTTTAATTGCAAAAAACCAAAAGTCTTGAATGATCCTTGATAAAGTCAAGTTCTGTTTTATAAATAGCAGCAAACCTCGCCTCTTAAATTAGCATCTGAAATTAAATTAGGCATCCAATAAATCATTTGCTGAATGAAGTATACTTTTTAAATTGAAATATGTTACATAGTGTCTCCTAAATGTTTGTTAAGATTGGTTTATTTTCTATTATAAAATTGATACCTGCAGTTATTACTATTTTGGAGGCTTTAAAAAAATTTCTTTCAAACAAATACTATGCTCTTTCCAAGGCGAATTCTGAAAAATAACATTTCCTTCGTGTATCGTGTGTCTTTCCCCTGAGGAAGAGACTTGCAGTCTTTGTATAGTTCTTCCCAGAAGTTCTGTCCCCAGGGATGATGAGCTAAAACCCAGTGTTCCCACGTAACTCACATCCTCTCCCACTCTGGACTTCCTCCCGCCAAATTCTGCTTTTTCCCTGAGAGGAGTTGCATGAACTCATAGGGTATTTGCTCCCTGGGATGTTTCTCAGGTATCTCTCTTTCCAGATTCTGGTTTCCTTCCTCTTAGGATCTCTATCTTGGCCCAGTCAGACCAGGGTCCCCTTACATGGACAAATGCTTCACATGTCTTGAAAAGTGGAGGTTGGTGCCTTGGATTTAAAAGTGATCTTGAGGGGCGCCTGGGTGGCGCAGTCGGTTAAGCCTCCGACTTCAGCCAGGTCACGATCTCGCGGTCCGTGAGTTCGAGCCCCGCGTCAGGCTCTGGGCTGATGGCTCGGAGCCTGGAGCCTGTTTCCGATTCTGTGTCTCCCTCTCTCTCTGACCCTCCCCCGTTCATGCTCTGTCTCTCTCTGTCCCAAAAATAAATAAAAAACGTTGAAAAAAAAAAATTAAAAAAAAAAAAAAAAAAAAAAGTGATCTTGAATTTTCAGCTTCGGCCCTCTCAGAGCTGGGTTCATGCCATGCCTCTTTCTCCACACTTTTACAAGTTTGGGTGGGTAGGTCTCTGCCTCTTCAGCCCTTCTCTTTAGGATCTGGTCTCTCACAGAAAGGACACGAGCGTTTCACCCATCTGGCCCTCTTCCATTTCTAGGCCTTAATCTCTGGAAGACCAGATTACAGTTTTTCTTGCGGCTAAATGTTACCTATGAATGTCCCATCTTTGACACAGTCAAGTTCTGTCAGGCCAGGATCTGCAGTGCTGGCAGATTCCCCTTCCCTTCTGGCAGTTTTTCTGAATCTGCTGCCTATGTCCTAGGATAGGGGCAATAATTTGGGTGCTCAGCATTGTTTTCTCTCTGTCCACATCCCCTGTGCCTGAGGCAAAATAGTGAGGCATTGTTTGACCAGGGCCAGTGGTTTTTCTGGGGAACTTTCTGATGGGTATAAACTGGGGTCCCAAACACATGACCGCTCCTCTGGCCCTTCTTATCGCATCAAGAATTTATGCCTCAGCTTCCAGGTCCGAACTGGCTCCATCAGTCCCAACTTCTGTTCCTTGAAAGCTGCCAGTGTTGCTCCCCTCTTACCTCCTGAATTAGCCTCACTAACTAAACCTCAGGGATGCCTCTGGTCTGCTTCTTTAAGCATTTCACACAAAACTCTTCTCTCAGAAATGTGCTTCAACAAAGCCTGGTTTTCCAAACTCTGTTCTGTGTTTCTCTGTAGTCTTAACACATGTGCAGAGAGCTTTGCTGTTTTCTCTTGTATCATGTTTAGAAATCAACATTACTCTTTTTGTAATCAAATAGTCATTTAAAGGATGTGAGGGTAGTACACAGACATCTTTGTGAGCAGGTGCAACTTTTAATTTTCTTCATATATCTTCTTCACCTGTCTGGTGAAGCACCTGAAATTGCTGTGTGGCCTGCGACATTGCAGCATTTCAGAGGTAAGTTTTAACCACAGCTGAAAACCCCCTGCCGCTGGTCCTTCTAAAATCTCCACTGTCTGGTAGCTCAAAGCATATGGATGCTTCAGTTGTAGCTAGCCCAACACGGGCCTAGTTTCCAGTGTCTTCTGCCTCAGCAGCTGAAGCTTATCTGCTGTGGACTTTTCCTCTTCTAGAAGAGACGCTGGTTTATGAAGTAGTTTTTAGCCGAGCCTCGGAAGACACAGAAACTTTCAGATTTGCTAATTCATGAGGGAATTTCCAGCACTTTATTACCCTCATCTGCTCTCATGTTCTAGCTGCTCCCTCTTATACACCTAAGCTCTGAGGGAGCACTTTCCCAAAAGCTGACATGCTGTGTTTGGAGGGTGCTTTCCCAGGACCATCTTGGACTGAGTTGGGTGGGTTTTGTCCCTGCACCGTACCTCACCTGTAACGTTAGTGTCCCTGGCAGTCATGGTGAGGAATCACTTCCGTCATCGTTCCAGGACAGTGATGTAATTTGAAGTCAGCTGGTGGTCACCGTCTTTCAAATGACCCAAGCCAGACGAGTCCCCTAGATGTCTGCTGAGGCTTTCTTCTCCTTCAGCGTCCATGAGTGTTGAGCCCGTCTCTAGGTGCAAAGCTCTACCCCTTCACCACCCTCCATGAAAAATCCCTGCGTGCCTACTGTCTTGTGAGCTTAGTTACTCTCCTGAAGTTGTGAGGATGTCAGCCAGCATCAGCCTTGGCTCTCTCTTCCTGTGTCTTCTTTCTCTTCTCATTGATCACACCACCTCCCTTCTTTCTCAGGAACACCTCAGAGACACTGCAGTGAAGGGCAGATGAGATCCTGACTCGAGCCAGACTTGTTGGCTCTGTATCCTGGCTCTATAGTTTGCCAGAGTCTCCATTATAGGGGAGGCAGAAATTCTCCTCTCTCCTCTCAGGGTCTGTGCCTGGGCCTGAGACATAAATACACAAAGGGCAGATGAACAGGAGAGAAGCATGCAGGCTTTTATGTGTACACAGGAGCCCCCCCCCCCCCCACCAAGAAAATGAAGACCTAAAGAAATGGCAAAACCCATGTGCTCATGTACCAGGTTGAACAAAGAGGCCACTGTGGAAAAGTAGATTGTGTGGGGAGACTCAAGGAAGATAAGAGTTATTTTAACAGGGTCTGTTTGTACAGAGTTCTCTTGGCCTTGACTCTCCACCTCTGGTGATAAGAATGCTTCTTTCTTCCTGGCATCTTCTAGAGGGGGGCTTTATCTCCTGCTTTCGGGAAGGAAAGGAGAGGTCAGAGCGCCCTCCTTGCACCTGCTATTTTTCAAGTGCCTTTAGCTCAAAATAATCCTTATGCTCAAGCACCATATTTTGGGGTGGTATATTTGCCACCCTCCGCTGTTTGGGGCAAGTTATTAACTTCTGGGGGTGAGAGGGTGTTGAGAAAATGAGCGTGATACCGGTATGAACCCCATAGGGTTATTGAGAGGATTAAATGGGTTAATATGTATAAAATACTTAGAACAAGTCTCTGGATGAAATGATAGTATTATATCCACATACAGGTGAGGACTGAACTTTTCTGGGTTCTTCCAGCTAATGTAGAGCAGATCTGGGATTAGTCCAGGCAACCTGACTTTAGAACCTCATCCTCTTAACCACCAAGCTATCCATCTTTTTTTTTTTTATGTCATATTATCATTTAAAATTTTAAGACATTAATGACATCTTAAGCTCTTTAAAAAAAATTTTACATTGTATTCCTTCGTGTTTCAAAGAGAAAGTGTTCTGTTTCTTTGTTTTTGCTTTTTTTTTAATGTTTGTTTATTTTTGAGAGAGAGAGATGGTGTGTGTGTGTGGGAGGAGCAGAGAGAGAGGGAGACACGGAATCTGAAGCAGACTCCAGGCTCCCAGCTGTGAGCCCAGAGCCTGACGTGGGGCTCGAAATTACGAACCGCGAGATCACGACCCGAGTCAAAGTCGAACGCTTAACTGACTGAGCTAACCCGGCACCCCATCTTTGTTTTTGCTTTTTAAGTAAAAGAGGGTTGGTATATCATAAAATTTGGCTAATTTTGCTACCCCAGACTTTTCACTTTAAACTATTTAAAATATTGCAGAAAACTGTAATCTCCTTAATGAGGTTGAGGTTGGAGGATGGTATACATTATGCAGTTAATAAAAAAATGCATCAGGGGCGCCTGGGTGGCTCAGTCGGTTAAGCGTCCGACTTCGGCTCAGGTCATGATCTCACAGTCCGTGAGTTTGAGCCCCGCGTCAGGCTCTGTGCTGACACCTCAGAGCCTGGAGCCTGCTTCAGATTCTGTGTCTCCCTCTCTCTCTGCCCCTCCCCTGTTCGTTCTCTTTCTCTGTCTCAAAAATAAATAAAAACATTAAAAAAATAAAAATAAAAAAAAATGCATCAGCAGTTAGGGACCTAGTTGATTTGACTGGTAAAGGTTAGGACAGATTATTAGGAATACAGTAGGTTGTCTTTGCTAAAATTTTTTTTTATTGATTATTTTTGAGAGAGAGAGAAAGCACATAAGTAGGGAAGGGGCAGAGGGAGAGAAGGGGATACAGGGTCTGAAGCAGGCTCCATGCTGACAGCAGAGTGCCTGATGCGGGGCTTGAACTTACAGACCATGAGATCATGACCTGGGCCAAAGCTGGACTCTTAACCGACTGAGCCACTCAGGTGCCCCTAGTAGGGTGTCTTTAAAAACAGAGTGGTGAGGGGCACCTGGGTGGCTCAATTGGTTGAGCATCCGACTTCGGCTCAGGTCATGATCTCACAATTCGTGGGTTCGAGCTCCGCGTGGGGCTCTGCTGACAGCTCAGAGCTTGGAGCCTGCTTCAGATTCTGTGTCTCCTCTCTCTGTCCCTCCCCTGCTCATGCTGTCTCTATCTCTCAAGAATAAATAAACATTAAAAAACAAAACAAAACAAAAAACAGAGTGGTGAGGGGCACCTAGGTGGCTCAGTTGGATAAGTGAGTTAAGCATCCAACTCTTGATTGGCTCAGGTCATGATCTCACAGTCACGACATTGGGTCCCCTTACCAGGCTCTGTGCTGGGCACAGGGCCTGCTTAAGATTCTTTCTCTCCCTCTTCCTTTGCCCCTCCCTCATGCACTGGCGCTCTCTCAAAAAAAAAGAAAAAGGAGTGGTAACCTCTTTTTTTTTTTTAAGCCGATTTGTTCCACTAAGTTACGCTTTTTTATCATGTGATTATACACTGACAAATGTAATACCTACTTTAGTTTCAGTGCATACTGTGTGAAATATTTTGGAAAATGTCAAATAGGTCAAATGGTAGATATGAAATGCTATTATTAACATGTTTCATGTTTGACACACATATATTTTGGTTATTTCTTGGTCCTCATGTGCAGTAGACACATTGCAGGAAAATAAATATATACGATGGGTTTTGTTGTATTTGGGAAGTGATAAAACTAAGTGAAGACTGAGAAACAGTTATATTTATGGCAACAACTTACCAATATGGAGTCTACAGAATTTTTTAGATTATCATTGTATGTAGTCTTTATACCTTTTTCTAAAACGGTCAGAGTAAATTATGTTGTTAGAGGTATAAATTATCTCTCTTTTCCCACTTGAGAGGACCTTTTACCCTGGGAAGGCCTTCCTGCTTAACACAAATAGGTTTCAGGTGACAATTACTAGATGGCATTGCTGAAGTCAATACCCCATGACTTGAAATTTTGGGTCCAAGCAGAGCCTAGGCACTTTGTTGATAATAGGAATATCTGGGTTGTTCGTATACAATTAGCTCACTTTTGGACAGAAAGAAAGCTTTCTCCCTGTTAAGGTTTCCAAAGCGTTTAGCCTTTGTAAAATGTCGAGTGTGCTGAATAAGAAAAAGGGGAGAAAAAAGCCTCGTAGAAAAACATCCTTTCCCTTGTAACCAGTTCCTATTCACATAAGAAGGTAATAGCTATTCGTTCATTCAGTAATGAAGTTGAAGTAATCCTCCAGGGTACTCATTTTACACAAAAACAAACTGCAGTTTTCATTTGCATCACTGGGTGGCGATTTTTCTTAGTTTTATACTACTGTTTAAAACCCTAGCAAGCGTGGTACTATTTGTAATTACCAGGGTTTTCTTGTGTTATGACATGTTTAATTGTAATTTTAAGACATTATCTTTAAGTTGATTACAAATTTACTACTGTAGTGTGCAACCTCATAGTTATTTTAAATTAAGGAAAAGGGTATCTGTTGCCTAGATGTTGGCATATAATTCCTTCTGAAACTAAGACAAAGGCATGAATTGGCTTATTATGTTATAGCAAAAAGAAGGAAAAAGAACAGCAATTTAAAAAAAAAACCCACGGAATCGGAGATGAAAAGGAATTATTTAGATTATTGTTGTTATGTTCACTGACATTGTTGACCAGTATTGAGTAGAACTTTGGAGCAGGCAGAATGAAACGGGGCAAATACTACCATAGAGACTGAAGAAATTGGGTTATAGTACAACTGACATTCAGGATATGCAGGTGCTTCTGAAAGTAGGGCATAAGGACCTGTGGTCTCCTTTAAACTAATTATTTTATAACACTGAATTGAGAATCAGAGTTTAGTAATTTAGCAGCTTGGATTTCATCCTTTCAATATTGATATTGCAATGTGTAACTGTAACTGAGTCTCACCTAGTGTTTTCCAGTTGAAATGATAAATCAGAATTTGAAACGTGGGTTATTTTTAAGATTGACCCCTACTGAATTCCTCATTCTCAGAATCATTCAAACCATGCATACATGCTAAAGCTAAACTATTCCGTTTTTATATGGAATGTTTAGATGATCTCTGTGCCTCAATGTTCCTTCCTTTATTCAAAAGTGGAAATATAGCTGTGTACGATAAAAATTTACATTCCAAGGAATGAGGGACAGTAAGTCACTTTGCTTTGTCTAGGCCTGAAGGCTTTAATTAAAACAACAAAGACAAAAACTAAACAGATTTTTAGAGTGAGCTTCCTATTTTTATTCTCTGTTCTTCAAACAGAAGTATACCAAATCTTAAAAAAAAAATGAGTGTTTATGGATTAAAAAAGCAACTGATCATATTAATACCTCTTTACCCATGTATCATGATATCCAGAAAAACTCAGATTACACACAACTCTGTGTGTCTAGTGGTAGAATTGACAGAATTGTCACATTCCCTGGTTCCTAATTCTGGTTCACCTGTTCATCTGGTGGCACTTGAGAGCTGAAAGTGTTCGGGCAAGGCTATCCTGTGTGGGGTGTACTGCCCCGCCTTGTCTCCTTGACTGCGCAGATTAGAAGGAACTTTTTAGGGCAAAGGAGAGGAGTTGCCCATACTGAGAAGCAGAACTGAGCCCTCTGTTTCATTACAATTAATTGAGAGAAAGTCATTCACATACTGGGGCTCAGCAATGTCAATTGGATGACCTGTCTCTCTAACTCCATGCTGACCCTCCTGTGCATCAGGGGGCACTTTGAAAATATACTGGTGCTGGGGCCTCCAGAATCCCTGCATTCTGGTTAGATAGGCCTGGGGTTTGGCCCAGACATGAGGCTTTTGTTTTTGTTTTTTTTTTTTTTAGAGTTTCCCAGACAGTTCCACCATACACGCAGGGCTGAGAACCACCGCAGTTCACTCTCTGTAATTTAGTAATTGTATGCCATGAAACACTTTGAAAAAGACCTCATAAAAATATAGAGTTACAGCTTCGCTTCCACCGTACTTGAGCCATAAACAAACAAACAAAAAGCAAATAAAACCACAAAATCTGGGTTAAACACACTTCCTTTCAAACATCAAATAGATAAAGAAACAGAAAACTTTGAGTTTCTTAAAGCAATATATCTGGAACCTTAATCTTTTTTTTTTTTTTTAATCAGTGAAACAATTGGGAAGCGTTTTATTAACTTAATTATACAAATGTCAATTCCAGGTGGCCTCTCTTTTTGTCTTCAGCCATAAGATATATATCTGTTTGACAGATTAACACCTATACACTCACCAGAGCAACTCCAAGGTACTTTTTCTTTGAACTAAACACTTCAGGTAGTCATATTTTTAGTATAGCTATTCGGGGGTCATTGCCTGCTTTACTATGGTGCTGTTTCCTGGAGGGCACTTACTTAGTACGATACCAGTAGGGAGAGAATGTAAATGTGCACACCATATTCCATAAATGAGTTTCCTCTCGTGTTTCCTTCCAGGCTTTCCTAGTGCTATATCTTCCACATATGAGACTAACTGAAAAATTGTGATGAGTACTTTTATATTTTAACTTAAAAGTTTATTTTTATTTCATCCTGCTAAGGAAATAAAGTACAAGGATGAGAATCGAAGTAGAATGTACAGTGTGAACATTGCACTTCATACTGGTAATAATTCAGATGAGGTTGGAAGACCTAAATATTGTCTTTCTGGTAACCTTAATAATAAGACAGTATTCTTTTGTGTTTTAGTGGTTATCATACTCAGCGTCAGTGTTTTTCCCTTTGAATGTGACCAAAGCCTATTATGAAGGAGAGGGTTCTTACTTAGGATTACACATTAATCTTCATAAATGTGAATTTCTGAAAAATGTATCTTCTTCCTTTATTATATCATGACAGAATTATGGTGTTATCTCAGAATAGTGTTATCAAATAAACTAAGCCAGAAGTGAAACATCTTAAATTTGTGTGATGGAGTCTTATTGTAGTGATCACTAAGTCAACATGCTTGAGGACTTTGTCTGTCGCAGGTGCTCTGCTCTTTGTTAAAAATGCTACAGATTCCTGGGCCTGACCCATACATAGTGAAACACAATCTTTGGAGCCATAGCCCAAGAATCCGCATTTAAAAAAGCAATGCACGTGGCATTTCTATGACAAAATAGACAAGAATATACAATGGGGGAAAAGACAAATGATGCTAGGAAAACTGGACAGCTACATGCAAAAGAATGAAACTGAACCACTTTCTGACACCATACACAGAAATGAACTCAAAATAAATCAAAGACCTAAATGTGATACCTGAAACTATAAAACTTCTGGAAGAGAACATAGGAAGTAATTTCTCTGACATCGGCTGTAGAAACATCTTTCTAGATGTCTCCTGAGGCAAGGGAAACAAAAGCGAAAATAAACTGTTAGGACTACACCAAAATAAAAAGGCAAACTAATGAATGGGAGAAAATGTTTCCAAATGAGATATCTGGTAAGGGGTTAATATTCAAAACATATAAAGAACTTATACAATTCAATACCAAAAAAACCCAAATAATCCAATTAAAAAATGGACAGAGGACTTAAATAGACATTTTTTCCAAAGAAGACATACACATGGCCAACAGACACATAAAAAGATGCTCCTAAAAATAAGGTGTCAGAATGGCTAAAATAAAAAAGACAAGAAATAGCAAGTGTTGGCAAGGATGTGGAGGAAAAGGAACCCTCATGCACCTGTGGTGGGAATGCAAACTGGTGCAGCCACTGTGGAAAACAATATGGAGGTTTTCCACAAAAAATCAAAAATAGAATTACCGTTTGATCCAATAATTCCACCACTGGGTATTTATCCAGAGAGTACGAGAGCACTAATTTGAAGGGATATATATTCCCCTATGGTTACTGCAGCATTATTTACAATATGCAAATTATGGATGCAGCCCAAGTATCCATTGATAAAGAAGGGAATGTGTATGCACACACACAATGGAATATTACTCAGCTGTAAAAACGAATCTTGCCATTTGCAACATGTGGATGGATGTAGAGAGTGTAATGCTAAGTGAAATAAGTCAGAAAGACAACTAACACTATATGATCTCATTCATGTGGAATTTAAGAAACAAAGCAAATTGGGGTACCTGAGTGGCACAGTTGGTTAGAGCATCCGACTCTAGGTCATGATCTCACAGTTTGTGGGATTGAGCCCCATGATGAACCCCATGGTGACAGCATGGAACCTGCTTGGGATTCTCTCCCTCTCTCTCTGCTTCTTCTCCACTTGCACTGTCTCTTAAAATAAATAAACTTGAAAGAAAGAAAGAAAGAAGAAGGGAGGAAGGAAGGAAGAAAAAAAGAAAGAAAGAAAGAAAGAAAGAAAGAAAGAAAGAAAGAAAGAAAGAAAAAACTCCGACTCTTAATTGTAGAGGACAAACTGACGATTGCCAGAGGAAAGGTGGGTGGGGAGATGGCTGAAGTACAGGAAGCGGATTAAGAGTACACTTGACCTGAGTAGGAATTTTTTGAATCAGTATATTGTATACTTGAAACTAATACAGTACTGTATGTCAACTATACTGGAATTTTAAAAAATTTCTGCTACACTGTGGTCATCAGTTAGGTTATAAACTGATCAATATCTTACAATCGTTATTTTCATTAGAAAGTCATACTTTTATGATTAATTTTACATGTATTTTATATATACATACAAACACGTACAAACATTAATTATATTTTTAATGAGAAGTATTAAGTATACTAAAGCCTTACGTTATAGTGTTAGTGACTTAAAGGAGTCATTGTTCTGAAAATTTTCAGTATTCTAAGTCACATAACTCAGTTCTCAACTTATGGAATGATTTATTTTTATTTCTGGCATCTATTATTTCCTGATGTACAAGGCGAAAATATGCTTGGCAGCACCAGAGGAAAACTGTAACCCTTAAAATAGTTTGTTGATGGATTGGTTGAAAGAGTTGATAACTGTGATAGCCAGCCATTGTCTGTTGGTCTCCCTATGTTAGGGGTTCTTAGCCATGATGACATTAGGGGGCTGAGCGGAGTGGTGTGTAAACCTCCTGAACTTATAGGCAAAATTTTGTATTTACATTTTTCTGAGAAGGGTCTTTGCATTTCGTCAGAATCTCAAAGGTCTGTGACCCTTCAAAGGTTAAAGAATCACTTTTGTAGATGTTGCTATGTATACCCATGTTTACAAGCCCCTTGGGTTGTGTGATCTTAGGGTATTTTTATTTTTATTTTCTTTCTTTAATGTTTACTTATTTTTGAGAGAGAGACACAGAGTGCAAGCAGGGGAGGGGCAGAGAGAGGAGACACAGAATCCAAAGCAGGCTCCAGGCTCTGAGTTGTCAGCACAGAGCCCGACACAGGTCTCGAACCCACAAACCAGGAGATCAACCTGAACCGAAGTCTCTTAACTGACTGAGACTTAGCCCAGACTCCCCAGGTTATTTTTATTTTAGTGTCAGAAGTAGCATAGTCATTGTCAGAGATGCATCATATCTCATTGGTCACTTTTACTAGTTTGGCTTCAGAAAATAGAATGACTTTTGAGCAGCTAAAAGAAAATCAGGGAATAATTACTGTAATGTAAGATACATAGTACATGGGATATCTGTAAGGAAGTTACAACCTAAGTGGCAAGACGTACAAAAATAAAAATTAAATAACATTACAACACAATAATGTCAGACACCAGGTGTTTGGTAGAATGACTTGTACCATATGCATAGTCCCATACAGTTCTTTAGTTTGTTGGTGTTTCTCTGTCTTGTCAGTCTGGTGTGAATAAATGTGTATACTTTTCCACTGATGCATTTGGGACATGATACTGCAATTAGTTTTTTCATTCAAAAAACTAAAAGCAGGGAAATGATAATAGAGATGAACAGATCCTAAGTTGTGACTGGAGAACTCTTTCACTAGTTGTAGTAAACATCTAATTAGTAATTAGTAACGATAGTTTATTCTTGGTTTGCTTTTGCATGGAGCTCTCCCTGTTCTAACTGGGATGTTTTCTGCTCCAGGACTGCAGGCCTGTATTTCCTTATGCAGAATGCCCAGCCTGTTTCACTTTGTCTGTATCCTGTTCAGTCTCCAGATCTCAGATGAAATTCTGTCTCGAGGTCTCTACTGTTTCTGGATGGCTTGTCCTTCATCTCCTAGTACACCTTTTCTCATCATTTATTTGCTCCTCAATCACATAGTATCTTGTAGTACCTCCTACATCATTGTTTTGTAATGTTATTTAAACTTGCATTTTTCTGAATTTTACCACCTGTATTATAACCTCCGTACAGACATCTTGTCTGATGTGTATCTTCCCTAATAGCACAGTGACTTCTATAAAATTTATCTGCAATCTACATATTGTCAACAGGTTTTGGAATGACTTCTAGATCATTTAGTATTTGGTTAGAAAACTTGGTAATGTCTTCTATTAAGGTGTTTTTCCAGTGAAAATGGATCTTTGTTGAACTTATGTCACCTGTCACCTGGACTTAAATTATACTAATTTTAGTTATTAATACAAACTGAATAAGCATTCAGAACAGGTTTGCCTATTCCAAATTTGTTCCCTTTTCTTCCACACTTCTGAGTATTCACTTCCTCTTCGTGGCCCTGTGTTTCAGGAGAGAATGGCTTCATTCTTAGCCCTGGGAGGTCAGTTCTAATGTGTGTAAGCGAGTAGGGGTGGCCCGATCCACCTTGCCAGCAGTTAGTTTCAGAATGGAGACCTGTGACATTTCTGCCTGATTGGATGTGAAGGAAAGCCGGCTGAGGGGCTCACAGGCAGTTACTGGAGAGATCTCCAGGCTCTTCCCCTGGCAGCGGTTTTATCCGGACGAAATGTCTGACGAGGTTGCATACACGGGTGCCACCTTTGCTGAGGGGAGGTAGCTCGGGACAGAGATAACATGTTGAAGATGGCAGAATAAAATGAGGAAGCAATTTGGTCCATGATGACATTTTTGAACTGATACATTTACTAGCCTGGGATCTGTCAACCTCTGGACTTCTTCCTAGGTGAGATAGTAGATTCCCTCATTAAAGTTTAAGCCACTTTTAGATACACTTCTGTTATGTGCAGCTGAAAATGGCTGGACTGATGTTTGACAGGTATGTTTGTAATGTCCAGACTTCATAGAGTTTATATATATATAATTTATATTTCTTCATTTGATGTGTATAAAGGAAAAGTTTGCACTTATGCCCTCCAAAACTCAATTTAACAAAACAGTGTATGGGAATAGCCTTGAATTACATTGCAAATGAAATGAATAGGTTGTCAGGGTCACATGTAAACATTTTGAAAGATGTCCCTAGTGGCATCAGAAAGGCTGTGTGCATCCTGGATGTTGCTGGTGCCCAGGGAGGGCTCTGTTGCTGCTACAAAGCAACAATCATATTGGTGAACAATCATATTAACCATTTGGTGATCAGGAAGCAAGTTTAACATACTAACATAATAGTTTGCTACTTATGTGTAGGCAATTTACCATATCTTAGTTATATTTGAAGAAATTGGTTGGTAGGTTTATTTTTATTTTTTTTAATAAGATTATCTTTTTTTTTCAAGTTTTATTTATTTAAGTAATCTCTACACCCACTGTGGGGCTTGAACCTGTGACTCCCAGATCAAGAGTTGCATGCTCTTCTGATTGAGCCAGCCAGGTGTCCCTGGTTTGTAAGTTCAAATTGATGTGCAACACATTATAATTTTTCCCGCCCAGAGTAATGGGAAATGGGATCCCTAATGCATTTTCTTACAAGTCCAATTCTCAGGAATGGATTACTGATATTAAGCAGGAGATACCTGTGCGAATCTGGACCAGGAATTTTGCAAAGTCAGCAATCCTGCTAATGATATGTTCTTACACTTAATACAGTCTTAAAGCAGCTCACCTATATGACTCACATATCTTCATGTGTTATATATTTAGAAACATACCATTTCCAAAAATGCTGAAGGCGATAAATGAAATTGTCATCCTTTTTTTAAATATGGAAATTTGGGGGAAAAATTGAAATGTATATGTTTCTTTTTATCATCCCAAATTTATAGTTTTAAAGTCACTATTTAAAGTTTAAAACCAATTATATGTTATATTTATACTTGAACTGTATGTCAATCATGCTGTGTGTCAATTTTAAAGAAGAGTTTTTAAAGTTAATCTTATTTTTAAACGTTTGCATTTTTTAATTATAAATCCAGCTACAATTTATTACATTCTGCTGTTGAAGGGTGGGAATGATGCCATATATAATTACTAGCTGTTGAAGGAGATTTTAGGGATAATTCTAAACAGCCTCATATGTAAATATTTCCTGATTGAGAGTTATATATTCAAAGTACTTTATGTAAATTCTTTTGTTTGCTAAGGAGAGAAAGGAAGGTAAATATAGTATAGAAGCTATTTCAGATAAAATACCAAATTACTGTATGAACCAATTAGAGTAAAAGGATTCCCTTCCTGGTGAGACAGAAATGCCTTTCCAGCCTGTGGGCATCTTTGTATTGCCAAAGGTGGTTTAAATTTACCACCACAAAAATTCAATTATGGTTTCTACCTGTTACTAAAATATGCTAATGAATCTAAGTATATTTTAATATTCTCAGTTCAGATAGACTTAAATGTTTTCTATTCCCTGAAAGAATGCATTTTCTTTCAGCTTCTTTAGGTCTCCAAGTTTACAGGACCTTGAAGCGCGTAGGGCTCAGTATGGTACAAACCCGTATTTCTCAAGTTGTGTTCTGTGTGCACCTTCCTGGAACAGGGCAGGGATGTTACACAGACAAAATTGAATAATGGTGGTCTTTTTACAGTTTGTAGGAAAAAATAACCTGATGGAATTTAAAGTTCTCATTCTGAAAATTTCCTTAACTTCTAGAGAAAACCAGCATTAATTTTACAAGCAGGTATTAGGCCATTAACATGTATGAATAGGAGCAAATGGTAATTAGAGGAATAACTTGCAAACAGACAATTATATGTACTTCTGTGACTGCTTTGCTGTTTGAACATTTGTTAGTCATAGTCATGGTTTTATGTTTTATTTGATAACCTATAAAATAAAATAAATTGAATATTAATAGCAATTTAAACTTAGAATAACTAAACATAAAATTTTGTCTAAAACTAGTTTGTGTGATAGAATTTTAAGTATCAGTATTTCATAATGTTGTGCAAAGAGCATTTTTTAAACATATGTATTTATTTTAGAGTGAGAGTATGAGTGGGGGAGAGGCAGAAAGAGAGAGAGAAAGAGAGAGAAAATCCCTAGCAGTCTCCATGCTGAGTCCCAACTTGGAGCTTGAACCATATGAGCCCAAATCAAGTCACTTAACTGACTGAGCCACCCAGGCGCCCCCGGAAAGAGCATTTTGACTTTCAGAGGCTTCATGACATTCACTGTGGGAAGAGATTACATTTCAAAGCTTATTTATTTTTGAGACAGAGAGAGACAAGGTGAGCCGGGGAGGGGCAGAGAGAGAGGGAGACACAGAATCCGAAGCAGGCTCCAGGCTCTGAGCTGTCAGCACAGAGCCCGACGCGGGGCTTGAACTCGTGAACTGAGATATTATGACCTGAGCCGAAGTCTGATGCTTAACTGACTGAACCACCCAGGCACCCCGAGATTACATTTCAAAGAAAATGGCAGTTTTTATCTTATACAGTTCAGATCACTTTACTGGGACACAGATTCCTCATCTAGTAAATGAGAGAGGAAATTAGATTTTTATCTCCAAAGTTTTGGTTTGTTTTTAATAGCTTAACATTTCAGTAATACTTTTTTTGATTTATGTATTTAAAGAGATTCACAAATCCCTCAATTTATTCTTATCTTTGTTGGAATAAATCGATGGTAGTAAAACATGTTCTGATACATTGAGCTCTTCTTCAAGAGGGCAAGAAATCAGTGTACCAACTGTGAAACAAAAGTCAGTATGAAGGTTTTTTAAAAATTTTATCTAGCTAGTAGACCCAGTGTATCCCTGACAAATCTTTTATTAAATATTTAGGGAAACATTTTATAACCATGCTAAAACCCAAGGGTGACAGGTAGCTTAATGGCAGAGTCTGGGCTACAGTCAGACTAGGAAGGAACCAACTAATCTGCACATGGTACAGTGTGTTGAGCCTTACATCTCAAACACCTAGGATGTCACAGTTACCCCTCTCTACCACTGGGCTTCCATCCAGAGAAGGAAGCAGAGTACTCTGTTCCCTGTTCTTGTACTGCAGGCATACACATCACCATCTTTCTTCATTCTGGAAAACAGGTGGTCTGCAGATAGAGGAGGGACTGGTGGTAATGGAGGCAAATGGGGAGGCAGAGTTCCCATCAGCGAAACAACATAGGCAGCCACAGCAATAACTTTGGTGTTGGTAGCAGTGATGCTGGAAATTGAAAATGTTTAAAAAATTTTAATTATTTAGGGGAGAGTGCAAGTGGGGGAGGGGCAGTGATGGGGGAGGTAGAAGATCTGAAGAAGGCTTTGCACTGACAGGCTGACGGCAATGAACACGATGTGGGGCTCAAACTCAACGAACCACGAGATCCTGACCTGATCCGAAGTCGGGCATTCAACGGACTGAACCCCCCAGGCACCCCAGAAATTGAAATTTTTTAAATGTACTCCTGAGGTGGTAGCAACAGGAGCAAAAAGACTTCCCAAGAGAGAAGAGTTACTCTGGATGCAAGTGTAAGAGAAACCAGCAAATGAATTGAGTGCTGTGTGTACCAGCCTGCCTCCAGCTGGTGGGAATTTATATTTACATACTCCTCCTGGGAGAAAAATTGACAGTTTGTATCAGAAGCTTTAAAGAAGTAGACCTTTTGCCTTAGAAATTCTACTTTTGGTAGTTTGTCATGAAAACATAAACAGATGCAGTTTATAGGATGGTATGTTTAGCACAAACCTTTAAGCTTTTATTCATTCTGGTGTAGTTAATATATAGTGTTATATTAGTTTCAGATATACAAAATCGTGATTTGACACTTCTATACACCACCCAGTACTCATTGCAACAAGTCCACTCCTTAGCCCCCGTCACCTATTTTCCCCATCACCCCTCTCCCCACCTCCCCTCTGGTAACCATCAGTTTGTTCTCTATACTTGTCTGTTTCTTGGTTTCTCTCTCTCTTTGCTCATTTGTTTCTTAAATCCCACGTATCATTGAAGTCATACAGGTCTTTCTCTGACTATTTTGCTTGGCTTATTCTCTTGAGCTCCATCCATGTCATTGCAAATGGCAAGATTTCATTCTTTTTTTATGGCTGAGTAATATCCCATTGTATAGCATGAACCTTTCTCTTATACATATTTTATATGCTAAAAATCTCTGGAAGGAAAAACGTTTATTTACCTATGGACCTTATGAATTCAGGTGATTTAATTTTTTTCCCCTTTTTATTACTTATATGTACCCAATTTGATTAGTTCTATTTATTGTAATGAACATATAGTACTTATCTAAACCCAAAGTCTAAAGGAGCCCCAAAGAGATAGGCCTCTGAATCCCGATTCTCCCATAGTTCTCCCAAAAGTAGATGTGCATTTTACTTTACTACTGAAATTTCATTGTGCTTCCTGTTTTCAGGATATAATTCAGTTCACTGAACATTTATTGAGTAGATATAAATACTGTTAGCTTCTCTTAAAATATTTGTATTAGTAATTATATATATTATTTTGGTAGATTTAAGGCTAGAGTTATAATAATACAAGAAAATCTCATCCTAAACTTTTCATTCATCTTGCAATAACTTAATAATTTATAGCATTTCTAGGAGGAAAATATATCTTGGGGAAAGAAGTTAAGGAACTTTTTATTTGAGTTTCTCTCATGTTTTCCAGGATGTTGATGATCCTTTTATTCCTGTGTGTATCAGGAACTTCTAGTGTATTAGGAGACATCCTTTAAACATTAAGGTCAATTTTAAGGTGAAATTTTATTATATTTAAAACATTTTTATGTAAGCTGTATCATTTTTAATGGATTGCATAAACTTACAACCTATGTAGTTTATTATAGTCTACTCAGTAATTTTAGTAACATGAATATGAAGTTTTATGTCGTCTTATTAAATTATTTTGCACAATTGTTTCTCTGGAATTTTAAGTTTAAACTTTTAAATTCTAATTATACTGTGAATATATATAATAATTTTTCCTCTGCATTGGTTTTTTGTATTGATTGTTTAGTTAATAAAGTTAAAAGCACGTGTTATTTTTACATGTTGGTTATTTAATAAAGGTCTCTCTGAGGACGGCATTCTGTCTTCACTGCCGTTATTGTCAGTTGATCTGGAATGTCTGTTAATGATGTCTTGGCCGAAGGCTGAGTTTTTATTTCAATCAAATCGTTAGGCACGTGTAGCAAATATATCAGAAAGTTTAATTTTAAAAGAAAACAAGCCTTTGGTTTTTTTCCACACTTACAGAAGAGCACTGTTAAGTAGTTGGGAGTTTATCTCTGGGTGACATTTGAACATTTTGAAGAAGGAACTTAGCATGTTCTCCAGGTAGAGAAGAGCACTATTGCTCCCAAGCAGGTAAGCGTTCAATCGTTTGTTTACTTGTCAACATTTCCCCCATCATAGTTGATCTCAGACAGAATTTTCAAGCTCAACCAACTTTAGGATTGATTTATAGCAAAGAATGGTTATGTTCTATTAAGAAAGGATGTGAAGAGAAAAAAATCTGCTAACTTTGTCCTCCTAACTTTTTCTAGACCTAGTAAATTGATTTTTACTCTGATTCTGTCCATTTAATTTTTGTTACCTGCTTCTCAACCATGCTCTTTCCTTGTTACTTGTAGCCATAGAACTTCCTAAATATTTAGTCTCAGAGCAAGAACAGTCAGGCTTTTCATGTTCTTTGGCATTAGCAGCTGTAACACACTGAATTTCTGGCAGTGGAATTTTATGGACAGAATCTGACCCCTACCCCCACCCCCTTGTACCATGGCCCTGAATGAAGAAACCTTGCTTCTGAGCATGTGCACCTCGACACGGATATGTCCACTCTTGTTCTTAGTAGACTCAGCATCTTTTATATCTTTGTATGTTGCTAATTATCAGTCAGGTATCATCTTTAGGTTCTTTATTTTTCTACACCTGTCTTCTCACTTGATCATAAATGTTGATTATAAATTAGGCAGCATTATTCACATTATTACATTTTATGCACTCATAGTTGGGTTTAGTAACGCAAGGGTGTGGAAGAGAGATGGATTGTCAACCTTTCTTTATATGAGGCTCTTTTAACCTACTGTATCTCTGTGTGTTTCTGTTAATACTATTATCAGTGTGATTTGTTTTCTTCTTGAGTTCATATGAAACTCTTTCAGAGTTGAAATTGCTAAGAATGATTAGATTTAAAAAATCATAAAACCAAATATGGCCTGATTTGTGAATTTTCATGATAAAGATGCTTTGTAAAAATTATATCATATATTAATAGATGTGTCTTAGCATAAAATAATAATTTTCTAGAAAAAAAACACTTCTTAGAAGACCTGAGTGTAGCCACTGGAATTGGCCATGAGGCCTGAATTGAGAATAGAATAATTTGTGGTATGAATTTGGTAAGTAAAGTTGGGGAAATTCAGATCCCATTTGATCGTGGAGAAGCATATTTTTCCCCAGCTATTAACTGATGTCAACTGCCTGAAATTTATCGATCTCAAGCCTCTTCCTTATTTGTTGCCAGTAACTCTCCCTCATACAGAACAAATGACTCACAAGCTCAAGCTAAATAAAGTACTCTGTAAAGATTTTCTGCCCCTAGAACTGCTCAAAGTCAGATTTGATTAGCAGGCACTGATCCTTGCCAACTGGTTTGCCCTTGATAACTCCATGGGTAGGGCCTGTCAGACCAGACTCAGATGTAGACTCTCTCCCATTTTGTTTTGTTTTGTTTTGGTTTTGTTTTGTTTTGTTTTGTTTTGTTGACTTCCCTTTTCAGACATCCCATCTGAAACCTGTTAAGAACAACATAAAACTGGTCCCAGATTTATTGATTTTTCCTGGGCATTTGACTATGTGAAATGGAACCAGCGATGACCTAAACTCGGCGTGCTTAGTAAACACCTTCTCTCCTTGCTCCAAGTTCTATAGAACTTCAGTCTTAGTGTGTGTTCTAAGCAGACTCTAGGAATATTCTTGTGGCAGATCAGGTAATTTTCAGCCAGGGTAAATCAGGTTGTTTTGCACTTCTTTTTATTTTTCATTATTTTATTATTTTATTTTTATGTTTTGAGTAGACTTCAGGCCCAGCAAGGAGTCCAGTGTGGGGCTTGAACTCACGATGGTGAGATCAAAACCTAAGCTGAGATCAAGAGTTTGATGTTTAACTGACTGAGACACGTCAGTTAAAAGGTGACCCTGCACTTTTTTATTTTTTTAAATTCTTATTTTTTTCACCCATTAAAATCTTGATGAGCACATACCACTTCTTGATGAACTGTGCACCTGACCCTTTGCTGGACTGAAGGGGGAGATTACAATCTTCTACAACAGTGCTGATTGTGTAGATTTTGTTTTTTCTTTTGGACACGTCCCTCACTGCCTGCTACTTCTGCTATCTAATTTTCATCCAAAAGAACTGCGTAGTATTTATTGCTCTAACATCAGAATCGTCGTGTTTGCCAGACAAGTTGCAATATTCAATTTGCTTATCTCTAAAAGACCGATGAAACAGATAACTTACCCATTTCATCTTGAAGGGTTTCCTTGAATGTATCTGCTTTAAAACAGATAGCATATAGGTATCCTTCAGAGACTTTAAAAAATGGCTAATGTAAAATCCAATCTGAACAATTATTGTGTCTCTCTGTGGCAATTCTGCTTGAACTTATCTTCCAAAGCACCCCAATGGTGAAGGAGCGTGAATATGCACCCCCTAAAGCCTTTGGGGTGGACACTTTGTCTCAAGGATTTTTTTTCCCCCACAGAGCTAGTGTTATCTTCAACTCATGTGAAATTTGCACTCAGTGCATAGTATAGCTGTGATTGTTTTAACATGAAATGCTTTTTTTCTGGGAGTGCCTGGGTGACATAGTCGATTAAACATCCGACTCTTGATCTCGGCTCTGGTCATGATCTCATCGTTTATGAGTTCAGGCCCCACATCAGGCACTGATGGTGTGGAGCCTGCTTGGGATTCTGTCTCTCCTTCTCTCTGTCCCTACCCCTCTTGTGCTCTTTCTCTCTCGAAGTGAATAAGTAAACTTAAAAAAAATTTAAATGCTTTATTATTTTTTTAAGTTTATTTATTTGAGAGAGACAGAGACAGCATGAGCAGGGAATGGGCAGAGACAGAGGGAGAGAGAATCCCAAGCAGGCTCTATGCTGCCAGCACAGAGCCTGATGTGGTGCTCAAACTCATGAAACCATGAGATCATGACCTGAGCCGAAACCAAGAGTCCCATGCTTAACCAACTGAGCCACCCAGGTGCCCCTTAACATAAAATGCTTTAATTTGTGTAACATCAAACAGTAAATGAGATACTAAAAGATTTGCAGTGTTTTTCCTTTGTCATTGTGTATCTTCTCACATGCCACATATACTCCTGGAGGTATTCATCCTCTAGTTTGAGAAGCATAAATCAGAATTCCTTGGTTGCTTAAATAACTGTGTTTAATGAGACCAGAAGTGTTTTGTAGGAAAATTTTGGTATTCCCTCAGCCCACTTCATAAGGGCTGTTAAATGACCTTGTCTTTGGGGGAGTTGCCGTTGCTTAGAGTGGATTCCTTATCAGTCTGACCCTCTACTTGTTTGATTGTCCAAGCATTTAGTTCTGCTTTTAATTAGAAATAGAGAATTTCTGGACTTCAGGTTCTACCCAGAAAGTGTGTTATCTGAATCTTTTGGTTGTCAAGTTCTTATCAGAATCTCAGTAGCAAGCAATATTAATAGTGGACTGCCTGAAAGATAAATAATTCATCCATTACTCAAAGTAAGCTGTATCCTTTTTTGGATATGGACTGTATGAAGATCTGTTGAAAAAATGCCCATGTACCCATGGGCCCAATATTTCACCTACAAGTTCACGAGATTCACAGAATCCTTGTAAACCATTCCTGAATTTCCAGTAAGTTAATCATTTATTCAATAAATATTTATCAAGTGCCTACTCAAATACTTATTGAGTGCCCATTGGCTAAACACTGTGTTGGTGAAGGGATTTTATTTATTGTGAATTGCTATAAGCTTCATCAAATCTTTTTTTTTTTTTTTTGATGAAATTAATGAAGATATAGATAGGTCAAATTTCTATGAGAAGGTTGCAATATATAGCAATTCTCACTTTAAAAACTAACTATAGAGACTTATTCCTTTAGTTTTTTTTTTAATAAGTATATGTGACTGCAATTTCCCCCTCCCTCTTTGCCATCAGTTTCAACCAAATTGGTAGAAGTTTCAAGTGAGAAATGTTTGTTGACTTTCAGTGTTTTTAGAACTTAGCCTTTTCCTTAGAAGTTGCTTCTCGAACCAGACCCATGTGACTTAACAAAACATGTTTGAGATTGAATCATTGCAGCAGACGTTAGCTTGTCTGAATATTTTTCCTTTTTTTGTGGTAGATCATATAGTTGGAGATCCTGTTTGGGCAGTTCAGTCCAGGCTTTTGAACTGTCCGATAGCCAGGTTTTCCTGTGGGGACTACAGCTTTGCTTCTTGGGTTCTGTTTGTAGCGACTTCTTTCCCTCCTGGCCTCTTCAGCCCCTGTTATCGTGACCCACCTCTCTTCCTTAGCAAGTATTTAACGGTGAGGTGGATGAGAATCTTGTCTTAAAATGAACACCTCTAAAAGTGATTTGCATCCCCAAAAGTAGACCTTGAATTTTTCTGCAACATATAAATATTGGTTTCCCCCGACTGGATGGGGTGCTGATGTCACTGATTAGGGGGAATGTCAGACCTTTCTTAATTTTGTGCTTTTCCTTCTTTTCGGGCTCATTTTTTTTTTAAGGTAATATAGAATGAGTTTTTTAAGTCCCTTAGATTCTTTTTTTAGCTGATGATTTGAAAGTTAAATATGTTTATGCTTTAACCAACCATTCATAAACTTGGGCCTGAAGTTGAGATTTTAATTTCCTTTGAATTTTATAAGAATTTATGAATTCAAAGTGCAGATTTGTTTTATTTTTACTTACATTAAAATAGGAAAATCTTAAACTGTTTAAAAATAGTGGCACCAGACTGACCTAAACCAGGAGCACTGGAAATTTTCACTTCAGAAACTCCCTGCATCCCTAGGGTGGTCTGTGGATGTGATGTTCCAATCTGGAAGGTCATCTTGGAAATAGATTTAATTCTAAGTTTAGGACCAGAAAGACTATTTCCTTCCTCCAAGCTTTTCACATTTTCCCCTAAAGCTTCACTGACGAAGGGCAGATAGATTTTTCAGTTTCACAACTGCCAGGGAACCACAACTTGTGAGGGTCTACAATCTTAGTGCTCATATAATGCCATATAAATATTAGGTGTTCAGTAAATATTTGAGTTGAGTGAGAGAGAGTAGATGAATTTGCATTGTAAAACCTCTAAACTAGGCTCTGAGTAATAAATAATACTATTTATATAAGTGGAAATAAATCTCCTGCTTACTTCTAGTCAGATTATATCCAGAAAACTATATTTAAAGAGAGGGAAAGTTCTGAATCAAAGTCAAAGTAAAAATACTTTCTTCTCATGAAGGGTGGTGATGTTTTACCCACTTATAAGCCTTTCAAATATTTAGAGATGCTCACTGAAGGAAGTAATTCTTTCCGGGGGGGGGGGGGGTGGAGATCCTCTAAACCTAAACATTTATGGAAAGAAATAATCATATAATTGACACCTGGACCTCTGCAGAGATTTGGTTAATATTTCACTTGTGTGTCAGCGTTTAATTAGCATGTTCTGTTCCGCATAGAGAAAAATGTGTGAGGCAGAATGGAACCCATCTTACCTTTTAAATATATACATATAGCTTTAGAGGAGTGAACCATATAGTTTCCTCCCTCACTGTGGAGCCTGGGGCCCAGAAAATTCTTAATAAGGATGAAGTTGTAGCCTATAACTTCAAACCTTAAGGGGAAACTAAGGTTGGGGGCCTTCAGTTGGAGCTGTGTCTGTGACAGTTTCCGCATTTGCTGAAAGAAAGCAGTAAAGTGCACTAACGACAATTCACATGACACTTCACACCTTCAAAAAATGATACTGGAAGCTGTACTGCTTGGTTCCGCTTCCTATGCCTTGTTTGTTAAGAATGCTTCCAGATTTCTCTCTCTCTCCCAGGCTTGTAAATTTGTGTTGCTTTGTGGAGGATGAAATATTTATAAAGTAGCCTTTTTTTTTCTGATCCCCTCACCTCCTTCACTTAAATGTTCTGCGTCTCTCTGCTTTTCTGATTGAGAGTTGACCTTACTCTCCTGCCTTGCAGGGTCCTGGCCTTAGACTAGTGTGATTAGGATGATTAACAGAACAGGTACAGGGGGCTCGCATGCCTGTTTATTAGCCTCCCCTTTGCATATCCAAGATCTTGCAGGTGTAGGTCCCACTGTGGTTAGTTCACGGGAGACGCTCTTTCTTACGTGTGCCTCCGATCCCTTGCTACTGAGGACACCCGGATGTCTTCACTTTCTGCCATTTTTCTTTATCTTTTCTAAGATTTCACTGTAACCATTTTTGCTATTTCTGTGCTCTCAGCTGTACTTCTCTCTTCTATTTCTGACCTCTCTTGTCTTCTTTTATGAATTTCCTCAACAAGAGGAGGTCATGATTAATAAAGAGTGGAGCTGAAATTCAGATTGAAACCCAGGCAGAAAAGGTATATGGAAATATATTCACATGTAGTTGAATTCTGCAGAAGGGATTCCCAAGGTAGAGAAGTGATCGCTACATAGATGTCTAATTATCTTGCTTTTCCATTACTTCCATTATTATGATTGAAAGCTAAGTTTTATGGGATAAATTATTTGTAGCTTGGCTTTAAAAAATATGGCATTTGAGAATATCAGTACAGAAATGACAGGCTATTTCACACTTTAGGACTCGAAATTTCTATTAACTCACTCTTTCACAAGTTGGTAATATAATTGATATTCTTGTTCAGGGCCTGGAGATCCTGCACTTCTAAAGAAATACTTCAGTACAGTGTTAATGTTACATATTTTATTAGGTCTAATTTTTAAAATATGATATTTTATGAAGTAGGAGAATTCTGGTCTGGAAGGCAGGAAACCTGGGTTTCAGTCACACTCAAATTGCTTTTTCTTTTTTTTTAAGGTTATTTATTTATTTATTTATTTTAAATTTTTTTAATGTTTATTTTTGAGAGACAGAGAGACAGCATGAGTGGGGGAGGGGCAGAGAGAGAGAGAGAGACACAGAACATGAAGCAGGCTTCAGGCTCTGAGCTGTCAGCACAGAGCCCGACACGGGGTTTGAACTCACAAGCCATGAGATCATGACCTGAGCCAATGTCGGATGCCCAACCAACTGAGCCACCCAGGTGCTCCTATTTATTTATTTTTTAATTTTTTTTAATGTTTATTTTTGAGAGAGTGAGCGAGAGAGAGACAGAGTAGGAGCAGGGGAAGGGCAGAGAGGGAGGGAGACACAGAATCCAAAGCAGGCTCCAGGCTCAGAGCTATCAGCACAGAGCCCAATGCAGGTCTCAAACCCATGAACCATGAGATTATAACCTGAGCTGAAGTTGGACACTTAAGTGACTGAGCCACCCAGGCGCCCCTTTTTAATCATTTCTTAAAATTTCCAAATGAACAGCCCTCAAGGACGAAAATGAAAGGCACCTGTTTTCTTTTATTTATTTATTTATTTTTAATTTTTTTTACTGTTTGTTTATTTTTGAGAGAGAGAGAGACAGAGTGCAAGTGGGAGAGGGGCAGAGAGAGAGGGAGACACAGAATTTGAAGCAGGTTCCAGGGTCTGAGCTGTTAGTACAGAGCCCAACGTGGAGCTTGAATCCATGAACTGTGAGATCATGACCTGAGCTGAAGTCTGACAATCAACTGAGCCACCCAGGCTCCCTGAGAGGCACCTATTAATGCAGTAGACAGATATTTTAAAAATAACCTGTAAAGTGATTTTCTTTAAATTGAATCTTATTTTTCCACTGACCTCTGTTATAATCTTTGAAATATGTTACTGTGAGTAAAATTTGATCCTAATTCGAGCTGTGAGACTACCCACCCTACCTGACCATGAGTACCCCGTTTTCTTTTCTGTAAAAAATGCTCACAAAGCAAATAGTTTGTGTTGATGAACAGTTGCTATGCCCACCTGTACAACTTCCCTTTTCTAGATGCAGGGGAAAGGCACTTGGTTTTTGCTTATATTTATTCTTCAGTTCTGTTGGAATATAAATTTATTATGTGTTCTTTGAAGCCATAAGACTAGCCACAGCAGAATTTCAGGAGAATGCCATCAGCCAGTCTTCTGGTAGCACTACACTAAATTTACTGCCTGCTTTTGAAATTCTTCCTTGCCAAACTTTGAGTGAATGACTCTTCGTATAATTGGGCACAGATGTAGTTTATTTTATTTGCCAAAAATAATTACTGTGGCTCACTAAAATGGCGATTAAAACCCACTCAGTGTTTGTAACTCTTTTTTTCTAAGAGTTTGAAAATGTGCCTAAAATGAGGGTTCTCCAGTAAGAATCATGTCAGTTCCTTGAATTACTGAATTACAAATTCCTGTTCTTATGTAAGGTTGCCGCTTAAACCAGTCTTTCATCAACATTTAGAATGAAGAACCAATTTTCACTCCAATTTATTTCACCTGTAGAAATTGTAACTTTTTTAAAAGTGAAGCACCAATTTGTTAGGACTCTTAATTTTTCATTTATTAAATACAAAGAACAATAAACTTTGTCCACCGTATGGATGTAACCACATATGTGGCAAGAAATAGCCTATTAATTTAAAAAGCATCTTTTCTAACCTGCAGTGAATTCCAGAGGTCCTGACCCAGGTCTTTTTTTTTTTTTTTTTTATTTATTTTTGAGAGAGAGACACAGTGTGAGCAGGTGAGGGGCAGAGAGAGGGAGACACAGAATTCCCGAAGCAGGCTCCAGGCTCTGAGCTGTCAGCACAGAGCCTGACGCGGGGCTCTAACCCACGAGATGTGAGATCATGACCTGAGCCAAAGTTGGATGCTCAGCCGACTGAGCCACCCAGACCTTAAACCATCCCAGAGTACAGCTGCCTACAGTGCAGATGATTCCAACAATTTGTCTTAACCAATTCAGAGGCGTAGGGTGAGCCCCTGAGAGATTGTTCTTTTTTTGTTTGTTTGTTTTTACTTATTTCTTGTTTGGCCAGTGAGATGTTTAATTATGTTTTAATATAATTACACAAACCTACTTTAGAACGGCAGTTCTCAAGGAGATACTTCCATGGACTCCATGAAGCCTTCCTTCTTTCAAGTGCATTATCTGTGTGACCCTGGGTTTTAACATACTTCAGCCAAACAGTGGATCACAACAGCCTGAATGCAGAGGCAGATAGGAGAATCCAGCTGTCCACTCTTAAGCCAAAAATTAAAAAAGATTTTAGGGGCCCCTGGGTGGCTCAGTCAGTTAAGCGTCTGACTTCAGCTCAGGTTGTGATCTCACAGTTTGTGAGTTCGAGCCCCGCGTTGGGTTCTGTGCCGACAGCTCAGAGCCTGGAGCCCGCTTCGGATTCTGTGTCTCCCTCTCTCCGCCCCTCCCCTGCTCACACTCTGTCTCTCTCTCTGTCTCCAAAATTAATAAACATAAAAAAAAAGTTTAAAAACACCCAAAAATTAAAGGAGATTTTCACAAATATAAGATGCCTGTCTTTCCACTACATTTGTGTATTTTAATATAGTCATTTTTCATAAAAACATGCTATTTATGTTAACATGCAAAATGTAATTTTAAGTGAATTAATAAATATATTTAAAATTTCTGTTTTGATTTCTAATATGATAAAATATCAATAGGTATAACTGACACAAATAAAAGCTCTTTGACGTCCTCAATATTTTTGAGAGCATAACACTGGTCTTGAGATCACAAAGTTTAAGAACTGATGCCTTGGTGGGGGGGTAGGTGTGGGGTTGGCGCCCCGGTGGCTCAGTGAGTTAAGTGTCTGACTCTTGGTTTTGGCACAGTTCGTGGGATCGAGCGCCGTGGCAGGCTCTGTGCTGACAGCATGGAGCCTGCTTGGGATTCTCTTTCTCCTCTCTCTGCCCTTCCCTACCCTCTCTCTCATAATAAATAAACATTAAAATTTTTTAAAAATTAGTTAGTTAATTAAAAATAAATTTTAAAAAGTACTGTTGCCTTAGAGAATGCTTCTATACCAAAATGTCAGTTTAATTTACAGTTTTTAATCATAAAATGGTCATCAATTGAAAAAAATAGTGCTGTGTTTTATTTGGGTAGGAGTAAAATAGGGAAGATGAGACTGATCCTGGACAGTGTTCATTTTCTGGATGGAAAGAGAGTGTGGCCTGAGCCAGCATGCAGGTCCACATGCAGAAGAGAAATGATACCACAGGAGCCACATAACTCAGCACTGCTGACGTTCTCTCTGACCTTTTTATTATTCTGAATTGAAGGGAGCTCCTATTCTCACATCTTGCAAACCAGTCTTTCTTTTTAAAACCTTTATGCAATGGTCAGAAGAGATCTCTGCTTAGACCAGCTCCAACCGAACTGCATAAAATAAGAAATGAGCATATAGGGCCGTCTGGGTGGCTCAGTCGGTTAAGCGTCTGACTTCGGCTCAGGTCATGATCTCCTGGTTCGTGGGTTCGAGCCCCGCGTCTGGCTTTGTGCTGACAGCTTGGAGCCTGGAGCCTGCTTCAGATTCTGTGTGTGTGTGTGTGTGTGTGTGTGTGTGTCTCAAAATAAATAAAAAAAGGAAAAAAAAGAAATGAGCACATGCACTTTCAGGAGGATTGTAATGAAGTTTATATAAATGATGCACTACAATTTTTTTTTTCAGGAAAATTAAGATTGTGTTTTGGAAACATAACTGGCTGATAAAAAGTAGGATCTTTGCAGTTTTTAATCATAATAACCACCTACATTATTAGAGTGCTTTGAAGTCCTCCAATGAATGAAATCAATAAAAGTAACTTCAAGTGTTCCAAGAAGGTACTCACTCAAGTTATGTTGTAAACATAATAAAATGTGTAGGGTAAAGTAAATATGATTGGATTGGGTCACATGCTTTGTGCAGTGTTCACGTTCAGTGTGTTCATCACAGAATGCTTAATAGGTGTTTTATATAATCATCTGGCTCTAAGTACTGTACTTATCTAATGCATTACTTTGATAATCATTTGAGTATTTCCATTTTAAGGCAATGAATTAAAATTCAGGCTTAAACTGTTGAACATATTTAAAAACAAAAAGTATCTGTGCCCTGTAATCTATTATTAAAAATCTGTGTTGCTATTTTGCATGGAACAAAACTAGATGAAATCAGTGTTCCCTAGAATAAGCTGTGAAAGTCAGCATTCGAAGTTCTCATGGAGTCTAGGTGTTCAAAAGAGTAGACGATACCCAGTAGTGTTTGAGTGTGGTGTGTGATTTTGGGAAGAGAGTGAGTAGGGATTAATAAAAATATGTAAAAGCCATGTTGAATCAGACCAAAAATCAGATGATCTTTTTGAAAAGAAAAAAAATCATCAAAAAACCCTACAAAATGAATGATTGATGTAGGGTTGAGGAAAGGCTAGAAGAGGTGGAGACAGTGGGGCCTGTCATGTTAGCACCCTTGTCAGCATTGCTGGTTAGAGGCCATGCGATGGGAAGAGAGAAGGACAAGTTCAAGAAGTATCATCAGAACATAGGAATTGCACAAGGTTTAGTGATTCTAATAAGAAAAATTAAAACTAATATAACAATGGTAACAGTATGTGTATGATTTTTTTTTTTTTTAAATAGGCTTCGTGCCCAATGCAAAGCCCAATGCAGGGCTTGGTTGGACTCACAACACTGAGATCAAGACCGTGAGATCAGTACCTGAGCTGAGATCAAGAGTCGGATGCTTAAACTACTCAGCCACCTAGGCGCACTGACTGTTTTTGGTCTTTTTAAGCACTTTCCGAAGCTTCAATTAAATTGTAGCTAAAAACATTAGGTATTGTTATTCTTTAGAGTTGGGGAAAATGAGGTACACGAAGCTTAAGTAACTCATCTAAAGACACACACTGAAAATAACCATGATGACACATGATCTTAACTCATTTTATCTTCATAGCAGCTCTAAGAACTTAGTACTGTTATCCCCAACTCACAGATGGGGAAGCTAATTGTGAGAGAAGTTGAATAACTTGCCCAAGATTGCACAGTTAATAAGTGCCAGAGCTGGGATTTTAAACTAGATTGCCTGAGTCTGTGCTCTTAACCAGTATGTTCTCCATCCTGTGTGTTGTTTCTGTTATTTTTGGATAGACCATCTTAACTTAGATTTAAAAAATAATCCAATACAGTACAAACATTTGCAGTGGTGCCTAAGATCTTAGCAGTGGCCCAGGGAGATGACAGCAAATCGTTCTTATTGCCAGGCTTATGTTTTTGTCTCATTCTTATCTTTGAAGTTAAATTATTTTTAGTCGGTCCCTAGAAACTGTAACGTGACTGTGTCAGGGCACTTATTAATTAGTATTGAGGAGTTTTTTCTTGTCAGAAATACATAACGATAAATGCTAGCGTTCTTTGGATAGGAGGATTATTATTTCTACACATATTTGAGGAGTTGGGATAAATAGGCAAAAATCAATTTTTGTGGCCCTTTGTGAATATCAGTCTGTACAGCAAAAAGTATATCCATCACGTTTGTTGGCCTGCCTATAAAATTAATATGGAATGGATTTGGTCATTAAATTATTGTTACTTAGAAGACGAGAAAATACCCTTCTGGGAATCAAATTAAATCTGTAACTATGGCACTTTTCACTTGCCTTGAATGACTTCCCTGGAAATCAGAAGCCTTGTGTTCCGCTTCTAGCACCATCATCAATGTTACCTTTGGTAAATCATTTAAACATGCTAAACGTATGTTCCATTTGGCACTGGGAATGCCATATGCTCTCATGTTGCCTAAATGCGATTTTGCAAAAAGTGAAATTGATTTTAAGAGGAATATGCACAGCGATTCTGTCACCTGTTAAGCAGAATGCATTGTGTGCTTCATAAATCTAATAAGAGAATAGATGATAGTTTGGAACTTAAAAAAAAAAAAAGACCTCTTTAGTTTTATAGGTTTCAGAATTCAGCTTAATTTTGCCTTAAAACTATTCTTACTGTTAACATCTAGTGCCTTTAAAAAATCAGCCAAGATATCTTTGGACATTTACATTCTTTTTCTGTTCACAAATGTCATTAACTTGAAATATAAAGATGCTTTCTAAGGAAACTGGTCTGCCTAGCCAGATCTTTTAATGTAGTTATTTTGCGATCTGAGCTGCAAAACCCAAACACGGAGGCTGCCTTCCACAATGCCTTGTTGCCCAGACAGTGATGTCATGTTTTAAGCATGTTTAGTTTGCAAAGGTCCTGCTTTTGATCCGTTAGTTGTCACTTTTTTTATGCAGCTCCTCCTGAATTACAAAGGTACTGAGAGTAATTTGCTTCATTAAGGTCTGTTGCTGACACTGTTGTATTTCATTCCTCATTCTTCTCCTCGCCTCCTTCATTAAGACCTTATTCAAATTTGGATCCTGGTTCTACTGCGACATCCACGCCATTATCATCTAAATAGCAATTACATATTCAAAAACAACAGCTTCTCCTTAACTGTCTGTAACTTAACATTTTACATAGATTCAAGTGGGAATTAAGAGTAAAATGAATCTTTTCTTCGTGATTTACAACCTACCCTTTCACCCTTGATTTACTAGTTAATGTTGAATAAGCTGCTTGTAGACGAAGGAAGACAAAATTATTGATTGCTCAGCTTGAGTTTGTAGAGGTATATGTATCATAAATTGTTTCTATACTAAACAGGCACCCAAAGGACAGAGACCCTGATTTAATCACCCACATATTTGCTAGACAGCATTTACCATTTTGGATATAATGGGACCAGGTTTAATGCTCTATTAAGGAATTAATAGTTATCTTTTACAAACTGCATGCTTTATAACTTGAAACATTTAAAGGAAACCTTTTAAAATGAGTCAATATATTTGTCCTTTGTAGGATAGAACTCAAAAGTAGATGCAAATTCTACTACTAATATAACAATATGCTTTCCTATGTTTTGGCCATCTTAAAATTTTACAGTCAGTACACGCTAAGCTAATTTGACTGAAATGAGTACCCATGGAGACAAAGTGTTTCAACAGATACAGTGGGCATAAATATTAGGATTTTTTTTTTTTGCCATTAAATGTGTTTAAAAGAAAGAATGCAAAATACCAAATACACATGTGTATATTGTGTAATACAAATATAGGCAGTTATGGGTCTCTTTTATGAATTTCTTAACCAGCAGAGAGAGAGACTGTGTGTGGGTTTGGTAGGGAGGGAGGGAGAAGTGAGGTGAAGGTAAGAGAAGGGGAAGAGAAACAGAGCCCTAACCTTAAAAATGCTAATTAACTTGGGGTGCCTGAGTGGCTCAGTTGGTTAAGCTTCCAACTTTGGCTCAGGTCATGACCTCACAGTTTGTGAGTTCGAGCCTCGCATCTGGCCCTGGGCTGACAGCTCAGAGCCTGGAGCCCGCTTCAGATTCTGTGTCTCCCTCTGTCTGCCCTTCCGCTGCTTGCATGCTGTCTCTCACATTGTCTCAAAAATAAATAAACATTTTAAAAAAATGCTAATTAACTATTCAATACCCTGTCTTTTGGCACCTTGCATAATAATTCCTCACCTATTTTACAAATTTCTTATCATGGTTAAGGAATGTTCTTTCCTATTTGTCTGAAATGAACCTCTATTTTTTTGTTTCTCTATCCATATTCTCAAATTTATCAGAATTATATATGTGTGAATACTGATATCATGCTCGAGGTTACTTGCAATATAGATTTAAGTGATACTAACTTGTGTGGATGTGAACAGTGGAAACTTGCTCAGTTGTGGTCTTAACCAATGAGAGTCCAGAAGACTTACCCTTTGTTTACCTCACCATCTTTTGTGAAGATAAGCCCTGAGGGTAAGCTGGATTGGCCAGAGGTCAGTGTTCATTTTAAAAATCACCAACCAAGTTGGGTAGAATGCTGTAAAACAAAGCAGAAGAAACTCTAGAGAGAAGGTGAACCATTGGGAGACTTAGAGCTGACAGGTCAGGCACTGAGTCTGCAGGGACAAAGCTAGGTGTGTAGGTTAACTAGAGTTTGCTTAGAAATCGTTTGTCCCAGACAAGGGTCTGTTGATGTGTCCCTGTATTACATTTTGTAATGCTGTCTTGTGACCAGCTGGGGTTAAGGTCATTAAAGTGATAGATCTGACCAGATATTATTGTTGCCTCTTGCTTATGCTGTCTTAGTCCCTTTGGGCTGCTATCGCAAAAATACCATAAACCCAGCGGTCTGTTTTGAGTAATTTTTGTATAAAGTGTTAGACCTAAGTCAAGGTTCTTTCTTCTTTTCCTTTTTTTTTTTGTTTTCTTTTTGTTTTTTGTTTTGTTTTGTTTTTGTTTTTGTTTTTGTTTTGGGGGGGGGTGTTGGCTACAAATACCCAATAACAATGTTGCTTTTAATGGTAAAACAAAGTAAAGCACATGTTCATCATAAGAATAGATCTATAATCTGTGGTTTATTTGTACAATGCACTTTCATATAAAAACAAAGCAACTCAAGGTACATGCAGCAATAAGGATAAATCCCAGATAAATAAATGATGTGGAATGAGAAGTGCGAATTGCTAAAGAGTATTGTGTATACATTGTCATTGTGATTCCACTTATATGGTTCTGAAACATTAAACTAGGGATATAAACAAATATGGTAGCACTATTAAAACAGAGAATAAGAAACACAGAATTTAGAGAGAATTTACCTCTGAAGTGGGGGGAAGGGAGAGTGAGATAGGGCGACTTCATGGTTAACCATAAATTCTATTTCTTAAATTGAGTGGTGGGTATGTGGGTGTTCACTTTGTTGTCATTCTGAAAATGTTTTCTTTTTAAAGATTGTATGTTCTGTTTGTTGCCAGTATAAAAACATGTAGATTTTTGTGGCAACCATCTTGATGAAAGTTTTAATTCTAATAATTTAGGTTCTTCTGGATTTTCTAAGTAGGTAATCATAAACATTAAATAATTTCAGAGTTTTGTTTCTTTCCAATCATTAAGGCTTTTATTTTTTATCTCATTGAGTTATCTAGGATCTCTGTCAAGTATGTTGAAATGTGAAAGCAAGCATCTTCTTTCCATTTTTGATTGTGAAGAGGACGCTTATGATGTTTACAGTGTTCAACTAGTAAATACAGTATATACTGTTTATCAGGTTACTCTTAATTTGTTTTTTTTTATTATAAATTGGCAGTGTTATCAAATGCCTTTTTTTAGATCCCTTGATCAAGTAACTTTTTGCTTTAATCTTTAATGTATAAACAACTTTGCATTCCTCAAGTAAAGTCAAAGTATATTTTATTTTTGATATTTTTAAAAATAAATTATTGGATTCGCTTAGCTTATATTTGGCTTGAGATTTTTGCAACACATTTTTATGAGTGAGATTTGTAATTTTCCATTCTTGTGCTGTCTTTGAAAAGTTTGGTTAAGGGTTACATTAGACTCATTAAATGGAGTGGGGAGTGTTCCTTATTTCTAAACAATTTGTTGGAAAAATTTGTATAACATTTGATTTTATTAGAATTCACTTGCAAAATTTTCTGGGCCTGGTGTTTCCTTAGTGGGTAGCTTTTTATCTACTGAATGAATTTATTAATAATTATTGACTAGTCTACGGAGTCAATATGGTTAAGTTATAGTTTCAATGGAGATTGCTCATTTAAAAAAAAATTCACAATTTATTGCCAGAGAGATTTTAAAATAACATCTTTTTTTTTTTAATCTCCGGGATTTTTGTTGTTATGTTGGATTTCTCTCCCGAATATTGTTTGCTTTTTCCTTTGCTATTTGCTTAGTCTTTTCAAAGATTGACTTTAGAATTTATCGTCCTCTTTATTGCATTGTTATATCCTATTTCATTGTTCTTTTGTTTCTAACTAAAATTTTTTTCATTTTCTTTGGGATTTGTTTTGTTAGTCTCATTCTGACTTCTTAGGCTGGTTGCTTACATTAGGCTCATCAATTTTTAGCTTTTTAATATTCTAATATATTCATTAAAATGCTCTGTATTTCCCTTCAAATGCAAATTAGCAGCCTCCAAATTGTAATTTGTATTATTTCCACTAGTTTTCAGTTTTATATATTTTTCACTGTCTATACTTCATTGCTGAGTTGTTTAAAAATATTTTAAGATTTCCAAGTATATGAGACGTTTTGTTTTGGTTATATTTTTGGTGAATGTTTTTAATTTAATGCATTGTGGTCAGAGAATGTGGGCCAAATGATAATCTTTAAATGTGTTGAGATTTAATTCACAGCCTAGTACATGACATTTATAGAATATTTTGGGAGGAAAGGGATAATTTTTAACTTTTGTGAGGATAAATTCTATTTTGATGGATTTTTATATTCCACTTACCTTTTTAGTACTTTAGAGTATAAAGAGCTTGGAAGAAATTTCTGTTGTTACAAAAGCTGTTTTTAACAGCTCAAGCTTGTAAGCCCTGGCAGTAGCCTGTTTATTGTCCTCTATACTTCCATTTCAAGGTCAGAATTATTATTACTTAAAAGAAGAACAAGGTAATTCTCTCTAATTTTTTGTCTCAACTTTGTAACTTCCTGCTGATGTGACAGACCTTAAATGTTTGTTTTTGTGAAAAAACTATTGTTTTATTGTTATGAATGCTATTAATTTTGACATTTGATTTTTTATTTTTTATGCATTATTACCTTCTTGTATTTATTTAATTGGATTTTAGATGATTTTATTGCTGTTTTTCTTTTTTTAATTAATTTATTTTAAGAGAGAGCATGTGTGAGTGCAAGAGCATGGGAGGGGCAGAGAAAGAGGAAGAGAGAGCATCCCAAGCAGACTCCTCCCTATCAGTGCAGAGCCCATCAAAGGGCTCCATCCCTGAACCGTGAGATCATGACCTGAGCCAAAATCAAGAGTCAGATGCTTAACCAACTGAGCCATCCATGTGCCCCCTTTTTTTAATATAAATTTTTAAATGTTTACTTATTTTGAGAGAAAGAGCATGTGTGGACAGGAGAGGGGCAGAGAGAGAGGGAGACAGAGAAAGAATCTTTTTTTTTTTTTTTTTTTTTTTAAGAAAAAGAGAGAATGTGAGCAGGGGAGGGTGGGGGGAGAATTCTAAGCAGGCTCTGTGCTGTCAACACTGAGCCTGACTCGGGGCTCAGTCCCATGAACCATGAGATCATGACCTGAATTGAAATCAAGAGTCAAGATGCTCAACTAACTGAGCCATTCAGGTGCCCTTATTGCTGGTTTTTCAACATGTAGTTTAATATAGATATATATTTCACCTAGAATTAGTGGTAAAAACATGTCATGTATAACAGATGACAAAAGGTAAATTACCAATGTAAATTGATCTCAAATCTTTCATACTTGGACAGAGTAAGAGAAGAATTCGTAATATTTGAGTTAAATTAGAAACATTAACATTTACTAGTTTTTTGGAATGTTAATAGTTGATGTAAAAAAGGAGTCTTGTGTGTAAATTAAGTTTGGGAAATTAGCTTAAAATGGTAAAAGATGTTTTGCAAGAACTTTTTAGTGTTTATTACTGTCCTGAAAATATCTTCTTGGGTTTATAGTGTTCAGCATTTCCATACTGGCCTAAAATTCCTTTTTTCATGGAAGATTTTATAAAACTGAATATCCTATTGAACCCACATTTATTAGAGGACTACTTAGAATCTAACTTTCAGAGAGTTATTAACTGTTGAAAATTTCAAAAGTCCTGAAATTTAAGTTTTGAGATCTTTATTCAAGAAGTTTTACATCATAATAAGTTTATTTTTGAGAGAGAGTGCGTGTGAGCTCATGAGTGGGGAAGGGGCACAGAGAGAGAGAAAAGGAGAGAATTCCAAGCAGGCTCTGCATTGTCTGCGTGGATCCCAGTGTGGGGCTAGTCTTACCAACCATGAGATCATGACCTGAGCTGAAACCAAGAGTCAGATGCTTAACTGACTGAGCCACCCAGGCACCCTGAGTTATTAACTAATACATATTAATTAGTAAGAATGCCTAATATTTCCTAGTGCTTTAAACATTTCAGTGCACAATGACATATCTGATTTCATTTGGTCTTCCAAACAACTGTGTATTGTTGTGAGCTGGGCTTTTTGTTTTTTTCTGGAGTCATTAAAGCCTCAAGTTAAATGCGTTTATTCTGCGAATATTGTTAGAAATTCCATTCAGGAAATCTTTTTTTTTTTTTCCATGTTTATTTATTTTTGAGAGAGAGAGAGAGAGAGAGATGGAGCGTGAGCAGGGGAGGGGTAGAGAGAGAGGAAGACACAGGATCTGAAGCAGCTCCAGGCTCCGAGCTGTCAGCACAGAGCCCATCGCGGGTCTCGAATCCATTGATGGTGAGATCATGACCTGATCTGAAGTCGGACGCTTAACCAACCGAGCCACCCAGCCACCCCTCCATTCAGGAATTCTTAATTTTTGTGGCTGAAATTCTTTCCGTCTTCATTGCTGATTCATTGAAGTAATTACATTAGAGGAAGCTTTGTGTTGTTGCCAAAGAGAGTAACCCAGTTAAATACAAATGGAAAATTTTTTATCTGTTCATGTTAGCATTTTTAGGTTCTTCTGTGCTGCTCACAGCTTTGTGGATAGTCAGCATCAGCTATTTTAAGTTTGACCGGTAGAGTTCTGATTGTCAGATTTCAGCATTAATTAAGATACAATATTGTCTGTATCAAGATGGAAATGTTGCTTTTATTGTGTAATTTTTTGAAATAGGAGTTTTGTTTCACTAAGTAAACATTTCTATTGAAAAATTCTGTGATTGACTTCTGTTATTTAATTACATATGCACCAATCCTCCCCACACAACCTTTATTTACAAATATAATAATAACAAGTTTATCTTTGAAATAAGAATTGGAAGTATAGGACTGGCCCTTGACAAAGACTCGGGAAGTCAAATGTTATTTTTCTTTAATTTCTTCCAAAATACCTTTGCTTCCATTTCAGTGCCTCTTTTGTCCATTACTTTGGAAAAGAGGGGTCCCATGTTTTCCCCAAAGAATAGTATAGAAGGGAAGTCTTAAATGACCTCCACTTAGGTGAGTTTGCAAAATGATCAGTGTTCACCTTTTCCGCGAAGCCCTGAATGTTGGCAGTGTACCGGCTCTTCTCTACTGAGCGGACATGCTTCTGCTCCTCCAGCAGACTGGTGATCTGTTCATATGTCACACTCTTTGCTCCTACACATGCGTGTTTGTTTCTGTAATTGCACAATGCAATTTAAAAAATATGTAAGTATAACAAAGAAGTAATTATTTCTACAAAAACATAGTTAAGTGCTGTGGAAATAATCCATCATTTAATTGCTAAAATAAAAAAGAAAGAGCTGTCAGTTTAGGTGTGGCTGCCATAACTTATAAAACCATCAGACTGATTTGCAAATGTCTTTAAATTCTCATCTGCTTCAAAACAATCGGAAGTTGTATACAACAAATTAGGTGGTGGGCTTACTAAGAAGAAAGGCTCAGAAATCTCATCAGGTGGCTCTTCTACAAATACAGCCCCTCCCCACAAATCTTTCCTATGTGAGAATGCTAAAGCAAGCAACAGATGGGTGGAAAGTTGGGGGAAAGTCAGATGTGGGGTGTTTGCCACTTGTAGGGAGAAATTGTCTTCTGAGCAACCCATTCAAAAACTTACAAAGAACTTGTCTTTTTATCTATAATGACAATTTTATTGCAGGTCAATTATGCCATGTAGTTGAAACTGTTCTCCAAATGTTGACATAGAAAAGCAGAGCACGTGGCAGCAAAACAAAAATTCAGAGAGACTAACTGTTGTCATAGGCAGCAATGCAACTCAAACTAACAAACTATAGTTTTTGTTATAGGCAAATTCACAAATCCTAGAACTCGAGAATAACATACTTTATATGGTTCTTCATGTTTTACCTAATGGACTTCCTAAATTATTTCTAGAGTTCTCTCCTATTCATATGTACCTTCAGCACAGAAACACTTGAAAATAAACTTAACTGAAATGACAGTGTTGTTCCCTGTACTTTAAGTTTCTTCCCATCCCTGCCCGTAGGATCTTCGAGAAAGTGACCTAACTGCCATAGATTGCCATTGAATGTAATGTCTTTGCTGTAACCTTCAAATCAGAAGATTTTGGAGTGTTTAAAGAGGAGATATGAAGAAAAGAATTTTGAATTACAAAAAACTTTTTTTTTAACGTTTATTCATATTTGAAAGACAGAGACAGAGGGCAAGTGGGGTTCGGGCAGAGAGAGAGGGAGACACAGAATCCGAAGCAGGCTCCAGGCTCTGAGCTCTCAGCACAGAGCCCGACGCAGGGCTCAAACCCATGAGCTGTGAGATCATGACCTGACCCGAAGTTGGATGCTTAACCAACTGAGCCACCCAGGTGCCTCAAGAGCTTTGAATTTTAATTTGGAAAAAACAGTATGAGACAAAACTGGCAGTCATATAAAATAGATAACATCAAACATTTTAAAAACAGGTATAGTGAGAGCACATAGCAAAATCCACTGAAGCATTTACTAAACTTTGGTGAAAACTATGATGTAAGAACATTCTGAATTACAGGAGTTACTGAACAACATAGTTTGTTGTTGTTGTTGTTCCACCTCAAATGGAAGACTTCTGTCAATGAGTAAGAGCCTCAATACGGTAAGCTAATAGTCACGGTTTTTTGTTTGTTTTAAATGCAATTATGGATGATGCAGAAACCGTACAGGCTGTGACAGAAAAGGATGGATCTAAATATGAAGAGAAGGAGAAGATAAGAGCAATCTAGCACCAAAAATTACTCATGTCATATAATATAGATGCCCTAGAAACATTTTTATGTTGTACGGAATAACGGCCTGAATCAGCGTTCAACAATATAATATGGGAAAAGACAATGCCAGGAAAAATTGTATTTCTTCTAAGTAACTTCAAAATATTTACTTTATTAAATGCATATAATCCACTTGTTTTGAATTAAAATGTAATGTTGAAGGCATGCATTTGTAAATAATTTCCCACTTAACTGAATGCTTATTAAATAAAGAAGTAGTTACAGTCATATTGGAGAAGATGGCCTCTGCCTCATTGAATCCATCTATTTTGCCCTCTCTAGGGCATCAACAATATTGAGTGTTGTAAGACAACTTGTGTTATATTTTGAACATATAAAACAAATATTAAATAACAGAGAAATTAATTTGTAACAGTATGGGTCAGGAACTGGGGTCAGGATGAGAGAGTCAGTTGAAATTTGACCTTCAGATTTTGTTTGAATCTCATCACTGCTGTTTACGTTTATAACTGGCCATAAGTAATTGTCAGATTAACATATTCTGTCATAGGAAAGTCTGTCTGGGCAAGTTAGCCATCAACTAAGCTGGGTGTTTACTAGTTATTTAAAAATACTCAACAGAGTACCTGAAAGTACTGTAGATTCTATTTATCATTGTTGTGTAGCTTTTAGCCTTTAGGGAAATCCAGTTTTTAAAATTGACACAGTGGGGGCGCCTGGGTGGCTCAGTCAGTTGAGCGGCCGACTTCGGCTCAGGTCATGATCTTGCGGTCCGTGAGTTCAAGCCCTGCGTCGGGCTCTGTGCTGACTGCTCAGAGCCTGGAGCCTGTTTCAGATTCTGTGTCTCCCTCTCTCTCTGCCCCTCCCCCGTTCATGCTGTGTCTCTCTCTGTCTCAAAAATAAATAAACATTAAAAAAAAAATTTAAAATTGACACAGTGATTCATTATTTTAGCAGTGTATTGAGTAACCTGTTACAGCAGAATGCTTAACTTCATATTTGTATATAATAAATTCTAAATTTTAGATCAGACGATAGAGTAAAACTGACATTATTCATTTGGTAAGGAGAGATATTGCAGAACTTGAGTGATTTTTTTTTTCAGATGTTTTCACTGTAACTTTAATGTGTTGTCTTTATCCCCAGGGGTATTCTGAAATATGTTGATGTGAATTTCTTATAATATACTTTATTTTACTCATAGAACTATCTTTAGTATATTAATTTTTTAATACCATACAGGATATGGTATGTGTGGCGAAGGCATGGATTGCCTATTCTTGTTTACCACTTAATGTGGCATGAATGCATTATTAAGAAACAAGAGAATAGAAATGCATAAAGTCTAAAATGTATACTGTCAAAATCATAAGGAAATCATGTTATCTTCGAGAAAAAACTATAATGCATCCAGCAAATTGAAACATGCCTGAAAAATAATGACTATATGAAAATACGTGTTTTACCCCTCGCCTTTATTGTTCACACCCACAAATATCCTCTTGCAGCCTCTTCTCTGATTATCTTCTATGGATTTGTGGTGCTGGATTTTATTTCTTTTTTTTTTGTTTAAAGAGTTCTAATTCACCCCACTTCCTTGTATAGACCTCATACCTGACACAAGGGCATTTATTACAAATAGGAATAGGCAACAAAGAGACCTGCCTGAGATAGGCAAAAACCTGTTCTTTCTTTCTTCCTTCCTTCCTTCGTTTTCTTTCTTTTCTTTTCTTTTCTTTCTTTCTTTCTTTCTTTCTTTCTTTCTTTCTTTCTTTCTTTCTTTCTTTCTTTCTTTCTTTCTTTTTCTCTCAGAAGCAGTACCATCATAAGCTTTATTTACAGGTTAATTTTAAAAGAAACCTCTAAATTATGACTCAGTAGGTCCTAGATAAAGCTAGGGAAATCTGTGGGTCTTTTTAAAAGCCTCTGGGGTGATTTTGATCATCATTCAAATTTAGAAACCACTGACTAAGATTAATTTCCTTAGGATTTGCTAGTATGTTGAATTGCAAGCAGGGAGAAAATGGAAATTCTTGTAAATAAATATTAAAAAGTACCTTTGGAGCTGACAAAACTTTTATTTCAAAAGTGGTTTTTTTAAGAACAGCTTTTCCTGCCTTTTTTGTTAATGAGATTCCGTGATGGCTGAGGTAGGTAAAGACACCTTTGGGATGGATTCAGAAGACCCCAGTGATACAGTGATGAAATAGGATTAGCAGGCTGTCGGGGAGGGTCACGAGTGTGTGAGTTTGAAGTCTCTTCTGTTTGAAACCAATTTTCAGAGTCTTGCATTCGATCCAGTATATAGTACGCTACAAGTGGAAAGATTAAACTGGAGCAGTATAATTAGGGTAAGCCACTGCATCTGCACTGGTATCGCAGCAACTGAATTTGAAACCAGCTGCAAACTGGTGACTAATCTCTCTGGCAAGCCCACATGAGAGCGTAGTACAATAAGGCAGCCTCAGCTTCATGAGCACATGTTTCTTCAACTTGCCTCTGAGCAGGTGATGGCGATGATGCAATCTGATTATACTTTTGAACGTATTCTAACCACAGTCAACAGTTGGGTCTCGCAAGGGATTTCACAAAAGACTTCAAACCAACTAAATAATTTTTCACATACTTTCAACTATAGAAACCCGTGGAAACCAATATATATATTTTTCGCCTTAGTGACAATAGTTCTTTGTGGTACTTGATAGCCTTAAATTTGAGAGGTTTTAATTAATTTTTACATGTGAAATGAAGATGAGAAAAATAGCATGGCAAGAAGAAAGTACTTGGCGCTCTTATGCCGAATTGTTCACGACTGCTTATACTGATCAATTAAGATAATTCCCCTGTTCAGACTGTGCAATTCTGTGCACGCAGGAGCTGGTGAATCAGGGGCCAGGGGAGTGTTTCAGTGCAACACTAACCTTTCCATATTCAGAGAGTTACCTCCCTAGCAGTATAACCTCTCCTGATGAGGTGATATTTAACAGTGTCTTGAGCATTAAAGGTGTTTAATAAATACTCAGTTTGAGTCGGGCTTGAACCTTTATTTTTCATCTTTGAAGAGAATAATAGTTTCTTGCAGCGTACTCCTGAGTGGTGAGGATGAATAGAGCCATCTGTTTGAGAATGTATGTCATCTTTGGGAAAAAAAATGCATTAGGACTTAAAATACAGTCACAGGTATTATTTCAAATGAGTATCTCAGAGGTAGAATGCTTAGAAACTGCCTATTAATGTTAAATTTAAATAGAAAAATGTATAGCTTTCAATAAAGGACATGAACTCCATAAGACCATTGAAATATAACTTGCAAATTACACACCCCTGAGAATAAAGGGTTGGAAAGGGGGTGAAAAAATTGTCAAACCGTCACCTGGTAGTACTCACACTTTGTGTACATCAGAATCACTTTGGATGCTTGTCAGAAGTTCATATGCTGGGGCACCTGGGTGGCTCAGTCAGTTAAGCGTCCAACTTTGGCTCAGGTCATGATCTCACAGTTCATGGGTTCAAGCCCTAAGTCAGGCTCTGTGCTAATAACTCAGAGCCTGGAGCCTGCTTCGGATTCTGGGTCTCCCTCTCTCTGCCCCTTCCTTGTTTGCGCTCTCTCTCTCTCTCTCAAAAATATATATTAAAAAAAAAAAAAAAGGAGTGCATATGTCTGGGCCTCATCCCCATTAATTCTGATTTTGTGGGTTAGGTGTGGGTCCTAGACACGCATTTTCATCATCTTCCTCCCTACCCTCCTACGCAGTGATTCTGATACAACCAAGACTACTATAGTATTATAGTATAGACGATTAAGTGTAAGTATACTACTATAGTGTAGACTACAAAGCGTAAGTTTGCTACTATAGTATAAACTACCTAGCTTCCTAATTTGCAAAGAAAACTTTTCATTATCATCAGGACAGGTAAACTTTTCTCATGGTAATTATAAAAAGGCCTTTTGAAAAGACATAATGATTATTGTATTCAGTTGTGGTTTTGTAGAAGAAACCAGCGTATTTTTTCATATGTTTTTATTTAAACTTTTTTAAAAAGGGCATTTTACTGAAGAACTCACTCATGAAGTGAATTGAATGCAGGTGTGCCACGTTCTGGTAATCTGAATTTGTAGAAAGGTAGCATTTGGACTCCCTGGAGGAATGAGGGGTTAGCGTGTGTTGCAGTTTGACTTGAGTCTCCTGTGATGGTAACTGAACTTATTGTGGTAATCCTTTTGTGATACAGACATGTATCAAATCACTATGTTGTGTACCTTAAACTAATACAATTTTGTTGGTCAATTATATCTCAGTAAAACTGGGGAGTAGAGCAGGGAACAAAAAGGCTTGAAGGAGTTAAGTGGAAGGTGTGGAGGTAGAGATTTTTATATGCCTTAATTGTTAAGGACTTTTTCCCCCTTATATCCTAGTAGCTGGCTAAATTTCCAATTGATTATAGTGATTTTCCTCAGAGATACAAGTGTTTATTTTTATTTTTTATTTCTTATTTTATTCTAGAATAGTTAACATGTTTATTTTGTTAATTATTTTTTTTTTAAGTTTATTTGTGCGTGAGAGAGAGACTGCTCAAGCGAGGGAGGGGCAGAGAGAGAGGAAGACACAAAATCCAAAGAGAGAACAGGGGAGCGGCAGAGAAAGGGAGAGAGGGAATCCCAAGCAGGCTCCATGCTGTCAGTGTAGAGCCCGATGCAGGGCTCGATCTCACAACCCTGAGGTCATGACCTGAGCCAAAATCAAGAGTAGACACTTAACTGACTGAGCCACCGATGGGCCCCAATGTTTATTTTTAATATATAAATTAATAAATTCTTAATAGTCTCATATTAGGATACTTTCTTTAGATCTTCCTGTGCTAATTAGGATTTTGTGCTTCTAAGCAAAAAATTGAATATTAACTAATGTAAAAAACAAATAAATGAAGGTATTCATTTACTAAAAAAAAAAAAAAAAAAAAAAAGACCCACTAACCTCTAGTACCTATGAATATAACCTTATCTGGAAATAAAGTCTTTGCAGTTGTAATCAGATTCAGATGAGGTCATATTCATTAGAGTGAATCTTTAATGACTGGTGTCTTTATAAGAAGAGTGACATTTGGACCCAGAGATACACACACGCACACACAAGGCTGTGTAGTGATGGAGGCAGAGACTGGAGTGAGGAAGCTACAAACCAAAGAACACCAAGGATTTCCAGCAACCTAGGCAATTCTTGGAAGAAGCAAGGAAGCATCCTCCCCTAGAGACTTCAGAGAGAACATGGCCCTGCTGACCCCTGCTTTCAGACTTCTAGGCTCCAGAATTGTGAGAGAATAAATTTCTATCATTTTAATCCACCAAGTTTGTGGTACTTAATATGGCAGCCCTAGGAAACTAATACAGCATGTGAATGTCTCTTATTTGGATTTTGACCAAAACTAGATTAAAAGAAAAACCGTGAAATTTCTTTCCTCACATACTCTATTTGTGTCTAGAGGTTCATGTGCTTTGGACCTGGCGCCGTGGGCAAGTTGGAATTGTGTTTGCAATGTCAAGGAGCCAGTTTAGTACTGTTCCCAACCGAAAACCACTCTACTTCTGTGTGAGCACAAGCCATTGGGGTTCCTGCCATTAGAACCTGGTTTTGCTTTAAAAGAAGCTCAGGTATTTGAGTTAGTACTAAATGGGGATTTCAGAGTTTTGCCCCATAAAATATGGAAGAGCTTCCATATGAGCAGGAACTGGTTACCCTTCCTGATGCTTCACTTGAATGAAAACTCCCTTCCATCTCAGGGAAGATCTCTGTGAGTCAGTGAGTCAACTTCTTATTCTGCCTCCTCCTCCTCCTCTCTCTCATCGTTTGTGACTGCCCATGAGGATTTGTCTACCTGTCCCCTCAGTGATTTTTTTTTTGAGCTCCCCACCCAATTGTATTCTCCACTGACCCAGTTTGCACCCTTGGGGCCTCCATTCTATTGTAAAATATCATGGTGAAGAGTACCAGCTTGAAGCCAGGCACACTGATCCAAGTCCAGATATGTGTAAACATCTAGAGTTGCTGTTTTGTGCAATAATTTGGCTTTCACTGTAGGTACCCCTGTTGCCAGCTGTATATAGAGATAGAGTACCTCTACCTGGGAGAATCCTGGCTCGGGGGGGGGGGGGGTTGGAGGGCAGGCGGTGACAGGCAAGTCATTTAATCTGAGCACCAATTTCCTCATTTATAAAATTGGGATGGTAAAACCTATTATGGAGGTTGATGTGTTGATTCAGTGAGTAGCCATATCTCACATATAGGAAGAAGTACTCGAGGAATGTTATCTCTTGCTGCTATGAGAATAGTATCAAGAATCCATCTAGTGCCTTTTCACTGTTCATTTGCATATCCATTCATGTATTCATTCATTCAATAGCATTTGTAGTGGGTCTACCATATGCCATTCTACAGTCTGTGCCCTCCTGGAACTGACAGTCCAGTTGGAGAGACAGACTTTAATTATATGATCACCTAAACAAGTGTAAAACTACAGCACTGATAAGTGCTGTGAGAGCAGATGACCATGTGTGGAAGTTTGAGGAAGTCTTCCCTAAGTAAAATTTGAGCTGAGAGCGGAAGCGTGTATAAGTTAACTGAATGGAGAGAGGAAGGAAGGGAGAGGGTTCCAGACTGAGGCAACAAGAAATCATAATGGCTTTTTGGTGGTAGGGCAAATGGCACTTTTGGTGAATCGGAATAAAGGCCTACAGGCTGATGTGCAGAGAGCCAGGAGGGAGTCAGGCAGACCTTCACACTAGACCTCATGGGCTCTGCTAATATGTTTATCTTTAAGTGGAAACTGCTGATGAACATGAAGCTGTGAGTGAGAGTGACATGAACAAATATGGTTTGAAAAGATGCTCCTCCATTGTCTTCCTTTGGTTGAGAGGATTCAGCCCTTTCAGATGGATGCTGCTCATTCTCACACACTTAGGACTTGGCTTCTGAGATCACTTGTCGTTCTGCTTCCACCCTGCCACCTCAGTCCATTTCTCTTCTACATCATTCATAAGGACACCATCTTCTCGCTCTAGGTTATGCTCCAGACTTCCCAGGCCCTTGGACTTGGCTGTCTCCCTTTCCCAGGTCCTGTAATCAGCCTGGGTATCTCTAACATCCATGATGGTGCCCCAGCTAACACCGTAACCTCAATCCCTTGTTCTCCAAAGACTTTCCCAGCCAATGATTTTTACCTTTTCTACTCTACCAGTTCTCTGCTGTGGCCTTGCTTTACATTATCTAATCACTTAGATTGGGGCCTCACCTGAAATCTTAAACCTTAAACCCAGAAATCCTCTTCTCTGAAGTCAAGATGTCCCTCTTGCATGCCACCGTTGGCTTATCTAATTGACAGTTGTCATTTGCTCAATCTCTCACCGCTTCCTGACTCCTTATCCAGTCTGGAGCCTGTGGTCAGTCACTGCAGTGCTGTGAGATGGGACCCCTCAGTTATTTTGATCCTTTTGGATCCATTTTGGATCCCCTTTGGATAAACCCAGCCTTTCCTTTTATCTGCCTCTGTTCCCAGGCTACTAAACATTCCCAGAGAAAATCATAACTGTGCTTGTGGACACTAGAATATATGGTTGCTTTCTAGTTATCTGCGCCATCAGCACTCTTCTTTGGTCCTTGTTCATCAGCTGTGTCTTTGAACAGAGTGAATGTCAACCTTGACTGCATATTAGAATCACCTGAGTGTGTTTGATTCCACCCCTGGAGACTTGATTCCACCCCTGGAGGTTCTGATGTAATAGGCCTGGAGCATATTCAAGGGTTCCACATCCCCAGATGATTCTAATGTGCAGCCAAGTTGAGAACCACTGTGCTAACCTGCCCACAAAGGTTGATGACGTGTTCACTTGAGCTTTCTGCTAGCCCTCACTTTAAGCAGATGATGGTGTCTCATCCAACGTCGCTTCCTTTTTCTAGTGTTAGACCTCCCGACTTTTAATTGCATCCATAGTTGCCTAGTTCATTCTTTTTTTAGATGAAAAAAAAATATGCCCACATCCTCATGTTTAACTCCTTCAGAGGTGTACTGGGTATCACTTTCTCCTCCACTCCTGATTGAGCCAGATGATCCGAATGGTTAGGCTTAAGAAGTGGGTATATGATGATAAGCATGCATTTTTCATAAAAACAAAACTTGGGAGTACTCAAACTTGAGTTTATAAAATCATAAGCAGGATATTGAAAAATGATGATTTTCAAAGCAAATAATATCTGATGAAATACAATGAGAAGTGATACCTGAAAGATGGCTGGGACTGGAGAGGGCAGCAGTGGGAGTGGGGGCTTTGCATTTCAAACTGGTGAACTTTGATTTTCAAATCAAACTTTGAAAGTTTTTTTTTCTTCTAAATGGAAGGAGTAAAATAATCAAATATTTGTTTAAAAAACAGAACTATGGTAGCCGCATGGGCCATGGTCTGTAGAGGAAACAGGTTTGAGACACAGAAGACCTTTGGGAGCCATTTGTAATGGTCTAGGCAAGAAATGATGAAGCCCTGAACTAGTAGGGAAGTTCAATAAAGGGGAAAAATACCTTCCAGAGAGATTTTTAGAGGTAAAGATCAAGAGGATTGGGTCACTTTTCATTTTAGAGTATAATGTTCAAGACTCCCAGGTATTTGATTTGCTCATAGTAATTAAATAACCCAAAAGACTTTTTGCTAAATTGTCTATTTATAAGCTACCTGTCTTACTCTCCTTGGGTGCTGTAAGACAATTTCCATCAACTAGGTGGCTTATAAACAACACAAATTTATTTCTTACAGTTTTGGAGACAAGGAAGTCCATGATCAAGGCACTGGTAGATTTGGTGTCTGGTGATGGACCACTTACAGGTTCAAAGATGGCTGACTTTTAGCCATGTCCTCACATGGTGGAAGGGGTAAGGGATCTGTGTGGGGTCACTTTCATAAAGGCACTAAACCCATTCATGAAGCTCCACTGTCATGACCCAATCACCCCACCTCCCAAAGGTGGGATCCAAAAGCCCCACCTCCAAAACCATCCCCTTGGGAGTTAGGATTTTAACATATGAATTTGATGGGGTTTGGGGGCAGGGCACAAACATTTTTTTCTATAGCACTGGCCCAGTAAAAAAAGATATTTTAGAAAAAAATTTTTGAAATAATTTAAGTCTCTTTTTTGGAATGTAATTTTAGACCAAGTTTGAAATAAGCTATTTGATTAGTTGTTTGGAATGATTTTTTTAATGGTCTATTAAAATGGATAAAAGATGCCTTAGGTATAAAAATATAACCTGAAATGTAGTGAAAGGGCTCACACGGTGGACGCAAATTGGATTTGAAGCTTAGCTCCTACCCTAACTGACCTGGTGACCTTGGCAAGTTGCTTAACATTGCTAAGCTTCATTTTCCTGATCTATAAATGGAGAAAGTAAGAGGATCCACCTCATGGGACTGTGAGGGATATCTGATATAAATGTTAGCTATTATTCTTTGGGTTATATATGTATATATATTAACTTATATATAATTATATATCTATATATAGAGATATATATAGTTTTTTTTTTTTTTTTTAGATAAATATTCTTATAGCTTCTGCTTGGAATTCTTGCTCCAGCCATTGAGATTCATGACAGTATTCTTGTTATTTAGTAAGCAAATGCAGTGAGTAATTCTTGTCCCTTTTAAGAAAATATCATTGACATTAGTGAACTGATAAGTTTTACTTTTGGTAAATATAAAAAAGTTGATTCTCCTGTGAAGTTCCAGTTGAGTGTTTTTTTTCTAAAATTTGCTTATCATCCTCAACTGCTATAATCAATAAATTCTGTGAGGAGAAATAAGTAGGCAGAAAAGAGAAAAGAGAAACAAATTTTTTTTTTTTTTTTCAGATCTTCTGTGTCAGACCTTCTGTTTCTGACACCTCCATGAATACATCTGGGCATAAACTTCCTTTTTGTTAATTGCCAGTGTCCCAGTTATCTTTTACTGTTTAACAAGCTACCAAGACTTAGTGGCACAAAAATGACAATTTGTTATTATCATAGTTCTGTGGGTTGACTGAATGTAGCTGGGCTGCTCGTAGTTGAACTCTTTCATGTGGTTGTAATCAGGTGTTGGCTGGGGTTGCCATCATTAGAAAGCTGGACTGGGCTTGATATCCAGAGTGTCTTACTCATATGACTATCGGTAGATGCTAGGTCAAGCTAACGCTGAGAAAAAGATTACCTGTACATAGCTTCTCCATATCACTTGGGTTTCTCATAAAATGGTGGCTGGGTTCTAAGAATCACTAATCCAGACACACAGTAAGTAGAAGCTAGCAGGCCGGCTAAGAGCTACCCCCAGAACTGATACAGCATCATTTCCACCATGTTGTTTTGGTCAAAGAGCCTCAGGGTGTTCCCAGATTCAAGGCATAGAGAAATAAATACCATCTCTTGATGGGAAAATCTTGCTAAGGAACACATGTGATGGGAGATGTTTTGGCCGACTTTGGAAAATAAAATGTGTCCCAGTCAGTGATTATAGGTAAGGTAGAGAAAAAGGTAATTACGGAAGGTACCAATATTCTCATCACATTTAAAAAACTAATAAAATTTGGGGGTACCTGGGTGGCTCAGTCAGTTAAGCCTGTGACTCTTGATCTTGGCTCAGGTCATGATCTCATGGTTCATGCAATCGAGCCCTGCATCTGGCTCTGTGCTGACAGCACGAAGCCTGCTTGGGATTCTCTCTCTCTGCCCCTCCCCTACTCATGTGCATGTGCTCGCTCTCTTTCTCTCTCTCTCTTTCTCAAAATAAATAAACTTTAAGAAAAAAAGCTAAAAATTTATTTTGGAATAATTTTAGGTTTATAGAAAAGTTGCAAAGATACTATAGAGCATTTTGGAAATATATTTTTCATCCACATCTTACACAGCCAAAGTAGATTTGTTAGAACAAAGAAGTAAATATTAGTACAATAGTATTAACTAAACCACAGAGTTTGTCTGGATTTTACCAGTTTCTCCATATATGTTTTGTTGTTGTTGTTGTTCTGGGATTAAATCCAGGGTACTACATCGCATTTAGCCATGTTCTCTTTTTACATGTGAATGAATCTCTCTCCTGCTGATTTTTCTTTTAACAACCCATTAGGAAATGGTTTACTTACAAATATGCATCTTTATAAATAGTAGAATTTTTTAAATGTGGTTTAAGTCAATTGGAGAATCAGTGATCTATAAAATATATGTTAGCCTTTTTAGGATACTGTAAAACATTTTCTAATGGGTTGCTATTAGTTTTCTAACATGGGAAAAATAATAAAATTTCTAACAGAAATATATAACATCATAGCCATTTTGGGTGTTTTAAAAATTTCCATGTTAACTTTAAACCTTAATCTTTGTTGTATTTGTGACAGAAAAAAATTAAAAATGACTTAAATCAGTGTGAGTAAGACTTTAACATTGCAGTTTAAATTTATAGACTTCAACATAACCACCATTTTTTGGTGATCCAACATTCAGTCTGATTTTCCACCTCATTGAAAACATTCTCCAGCTGCTGCCGAGTGATTTCATAAATTGCATTCATGATCCTGGCTTGAAGTTCCTTTAAAGAATGTGGTCTGGATGAATACACAGCAGTTTTAACAGAGTCCCATAAAATATAGTTCAGTGGGATAGGTCAAGTTTAAAGTTGCACAAGGATTTCATAAACACCCTGAGTAGATGTGCACTAAAACTTCGAATGTGTTATATGGAAAAACCTTATAAAGGATGGCAGTGTTCCAAATGTAGATTGAGTTGGTCATCTATGAAACAATTCCTACTACTGATGGCTCTTAATAGTACCACCTGCTAGTTCTTTCATAGTAAATTGTGTGAAATAACACATTCTGTAAACTGATGAACTGCTTATTTATTTAATAAATCCATCAATGAAAGAAACCTCTGTCATAAGAAATGGAGCTATTTATTAGACTCAAAAGGTCTTAAGCCAGAAATGTCAGACATTTTTGTCGACAAAGAGTGTTGCAATCTGGCATTGTTTTTTTAAAACAGCAGCAAGTAACGCACCAGACCCAGTTGGTATATTTGTCCTTTATCTGGCAGGAAACTCCAGAATCTCTGGGTCGTCGGATGGATGCCAAGTTAAACCTCAGAAAGACATCAGTGGTCTTGGCATATAGTTCTGAAGATATTACTAGGCTATAAGTGTGCACTGAAGGCTGACATTTTTGGGTCCTTCACTGATGCGTTTCCTTTGTTGATTATATTTATTGGTTTAGTGGGAATATCTTTTCCCCAGCCATATGATTGTTATCCAAGAGAACAAAGCAAACCAGTATAAATTTCATATTCCTAAATTAGAATTGTGGTCCTCTTGTTAGAATAGATATTGCTCATGCTTTGAAATTAATATGATTACATGAAATGGATGGTACACAGAAAACATAGCAATTTGTGGTAATTATGTCTACACAGGCTAGTATGTTGGCCAGACACCGTGTAGAATTAATCCCAGGGCAGTGTTTCCTACTAGCCAGTCCCATGTCAATTGAAGTTAGGAATTTCAATATTCCTGTAAAAATATCTTATTAATTTTCAACTTGTCACTGAACCTTTCTTTAAATGTTTATGAAAACATATGGGTTATTTATACTTACCTATTTTATGTGCTTAACCTACTCTATTTGTATTAGTAACATGGAACTATCTTGAATCCAGCTACCACACACCAAGACAAATCTCCCCCTTGCTGATAAAATTTTTGATTTCTATAATACATAGTACAAGTATCTCTCTTTAGAGAAGAAAATATGAGTGCAATTTCTGGCTCTTTTAGATAATTCTGAATTTGTAATTTTCTTGTATCTTCAAATGATTGCGATCAACATTTTCTTTCTTTCTTTTTTTGTGGTTATTGTTAAGAATTAGCAGTGTATGCCTTAGTTGCATAGTTTTATCCTTCCCCACCTTATAAAAAAAAACCTTTTGATCCACATTATTATGATCAAAGTTATTATGAAGTTAGGGGCACCTGTGTGGCTCAGTCGGTTAAGCGTCCAACTTCCGCTCAGGTCAAGATCTCACGGTTCATAAGTTTGAGCCCTACGTTGGGCTCCATGCTGTCAGTGCAAAGCGTGCTTGGGATTCTTGCCCTCTCCTCACTCTCTGCCCCTCCTCAGCTTGCGATTTCTCTCTCTCAGAATAGATAAACTTAAAAATAAAGTTATTATAAAGTTAGTGTAGAACTATAAGCTTAGTTAAAGCATTCCTTTTCAGATATTGTACCCAGTTCTGTAATCCTGGAGAGACTGCTGTTTGCCCATGGAGTCTCAGAGGTGACTCTACTGTAGAAAGCTAGGTGAAATTAAACCATTAGATTTACCCTGGTGTGGATGTGAATCCCATCAGTTCCCAGAAATTCTCTGGGTTCTGTACTTTGGTGTGGTAGCTAACTTTTACTTATTAAGACTTTTCATTTTAACTAAGGCTTTTAGATTTGAACCCTTAAGTTCATGAATGTAGGAAGCTTATGCTTTTGAAATTATCTGATCTATTTAATTTAGCTATATTTTGGTGCTTTTACTTTTCAGAGTTAAATCTCTCTTCTTATTTTGGCTTTCACCGAAGTAAAATAGAAAGATTCATTATTCTCTATTTCATGGAAAAGTATGAAGAAACCATTACTATTTTCACCATAAATACTTAAGATCTTGAGGAACATGGTTAAAAGGAAGCCATATACCACACCATACTCAAAGTAAATGCCTAGCCTTCGAGAAGCTTTGGTGATCTTTCATTTTCCATTCATTCCCTTAAAATGAAATAGTTACCTATAATTTCCATTAATTTTCATTATCACTTTATATCTTTTTGTTTCTGAAGTGAAATGGTATGCCAACTAATTTTATTTTTCATTAAAAAAAACAATGTTTTTAATCCCAAATGCATTAATTAAAAATGCTTTGCAGTCTCCCATAATACTCACAAAATATCTAAGACCTGAAACTCTGATACTAAAAAACATTTTCATTCAATTTGAATTGTATTATATAATAAATATAAGATTAGAAAGTGTTTTATTTATGCTCCTTAAAGTATACTTAATGATCTATTGTGAACAGGGTGGTGTTATTTTAGTGGTTTCAACCATGGAACACTTGGGTTTCATAAAACCAATGGTGTAAAAAAATGTTCAGGAACACATCATATAAATTACTGTTTAATAGACAATGATTTGTCCGCGAAGAGTGATTATGCCTTAAATGAATATTGTTGCAAGGTCAGTCAAAGAGAAAAGTTGACGTTGGCTGATTGATAGCATAGCACTCTGGAGGGCACAGATATTATAGCTAGAAATAACCCATAATGGTATTAGATTTGAAGGAAAAATAGTATAATTTAAAGGTAATTTTTAAGGTACAAGAATGTGGACTTTCCAAGTCCACTTTTAGTTTGTTACACACATTTCTTGGAGAAACACTGGGAAAGATGTCACGTCTTCATCTTCAGAATTAATTTCTATAAAGTCAGTTTTGATTATGTGGATCCTAAAGTTTTAGCTTCCCCAAAGGTCACCTTACTCAGTTTTGGAGGACCTGGGAACACCCACGAGTTCCCTCCCATACAATTTTTGCAGTAGTAATTGTGTTCCTGAAATCTTGTGCCACCATTAGGAATGGATCTTTCATTGTGTGCCCATGACTGGAGAATTGATTTTTTGGATAAATTGTTTCTATCTCCTGATAAAGGAGAAGTGGTGATATTTATTACAAAGGGCTTTGCCATTTGGTATTGTCTTTTGAGAGATAGTATTGTCTTTTGAATATTCTGGTAAAATACATCAAATGGATTTCTGTGTTATCCTTCCCGATGACTTCAGTGCATTCTTTTGGGCTTTCCAGATTGCAGTTGGGGTTTTCAGTGTTATTAGTTCAGGCTGCACTTAAGTCACTGATATAAATTAGTCATTTCTCTCCTTGGTTCCCAGTATGAATGTTGCATAGTATGACTTGAGAAGCATAGTCTTTGGAGATGCCTGCTAGTCAGACCGTCTTCCTGAGAATGATCCCTTTTTTCAGTGTTTTAGATTTTTGTAGTTCAATTTTGAGATCACTGCATTTCTTCCTCCTGAGTCCCAGCACTTGTGCTCAACCATTGGTCTTCAGGTACAGCTCCATTTTTCCACCTCTCCAGTTTGATGAAGGTAGATGTATGTGCCTCTTTGCCTGTGAGTTTCTACTTCTGTCTTTATCTGGAAGAGTTCTGTTTATTTAGATTGTATCTGTTCACTCAATACTTTCAGGTTTAGTTGTCTTTATTCATTTTGTTCTAATGTGCTCTTCAGATGATCTTATCCATGCAGGCCTTCTGATGTGCACAGAACGCTTATTTATTTGTTTTTTTTTTTTTTTTTCACAGAACATATTTTTCTTCATCTAATCAAGTTCCTATAAATGTTTCTTCCAGAAGTCTTATTCTTTAAGAATCAGTTCTCTCTCTTTGAATCCTAAAGTTATTTCTTAATGTCTTCATATAAAATGACAGGGCAAAATAAGAAATGACAGACTTGTACCTCAGTGGGTTGAGATGAGAGTCACTGTGTCACTCAGAGCTTTTCCACAATTTGGAGGGCAGGTGTCATCCCCTAACAAGTAATCCAGCATGGCTGGAGCCTGGCTTCCAATGGCTGCTTAAAGAGATGGTCACTTCTCCTCCCCTTGTGTTAGAAAACAAACTGAAAACAACTGGGGTGGCCAGAGGTCACAGGGCCTCTGGTTTCCCCAAAGACCCCTCTGCTTCTCCTGAAGTGATGGCTGCCTTGCTCCGTGAGGGTGTGCCTTGTCTTGGCTTGGTCTGCACCCCTGCCCCACAGGTTCTGGAAACCTACATTTTGAGAGTCCTGGTGTCTTCTGGAGAAAAAGGAGTTAAGCTCACAAAAATGTATAATTTTTACATATTAATTTAGGAGAAACTCATTGTCTACTGAATCAGACATCTGGGTCTGAATCTCTGCTCTGCTACTTGCCGGCTGGGACTTTGGTGAGTTAATTAACCTCTCTGGGCTTCAGTTTCCTCAGTTTTGAAAGGAGGATGATGACATGGTCTCAGTAGGGCTGCCGTGATGTTTATATCTGATAATTGATGTGAACTGTGCAGCCCACCGCAGGGCACAGAATGGGTGCTCACTCAACAGCAGTTTCTCCTTCTGACCAGCAGAAAGCCGAGGTTTCTGCCTAAGCCTGTCTCCAGTTCTTAAGTTTGGGTTTTGTATGGTCCATTTAATCTCCAGAGCAGATCATCTAGATCATGTTGGAGGATCAAAAGCCTCAAGAAGGACTACTGCCACAGTAGAAGTAAAAAGCAAAATTAGTAGGAAACACTCAGTATTACTTGATTTATTTAACCTATGACAGTTTTATTCGTTCTGATGACACATCAATGGTTGTACCATTATTTTGATGTATATGCTGAGATTTACACAGTTTTAGTGACCCTTACACTTTCATCTAACAGAAAATGATTGTTTTTGCTTTGTTTATCTGCACATTTTTGCTAAACTGGTCTCCTTGAAGCTTGGCATATTGTCTTTTTATGTGTACTAATATAAGAAAGAGTGTCTAATGTGGGAAGGTTGCATAATTTTATAGTACCCAGGTTTTATGATAAAATGTAGAAGCACCATAATATAAAGTTGGTGTATTCATTTCTTTTGAGCTAATCCTGAGTATTTTCTTTTTCTTGAAGTGTGTTTCTTTCTTTGCCTCTCCTCTCTTTTGCATGTTCTCAATAAGCGTCTATATATTTGACTTACAGAACTCATCCTGAGATTTAATTTAGGTTTTCCTTACTGAGTGGTCCTTCATCATTGGTAGGAAGCTAGCCTGAGTAATTCTCATGGCTTATTGGACCATATCATTTCCTGCATGTTATCTGTATTGAATTACAGTAGGAGATCCCAGTGAGAGACCGTCTACCCGACTGTCTGGGGGCTTGGCTTCTGAAGCTCATTAGACCAGAGTTCAAATATGGTATATCTAACATTAATTAGCTATTGGTCTTTGGGCAGGACACTTACTATCTTTTTGCCTCAGTTTCCCCATGTTTAAAACGGAATAATAATGCCTAATTTATCAGATTGTTATAGATTAGATGAGATGATGTATACCAAAGGCTTAGCCCAGCATGTGTGTACACTAAGTCCAAAGTAAACATTAGCCATTATTATGTAATGGAAGATACAGTGTTATTAAAACGTTGTCTTACTAATCACCTTAAACCAAGCAACAACATAATCCAATTTTTCACGTTATCAATTGAAAACATGGATTCTAAAATCCAAACTAATAGAAAGCCAAACTAATAGAAAAATGTCATTTTGATATGTATAGGATTATAATTATTTTGAATTGATAAAAGTGTCTACAGAATATTAAACAATAGTTAGCTATTAAAAGAATTAGTGCACTTTCTTAAAGATGTTCAGCATATGACCAAGACATAGAGTAGGCATTGGAAGGATTTACTATACTTTATGAAATTTTTCCAGTATGGGATCTGACTCGCTGAACTTGAAAATGAAACAAACAAAACAGAAGCTTGTTCTCCCTGTGCCCATGGTGCCAGAAAATAAATCACTGCTGTATTCGTCAAGTCATAAAATTTAAATCATCTCTATTTGAGTTGGATACCTTAGGGTAGTATTTGATGCTAACCACTGGTTCAGGCAGGATCTGGTGACATTTAATGGACTATTGTTCAAGGTCAGTTGACACTAGGTCATTGCCTCAATATTAAAGCATTACGAAATAATATGAATGTAAAAAAAAATTCCATTAAGCACTGGATATAAATGAACTTTATATGTCCTTCTAACCAAATATACTATGGTTTATGGTTATGTGACAAATGCTATGCATTAAGAACATTTTCTTGCTTTAGCTTTACCAATAATTTGCTCCTTTTTTGAGCTCTCAGGGCTGTGGCTACTTAACAACACATGTAGGCATTTCTTTATGTGCTTCTCCTGCTTTTGTGTTTTTATAGGCCAGAAGCCCCAGCCTTCCTCCTCTGTGGAATGCTGCTGATGCTCAAAAGTGGCACTGTCTTTGCCCTGGACAGTACAGTGCCAGTGTTTCATTTTGTTTTTTGTTTTTTGTTTTTTTTTTACACCTGCCATGTTCAGTTGCCTTGACACAGCTGCATTTAGAATTAGCTGGTAGCCTGAGTTTCAAGGTCAATGTTCACAGGTGAGATAGAGTTCCCAGGTGAGACAGAGAATGGGAAAAGGAAATAAAAAGGAGAGACGGGCTACGGAATGGAATCCTGTTGTTCGAATTCCTTAGCGAGCTGGCAGAAATTTTAGGAGAAAGGGTAAGAAACTAGTTTTACTTCTCGGCCCCATTATTCAGGCCTAATATCTGAATGAGTTACAAACTTTTAAAATGAAGTCTTTCAGATGTTGGTTAATTATTACAAAAGTATACCTTAAGTAGCTTAGGCTATGTATTTTTAACTAAGAGCTTAGCCTAGTTTGTGAAATTAACAACTTTTTAATTTGACAGAGCGCAGATGAGACCATACACATACTTAGTAATGAACTGTATCAGCAGGCATTCGAGGTCTCACCGAGCAGTTAGTCTCTGTCTCACTGTCATTATTTTGCTTCGCCTCTGTGAAATTCACCATATTCGCAGTAAGTTGCTGTAACGTCAGGTGAGATCTGGCATTTCTCCCCATTCCTAACATCTGCCCTTTCCATGTTGTGCTCAACAAACTAAAACAGTTCTTTGCAGCAAGCGTCAGTAGCTCAGCCAGTGTTTCTTTGAAATGATTATTTACTCTTGTGTAGTAAGGTTTAACCTCAGTAATCTTTGCTGTCTAAAAACGGTCAGAAATATCAAAGCTATCAAAGCTAAATGGATTCTTCAAGATCCATTTTTCTCAAGGAAGCTGACTGGTGTTTCTAATGACGCAGCAGGTTGAGCAAAACCTTCAGAAACTTGGGATATTTATATTAGAGTCAAAAGCAGTTGGTATTTCTTGAAATATATACATAAAAATATATACATAAAAAATATAAACATAAGTTTATACTAATCAAGGTATTTCATGATCTTCTGAGAAATTATAGGATTTTCCAGTTGCCACTTTGGAAAGATGATGAATTCATGAACAGTAGAAGAAATGACCCCACTTGTCATTGATTGGTTCAAGAAACCTATAAAGATGTTCAGATTGTACGTCTTTGTACCAAGGGGAGCACAGGAAGGTTAGCCAGGGCTTGCCTGTAGAGAAATCTGAGTAAAGCTTTGCAGTTCCTGTGTCAATGGGGAAAATAGGAAGGCAGCTTAAACAAGTTAAGACTGCTAAGTATCTAATTACTATGTGGTGAGCCCCCTTTATTTCCCTCTAATAGGAGCATAATTTTTAAAAGTTCTTGAAACCCTGGAATCACTACTACTTTCAAGGCATGAGGCATATTTGAAATTCTGAACAGCAGGCTAAAACTTTCATTTGAAAACTGGTCGGTAGCAAATTTTAATACGAAGCAAAAGAGTTCCGTTATTTCGTCCAAACCTGTATATTTTTTACATCCACCTGAAAGATGTTGTGTGAGAATTCACGACTACCCTGTGTGTCACATATCAACTAAAAGTGTCCTGTTAATCCTCCTTCAAACTGTTGTAAATTTAGCTTTACACCAGTTCGTATAAGATTGATGTTTTCTCTTCACAGCTTAAGGTAATACTTTATTTGACCTAAATTGTTTCAGATTTTAAGTTGGGATTGGCTTTGGTGTAGAAATCTGAAGAATTTTGAAATTTGGTGAGCAAATTCAAGTAGGACATTCCTTGTGTAACCGTTCATAACACTGTCCACTCTTATAATCTGCCTTTTGTATTACTCTTCCCATTCTGAAGCTTCATAACCCTTTTTATAGCTTACTACCTATAGCAATCAATAGATTTTGTAATCGTTTCCGTTTCTCTGGACTTCATCCAGAGTCCGTTTATGTCTTGACATGTAGCTATGAGAATTAAAGACAGTTTGCGAGCAGAAATAAATTTAAAGTCTTCCTCAGCTGAATACTGAAATCAGGAATTCACTGTTTCTCTAAATCCTTGTTAAACCCTGATTTTTAGGCATGCTTTTTTTTTTTTCCTGCACTCCATTCATTTGATGGAAACATTAATTAAGTTAATAGCATGGCAGCGTCTCCCACTGCCACTGTGAATCCCTGAGCAGTAGTGCACGTTACATTAACTTCTTCAGGTTATAAAGCCCCCATTTTGCATGGTGAAGCAATAATTTCAGGGAATAGTGCTTAATGAAGTTTCCCCAGGTGTTTAACTTATTAGAAGTTTGAATCCTTTTAAGTGCAAGGAAAAAAAAATAAAGAAGTAGTTTTTTTTAAACAATTTTTAATACAGTGAATGAAAACAATTACAATGAAAGCTGAGATTCTCCCCGCTTATTAAGCCAACATTAACTTGAATACACATGACACCACTGGCTTGCTGAGAAAGAACTGTGAACTTTTCAGTTAACTACAGTTAATATGATAAGGACCGAGCACAACCTGCATTTCTTTTTCCTCAAATATGGGACTTTTAAATCAACGGACTAAAAATCCAATACATTTATAAACTGACAAAATAAAGTGGGTGGATCAGTCACTTAAGCGTCTGACTTAGGATCAGGTCATGATTTTGGGGTTCGTGGGTTTGAGCCTCGGGTTGGGCTCTGTGCTGACAGGAGCGTGGAGCCTGATTCCGATTCTGTGTCTTCCTCTCTCTCTGCCTCTCCCCTGCTCATGCTCATGCTCTTTCTCTCTCTCCCTCTCTTAAAAAAAAAAAAAAAATTAAACTTAAAAAAATAACAAAGTGATTTTTCTACTGCTAACTAAAATATTTAATTTTTTTGATGTAATGAAACTAACCACTTTGTAATTAGAATTCTTTGGAAAAAGCTTTCTTACCAACTGACTCTTAAAACTTACCATAGTGATAAAGTTGTTGGTTAATTAGTTACTGACGTGAGCCACCTGTCTTGTGTAGCATAGAGCCTAGTACGTAATAGATGCTCAGCAGAGGTTTGTTGACATGTTGACGATTCACATGGTAATGGCCTCTTTCTGTGTAACAGTTCCTTTTTATAGTCAACAGGTGTTTTTACTACATTTTAATTATCTAGGCTCTAGCACTATTTAATTATCTTTCTAAAAATTTTTATTAGATTTAAATGCAATGTGAACATTTGTACTAGGAAAACATACTAAAATAGGTTTATGTTTGAGCTCTTTCCCCTCTTTAAATTGCTAAAACATAGTTGACATACAATATTACATTACTTTGAGATGTACAACACAGTGATCTGACAATTCTGTACATTACTCGGTGCTCACCACACTAAATGTAGTTCACCATCTGCTAACCATACAATTTTATTACAGTGTTATTGACTATATTCCCTGTGCTGTACTATTCATCTCCATGGCCTATTTACTTTATAACTGGAAGTTTGTACCTCTTAATCCCCTTTACCTGTTTCACCTATCCTCCTTCCAACCTCCCCTCTGGTGACCTCCAGGTTTTTTTCTCTATGTTAGAGTCTGTTTTGTTTGTTTTGTTTTTTGGATTCCGCATGTAAGTGAAATCATATGGCATTGGTCTTTCTCAGACTTAATTCACTTAGCATACTACCACCTAGGTCTATCCATGTTGTTGCAAATGGCAAGACTTCATTCTTTTTTATGGCTGAGTAATGTTCTATTGTGTGTGTGTGTGTGTGTGTGTGTGTGTGTGTATCTCATATCTTCTTTATCCATTCATCTGTCAGTGGACACATGGCTTGCTTCCATATCTTGGCTATTGTGAATGCTTTCCCTTTTAAACATGTTTCCATATCTGGGAAGATAAAAAAGAAATTGTTACAATGGTTGCTTTCAGGGCCTGGGAATGGGGTGTTGGTAGAGAAGGGAACTCTTCACCAGTAACTCAGGAAATATTTATAAAGCACCCATTAGATGTCAGATACTTTGCAAAGTGTTCGTTATTTTGGGAGTATCAAGATATAGTCCCTGTCATCATGAATTTTATAGTTTCATAGCCTGGTAGAAGAGCCAGGCATTTAACACACACACACACACACCCATGTATGTGTGTGTGTGTGTGTGTGTGTGTGTGTGTGTGTGTGTATATCCATTTGCAACAACATGGATAGACGTAGGTGGTAGTAGAGGAACCAGCATGTGCAAAAGCCCAGAGGCAGTGGGGATTCTGACTTCCTGAAAGAACTGAAAGAAGACCAGTAACACTGAAGTATGGAGAGGGAAGCAAAGAACACGGAATGAAGATGGAGAAGAGACAGGTCACAGTATACAAGGCTTGGTAGTTTGAATTTTGTTCTAAAGTACAAGGGGATATTATTGAAAGGTTTTTAAGCAGAGGAGTAATGGTATCTGTTTTGTTTTGTTTCTTTTTTTTAATGTTTATTTACTTTTGAGAGAGAGAGAGAGACAGAATGCGAGCCAGGGAGGGGCAGAGAGAAAGGGAGACAGAATCTGAAACGGGCTCCAGGCTCCGATCTGTCAGTACAGAGCCCGATGCTGGGCTCAAACCCACGAACCATGAGATCATGACCTGAGACAGAGTCGAATGCTTAACTGACTGAGCCACCCAGGCACCCCTGTTTGTTTGTTTTAACTTGAAGACCTCACTCGTTGTTGTTGAAGAGAATGGATAGGAAGTGGCCTAAATCAATAATAAATAGTCTAGGCGAGAGATGGTGATAACTTGGACTAGGATGGTGACCATAGAAATGGAGAAAAATGGATGTGTTGCGTATGTATTTGGGGACTTGGTGATGGATTAAATTTGGGGACAAGGAGGTACCCTAGAACGAATCTCCATGTCTGCTCTCATGAGCCGCAGGGTAGAGGTTACCGAAGTCCAGAGAAGGAGAAGGTTTGGGGGTGGGGGGAAGATCAAGAGTTCAGTTTTTAGACAAAGTAACTTTTATGTAGTAATGGAGGTTTATAGCAGAGGTTTGGGCTTCTAGTGTAAATTTCAGGATTTACATCTCTGTGAATGGATGTGATTACATAAGGAAGGCATGTTGAGAAAGAGAGCTGGGGAACTCTAAAACTTAGAGCTTGAGTAGTGTAGGAAAAAACTCACAAGGGGCTGAGAAAGAACAGCTGGAATCAAGAGGAATATTAAAGAGAATGGGTTATGAAAGCCAGGGTGGAAGTGCTTTAGTAAGAATTAGGCCCATCCTTGTGTATAAATTTGTAGAATTGTAGTAAGTCTTATAATTTATGTGCATGTATGTTTTTCCTAGAAAATGCCTTTTTATTTATTGGTATCCAAAAAACAAACCACAGTGTAACTAAAAATGAAGTTAACCAATGAGATGATCTTGGGTGGACTCTAGACTACTTTTTCTGAACGTACAGTTACCAAAGACGTGTTCAAACACCTGTCCAAAATACAGAGTGGGGAATATACAACATGCAGAATGCAAGTAGACAAGATTTTTATAAAACCTGCGTCCTGTGTTCCATGTATTATCATTAACTTGTCTCTGCTGGTTGGATTCATAGAGCTTTAAGATACATAAATGTTAATGTTGAATTTAGTTTTGGTTCTTGCCTTGTTCGTTCTCGTGTGCCAAAACTTGGCAAAGTAAGTAGGGATTGCCATGCATACGTGTTCAATTGCTCCTTCTTATCTGGGTAATATAGCTGAACCAATCAGACTCAGGAATGTGTCTGGTATTCCCTGAGCCCCTTTGTAGTTGCAGTAGCTGATGCTACTGAATTATCTTGCTAAATGATAGGCTGTTTGCTGCCGGAAGGAAGAATGTTCTAATGGAAAGACCATGGACTTGGCTTCAATCCCAGCTCTAATTCTTACTCCTGCAGATTTGCACAGGCTACTTAATCTCCTCATCCTCCGTTTTCTCATGTGTGAAATGCCTATTCATAATGAATACCTACCTCACAAAATTTTTGTGAGGGTTTACTTAATAAAGCTAAGTGTGTAAAATGCTGAAGAAAATATCTTTAACAAAGCGTGCACTTCATAAATGTACTGGTTTTTAAAGGATTTTATAAAAAATATAGTTTCTGGTGTCTCCTAGCCCTTGCATTTATGTAATTATTTCTCGAATTTAAAAAGATTACAGTTCTTTTTCATCACAGAAACTGAGGTTTCACCAGACACCATAGTGTCTACATGATCATAATTCGTTAAGACATAATTTATGCCTGTATTTGTTGCTCTGTTCCTCAAGGTGCCTCTTCCAAGTCACAGCTTCTTAGAAGGATTAATTCTTTTAATTCATGAACTTAATACAACCAAAATTTTCAGATAAAGTGATTTTCAAGATTGTCAGTTGAAAAGCAAATATATACAAATAATCAAAGATTTGAAATTCTGTGTTCATTCATTTAAAAGAATCTTGATGGATGAGAAAGTTAGTATTTGACATTTAAATTTTTCTGACTTCTGATGTTAATGCTTTATTTGGTCTAAAATGGCACTCTGATGGAATATTCCTGTCTCTGTTACAGTAGACTTGCTGTATACTAAGCCCATCAAAGTGATAAACATGCAAGTATAATCATGTTAAATAATAATTCTCAGTATATTAGGGAAGACTTGCAGAGAAATATTTATGGTAAAGCACATAGGTTATGGAGTAGGTTGTTTTTGCTTGGTCTGTATGTGTATATGTACATTTACATTCCTGTTGAAACCTGAAAGAGGCACTATATTTTTAAATGTTATTTTTAGTTTTTCACATCAGTGTGCATTTCTGTTTAAGTATCTGTCTAGAATTGGTCCAGAAGCAACATAATCAGATCTAGTCTGGTGAGTCAAAATGAAATGTATACAAATTCACATTCTTAGAAATAAGTTGATCTAAAATCAAAGCAAGAGAAAAAATGTGGTGTGAAATGTTACACAGATTCCACCACAGCATAATTGGCAAAGGATAGTAGACATGCTATTTGTTAAAACTTGAATTACAACAGTTGCTTAATTTTCTCACAATAGGATATAGCAAAGCAGTTAAGAAACATCATCTGTGAAAAACAGCATTAAGGCAGGTTAAAGAACCACAAATACAAAGTATATAAATTATAAAATTGAAAACAGAATGTTCAGTAATAATTGATTTTTGATGTCCTTTATAGATTTTTTTCTTGTTACACTGATTGGTTTATTTGAATAAATTTTCCAAGATCATGTTAATATTTTTCCTCTGTACATGTATGGGCTTATAAAATCTTATAGATTTGGGATTTTCCTACTTTGGATAACATGAATGTACTAGAGAAGTACTTTACTAATAATTAAGTTGGATTTTTCTGTTTTGCACTGTTGACAAAAAGTTCTTTTATTGTGGTAAAATATATATAACATAAAGTTTTCCACTTTAACCATTTTAGTGATACTAACGACATTTACAATAATGTGGTATCATCCCCACTATCTATTTCCAAAATTTTTCATCATTCGAAACAAACTGTATTTTTAAAAATGAAATCTTTATTAAGATATAATTCATATACCATGACAATAACTTACTTAAAGTGTACGATTCAGTGGCTTTTCATACAATCAAAGAGGTGTGCAGCCATCCCCACAGTCAACTCTAGAACATTTTCATCATCCCCAAAGAAACTCTACCCTTTAGCAGTTAAGCTTCATTTCTCCCCAGGTTTCTATCTGAATGGGTTTGCCTATTCTAGACATTTCATATTAATGAAATGATAGAATATCTGATTTTTTGTGACTGGCTTCTTTGAGTTGTGTATTTTCAGGGCTCCTCCACGTTGGAACATGTGTCAGCACTCCATTCTTTTTGATTGCTGAATACTATTTCATTGTGTGGCTCCACCACATTTTATTTGTTCCTTAGTTGATGGACATTTCGGTTGTTTCTACTTTTTGGACATTAAGAATGGTGCTACTATGAAATTTGCATACAGGTTTTGTGTAGGCATGTTTTCATTTCTCGTGGTTCGTGCATAGGAGTGGAATTGCTAAATCAAATGGTAATTTTATGTTTAACCATTTGAGGAATTTCCAGCCTGTTTTTGCAAAGCGAGTGGCCCATTTTGCTATCCTAGTAAAGTGTGTGGGGATTCCAGTTTCTCCACATCCTGGCCAGTACTAATCGCTACTGTCTTCTTGATGATAGTCATCCTAGTGGTTGTGAAGTGATACCCACAGTGGTTTTGTTTTACATTTACCTGGTGGCTTAATGATGAGCATCTTTTCATGTGCTTATTGGCCATTCATATGTCTATTGAACAAATGTCTATTCAGATCTTTTGCTCGTTTTTAAAATTTTTTTTAGTGTTTGTGTGTGTGTGTGTGTGTGTGTGTGTGTGTGTGTGCGCGCACGCACGGGCGGAGGAGCACAGAGAGAGGGAGACAGAGAATCTGAAGCAGGATCCCACAAATCAGTAGGCTCATGACCTGAGCCGAAGTCGGGCACTTAACTGACTCTGTCACCCAGGCGCCCCTGCTCATTTTTCAAGTTGAGTATTTGTTTTTCAATCACTAAGTTGCAGAAGTTCTTTATATATTCTAGATACAGGTCTCTTACCAAATCTGACTTAGAATTTTTTTTTCCTATTCTGTAGGTTGTCTTTTTTGAGATTTGATGGTTTCTTCTCTCCTATTCCTAATGACATTTCTCTGGGCCAGCAAAGTCCTGTGTTCTGTGCTGTAGCATTTGGGAGGCATTTATTTTGGTACTTGCTACTGTGCTGGGCACTGGGACCAAGTTCTGGGAGTAGGAGATGGAACTCACTCTCTGTAAGCTTACCATCTAGAGAAAAGGTCACAAAAAGTTACATTGTCAGGAAAATCACTCTATGTTTACAAACCAGGGAGAGTTTATTTGACTAGATTAATGATAGAAACTTGCAAGTAGCTGAAGGAGATCAGCTTGAATATCATTGAGTATATGTTACTTCGTGGTGTGTAAAAACTAACCTAGTACAGTGATTTCCAACAAATGGTCTGTTGCGCCATGTTTTCCACTGCCCCTCATCAGAGCCCTGGGCCCTGGAAGCTCATCACGTTGGGTCATTATTTTTGTCATTGACTAGGTGGTTTCTTCTCCCCATTTACTCAACTCTTATCTGATTTCCAAGGCCTATCTTAAGATACCTCATGACAGGCATCTTTCTGATAACTGATGATCTTTTCTTTCCTCAGTGTGCTTTTGAACCTTAAATGTGTCTTAACTAATAGCCTCCTATATGAATGTTTGGTTGTCCTCATAGCTTGCACATATTCCAGTTCAGACCATTGATTTCTTTGGGACGCTACCCATGGGGCTGAATGGAAGAAACATGGTAAAACCAAGGGATTCTGTTCTAATTTTGCAAAATCATTTGGAAAAGTGATAAAGGAAAACAAAATCTGGGAAAAATCAGATAGCAGTGGGTTAGCAGACGCTGACTTGATATACTTCATTAAAAAGCTATTATGTTGAGTTAATGGAAATGAAAATATACAAATTTAGATATTGTTTAGCCTGTTGAGCATGTCCGTTCCTTAAACACCCATATTTTTCATGGGATATGCACTTTTAGTAGGCTGACATAGAACTCTCATATGTTTAAAGTTTTCCATTTCACACATGTTGTCTAAATATGTACATGTAGTTTTTCCTTTAGCTACCGACCTAATAAAAGCCTCTTGTGAATGCTTATCACCTTGTAAAGTAGTTACCAGAGCTACAGTAAAATTTGCCTGCAAGTGAAAAGGCTTTGACTTCCCTAGAGGGAGAATAAAAAACATATGAGACAAACAGCAGCAACTGAAATTATCTGGTGTAGAAAGTGGCAGGATGCCAGCCAAATGCTCTGTCCCTAAAATGGTTTAAACCTTTATCTCAACTCACTAAAAAGGCCACCTTGTTTAAGGAACTTCAAACACAAACTTGGAAATGTCTCATTATTTTGGTACAGTTTACACAAATGATCTCCCCTTTTATTGCTATCTTCAGGTATGAAGGCCCTAAAGGGTTAGACGAATTTTTTAAACATTCCTATTTCTTTTTAAAAATGGTGTTGTATAGTTGTTACTGAAAGTTGTTGCAGTGTTTATTTTAGATACTTCAATGTATCTAATTAGAAATGATGTCGGTTTGTTAAGTAGGCAAAGTGGCCTTCAAGTGCATGGTGAAAAATGAGTAATGAGAAGCCTTCATTAGCCATTAGGCTTAGGAGGACTTTTCTCTAAATAATAGAGATGGAAGGGGTTCATAAATCTTACTGTTTTGGAGTGACCAGAGGAGAATAGACCATGCTATGTAGAGATATTTTGATGTCTGTCCTAGGGCAGGGGACAACTCTAGCCTTGTTTTGCTCAGAAGTATTGGTACTTTTTCAAAGTTACTTTTTAGAAGGTTCACTCAGCTTTTTGCTTTATAAATTTTAAATTATTTTTTTAATGTTTACTTATTTTTGAGAGAGCATGAGAGGGGAAGGAGCAGAGAGGGAGGGAGACAGAAGATCTGAAGCGGTCTCTGTGCTGACAGCAGTGAGTCTGATGTGGGGGCTCGAACCTACAAGCTTTGAGATCATGACCTGAGCCAAAGTCGGATGGTTAATGGACTGAGCCACCCAGGTGCCCCCAATTCTTTAAATTCTTAAACCCAGAGAGTCCTAGTCTTAGAAAACCCGATTATAGATAAATGCTCTATTCCTGAATAATCACTATGATTTTTGCTGTAATTATTAATACCACTCCATTTGAACACTTTGTGTCTTACAGAGTGTTTCATACATGCTACTTAATTTTGATTCTTTGAGAAATCCTTGGAATAAGGCAAGACAAACACTTCTCTACTGGTTTAGGGATGTGGGAAGCTGAGGTTGAAACACACCAAGTGACTTGGTAGGGGCCACAGGGTAGCGGAGGATGGTTTTCTCTCCACCACTCTACAGTGCTACCCACAAAGCTCCAACTCTTAGGGGTGCCTGGCTGGCTCAGTCGGTAGAGCACGTGGCTCTTGAGCTTGGGTTTGTGAGTTTGAGCCTCTCATTGGGTGTAGAGATTACTTAAAAATAAAATCCTTAATGGGGCGCCTGGGTGGCTCAGTCGGTTGAGCGTCCGACTTCAGCTCAGGTCACGATCTCGCAGTCCGTGAGTTCGAGCCCCGCGTGAGGCTCTGGGCTGATGGCTCAGAGCCTGGAGCCTGTTTCCGATTCTGTGTCTCCCTCTCTCTCTGCCCCTCCCCCGTTCATGCTCTGTCTCTCTCTGTCTCAAAAATAAATAAACGTCAAAAAAAAAAAATTAAAAAAAAATCCTTAAAAAGAAAAAAACAAGAAAGCTTGAAATCTTAGGTTATTGTGATACTTCACAGTTATGTAATATATTTTTGCCAAGAAATAATAAACCTTTGAACCAGTCAAAACTGCCAGATGGGCTGCTGCCATTGTAGTAACTCAAAAGCAGAGATGGATGTTTTGGGTCTTTGACCTCTATGACTGAGCCCACTAGGTCAAGATTTCTGGAAATGGGTACTCTTCATTGTTGTTTGCCAAATTACCCTATTTCTCTATGTAACTGAAAATCTGGCCTTCATTATTTTCAATTTAACAGATAATTTTCCTAAAAGGAAGAGAGAGTTTGCTTGTGTTCTTGGAAGAAAGTATAGTAATTAAATATAAACCATTAAGTTATCAGAGAATATGCTGTTTCTGGGCCGAAAAATAGGAAAACAAAATGTAATCACCTAACAAAGCATATGTTTAAAGCATATGTTGTATTGTATTCATTATATGTTATCTTTTATATACAAATATTTTATTATTGGTCGTATATTTATGTAATAAAGTTACATGATATAATAATTCCTGAAACCAAATTCTGTTCCATCGATTAGAACATAGTATAATTCAGTACCAATTCATAAATAAATACTTATAAAACTATTATGGAACAATGATAATTTGAAATTGCTGCTATAAAACAAATGACCAATCCTGGAATTGGAATATAAATGACTCAATCAATCTTGTTAGAGCTGGCAGAATTTGTTAAATGTTTATTTCTTTGAGAGAGAGAGAGAGAGAGAGAGAGAGAATACATGTGCACACAAGCAGGAAACGGGGAGAGAGAGAGAGGGAGAGAGAGAATCCCAAGGAGGCTCTGTGTGGTTAGCCCAGAGCCCAACATGGGGCTCCATCCCATGAATCGTGAGATCATGACCTGAGCCACAATCAAGACCTGGCTTGATTGAGCCAAACAGGTGCCCCTAGAATTTTCATTTTTTAATTTTTTTATTTTTATGGGAGCTGTTAAGGTGAGCTTTATTTTTGCCTTGGACTTACATTTACAGTAAAGTAATCCACATTGTGCTGTGGTGGGGCATTGATAATATAATAATGCTGATTCAAACATTTACCAAATTTTATGTAATAGCTATTGCCTTTTTATACCTGTTTAAATGCTATATATCATGTTTTCTTTTGAGAATAATAGTACATTTTAATATGTTTTCTATTTTTAGAAAACTTTGGGGAAAAAGAATATTTTTCACAATAATACTTTGGGATTAGCTCTGTCATTCTAGAACCAGTCATGGTTATCAATAAGTCTAGAAACCACCAAGGTTCCCAGATTCCTAATACCTCTATGCATCCCCTTTTATTGCTGTGCTACAGATCTCCCATCACACAAGATTTTCTTATACTCTGGACTTTGCTTAAATCGATGTGATTGCACTGATTTCTGTATTTGCTATTGGGATTTTTTCCTTTTTTTTTTTTTTTTCCAAAATTTCTCCCTTGTTAGTGCTTTTAAAAGTTCTAGCCTGTAGCCTTTCCATACTTGGTGTTGGTATTTTACAATAGATGTGAAGAAAAATTGTATGAGATTCCAAGGCAAATATTATCAGTTATTTTTTTAAGTTAAAATGAATGCTGTAACAATTCCATAGTATATACCATGAAATTTAATGTGCTAAATTAACTTAAACAGTTTTAACATTTTTTCCTTGAAGGACTCTTTTCTGGGTTTTTATAATCTCTCTTAAGTGAGGATACAAGGTGGTTTAATTACTTTCCAGCAAAGCACACTCTTAACAGCCAACATTCCAAGTTAAAGCTATGTGTCTTCTTGGGGTTTGAACTGTTTCCACCTAATCCAAGGAAAAATATTTGAGGGACATTAGTTAATGCATTTTCCAGGAATGGGAGTGGGTAAGTATTTTTTTCATAGCTTATAGAATATTTAGCAATTTGAGCCTCTAATATTTAATTTTATAGCGTTCTCAGTACTGGTGTCAAAGGCTTCCTCTAGAAATAGTGAGAAATTATGTGAATTCCCTTCTTGGTATGTTTAGGAGGGCAGGTCATAAATCTTAGTTTCATATTTTTCTAAAATGAAACCAGGCATTGATATTTGCTGTGATCTAATATGCAGATACAATGAAAAGATTCATAAACTATAAAGATTTTTGAAAGTTGTCACAAAAGGTCACATAAACTGAAACTGTTGTGCAGAAAACATCTAAGATTTAATTACTCTTTTCTGTGATATTTAAGTTCTGTTAAAACTTTAATAACATTAAATACTAATGAAAGGACCTTATGTGTCTCATTTGCATTCATAAATATCCATGAAGGATCTCTTTCACCAGAGTTATTCAATCTTAGTCCAGGACGAGGTCAGACATTGATTATGTTTGACAGTCTTAACAAAAGTGAATGGGAAAGATAGATTTTCCTGTATTTTCCGGCTAGAATGGTGAGGGCACTGATCTTGAATATATAGTTTGATATATGGAGAGGAATATTAACACAATAGAATGATAACGGTCAAGTACAACCATAACGATTACTAGTTATTGAGCATCTGGTAGATACACCAGGCCACATAACAACTCTTTATGTGTTTCATGTGAAGTAATTGAAGCAAACATCTCAAGTTCAGATGGTATTACACCCATTTGACCGAATATGGAAACTGAAGTTGCAAGAAATGAAAAGACATGTCTAAAGTTTCCCAGCTGGAGGCCATTTTGCATACAATGGACCTCACTGAGCCAAGCTGCTTGTCCATGTTTGACTACCTTGTGTTCAGAGACAGAAAAGGTATTGATAATATGTAATTTATTTGGCTCAGAAATGTTTGTGCTTTTAAATTTGAATTAGCTGTCTTTTGGCAGTTTGCGATTTGTAACATGATGGAAGATAGTAAAACTCCACTCAAATTAGTATGACTATTCTGATTTAATCTCCTCTGATCACTCTCTATTTCATACTACACATGGATGCCTATTTTTCTTATATTTAACAAACATGTATATAGCCCAGGTGTGCATCAGGTGCTGCCCTGAGTATTTATGAAAATGAATTCATTTAATGCTCGCAGTATCTCCATGGAGATATAGGTATTAATTTTTCCCCATTTTACAGATAAGATAACCGAGGCACAGAGACATTAAGTGACTTGCTCAATTACAGGTAGAAAGTGGCCAAGCAGGGATTTGAACCCAGTCACTTTGGCTTCAGAGTTTGTGCTCTTCACTGTCTGTTTTTCAGATTTTATAGAATATGGTGAAAGCAATAATTGTTTGAAACTTCTTCCTGGACTGAGAAGTGTAAAGGGGTAAATAGAGATAATAAATAATGTAAATAAAATATTTGGTAAGAATAATAACCCCCAATAAGACCTTGGAATTCTTTGTTAAAAATGGAAGAAGAGCGGCGCTTAGGTGTCTCACTCTGTTAAGTGTCTGACTCTAGATTTCAGCTGAGGTCATGATCTCATGGTTCATGGGATGGAGCCCCACATAGGGCTCTGCACTCACAGCGTGGAGCCTGCTTGGGATTCTCTCTCTCCCTGTCTCTCTGCCCCTCCTCAGCTGGCATGCATGCTCTCTCTCTCTCAAAATAAATAAACTTTAAAAAAAATCGGAGATGAATTTTGAAAACAGCTATAATTGTGTTAAAATCCAGTTGAGCCTCCTACTTTGTAGGGTCTGTTTGATGTTGTACAAGCTCTTCTTTATGGATATAGCTGACCAGTGTGCACATGGTGTCATTATTGTTTCCTGTGTTGTACCGCTAGTTACATTACTTCCACTAATGAACAAGTATTGAACTCTGTGACGACTATTTCATGTCCTCTCCACTTACATGTATCCATATGTAATAAATGAGAGACATTTCCTTTGGACATACGGGACAAATGAGGCTTTTAGAGTTGTTAGGTTAAAATAGGACTGATGTTTCTATAGCTTTAGAGAGAGAGAGGCTGGATGCATCAATTGAAACAATGGATTGGTAACACTACAACCGAAGAAGTTTCTGAAGACGACTTAGAAGTTTTTGATTAATTAAGATTTCAACTTAGATGAATTTCAGTTTTGGCAAACACAAAGACTAAGCGATCCGAGCTGTGCAGTGTGGGAAAGTCCAGGAATGTAAATTAGACTTTGCTATGAGACGTTCTAGAAGTGTACTCAGCCTAAAATTGAATATTTATGTGGGAGTGGAGTGACAGGTGGTCACTACCCCAGCTCCTCTGGGGGTGGATTAAGGACCTTTGGTTTAAGCTGGATCTTCTAACTACTCTGTTTACCTGTAATCAGTCAAGTTTAGCAGGAGCTAATTTATTGGATTTAGGTTTCAGGGCCCCTTCCTTACACCAGCCACTTCCAAGGATTTGGGAGGGTCTCTGGTTCTGTGTTCGCATGGCCATATTATTTTGCAAAATTTTCAAAAATTCTTCAGAATTTGAGGATATTTAAACCACACGGTTAAAACTGCTGGCTCTACCCTGACCCTCCTTCCATCACTTTGCTCACCTGCTGCATTGCTTTGGCGTGATCACAGGCATTGTTGCAATCTGGCTAGAGGGAAGTTGAACTGGGAATAAATATGTAACTTTAACTTCAGCTTGAAAGATGGTTTGGAATGTTTCAATCAGACAACTGAGAAATCACAGATTCCTAATTTAGACAAATATGAAGAGTTACTTTATTTTTTACCTTAACCTTTATTTATTAAAGAACTGAGAACATTCAGATAATAGAACATAAAATTAAAGCAATAAAGGTGAATGATGAAATAGAAATTATTCTGATGGCAAAAAGTATATTATACCCCCCCCCAAAAAAAATCAGATTCTCCCCAAAGCAGTAATTCTAAAAGTGCTAACTTTTGAACAGAAGTAGCAAGTAGGCTCGATGAATTGTCTGAAAATGCAGTTAATGAAGAAGAATGAATCCTATGAATCCCTTGGGGAAAGAGCTGTGTTGCTTGGCTGACTTGACCACAAAATACAAACACAGAAAAAGATAACATAAAACTTGATAATATGTGTCTATAATGAGCTTTATAGTTCACCAGTGTCTTCAATTCAAAGAGTATTTAGGAGTACTCCCCACATAAGAAACTGAAAGTTTGCAGTTTATATATGAAAAGAAATTGTATGGAAGTTTCTCCAAATTTGACAATGGTCCTAAAAATTTACCTGACAGGAGTTGTGAAGTTAGAAGGTTTCTTAAACATATATTTGTAAACAATAAGATTTCTATACCCAAAGTAGAAGAAACCCCAAATTCTTCTTCCTTTTTTCGTGTGGAACGTTGTATCACAAAATTGGTATTTGCCAAAATGTGCAGAGTCAGAAGTTTAAGGAAGGAAGTGTTAGAAAAGTGTGCCAGATGATTGATTAATAAAAAAGAGGATAGTATTCCTCTGGATTTTGTGAAGTTTGTGGTATTTTCAGTTGTTTACAATTTAACTTTTGGTCATTTTTCTTATTCTGCGTGCGTTATCATTTGTATCTAATTTTGTGTTCCTAACTTTGTATTCTTCATCTTTAAAAGGGCTCTAAAACTGTAAGCTTCAGACCCCACACCACCTGTCTGTAGTTGATAGTTTGTAATGTGAAAAAATATCATGCAGCACACGTATTCCCAAATGCCTAGCATGAGACGTAGAAGCTCCCTCCCCCACCCCCCATTTCTCAGCTCAGAAGAAAACCTGTAAGAAAGGTTTAACTTTTCCTGTGTATTTTCTTCAGATGTTTAGATCTGTTTTGTCCAATAAAGTAGACACTAGGCACACGTGGCTATGGAGCCCTTTAAGTGTGACTAAGGTACTGAATTTTTAACTTAATTTAAATTCCATTTAATTTCATTAAAATTTAATTTAATGAATTTAAATTGAAATGTGAAACCACTACCCAATTCACTGATTAAAAATACTGCTAAATATGTTTAGAACAACTTGGGTATGTTAATTTACTTCAGCCATGAATTTTGTGAAATCTATATGACACTGGTGTGCACCTTTGTGTGTGTGCACGCGTGCGTGTGTGCACATGTGTGATGCATATACACTTTTTTCCACAAAGGATAATACTCTGCATACACTATTCTACATCTTAGCTTTTTAACTTAATTCTATGTTTTGCTCACTAACTTACAGATATCTCATTTATTAGCTGCATAATATTCTTTTCTATTTGTATGATCTTTTTTTCCCACATAGATGCTGGAGTGATTTTTAAAAAAATTTTTTTAAGTTTACTTATTTATTTTGAGAGAGACAGAGAAGAGAGCTCGAGCAGGGGACGGTAAGAGAGAGAGAAGGAGAGAGGAATCCCAAGCAGGCTCTGTACAGAGCCCGATGTGGGGCTGGAACTCACAAAACTATGAGATCCTCACCTGAGCCAAACTCAAGAGTCAGACGCTTAAGCGACTGAGCCACCCAGGTGGCCCTGGAGTGATTTTTTTTTTTTTTTTAATTTAAGTGAGATCATGTCACTCCTGTGTTTAAAACCCTTCCATGGCTTCAGATCACTCTCAAAATAAAATCCCAAGTCTTTAGTATGTCTCTAAGGCCTGACCTGCTGTGTCCTCTCTGTTCTTCTGCTAAGTTCAGGGTAGCATGTGCATCTGTTAATGTGTAGATGGGGATTAAACACAGGTACTTGAGTCTTTTTTTAAAAACTCTGTGAGGAATGTCACCAGTAAAACAAAGTCTCTTTATTAATCAAATGTAAAGTCTTACTTAGTTCCTCACTTATCTGACCACCACCAGCTCCTCTTAAAGCAAAGAAATCCGGTATTTTCCTCCCCAATAGCACTCACTGGAGGAAAAATAAACCTTGTTAACCAGAGTAAAAAATGTTGCAGGCACTCTGTAATCAAGAGCACATTTGAGGGAGGAAATGGTGTTATGGCAGATAGTTGAAGTACACTGTGTCTTAAGAATTTGGTGCTTCTTTATTGCTAGATTAAATTTCAGAATTGAGAGTCTAAATTTTCCTTTTCACATCTGGTGACACTTTTTTTAATCAGTGTGCAAAAGGAGAAAAATCTGTCTGCCTTCTCTCCATGCCTCTAACTGCCGTCCAGCCTATGCCAGACTTAAGGAAAAGCCTTTTACGTTGGCAAGCAAACTCCAAAATGGTTTCCAAGCCTATTAAAAGTAAAGGAAGAGTTTTGCAGAAAAACTTTAGGAAAAAAAATTTTTTTATTGGAGCAGTACAAAATAAGAAGCAACTTTTAAAATTAAACAATGAAAAATAAAAATGTGTTGGCTCACAGTGCGTGTAATGTTGCTGTTCTGGTGCCACCAGTGTAAGGCAGAGTCCTGTGACCTATTAAAACTTAAAATTTAGGAATGTAGAATTTTGGAGGATTTATGATTATTGACAGCTAAAGGGATTATGGTGCAAGTTACGGTGATAGTTAGAAACACATGGACTGGAGCACATTTATCACTGAATGAATGTGCTGGATGAACAAATGAATAAACAAGGGGACCATGTTGCTTTCAGTAAGTAGCGTGTGTTAAGAGCATCGTGGGCTGGGAGCAGGGGACTGAAGAAATCAGGGATGAGTGAAGCAGAGAGAAAAGAATATGAAGTGATTGCAGAGAAGCAGTGAGCTCTAAACTGAGGGTGGTATGAAATAGGACGCCAGGGGGTGAAGACAATGATTGAAAAATGAAAAGATAACCATTTATGTGTGAGTCTGGGCAAGTGGCCACTTCACTTTGGAGTTACTAGAACTTTTCAGACTCTGGTTTTAAAGAAATCAGGAGTGAGGGCATGTGGAGGACTGACCAAAAACAAGCTCGTCAAGGTGTTCAGAGAAGTTGAGAATTAAAGTGTAAGTAGGTCTGGTCAGAATGTGTTTAACACTGTTCATGAAGGAAGTGACAGAAAATCTAGCTGATCCTGGCTTAGCTGAAAAGGGGCATTCACTGTCTCACATCAAACAGCCCATGGCTTGGGCTGACTTGAGGCTTGTCCTGATGCAGGTTCTGACGATGGTCCTTGTTGTGGAGGGCTGATACTCCTCTGGCGGATGGATGGCTGTAGCTGTTACATAGTTCTTTGGTGTATGTGCTAGTCCCTATTGCGTCCCACACTGTGGGAGTGTCTTGATCAACAAATTTTTAATTTTAATGTTGAATTATACATTTCCATATAGTGTTGAATTTTAACCTTTCGGTTAAGCACTTTGTGGGTCCTGTGCAAGTAATCCTTGCCAAGCGAAGATGGAGAAAATATTCCCTTATTTATCTTAACTAAAGAAGACCCAGCTTTTGGGCCAATGACATTTAGAGTTCTAGTCTGCTCAGAATTCCTTGTAGGTTTCTGGGTGATTCTGTGTAGCACAAGTTGGGGACCACTGGCTTACATGCTGCTGAAAGTCTTCCCAGGATTGCTGGGTACTGCCACATCGCGGGGTACCCACTCACCCCAGAAGAAATGACGAGTTTGACTGAACACCTGCATATTGACCGGTTTTGTGGCAAAGTAATATGCATTAAAAGTTTTTGTTTTAAATGAGTAAAACTTTGCCTTTCTTTGAGAGAGGAGTTATTACTTGTACTAAGAGAGAATGATAAGAATGTGTTAGTGGTTAGTTAAAAAAAAAGAAAGGAAGTTAGGAAGGAAGGGAAGTAGAAAGGGAGGGAGGAAGGTAGGAAGGAAGGTAGATATGGTAAGTAGGAAGGAAGGAAGGTAAGTGGGAAGGAAGGTGGGAAGGTAGGAAGGAAGGAAGGAAAGAAGGAAGGAAGGAAAGAAAGAAGGTAGGAAGGAAGGAAGGCAAGAAGGTAGGAAGGAAACTCCAGAGTGGTGTCTCTTCATAAGCAATGATCAATTATATTGGGTAGTCAAGGTGTCTTCTTAGATTCTGAGATTTTGAAACTCCTTAACTTCAGGACTCTTGATCCTTTATTTTTGACATTGTTGCACACTATGAGGTATCCAAGATGTGAGAAAATAAAATTATTCCAGATGGTGCTTCTTTTTCATTTTTTAGAATGTTTCCATCTAATCCTCTCCCACAAAAGAAAAATTCCCCCTTGGAATTGCTTCTGTTATTATTTGTATTCGTTTTTAACCTTGACAACCATGTGGACATAGTACAGGTGGTTTTGTGGGAGAGTGATCTATAAAATTCTTTGTGCTGTGCTGCAGAAGGGGAAATACTTCAATCACCACAGCAAAGCTGCTTTAAAGTAATTAAACATGTTTTGCAGCCAGATGTAAATGAAGTAACTTTTTTTGAAGATGGGTTAATCTACAGATATCTGATCATTATACTTTTGGGTAGACAGAAAGGCAGAGTAACACTGATTACGTGTCGGGGTCTGGCTAGGTTCCCAGCTCCACCACTTGCTAGCTGTGTGGCCTTGGCAAGCCCTTTCGCCTCTCTGAATTGAACATGATAGGAGTCCCCACCTTGTAGGGGCGTTCTACGGATTGAATAGAGAATGCGGAGAATGCAGATAGCTCCAGGCTATCCGTGCCTGCTACACAGTACGTTCTCCTTGAATCCTAGTTATGTTGTTGATTCTGCTGCTGCCATCATCCCAGGAGGTGCAGCAGGGTCTTGGTGGTGTTTGATCTTACCTCCTTTTGGTCCATCCAGAGTGAAGGCTTTGGGGTTGTGAGGCACTCTTAGAAATTAACATGCGGGGTGCTTGGGTGGCTTCATTGGTTAAGCATCGACTTTGGCTCAGGTCATGATCTCACTGCTCTTGAGTTCGAGCCTGACATGGGGCTCTTTGCTGACAGCTCAGAGCCTGGAGCCGTCTTCAGATTCTGTGTCTCCCTCTCTCTGCCCCTCCCCTGCTCATGCTCTGTCTCTGAAAAATAAAGAAACATTAAAAAATTTAAAAAAAAATTAACATGCAAAAATTGAGGGAAGGGGCTGGAGTGTGATTTATTTAAAATTGTTTTAAAAATGTGTTTGCTTATGTGGGTTTTTTGTTTGTTTTTGTTATGTTATTTTGAGAACCAGAAACTTCTTTGCTTCCTGTCTCTCATATCATAGCCTATCCCAGTGGTTTTGAACCCCTCAGCAGTGGGGTTGACTGTACAACTGTTATTTCTCTGTTTTATGCAGAATTTTTATAGTGACTATCTCAAAAGACAAAAGTGGAAGAGAAGTTTTTATGGGTCTCTTGCTCTTTTTTTTTTTTTTTACCTTGTAATATTCTTTTTGTTTAAAAAAAATTTTTTTTTACATTAATTTTATTTTTGAGAGACAGAGATGGAGCACAAGCGGGGCAGGGGCAGAGAGAGAGAGGGAGACACAGAAACAGAAGCAGGCTCCAGACTCTGAGCGGTCAGCACAGAGCCCGACGTGGGGCCTGAACTCAAGAATGATGAGATCATGATCTGGGCTGAAGTTGGATGCTTAACCAACTAAGCCACCCAGGTGCCTTACCTTGGAATATTCTTATAAGATAATAAAGCTTTACAGTTATAAAGTAGAATACAACATGCATCCATGTCCCCGCCACTTGGTTCAGGAACAACATTATGGATGGATACCACAGAAGCTGCTTGTATACACCTTCAACCCCTAGAGAGGTAGCCACTCATCCACATGCCATTTTCTTATACCGCATACTATGTATAATTCCAAACTGTATATAGTATTGTTTTCCTAATTTTAAAAGTTTATATAAGTGCTGTCATTTTTGTTGCCTTCTGCTGCAATTTGCTTTCTTTACATAGTGTTGTGTTTGTCAAATTCCTCCATGTTGATGGTAACTCTCAGTCATTTAAGCTGTTGTAAGGTATTTCTGTGCATGAAGATAGCATAGTTTATTTATCCCTTCTCGTGGCAGTAGACATTTACACACTCTCTGTCTTACAGACCATGTTGCCATCAGTGTTTCTATACATGTTTTACTTCACAGATCTATGTAGCTTAGGTTTTGTTTTGTTTGTTTTTCTACAGGGAGTGAATTCTTTTTAGTCTGGTCACATTTTGTGGGCCTCATTATTTTCGTCATCAAAATAAGTCTGAACTACATCTTTTCTGTCTTTTCTAGCTCAAAATTATACTTTTTATATGGGTTATTTAAACTGGATAGTTTGAATCATTGGATTTTAATTAGTATAATTTCCCAGTCCCATTAGTGTGTCTCTGCAGTATTTTCTGTAGGATATAAATTTTACTGATGGAAGGGAAAGTTCCATTTTGAACATTTTTGAGGACAAAATATATGCAATATTAGAAATTATCATTAAGCATGATGACACAAGACACTCAGTTTTTCTACCCAGTTTTGTTTCTTTCCTGGAATCCAGAGTAATTACAAAAACTAATAATTTAGAGTAAACATGACTCTACACATATGTAAAATATGTTGTCTACATGTAGATCAGTCCCTGTACTTGATTCCTCCAGAGTTCGAGTCACATTGAATATTTTGTTTCCTCTTTAAACTTGAATGAGAATTCATATGGCCAAAGCATTCTACTATTCCCTTGGCCTTTTTCTCTCTTCTTCTTACATAAATGAAAACCTAGTGTAAGGTGACGAATAGGCAAAGTCCTATAACAAAGAAAAGGGTACTAGAGAATCTGAAGCAATGAGAGATTAAACCTGACTCAAGGGCGTGGAAAGGATTCTTGGGAGAAGGAGAATTTCAGCTGGGCCCTAAAGAACGAAGACCTTGTAGGTCCGTGACAAGCAGGAGAAGTGGGGACCCTCCAGATAGCCCATCTGCCAGCTGACTACCAATATCTGAGAGACTATTTGCACTACTGCAGAGAACAGAAGTGCTCAGCTCTTTCCAAATTTCAGGCCCACAGATTTGTGAGGTCTGATAAAAATTGTCCTTGTTTTAAGTGCTAAGTTTGGAGTAGTTTGTTATGTACCAATACTTCACAGGAATACCTGCAAAAACCGAGGAGGGGAATACTTTCTTTTTTGCTTTTGTTTGGTTTGTTTTGATGCTTGCTGAAGACAGTATTTAGTCATCCAAAACCTCTTCCCAAAATATACTACTGAATGTAATTTAGAACTTCTAGCAGGAAGACAGGGTTTGGAGAAAATTCCAGGCAGAGGAAATGGCATGGACAAAGATAGCAAAATAGGAAAGGACAGGATATACGGAAGGCAGACAGTAATTAGTTGTGACTGGGAGTAGGGTGTCTCTTGGTTAGTAGTGAATGACTAGACTGGAAAGGAAGATTAAGGACATAGTATGAAGGGCCTTGAGCATGAGGTTGAAGAGACTATGACATAGAGCCACTGAAGGCTTCTGGGAAAGCAACGTTATACTAGTGGAACTTTTCTTTGGGAAACTTTTCAGCTATTTATGGGATAGACTCAGGTGTGGAGAAATTAAGGGATCAGGGTGGAAGCCGTTGAAAGATGTCATAGGAGTTGGATCTGTCATGGCTGGAGCCAGAATGAATACTAGAATACAGGTGGGAAGCATTGTGAACAGAGCTACCACTGACCCGCTCAGTGCATTCTGGGAATTAAAAAGATGCCCTGTCTTTAAGACATTTTACTTCCATCTGTTAGAAAATTGTTGTAATATATTTACTTAATTACAATAAGACACTTGACTGCCATCTACTGGAAAATTAAACCTATGCATCTATAATGTGAACACTCCTCCCTGTAGATGTGGCACTCTTGTGCAGTACACAACCTATACTACCATATCTGCAACCATAATCATGTGGGTATGAGTGATAGGACGTGGTAACTGGTCACATTAGTTATCAGAGGGAAAAGGAAGAAATTTCAAGTCTGAATGGTAGGGAAATTGGTAGTAACATTAGTATAACTGGAACTTATTCTTGGGGAATAGGTTCATAAAACAATTATTCTAAACATGGAAGATTCCACAAGTTCTTCATTTTGTTCATTGATTCCAGTATTTTGCATTTACACAGAATTCTGTCTTTTCTTCTGGAGTCTCAACTTTCCACCCTTTGTGACATCTGAGAATGGTTACCAATCACCTCGCTCTTTTGGGTTCCGTTCACCCCCTCTCTCCCCTGTATCTTTTCCTTCTTTCCTGATCATTGCTTCTCAGTCTCCTTTGCAGGCCCTTTTTTTCCCTCAGATTTTCATTCTTACTGCCTTTGCTTACAGTGGATGCACAATAAATGTTTGTTGAATTACATTGCCTTTGAAAGATTAGTTTCAGGTTTACTGAGAGACTGACTCTTTGGTGCTAGGGACTAAGGGTGTGCCAGAATTCAGAAAGTAGGAACATACACTAAATACAGTTCCTTGTTTTAGGATCTGTTTTCTACACAATGGGTCACTCTTTGTTGGGGAATTCCTGTACTGTTGATCTGTTCATCATTGTTCAGTAGTGGCAACACCAGGAGAACAAATTATTAATATTGGCTGTGTCATATGGGCATGTATAATTCAGAAAATACTTTCAAACCAAATAATGAAGCTTCCCTGTCTTCTAATTTGGGAAGGATGAAAACTTACCTTTCTTTTTTCTTTTTTTTTTTAAATCTCGACTTTTGTACAAGTAGATTAGTGATGAGTTAATAAGCAAGATCACATTTAAATATTTTCATTTGAGGTTGCTTGTTAACATTCTTAACCCTACCACCTGCACCTGCCCCCCAACCCACTCACCTAGGTTACTTTTGCTTTCATTTTTCATGGGGTTGTATGTCAAGGGAGATCCAAGAACTTTGCTCTTCTGACACAGCTTTGCAAACATGTGTTGTGTGTCTGCTTTGTGCAAAGTGCTGTGGGAGGCTTCACTGAAGATACAAAGGTTTCAGATTGCTTCTGCCCTTCAGGAGAGACTGGCTTAATGGGAGAAGTAGACACATATGTAACTGCTCCAGGGCAGGCGATGACAAGGGTCATAATATAGTGCAGACAGAGCCAGGACCCCCTGTGTAAACATCACTCTAAGACTGAGCCACATACGTGACTTGCCATATTTCTTTTCTGAATTGTACACGTTTAACTCGTAACTTACCTGAGTTGGATTAGAATGTGTTTCCTTGAAAGATTCTGAAGTCAGAAACATACTCTGAAAATTAAGATTTAACAGAATTTAACTAAAAATACATTGAATAACATCAACTTGATTCTTAGAAATTTTATTTAAGTTGCTTTTAAGTTGGTACTATCCAAAGAAATTAGAGAAAACTAGAATGATATTAAATAAGCAAGGATATAAAACTGGTCTTATGTTTATGTGAGCCCAGTATTTAGGAAATAAATACCCTGAAATTCCCTAGCCAAATTATATTTTAAGATATGTTTTGAGTACAGGCAAAAGAAAATTACAAACAGCACAGTAGGAAAAAATGTAACTCTCATAAATACAGTGAGGTAGAATGTAAAATACTTGAATGGGTTATTGCTGTTTAGTTAAGGTGCCTTAGAGTTAAGTAAAACCGACAGTTTTACAATTACTGGAGAACCAAAGCCATGTGAATTTAAAAATGTTAAATGTACTTAAGGTTTGAAATTTAAACAAAAAGTTACTTTTGCTTTTTAAAAAGAGTCCTTTCTTCTACATTAACTCAATCCCGCAGAAAAGAATGAGTGAAAATGAACCAAGTATACATATTAAACGAAATACAAGCCGCTGAAGAATCATTTTAACTTTTGTTTAAAGCTAGTCACAAAACGGAGCGTACGATTTGTGTCCTAAGTAAACAGTGCAGCTTTACTGACAACGTGATGGCTTGCAACTTTTATTTAAATTCATTCTTCTGACGATGAAAAATGTAGCTTCATGGAGGCATATCCCCTAGTTTTCCTTGGCATCTTCCTTTAAAAACCTAAAATCAGAAACGAACAGTATGCCCACCGGTTCTATAGGTGATAGTAAATTGGGAAGTATCTCAAATAGCGAAATAAGAGAAGTACCTCAAAGATGCTTAAAAAGATTTGAAAGTATCACAGGAAACAGTAAGATAATACATCTAAGGGCAAGTAATCTGAAAGAGATATTCAATGGGAGAAAATGCTTAGTAATGCTGAAAGGGAGCCAACGTGCTATCAGACAGCAAAGCAGGTATAAGGTTGCAATGGGATATGGCAGGCACAAAGACCTGTTGCCACTTGGGGAGCCATCTTGCAAACTCATTACAGTAAAAAGAAGCAGAAATCTCTTACAAACTGACAGTATCAAGAACACATTTGTCCTATACTAACCTCCAAACTTCCAGAAACAGTAGCCACTGATGTGAGTAATTTGGAAAACAGAAATTACAGTGTTTGGAATAGGGAAGAATTGACCTCAAAAAAAAAAAAAAAAAAAGGTTTTAAAAATAAAAGGTCTTACCTTTTGTTTAAGTAATAAAACAATATGAAGTTACATGATGGATATAAGCAACTTGTTGAAAGACAAAATTGTTGAGATTAAATTGAGACCATAGAAGCTGGGATTAGTGTGAACACTTTTATAGGCAATTCTCAACATCTAGGCCAATTGTGTAGATTACAAAAGAGCATCATAGGGCAGTGATGGGAGCTGGGTCTCTTGAAGTAAGTTTGGAGTTCATGAAGAACTTCACTAAGTAACAGTGCCAGAATTGATTAGAAACAGCATGTTCTAGCAATGAGGTAGTATTTCTACTGTTGTCTATACTGGTCAGATTACTCTGCCTAATTGTTTCCAATCTTTGGTTCAGTGTTTATAGTCTAGGACCATTTAGATGTCTTTGCCAGGGTACCCTGCCCTTTCTCTTAGCACCTTTTTTGATCTTGGCTTCTAGAATTTCTTTGACTGGTTTAACTTCTTACCTCTGCATTTGGCCCTCTGCTTTCAGAGCACTTCCTTCCCTGTATATACCTGCTATTTTGTCTCAGCACTGATCATATTTGTCTCCACCTGTCACTGTTTGCTAGTGCTGACCCATCTTTGCTGTAATTCTTATTATCACTACTTTTCTTAAGGACACGTCAAATCAGATGTTTTATTGGCTTCTTAAATTTAAATACTCAATTTATTGAGGCTCTGTTCTCAGTCTTCCCATTCCCAATCTAACCAATCCACAGCTTTCCACCTATGCTGGTGAGGACAGCGTCTCACTGATCAAAAGGCTGAACTCCTTCTAACCCTCACTATATCCTATCTTTCACCATTTTGCCTTTTATGTCCCTTCTTTTCTGTCCCTTTCTTCTGGTAGCCAAATTCTTAATCGGGTCTTGGGATCTTTCTCTCAAAATATTCCTTCTGTTTCTTGCAACAACACTCTAGTGCTTGATGATGATGATGATGATGATGATGATATTTAATAAAGCAATACCATTGTCTCAAACTACTAGTGACTTACGAAACTTCTAACTTAGATTAAAATGGTTTTGATATTTTCTTATTTAAGCTCAAAAACAGAAATTAGATACATTAAGCAAATTTAATAATATTTTTAGCTTAATATTAAAGCCCTAAAAGTTACTTTTTAAAATCAAAAATTGTTTAGGTCATTGAATTGTTATCTTTTATTGAACTATCAGTCATTTCTTGAGTTCCATCTCTATGCCAGGGATAGAGCCAGGCCTGCACCAAGTATTAGGTAGTCTCTGGCCTTGAAAGTTTACATTCTGGTTATGGGCAATAATTTTGGCTGAGCAACCGAGAAGTCTTTCATACATTCAATAAATATTCACTGAGCTTCCGGCTCTTCACTAGGCACTGTGCCAGGGAGTGGGGATACACTACGGTAAGCAAGACACGTAAGATCATTGGCCACATGACTTTCAATCAGCCGGGGAGAGCGATCATTAAACAGTTAATAAAGTGGCAGGTCCAGAGGTGTTGTGTACTTAGGGGCACTTACCCTAGTAGATGAGCAAGCAGGAACTGTAGGAGGAGGGAAGATGGGGCTGACCTTGGTGTTGTGTACTGAGAGCCCAGTGTGCTTGTAGAACTGAAAGAAGGTTGATAGGAATTTACTGTAGATTCAGTTGGGGAATGGTGACTTGAACTATTCAAGACAGGAGGGAGGAGGGCTGGTAGCTGGAGGGAGACCTGGGGTTCTTACAGGCTCATTTAATAGGCATAGATATCTATCTGAAGTTTTAGAAATAAAATATGGTCCTACCCAAAATCTTGGAAATAATTCTCTTGCCCCGATTTAGTGTCTTTGGGATATTTTTCTGAACACTTATTAAATTTGTAGCCAAGAAAGTATTGTGTGTGTGTGTGTGTGTGTGTGTGTGTGTGTGTGTATGTGTACACACGTAAAAGTATTATATATAAATGGTAGAACAGTTCTTCTCAGTCACAACTCATTTTTGTAGTGAAATAATAGTTTTAATCAGAATTGCCCTTCTGGTCATTTGTTTGGCACAGGCTCTTTTGTTAGGATCCAAACATGGCACTTAGAACTGAATTGTAGCAATTTTCTCATCTTAATAAAATTGTGATTGTGCCATGGCATCAGATTATTCTAGAGCAACCTTGCCAAGAAGCAGCAAAATTTACTTGTCTTTTTTTTTTTTCTTCCCGGGTATATATGTAGTTAAACTCAATTTTTTTTTTTAATTTTTTTTTAAACGTTTTTATTTATTTTTGAGACAGAGAGAGACAGAGCATGAACGGGGGAGGGTCACAGAGAGAGGGAGACACAGAATCGGAAGCAGGCTCCAGGCTCTGAGCTGTCAGCACAGAGCCCAACACGGGGCTCGAACTCACGGACTGTGAGATCATGACCTGAGCCGAAGTCGGACACTCAACCGACCGAGCCACCCAGGCGCCCCAAACTCAATTTTTAAAAATATATTTTACTACAAGTTCTTGCTTATCGCAGGCAAACCCAGTGACCTATTATTTGTTACTTGTATCTGCAGGCCAACAATTTATATTAGGAAGTAAAACTTTTACTGTATAGCATTAAAGTTCATCTGATGAATAAACTGATACTGCCTCAGGTTTCAAACTTTGTTGTGAGTAAAATAAGTCCTCATGCAGTTTAGAAGTAGTACAGCAGCTGCAGACCCAGAAGAACGCGTGCTGTTACTCACATAATAAAGGAACCCCCAAAGCCTTATAATTTATAGATTCATAACCACTTCTCGTTGAATTTATTCTTCTAAATGGTGCAGGTGCTACTTTGGTGTAAAAACATACAACCCTCTTTAGGCAATCTAGAAGAACTCCAAGGTGCTTAATTTTTCTTTTCCCCCTTCTTCCATTGTGAGCTGGTTAGCGTTAAGGATAAACTCAGCACTCCTTTAAAGCTCAAAGGTGCGATTGTTTAAAAACTTACCTAAAACTCCTTTTTAATCATTTAAATATATATGTAATTTCCTACAGATGTGTAATGGATCATTTATTTAAGATTTGGACAGTTCATTTGAAGCCCTATTGTTCACTTATTAGAAAATATTATGATCTTGCCATGTTCTGTATGGGTCTAGATGTTGCTGGTATGTTGATGAGGGCCACAGAAGTCCCTGCCCTCATGGAAACTCAGAGTCTGGTGCAGTTTGTATTTTGGTGGATTTTGTAAGCACTCTTGCCTATTCGGCTTTCATGGTAACCTCTTGTCTGATGAAATCTAGGCGACTCTTTCAAGTTCTGTCTTTTAAAGTCTGCTCCCTTTAAAATGATGGCATGAGTGTATTGCTTCAGAGATGGCGGTGACTATTTATCGTGAATAGCGAGCATTCCAAGAAATTAAGCTGGTAACCAAAAGTAGGATTAAATAGTGTGCATTGTTAAGCACGTTTATTTTAGATTTCAACTCCAGGGTATTAGTAGCTGGCATTATTTCATTAATAAAGCAGCATTTTCACCAAGTTTTGTAAGAGGATAAACAATTTTCCAGGAGATCATCAGGGGCTAATATGAATTCTACAGTAAAGTATTCTGCTCCAGATCATAATAACAATTACCCCCCCCCCCCAATAATAACAGTTTATACTTAGGTGCCAAGTACTATTTTAAGAGCTTTACATAAATTGACTAGTCTAATCCTCAAAATAATGCTTTGAGGTAGATACTATTATTATACCTCTGTATTACATACATGGAGCTCAGAGTAAGTAACTTGCCTAAGGTTACAAAGCTAGCAGGAGGCAAGGCTGAGATGAGATCCCAGGCAGTCTGGTTCTCCGCCTCTGTGCTCTACACTTCTCAGACTTAAATATATGCTTTCTCATTACCCTTCTTGCTTTTTTGTGTCCTAGTAATTTGCTTTCTCTCAGATACATAAATATTGACTTGTGTAACATACACACCTTACTCTGAAAGTGAACCTACTGACTTTTTAATTAGGGGTTTTTTCCATGTTCATAACTCTCTTATCTTACAAAGGCTTTTTTCAAATTCTAAGTCCAGCAGGTAGTAATTTGGAAGTTCATTTGTTTTGGTTCTTTATGGTTTTGCTTGCTTATTTGTTATTTAATGTGTTTTTTTTATACCTAGTACCCTGGCAGATTTATCACATTTTAAAACGAAAATTTAGTCAAATTCATTGCACACAAAATTTTATTTCTCTGTGCCTCTGGAGAGCAGTGGAGATAGAAAAGCAGTCCTTGTTTTCCCATAAAGAGGAGCACAGTTTTGCCGACCTCATGTTCAGCCCACTGCAATATTTTGGGTTACTTTTCATCCCTTTGGGTTTCCTGCTGGAGCAAGTATTTCTGCTGTTGTGACTCTACACCATATTGAACGCGCCTGTGTTGTTTGGCTCCTGGCCTCCTCTCCTGCCTAGTGTTTCTGCTCCTCTTCCCAGGTCAGCTGATGGCAGCTTCTGTGACAGGGCCTGTGCCCTCCTCCCAGTCTTGAGGATTTGCTGCCTTCAGTGCATCTGCTTGACTTTGCTGTGTTGTTAACTAATTACACTCCTTGAGGCCAAGGTTTTGTGTGTGTGTGTGTGTGTGTGTGTGTGTGTGTGTGTGTGTGTGTGTGTATTTCTTGTTAGTTACACTGCTCAATCCTGAGGCTTAAGATCCTGCCAGATATATACTAGGGGTTTGATATTTGCTGAATGAAGACACATCTATATTATAACACTCACTTTATTGTATTTAATAGTTGGTACATGAATTTGTCCTTCCCCTTCTTCTCTCACTCATGTTTGCATTTTCCCTGCTGTCTATAATGCATTAGGTAGGTCGGTAAATATTTACTGAATTAGTGAATGAGCGAGTAAATAATACTCGTCCATCTCTGTGGCACTAGATAGGGATGATTAAAGGGAGGAGAGATAATGGATAGAAATGAAAGGACCAGTGCATTAGAAATTTTAGAACTCTGAATTTAGAAAAGAGCAGAAGCACCAAGACCAGATGTCCCCTTTTGTTCATCTGTCCAGAAATTTAGCTTTTGCATGTCTGCAGTTTGCACAAATACTCATTTGTCTTTGAGGGTAACATGGTAAGGGAGTAGTTCTAGAGATAGGACCCTCAGTGAATACTGCATAAATCTTCTTCTGTCAATTAGGGAGACTTCAATGGCGTTAACTTATGCAAAAAAAATCTCAAAAAAAAATAATGTGTCTGCTTATTAAGATATAGTGAACTTTATCATATTTTAAGCTCTAAATCGAGTCATCAAAACAAGAACCTCAGAAATAATATACAAGTTTATTCCGTACTGTGGGAGGCCAGAGGACTAGAAGATACTTATTCTCTTCTCTTCACATGCCTCAGAAAACCTGTCTCATTCACCGGATGGTTTTCCCTACAAATCCTATGATGTCTTCACTCATCAAATGCTTGTAGAGTGTGTACTCTGTACCCAGGTAGTTGTCTTGGTGGCCTGCTGACCTTGGGCAATCAAATTTATTTTGGACCGTTCTTTTTTGTTTCCATAAAGAATGGACGGAGGTGGAGAGGGACAGAGGGAAGCACATATATATGGAAGAAGCAGCATGTCCTAAGACAGAGTTCTGACAGCACAGCATGTTCTAGAAATGGTACAGCATGGTCATGGTGGTCGGAACACAGGGTCCAGGAGAAAAGAGGAAAGAAGTTGCCACAGGCCTTGGGGAAACAGAGCTACATGGATGCAAGTGGGTATTGAGAGCTGTTGGGGACTTAAAACCCATCAGCACAGTAAACATACTTTCCCCTGGTCTCCTGCCCACCACCTTTTCAACCAGCGTTCCTCTTACTGTGCTGGTTGACTCTGGTACAGATTTTTGATTTCTACCCTTAGCTCAGAGCTCAGGAGGACTCTCTTCTCTTTAAAAAAATTTTTTTTTCTTTTTCTTTTTTTTTTTTTCAACATTTTTTATTTATTTTTGGGACAGAGAGAGACAGAGCATGAACGGGGGAGGGGCAGAGAGAGAGGGAGACACAGAATCGGAAACAGGTTCCAGGCTCCGAGCCATCAGCCCAGAGCCTGACGCAGGGCTCGAACTCACGGACCGCGAGATCGTGACCTGGCTGAAGTCGGATGCTTAACCGACTGCGCCACCCAGGCGCCCCCCAAATTTTTTTTTTTCTTAAAATCTATTCATTTTTGAGAGACAGAGAGCATGAGCGGGGGAGGGGCAAAGAGAGAAAGGGAGACACAGAATCGGGAGCCAGCTCCAGGCTCTGAGCAGTCAGCACAGAGCCCAACACAGGGCTCCAACCCATGAACCGTGAGATCATGACCTGAGCCAAAGTCAAGCGCTTAACTGACTGAGCCACCTGGGTGCCCCTCTTCTCTTTTTAAAAAAAAATTTTTCCAACCTGTTTCTAATGAGCTGCATTTTTTAATTACCATAGTGAGTATTCTAAACTGCAGCAACTTTTCTCAGGAACCTCAGCTCTCATGACCCCCCCCCCCCTTTAAAGTAATGACTAATTGCCCTTGTCATTTTTCTGAGGAAATAGGTAGGATCTGGCATGTGCTGCCTCAGTCTGCCTCCCCTCCACATCCAGACTTCCCTTTGCCTCCCGCCATCCTTACAGTCTTTCTGCCTCAGAGGGAAGTATGTGTTCACTTTTTTCAGCACCTACTCCTCCTCCCGTGCTCTTGAGCTTGCTTTGGGCTGTGGGACCTTCCTGTGTTGATCATCTGTGCTCTTATTTCTTCCTTATTACAGGCTCTTTCCTTTTAGCTCCTTAACATTCTCAGATCTCTCCTAGCCTTGAAACTGCATTCTTTGACTTTTCTTTTTTTCTCAAGATGTCCCGTGTTTCTTCTTACTTAAGCAAGGAAGGTGGTCTGAGGATTTAGAAAGATTACCTGGCCATGAGGTGGAGGAGGAAGTGAAGGAAAGCAGAAATTTGAGGGAAAGATCAGCTACGAGGGTGTTGAAGATAAAGTGGTGACTGTGGGGAGGAGCTGACAAATCTGAGAGGTATACAGGAGGTAGAACTGATCAGACTTCAAATGCATAGGAGATTAGAAGGAGATGGAGAAATCCCTGATGACCCCCAGAATTGAGGGAGTGAATACAGAAGGAGGAGCAAGTTTTAGGGAGAAGACAGTGTGTTCCCTTTTGGAAGTGTTGGGGTGAACTGCCCTTAGGGCATCCAGTTGGAGAAATTGAGTAGGCAATTGGAAGTATGATCTGTAGCTCAAGAAAAATGTTGGTTCTTTAGAAACAACATTGGTAGTCAAAAGACATACTGGTATATCTTGAGGTATAGTGTTGGGTGAGATCTCCAAGTGATGGAGTAAGAAGAAAATAGCCTTGGGGAATAACAGAGGAGGTAGAATAAGAGGAACCTATGAAGGAAACAGAGAACAAATAGCCAGAGAGAAAGAAGGGTAAAGAGTGGGGTGTGTGTGTGTGTGTGTGTGTGTGCACGCGCGCGTGTGCCTGCATGCATGCATGGGTGCCTTGTGTAATTTTTGTTAGATTTGTTTTAGCTCCTTGAAGAAAATTATTAAAATTGTGTAGACTCAATCAGTATCTAATATATGCCATTATTGATAGAACCCGCTGAAAACAGAGTCAACACTTGGGAAGAAGTTCCTTTGCCTGAAATCACATGTTGCTAGGGTTTCTGGAAAGAATGCATTTGTTAATCAGATAGTTTGGGATGTCAGTAGGAGACACATGGAAAAGTTGGGTGACTAGTGTGCTCAGGGAACAATCACTGCAGCAGCCACAGGATTTTATTTTCAATAGCAACTTGTTTATTGATGTAGGCGATCTTGATGGCTGACTTGTTAGAGAGAAATCGTTGGTAGCTTCATGCCAGCGGTTTTGCCACCATAGTGGAAGTTCGCAAATCTGAACATTTTTGTTTTTATCTCCATGATGTTTGGTCACATTTACATTCCACTGCAACACTCCAGTCGTGAGTCAAAATTAAACACTGTTATAAACTAGATTATATCCTTATGTTTGTGCAAAAAATCTTTTTCGGGGCAGGGGTAGAAATTTATAGCAATCCAAGAATTCATCCAAAAGCCACTAACAACTTAAGTTGGCCTCATATTAGCCGGATCCCACTTTGGGCCTCCATGGGAGGTGGTAGGAGGTGGGCAGTGCCTCAGGACCTGTGCAAGAGGGCCCCCTGGAGGTGTGCAAAGAAAGTCATAAAACTTCCATTTACAAATTATTTCTATCTCACCCTAAGAAAAAACTGAGGCTCCTGGGTGGCTCAGCCGGTTAAGCGTCCAACTTCGGTTCAGGTCATGATCTCACAGTTAAGTGAGTTTGAGCTCCCCCATCATCCTCAGTGCTGACAGCTCAGAGCCTAGAGCCTGCTTGAGATTCTGTTGATTGTGTGTCTCCGTTTCTCTCTCAGCCCCTCCCCTGTTTGTGCGCTCTCTCGCTCCCTCTCTGAAATAATAAATGAATAAACGTAAAAAAAAAAACCTGCCAATTTTTGTGTGTTTTTGAACATTCATTAGAGATCAGTTCAGTGCTCCATGTTTGCAAATAAGTCAATTATATATTGATATAAACATAGAGGAGGCATGCTCAACTATTTTTAAGTTGGTGTTTGTTCGGGAATAGACTCTGGAGACCTCAACTTTAAATCCTAGATACTGTTTGAATGCTGTGGGTAAATCAGGAACATTTAGAAGTTTCTTAACAAAACTCTGTCAATAATTTTAGCTATTATCAGAGTCCAAGTGTACTACTTGCAAATGCAGATGTGTGTGACCTGACCTTAATTCCACAGGATGGATTTTGACCGAGAGCATCAAAAGGCAAGTTCAAACCCATTTGCTGCCCTTTCTGTAAGCATGCCGCAGTTTCTCATGAACTACCTAGTGTCCCTCCGCGCACGGTGTGTGCTTTACAGCCATGCTTTAGTCACAGGCAGTTTAAACTGTTCAATAGTATCTCGCTTTAAAAGGTAGGCTGATGGCGTTTCTATCTTCTGGTACATCTGGTAAGTTAATATATACAGTCTCTGTGAGTATCCTGCAGGGACCTGTTTTTACATGCATACAGGGACGTTTATGCAGAAATCAAAGGCCATGAATCAGAAGAACACAACTCTTGTTTCCAGTGTACTGGAGGCTTAAAAAAAATTGGCTTTGAAAAATTGAAAGTAGTGTGGTTTGTTTTTATTGTGGAACCGATCAGGAAGAACAATTTACAGTCATTGCCATTCTTCACAGCTGAATGGAGTAGAGGTGCCCGCCTCGTGAAATGGAGCAGCTGTGCCCGTTTTCTCTGGGCTCACAAAAACATTTGCTTTTTAATCGAGAACTTTGGATGGTGGGTTACAGTTTGTTTTCATGATGGAAGTGGTCAGTTGTGCCTTACCAGACAGCTGTAGTGTAATTAAGAAAAACTGTGTGAAAGTGGATTAAATATAACAGAAGAAGCCTTGAAAAAGGGGGAGCATTCACCTTAAATTTATTCATTTTTCTTTAATCCTTAAAAAGCAGAAATATCACTACAATTCTGCTCTACAAGATTTTACTATTTCACAGTATCACTTAGCTCTAACAGATATAAGATACCCTACGACAGAAAAATTGTTTGCTTTTGTGACAGTTTCAAACTAAAAAGTAGGGGTTTTAAGATGATTTGGCTTGTGAGAGATCTGCTTTCCAAATAACGTTTAAAATCAGGAACTGCACAAATATGTTTACGTTGACTTTAGTGCATTATGAAAGTTAGTGATCTACTTTTGTAGAGAAAGTGTTTTGAGGCTGCTTTTTAGATTCACTTTGTATACAAGTTGAACATGAAAATTAACTGTTTTTGATGATGAGAAACTATGAGATGAAAATCACAGTTTTCTTGATAAATTTTTAACTGAATTAGTGAAATGAGAATGAAGTAATCTGGTGAAGTGTTGATTTGTTGTAGTTAAATGTGGAACATTAGGCTGTCAATTGGCTTTGAAAAGCATATACTTATTTTATGCAGCAGACTTTGAAATAAGAATAGAAATGCCTTAATTTGCATCATAGTCTACAGTAGCAAAATAACTGTTACAAGGTCAGAGGAAGCTGAATTTAAAAAAAAAACAACCAAAAACTATTGTGCTCATAAATAAACCAAGATTCGTACTAGACATTCATTGATCATAAGTTTTTATATGGATTGCTCAACACATTAAAAAACAAAATTTTGACCCTAGGCAGAATAAAAGGTTCAGGTTTGCTCTAAGAGTTTATCGTATAGTAATGACTGTGTATGGAAGACTCGGGTTTTATGTCTGAGAGGATTCTGGAAAGCCATAGGAAGGGAGCGGAGTGGGCAGGGAGTTCCAGCCCATAAGTTGTAAGCTATCTCCAGTCTTCAAGCCCTTATCCTGGCAATTCTCAGAGGAGGACTCTACACTGGCTGTTCTTGAGAAGAATCCCAACTGTCCCTTCCCTACTCTTTGGTGGCCATTCTCGCTTGATTCCTTATGTCTTTCCTCACCAGAAGCCCTAAGAAAACTCAGAGTCAGACCTGAGTTTATTCTAAATGTCAAACGGTGGCTGCAGCTTGATAGTTGACTTTTCTGTTTGTAAATCGAGCGCTCACGCGCACCAAACTCTTCTTCAGACTCCTGCATCTACAGAGCCTGGGCAAAGTTGAGTTCAGGAAGGTGAATCAAGAAGAGTGTGGGGTGGATTGGAAAAGTAGAATAACAATAAAGAAATTCTCTGAGGCCAAGTTTTAAAGTAAGAATGGCAACGGAGAGCATTGAAGGGAGCAGTGTGTTGCAATGAAGACATTACTGGAAATTCTGATCACTGGAATTAAAATCAAAAGATCTGAATTTAAGTCCCAGCTAGCCGAGCGTTTTGGGGAAGTCCTTTCCAGCCTCTGTTTCTCCGTGTATAAGGTGGAAATGCAGTATGTGCCCTACATACCAAACAGGTTATGAGTCTTAGGAAAGAAAGAAGGGGAGAGAGAGAGAAAGACAGTTGTGGGGCAGTAAAGTCCTGTGGTGTAGTTAGGGAACCAGTTGGCCCATCTGTATCTTTTCTGGAGGGGTGGGAATGGGGAGGAACTCTTGGCAGCAAGGAGAGAATGCAGCAGACATTAAATTTGACAAACATTGAGTGTTACTAGAGCTCTTAAGAATCGCGTTATTTATCTCTGTTGGACCCCCGACACACCACTTCCCCCACAACACCAATTCCAAACCCTTTCACCCTCCTCAAGTCCCTGCCCAGCCCCCACTTTTCAGTCTGCACAGAAAAATTCCTCCCCTACTTTGCCAGGAGGGCTAAGGAAGGCCCTTGAGCTTCCCTGGCCTACCATCTTGAAGTATCCCTGTCTTTATCCATTTCCTTCTCTCCTTCTGTCACCTCCATGCAAAAGGTAGACTGGGTTCTTGACACATTCTCATCTTACTTCATCCCAAACTTTGCTTCACCGATGATCTCCTTTCTGTTGTTCTTTTCACCTGGTTCTCCTTCATAGTCAAGAGACTCTGCGTTCAGTGTCCTATGTGGTGTTGTGTTGTTTTTTTTTTTATTTCCATGAATGAAATTTTTAGGAGTGATTTGAATACTTTCTATCTTTGCCATCCATGCTTTATTTTGATCCCATTCAGTCTGGCTTCTGTCTGTTTCATATTGAAACTTGTGTCTCAAAGGCAGCTCGTGATCTCATGCTGAAGTCCAGTGACCATTATTACTCTGTGTTTGCTTCCACTGGTCTCCATGTGAAGTTCCATGCCCACCTTCACAGCCTCACCTCTCCTAATTACAGCCCTCACCCTTTGGCTTCTCTGTGTCAGTACATTCCTTCTTCTCTTCACTGGCTGCTTTTCTCTCTTCCTCAGCCTCTAAGGGTAGGTGTTCCCTAAAATGCTGTACAAGGCTCACACAATTTAGAAAAATTAATTCAAATTGGGTAGCAGACCTAAATATAAGATAAAAATCTATAAAACTGGTAACAACATAGGTGGAAATCTTTGTGACATTTGGATAAATATTTTTCAGATATAACACAAAAAGTGTGATCCAGAAAAGAGAAAATATTGATGAATTAGACTTCTTCAAAGTAAATATTCTTTTAGAGAGGCATTGTCAAGAAGATGAAAAAAGCCTCAGATTGGGAAACAATATTTAAACTTACCTCGTAAAAGACTTGTATCCAGAATACAAAGAACTTTCAAAATTGCATAATAAGAAGCAAACAGCTTCATTTTTAAAAATGGGCAAAAGATTTGAATAGATCTATTAATGGTAAATAAGCCCATGAAAAGATGTTTAACATCATCAGTTCTTAGGGAAATGTAAATGAAAACCACAGTGAGCTACCACTACACCCACTGGAATGGCTAAGATCACAATTACTGACCCTACCAAATGTTGGGAGGTTGTGGAGGAATGGGAACTTGCATATATTATTGCTGGTAGGAAGGTGAAATGGTACAGTCATTTTGGATGTTCGACGGGTTTTTAAAAAGCTAAAGGGAGACCTACCGTGTGACCCAGCCATTCCACGCCAAGGTTTTTACTGCATGCTGTATGAGTCCCGTTGTATAAAAATCTAGAAAATCCAGTGATGGAAAGCAGAGTTGTTGCTTGTGAATGGGAATGTGGTGTAGGACGAATGGATTGCAAAGGAGCATGGGGAAATTTTGGGGAGTGATGGATATATTCATTAGGTTGATTGTGATGATGCTTTCACAAATGTATACACATGTCAAAACTGATCAAGTTTGACACTTGAAAATGTGCAGTCTGTTATACATTAATTATACCACAATAAAACTGTAAAAAAATTCATAGAACTACACACTGAAAAGGATGAATATTACAGAATGTAAATTATCCCTCAACAACTCTGGCTTTAAAAAAAGCATATAGGAAAATGAAATATGGGGATTGAGATTGTTAAAATAATTAAAAGCCAATCTGAAAAGATTACATACCATATGATTCCACTTTTACAATATTCTCCAATGACAAAGTTATAGAGATGGAGAACAGATTAGTGGTTGGTTGCCAGGTGTTAGGGATAGTAACAGTGGGGGGGGGGGGGGGAAGCGAGGTGAAGGATAAATGGAAATTTTCAATACTATTTATGCAACTATGTAATACATAACTAATGAATCTATAATTATCTCAAAATAAAAAGTTGCTCATTTAAAAAAGGTCTACTGGATATTTTTGTGTTTTCTGATGGGAAACCATCAATTTTTTATATGTTAAATCTATAATGTTTACCATACAAACACTAGAAATGGATTTCATTGAGATGATTGCAACTTAATGTTGCATTGTTGTATACAGAAACCATAGCTAGAATCATCTTCCAATTTCTGGTTCCCCATCTAAACATGGAATGCCTTAATTTTTTTTCTCAGACAGTCTTAGTTAAATTGTTCTGACTAGATAATACATACAAATGGTTCAAAATACATAAAGAGAGATGCAGTGAAAAGTCTACTGCAAAATCTGTCTTACATTATACAATTCATATAATTCCCCAAAAGTAAACAACTATTAACTTCTTGTGTTTTCTTCCAGAATTTATATGTATACAAGCAAATGCAAACATATTTTTTTACTCTCCTCCCTGCTTTTACCCAAAAGATAGTTTACTATATTGAATATTTTACATTTTTCACTTAACAATGTATCTTAAATTTATAAGGCGATAGACAGAGAGCCTCATAATTCTTTTTCTTTTGACAGTTGCATAATATTCCATTATGTATTTAAATGTATATCTTCCATACATATATATACAGAGGCAGTTGTGTAATATTATATATATATATTACATAGATTGTATATATAATGCACACACATCTATACATAGTATGTAGATACTAGGTTATTTCCATACTCCCACTTTTGTAAACAGTATTGCAGGGAATATCCTTATACATATGACATTTCCTACTTGAACAAATATATGTGAATACATGAAATTGCCCATACTGACTTTTTAATCTAGAAAAAAATTTACATGGTTCAACCTAGTATCTATAGAATGCATTTTCAGATGTGTAATTATTGGAGACAAAGTCTTTAGTGTCCTTTGGATTTTCTGCTCAACTATCAGACGTGCATGATAATTTAGATGCCTAAAAAGGGTGTGGAGATGCATTGTGTAAATGTTCTGTTCAGTATAGCTAAGGGGAAAAATACCCATGCACACACAGGGATATTTCTCAAAGTCCTTTGCCAGTGACTTTATTCAGTGACATGTCTAACTCTTAGCCTGGTCCAGCTGTGTCAGGCTTCTTTGCCTGTTTATGAAAGCCTTTGCTTTCTCCATATTGACAGACCTAAGACTAGAGCTCTGAACCCTTTGTCTTTCCCAAAGGGGAGTTGTCCAAAATATCTTCTTACCTACTCTCAGTGCATAATCCTCCATTGGTTCTCCCAATTATTGCAGCTTTAGTATTAATTAGGTCTTATCTGATAAATTAGATTCTCTGAAAAAGGCTGACTTTTTTTGTACACAAGACAGATAGATGGGGCATGCCCTTCTACATAACGAGCCAACCAATTGAAGTCTTGGCTTCTGCAATACTGGTTGTATATGTGTGTTTGTATGAGAGAGAGAGAGAGAGAGAGAGAGAGAGAGAAAGTAAATATAGGAAAATTTAACAATTGGTTAATATAGGTGAAGGGGAATAATATAGGATGTTTATTGTACTATTCTTTCAAATTTTCTATAAACATTTTTTTAAATAAAAATTTGAGAGAAAGCATATTCTTTGCTGAAATTATTTGCTGTGAATTAGGGGCAGCTTCATTACCTACTTATGTTCTTGGTTTTTGTTTTGCTGTTTCTAAATTTGAAGACATCTTAGAAACTTTGCCCCCAGATTAAAAAAAATAAGTGATGGTAACAATTCATAATTGTTGAGGTTTCTTCTCTGCCCCATGTTGGACTCAGCATTTTATGTGGATGATCTCATTTAAGCCTCTTATCAACCTATTATTGTCTTCATCATTTTTCAGATGTAGCCACTCAGACACAGCAAGGTTAAGTAACTTGCCTCAAATCACAGAGCTAACATGTGGTAGAAATGCTACTTGCTGCCAGATCTGCTGTCATTATACTTGACCTGGTCTTTATTTTGGCCTGAAGTCTTCTGAAGTGAGAGATATTATCATTTGGCTAAAACTCTTGTAACAATTTCCTAATCTGGATAATATGATGATCTGAAGTCTTCATGAAAGAATACAAGTGGATGTACACAGGAAAACTGTCAAGTTTCTTGACATGTTAATAATTTGCAAAGCTCTGTGAAAAAGAACTGTTTTGTGTACCTATCGCAGTCAAGCCCTTTTTACCCCTTTTCTGAGTTTGCTTCCTATGTAGAAAATTACCAGCCTGCAAAGAGGCATTAATTGGCTCTTTTTCAGTATATTTCTTGTACCTTTCCCTCTCTATTGACTCTTTTCCATCAGAATTTAAGCAAGTTCTCCCTTTATTCCACACAGCCTCTGGCCATCACCATCTCTTCTCCAAGCCAAGCTTTCCTAATAAATGACTCTTATAAAGATACCATAGGGCTCTTTTCCTGTTTTGTACCAGCTCCTCTGATCCTCAGCAACCCCATCTTATGCCCCCAACTGCCGGTTTCCTTCGGGCAATTTTTCTATGCTGTTCTTTTATTCACGCAACTGAGACTCTGTTTCATGCACAGTTTTGTAGCCTCATTTTCTTACTTTTAATATTGGGGAAATTTTTTCATGTCATTAATTTTGAGACCCTTTTTATTGATGAATAGCATACATACAGAGATATACACATTTTAATTTCAATGATTTCTCATACAATGTCATTAGCCTCTAGATTATGAAATAGAAATTACAGAATCCTAGAATCTCCCCCCAAAGCCCCCTTCAGCTACTTTATCCAGCCCCCCAAAGCTACCCTGACTTCTTAAAGCGGAGATTGTTTTTGTGTATGAAATACACTCATATTTGTGTACTTTTTGTGTCTTGCTCTTCCACTAAAAAATATTATGTTTGTGAGATTCACTCACATTATATGTGGGTGTAGTTGATTATTTTCATTGTTAGATATTATTCTGTTGTGTGAACATATATTAATATGTCTTTAAACATAATGGCTATATATTATCCCATTGTACAGATATACCATAATTCATTTATTAATTCTCCTATTATTTTTGCCAGGTTTTTACTATTGCAAACATCTTTGTATAAATACTTAAACTAATGCCTGACCACTCCTTAGAATATGTTCTAGAAATGCATTTACAGACTAAAAGGACATAAACTCTTTAAAAATTCTTAATAGGGGCGCCTGGGTGGCTCAGTCGGTTAAGCGTCCGACTTCAGCTCAGGTCACGATCTTACGGTCCGTGAGTTCAAGCCCCGCGTCGGGCTCTGGGCTGATGGCTCAGAGCCTGGAGCCTGCTTCCGATTTTGTGTCTCCCTCTCTCTCTGCCCCTCCCCCGTTCATGCTCTGTTTCTCTCTGTCTCAAAAATAAATAAACGTTAAAAAAAAAAATAATTCTTAATACACATTGCCATGTTGCTTTCTGGAAAGATAATACCAGTTGACTTTTCTGTTGACACAGTACCCGACACCTAGGTATTCAGTAAAATTTCATTGACGTGAACCGAATGTACTAAAGTCTTCTATATCCTAGCATCCATTTCTAAATTTTCTGTGTCACTGATCTGTCTTCTTTCTAGTTCATTAATTTTTTAATCAATTTAGATTTTTGAAAGTGTAATAGTGTATAAGGCACAAATTCTTTTTCTGAATCTCTTAAAAAAATTATCTGATTGTTCTTGTGTTTTAAATTTTTGCAAGTACAGTCTTAAAATATATAGACTGCCAACTTCAGGCAGAAAAAATGAGGATTTCATTGGAATTACCTTACTGGTATTTCTAAAATTTATGTAATAGGAATTGACATATTTCTATGTATATAATCCTATCCAGGGATGATTCTCCATTTATTCAAGTATTTTTATTAAGCACTCCTTAGTAAAGTTTTATAAGTTTTTCACAAGGGACCTAGCTTTCAAAATTTTTTTATTTCCACACATATTTTGTGGCTCTTGGGAATTGGATAATTTCTTTATATTTGATAACTAGTTATTGGAAATCTACAGAGTTTTATATATTTATTTTGTATTTATTCTCTTTATTGAGCTTTTATTAATGCTAACAGTTTTTGGTTTCAGTTTGCTACCATTTATGCTTTGGGGTTTGTGACCACTTAGTTTCTAAATTCAGAAAGAGAGAAATTGATATCTGGGATAAAGATAGAGAAAAACAGTAACCTGGAAAACTGTTTTAAAAATAGAATTGTACAAATCTGATCATTTGTAAACTCCATTTTTTCATGCATTGCAGTGCTGTCTCAGCCAAATCCAAACCATTTTCTCTAGCCTTATATTTTGAATTAAGAAGCAAGTCACAGAGTTAAAAATAAAATTAATGAAATGTTTAAATGTGAAAATAGTCTATCACATTAGGTAAATCGCTCCTACAAAGAAAACCATGTCACTTACCATTTGTGTTGCTCTAAATGTACTTTTTTCCATTCTCTCATTTTTTAAACTTCTCTTTTCTTACTTGTCTATTTTGCTTCTCTGTTTCTTTTTAGGAATACAATAATTTGGGAAGCAATTTTTTAAATACTAATGGAAAACAAACTTCAGAGTAAATAAGGGAAAAAATGAAAATCTTTCAGTTTTGTTCTCTAAATTTTCCCCCTACATTCTCCTATATCTTTCTGTTCTTCTGGATATTTCCGTAATACTCTGTCTCCTTATATACCATTTATTTATTTGAAAGCTTTACATATATGCACATGTGAGATATACATGTTTGTGTCACATTTTTTGTATCACCTTCTCAGAGGTAAGAAAATATGTCTAGGTCATATATGTACATGTTGCTGCATATATAATAAAAATAATTTTTTCTTAGTTTAAATAGTTTACTTCTGATTTTTTAAACATTTAAATTTGTTGCCTTATGACTTTTATTCATTTTAAATTGTAGGGTTTTTTTATTGCTTAATCTTAAGAATAGTTTTAAATACGTAGAAAGTTGAAGCATAAATGTAATCAGAAAATAATACTTTAATCCTGGTTAATCCACATTATTGACCTTCTGTGCCTACATCAGCAACAATAGCAGAATGTCTGGTACATAATCTCTTGTGTGGACACCCATATCCACTGGCCAAGTCTGATCTAGAAATGAGATCCTCTTTTGGGATGATGGTTTTGCTGATTTTTAGGAAAATAACAACTAGGATCTCATTTAATCCTCATAAGAGACAGGATGGTTGCACTGTCTTATCTAATTTGTAAAGTGAAACTAGGTCAGATCAACTACAGATAGTTGTAACTTGCCCTATGTGGTCTGTAAGCCAAGGCTGGTGTTAGTAAAATATATATGTACTTTGTCAAAATAAAAAGAATTCACTATCTCTATAATGGCAGTAGAATTAGAGTATGAGAACATAAGAATCCTATCTTTTGTAGAATAGAAATTATATTTTTAAAAAGGCAGAGGCTGTAGGGAGTGTTTCTGTGGATGTTTGTTACGCTGGGAGGAGAGAACTAGAATGAGCAACGAGGCCACCTTGTTCCCGATCTCACTTGTAAAGTGGGTTCATGAGCAAGGATGGAGGGCAGCAGTCAAGATTAGCTCAAAGGTTGCTTCCGAGTCTTAGCTCCCAATGAACTATTGGAAACTGTAGAGGTAAAGTGATGTGCTTTCATTAGAGAGATGTAAAACTGGTTCTAAATCCTTAAGAGAAAATAGAAATGAAACATAAGAGCCAGAAATGATTACACCACCAGCATAGTTAAAAACCAACAACAAAACTGCTTCAACAGGCACCTTGTTCCACGTGGTATTTGGTTTGTTTTTGCACAGTTGTTTTTTTTTTTTGTTTTTTTTTTTTTGTTTTTTTTTTTTTATAAATTTGTTTACTTTGGAGAGAAAGGGAGAGGGAAAGAGCATGCATGCAAGCAAGGGAGGGGCAGGGAGGGAGGGAAATAGAGGATCTGAAGCAGGCTCTGTGCAGAACCCGATGCGGGGCTCAAACTCAGGAACTGTGAGAGCGTGACCTGAGCCAAAGTTGGATGCTTAACTGACTGAGCCACCCAGGCACCCCTGGCACAATGTTATAAAAGTACATGGTGAGTGTACTTCTGGTTAAGTGAAATAAAACCATAAATAGACACTGTGCTCAGTCTACTCTAATTCAATACATTCACAAAAAGGAGGCAAAATGAAGAGGAAAATGAAGACAATACATGGATCCAGTTTGCGCATGACAGTATGCCATTCTGAAGGCAGATATTATTCATGGAGAGAATTCAGAGTAAACGGTTTCCTTTTATAATTATGTTAGAAAGAACATGGGCCTTAAACCCAGACAGAGTTTAATTTGAATACCGACTCTACCACTTAGGCATTTTGTGATGCTGGGAACTTTAAATCTCTTTTTCAGTATTTTCTTTACCTGTTAAATAAGCAAAAGTATTCCTTCTTAATGTTGTTGTGAAGGGATTATCCCCTTTCATGAAGTTGTCACAATTTCCTTAGAAAGTAGGGAAAAAATGCTTAAAATCTCTTAAAGACGAGTGCCGTATAAGAAAATAAACAAGACTAGCCTGGTTACAGGTTATTGTATAATCTGATTCTATTGTTGAGTTAGTTTCTGCCTCTCCTTAGAAAGAGGTTGCTCAATGGTCTGACCTATGTTAGAGTTTTTGTTGTCTATGAAACATACCTGAGTGGTTGTGCATACTACTTTTCTGTGGAGTCATTTACAAGTGAAAATGGTAAAAAGGTGGAAAGAGTAAAGGATTGCTTCTGTTTGAGTTGGTGAGTTAATGGGTTAATGGAGCCATTGAGATCCTTATCTCCACCTCCACCTATATTTCTGTCTGGTATCTATCTTTGTATCATATCTATGTATTCTAACCATCTTAATTACTCTTCTTATTTATTTTCTGTTTATTTTGAAATAATTTTTGAACTGACAGAAAAGTTGCAAAAAACAAAGAGCTTTTTGTTTTACCATTTGAGAGTAAATTAGTAAGATGACCTGTCATTACTTCCAAAGAGTTTAGTATGTAGTTGCTAAAAGCAGACCTATCTCCTACATCAGTCATCAAAATCAGGAAATTAACCATCGAAGCCATAGACCACCGTTTAGGTTTTGTTCAAATGATGTACTTCATAGCAAAAGGATCCTGTTCACACTCATATGTTGCACTGAGTTGTCCTGTCCCTTTAGTCTCCTTCAGTCTGGATCGGTTCTTCAGTCTCTCCTTGACTTTTCAATCCCTCGATACTTTGGAAGATTGCAAACTATTTATTTTACTAAACATCCTTTGGTTTGGGTTTATCTGATCCATCCTCAAAATTGGATTTAGGTGATGCGTTTCTGTTAGGAATATCACGGAAGCATTTGTTCTTCTCACTGCATCCTATAAGGGAGTGCACAATTCCTATTTGTTACATTCCATGATCACTTACTTAGTTATGTCTACCAGATTTCTCTATTGTAAAATTACTCATTCTCTCTTTATGATCCGTATGTGGGGAGTGGTGCTTTCAGACTGTGTAATATCCTGTTTCTTATCAACCTCCCACCCACTAGTTTTAGCATCTATCTAGGCTTCTTGGCTGAATTAATTATTACTGTGACAGTTGCCAAATGGTGATCTTCTAATTCCTTCATTCCTTCTGCATTCATCAGTTGGCATTCTACTGCAAGGAAGAGCTTCCTTCACTTCTTTTTTTATTCTTTTATTTATATGAGCATGGGTGCATGGATTTTGAAAACTATTTTCTGATTTATGGATATATTTTCTCATTTATTTATTTTGAGGGGGGGGGGTGGGGAGGGACAAAGAAAGAGGAAGAGAGAGAATGCCAAGCAGGCTCTGTGCTGTCAGCATAGAGCCCAATGTGGGGCTCCATCTCATGACATGGGAGATCATGACCTGAGCTGAAACCAAGAGTCAAATGCTTAAATGACTGAGCCACCCAGGCAACCCTGGATATTTTTAATGGATTATAGTCTTTTGTTATCATTACTTATTTTGATGCTTAAAATGTCCCAGTCTTGGCCAGTGGGAGCCCCTTCAAATTGTCCTCCTCATTGTTTGAGCCCTTTATGGCAGAGATGTTCTAGATCCATCTTCACCCTGCTTGGACTCCAGCAGTCTGAACCACACCATTGCTGCCACAGTCTCCCCCACATCCTCCTCTCCTCACCTGGGCTCTGAAATCCTGCCACTGCCTACCTGCTGGGACTCGATTCTTCAGGAAGGGAGAGAAGGAGCAAGAGTGACCTGGATGGATGGATGGACAGATGGATAGACAAATAGGCTGACTGACTTTCAAAAAAATGTTCTTCCCATAAAAATTGGGAAGTAAAAGACTATCTCACCAATCTTACAGGGAAACAGATATTTGGATAGTCAGAAATGATAGATATGCCCCACATAATTTACTTATTTTAATTTTGGAATGTGTCTTAGTCCATTTGAACTGCTATAACAAAATATCAGAGACTAGGTAGTTTATAAACAATGGAAATTAATTTTTCACAATACAGAAGGCTGGAGAGTCCAAGATCAAGGCACCAGCACGGTTGCTTTCTGGTGAGGGCTCTCCTCATGGTTCAGAGCAGGTATCTGCTCCCCATGTCCTCACCAGGTAAGAGGGGCTAGGGAGCTCTGTGGGGTCTCTTATATAAGGCACTAATCCTATTCATGAAACCTCTATCATCATGACTTATGTACCTCCCAAAGGCCCCACCTCCTAATACCATCATCTTTGGGGGGTTAGGATTGCAACATATGAATTTTGAGAGGACACATTGAGACCATAGTAGAATGATTCTGTTGTCTACTCATGTTTGAAAATGGGTCCACTTACTATTTTGAGAACTCAGGGCCGAAACCAACCTAAATTCTCCAGCTCTTTTAATCCCACTTCTGTTATATGGTCTCCCAGTCTGTCTTCCTAAGTCCACTATTTGGTATAATTTTAGAGTCAGGCTTAACAAGAAACCATATTCTTTATGCTTTTCCTACCAGCGTCTTCTGTTCTATGATGTGTAAGTAGATGCATGGTCTATAGATCATCTGGCCCTATATAGAGAAGTAAGTATATAGTAGTTTCCTCCTCAGGAAGCCTTGTTGGGAGAGCTGGGTTGGGTTTTGTTTTTTTTGTTTGTTTGTTTGTTTGTTTTTTTTTTTGCTTTTTTTCTTTGATTGTTAGGCTCTCCCTATTGCCTTGTTCTCACTGGGGCTGATGTGCCTTCCGGTAAGGTGAGGAGAGAGAATCTTGATAGCAACAGGTAGGAGGTTTGCTTTATTAAGTGTGGAGGTGGGTGAGGTAGGGAAGTTCAGAAGACAAGGAATCAGATCGAGACAGGTTGATTGGAATGAGGCAGCTACTCTGAGACGACTTTGCATAACAGAGCTGGTTGGTTAATATGTTTGTCTTTCTGTCCTAGTCTTTTAAGCCTTAAAAAAAAAAAGGAGCTGCTTGAGATTGGAACTTTTTTTTAATGTGTTGCAATTAGGCACATGTCCAAATGAATCCTAGTTTCACTAAGCCTGCCCGTAGAAGACTACTGAATTCATTTGAAATCACTGAGTCATGAAGGTATAAATATATAGTGAGGGTTTACTAAACAAACCCTGATTTCAAGAATGTCAAATTTATGAAACTGAGCAATATTCTGGAATTAGGAAGTAATAAATTAGAAATATAAGTTTAAAGCACATAAACCATCTTCAATTTTCCTAACTTTAAGATGGCAAATAGTTATACTGTTTAACCAGTCATGAAATGAGCGAATCCTTCTTTACAAACTGAAAGAATTGTAGATTCTTTTGAACATTACAACTATTTTTAGAGACATTTTGTATCACAAATATATTAGTATATATTCTAATGTGGTACTATGTTTTTTTTAAAGAAGATATTGTAAAATTTATTAAATACACACCAGTGAACTTACAAATACAGCACTGAATACCATAAGATAAATAAAAATATTTTATCAGAAGTCCTTTGGAATCCCAGCTACCATTCCTATTTCATGCCATTATCTTAAACTCACTGTAACTACATAGAACCCAGTAAAAATCTCTTCTCTGATTTCAAAGTCACTATTGACTCTTTGTCCTTTTGGTTCTACCGTTAACAAATTGCTCAGAAGTGTTTCCAAGTATTTTACAGCTGGTCTACCTCTTGCTTCCTTGTTACAGAAATCGTGTCCAAACTTGACATCAGAGCTGTGCTTATTGATCTCTCCTTAAGCCTTTTGTTCAACCTCTTTCACCCAGTCCTAAGCGCTATGAATAAATTTATTTCCTTTGACCAACCATGGTGCATCCTCTTCAGCTTCCTTTACAACGTCCTTTTGACAATGCCACGTTTGCAGCAATGCATCAGTCAGAAAATAGCTATTTCCTAAGGGCCTACCATGTGCATTCTTGGTACCGGTCACCATACTAAATGCTGGGAGTATTGTGACAAATAAAATAAACACCTCACTGCCTTGGTGGAACTGTCAGTCTAGTGGGAACAACAGCTAATTAAACAAGTGAGTGTGTACAGTTAAATGATTGCAAATGTGTGAGGTGCTTTGGAGAGGAACAAGAACATACGGGAGTGTGGAAAGGGGGCATGGGTTAGGGAGGTGGAAGCTGAGTTGTGAAGACTGAATAAATATTAGCTGATTGAGGTGTGGGTTGAGAAACATTTCAGGCAAGGAATGGTCTTTGCCCTTTTCATCATCACTTTTCACCCTATAATGAAGCAAATTCTCTTACTGTTATCCATGCCACTCATGGTCATGAATGCTTCTTCCTTCTTAATAGGCTTTTCCTTTTCACCTTTCTGGTTTTGTACTATTAGCCTGTTTTGGAGCTCCTGAGGTCCTAGTCTCAGGCTTTTAAAGTCTCATTTGCCCATTGCCTCCTCCTGTTACTCTCTTTTTTCCTTCCATTAACTCTGTTAATCTCATAGGTGGGATTTCTGTGGGAAAGCACAAGCCAGCAGTGAGCACCTTAGAAGTGATTTGTTAAAAAAAAAAAATTGAAAAAAAAAACTTAAAGGGGCGCCTGGGTGGCTCAGTCGGTTAAGCATCTGACTTCAGCTCAGGTCACGATCTCGCGGTCCGTGAGTTAGAGCCCCGCGTCCGGCTCCGGGCTGATGGCTCAGAGCCTGGAGCCTGCTTCTGATTCTGTGTCTCCCTCTCTCTCTGCCCCTCCCCTGTTCATGCTCTGTCTCTGTCTCAAAAATAAATAAACGTTAAAAAAAAAAGTTAAAAAAAAAAAAAAGTGATTTGTTGACTTTGAACCCCTTCCCCTGAACACCTGGATTTCATTGTCTACAACCTCCCCTCCTCATCCTAGTGACATCAGAGCTTAAGGTGATGGAAAAATGTCTGTTCCCTAAAGGAAGTTTCGGGTTTTTTTGTTTTGTTTTGTTTTGTTTTGTTTTTGCTTTAGAGCATTAAAGGGTATGCACGTTAACTGTGAGGTTGTATAATCTATAATTGTGTTCTATCTGTATATCTGGTACTTTATATTTTAGGTTTCTTGATTCAAGTTACTCAAAAGTTTCTATTTTTATAACCAGCAGTTGAGATGTTTAAGTACAGCATATTGGTATTCCCCATCACTAGCACTGTGCTGTTTACTGTGAGCACAGATAAGCTTGCAGGTACATGTCGACAGAAACAACTTCGTTGTACTAGTGCAGAGAGGCCAAAATGTGCTCTCCTGACACTGGTTCTTAGTTTTTACTGCAGTGCATTGGAATTGGACAGCTACTCAAACTGTTGCTTACAGCCAGGCCCTTTATTGAGCCATAATCAATTCTGTGGCAGAGAGACAGAAAACACAACTTCCTTCACTTGATTTTCCTTTTTTCTTTAAATATGTGAATTTATTAAAATAACAAGAATATGGAATAAAGATTAATATATATGAGAACACTTATTAAAGTGGAACTAGAATAAATTATAAAATAGAGTATTAACCAGTAGGAGATATATCTTTAACTTCTATCACTTTATTGTTCTAAGAGGATAATCTATCTTATTTTTAAAATGTTTTATATTTAGGGGCACGTGGGTGGCTCAGTCAGTGAAGCGTCACGATTTCAGCTCAGGTCATGATATCATTGTTTGTGGGATCGAGCCCCGTGTCGGACTGTGCGCTGGGCTGGACTCTGTGCTGAGCTCAGCGTGGAGCCTGCTTGGGATTCTCTCTCTGCCCCTTTCCTGCTCGCAGGTGTGTGCACGCACTCTCTCTCTCTCTCTCAAAATAAACATTTTTTTAAGTGTCTTATATTTAATTGTGGTAAAATACACATAAATTTTACCATCTTAACCATTTTTAAACATACAGTTCAATAAAGTACATTCAGAGTGTTGTTACTCATTCTTTGCAAAACTCATACTCTCGTGCCTATTAAAACATCTTTCCATTCCTCCCTCCCTCCTGCCCTAGCAACCACCATTCTACTTTCTGCCTCTATGAATTTGACTATTCTAGGCACCTCATATAAAGGGAATCATACAGTATTTGTCTTTTTATGACTGATTTATTTCACTTAGCATAATGTCTTGAAGGTTCATTCATGTTGCAGCATGTGTCAGAATTTCCTTCCTTCTGAGGCTCGATAATGTTCCATTGTGTGCATGCATCATATTTTGTTTATCCATTCGTCTGTTGATGGATGCTTGGGCTACGTCCACCTTTTGGCTCCAGTGAATGCTGCTGTTCTAAACATGAGTGTACAGATACTTCTTCAAGACCCTGCTTTCAGTTCTTTTGAGAACTTACCTTATTGAGCCCCAACCTTAACACAGAGACACGTACTCTCTACGTATTTAAACAATGTGGGAAGGAAGGAGAGGAGGAGGGAGGGGACAGTCATTCCAAAAATTAAGCAGATGGTAATCTGTCAGCCATCTAAGGTTATCTAAGTCTGTTTCAGTGTTTCTCCAAGTGTTATTCATGAACTACCTGCATTAGAATCTCCTGGAACGCTTGCTAAAACTTTTGACTCTTAAGTGTTTCACCAGAGTTCACAAGTCTGAATGTCTTGTGAGACTCAGGAATTTGCACCCCCGGTGATCCTTACACACACTGAAATGTGAGACGTACTGCCCCACTGGGAGGGAGATGTCTCAGAATTTACCTGTGTTAATGCATGTCAAGGCTCTGCTCTCTGCCTGACTGTGGGGCACATTGATCCCCGGCTATCCCATGATGCACTTTCTTTTCCACTCTGTTTATATATTTAAATAAATAAATGCACTTTCTTTTCCACTGTGTGTGTGTGTGTGTGTGTGTGTATATATATATATATATATATATATATATATATATATATATACATACTATATAAGTTTTATAAATATAGCAAAAGGATGGCCAGGCCTGAGCTGGCAACCCTAAACTTTGATCTGGCCCCTTTTTCATTCAAGGCCCTTCTTCCTCAGGATGCTAAGTGGCGATTCACTGTGGCTGTCCGCCTGCTTCAGTAAGGGGCCAGTAAACAGGTTAGGACTTCCTCAGGCCTTGTGGTGTCTAGGTTTACCTGTGTTCTTAAAGGGACCACTTCTTTTTTTTTCTTATGTGAATATTTTAAAGATAACACAGTATATTGTGATCCTCAGGATAGTGATTTCACACATTTATGTTGTATAACCAAATGACAAGTGTGACATTCAATAAAACCAACCAGGTTCTTCTGCATTTTGAAATCAAACTCTAGGTCTTTATCCAGTTACCACATCATGCCACCTCATCCTATCTGCCATGTGTAGCTTTGCTTCTAATTGTGATCTGTGATTTGCAAGTGATTCATTTCTTTTAATACCAGCTTTTCTTCAAATAATGTGGATGTATTTTCAGAAATATTGTCTTCAGACTTTTGTGTAAGTGATATAAGACCATGTTTAATATTTGACTAATGATACTGATGGATATATACATATGCACACACACACACATATATGTATATATACATATATATATGTGTGTGCATATGTATGTATATGTGTGTGTATATGTGTATATATATATATATATATATATATATATATATATATATAAATATATATAATGAAAGGCACGGTCACTGTAGTGGGGGCAAAGCCCTATTAATGAAATTTGGTTTTGTTACAGCTGGCCACCTTTTTCACAGGGTGCTCCATGAAACTTTCTATTCCTTAACAACTGGGGACTCCCATAATTTTTAGTTTTTGGCTTGTTTCTACAGCCAGTTTTTGTGATTTGCATTTGCTGGAGTTGTAATCCCTTCCAGAATGTAAATGCTGTGAGCCTGGGGAAAGGACTGCACTAGTTCACATGGTGGCCAGCATGATATATGTACACAGCATGTGTTTAACAAATATTTCTTGATTGAATGAAACTTGAAGCTGATTAGATTTCATATACCGGTCTTATTGTTTCTGCTAGAAAGTTTCTTTGCAGTTTTCTATTAGACTAAAACCCTTCTATCAGTCTGAGAACTCCATTTCAAGAGATTGAGAAGCTTACCAATCTAATATCTCTGATTGGGCCAATTGATGCTACGTTTGAAACATACATTGGATCTCATGGGATCACTTATTTTTCTATGTTGAAAACGGACTGTAGAGAACCCCTGACATCCACCAGTAATTTCACAAATTTATTCTGTTGGTTGGTAAGGAGACTGAACACTCTGTGAGTGACATGATGTCAATATGTCTCCTACCTAGGGTGCATTATTAGTGATAGATCAATGCCATCATTTTACCTACAACAGGCCTCGCATTTGAGTCTGTGTCTCAGGATACCAGATAACCTAGTAGAGTGAGCCTACCCTTTTCTATTTACAAATTTTGGCCTCAGGCCATACACACTGAAAATCCTTTTTGTGTCAGTCCTGTTTGTTTTCACAGAGCCTATAGAACCTGTTGTCAGTGGAAGGCTCAGAGCAGCCCTTTGTAGAGCTTTCTTTCAACATTTTGCCATCCAGAGTCAGGAATGGTCAGCCGAACTTACTCTTGTAGTATATAAGTATATTCACATTGAGGAAAGAGAGTAATAAAAATCCTTTGAAGGCAGATTTGTACAGCATAATGCAATACTGTACAAAATTAATTGGGGGTGGGGTGGGGTGGGGTGGGGCTTTTGCATCTCTAGTCTTCCAGTCCAAAGGTAAGAATACCTGGGTTTAACTGTTGAACATAGTGTTACAGCTTAATTGATGTTTCTGGTTGCTTTGAGATCTTCCAGAAAAATTATTACCCATAGCTACAACATAACAAGACTCAGACCTAAAGATATCTGTGAAATCCCAGGAAAAGTTAATTAAGAGCAGGCCAGTAGGACTGATCAGTGGGTCCGACCTCAGATTTGCTGATATTTTTACTTCCCTGAGTAAATGTATTTCAGTACTCAGTGTGACCCTAAGTTCTTAAAGTAGTAAGCAAGGTTTTAGCTGTGTGATTTTAATGGCAGTCAGAAGATTAAAATCTAACATGATGCCTAAAAGTTGTATACAAATATATATTAAGATCCACACTAATGTTGTAAAAAGTAGATTGTTCTGTTGAACCCTTAATTTTTTTTCATATTTTAACAAGCATTCGGGGATGCCTGGGTGGCTGAGTCAGTTAAGCATCTGACGTTAGCCCCGTCATGATCTCACATTTGGTGGGTTCGAGCCCTGCTTAGAGTCCTGTGCTGACAGCTCTGAGCCTGAAGCCTGCTTTGGATTCTGTGTCTCCCTGTCCCTCCCTTGCTCATGCTCTGTCTCTCTCTCCAAAATAAATAAACATTTTTTAAAAATTTAAGTATTTTAACAAGCATTTAGAATTCATTCTTTTTATCAGCCATTACTGTGTGTGTAGAACTTTCTTATCTGTTCCCCTCACCACACCCTCCACAGTCAAATAAACAGATGTTTATTGACTTCTGTTATCAGAATGATGCCACTGTATCAGTTGTATCCTGTCCTTAGTGAATTTGGGGCATAATAATTTCGGTAATATGTTCTTGGTGTCCTCTTAATTTGCTCTTCTTTAATTCCTAGTCAGCTTGAACCCTTTGCCATTTTGGTTTGCTAACTTCCCTCTGTGGCTTGATTCTTTTTTTTTTTTTTTTCCCCCTTGGGGTTAGAACAGTTGTCATCAGAATACAGCAGTGGGCTCCTGGGCAGGGCATGTCTTGAGCAATTAGTACTTGTGCTTTCTTCCATTCTTGATTATAGTGGAAAACAAGGAGCAAAAGGATAGTATTGGAAAACATGGAAGGGAAAACTAATCCAAACTGGAGGAGACTCCAGTGTGAAGTGTATTAGGCAGAGTTGGAGAACTCAAGTTTTGATAAGTAATGGGAGGCAGCGTGAGATTATGTAATGATCTGGCATTGTCAGTGGACTTGGATTCCAACACTGGGCCTGCCATTCTTATGTGGATATAATAAAGCCTACCTCACAACACTGCCAAGAGCACTAAATGAGATTACACATGAGGCTTCTCCTATCCTCTCTCCTCTGGGGCGGGCAACAGCAACAGCTATGTGACAAGGGCAGAAGCACAGAGGACTATGCTTAAGACGAAACCTTTATCTTCCCCAACTCTACTCCCCGCCCTGGCTTCTTTGCAGTTAGCATTTAACATGTTCTCTCGTTTTCATCTTTGTAGCAGCCTTATTATGTATCATTATTCCCATTTTTCTGATGAGGAAACTGAGGCTCTGAGAAGCTAAGTACCTTGCACAAGGTCATGGATTTGGTAAAGGATTAGGGTCGAGTTCTGTCAGATTCCAAAGCCATTCCCTTGACACACCGGGCTGCCTCGTATAATGAGTGTGTGACTGAAGAATGAAAAGGAGCTAATGGAGTGGCCATTCCACTGTTCTTTCCACTACTTCACTTGGTGAATGACTAATAAGCAAACACTCCCAGAGGGTATTTGCATTTTAAAAGAGGAGCTCATTAACCCTAATGAATCTCTAATTGGCGGAATATGCGGGGGAGATATTTCTGATCACTGGGGCTTTCTCCTGTGTCTTCAAGGTGCCTGGCTCTCCTGTTCTCCTCTATGGATTATCAACTCTTCTGGAATCAGAAGTATGTAGTAGAATGCAGACACATCCTGCTAGTCCGCCCCAAATGCCATTGGATAAACTGACAAGGGGGTTGTGAAAAGATAGAGAAAAGAAAATAAGTGTAGGTTAGCACTGTGGAAAATGACTCTTCGAAAGCTGAATAACAAGTTTGGCAATTTTGAGGGTCTACTGAAGAGTCAGGTAAGAATGATATATTCCCTAACCAATTTTAACTTTAGAAATGTTCTATCAGCATTTCCCATGGTGTGTTCATAGACCCCTGTGAAATGTTTAATAGGTATCAGTGAATACAATGCTCCATAGTCAAATACGTTGTGAAAAAAAGTTGTAAAGTTCTTTACTGAAGAATTTCTCACAGGCTTTAATATGTTAAAGTGCATTGGAAATCAACTGGAAGGGAACGCATTCTGCAGATTTTTCTCATAGTTTTGACCATAGAAATATTTCTTCCATGTGAACCCCTCGAAACTAGTGTTTTGTAGACTGCATTCTCAGATAAGCAGTTCTAGATAATTCTTTTCTGGTTAAAAGAAAGAAAATAGTTTTCTGTATTCACAGCTTTTCATATTTAGGTAGGCTCCAGCCCTGTCCTCATCAGCCCATTCCCAGTCCTGTTAGACCCTAGGGTCTTCCAGCAGGTACACCTCTCTTCTTCAGATAAGATCTAACCAATTGAGGGGGGCAAACCCCAACAAGTAGAGACCAAATTCTCACTTTTATTGCCTATTGAGCTGATGTTAAAGATCTGTCAAGGACCAGATAGGTTTCTGAACCCCAAAATTAGCTTGAGCCCCATCCAGTTGCAGGAAATGCTGGGCTGGAGCAGGTTTCCCCAGGTGGGAGGAGGTCCCTGTGGAGGGTCAGAGCAGACAGAACCACATGCTGCCTGGAGTCCTCTCATTCTCAACAGAAGGGGAAGAGGAATGGGCAGAATCACATGCACAAGGTCCCCAAATTACCAAGCGATGGATGGGATGGTGGAGGGAGGCCTGGGGTTAATGTTACTAGATTTTCTTCCACATTGAAGGAGGCCTAAGAGTAAGGATACTCCCCCACCCCCTCTCCTGCCAAAACAAGTGTCCTCTGGGTAACCCAAATAGGCATTGGGGTTCCCCTTCCGTCACTGGGGATTTCTCTCCTTTTATCCTTCTCTTTATACCTAGTGCTCACTCTTGACCACCATTTCTCCTCTCCTTTGACCCAATTCACCCAGTAGAATAGGATCATGATGATACCCTAATGACCATCCCCTGTCTCCTCCTATAACTAAAACCTAATTCAGCTTTTTATCCTAGAAAAGATAGAATACATATAGTCTCTAAAATAGGGATCTGGAGGGACACCTGGCTGACTCAGTTGGTAGAGCCTGCAACTCTTGAGCTCAGGGTCATGAGTTCGAGGCCCATATTGGGCATTGAGATTATTTAATAAAAAAATAAATAAAAATAATAAACCCCCAGAGATTAGGAAACTACAGCTTGAAACTTGTTTTTGTAAATAAAATTTTATTGGAACATAGCCACATTTGTTACTTTATATATTGTCTCTGACAGTTCTCAGCCACAAGGGTAGAGTTGAGAATTTTGTGACAGAAACAGTAGGGCCCACAAAGTCTAAAAAGTTTGCTGTCTAGGATATCATTGCCAATATCTAATCTAAAATATGGATGATTTTCACTTCAGCCCTTTGAGTTCCAAAAGGGCTTCCTTAGTGTGTATATTTAGGCTTTATTGTTTATTCTAAATAACAACTACATTTTAAACCAAGAAAATTGCATGGTTGTAGTATAAGAGGGATTTTGCCTTTTGTGAAAGTGTTTCCAGCCTTAGAAACTTCTGGAAAAACATCAGGGGGACTGTGTTTGCTTTGAAGGATGGGAAGGAAGGAGAGAGGCATCATCAATGGAAAGGGAAGAGAACAAATAATCTATGGAGCTTATGGAAGAAGAAAAGAGTAGAGAGAAGTGTTTAGGGGCCCAGCGGGTTGGATCAGCACAAGATCCTGTGTTCAAAGCTCCCTTTCACATCCTTGGGCTCTTCTCTTCACTGTTCTCTAACTCAGATTTGATTCCTCCCACCTTGGCCCACATTCATTGGAACCTTCCACCAGACCACAGAAACTCTAGAGGTGTCAGAAGGATTCTAGGTCCCACTGTGACTGCCTTCTACTTGGGAGACTTTGGGCAAGTCACTGAGTGCCTCTGCCCCTTAGGGTTCATTCTCCCTAAACTGGGGAGACAGGGTGGATGGGGAGGATGTCTTACTTCACCATAGTGAGAATCAAATGCGGTGCTATAAAAAAACAAAACAAAAAAAAACAAACTTGGAAATGTAGAGTTCTGTGAACATGTTGGTTGTTTGTTCTTTTTAAACAGCTGACTCGCAAATGAAAACTTGTAATCTATCCAGTGTATCAATTACAGTTAACTGACAATTTGAAAAATAAAGTACCTTATATCCCATTTGTCACATGCATCTTTATTTATTGTTGAAGTATCTAACTTTCATGTAGGTTATAAAAAATTAGAGAAAATAACTGAATTTTTCTCATGATAAAATAATTCTTCAATGAGAAGAAAAAAACCTTCAAAAATCATATTTCATTGTGACCTGTTCTTTTCCATTTGTTTGTGTAGTTTTCATTCTGTGCCTTTGTTTATAGAGAATAATCTTGCAGATGGCATTTTTCCTTGTAATCAGTTATTGTCCTATCTGAGTCATCGCCAGACATGGCATTTCAGTAAATAGTGATTCTACAATCGCTTCCAGGCAGATGTGTTGTGTGATGTCAGGAACACTGACTGATAACCTTTCTGGTTATTCAAGCAGTAGGGAGAAATGGAGAAAGCTTTGTGCAGATACCCAGCTTGAAGTCAGAAAATGGCAAAGGAAGTACAGACTTTGTGTCAAATGATTTTAGCCAAAAAGTGTTTGTGTGGCTATGGGATAGAGCAGTAGTCATTTTAAAAGGGAAAAACTCTTGCGTAAATGACCTTTAATATTGGACGATGCATATAATAAGCGTCAGGCATGTGAGTTATTAAACATACTTTGACCTCAATGTGCAGACCTTTGCATTACCTTTGCTACTTCACGCCGCTAGCCAAGGAAATGAAACTCCCCATGCATTGGTTTTGCCACCTATAAACTGGAGGTTGATTATCTTGTCCCTAACTTTCAGAGAGAAGATAGATTTCTGAAAAAAAAAGCTCTTTGAGATAAATGGTCAGTTTAAACAATCACTTGAAAAATCAATCAAAATGGTTTGGCATGCTAGGTCACAAAAGTAGGTTGATGTAATTGGTCACTTAGTAGCTATTATCTTTATTATCCAATAGATACAACCCAAAAGTTCCTAATGCTTTGGTTTCAGTAGTATTTTTTATTTATAAATCGTTGTTTTTAAAATCTAATAACTTATACCACAATTATAGATCCCTAGAAGCAATACACTGTAGTGGTATTTAATACCGTTGTCTTTGAGGTGAGCATCTGACTCCCGATTTTGGCTCCAGTCATGATCTCACAGTTGAGGAGATCAAGCCCCACATCAGGCTCTGTGCTGACAGGGTGGAGCCTGCTTGGGATTCTCTCTCTCCCTCTCTGTCTGCCTCCCCAGCTGTGCTCACGTGCTTGGGATCTGTCTCTCAAAATACATAAACTTTTAAAAAAATGTTTAAAAAAATACAGTTGCCTTTTAAGTTTCACAAATATGTGTAGAAGGACCTTAACTGTATGCTCAAATATAGCTTTTATCACATGCCACCTAATATTTTATCTCAGTTTTATGGACTAGAAACTATAAGGAGAAGTTCACTAATTTATTCAGCTAGTATTTATTGAATACCTATTATGTGCTAGGTCTTGCCCAATGATAATGTTGCACATAGCTGAGAACGGAGCTTATAAACTGGAATATGCATCGATATGCTTGCATTTTAAACATTTGGTGGGGAGGACAGATACTTTATCTTAAGTAAATAAAATACCAATTTAATGCTTCACGATGTTAGAATTTAACTGGCTAATTCTTTAAAATTTCAGTGAGGCTCTTCCCTGATTATCGCCATTGGTATGCTAAACTTTTGTGTTTCATAAAAAAAAAAAAAAAAAAAAAAAACTTAAGCTCAGCCAGGACTTGCATACTTTGTTATCTCCAATCAAGACTTGTGACCTTCCTTATTAACAAATTCTTAACCTTTAATGTTGGCCACATCATCATCTATGAATCTTACAATCTTCCTTGTTGTGGGCATTCCTGAGCTGGCTTAATTTTATAGGAAGAGCAGTTTACAAATTATTAAACCAACCTCTCACTTTGCCTTAAATAAGTAGGCTAATTGTTTCTTTCCCTACCATGTTTTAATCACAGATCATTAGATATAGTTAATATATTAAAATAAGTCATTAATAAATTAAATTATGCTTATACTTAACCTATGTTTGTGTCTGTCCTATGTCCATGGAGCGAGCCTATTACCAACTTCATTTTGTAATATAAGCCACCCAGGCATCAGCCTTAGGAATCAAAGTATTAACTGAAGGCTAATTTATGAATTTGTTCATTGTTCTTTCCTTCTGTGAAGATTGTGTAACATTTGGTTAATTATTACATGCAAATATCCATATCTACTTGGAGGCAAATCTACAGACACACAAGTAAACACTTATAGTTACCCTTATTTAAAAAAAAAAAAACTAATATGGAGGGCAGTTCCTATTATAGAGACTTTTAATTTGAAAGTAACTTGCCTTATTTTCCTTAAGTCATAAACTCTCCTCACTTATTTGAAATATGACTTGATTTACAAAATATGAATTCACTTGATTTTCCAGAGTAAACCTATATCAAAGCAGGATACATCTCTGGATCTCTGGTTTACATTGTTTATATATATATATATATATATATATATATATGGATGGATGATTTCTGAAACCTCTATAAAATTACTGTGCTTAAAAATTAAGTTACTTTGAAACAAAGGAAACAGTGGTTGCTTCCATAGTGTGAAACATATGGCAACAAAAGATATTTTAAATAAATTGAAGACACTTGGCCTCAATGGTGTGGTAAAGGTGTTTTGTTTTTTTTCTTTTTTTCTTTTCACTTCATAGGAGATACAGCACATGACCAAAGAATGGCAGCAAGAGGTAAAACTTCAGAAGAAGAAGGCAACCAACCTTTGGAGGTAAGTGAAACTCAGTAAGCCCTTTTGGGGCAAAACTCAACAAGTCACTCTGATTATATATTCCTCTGAGGATAAATAGTAACTTCTACTCTTGCTACATAGGTGCCAAGTACAAAGAAGACAGGTGATTTCACCAGTGCTAAGCTTTTCCTAGTGCTGGATATGGAATCTTTCAGTTGAAAAAAGAGGAAGAGAGCACTTAAGTTAGAACATTTGAACTATTTTTGAGTGATTATTTTCTAATACATTCGAATTAATAGGTAATACCTGAACCTATAAAGACAGGTTTGCAAATAACCTATTTAGAACTGTATTACATTACCATTTCCAGCATCAAAGTATATTCCTTGACAGTGTTCAGTAGAAAGACTAGGGTATTGGTTCTTTTCCACATGAGAAAATTATTTTTTCCTTGTGGGTACTTCAAAATGTAATTCAGATCCTTTTCATATACTGTGTAGAAACATCCTAACATTCTTTAATCACTAACATAATCATTTTTAAGATTTAGGGGGAATGTTAATTATTCGGGTAGAAGATATACCCATGAATTTTGGAACTTTCTACATGGTGACATACCCCTACTTAATTCTTCCTGTGGTACAGGAGGGTGTTGCTGCATACAGCTGGAGGGAGGTCGGGGACCTGGCCTGTTTGGTTCATCACCGTAGTCCCAAAGCCTAGCACAGGATAGGTAGTCAAAAAGATTTGTTAAATGAATGCATGAATAAAATCTTGATCAGTCAACATGAATCTTACCCAGTCTCGTGGTTTTAACTTACATGAAGACTGATGACTCCCCAAGTAAATCTCCATGAGACCTCTCCCATGAGCTCCAGACTATATCCAACTGCCTATGTACCATTTCACTTACAAGTTTCTAGACAGTTCAGGCTTTACGTGACCAAAGAAGAAATACTGATTCCTGATGTGGGTTCAAGCCCCGCATCAAGCTCTGTGGTGACAGCTCAGAACCTGGAGCCTGCTTTGGATTCCGTGTCTCCCTCTCTCTGTGCCCCTCCCCAGCTCCTGCTCTCTGTCTCTCAAAAAATAAATAAACGTTAAAAAACATTACAATCAAAGCCCCTAATGTACCCCTGCCTCTCTCTTCCTCATGCTCCACATGCAGCCCATCAGTAAGCCTGGTCATCTCTCCCTCTACCTGTGGAATCTGACTCCTTCTCAGCACCGACACCGTTAGAACTCGGGTGTGAGCCACCACTCTCACCAGGACTCTCCTTAAGTCCATTCTCCACACAGCAGATGGAAATATGAATGAGATCACATCACTCTTTGGCTTAAAACCTGCTGTCTGCCCACTGTAACTAGAACACATGCTGTATATTATGGCGGGCTACCAGGAGCAACACGTGCCCTCTCATCCCCATCCTCTCCACACCCCCAAACACCAACCCCACCTACCAGCTGCTGTTCTGTCCCCTGGTCATGTTAAGCTCCTTCCCACCTCAGCCTCTGCAATTTGCTATCCCTTTGTTAAGGTCATTCAGGTCTTAGTTTCAGTGTCATTTTTCAGGACTACCTCAGCTAAAGTATCTTTTTCCCTCCATCACTGTCACATAGCCCCATCTTATTTCCTGCACAAACTTTTATTAATTCTCAGATTATTCATTTATTTACTGTCTGCCTCCTCTGACTAGAATGAAAACAGACTCTGTGGGGCTAGAATAGTGTCTGGTACATGGAAGGTGCTCAGTAAATACCTGTTAATTGTAATCTAGATTTCCTGTAATGTCATCATCTGCCTGCCAAGTTAAAGGCCTAAAAATGTCATCTTGACTCACTGTCGCCAACATTCTTATCAAGTCTATCAATTCTTACTGATTCTAACTCACAAATACCCTTCCAAGTCTGGTTCCTTACTCTTCAGCTAGGCCTTTGTCTGTTCACTAGACTGTTATTAGATGAGCAGTGTCTTTTCCAAATCCCTTTCTGAAAAAAACAGCAGGTTTTATTACTTCAGGCCCCCCAAATGCCTTGAAACCTGCTAAATAAAGCTTAAGAACAAAACGCTGTTCATACGGCACCTCCTTTGTGAACTCTCCCTACATTCCCAGCCAGAGATGGCCTCAATGTCCTTGTACTGCTTGTGCTGTCTTTTATGACTTCACTATCATGCCAGTTCCTGGACGATGGAGCCTATACCTTTAGTTAACCAGCTTTAAAGCTTCAGCCACTAACCTAGTGTCAAACACATGTGGTGTGACAGAGAAGCCCTGTCATTGATTCTGGGGTGGATAAATGAACAAATCAGTTAACAAAGGGAAAAAAGACAGCAAATGCTGTCTTGTGAGTCTCTTCATTAAATCCTGTTTTTCTCCTTACACTATAAACACATGGGCTATATTTTTTTTTCATCACTGTAAAGTTTTCTTATTTCTTGTAAGTTACCCATAAAAATCTATTAATTTACACTATTGACATTCTTACTACATTAGCAAGGAAAAGTATGATTTCAGTTAAAAAAAAAAAAAAAAAAGGCCCCTGGGTGGCTCAGTCAGTTGAGTGTCCAACTTTGGTGCGAATCATGATCTCACAGTTTGAGTTCAAGCCCTACGTCAGACTCTGTGCTGACAGCTCAGAGCCTGGAGCCTGCTTCAGACTCTGTGTCTCCCTGTCTCTCTGCCCCTCCCTGCTCATGCTGTCTCTCTCTCAAAAATAAATAAGCATTAAAAAAAATATATACGTCTGATTAAGAAATTGTTACTATTGTACCTTCACAGGAAGGATTCTCATTATTTTAGTTTTTAATGGCTATATAAGAAATGTTGAAATATTATTTATAATGAGAATGTTTGGTAAATTAGTATGGGTTCCATAATGTCTAAAAATAAGACTTATAGTTGCCAAAATAGAACTCCCTTTCCTAAGGACCTTTTGGAGAGGGTGGCTTTTAGTATATCAAAATAGGTTTTCTGGTGAGTTCAGATAAACATCGAGATTGCCTGCTATTCTCAAGGAATTGTTGGGCCTGGGGTGGAGAGACTATAAAGATAAATACAACTGTGACTCTCAGCTATAGAGGCAGAAATTCTCAATCTATTCATGGAAAATTAGAAGACCCCAACAATTACTATAATATAAAATGGAATAAATAAATTTCATAAATTCCATAACTACAAAGGTAAGTGAGATTTCAGTGAAGGAAGAAATATTAGGGAGGCCTAATGCACTAGATGAGCATTGAACCATGAACTAATGTTTCTTACTGTTTATACAGTTAATTCCTATATGATAAATTCCTGTGATATTCCTTGATAAAATCCTTCATTAAGAACATTTTAGTAAAAACTTGAAAAAAAAAAGTTTTAGAAATCTAGAAGCAAATCATAGTATGAAACGACTTTCTACACAGGCATTTCAATGATAGATGATAAAGGGTTAAAAAAAGAATGTAACTCGGCCTATGCTGTACTGTAGCTTTAATGGTAGTTAAAATATTTTGTTAAGTACTGTGTGCTATTTTTCCTTACACCTCATAGCCCAAGTATACTTAAAAAATGTGTTCCCTCTCCAAATACAGCTCTCTCCCTACATCAGGACTCTAGCATCTAGGCGGAATATAATTTGCAAAAAGGGGGTGTGGTTTGGACATCAATAAGTGAATTTTTACAGATTTGGATTATGAGCTATGTTGATACATTTTTACACAAAAGACTATGAAAGGCAGCATATTTATTTGTATTAGTTAGTGGGACTTTTTACTTTGTGAACTGAAAATAATAAGGCATTCATTTCAGACAAACATTAATTTCTCAGTATACTTGTCTTATTCAGTCCCCTTCCCTAAATATTTTAGGGTTCCTTTTAATGATGACTTTAGTTACTACTGTTTCTACCTTGGCATACTCTCTATATGATCCCAAAGTATCATCACCTAAAATAGCGTAACTTAAAGAGATATCAAACCATGTAGTCACCAAACGTGGTTACTCTCAAGTTGTGCTTTAGTCTCTGTTTTTAAGAACCACTGGTAACTTTTAACAGAATTCATCATGTTTTTGGTGTGTAGAGCTTGAGCTCCTATAAACCCAGGTTTGGGTTCATTAAAATTAAAGTCATTAGACTCTAGCACTTGGGGAAAGAGTTATAATTTGGAACTAATTATCCAATTGGGGGATTATCCACCTCCTTCTGTCCTTTTTTTTTTTTTTTTTTTCTTTTTTTTATCTTGTTGCCTTTCTGGGTAAAATTTGGTTATGAGTTGTAATGATGTTATGGCTACTTATTACCTTCTGCCAGTCTAGGAGCCTATTACTTACAGCTCAGGGGTATAAATCCACAGATTCATGGAGGGGGGGTGCTGTTTTGAGTTTTTGTCATTCTGATCTTTTCAGGGAATAAACATTACAAGTAAGCAAGTAATTAGTCATTATTTTCTCATCGTCAATCATGGAAAGTGTTCTGTGTTGTGGAAACTGGAACCATATTAGCTACTTATTTTTCTAGTGGGCCTATTCTTTTTTGGTTTTGTAGGTATATTTTGAGAGCTATGAGTATGTAAGTTTCAGTTTCTTTAATCATCTCCAGTTTTGGTGACTCTTAATTTCAACCTAGTTTTAATAGATTCTTTTAGATTAAGTGTGTATTGAACTTAAATTTATTTGTACTGTAAAAATTATTTTAAAATTTGAATTTAGTTTTGGTTTCCAAGACTGAGGAATATGTTTATTTAGTGCACTGGCCTAAAGATAACAAAACACAAAAACACGCCGATAAAAATCTCCCCACAAAACCGCAATTCTATTTATATATTTGTCTTGAGTGACAACTAATTCACATATGCATATGGAAACACATATAAAATAATAACTAACAGATGGCATAGCTGCAAAGTAGGATTTATAAAGATTATTATCAGCTGGTGGTACTGAGATACTACTGTGGTTATGCTGACAGAAGACACAAAAATTATTTATTATAATAAACTGTGACACTAATATCCCCCCAACTTCTGTTTAACCGAAGTAGCTTATTGCATATTTAATATAAATTTCTTAATGACGACCTAAAACAATCTTACAGCCAATTTGTGCTAGGAAATTTAATAGGCAGCACTTGGAAAACAGTAATTGAGGTAGCAACAACAAAATGCTTGCTAAAATTGTTGAGTGCATAATACTAGAATCTCTGGAAAGTAAAGATTTGGGGGACTTTGTTCAGCCCATTTCCACTGTAGTACAGTGGATTTGTGTTTTTGTTTTTTTTTTTTTTAATTTGTGTATTTGAAAATAGCTGAGTTACATCTGGAATTCACCGTTCAGTAATTTAGGAAACAAAAGTTTTGTTGTTGTTGTTGAAATAGGCATGGAATGCACATATTAATGAAACATGTCCACTTTTCTTCTAATGTGTTTTTGTGCTTCCCTTAAGTCTTTTAACAGAACTAGAGGAGCCTTCTGATTCTATAGGGACTAATTTTCTTGTTTTTTATTTCAGATAGTCATTAAAATGAATGAAAATAGCCTTGAGCTTTGTAGATTCCATATGATGTAGACTTTGGCTATCATTTCTTAAAAGGGGAGTAAGATTATCCCATTAAAAACTGGATTCTGTGTAGAAAAGAATCGGGGTCGTGTGGTACAGGAAAATGGAGACAGATTGGGGCGAGTGATTCTCAAAAAGAGTTTTACATACTTTTCTCTACCAGATGTCAGGATTTCAGCTTTAAGAATTTTCTAGTATAACATAGTATCTAACTTTATTAATTTAAAGTACTGGGGTTATAAAGATGATTATGAAAGTGTTTATTCTTGCAAGACATACATAGTCCAAATACGGATATAATGAGTATTGATATTGAAGGCAGTTTAAACTGGTACAACCATTTTTGGAAAGCATTTTGGCAATAAGTATCTAGAGCCATAAAGACATTAATATCCTTTGACAGTAATTCCACTTCCAGGATTCTATTCTAAGAAAATAGTCTTTTTAATCCACAAGAAGGTCTATGTGTAAAAAAAGATGGCAATTCATTCAATGGACTATTTTTCAGTTTTCATACATGCAATTGATGGTTATTCTTCAATAAAAAATAGAGACTCTTGGTTTCATTATTTCAGTTAAATATATGAAGTACAAAATTGTATATACGGTATTATTGCTGCTATGTAAAAGCTGTGCAGAAAAAGATGATGTGGGACATAAAAGCATTAAGAGGAGTTGCCTTTGGGATGATAGATACAGGAGATAAATCATTCTTTCCAATGTTCTTATTTTCCAATTGTCTATAATGAGTGTATCTTCTGTTTTAAATGATAGTGAGGTCGGTGATGAGGAAACAATGTATTTACTCAAGGGCAGTTTTTGTTTAATAGAAGAACTATTTTATACGGCAATAAAAACAATGGAGTAGGCTACTGAGGATGATCTTCAGGAGATATGTTGGTACTTTTCTGCCTTGGCTCATTTAGGTTTAAGATCCCTTAATTAGTTGATCACAGAGCACCACATCTGATCACGATTTGTCAAAACATCTGTCCTCTCACTCAGGGGCCTTTCCAGCAGGGAGAAAAGTGAGGTGACTTGGAGGTTATTCTTCACATCTCATTGGAAGTCACACGACCCCAACTTTTCTCATTGATCAACCTGTCAATGTCATTGTATTGGTTATAAAGTCGTATTTCCCCCTAAAACATGTTGCGGGCTCTTTATTTAAACATGTATTTGTCTAAAAACCTTGTTTCTTTGTTTCTATGATGTCGAGACTCTTAGTCGAACATCTTTATTTCTCCCTTTATAATAGTTTTTGAGAATATAATTTTATCAGATGAGTGCAAGGATCTTTGTTTTTTGTTTCCCCTAATATAAAACCCTTCCAAATATCTGATTGACGGGGAAGGGAAGCACAGTTGGATTACCAGTCACTTAACTGGTAAATTTAATTCTTCAGTGTGTTCATCCCCCAGGTGTTCATCTCCCTATACAGAACACCTTTTGGGAAGAAGATTTTGTAGAGTGAATTTTTCTCTTTATTTTCATTTGAATTACTGTATTGCAATAATATAGTAGAAAGTACATTTTGGGGAGCCTCTTCTGCTCACCAAATGTCTGATCAAGGACAAGTTAAGGTTCTATTCAACTTCAGTTCTTAGTCAATGAAGTAGGTGAATTAGATGTGGTATGTGAGGTTCCTTCCACTCCTCCCCGCCCCCGGAAGTCCTGGCTCTTGACCTCTTTGGAAAGTGAATTGGAATTTTGCCACCAAATGCCAATCTTTGTATTACTGCTATGATGATGGTGTGTGGGTATGTGGACGGGAAGGTAGGGATCTGCTGCATTATGAAGATTTTAGGCATTGACTGATTAAGCTTTTATACTTGTTAGAAAGGAATAGTCCAATAGTCCTTGTTGGTAAATTATCAAACTGAAAAAACGACTTCCAAAATCCTTGCTCTTGCTTCTAAGCTCTATCTTGGGCCACTGGTAAAGAACAATTGAAGCCCTGTATTATTTCTTAAAATCTATAAACTTTTTATATTAGACGATCAGATTAGCATAGGTTGTTGACTGCCCAGAACACTGGCAAGATGAATTAACTTGAGGCATGTTTATCAGAGTTTGTAAAGATCTTTTCCAGAACCTCAAATTTGTATATTTTTTTCCCACTACCTCTTTGTCCTAATTTCAGTTTCACTGGAAAAAATTATAACTGAAAGGTCACAATTCTGACGTTTTCTGGTTTCCATTGGGGTTAACTAACACACTGCAACATAATGTTCATTCATCCTAGTCAGTAAGGCCAAACTATGTGAGGTGTATGAGAGCTGCCCCTGTTTCCATCCAAAATGCACATATGGTGTGGGTAAGCCAGTAATGGGAGTTTTACGCAATGTTTCTGCTCATGTACACAGTGTGTTGCTCAGCACCAATTATTCCTTGCCAGAAACCCGCTAACCTGCTGCTTTTGTAGCTCTGCTTGATGAGGCTAGGTAGCTTAAAGTGACCACAATGATATTTATTTAACTTCACCGATCTTAGTTTGTTAAAGTTGTAGAACTTTAACCGCCTGCCTCCTCTACTGATTTATTGCAATTGATTGCAATTAGAATCAGAGAATTGGAACCTTGTCATTGCATTGCACGGAGCCACGTCCGATCCAATGTATGTTTATTAGATATGTGGAGGAGGAAGAGGCAAAATGTGGAAATACTCACTTCTTTGCTTAGCGAATCTAGTTGTCCATCTCCAAATTAGAAAATATTATTTTTAAAAAGCAGATATTTTGTTGATATTTTGGTAGTTATTTTGTTGTCATTTTTCCAGTTTTCCCACTTTTATAGTTTTAAAAACCACAAAATCAGCAGGGTGAGAGGTCCATGTTGGGAGAACAACTGTTCCCTATTTCCCATAGCCATCTTTTTTCTAATCCCCTGTTTTTTAATTAGGAACAAATGGTCCTTATTTTTTCCTCCTTCGGTTCATGTTACAGTTGTAACTTCTTGTGACTATATAGGGAGTTTAAATTAAAGCCCAGCCATATTTATGTGGTCTTTACACAACCAGAGATTCTTTTTTGAAAGACAAATTTCATCTGGCTCTTTTGCATTGGAAAAGGAGCATGCAGATACGTATTTGGTCTAGTTGGCATTTTCTGAATATTCTCCTTTGTACCTTACTGAGGATTCTTGTTGTAAATACACTTAACTGAGGACGGACCAATATGAAGACACAGAAAAAATTTACACTTTAGTGAAGCTCAGCTAAGTTTATGTCAATTTTTACATTTCTTTCCAGACCTAGCAGGCACTGCTCCTTACATGTCTTTTTTTTTCTTTTCTTTTCTTTTTTTTTTTTTTTTTAATGAATTTCTGTGTTCTTCTACCCTGGTCAATAATTAACATGAATTTCCACCCATTCAAGGACTGTTTAATGTCCACTTTGGGGATGTCATATTCTTAGGAACATACCTTTTACATATTGCTTTTAAATTAAGAAATCATTATGGGTGTGAATTCATAAATTTTCTCTAACACCAGTTATATAATAGAAAGTCTGTGTACTAGAAACTCCTAATGTAAAAGCCAAAAGCCATAATTTTTTTTTTAATAAAAACAACCCACATTTTCTCTGCCTTGTTATGCCACTTGGAGAAGGAGAGAAGACTGGCATAAACTATACCTGAGAGCACAGTGATAATGGACTGAAGTGCCCACTCCATAGTAATAAAAAGCCTATGAAAACTTTCTCAGACCTTTTGAACTGAAAAGAGTGTGCAAACTGTTGCATAATCATACTTATTAAGCTGGTTTTGGTTGGAGACTAATTGTGAGAACATGCTATTTGTTCATCTAGATATTCTGGGTCTGTCATCACTAGATCCAGCCGGTCCATCAGAGTATATTTCTATCTCATTGCCTTAGTCCTGCAAAGATTGCCTTCCCTGAATGGTTTTACAGCTTGACTGAATAACTCTGTGAGAAACTTGAGTGGAATACACTATAACATTTATTATGAAGGAATTACTAAGACATTGTCTACTACGTCACGTGGTCTCCCCTGCGTCAAGTCCCACTTAGGTTTTCTGGTTTCTTACTGCTTTTATATCCGTAGAAAATATTTTGCTTTTCCTGAGGTGGTAATATTCCCTTTTCTCAGGGCCATTGTGAAGTCTGTACCTCATCATTTTTTTCTGTTTTCCTTTGGCAGGGGGAAGCTCAGACCTAAATTTACAGCTTAGTTTTAGTAATTATTTAGGACCCTAGAGGATATGATCTGCATACTTTATTTTCCTCTTCTCTAGGCTCCTGTATTTTTCCTGGGCATGATCTTTGAATTTATTTTGAATCTTTTTGTCTGTTTCAGATTCCTTGGGTGGAGAAAAGGGTTAAAATTTTACACATATATTTATGCAACACTTATATAAGTCTATCTCTTCTGCATGGTTATTATTTTTCTAGGTTATAAGAGATATATATGCACACATACACAATTTCAATTTTCTTTTTATTCTTTTTTAAAATATGTGATAAAATTATACATGAGCTTTTTACTGTGAGGATATATGGACACAGGGCACTTATTTAACATCTCTCCCATGCCTCGGGCTCACACACTGATCTCCAGTCAGTGTGATTTCTTCAGGATTGTTGTTGACTGGAGGATAAAGGTAAAAAGAGCCTCCTTGCCAGATCAGTAACTTTGTCCAACTGCTTCCAGGCAGAGGGTACCTTAGGCACCTGCAACCTGCTTGCCCCATCAACCACTCTGTGGCCTCCTTCGACACACACTTTTTCTTCATGCTCTAGACATACTTTTTAGATGGTTTACCAGATTTTAGATACAAGTATGGAAGACCTAGGAAGAGTGACTACCTGACTTAGAGATCTTGTCTTTGGGGTCATTCTTCACAGTAGCAGATTCACAGGACCCCTGCAGTAGCATGGAGAGCTGCCAGAACATGAGCTGTATCACCAGACCTCGAGCTTAGATCTTGGCTTCGCCATATACCAGTACCTTTAATAATACTTAGCCTCTTTGATCTTCATGTCCCTTTGCTGTAAAATGGGAGTGGGGATACTTACCTTGCAGGGTTTTGTAAGAATTAGATGAGTCAATATGTAATTTTTATTTATATGTCTATATGCACCGTGTCTGACATATACTGGGCCCTCTAAATGTTTCAATTGGAAGGAAATTATGGCTAATGCCTTGAAAATCATGCCAAAGTAAGGTTAAAGGGATTAAATCAGGAATTGTGCCCAGATGAAAGTTACAGACACCTAAAAGGCAGCAGCTTAAATTTAGGGCTTTATTTGTCCCATGTAATGACAAGGCTCTTGGAAGGTGGTGGAGGCACTGTTTTAGGAACTCAAGCATATCAAGGCCAATGTGCTATGAATCTTGATCTTTTCCTCATGGTTTGCAAGACAGCTATTGCAGCTCCATCCATTATATCCAGTTTCCAGGAAGTTGGGGAAAGGAAGGATGGTGAAGGGAGAATAAAAGTGCCGGTGGCTCAATCAGTTAAGCATCCACTCTTGATTTCGGTCTAGTTCATGATTTCGGTCTAGTTCATGATTTCATGGTGCTTGAGATGGAGCCCTGAGTTGGACTCCCCACTGACAGTGTGGAGCCTTTTTGGGATCCTCATTCATTTTCTATCTCTCTCGCTCTCTCAAAAAAGTGAAAAAATAAATAAACATGAAGAAAAAAAGTGCCTGTGACCAGAAACTTTCCAAAACCTCTCTAGCAAGATTTATTGGCCCTAATGTGTCACATGGCTACCCCTAATGGCAATGGAGCCTGGAACATGTTTTTAGCTTGGTACTTTGCTACCCCCAGCAAAATCAGCACTCATTAGTGAGGAGGAAAGCAAAGATGAATATTGGATGGACTGCAACACTCTCTGATATAGATATCATCCTATTTTGCTTTTAGTAGCTTCATTTTTCTAACAATAGACATGGGTGTAGAGGGAGTGAGGGATGTAGAGAGAAATACCCATTGGTGATAACTAGATTCTATTGGAGGCTAGAGGTCTTTGAGTAGTCAAAGGGAATGGGAAATAAAGAAGGATATTTACTTCATTATTACCTTTTGAACCTATGATAAGTTAGGCATGGTGCGGGTAGGAATTTTACATATATATCTCATGAATTTTTACAGATGAGGTAGGCTATATTATCTATATATTTCACTGAGGAGGCAATCAAGTGTCAAGGATATCAGTTTCCCAAGGTCACACAACCAGTGATAGTAATGGAGCCAGAAGTTGGACTTGCACCTGACTAACCACAGAATCTTTGCTTTGCACTGCATGGTTTTCCTGTATAACTCTCAAGAAACCTGCTCTTGCACTCAGCTTTTATTTTCCATAGTGCCTTGTACTACTGGGGTCCATAATAACTACATTTGACCTAATTATTTGTGTACAGAATTAAACTGAACATCATGTAAAGAGCTGCTGGTTGCTGAAGGTTATATAGACGAGGCTGGTGCTTCCCTCTCATCATCACCACTCAGCTGGTGGTTGCTGCCTCTGTGTTTCTGCCTCTAGAGTCAGTAGCCCCTAGGGACATTCCTTAGGACAAAGGGAATATGGCAAAGCCCCAGTGACCATTCTCAGGAAGCCAGAATTCAAAATTGGAAGCTGATAGGATGATGTGACATGGAGACAGGTATCTTCTCAAGTCAGTAGCCAGGGAATTATCCTTGACTTTTTCTACCTCTCTCTCTACTCTAAAGCCAGTTGGTCACCAAGTCATTTTGTTTCTACCTCACCTGCCCTTTCCACTACCTCCCCACCACAGCTGCAGTCATTCAGACTTGATTATCTCCCACACGGACTGCAGAGAAGAGTTTCTGAAATGGCCTCCTTATCTTCAGATTTTGCCATCATTCAGTCCATTTGCCCACAGATCTGACCACGGAGCTGCCTTACCTGATGACATCAGGGGCTCTTCAGCTGCTTACAGAACCAAATCCAATGACTTTGAGGCGCGTGCGCCATCATTACCTGGCCTTGCCCCGTTGTGGTTTACAGTTTCTTACCATGCTGGGCAGAAATCACACTTGTGCAGAAGGGCCACTGAAGCAGATCAGAAGGAGGTGTACCATTTTTAGCTGGATAAATTTCCATGGGTGTTACTTTTTTTTTTTTTTTTTAAACCTTCACCTCATGCCTATCAACACTGAGAACCAAAACCAGTATTGTGTGCTTTCAACTTAGTTGCAGTTTTGCTCTGAAAGAAAAATGGGTTCAGATTCTAGCCTAAGGTTATTTAGTCACCAAAACATCCTATTAGTAACTTAGCATTGGTATCTTTATCATTGCCTAAATAAAACCTGATTAGCCTGGTTAATAAGTTATAATTCCCTAGCTTCTTACCAAAGAGCATATTTGAAATATCAGACCATTTCATTTATTTCCATAAATACTTCATGAACACCTATTTTGGACAAAACTCTGTTAAACATTGCTCTCCATGTCTGAAAATTTCTGGATAACTACTCTGTTGAAAATTTGTGGTTAAAAAAAAAATCATACTGCACTTCTAAAAGCTCATCGTTGCAAAATCATGTAAGACAGTTGACCATAACTGAAGCCCAGGATTAGAGGCTATAACTGTGTTTTCAGCGGTAATTGTCACTCTAGCCAATTTTAGGACCAACCATCAATTAACCAAATGAATCAGTTAACCACTGCTTTCCTTAACAAGTTAAGTGTTAAGGAGTTTTACTAATGCAGAAAGGTGGTACCCCGGGAGAGTATGAGATTGGAAAATGATTTATTATGAGAAGTATAAGGTTAAATTACATATAAATTACAGATGAAAGCATAATGTGAGAATGTTTTCTTTTTCTGAGGTATTACTTAATCTCATAAGTGATTTAAAGGTGTATTCTGTGTGCATCTCATTTTTTTAAGGTGTTGATTATGAAATTTATAATTCTATTAACCTTTTGGTTTTGGTTCCTAATATATTGCCTGCAATTGTCAGTCAAATCAAAACCCAAACTTGAAATTAAAATTGTCTAACAACAAATGAGAGACCAAAAAAAACTCAACTGGCATTTAAAAAAAAAAATTACGCCTTGTAAATTTTGAATGTTCAGATTTGAGGATTAAATACTGGCACCTCTCTGTCACTTATTTTTCTACTAATGATCATCCCTGCCTCAGCTTTTTAAAATGGTCTGTTGGGTTTCAGTTTAGCATGCAAGCCCTTAAGCTGTCTTTTGTAGTTTCATAAGGGCCAAGAGCTTGTTAGCCTGGAATTTAGTGTATTTTGATAGTCATTTGTTTTTAGTTATTCTTTTCTTGATTTTTTGGAACTCTTTTCATGAGGAAACTCCATGATTCTTACCAATTAGTCATAACCAGTTCGGATTTAGAAATTACATAATTTACTACTTTGGAACACTACTTTGTTCAAAGACCAAATGGTAAAGATGTGGATATTTCACTGGATATAGGGTGATGTGGCTAATAATTAGATCCTCAGAGAAAAAAATAAAACTCCTGAAATTTGTGGCAGGATCAGAAATGCGGCCAGGGAAAACAAGTAGTTTAATAAATAAATACTTGTTATTAGCGAAAATTGAGCATGACCTTCTTAGGATTCAATCCTTGTTTTTAGTGGTGTAGTTTGTGTTTTCACTGTGTTCATTAACACAAAGAACAAGTAACTTCTCTAGTGGCTTGAGATTGGACTCACAGGAAAACATTAGGTAGTAATTAAGAGCAAGGCTTTTTTTTTTCCTTAGTTTGTGAAATTTTAAGTATACTTCCTAATGCGGTCACTACTTGCCACATGTAGCTATTGGGCATTTGCAATGTGACTATTCTGAATTCTGATGTGCTAGAAGTGTAAAGTATATACTGGGTTTTAAAGGCTTGGCATGAAAAAAAGATCGCAAGTATCTCAATAATATTTTATGTTGAGTACACGTTGCTATGATAATCTGGATATACTGGGCTGAAAAAAGAATATTAAAATTAATTTCACCTTTTTCTTTTAACTTTCTTACTATGGTTACCAGAAAACTGAAAATCACATATATGGTTCACCTTAAATTTGACTGGACTATGCTCATCTACTAGGCTAAAAAAAATTTTTTTAATATGTATAGTTAATATTGGTTATTAACAACATATTTGACTCAGATTTTTAACATCTTGAAGAGACCGTTTTGGGGGCAGTTTGGGAAGCCCATTTATTCTTTTGCTCCGTGCAAGGGTTGCAGGTTGAAGCAGCTGTTCTTTGGAATTGCCAACCCTGTTCAGTTGACTGATAGCAATCGATAGATAGTTATGGAAGGAATAAATGCCTCTTTGTTGTCACACAGCCTAAGTGAATGAACTGCACCTACTGTTTCTCTCCTTTCCACCTTTCTTCCCCTGAGGGCTTTGACGTCGTTAATAATTGGTTGATATTTATAGTAACATAAATCTAAACGCAGGTTTTCAAAGACCCAATTCATATATTACCATATACTATAAATGATGGTATGTCGTAAGTTATCATGGCTTATCATCTTATATACAACCCTTGGCTAATATTCTGTCACTTATTATATCATTACATATTATTACTGATGATAATATCTATAACCAAAAATGAATTTTTCATACTGTGCTTTTATAAGAAACCAGCCGAAGCAGAGTCTGCATGTAGTAAGAGCTGGGACACAGGCACTTATTAATAATCAGCCTCTTTTCCAGTGAGATTTAACTATTTCCTTTGTGGGGGAAAAATCATAGAAGAGCTGTGTGTATTTTATTTTAAATTCTTTAATTTATGAACTGTTTGACACCACCCTAAAACGTTTTGGAGCACTGAGATTAGTAGAATGAGGTCACGTTATGTTAGGCAGAGAGGCCATTGAATAGGCGTTGATAATAATAAAACCTGTAAAGGTCATTTTGTGAAGATAAATGTAATATTTGAATTAGTCATTTGATTTCTCTAAAAACGTAATAAGTTAATCTTGTTCCAAAAAAAAAAAAAAAAAACCCTCCAATACTGGTAGTTTTCTTTTTAATGCCTTTCCTCTTAGGCAATCTTTTGTACATCATGCAAAGGACCATACAATTAGCATGAAATGAGAGAGTGCTTTTTAAATTTGATGAATAAGGGCTCTTTTTTCTCCAGCTGATATGCATGCAAGGTGGAGGTCTGTATCTCACCAGCAGACTATTTGGTATCTATCCTATAAGTAGCTCCCAGTTTATATGTGTGCCTTAATGAGGACAGAGGTGTGGAAGTAATAAAAAAAAAAAAAGAGCTGAAATTGCATAAAAAATAGCTCAACGCTTTAGCGTAAACGCTGCAAGATTCCCAGATTTGGACAGCTGGGCTTTCTACCTTGCCCTGGATTCCAAAGATGGCCGTGTCATCCTTTCTTTTTTTTTTTTTTTTTTTTTTTTTTTTTTTTTTTTTTGGCAGTCAATTGAGGACATATTAGTAAGACCTCCGTGAGCATGAAAAACTGTTTTTGGTGCTGGTGGGGTTGTCTTTTCTGTCATTTATCACGAAAAGTATTATTTGTTAATTTTTTTTTCTAAGTGTTACTCCTTTAGAAAAGTTTTTATACCTCTATATTATTATGGGCTGTTGGCTCTACAGAAATACTTGTCTTTCAAGTTGGAGTATTTACAATATGTTAATGAACATTATTCTTTTTTTTTTTTAATGTTAATATACTGTTTCATTAGGTAGGAGTGGATGCTCCGCTCCTTGCTGTTTTAAATGGCACAGTGTTTAAGAGATTCCTGGTATTGCTGGGAAAGTTTTTATAACTTACCAGTCATTTTTGTTATGGGCTTCATTATTCCCTCATATGTAGCTAAAGCATTTCCAATTGCATAAAAGAAGGCAAAATGCCACAAATAAGATAAATAGGTCATTAATTGAGCCAACTCTTTCCTCTTAAGGTACTACCATAACTAGGACTTCCAGATGTAGCAAATAAAAAACAAAAAAAACAAGATGCCCAGTTAAGTTTGAATTTCAGATATACAACAGATTTTTTTTTAGCAGAAGTTTATCCCGTGAAATATTTGGGTCATACTTAGGCTACAAAAGTCATCTATATTTGATCTGGCAACCATAACCATAGTTCAGCTTTCTTATTAATTCAAAGAACTCCAGAGCTATGTTAATTCTATGCTTGGATGTTCTGCACAATGCTGATTGCTGACCGTCCCACCACAACCCAGTTCTTAGGGATATCATAATATAGTTACAATTCTTGGAAGCTCAAAGTGCTTCCAGTATGTTTTCTCATTTATCCACACATTGGAGGAAGATAGAAAAGGGCACACTCTATTCTCATCTTGCCTGCTTTTCATTTTAATAAAAAGGAGAAAGTAGTCTCTTACAAAGTGATAAGGCTTATTCTGAAAGCTAAGAGACCACCTATAGCAGAATTTGGATTATCCTCCTTACCCGTGTTTTTGGTTCATTTCGTAGGAACTCTCTAGCAGATTTTTCAAACTTCAAAACAAGTGAATTCAGAGAGAACATGCATATTCAGTGTATTTTATAAATGAGGAGGGCAGGTGAAAAGTGACTTTTCCAAAGTGAACACTGCCATCCAAGTGAAAGATTTTAAACTTCCCTATGCTCTCCCTTCTCCTCCTACCTTGCCCTCCACATAACAGATGCTGAGAAGAGCCACTCAAAATGCACGTCCTCATCCCTTGTCATCTGCATTATTACTGAGGTTTCCTAGGTGATATTTCTTCCTCCAACCTCACTCCCTACCAAACTGACAGCTAACAGCAATTTTTCTAAAACATAAATCTCACCACACCACAATCTTACACAGTCTGTTTCAGTGACTACTTATCAGAGAAAGTCCATGCTGCTTAGCATGGCATTCAGTGCCCTTCCTGATCTGGGCTCTACTCAATTCCCTTTCTTTTACTTCTTCCTCAGCACTTGATGCTACAGAAATAGCAAAATATTTGAAATGCTTCAAACATGCCACTTTATTATCTCCAGCTTCTTCATTATCTCCAGCTTTTTGTGTATTGTTCTCTCTGACCGGAATGTATATCTCCTTATATCTTCCTAGCAAAATCCTGTTCATCTTTGAAAACCCTGTATAGGCATCATTTGCTCTGGGAGGCTTTCCCTGATCACACTTCCGTATCCTTACAGTGAATTCTGTTCTCCTACTTCAACTTTTGCATACACTTGTGATATCACATACACCACAGTGTATTGCAGTGGTTTACTCACATGCCTTTGTGCTGTAGAAGTTTGCTAAGTTTTCTGAGGACAAGACATCATCATCATCATTGCCAAATCTCTGGTTTCTAGCGCAGAGCCTGGAAAACAACAAGCATTTGGAGATGTGTTTGAGTTCCTGAAATGATTGGTCATCCACTAGATCAAACTTTAGGTAAATCCAGTCCCCTTGAACTGGTCCCATGCTTTAGCTGCTCCCTGACACAAGTTTTGTCCTTTCTTTCACAGCAGTTGGTAGATAGAGAAGTGACTCAATTATCAGCTGAATGACTAATCTACCAGTGCTGTTTATTAGTTAACTGTGGAGTTTTTTTATAGGGTAAAGTACTCCCATACAGAGGGGTGGTTGTGGCAGCCTTACATAATAGAGTAATAGAAGTTTGCCTTCAGGTTCTGTATCTCCTTTTGTTTCTTGTGCTTTCTACCTCTAAGGCTGCCCATCAGTCTTTTTGGGGTGGGAACTGTGTCATGGGATGGAGGTCAGGAGGTGGGGGGCAGGGCACTAGATAAGGAAGTAGTGATTCTTACTATAGTAGCCTGACATTGCTCCTTTTCTGGACTAGTCTTCAAACTTATCTGTCTTTATGTTCCATCCCCTTGGGACCTACCCAATCATGGAAGTTAATTAATAAATTAATCCACAACAAGATATTCAATTATATTGACAGCTTAAAGTGTAACTCCTCTCAGATAACACTTGCATTTTAATGAATGCTTTTAATCCCTATTTCCAAAGAATGAATAATACTGGCATGATACACTTTATAGTAAATATATACTTCATAATACCAAGGAAGAAAGTGTGTTTGAAAAAACTGGGGATCTTTTCATCTCCCCTCAAATAGTATTACCTAGGTGCTATCTGTAAAGTGTATATACATGGATGAATCAGGAATTGCATTTGACTGCCTGTAATGGACAATCATAAGGCCAGTACAATGGCTCCATGATACCATCAATGTACTAGACTTCTGTCTTTCTGCCCCACCACCCTTAACGTGTGGCTTTAAAACACCAGGTTGCCTCCTGATTACCAGATGGCTGCTGCATCTCCAGCCATTAAAGGAGGAGATTGAGGCAAAAGCAAGCCCCCTTTAAATAGCTTTTCCAAAAGCCCAATTCAATAGCTTTCACTTGGCTGTCTTTACTAGTAGGGATGGTTGGGAAATGTTGTTAGCTAGGTATATTGCCGAGATACTTACCTATAATTAAGAAAGAAGGGAAACAGCCCACTGATAGACAACTAATAATCTTACAACCAAATTAGGGCAAATAATGTGTTATCTCGTTTCTATGGGATCAATTCAAATAAAAAATACTTAGAAAAAACAGCTTATTGTAGTTAATATTATAATAGATTTTCCTATAAGATGCAGTTTTTAAAATTTTTTTATTTAAAACAATTTATTTTACAAATTTTTTAAAGTAGGCCCCACACCCAACCCTAAGATCAAGAGTCACATGCTGTGCCTACTGAACCAGCCAGGCACCCCAAGGCACTCAACTACTATGTGACTCAAACTTGAATTCGGATGTATCAGACTCAACCCAAACACTTACTGCCAAGTCAGTGAATCAGAATTGGGAGCTCCAGTTCTGCCACAGGCTTGCAGAGCCCCTAGTTCTGAAGTAACTGTAGCTAGGTCAGTCCTCAGGGACACCATCCCAGCCAACCTCTGTCTGTGTGCACACTGTCATGCTTGCACGTGCCAGGGCTTAGCTGCCACGAAAGCCTGGGATCCAGAAAAGAAAGGAGATGACCCAACCTATCTTGCCCCCTACTCTGCCTGCCTTATTGCCCATGAAGTCCTCCTGAAACCCAGCTTCCCAATGACCCTTCTCCTCAGCACCTGCATAACCGGTGATACAAACCCTCACTCTTCAGGAATCACTGACCAAGTTAGAGGGAATTACGTTTCAAAGTCAGTTGACCCAGACAGATCATCAAGGCCTTTAAAGGCCAGATCTCAAAGTTCAACTTGTATTTTGTATGTGATTAGCAGGTCACTCGCTAACAAGAAGTAGACGAAAGAATCAGTGGTTTTCCATCAAAACACAAAGAAGGAACATTATTATAAGGTAAAATTTCTACATATAATGACCGTATAGTCATGTTACTTTTGAAGGAAACGTTGTAAGTGCATTGCAATATCTACCAAACATTTTCTTGTTCTATCTATGGCAATTCTTAGCACTAACGCTAATGAGGACTTGGCTTTGGATATAGCAGCTAGCAATTTTTTAGAAAACCAAATTTGGTGAGGAGGGTAAATTATATAGGAAATAGATTTTGGATGAAAATTTTAAATTGTCATATAATGAACAGTAGCAATGACATACCTACATTTAACAGGCAGTCTAATTCTATCAGTAAAAGCTGGTTATAGGTTTGGGGAACAGGTGATTTCTATTTGACTTCAAATTTTAAATGTATTCATTCAGCAAATGATTTTTAAGCATCAGCATTGATCGTACTTCTGCATTATCCATGGCAATGTGGGAGAGGTATACAAATACACTCAGTGAGTGCAGGTCATTTGACTCTCTGGATAAAAAATTAAAGCTCATTTTACTTTTTATAAATGTAAATGAACAGAAAAAAAGGCTGAAGCCTGAGCTAGAAATAAAACCATAGTGCTTTAGGTCCATATCATGGGTCTCGCTGAAATAGCACATTTCATTTTTATTCTAAAGAAAGATACAGTTAATAATCTGATATCCTTTTGAAAATCAATTCCCTATACTTCATATCAGTGATGAAAAATATTTACGATGTAAAGGTATATGTTAATTTTACACCAGTCCTAATAAAAGCTAAGAAAAAGATGCAGTATCAGCCTTCTGGATGTCCTTGGTCAGGTAGAATTTAAGGTCTTGAGTCATGGACGACTCATCCTTTTTCCTTGCATTTAATTATTTACTAAGTCCTGTCAGAGAGTGTCTTGTTTGTCCTTTCCTTTACCTCTCCTATGCCAGGACCAGAGATCAGACCCTATCATCCCTCATCTGATTTATTACAGAGCCTCCTGACAGATCTTTCTCATGGCTTTTGCCTTTCTGGTATATTCTTTACATGGTGTCAGAATTTTGTACTTAAGAAAGGAAAAAGAAAGAAAAAAGTTATATTCCCACCTCCCCCCGTCCCCTGTCAAACATCTAGTGTCACCTGTTACTTAACAGAACCACATAAAACTGAGCTTGGCATTTACCAGTGAGCCTGCAGCTCCTGCCAGGCCCCTCCAGGGCTGCATTCTATTACTTCCACTTCCCAGACATGCCTCCTGCTTGCATAGCTCTCTGCCTTGCTTGCTGGGCACATGGTGGAATGCCCTTTCCACAGTAGCCACAGTGGAGGTCAGCCCTGACCTTCAAGCCTAGCCCAGAATGTAACTGTTTTCCCTGGTCCCCCCATCGGAAGCCAGGTCTCTGTTTTAGGCACTCCCACACTAAGTGGGTCTTTACTTCTATAAGGCATTTAAAAAATTTAGTTCTGTGTCCTAGTGTCTTTGTCCCTTTGTGTATGTGTCTCTCTCCTTCTCCCTCCTCCCACCCCCTTTCTTCTTCCCTCCCTCCCCACACCACACCCTCTGTCTCTACTCTCCCTAGTCCTTCCTTTCTCTCTCTCTCTCTTTTTTTTTTTTTTTTTTTTTTGCTCTGGGTACCCAGTAACTTTGGACCAACTTTGAAATATAGAAAAACAGTCATACTGATTCTTCCTTTTAGCATGTTTTCTACTTTTCCTTGTCCCTATATACTTCAGTATTTTCTTTAATCTTTGATCAGGTATTGCCTCAAAACCTTTGTAGGAAGGGCTATACTAACGCTTGAGTAAATATAAATAAATGCATAGACCATGTGTCTGTGGAATCAGGAACTGTGTCTTGCTCATCTTTGTATCTTCTAGCACTCTCTCCACCAGAGAAGTGAATTGAATTGGAGCATATTTCCATCCCTACATCTTTATATAAGTATCTGCATACAGAATTTCTCATCAATTTCCTGAAGTGGCTACAAGAATTTTTCTTAATTAAAAACAATAAACCGGGGGCACCTCGGTGACTCAGTCAGTTAAATGTCCCCCTCTTGATTTCGGCTCAGGTCATGATTTCATGATCTGTGAGATCGAGCCCCAGGTTGGGCTCTGCACGGTCAGTGGGGATTCTATCTCCTTTCTCTCTGCCCCTCTCCCTTTCATACATGTGTGCACATGCTCTCTGAAAAATAAGCAGTTCTTAAAATGTGTATTTTGTTGTTAAAAATGAACCCTCCTATATCTCTCATTCTTAGATAAAATATTAAGATTATATAAATACTAATGATATACTTATTCATTTATAAGGAAATTTATTTGTATTGTTTGTATTAAGTTAGATATTCTGGGCTTGTGTAAATTGAGTGCTCATGACTAGTAATCTGATGTAAATTCAGAACAGTTAGAATTAAGGTACCATTACTTTTACTGGTTTAGCCCCTCACCTCCTATCTTTATGCCCACCATGTCCTCAACTCAGAGCTGCCACAGCCAGACTTTCTCTTGCAGAAACTTACTCCTCTTACATGTTTTTTAGATGTTTATTTGTTAAGAGAGAGAGAGAGGAGGGGGGGGGTCAGAGGGAGAGGGGGACAGAGAATCCGAAGCAGGCTCCGCTGTCAGCCCAGAGCCCAATGCAGGACTTGAATCCACAAACCGTGAGATCATGACCTGAGCTGAAATCAAGAGTCAGATGTTTAACTGACTGAGCCACCCAGGTGCCCCGCCCCTTTACATATTTTTCAAAGTTCCATTCATTGGGGGTGCATTATATGATTCTATATACTTTTTTTTTATTATGTGTCATATTTGATCATAAAATCAAACCAAGGAACAAAAAGTTCTACTTGTTAGTTCCATTCATTTTTTTTTTTATTTGAAGTATAGTTGTCACATGTTACATTAGTTTCAGGGGTACAACATAGTAATTCAACAAGGTTATATGTGATACTATGCAAACCATAAGAGCAGCTACCATCTGTCACCACACAGGGCTATTGGAATACAATTCACTACTTCCCGTATGGTGTACCTTTTATTCTTGTGACTTATTCATTCTATAACTAGAAGCCTGTATTTCTCCCTCCTTCTGGCAACTGTCAGTTTGTTCTCTGTAGTTCTGGATCAGTTTCTGCCTTTTGTTTATTTATTTTCTATATGTAAGTGTAATTATACAGTATTTGTCTTTCTCGAACTTATTTCACTTAGCATAATACCCTCTAGGTCCATCTATGTTGTCACAGATAGCAAGATCTCATTCTTTTTGATGATGGCTGAGTAATATTCCATTGTGTGTATGTGTGTATATATGTATACATATGCATGTATACATACATGTATACGTATGTACATACATATATGTACGTATGTATACATACATTTTTACACACATACCACATCTTCCTTATTCATCCCTTTATCAGTGGACACTTGGGTTGCTTCCATATCTTGACTATTGTAAGTAATGCTACAATAAACATAGAGGCACATAAATCTTTTCAAATCAGTGTTTTTGTTTTCTTAGGGAAATACCCAGTAGTGGAATTACTAGATCGTATGGTATTTCCATTTTTAATTTTTTGAGCCCCTCCCCCGCCCCACCAATGCTGTTTTCCAGTGGTTGCAGCAGTTAGCATTCCCACCAGTGGTACAAGAAATTTTGTTTTTCTCCACATCCTTGCCAACACCTGTTATTTCTTATCTTTTTGATTCTAGCCATTCTGACAGGGGTCAGGCGATAGCTTATTGAGGTTTTGACTTGCATTTCCCTGATGATGAGTGATGTTGTACATCTTTCCATGTGTCTCTGGGCCATCTGTAGGTCTTCTTTGGAAAAATGGCCATTCAGAGCCTCTGCCGGGTTTTTTTTTCCAAGTAATCTTAAGCCCAATGTGGGGCTCGAACTCATGACCCTGAGATCAAGAGTCATGTGCTCTGCTGACTGGACCAGCCAGATGCCCCTTTTTGTCCATTTTTTAATCAGAGTATTTTTGGGGTGTTGAGTTGGAGAAGTTACTCATATATTTTGGCTATTAACCCCTTATTGGATATCTCTTTTATAAATACCTGCTTCTCTTTAGTAGGTTGTTTTTTTGTTTTGTTGGTTTCCTTCACCGTGTAGAAGCTTCTTATATTGATGCAGTCCCAATAGTTTCTTTTTGCTTTTATTTCCCTTTCCTAAGGATACATAGCTGTAGTTGATGTCAGAGAAATTATTGCCTCTGTTTTCCTCTAGGAATTCTATGGTTTAGGTATCATATTTAGGTTTTTAATCCATTTTGAGTTTATTTTTGTATATGGTGTAAGAAAGTGGTCCAGGTTTATTCTTCCGCATGTAACTGTCCAGCTTCCCCAGCACCATTTGTTGAAAAGACTGTCTTTTCCTCATTGTATATTCTTACCTTTCTTTGTCCATACAAGCGTGGATTTATCTCTGGGCTCTTTGTTCTGTTGATCTATGTGTCTATTTTTGTGCCAGTATTTGATCACTACAGCTTTGTAGTATTACTTGAAATCTGATATTCTGATACCTCCAGCTTTGTTCTTCTCTCTCAAGACTGCTTTGGCTATTCAAGGTCCTTTTGTGGTTCCATACAAATTTTAGGATTATTTGTTCTAGTTGTATTACAAATGCTATTGGTATTTTGATAGCAATTGCACTGAATCTGTAGACTGCTCTGGGTCTGAGATATTTTCCTATTTTTCCATTTGTTGGTGTTCACTTTGATTTCCTTCGTCAGTGTTTTATAGTTTTCAGTGTCTAAGTCTTCCACCTCCTTGGCAGGTTATTGTTTTGGTGCAACTGGAAATGAAATTGTCTACTTAATTTGTCTTTTTACTACTTCGTTATTATCATGTAAAACACAACCAACTTCTGTGTATCAATTTTGTATCCTGCAACTTGACTCAATACTGAAATTTAATGAATTTATTATTTGTCATAGTTTTTTGTTTTGTTTTGTTTTGTTTTTTTTTTTTTGGTGGGGTCTTTAGGATTTTCTATGTATGGTATCATGTCGTCTGGAAGTAGTGAAAGTTTAACTTCACTTTACTGATATGGATGCCTTTTAGTAGCTCCATTCTTGATAGTTTGTGTTCTTTTGAGTAAAAGAAGTCAAAATAGTCTCCAAATCAGAGGTCAGTTTTCACTGTTCTGAAGTTTGATTACTTAGTTTTGCACTGGGTTTAGCCTCATTTGTACTGATTATCTGAACCAGACTCCCCACTGAACCTCCCTGGTGACCTGGTCCTGTGTTGGGAGCCAGGGGCTAGGAACTCCAATTCCCTTTGTGGCTTTTTGACAATTACCTAACTTTCCTGTATTTCCTCATTGACACCATTGGGATAATTGCCTTTTCATACCTCATAGGAGTATTGTAGGATTAATTAATGTTTGTAAAGTGTTTTCAGGATCATGATGAAAGGTATTAATTTGTAAGCATGTGGTATTATTATAATTATTAGTAGTAATAGGGATGGTTGTTTAATGCAAATTTTCATCTAAGTGTAGTGTCATATTTTCAAAGGACAACCTCTTTCTTTGTGGCCAGATGTGGATACAATTAACCCTTTACCCTTTATTTTGAAGATACAATTAGCCAATTGTGTGTGCAATTAGACGTGTATGCAGTTTTTGCCAGAACAACTAATTACAGCCTTGGTAAAAGTCCTTTGAAAATGCTGGCCCTTTGAATCTTAACTGTCCCTATCTGTGTAATAAGCAATTTGTGCTACGCATATTTTGAGGCTGTGGAGGCTCCTGAATGTTGAAGAATTGCTCTTGCAGTTACTGGAGAAAGATTTTATTTTCTTGAAGCCCTAGCATTGTATTTTGCCATCAAGCCTAAAAACCCTTTCACGTAGTTCTGGTTTCAAAGGTTTTATTGATTTTTCTTAATCTTGACATTCAGCTGAAAGATTTTCCACAGGCTGCATTTTGTGAAACAGGTTTTTCTTTTGTAATGTTTTTCTCCCTTGAAAACTCCATTTCTTTTCTGTCTCTAATCCAAACATATCATCTCTTATTACCCTTACTCACTAAATAGCAAGTAAGAAACAGATTAGTACTGATCCTCTCTTCCCAGATGTGGCTTTGTGACACCGTTTTACACGGCATTTTTAATCACTATAATGTAAATTCTATATATACAGAAGAGTAGAAAGAATACTGAAGAGACCAGGAAGGTACTGTTGTACCCACTGCTCTCCTGTTATTGAGGGAAGGGGGGATGTTCATGGCTTTTAATGAGAAGTTTAAAACAGCCTCTTTTAAGATATTTACACTTTGACACTTCTCACTGATCATCCTTGAACTTGACTTTGTGCAGAACACCATCCTACACCATGGGAGATTCAGAGCTGAGCAAAGCACACTTGTCACCTTCTAGGAGCTTAGTATCAAGAGTTGACGATGAGAAAGGTGTTCAGGTCTGCACACTCCAGTAAGTGTTGTACAAACAAAGTGCTGGGGTAGGGTGTTTGGTAGAAATGGGGATTACACTGATCCAGGGACATCAGCAGAAGCTTCTCTGAAGCTGCATTTGAAATAGGACCTGAAGGACAGGTCAACATTTTGGTAGACAAAATGGAAAGTTTGATAGAGAAGAGGGAACGTTTTTGGGTGAGTGAAGGCAGCAAGATGCTAAAATGGAGGCAGGTTCAGGGAAGGGTGGTTGGTTTTGCTAGAGTTGTAGTGACCTTGTGAAGGAAGTGGTAGGAGGTAGAAAGGCAGCCTGGGACCACACTGTGGAGAGCCTTCAAGGGAGGGAGCAAAATTCATACTTATCTCAGCTGTCAGAATGAAGCAATGATAGGGGTTTTGATAGAGCGATATGACCAGTGCCAGGCCTAAAAGGGAAGCAGGCTCGCTGCATCCCGGATGAAGTGCAGTGTGACGGAGTAGAAGAGGAGAGGTGCCTTTGGAGATGGTGCCAGAATGAAGACCAGTCATCTCTGTGGACCGTTAGCATTGGGAGTGAAAAGGGGAGTCATTAGACACACGAGGTATGCTGAGGACTTAGTATTACTTGATATTGGCAGCTCTCCTGACGTGGAGGTGAAGGACAGGAAGGAGCTAGGTCAAGATGCCTGGGAAGAAAGAGAAGTACCTTTCACTGAAATAGAGATGTCAGGAGGGGGGGAGATTTAATAGCACTAACTCTTGGGAATTACCACACTGTGGCATGTTTATACAAACAGACAACGATAGCAGGATAGAAGAAGATTAATTCTAGATAGCAAATGTAATGTTTCCAATAAGAATGGTAGAAGGGAAGTATATTTTATCTCAACAACAGCAAAATCAGCTGGTATTGCTGGGGCGCCTTGTTAACATGACAAATGAGAGCATATAAACAGAAAGCTTGAAGAAATTAAATACATTTCTTAGAGCCTATTAACCTTTATACTATGAAAAACTAATTGGAGTGCTTTTATATACATGCTAAGTGTCCAAAACACAACTCTGTGTGTGTGCTTTAAAAATATTTTTTCAGTCACTGAAAAGTAGCTACAATATTGGTAGTTACTTTTAAAAGTTTCTTTTTAAAATAATTGAAATAAAGAAGCCAGAGCAAAATAGTACTCTCATCTCTAATCTTAGGAAAGTCTGTTCCCCATCTCATTCTGTCAAACACTGGTTTGTAAGGAGGTTCTATGGGTAATTTATCATGCCAGCAGCCCCAAGAATGTGGAGATCTACCCAGGTATCCCTAAAACCCCCAGATAACCTCATATAATTCTGTCATCCATAAATTTCCTAGCCTCTTTCCAGCCTTTTTACATTTTCATGCTTCACCGTGTCACTAAACAATAAATCTCATGATTCAGGGACTTATTACCAATTATTGAGGGAAAAAAAAGTCTTCTCAACCGTCATTGGTAAAATGAAAAGTCCATAATCCATATGGTAGATGCTCTGTACACATAATTTCCGTCACCTTTTTCCTTAAGTAATGGGGCATTGTGGAAAGACTATGAGCTTTGGAATCTTCACTGCCACCTCAGTTCAAGCAAATATTATCTACTGTCTGGATTATTATAGTAGCTTCTTAACTCCTTTCTTCCATCTTTGTTGTTCAGCAGTCTATTCTCAACTACAGAAAGGACACAGTGATTCTTTTCAAACACAAGGCAGTTGACTTTCAAGTACAAGCCAAAGTCTTTGACTGCAACCTCAAGGCCCTATACAATCTGGTTTCCTAGTGGCTTCTTCTCCTACTACCATTTCCTTTATTTATACTCTTTCAGTCTCACTGCCTCCTGGTTGTTCAAACTCCTGCCTCAGAGCCCTTGCATTGGTTGTTCTGGCCTGGAACACCCTTCTTGCATCTCCTACAAGTGTTTCTTCAGTTACCCTCTGATAAAATGCTCCATGCCTCCTTTCTGCTTTATTTTTCTTCATAGTACCTGTCACCATCTACTATTATACAATGTATTTCGCCTAATTGTATTATATGTCCTTCCCAGGGCTTGTAACAATACAAACTTTTTGGCAATGATTATACATCAGAACAACACATATCATTCCTGAAGGCATAGCACATAGAATTACACACAGCATCCTGATATCAAATTCAACATCATTTTTGTGTAGAAAATTGATCATTTAACCTGTGGTGCTGTTGAACTATACTGCCTTCAAAAAGCATTCTTCCATTGTTCTGTTCACTCATTCGTGCTTATGAGATCTTCCTGTGATTTGTCTGTTTGATATTGTGTCCCTTAAAAGGTATAGATAAATCTGACATTTACAAAAATGTTAGGTCAGTCTTAGTAATGGTTTCCAGATACTTAGATGTAAAATTTTTTTCTCATCTAGATAAATTTATGTCTATTCAAAATTTTTATTTCAGTTCCATGAATAATTTTTCTAGTAGCTTTGGGGGAATAAAGTTTGTCAAGCTTCCCCCCTCCCCAGTGGAATCTAGTAAGTACTTTTTAGTAATGATTGAGTCAACAATATATGTCGACTTAGAAAATACTCCATTGAGTACCAAGTAATTTATATACATATACAGAACAAATATACACATCAAAAAGGTAAATTATTCAAATATTCTGTTCTTATTAGATTATTAGAAGTATATTAGCTGCTCATCATCGTTGTAATTCTAGGTCTATCTGTATTTCTGTTTTTGTTTTCTTTTCTATATGTTGGTCCTGTTTTTGGATGGAATAGTATTTGTGACTCTTAAATTATGGATTCTGTCCTTATCAACAACAAAATATGGTCTATATGTTTTTAAAAGCATTTTCCTGTTACTTTTTACATGACATTTTATTCTAATCCTGGTTTTTGGTTTGCCTTTTTTATTTTTAATCTTGGTTATTTCTAGTCATTCATTCATTTGCTGATTAATACAACACATTTATTGAGGTTCTAGCCATATAGGCATGAAGGAGACAGCCATATTCCTCTCTTATGAGGTTTATATTCTAGTGCAGAGAATTGGGCAATAAACAAAACAATTCTAAGAGTAGCATGTTCTATGAAGAAAATAAAATAGAATTGTGTGCCAGCATGATAGGCAGCACAATAAGATGAAGGTTTTAAGTAACAAAAGGAGATTATTTGTCCTTTATTGAAGGGCTTTAAAACACATTTCTTGAAATAACTGATTTAAGATCACACATCTCAGCTATCTTATTTTAGGTTTTCTGGTGTTTCTTTGTTTCCTTTTATTCTTTTCATTCCTCTGGATAATATCTTTCTTTTTTTCTCCAATGATATGGAAGATGTTAACACTTTTGTTTACATAAGTGGCTCTTTTTACTTTCTCTAAAAACACTCTCTGATCTAAATTTTGACTGTCAAATCTGAGAATTACATCTTTTGTTTTCCCCTTTGTAACATATAAAATTTCCATACTCCTTATTTATAGTCTTTATTAATGTAATCTTAAGTGTCAGATTTAATCAATTGTATTAAGTACCTATTCATAATTGGGTTTCATATCCACAATTAAATTGATTTACCTCTATATTTAACTTTTAATGGTTACCATCAGTCTTTCTAAAATAATTTTATCTTCCTGAATTTCCTAATTTTGATGCTAAACTTTATATAATTACTTTTAAAATGGCTTGAATAATTATCTTAAGCTCTTATATATTTAAAACTTATTTTTTGTTTTCTTTACAAATGGACAGTTTTACTGGCTATAAAATTCTCATGTTACAATCTTTGGTTGCCCCCAAATTATACATATTACTTCATTGTCTTATAAGTAGGTAGCTTGTTTTGTCTTTTCTGTTTCATTCTATAGTTTATTTTATCTTTGAAATTTACAAATTTACCATATATAGCAAATTATGTGGGACTCAAGTTTGGTTTCTTCCTCAAAATATTCATTAGTAGCTTAGATCTCACTTGTTTTCCTTCTGTTCTCTATTTGTTATTTTATCTTTTTAAATTTTGCTATTACATTTTTCAGTTACTTGGTGATACGTTTTAAAGGTTCAAAGAAACCTGAAGTCAAGAACTTAAATTTGTCTGGATTGATGGCTTCCCCAGTGTCTGGCAGATGCAAACTTAAAACCCTCTAGATGAACTCCTTTTAATCAGACCTAAAATATTTTCACAGAATTCAAAGCAATATTGATTCTTCAGTCAAAACTTACAAAATCCATAAAGAAACAGGGTTGTACACATGCTAAATTAATAGACACAGCAGAATCAAATCTGCATATTGCTCAGATATTGGTTAGTATGTCTCATATAATACAAGTGTGCTTATTATATTTAAAGGATTAAAAACAAACTTGAAATATGTTAAGGATTATGAGACTTTTAAAAAATATCAAGCATATGTGGAAAAGGACAAAACAGAACATTAGGAATTAAAAGTAGTAATTCAATGCATAGGTTGACATTTAGCATATTAGACATAGATGAAGAGAGATTTTATGGGCTAGAAGATTGATCTTAAGGAGTTACTTAGAATGTAACAAATAAACAGAAATGCAAAATCATAGCATGGAGAGTGCTAATTTTATATATTGCATTATAATAAAATAATGGTTAATATAATAGCTAATATTATAATGTAATATATAACGTAATGAATGAGGAGGTCTAAAGTGCATCTTAATGGAATCCCAGAAGCAGAAAGTTCCAACTCAGAGAATGGGGCAGAGACAGTATTTTAAAAGGTAGGAGCTAATAACTTTCCAAAACTGGTGAAAGATACCAATCTTAAGATTTAGGAAGCCCAAAAAATTAAAACACACACACACACACACACACACACACCCCAGAAATCCACATTAGACATAGGATACTGAAGCTACACAACATCAAAGACAAATAAAATATCTTAAAAGATTATCTCTAAGAAATAAGAGACTTACAGCTGACTTGCCAAAAACAATGGAACCTGAAGGCAGTGAATTAGTATCTTCAAAATGATGAGAATTATTGTAAACCGAGAATTCCACATTCAGCATCATTTTCAAGAATAAGGGCAAATAAACTTCTTTTTAGATATACAAAACCTGGGAGAATTTGCACCAACAGACCCTCTTCTAAAGGAAATTCTAAATGATACACTTCAAGCGGAAGAAAAATGATCCCAGATGGAACACCTAAACTGTATAAAGGAATGATAAACTAAGAAAGTGACCCATATGAAACAAATATCAGCTAAAATCAATTTAGAAAACAAAAACAGTAATGGATTATAGCAAATAACTTAAGAGAGAAGTAGTTGAAATTAAAGCATTTTAAAGTCTTTGTTTTACGTAGGAGGATGATAAAATCATGAACTTATTTGCTCTTTAAGTGTGCATGCTAATATTTCTAGGGTAATTACTAAAATAAAGGAAATAATACAACTTTGAAATTAGTGGATATTTCAGGGGCGCCTGGATGGTTCAGTCAATTAAACATCCAGCGTCAGCTCAGGTCATGATCTCATGGTTTGTGGGTTCAGGCCCTGTGTTGGGCTCTGTGCTGAGAGCTCAGACCTGGAGCCTGCTTCTGATTCCGTGTCTCCCTCTCTCTCTGCCCCTCTCCCACTCTGCTCTCTCTCTCCCAAAAAAAATAAACATTAAAAAAGTGTTTAATTAGTGAATATTTACAAAGAAAAGCATTCAGTCAACCTAAAAGAAAGTAAAAAAGTAGAAAATGGGAGACAAAAAGTACACATAGGATGATAGAATAAATGCAAACGTATCAGTCACTATAATATCAGTAAATTAACAAAAGCCTCTTAAAAAAGCAAAGTTTATTAGATTGATTGGAAAACATTAGCTTAAAAGAAATCTAAATACAGTATTGTAATTTACACAAAATCCATGTAAATCCTAAGGGTAGAGAAAGGATGAAGAAAAAAAGATGACATAACTAAAAATAAAGTCAGAGTGGCCTTGAAAGCAAAGGTATTACTAGAGACAGAAGGTCACTAGATCTTAGTAAAAGGTTCATTTCACCAGGACAACATAACAATTCCAAAGCTGTATGCCCCAGTAACATGGATTAAAATTCTATAAAGTAAAAATGGACAAAAACACAAGGATAAAAGGAAAAATCTAACACCAGAGTTGGAGACTGGACTATGCCTCTCTTAGTAATTGATGTATCAAATAGCTGAGGGATCAGCAAACTTTTTCTGAGCCATATAGTAAATGCTAGGCTTTGTAGGACGTATATGGTCTCTGTCACATACTTATTTTGCACCATTTTTAGCAACAGGCTACAGGCCAGATTTGGCCCAGTGTGCTGACCACTGAGATATACAGTAATCAGGAAGGATGTGAATGATTTGAACATCAGACATAACAAGGTTGATATGACCACATACCTATACAGAATAAACATTATTTTCAGGGATGCATGGAACATTTATAAAAATAAGTCACATACTGGACCATGGAGCAAACATAAAAAAAAAATTATTTAAATTGTTATCTTATAATCAACCAACCTCCAATCAACTAATAAAATTTGTAAAACCACTTTTAACAATAATTTGGTAATTTGGCATTTTTCATAAATTGAATATGTGATTCCTTAATGACCAAGCAGTTCCACTCCTAGATATATATCCTAGAAGAACTCTTGCACACCAATGGATGTGAATAAGAATGATCACTGTAGCACTATTAATGATAGTAGCAATTGGAAACAATACAAATATTCATCATCCATAGAATAATAAATAATACTTATTCACAAATGAATAATGAAATGATTTCACGTCTGAGGATGTGTATATGGATTTAGAACTGCTTCACCTGACAGTATGAATGAATCTTAATATAGTGATAAGAGAAGAAAGCAACCACAGAAGGATAAATACACTGATAAGAAGTTCAAAACATTTAAAACTATTGTTTAGAGCTATAAATATTTGTTATGCAGCTATTAAAAAAAAAGCAAAGACCTACACAGAATTCAAAATAGCATTATGTAGAAAACCCTAAAGACTCCACCAAAGAAAACTATTAGCAGTAAGAACCAAATTCAGTGAAGTTGCTGGATACAAAATCAACATACAGAAATCATTTGTGTTTCCATACACTAACAAAAAAATTTCAATCTCACTTATAATAGCATCAAACAATAACATACTTAGGAATAAATTTAACCAAGCAGATGGAAGTTCTGTACACTGAAAACAATAAGACATTGATGAAAGAAATGGAAGAAGACATAAGTTAATGGAAAGGTATACCCTGTCCATGGATTAGGAAGACTTAATGTTGTTAAAATGTCTATACTATCCAAATCTATCTATAGAGTTAATGCAGTCTCTCTCTAAATTTCAATTACATTTTTCACAGAAATGGAACAAACAATCCTAAAATTTGTATGGAACCACAAAAGACCCCAAATAGCCAAAGCACTGTTGAGAAAGATAAAGGTGAAGGTATCACCCTCCCTAACTTCAAACTATATTATGAAGTTATAGTAATCAAAACAGTATAGTACTGGCATAAAACAGACACATAGACTAGTGGAACAGAATTGAGAACTCAGAAGTGAACTCACACTAATATTTGACAACTAATATTTGACAAGGGAGCTAAGAATAGTGAATGAGGAAAGGTCTCTTCAATAAACAGTGTTGAGAAAACTGGATATTCACATGCAAAGAAAGAATGAAATTGTACCCTTATCTTACAGTACTTACAAAGATTAAATCCAAGTAAAAACTTAAATGTAAGACCTGAAACAAAACAACTAGAAGTAAACATGTGGTAAGCTCCTTGGCATCAGTATTGGCAATGATTTTTTTCATATACCGTAAGAAGTACAAGCAACAAAAACAAAAACAAGCGGGACTACATCAAACTTTAAAAAGCTTATGAACAACAAAAGAAACCATCAACAAAATGAAAAAGTAACATAGAGTGGGAGAAATTATTTGCAAATCATACATCTGATAAGGGGTTAATGTCCAAAATATATAAAGAAATCATACAAGTTGGTAGCAAAAAATAAAAAAAATAATAAACCAATTAAAATATGGGCAAAGGACTTGAGCAGACATTTTTCCAAAGAAGACAAACCAAGTGCCAACAGGTACAGGAAAAGGGGAATCGGGATCACTAATGATCAGGGAAGTGCAGATCAAAACCACAATGAGATATCACCTGATTTCTAGAATCTGAGAAAGGAGATAACGAGCATTGGTGACGATAGGGAAAAAAGGGAACTCTTGTGCCCTCTTGGTAGGAATGTAAATTGGTACAGCCACTATGGAAAACAGTTTGGAAGTTCCTTAAAAAACTAAAAATACAACTACCATATGATCCAGCAATTCCATTTCTGGGTATATGCTTGAAGGAAATGAAATGTTCTCTTCGATATCTGCACACAAATATTATTGCAACATTATTTATAATAGCCAAGATTTGGAAACCTCCTAAGTGGTTCTACTGATAGAAGAATGGGGAAAGAAAATGTGGTATATATAGATTGACTTATCCATAGAGAGATATCTAGATATATCTGTATATAGATCTGTATATCCACCTGTATATATTAGTTGACCTTATATCTGTATATATCAATAGTTAGATTTATCTATATAGATACAAATCAATAGATAGGCCTATCTATCTATCTATCTATCTATCTATCTATCTATCTATCTATCTATCTATCTATGGAATATTAGCCATAAAAAGGAAGGAAATCCTGCCACTTGTAGCAACAGTAAACAACCTTGAGGGCATTAGTGTTAAATGAAATAAGTCAAAGTAAGACAAATAACGTATGATCTCACTTATAGGTGGAATCTAAAAGACTAAACTCAGAAACAGAGTAGATTGGTGGTTGCTAGAGGCGAGAAAACGGGGAGACTCTGGCCAATAGCACAAATGTCCAGTTAGAAAATGATTAAGTTCTGGGGAACTAATGTATAGAATGGTGACTAAAGTTAATAATACTATATTAAATACTTGAAAGTTGCAAAGAGAGTAGATCTTAAATACTCTTACTACACACACACAAAAGGTTACCATGTGAGGTTGACTGCGGTGTAACTTTCCTGTGCTAATTATTTCACTTTATATATGTATACAAAATCATCCCATTCAACACCTTAAACTTACACAATGTTACATGTTTGGGACAACACCGTGTACATACATATATGTACATATATGTACCAAATCATCCCACTGTACACCTTGAACTTATACAATGTTGTATGTCAATTACATTTCAATAAAGCTGAGGGAAAGAAAAGAATAGCATTTAGTTTCTAGTCAAGGAGGGAAAGGAATAGATGGGGATGGAAGGACACAGAGTAAACTTCACAGTTTCTCATAATGTTCTATTCCTTAAACTGAGTGGTAAAGTGTTTGTTGTACTTTATTCTTTATACCTTAGACATATTTTAATATATTTATGTCCCCATTGTTTAAGAAATAAAGGAAAATACATGGTGCAGATGGGGTAAGGAAGTGTGGAAACAGCAAAGATGGACACCTTTTTGTTGGAGGTATTTTATACAGAAGAACAGAGTGATAGAGCACTAGGAGGGAGATAGGAATACTAAGACTTTTTTTTAATAGATGTTCTACCATATTGGATGCTAATATAAGTGATCTCATAGAGGAGTGGAAAGTCAGAATTACCAGTTTCAGGAACAAAGTTCTCAAGAAGCAATGCAGTGCACAAATAAATGGTTTGGCCTTAAGGACAATTCAACCAATTTAATGGAGATTGGAGGAGTGCCATAGGTTGGTAGATTTTTTGGTGGGAAGTTGAAGATGATCTCTAGAGATTTGGGGCCATAAATTTGAAATGAAAGGAGTCATCAGGACTCTGTGCTTTCCTCCAACCCGCATCCAGCTGTTCAAGTGCATGCAGGTTTGCATTGACATAAAATTGGGTTTAGCTGGGGTTGACATTTTACCAGATGAAAACCATGTGCAAACAAACATGGCAATGGAATTGAAGGTATATGCAGTGAGACAGTTACAGTGATGAAACACACAATCCAAGCTGGATGAAGAAGGAAAAGACATGAGGACATTCTGGACCAAAAAAAAAAAAAAAAAAAAAAAAAAAGATTTGCCATTTTTGTGGGGTCACTGAGTTACCAGAGTATGACGTCTAGAGTGTGTGAGACAGACTGTTAGGTGATGGTGGGAAAACAGAGTGCTGGGGCTAGGATTTTTATTTCCAATCTCAAAGTCTAAGTTGACCATGGAAGTACATGGCTGTTGTAGGCTGAACAGAAACAAGTCTGGAGTACATGGACCTGCAAGGAAGGAGTGTTGGATGGGTTGTATATTCATGGTTTTCCACCCTGGCTGTGCATAACCTGAGGAGCTTTCAAAGAACATCAATGCTGACCCTGCCCCAAACCAATTAAATCAGGATCTCTGTGTGTGGTTTCTGGGGAATTGCTATTTTGAAGAGCTCCCCGTGTAATTATAATGTTCATTCTGGATGGGGAACCATGAGTCTACGTGAACATGGGCATTGTTGAGAATGGCCATAAGAGACATGGTAGAGAAAAGTATGATGAGCTGGAGGAGTCTGGAAGGAAGAAGGGATGATTCATAGGATCAGTGTCTCCTTGAAAGACACTTAAGTCGCTACATACAGTGTGTGCACTCAATAAATAGTAGCTTTTATTTTGTGTTACCATCATTATTAGTGACAGTGGCATTATCCGTCAGAAGAGAGTCCAATTCTTTTATTAAATTCTCAAAGTGGCCTTACAAGAAGTTAAAACCCACTAATTTTAGATGACCACTAAGGAAGGTTCCTAATGGAAATTTGGAGGGGGAAAAACCCTAGAAATTCTTCCTTGACCTTCCAGAGAAATACTAAAACAAGGAGGAGCTTCAGCCCATCATTGCCTCACATGGCAGTCTGCAAGCATCAAAGGTCAGCTGGTCAGGAGTTGGATGCCACTCCCTTTCCTTGGGAGCCAGTCACCCATTAGACCCATTTTCTCTGGTCTAACCTGAAGGCTAGGCAACTGCTGGGTGTTTCCCTACCATAAAGCATCTAAAAGCCTTTTAATTGTGTTTCAGCATTCCCATGGCAGGATTGAGAATGGGGAGCAAAATCAGACATCAAATATATAACACTGGAAAATATTTTATATTTTCCAGTTACTTTGTATCTTTCACATTCTTGCCCCTCCCCTACAAAAAGAACTGTATTAATCAGGATCAACAGTACTATTTAAAGCTAATGTGTAGTTATAGGCATTACAGTGACTTCTCAAGACATGGTCTCACTAAAGAATGCAAGAAATTCTAGGTACAAACTACAAATGTAACAATCTTATTTTTGTGTAATTACATACAAAAGCATGTTTTCATACAGATTCACTGGATCACTGAGAAAGCTGGCAGGCACATCTTAGAAAAGATAATGTCAAAGAGATAATTGGAAAATATTCCCATCTGGAACATTCCAGATTAGTTCTATTTTAGTTTGAAGAAGAATGAGATACATCTTTCTCTTTATATCCAACCAAATTTCAGTTTGCTATAAAGAGACCTAACCTCCTATGCTTTTCCCCCATCCTATCTGTCCTCTAAAATAGTTCTCATCAGCTTGTATTAAATGAATAGAAGAGCTAATTTAGAAACCGATCATCTGATATAGGAAGGCATATACTTTTCTCCTACCCGACAAAAATAATGACAAGGCTGAAAAATGATCCTTTACAGTAGAGTGTGATTTCTGTAGTGTCTCTGTTAGGTAAGCAGAGGCAATAAACTAAACAAAAGTTTGCTTTATAAACCAGTCATCTTTTATATACCTTCAGCTGTGTTTCTGTCCTTATTTTACACTTGAAATTTCCCAACTATTCACTTAACTCTGTGCATGACATGGAGTGATTTTAGCTCTGTGTACTCCACTTCTGCCTTTGCAACATGAGGGTATCTCTCCCTCTTCCCCCCACCTCCACTGCCAACATCTTTACAGGTGTGTTATTAAAAGCAAAGGAGGTTATAGATGTGGAAACACTTCGTAAACTAGAAATTACTACATGTAATGGTTTTTGTTGCCATTTTCATTCATTTTGTTGTTGTCATCATAGCTATATTTCTGATTTAAAAGGTGGATTTTAACACTTGATTTGGTCGGGGGGCACCTATGTGTTTCAGTTGGTTAGGCGTCTAACTCTTGCTTTAGACTCAGGTCATGATCTCACAGTTGTAAGATCGAGCCCCATGTCGGGCTCCAGATTCCAGGCGTGGAATCTGCTTAAGATCTCTCTCTCTCTCTCTCTCTCTCTCTCTCTCACTCTGCCCCTCCCCCACTTATGTGTACAGGCGCTCTTTCTCTCTCTCTCTCTCTCCAAAAGAAATAGATAAAAATAAATAAATAGGTAAAACTTGATTTGGTATTGCCAATACGAGCATAGGAACTTAGGACATTTAAAACGTTTTACCGTGGGGGCACCTGGGTGGCTCAGTCGGTTAAGGGTCCAACTTAGGCTCAGGTCATGATCTTGCGGTTCGTGGGTTTGAGCCCACGCTGGGCTCTGTGCTGACAGCTCGGAGCCCGGAACCTACTTTGGATTCTGTGTCTCCCTCTCTCTCTCTTTGTCCCTCCCCTGCTCTGTCTCTCCCTCTAAAAAATAAACAAACATTAAAAAAACCTTCTAAACATTTTACTGTGATCAAAAATGTAGGATACTTTATTAAGGTCTAAAAGAAAAACAGCATTATATTTTCTGATAATCTGTAGGCATTTTCCTGTGATGGTGTTGAGTACAATACAGCAAGGTAAATGAAGTTAACCTTTTTTATTTTATGGACTGCTGTGTGTGACTGTTTCACTGAAAATAAGTTCACTAGCTGAAAACAGCTATTACCCTAGGGAAAAAATCAAGAGCACATCTCTTATTCAATATCTATCTTTCAGAAATCTTGGTAGCTGGAGGTCCATTTTCTTTCAACGCTTCCTCAGAAAATTCTTTTCTTTTACCATTCAACAAATATTTCCTACGCATCTGTTCTATGCCAGGCATGCTTCTCAGGAATGGAGATAGAGTATAATTATGAACAAGATAGACATGGTCTGTGCCTTCCCAGAGCTTTCAGTCTGTGGGGAATAGTTATAAAAACCTTAAACACCCTGTCCTGTGTCCATGAAGAGGGGTACCATGGACCATAATCTGCCAAGTGGAGAATCTTGCATTTCTTAAATATAATTCTGTTTAAGATGGTCCATCCCATACAGCCAGCCCTTCAAACAGCAGTCTGGATGCACAAATTTTAAAATCTATTATGTGAATCTAGTTGGCATAAACTAAAGTCTCCTTGCCACTTTAAGAAACATACAGAATACTGTTTTTGCCCCCTGTTTTTTTTAAGTTTATTTATTTTTTTGAGAAAGAGAAAGACAGCATGAGCAGGGGAGGAGGGGAGAGAGAGAATCCCAAGCAGGCTCTGCCCTGTTGGTATGGAGCCGGATGCAGGGCTGAAACCCAAGAACCATGAGATCATGACCTGAGCTGAAACCAAGAGTCAGATGCTTAACTGACTGAACCACCCAGGTACCCCAAGCTTCCTGTTTTTATTTTTTATTTTTTTTTTGAATTTAATTTTGATTTGCACATATTCTGGTTAACACGATCTACCTTCTGCTTCCTGATGAGGAAGGAAAGTTTTTTTTAATTTTGTTTTTTATTTTTTAAAATTTACATCCAAATTAGTTAAGATATAGTGCAACAATGATTTCAGGAGTAGATTCCTTAATACCCCTTACCCATTTAGCCCATCCCCCCTCCCACAACCCCTCCAGCAACCCTCAGTTTGTTCTCCATATTTAATAGTCTCTTCTGTTTTGTCCCCCTCCCTGTTTTTATATTAGTTTTGTTTCCCTTCCCTTATGTTCATGTTTTGTCTCTTAAAGTCCTCATATGAGTGAAGTCATAGGATACTTGTCTTTCTCTGACAGACTAATTTCACTTAGCATAATACCCTCCAGTTCCATGCACGTAGTTGCAAATGACAAGATTTCATTCTTTTTGATTGCTGAGTAATACTGCATTGTATGTATGTGTATATGTGTGTGTGTGTGTGTGTGTATATATATATATACACACACACACACACACACACATATACATATATATACACATATATACATATATATATATATATATATATATATATATATATATATATATACCATATCTTCTTTATCCATTTATACATCGATGGACATTTGGGCTCTTTCCATACTTTGGCTATTGTTGATGGTGTTGCTATAAACATTGGGGTGCATGTGCCCCTTCAAAACAGCACACCTGTATCCCGTGGCTAAATGCCTAGTGGTGCAATTGTTGGATTGTAGGGTAGTTCTATTTTTAGTTTTTTGAGGAACCTCCATACTGTTTTCCAGAGTGGCTGCACCAGGTTGCATTCCCACCAAGCCTCCTGTTTTTAAAGTTGAGCACTTGAGTACAAAATTTGTGAAAGGCCATTTGCTTTGGCCTGCAGATGTCTCTGTCATGGCCCCCACTTGTATATTCTCCAGATTCACTGCCAAAACGAAACTCTTTCTTGGCCCAATCAATTGCTTCTTGGGTGGTTCTAGTACTAAAATGATTATTAAAGACTTGCAAATTATTCAATGAGGAATGGTAAACCTAATCTTAAAATGAAAGATCTTCAGAACTTAGCATACTTTTCTTCTGATTGCTTCTAGAGCTTTATGTAAACCCCCATTTCTTTTAATCAGCCTCTGCAGGGATTGGCAGCGAAGAATATTATTCTTATTTTTACACACAGAAAGTAAATGAAGATCAAGTGTACTGCCTATAGTTATGGCATTTAGTATCATCTAACATTTTATTGAGCTCTGTGTTTGAAGTGAATTCAAACTTGTTCATATTACGCAAATAGTAGGCTGGAGATAACCTGAAGAACCCATAGAAAAGAAGACTTAGTAAAAGGGTTGCCATATTTTCTGTAATGGGGAATCCTTACCGCTGCATGATTCGCAGATAACATCCTTTTCATCCAGGAAAAAAAAGTTCTGGCTCTGGAGCCAGAATGATCTACTTTACAATTCCATCACTTACAGAATTTCCTGAATTGGCATTACTTGTTCCAGGCCCAGTAATGTCAATTCTGTAACCCCCAAACCTTTGAAAAGTTTTGACTCGCCCAACGCAAAAAACGATCAGGGAGAGCACGCGCGCGCGCACACACACACACACATACACACACACACACACACACACACACATACACACACACACACACACATACACACATTGTTATCTAAAATTGAGGTTTGCTTATAAAAATAAACTGAGCAAGATACTAAATTCTTGGTTTATGACACAGTGGTCCTTTCTGGCTCGCCAGTGGGAAGGAACACTTCCTAAATTCATCCATCTGATGGTAAAAATTCACAGCTAATGTTGCTTTGGTGACACTCTGGTTCCCTTTCCTCCTTCCTCTTAATAAGAGGCTGGCACAGCCTTCCCACATGCGATTATGTAGTCACCTGCAGGTACAATTACTGCAGAACTTTCATCTGAATCTCAAAGTGAGAACTGGTTGATAAGAGGGCACAAATTATGCACAGTCCATGCCATACTCTTAGCCATTTCTCTTCTCAAGGTGCTGCTCAAGGTTTGAATTTCATTTATCATTTAGGTTGTTATAAAGTGGCTTGTCTGACTGTGCTTCTTCTACTAACGTACTATGTTAATAATACTCCTCAGAGGAGCTGGGGTGCATTATACAACAGTGATGCTGGTGTTAATTCCTTCCCAACATCGCTGTGTCACTGTTGCCATTAATTGATGTGCAGGTCAAAAGGACAGCCCTTCTTTTGGCACGACTTCACCTAGCATGTGATTATTTGGATTTTTTTTTCCTTTCTTCCCATTTTACTTAGACTTTAAGAATAAAAGGCTGAATCATAAGCGGGTAATCTTTTTCTTCGGTCTACTTTCCATAGGCTTCATCCCTACTTCCCCAAAGTCATGAGAGATGCTAGTGATCCAAGTAATAGGATAAACTCAAACACGTACACATCATGTGTTAAGGACCCTTTACTGTTTACAGCCCATATGCTTCTAAAAAGATTTTCACTTTGCACTAAGAGCTTCATTTGTCAATATGTTATCTTCTGCAATCTATATTGTATAATAATTGTATATTGTATTGAAAAACATGGATGACTTCTGTTTTCTGTAAAAGAAATGCCCATCAAAGGTGAATATTCAGACTTCTGTAGTTGGGGACCTTCACAGTGCTGCTATTAAACCACACTGTGTGAACAGCCACTTTTATTAAGCCTAACTTCTGCTGGTGTGCCTTACTTTTATAATGGAGTATTCCTGAAACATTTTATATAAATTATTGGAGAACAGACTGTACTGTCCATAGACTTTTTTTGTTTGTTTTTTAAATGTTTGTTTATTGTTGAGAGAGAGACAGACAGAGAGACAGAGCACGAGCAAGAGAGGGGCAGAGAGAGAGGGAGACACAGAATTGGAAGCAGGCTTCAGGCTGTGAGCTGTCAGCACAGAGCCCGACACGGGGCTTGAACTCAGAAACTGTGAATTCATGACCTGAGCCGAAGTCAGACGCCTAACCAACTGAGCCACCCAGGCACCCCTGCACTGTCCATAGACTTCTAAAACTATACTCAGGTGGCTACTGGGCACTTGAATGTGGGTAGTCTGAATTGAAATGTGCTGAATTGAAATGTGTGTATAAAATACACACTGGATTTCAAAACTTAGTATGAAAAAAGAATTTAAAATATGTCAACATTTTTTATATCGATTATTTGTTGGACTGAGATCTTAGATATATTGGGTTAAGTAAAATATATTGTTAAAAATTAATTCCAGCTGTTTCCTTTTCTTTTTACTGTGGCTAGTGAAAATTTTTAAATTATATACGTGGCTCTTATTAATTTCTATTTAACAGAACTGACCTGTAGAGTTAAAGATCTTCTAATCCAACCTCTTCATTTTATGGATGAATAAAAACAAAGAGAATTCAGAAAAATTAAGTGACTTGCTTTATACCACATAGCATCTTAGTAAAGTTTGAGACTAGAAATTCCACTCAAATCTTAAGACCAATGCCCTTTTCAGTAACACCAGCTTTTTGTGACTCTGATACTTTTATTATAAGATGAAATGTCTCCCCTTAAGAATTGTTCACTCAGTCCTTTAGTCAGAGCGAAGATTCTTTCTGTAGTGAGTATAAAAATTTTAGTTTGTTTTATAAGTTTGAAATTTTAGTTATTAGCTATTGTTAATATGGAGGTAATTTTCCTTATGAAAACCTTAAAACAGGACACTGTGGCATTGGAAATATTTTTTAAACAGATCTAGTGAATACTGCACTAAAGTTGCAATCTCATTGCACTCTTACAATATATCATAAATTTCAAATTTTTATTGTGTATGCTCAAGTCACACTATCATTACAGTGTATAACCTGGAAATGATGCTAGTAAAAAGTAAGGCCTCCTGGCTATAGATTTCCTTGGTGAATTGCTAGGCAACTGGTTATTTTCTCTTGCTAAGCTTTAACGCTCTCAGTGTTGGTATTGTGAGAACAGCCTTTATTTGAGCTAAAGAATTACCCATGTGTAGAAAAGTCATTCAGAGTTCAGTTCTTGAGAGCAATATAGTGTTCTGGGGTGTACAGACTGTGACCTGGGACCAATTATGTAATATCTGTGTCTCATTTTCCTTGTCTGTAAATTAGGGATAATACCACTTATCTGTAGGGTGGCTGTGCAGATTTGAATGACACCTATGTAAAGCATATAGAGATGGCATAATAGTCCATGATACCTCATAGTACCAATTTTATCTTAGTACAAAGAAAAAATAAAAGAGCAAGTGTTGGCTCTTATCTTTAAAATACTTTTTGCCTCTTTATTCCCCCTCTTTCCCAGAAATCCTCTATCATTGAAGTAAAAGTTCTTGGTCCTATCTGGTTATGAGGATACCTTGTTTTCCATAAAGAGATAAAAATTCTTAATTACTATCTGAGAGCTATCACAATCCTTACCGTACTTATAGCTGGATATACTCTCATTGCAAACATAATATCCATAAAATACCGCATTTATAAAACAAAATACAAATAGATGAGACTGTGTTAAAAAGCTCATCTAGGGGCGCCTGGGTGGCTCAGTCTGTTAAGCGTCTGACTTCAGCTCAGGTCACGATCTCACAGTCCGTAAGTTCGAGCCCCGCGATGGGCTCTGGGCTGATGGCTCGGAGCCTGGAGCCTGCTTCCGATTCTGTGTCTCCCTGTCTCTCTGCCCCTCGTTCATGCTCTGTCTCTGTCTCAAAAATAAATAAACATTAAATAAAATAAAATAAAATAAAAAGCTCATCTAAAAACTAGTATTATTTTTCCAATTGCATTAAAAGAATAAAATACCCAGGAATAAATTTAACCAAGGAAGCATTCGGTTCCCTGATTTCAAACTATACTGTAAAGCTACAGTAGTCAAAATAGTTTGTTATTGCAATTAAGACAGATACATAGCTCAATGGAACAGAATACACAGCCCAATACACAGCCCAGAAGTAAACTCACACATATATGGTCAATTAATTTATGACAAAAGAGCTAAGGTGTACAATGGGGAAAGGACAGTCTTCAGTAGGTGGCACTGGGAAGATTGGACAACCACATGCAAAAGAATGAAGCTGGACCACTATCTTACATTATACACAAAAATCAATTCAAAATGGATAAAGGGCTTGAATGTAAGACCTTCAACCATAAAACTACTAAAAACACAGGTGGTAAGCTCCTTGACATTGGTTTTGGGCAACAATTTTTTGGATATGACACAAAAAGCACAAGTGACAAAAGCAAAAATAAACAAGTGGGTCTATATCAAACAAGCTTCTGCACAGTAAAGAAAACAAGCAACAAAATTAAAAGGCAACTTATGGCATAGGAGAAGATATTTTCAAATCCTATATCTGATCATGGGTTAATATCCAAAATACACACAGAACTCATACAACTCAATAGCAAACCCCCTCCAAAAAATTCAGTTAATAAATGGGCAGGAAGAGTATTTTTTTAATTAAACGTAGGCAGAAGATCTGAATTGACATTCTTCCAAGAAGACCTACAGATTGCCAACAGGTGCTTGAAAAAGTGCTCAATGTCACTAATCATCAAGAGAATGCACATTAAAATATGAGATAAACCTTCACACTAGTCATAATGGCTATTATCAAAAAAGATGAGAAATAGCAAGTGTTGGCAAGGATGTGGGGAAAAGGGAACTCTTGTGCATTGTTCGTGGGGATGTAAATTGGTACAGCCACTGTGGAAAACAATATGGAGGCTCCTCAGAAAATTAAAAATAAAATTACCATATGATCCAGCAATTCTATTTCTGGGTATTTATCTGACAAAAAGAAAACACAAACTGGAAAAGGTATATGCATCCCCATGTTTATTGCAGCATTTTTTGCATTAGCCAAAGAAATGGGTGCAACCTATATGTCCATCAGTGGATGATGCATAAGGAAAATGTTTTGTGTGTGTGTGTGTGTGTGTGTGTGTGCGCGCGCGCACGTGTGTGTATAATTCAGCCATAAAAAAGAATGAAATCTTGTCATTTGTAACAACATGGATGGACCTGGAGGACATTATGCTAAGTGAAATAATTCAGAGAATGACAAATATCATATGATCTCACTTATATGTGGAATCTAAAAAAGAAAAAATAAGGCTCGAATTTCACTTGGCTTTTCTAACTCATGGTAGAATAGTGATGATCTTTGGTTATGCTTTGGTTATTGTACCAGATACTGTTAAAACAGAATTAGATTTCAAAACTTGATGTGTATTAAGAATTAGATTATTGAAACAAACAATTTTCAATAATAATTGTTTCCAGATTTCAAATATTTTAAGTATGGCAGTTGAGTCCCATAAGTATACTTTTAAAGGGTTTTCACCTTTAAAAAAAAATACTTGATCATATGTGCAAATCAGAATTGATTTCTTTTTGCCTACCCACCCCATTTCTTCTTATTGCTTGCTGTTCCTTACTTATAACACTTCCCAGTTGTTTTCCTTGAGTTTTGTCAAATTTTTCCTCTGTGCTAGAATCCTGACCAAAGTAGCACCATGACAGTTTATTTCCCACTCTGCCTACTGCCAAGCATTGTGCCAGACACATTATAGGGACTCAAATATTTTTTGAAAAGATGAATGCAGTTGACCTTCTGATTCCTAATTCATTTCTTTCCTCTATATTATACTGCCTTAGCCATTTTTTATAATTAGGATGCACATTTTTTAACTGTAGAATGAAGGTCATTATTTATACCTGTTTGGCTGAATTTCTTAAAGCCATCTGGTTTCTTTACATGTACTTACAAAATTCTTAAAATATTTTTTGTAGACAATCATCTCTTGATGTATTCAAGCCAATATGAATTAAGCCCATGAGGAATTTTTTAACTTATTACTAAATGAGGAAAGGAATTCTTGAAAGTTTCAGATACCAGTGGAAGTGAACCACTGATACATTATCTGGCATATCATTTTTTAAATGATAATTTTTAACATTTGTTAATATTAATTGGCTAAATTGTTGAGGCCTCTTTCAACTAGTCATTTATTTTTCTATAGTAACTTTAACTAAATTTAACAGAATCTGTTATGCTACTAAATATATCAAAATGCACCTTATGGTCAATCTGCATTTTGTTTGCCATCTCAATATAAAATGACATACAATTAATGTTTTCCAAAAGAGATGACATTTTAGCAATTTTTAATGCATTCCAGTGCATTTGGTAATGGGGGTGAAGTTACACAAATGTGTGGTTTCACTGCAGGAAGTCTCCAGTTCCTAACATCAACAGTTGCTCTGGTGTCTGAAATGTTCACAGTTTGGTTAAAATTATGCTCAGTACCAAATGTATCACTTCCACCAAGAAAGGTGGAGTCAAATGACACTTCTGGTGGCCTCAAAAATGACAGCAGAGGATATGCTGAAGCCAGCTTCCTGTTACTGAAATGCTTGTTAGAAGAAGTAATTTCTCTGAACATTGTTAAAAGAGAAAGGGAGAAATTTATAAAATCTTGACTGGATTACTGCCTGGATCCATATCACTTGGGTTTGGAAGCCAGGAAATCATCATAAAAATTGTAATTGGCCCTTTTATTATTCAGTCATCAAACTTAACAGAAAAGACAACTAGAAAGTCAAGTCTACTTTTAGAATTATTAGGTCAATTATCAGTATTTCTGAAGGAAAGATCTTTTTAAAGCTATATTTACTCTGTCAATTCTGTCATATTTTACTGCCAGCTTTATTAAAACTACTTTCTCAATTTACAAAGATAATGATTTTTCTTGTTCTTTGAAAAACTCCCTATGCCAAATTTGTACAGTGATGGTAGTCTACCTGTTATTTAAGATATAATGATTAGTTTTTTATTACTTGAATTTCTTAGAATAAAGTATTTCCCTTAGGTAGAAATTTAGGATAATACTGAATATGGCAGATTTAACTGACAGTTTCAAATTTCGTGATAGTGCCCTTGTTCTTTGAAAAACTCTATATGCCAAATTTTTACAGTGCTGTTAGTCTGTCTGTTATTTAAGATTTGATTAACTTTTATATTACTTGAATTCCTTAGAATAAATTATTTCCTTTAAGTAGAAATTTAGGATAATACTGAATATGGTAGACTTAACTGACAGCTTCAAATTTCATGATAGCTGGCAAGGAAAAATAACAAACATTTACTGGGTAATTTACTGTGTTCCAGGAACTATATTAAGGAGCTTTACCGGTGTTGTTTCAGTCATTCATCACAACCGCTTACAAGTAGGTTCACTTATTCCCATTTTACAGATGAGGAAACGGGGGCATATGAGGATTAAGTAACCAAGGCACAGAAAACTAAGGTAACTGTTCCAAGAGAGCATAGCTGGGGAGCCCTCAACCAGTGTTGTCATATTATCATTTCTGTAATTCAACATAGTTCACTGCAAAAGCATCTGTGGGGGTAAACACATATAAACTCATCTAGAATAAAATAAAGAAGTGTGGCCAAGAGGAAGAAAACAAGCCAGAGACTGTGTAATCCCAGTGGATTACCAGATGTCTTCTGATGGAAGGGTAGAGTTACCACCACTGCATTACTTAGGCCTGTAACATTCATTCATTCAGCAGTATTTATTGTCTCTTGTGGGACAGGTGCTCTGCTGCTACATGTACAATTAAGTGGTCAGGGACCTTGCCTTGGGGGAGCTTACATTTTAGTAGGAGCAACAGACCAAAAACTAATCTAAAATAAAAATAGGCAAACAGGTAAAGTTATGTCAGGCCATGGTAAATAGAGTGAAGGGTATAACGAGTGGAGGGAAATAGAGAACAGGTTGGGGGAGATCCACTTTAAGACAGGATGAACAGAGCAGACTTCTGCATGGAAATGGTATTTAAGATGTGACTTAAAAGTGTTAGCTGGAGTGAAGCATGGAGAGCAAAGGCAAATTACAATACAGCACATTTTCACATTGGGATTGGAAAAGATTAAAAAGGCTGACAAACACCAAGCTCTGGTGGGGTTGTGGAGAAATAAAATGCTCACACCCTCTATAAGCCTAAACAACTACTCTGGAGAGCAAATTGGTAATATCTAGTAAATGTGAAAACAATTTTGTACATATATGCAGTTGTTCTTAAAAGAAGTCTTCAAAACAAGATGTCATAAAAGCTTTCTATCATAACTGTAATTGTTGCAAAGGATGGAATTTCCCACACATTGTAAATATTGACATTTAAATATAAAATGATTACATCATTCTTTCAAATATATCCAGTGAAATTGAAATCCCCTAGCAATTTGGTACATGACATCACCCATTTAAAAAATACATGAACAAGCTCTTTAACAATCAGAAATTTCACATCATTCCTTTTTCTACCTGAACTCAGATTTCCATCCACTTCCCCCAAAGAATTTTATCCTTTATCTTGAAAGTCTTTTATTGATCACTGTACCATATTTCCTGGCATTAAAAAATACTGGTATAAATTATTTTTAAAAAATATATTTACTGTGATCATAAGGCCAGGTCTTAGAGAATTTCTTCTGAATTATTATTTTATTAGTATACAGTCAAAACAATATATATGTTACAAATTTTATAATAGACTTTAAAATTTAATTTTTTTAGAAGGACATCCCTTGGTGAGATGGAACCGCCTGTTTTCTTTTTCTTTAATTATTTCATGCATCTGAGGATGACTACTACTAGATTGAAACTAACTGTAAAATGAAGAGAAGATATTGGACCACTAGAAATTACAAGGCCGGATGAGGGCTTACAAAGGTGGATTCGTGTTTTTTAAGTGTATTATATCAAGTAGAATCTATAATATTCAAGTTCATCTAAATAATATAGCTAGGTTAAATGAAATTTTAAAATGAATATAGATTTATGATATTTAAAAATAAGTTGACAAAGAATGAAAATGTTTCTTTTAGAGGCTGGGAAAATAAAAAACACTATAACTGATCCATATTCCTTTTACTTAAAGATGTAGCTTCAATCTCTTGGAAGTAATGTTGAAATTTTCACCACTAATCTACTTTCTGTCTCAATAGATTTGCCTATTCTGAATATTTTACATAAATAGAATAATATGTGTTTTTTTGTGACTGGCTTCTTTCACTTAGGGTCATCTGTGCTGAGGCACATAGTACTTCATTCCTTTTTTCTCCTTTAATTGTTGAATAATATTCCATTAATTGAATATACCACATTTTGTTCATCTGTTCATCAGTTGATGGACATTTGGGTTGTTTCTACCTTTTGGCTCTTGTGAATAATGCTGCTATAAACATTCATGTACAAGAATTTATTTGAGTACCTGTTTTTAATTTTTCTGCGTATAACCCTAGAAGTGGAGTTGCTGGGTCTTAGGATAACTCTCTGTTTAACTGTTTGAGAAACTGCCTGGCTGTTTCCAAAAGTGGCTGCATCATCTTACATTCCCACTAGCAGTGTGTGATGAATCCAGTTTCTCCACATCCAAGCCAGCAGTTGTTGTTACCCGATTTTTTTTTATTATACCCATCCTAATGGCTGCAAAGAATCTCACTGTGGGTATCTTATGGTTTTGATTTGCATTTGCTTTATAACTAATGACATCAAGCACCTCTTCATATGCCCACTAGCCATTCATATATCTGCTTTGAAGAAATGTCTGTTCACATCCTTTGCCTATTCTTTAAATGGGTTTCCCTTTATTGTTGAGTATAAGAGGTTTTTTTTTTAATGTTTATTTTTGAGAGAGAGAGAGAGAGAGAGAGAGAGAGAGAGCGCGAGGAGGGGAGGGCAGAGAGAGATGGAGACACAGAATCCAAAGCAGGCTCCAGGCTCTGCACTGTCAGCACAGAGCCCAACACGGAGATCAAGCCCATGAGCTGTGAGATCATGACCTGAGTTGAAGTTGGACTCTTAAGTGACTGAGCCACCCAGACACCCTGAGTTTTTTATATATATTCCAGATGCAAGTCCCTTATCAGATATTTGATTTGCAAATATCTTCTCCCATTCTGCTGATTACATTTTCATGTTCTGCATAGTGTCTGTTGAAACACAGAAGTTTGTAATTCTGATAAAGTCTAACATATCTATGTTTTTTATTTTATTACTTTGGTGCTTTGGTGTCATATCTAAGAAACTATTGCCAAATCAGAGGCCATCTAGGTTTACCCTTATATTTTCTTCTAAGATGTTTATAGTTGACCTCATTTCAGGCTTTGATCCTTTTTAAATTCACTTTGTACATAGTGTCATATAAGGGTCCAGTTGCCTTTTGTATGTGATTATCCAGTTGTCCTAGCACCATTTGCTGAAAAGATTGTTCTTCCCCTTTGAATGGTCTTGGTACTTTGTCAAAAATCAGTTGATCATAGAGGGGTAGGAAGATGGTGGAGTAGCAGGATCCTGAGCTCACCTCATTCCACAGATACACCAAAAAAAAAAAAAAAAAAAGAAAGAAAGAAAGAAAGAAAGAAAGAAAGAAAGAAAGAAAAAAGAAAAAAAAACTACATCTGTACAACTGATTCTGAAAATGATCTGAAGATTGGCAGAATAGACTTTGCACAGCTCATCATAGAGAAAAGATCACCTCAGTAAGACTAGGGGGGCAGAGACCTGGTTGGGAGAATTGGACATTAATACAATAACAGTAGAAAACTGTAACACCCCATTTACATCAACAGATACATCATCTGGAAAGAAAATAAGGAAACAGTGTCTTTGAATGACACATAAAATCAGATGGACCTAACAGATACGTACAGAACATTCCCTCCCAAAACAACAGAATACACATTCTTTTCAAGTACACATGGTACATTATCCAGGATAGACCACACGTCAGTGCACAAAACAAGTCTCAGAAGTTTAAAAAGACTGAAACCCTATCAAGCATCTCTTCCAACCACAATAGTATGAAACTAGAAATCTATTACAAGAAAACCAGAAATAAACACACGCAGGCTAAACAGCATGCTACTAAACAACCAATGGGTCAATGAAGAAATCAAGGACGAAATCAAGAAATATGTGGAGACAAATAAAAATGAAAACACAAAGGCCCAAAATCTTTGGGACACAGCAGCTGTGTCCCTCAAAAGCAGTTCTAAGAGGGAACTTTTGAGCTTTCCCTCAAAAGCAGTTCTAAGAGGGAAGTTTATAGCAATACAGGTCTATCTCAAGAAATAAGAAAAATCTCAAGTGTACATCCTAACCTTACAACTAAAGGAACTAAAAAAAGAACAAAGCCCAAAGCTAGTAAAAGAAATAATAAATATTAGCATGAAAATAAATGAAATAGAGACTTAAAAAGCAATAGAAAAAAAGATCAGTGAAACCAAGAGCTGTTTCTTTGAATAGGTCAACAAAACTGATAAACCTTTAGCCAGACTCCTCAAGAAAAGAAGAGAGAGGACTCCAAAAAATAAAATCAGAAAAGAAGGAGAATAACAATTGACACCACAAAATACAAAGGATTATGAGAGAATGTTATGAAAAATTATATGCCAACAAATTGGACAACCTAGAAGAAATGGATAAATTTCTAGGAACACCCAATCTTCCAAAACCAAATCAGGAAAAAATAGAAAATCTGAACAGACTGATACTAGTAATGAATTTGAATCAGTAACCCAAAATTCCCAACAAAAATGCAAGACCACATAACTTCACAGGTGAAGTTTACCAAACATCTAAAGAGTTAATACCTATCCTTCTCAAATTATTCCAAAAAATAGGAAAGAAGGCTTCCAAATTCATTCTGTGAGGCCAGCATTATCCTGATACCAAATAAGACAAAGACACTATTAACAACAACAACAAAAAAACCTACAGGCCACTATCTCTGATGAATATAGATTTGAAAATCCTCAACAAAATATTAGCAAAAGAAATTCAACAATATATTAAAAGGATCATTCACCACAATCAAGTGGTATTTATTCCAGGGATGCAAGCATGGTTCAATATTTGCAAAGCAATCATTATGACACATCACATTAACAAGAGGAAGGATAAAAACCATATCAGCATTTCAATAGATGCAGAAAAAGCATTTGACAAAATACAACATCCACTGATTAAAAACTCCCAACAAAATGAGTTTATAGTAAACATGCCTCAACATAAGAAAGGTTATTTATGACAGACCCACAGCTAATATCATACTTAATGGCAAAAACTGAGAGCTTTTCCTCTAAGAGCAGGAACAAAGTAAGGATGTCCACTCTCACCACTTTTATTCAACATAGTACTCTAAGTTCTAACCACAGCAGTCAGACAGGAAAAAAAAAAGGCATCCAAATTGCTAAGGAAGAAGTGAAATGTTCACTATTTGCAGATGACATGATACCATATATAGAAAACCCTACAGGCTCCACCAAAACACTATTAAAACGGATAACTGAATGCAGTAAAGTTATACATTACAAAAATTAATATTCAGAAATCAGTTGCATTTCTATACACTAATAATAAAGGAGCAGAAAGAGAAATGATGAAAACAATCATATTTACAATTGCACCAAAAAGAATAAAATACCTAGGAATAAGTTTAACCAAGGAGGTGAAAGACATATACTCAGAAAACTAGAAGATATTCATGAAAGAAACTGAAAATGACAGACATATATGAAAGGTATACCATGGTCATGAATTAGAGAATTATTATTGTTAAAATGTCCATATTATTCAAAGCAATCTACAGATTCGATGCAATCCCTATTAAAAAACCAGTAGCATTTTTCATAGAACTAGAACAAATAATTCTAAAACTTGTATGGAACTACCAAAGACCCCCAATAGCCAAAGCAGCCTTGAGAAAGAAGAACAAAACTGAGCTATCATAATTCCAGATTTCAGATACACTACAAAGCTATTATAATCAAAACAGTGTAGTTAATACTGGCACAACAATAGACACATAGATCAATGGAACAGAATAGAGCACCCAGAAAGAAACCAATGCATATATGGTCAATTAATCTACAACAAAGGAGGCAAGAATATACAATGGAGAAAATACAGTTTCTTCAATAAATGTTGGTAGGAAAACTAGACAGCTACATACAAAGGAATGAAACTGAAACACTTTCTTACACCATACATAAAAAAAAAAAAAATGTATTAAAGATCTGTGAGACCTGAAACCATAAAACTCCTAAGAGAAAACATAGGTAGTAATCTCTTAGACATCAGCCTGGATAACATATTTATGGATAGGTCTCCCCAGGCTATGGAAACAAAGGCAAAAGTAAACTATCAGAACTATACCAAAGTAAAAAGCTTTTGCACAGCAAAGGAAACCATCAACAAAACAAAAAGGCAACCTAGTGGATGGGGGAAGATATTTGCAAATGATATATCTGACAAAGGGTTAAAACCAAACTATATAAAGAACTTAAATAACTCAACACCAAAACAAACAACCCCCCCAAAAAAACCCAAACAAACAACAAAAAACATGCTAATTAAAAAATGTGCAGAGGACAAGAATAGACATTTTTCCACAGAAGACCTACAGATGGCCCACAAGCACATGAAAATATGTACAACATCACTAATCAGGGAAATGCAAATCAAAACCACAATGGGACTATCACCTTCAGAATAGCTAGTATTAAAAAGAAAAGAATTTGCAACAATGTGGATGAAACTAGCGTGTATTATGCTAAGTGAAATAAGTGAATCAGAAAAAGATAAATATATGATTTTACTCAATTTAAGAAAGCAAACAGATGAACATAGGGAAGGGAAGGAAAAATAAAATAAGATAGGAGGAAAGCAAACCATAAGAGTCTCTTAAATATAGAGAACAAACTGAGGGTTACTGGAGGGGAGTTGGGTAGGGGGATGGGCTAACTGGGTGATGGCATTAAAGAGGGCACTTGTTAGGATGAACACCGGTGTTATATATAAGTGATGAATCACTAAATTCTATTCCTGAAACCATCACTACACTATATGTTAACTAACATGGATTAAAAAAAAAAAAAGGCCAATAACAAGTGTTAGTGAGGATGTGGGAAAAAAAGGAACTCTTGTGTACTGTTGGTGAGAATGTAAATTGGTGCAACCATTATGGAAAACAGTGTGGAGTTTCTTCAAAAAATTAATAATAGAATTACCATATGACTTGTAATTGCACTATTGGATATTTACCCAAATAAAATGGAAACACTAATTTGAAAAAATCTATGCACTCCTATGTTTATGGCAGCATTATTTACAATTGCCAAGATATGGATATGGATGCAACCTAAGTGTCCATCTATAGATGAATGGATAAAGGTGTGTGTGTATATATATATATGTACAATGAAATATTACTCAGCAATAAAAAAAATGAAATTTTGCCATTTGCAACAACCTGGACAAACCTAGAGGGTATTATGCTAAATGAAATGAGTCAGAACACAGAAAAACAAATACCACATGATTTCCCTTATATGTGGAATCTAAACAAAACAAATAAAAACAGACTTTTTTGCCCTGAATTGTTTTTTTTAATTGGTTTTCATTTACAGTGTCTTTATCACATTGCTAAGAATTTGTTTGTTACATTAATTCCAGTTAGTTAACATACTGTTATATTTAAAGTGTAGGATATGGTGATTCAGCAATTCCACACAATATCCAGCGCTCATCAGGACAAGTGCCCACCTTAATCTCCATCACCTATCTCACCCATTTCTCCTAACCCCTTCCCCTCTGTTAACCATCAGTTCCTTTTCTATAGCTAAGAGTCTGTTTCTTGCTCTCTCGCTCTCTCTCTCTCCCTCCTTTTCCTCCTCTCCTCCTCCCTCCCTCTCTGTCCCTTGCTCAAAAACAAACAGATTCTTAAGTACAGAGAACACACTGGTGGTTGCCTGAGGGGAAGTGGGGATGGAGGAGGGCAAAACAGATGGTGATTAAGATGTGAAAATTTCCAGTCATAAAATAAACAAGTCACAAAGATGGAAAGTATACCATAGGGAATATAGTCAATAATATTGTAATAACAACAACATGACAGATTGTGACTACACTTACCATGGAGAGCACTAAATAATGCCTAGAATTGTTGAATCAATATGTTATACTCCTGAAACTAATATAACACTGTATATTAATTATACTTTAATAATAAAAATAAAAGCTAGGCAGCTATAAAAGTAGTTTATCATAGGTTTATTTCTGGACTTTTAATTCTATTTGATTGATACATATGTCTATCCTTATGCCAGTACCACACTGTCTTAATTACTGTTGCTTTGTAAAAAGTTTTGAAATCAGAAAATACAAGTCCTCCAATGTTGTTCTGTAATATTGTTTAAAGATTATCTCACAGTTCTGGGTACTTGAGAATTTCATGTGAATTTTAGGATCAGCTTGTCAATTTCTACAAAGATATCATCTGGGATTCTGATAGAAATTGCCTTTGGAAGAGTATTGCCATCTTGATAATATTGTATTCTGATCCATGAACATGGGATGTTTTTCCATTTAGAGTTTCTAAAATCTCAATAATGATTTGTAGTTTTCATAGCATAATTTTTTTACTTCTTTTGTTAAATTTATTCCTAAATATTTTATTGCTTGATGCTACTATAAATGGAATTGGTTTCTTAATTTCATTTTTGGATTGTTTATTGCACATGTATAGAAATACAACTTATTTTTGTACATTGATCTTGTATCCTCCAACCTTGCTGAACTTACTATTTCTTATAGTATTTTAATGAATTTCTTAGATTTTCCTACATACAAGATCATATGTCACTTACATATAGAAATAGTTTTACTTCCTTTCTAATCTGGATGCTATCTATCTACCAGTTATTTCTTTTAAAATCTGTTACTGATAAATTGCCTAATTGCTCTGGGTATAACATCTAATAACATGTTGAGTAGAAGTGGCAAAAGTGGACATCCTTGCCTTGTTCCTAATCTTAGGGGGAAAGCATCTAGTCTTTCATTGTTAAGTATGATGTTTGCTTGGATTTTCTGGAGAAATCCTTTAATCAGGTTGAGAAAGTTTCTTTGAGTTCCTAGTTGAGTGAGTGTTTTCATTGTGAAAGTGTATTTGATTTAAAAAAATTTTTTTTTCTGGGGCGCCTGGGTGGCTCAGTCGGTTGAGCATCCGACTTCGGCTCAGGTCATGATCTCACAGTTCGTGAGTTCAAGCCCCACATCGGGCTCTGTGCTGACAGCTCAGAGCCTGTAGCCTGCTTCCGATTCTGTGTCTCCCTCTCTCTCTGCCCCTCCCCTGCTCATGCTCTGTCTCTCTCTCTGTCTCAAAAATAAATTAAAAAAAAAAACATTAAAAAAAATTTTCTGAGCCCATTTAGATGATCATTTAGTTTTAATTATTTAATTGATAAGGTTTATTCATTAATTGATTTTCCTTAAATTCATGTAAACCATGATAGTACAAAGCTCATGCTACCAAAAAAGCATAATACTTTACATATATTGTTTGTATAGGTCTCTTCTCAAAAACAAATTAGTTTTTTTGGGTTGTGAAAAAGGAAACTGAAGGAATAGCACAAATTGAGTAAATGTATGTGAAAGTGAAAGTTTTTGTGTTTTCTTCTCAGTGATTATCTGCTCAGAATTTTTAAATTGTTTTTAAACTTGTGATTTGCTTTACTTTTTGTAGTTGGTGATCCAGATATTTTTTAAAGTATCTTTTCAAGCAATCACCGTGAAATTTCTATTTTGAAGTACATCACTTTAATCAATTTTTGTGTTTAGGTTGTAGTTCAAAGCAATTAAATTAACACGAAGTAAAAAACACACAAGGCCTTTAAAAAATTAACTGTATGCTTTGAGCATGAAAACACTGCTTTCATTTGTGCTACTCTGGGCATAAGTAGGGATGATGTACTTCCCCTTTTTTTCTACATTTAAGGGTCCACCCAGAAATTTGCAACTACTTTGAGTCCCGGAAATGTTCTCATTCTCTTTTCTTGCCTGTGATATAATCTCTTAATATAGTTGGTTCAAGAGTCATGTTAAGTAGACCCAGATCACATGTGTGAGCCTCTTAAGGGCAAGGTAACTTCTCTGTTTGCTGAGAACAGATTGCAACCTGGGTCCCAACACCTGGTACCTTCTTGTCATTGCTCAGAGGTGCCATAGGCTAGAGAATGTGGGCAGTTGAATCCAGTCCATTCCTGTCACTGGACAGTGGCCACAGAAGTCTTGTCTCAGGAAGTGTCATCAGTGTGTGGTTACTTTACTTTCTTAAATATAACTGGAATATATTTTGTTAAGGTAAAAAGGTTACTTTAAAAATATGTTATTCAGGCATCACAACACTGCTTTTTAGGGATTAAACTTATCTAAATAGTCTGTAATTTCAGGGTTTCCATGATCCACATAGAATTAGCATATCCAGCTGGATATAAAAATGACAATACAACATGCAGTGGTTTTCCCTTGTTCTTTTTTTTTCTTCAAAAAAATTGGATTCTTCCACATTATATATGCTTTTCTTTGTTTTGTTTTGGGAGAAAAAGAAAGTATGATCTTTGGAAAAGTATTCCATAACTCTGAAAAAATACTCCCTGATAAAATACTTTTGAAACAATTTGAAAAAGTCTTTAGAAACGGCACATTTAAAAGACATGAAGCGAAGTTTCCTTGGACTGTGTCGGGTTTGGGAGGCAGCATAGACTAGTGGCTAAAAGTGCAATTCCAGAGTTAGACTAAATTATTTGGGTTTCAATATTCCCCATCTGTTCAGTGGAGATGAAAATAGTATGTACATCATAAACAAAACATTCAATGAGATAACACAGGTAAAGAGCATAGAACAGTGACTGGCAATAAAGTGCTTGTTAAATGTTATCCGATGTCTGTAGCAGTGGAGGTACACTATTAGAACCTTAAAACAGACTCAAAGTCAATAAAATTAGAATTAGTAATACTAATAGAATTTACTTATTAGTGTACATAAACTCAAATCTAAATCCTTATTTCCACCGTCACAGGGAGACCATAAATTAGTGTCTTTAATGAATTTCCATCAACGTACCTGCAAAGTAGGCATGGGAGGGAAAACAGAAACTCTGCTGGACTCTGAGTGTAGATTCTATACATTTAAGAATACTCTTAGAAATTACAGGTGTTTGTTTTTAAGACACTTTGGCAGTTGAAGCCATAGCAATTATTTCTAGAAGGCTAAAAGAAAATCTGTACTAGGTTCTGAAAATCAACTACCCAGAAATACCAGACCTTTGAAAACTAGTCCTCAAGGGCACCTGGGTGGCTCAGTTAAACATCTGACTTCGGCTCAGGGTCATGATCTCATGGTTTGTGAGTTTGAGCCCTGCATCAGGCTCACCGCTGTCAGCACAGAGCCTCCTTTGGATCCTCTGCCCACCCCCCACCCACCCCGCCTTCCGTCCCCTGCTACCCCTCCCCTGGTTGTTCTCTCTCTCAAAATAAATAAGTAAACTTAAAAGAGGGAAAAAGAAAGCTAGTGCTCATGTAACCAATAGCCACCGTGGAAACGGTGGCTTCTAGAGAGTTAACTGCTGTTGCTGCTTCCGTCCGCCGCCGCTCATGAGGCCTTTCTGTCCCTCATTCAGTCATCATGATCACCCAACTGACCCATGGTGAAGTCATTAGGTGGCCAGAAGGGAACTATGTGAGGCTCTTTCCTCTCCTATCCTATCTTCCATTTCTATCAGGTTAATTATGTTCACCCTTTGACTTCTGATAACCAGTCACTGCCACTTCCAGTGAACCATTGCTTTTTTTGTCATACACATGCATCTTTCTGAATCCCTTTCTTTTTACTAGATTTTACCACTTAATCTCAGGAAGATTCTACTTTGTCACCTTGCTCTTCATAAGAGTAAAACAAAAACTGTTAAACACAACTCTCCAGATTTCCTAGACCTATTTCTAATGAAAATAATCTGACAATACAACAATCTTAAAAGTACACCAAAGTACCTTCCAGATTCCTTACCAAAGTTCAGTTCCTACAACTAAATTTGCTTTTTTCAGTAGAGACAATGGTCATTGGGACTTAAATCTAATCCTCTTCCTAAGTCTTGCAGATTAACTTTCAACTTGAAGTACAAGAAACAGTATATATTCTGATAATTACCACTTTCTCCCTAAAAACTTAGGAATCCTGAAAAAGGATGTCCCTAAGAATTGGTTATATATTAAGCAGTTTTTCTGCTGTTGATCTGAAAGCATTTTTCAACCATTCCGTGTATTTTCCTTTGGTTACTCTATTGAGGCATTTAAAAATTTTTAATTAAGATTTTAAATTAAATTTTAAAAATTGAGCTATGTGAATTTTAAATTTTCCTCTAAATTTGGGCACAATTGTGGCTTCTCATTTTTAATCATTTCTTAGCATTATTCACTCTCTATTTTGTTGGGTAGACTTTCTCTCAGAGGAGGTAATGACATCTCATACCCTTAAAATAACACACAAAAGAATTACAGCACAGAGTTCCAGAGTGGGTAGAAAGTCTTAGAGATAATGGTGCTGCTTCAAACAAGATTGAAATACCATCAATTATACTCAGATTTCAATCTATAAAATATTAAGCTGGCAAGGCTTACTTTAATCATGATTTTAAAACTAAACAAAGCATATATTATAAAAAGGTGCATACGAATTTATTATACCTTAAAAATCACAATTCAAAATAAGCAGGGAACATTTTCTATTTCCCTCGCTTCAGGCTCTTGCTAACGTGGCTCCACATATCATAAATACTCTGTATTCCTATATTCATTGAAACCTGAGAGTCCTTTTTGAATTATTTCCTAATTCTCTATCTCATTAATTTTACTGTAGTTTAAAAATACTGTAGAAACAACCCAAATGTCTATTAACAGATAAGTGGATAAACAAAATATGGTATGTACATACAATGGATTATTATTTAGCCTTAAAAAGGAATGAAATTCTGATACACGAAACAACATACATCGTCTCTAAAAACATGCTAAGTGAAATAACCCAGTCACTACAGGATGAGCATTGTACAATTAGAGGTACCTAGATAGGCAAACTGATGGAAAGTATAATGCATAGAGGTTACCAGGGGCTGGGGGAAGGGAAAAATGTTAAATGGATACAGAGTTTCTGCTTGAGATGATGGAAAAGTTCTAGAGATAGACGGTGGTAATAGTTGCACAATATTGTGAATGTACTTCATTCTACCAAATTATACACTTAAAAATGGTTAAGATGAAATTTTATGTTGCATATATTTTACCACAATAAAAAAAAATATTATCCTGAGTTAGCCATAAAATAATAGCGCTCTCCTTGGAGCTCTGAGCATACACCACGAAGGGACCCAGCCTCTTGCCATTCTGAGTAGCCCCTTCATTCTCACATGGGGGTGGAGAAAACACAGCTGTATTTACTTTTCCAACCCCATCTTCTATTTTGAAATACAACCTTTTTTGCAAATGAGAGCCAAGGTCAAGTGACACAGCACTCCTCTCACCATTTCGGTTTGCCAAACATTGTTTTTCTAGCAGAGTGCTGGGTTAGGTGCAGCGAGTGTGGGTAATGCTACCACTCACATGCCCTCTGAGTGGAATTTAATTAGCCTACCTTCATAATTTCTGTACTCCATTGTATATTCACCAACGATAGTATTTCCAAGTGTGTGGCCTATTCCACACACAAATTCAAATTACAAAGAAAATAAGGCTTTTCCTGTCCCATATTTTTCTATTTCTTAAAGATTTTTCTGTTTCTTGAGTTTAGAAAGATGTTTAAGGTGAACATGAGGTCCTACTGATCATTGTCTTCGGATTTCGGCTATGGACATGACAATTCTATGTACATACTAGCATGTATTTATGTCTTCACATAATGATAATATAAACAATGACAAAATATAAACTTTTCGGAGTAAACTATGAGCAGAACAGATTAGCTTTCTATCTTCAAACAACAACCTTAACATGCCATAATCATATGTTTATTTTTTTAACAACATCTAAATGGTTGTTCTTAAAAAATATATTATTCTTAGGTTATGAATTTTTAAATGTTCATTACATCAAAGCATATACCAAGAAAGCCCAGCATGTAGCTATTACTTAATATCTTTAGATTTACTTTCTTTTTGGATTTCCTACTACTATCGTATGCTATTTATTTCCACTCAATCAAGATGATACAAGTATGCCTACGTATCTAATTACCTCAAAAATGTGTATATAAAGTATTTATGTTTTCTTACCATCTCTAAAAAAGGAAGCATTCCATTTCCCTTCTTGTTGTATATGCAGATGGTTGAGGTGCTTTGTTGTTTTACAAAACGAAAATCAAGCATTTGAGTGAAACTAATATTTAGTCTGCTTAGATCTCAAAGATCATTTTTCATTGTTTTTCTTTGAAATTATCTGGAAAAAATATGACCTTGTTGCACTGTGCTCTGAAGAAGTTGAACAGATACTTAAAATAAAATTATATAAATGGGAAGTTAAGTGGAATCCAGTGTGACTAATAAGGGATATCAAATTCTTTAGACCTGTGGTGTACATAATAAGCTTAAAGAGTTTGTGTACAAAAGGCTAAGCCATTGTGTAGCCGTGGCTATGATCAGTTGCTATAGTTTTCTAAGCCATTACGTATTGGATCCTGCTTACTAGATTTAACCTAGTAACAAGATGCTTAGTTGTTCTGTTACTTTAAGCTCTACTTCTATTGTGTCACAGTCTGTACTTTTGGACCGTCATTCTCTACTCCGGATGACACTTGGCCATAGAGAAATTCCTAAGTCCTTAAAACAAACAAAAAAACAGGCAAGTTAACTTTAATACCCTTGATGAAGGCCTTTACATCGGTTGTAAGGGGGAGCATCGGTTGTAAATCAGGAGAGCCAGAGTACGCATCTCTGCCAATTAGTAGTGATGTGACCTTAGATAGTCCTTAAACTTTGAGCCTTAGAAGATGAGAACTGAAACAGTAGCTAACCTATCAAATTTAACGGGGTGTGAGGCTCAAATGAAATAACGTGTGTGAAACTACTTTGAAAACTGTATGAAGCAATAAACAAATGCCATTTTTCCAAGATTCTGATTAGAACTTGTCTTATCCCACAGATTTGACTGAATTTTGAAATTGATAAAACCATACCAGCAAGTTGTTTCATAGAATATAATAGCACATGTGAGTTTTAAAAACCATTAGTTTGTTATATTTTTTATTTCCAGATCATTTAACATCTGCACAACTCTATTTTTGTTTGTTTGGTGTGGTTAATAGGCCTCTCTTTTTTTGGTGTAAATGAAGATGCATGGGAGGTAGAAATTGGTGGGGTCCTAATGTCCTATTAAGGGTGCTCCTTTTCCTCCTCTGCCTCCTGGGCCAATGGAGAAATAGGATCAAAGAGCCAGCAGACAGAGTAACAAAATGTCCCCCTTTTGACTAAAATAGCCTAGGCCGGAGGAGACAGCTTAATGCAGTAGCTAAAACGAACTTCCACACTCCCGATAACTCATGTCTAGACCTGTGGGGAAAGTGTAAGTCAGCACAAAAGACACTCTTACTCCGGCAACTTGTCTCCCCTGGTCCAAGTAAAGAGAGAAGAAAGAGACTTTCTCCAGGCCTCAGGACCTTTGATGGTTTAGTGTCCGTTATCTAGAAACATGGACCTATGGCTGTCATCCACCAACTGGGTAGTTCAGCCTACCTCCTTGGGGAGGGATAGGGGGCAGGGCAGACAGCCATAGAGGTTAGAGAAAAATCCCTCTTTATGGAAACCAGAAGAGTAAGACAGAAGCTTTTCTCTTTAACAGGGGGTGAACAGAAATTAAATAAAATAAATGATTCCATAATCTCTAAGACTTCCACCCATCCTCTCTCCTAATCAGCCCTCATCTCTGAGGCTTTCCTCCTCTTACAGTGCTTACCAGTCCTACCACCCTGTTGCTGGTCCTGTTCCCCACACCCCTGCCCTCAAGCATAGGCTCCACTGTAGCCCTTTCAGACTCTACCAGAAATACTGGTTCCTGGGAGAGAAGAGCCATGTAAGGCAGCTTGATGCCCTAGATTGAATGTGTCCCCCCAAAATTCATATGTTGAAACCTAATCCTCAATTATGAGGGTATTAGGAGGTGGGACCTTTGGGAGGTGATTAGGTCATAAGGGTAGAGCCCTCATGCATGGGATTAGTGCCATTATAAAAGAGGTCCCAGAGAAAGCCCTGGCCTTTTCTGCCATGTGATGTTTTAGGGAAAAGAGAGCAGTCTACAAACCAAGAAGCAGGCCCTCACCAGACACTGAATCTGCCAGCACCTTGATCTTGGACTTTCTAGCCTTCAGAACTGTGAGAAATAGATTTTGTTGTTTATATGCCACCCAGCGCATAATATTTTGTTATAGCAGCCAGAATGGACTGAGACAGTTAATTAGGGGGAATTTGGAGTAGACCGGCCTAGTTTCTTCCTCTCTCTCTCAGTGAAAGGTGGATCTGTGGTAAAAACAGCTGCCATGGCCTCATCTACACTGTAGCAGCACTTCATTGAACTTCCTTTGGGAGACACATTTGTGAAGTAGTTTGTTTGCCAAGTCAAGAATAATCCACCTCATTCTTTAGGAAATAGATGTAACTGGAGCCTCAAACTAGTTTTAAGTTCTATCTGTATTTAATACTACCCATGGTTCACCATGTGGATGATAATGTGAAAAACAGCAAAATCTTGTTAGAGGAAAAAAAAAAAAAAAAAAAAACAGATGTGGAAATCCAGCTTAACATAATTCCCGGTTTAGTTTGAATAAATCTGAATATAAAGTTCACAAAGAAACTTACTTAGTCATTCAATAAACAGGTATTGATCACCAATTATGAGCAGGCATTGCTCTGATTGCCAGACAAATGTGGATGAAGGCTGTTGTCCCTGGCTTTGAGCGGCCCATAGTTTTAGGAGAGTGACAGAGAACTCTAGTCTAGTATGATTTGTGCTGTGAGAGAAGTACATACAAGCTGTTATGGGAATACATGGGCAGGCACTTGGCCCAGGTTTGAGGAGTTACTTGGGGAGATCTTTCTAGAAGAGTCCTGATGTGCTTCCTGAAGGGCAAGTTGAAATAGGCAAGATGAAGAGAGTAGAAGAAGAGACAAAGATGTCCTAATTAAGGCAGCAGTAATCGAATGAGCCAAAGCTCAGAGCGAAAGGGGGAGCTTGGCATGTTTGGATAATAGCAGGTAGCTTGGTATGGATGAAGATGTTAGGGAATGGTAATAAAAGAAAATAGAGGGATAAGCAAATCCAGATCATAGCTATGTACTACAATATGCAGTTTGTTCTCTTGTCCAAAGGCATTGAGGAGTGTTAAGCAAGGAAGAGCATGTGTGTGAAATAGCACCAACGAGAAGGAGCATATAGTGTAGGGTGAGCGAGGCCAGATGCAGGACACTCTGGGAGCATCCATGACACGAGACTGCAGTGGCTTGCAGTAAGAGAATTGACAGTGGGGCCAATGGGAAATGAAACTTGGGGAGACATTAAAACCCTCAAAATCAGGAGGAGTCAGCCATTTACTGGATGGAGAAAGTGACAGGGAGGGAAAGGTAAAAGACAATTCAGGCTTCTGTGTTTGGTACTCATTATACAAAAAAAAAAAAAAAAAAGTTAGAAGAGCATTAGGCTGGGGTAGAGCTGGGAAGGGCTTGAGAGTCAGGTTCAGAACATGTTGAGTTTAATGTGCCACAAGAAAAGGTATAATAAGGAGTTGAACACATGAGTCAGGGTGGTTTCAGGATGGGTGTGGACATATGTGCATGTGTGTGGATCTACTTTGGGGCAATGGAGGAGTAGGGCAGAAGGACCCATGGATAGGGATAAGCTCCTCCAAGGGTGTGTGGAGACTAAGAAGAATAAAGGAACAGAAATGACACCCTGGGAGAATACCTTCTTTTCAGAAATAGGCAAAAGAATAATGAGCTAGACAGATAGAGGCAACACTAAGAAGTGGCCCAGAAGCCAGAAAATAAAAACTCTGAGAGTGACCCATCTTACGTGCTACAAAGAGGTCATATAAAGTTAGCACTTGAGAACATCTTCTGAGTTTAGCACAGTGTGATTATTAGTAACCTTGGACGAAGTAGTGTCAGTACTGGGGCAGATGGCAGTGGGTGAGGAGTGAAGCAGACAGCAAGCGTCAACAATCGGCTCAGCCTGGCTGTGAAAAAAAGGATAGTGTGGGTGTTCAGTGGGTAAGATGCCAGTGGGTGCGAAAGACCTTAGGAGAATTTCCTGTAAATGGTGAATTGACTATATAAAAGATTTGCAATTGGGAGCCACCTCCTAATGGATGAAGCCATGTCCTTGAAGACTAGGGACAGGATTGGGTGTGGAACACCGGGAAGGGATTAGCTTTGGGTAGGAAGAGGGCAACATGCCCCTGGTGGCAGGGGAGAAGCATGGAGGGGTACAGATGCAGATACATTTTTGGGGAGCCGTAAGTAGAGGAGATCCTCACCTGATGGTTTCTCTTTCTTCTGTAGAGTGGGATGCTAGCCCACCGGCTGGCAGTGAGGAGACAGGTGGTGATGTAGGGCCAGGGGAGAGGAGAGCAGGGGTGAAAGTGCGCTGGCAAGAATGAGAGGGAAGGCCTACAGCACAATATGAGATTTCTGGATAGCCTAAGGTCAGAGATTATGAACTTATATAAATTAACTTCCTAAAAATGTTTTTTTTTTTTTTTTTAAATCACTGGAATAGCCTTTTTTATTTCCCAAACCAGAACTAAACAGGATCCCATGCTGAACATACTGTTTCTTGCTGGTTCCTTTCCTAAAATGCTTCTCTTTCCTCTTTCCACTGCTCCCCCCCTAGAGTTGGCTGTACAGAAGATTTTCCGGCTTCAGTGAAGCCACTTTTCCAAGAAAGCATGGAACAGATCACAGAAGCAAGTGCCAGCTTGCCTACTTCCCCCTCTTCACTTGCATACATTCAGCTGGAGTTCTGAAAAGAGGAAGTCAGGAGACTTTTTTTTTTTTCTTTAAGAAAGATAGAAGAAGCAGGAAGCACAGGCAGGTGGAAATACTGGGGGGAGAAAAGGGGGGAGAAAGAGGAAAGGGAACAAATACTGCAAAAAAAAAAAAAATCATGAGCCAAAACATAAATTGAAATGATGTCAGAGATCAGAAAGGAAAGGGAAGGGAGCAAAGAAAAGATCTATCTACTTTCTGACCTGGTCTTTCTGTTCAAATATGTGGCAGCCTCAAACTGGGAACCCCGGCCCCATGGGAAGCAGGTTTTCAGTGAGTTCCTTTCTCTCCTGCCTAATTTATCTGTATCGGTGGTCAGGTGTTCTGGGCTTTTGTTTGTTTCTTTGGCCTAACCCCACAACTTAAAAGTCAAGTGCCTAGAATATCTCAGAAATAAGGGGACCAGATTCGGTGCCATTCAAGGGTCACAAGTGAGCCCTCATGATATGCAGGCATTACTGTTCTGGGTATGGAGGATTTGCAGAAAAATGGCAAACAGTCTCTACTTTTGCAATATCATTTCTCCCTAGTGAAAGGAGACTGTGGCTTCGGACTTATGTAGGTGTAAGAGACCAGTCCTCTGGCTTTTATCAGCCAGCCAGGCATTTATTAGCAACCAGCTTCTTAGAGAAAAATAAGGAGCTTGAGTACGGCCTTAACTGTGCCATTGCTTGTATCACCTTCTAACCTCTTGTCCCCTGATGCTTCTGACTCAGATTTGCCCCCCAACCCACCCCCATCAAGATGCTGATGTAATGCAAGCAGATACCAGCTGAAGCCAGAATAGAATGGATAGTTATCTGGGGAGATAAAGTGACAGTGTTGCCTGTTCAAGCTATTGTTCAAAGGAACATGTCTTTTATTTATAGTTGTTAGAATTTAAAGGCATAGACAGCCAGAGCTTGACATTCCCTCTTCTTACTATAACTCGTTTCCTAGAAATAGGCTTTAGCAAATAGCTACCTTCTTTGTATGTAAATTGAATGTGTTAGGTGTTTTATACCTGGTTTCATATTCTTCTAATAGGTTCTATTACTGTTTTGGTTAAGGTTGGTTTCTAAATTTTAATGCATCAATATTTTGCTTTTATACGACACTATTTTAGCTTTGCTTATCTGAGGCACAGGTTGCGTCAAGAAAGCAGGAGGTTTAAAAAAAATGCCAAATATAGGTGACGTTCCTATTAATAACATTTTCATACTTTAGTCGGGTATGGCTCCGTAAATTAAGTCTCCAAATTGTTAGCGGGTTTGCAAATTGGCACTCCTTAATAGATTCCATGGTGGTTTGGGGGGCTTCTGTGCCATGAGGTTCCCAGGATGCCACGAACCTTCTGTCGCTCCAGGGAAGTGACTTCATTTCTCTAAGCCTTTACTGAGAAGTGTTATGTGCCTTGTATTCTTGGACTGTTTTTTTCTGAAGCTCTGAGATTTTACAGATTGAACCTCGTGAATCTTTACCACCCCTCTGCAAGAAAGGGAGGAATAGTGCCTCTAAACCTTTTTGAATTACTTGAAACGAAGATAATAGAGTGTGAGGAATACAAGATAAACTTGGCTGGCCCATTTTTTTAGCAGGTTTGCTGATGAACAAGAAATAATTATTTTTATACAAACACGAAAATAGCTTATTATTTGTAAACTTCATTTGTTGTAATGATACAGATAAAGAAATTTACTTTCTCCCCAAGATTAAAAAAATCTGACACGGTATGCTTCTATTTAAACACTAATTTGAAAAAAGTATTAAAGCTAGATTATATGAAGGAACTTCTGCTCAAGAACATTGTCATAGCAGCCTTTCTGTGAACAGGATTAATCACAAAAATAACGAATATGCCTTATGAACATAATATTCGAAGTAATTTTCAAAAATTTGGCTATTAACTATAAGGTTAATTGATTCTTTTCTTCTCGCTCCATTGTGGTTAACATACTCATTCTTCCCTTTAAAGACCCATTTTATTATGCAAATGAAAAAAATTGAAAGACTTTGTGTCTAAGAGAGAGGGCTGCTTTTTTGCCGGGAACTCATGCACCTGTTTCAGCCCTCAGCCCCCACCTCTGCTTCCACTGGCTGCCAAGCTAGACTCAGAGATCAGAGTAGCGGGTGTGGGGTCCTTGAATTTTGACTCACATTTTCTTTGTGACTTACTCTCGTTTTGCCTTGTAGTTTCTCCCCTCCCAGCTCTCAGCATGCCAACAGCAGCTGCACCATGGCCCTCACGCTGCTGCCAAAGGGCAGGCAGCCTCCTTGGAGACTGTAATGTTGCACTCTAGCCAACTGTTAAGAGATAGATGTTGGAGTCATACATACAGCACAGCTGAAATTCAGATCTTTCTAGGAGGCATTTGGTGGAACACTTTTTCCATGGTAATTTTTAATTAATTTTTAAGTTTTGGAGACTTTTCTATTTTGGACAGTTTTCAAACATGTGCAAAGGTAGGAACACTACCGAAGCACATTCCCACGTAGCTTCTAGCTCTCCATTTTGACAGTAATCAACTTATTGACAATCTTGTTTCACTGTCCCTGTTTTCCCTGTGGTCCATCCAGACAACTGGTAGACTTATTTCCGGGGATAAATACCTCCTAAATTACAGTTGCTTTTCTGTCCTCCTTCAGTCTAAGATCTGTCACCTTGATGATTTTTTCAGTCCTTTCTAATGGTAAAAGATATGGGAGTCTCCTTTCCTTCTAAATTAAGCTAAGATATGCTATGTTGGCACCTGTCATATTTTCTAATACCATCCCCGAAATTTTCAAGGCTTTGTGCATTCAGCTGGCCAGTCTATCCAGAGTACATCTGAGGTGTGCAGGGTCTTAGAATGTGGAGCATTAAAGGTCACTGAGTTGGATTCTCCATGTCACCACAGACTAGCTATGTAACCTGGGACAACTTCCTTCACATTTGTGTGCTTCTGTGTCCTCTTATTTTTACCGTGGGGTCAATAGTAGTACACCACCCCCCCCCCACTACCCCCAGAAGTGTGGTAGGGCTTAAATGAGAGAGTACATTTAAACAGCTCAGATGGAGCTGGCTCAAAGGTCATGTCCAGTATATGCAGCTTGCTTCCATCTTTCTCCTCCTCATTTTTCATCCCTCACTGCTCATTTTACAGAAGAGAGAAGTGAGGTCCAGGTGGATGAAGCATATGCCAGTTTTATCAGGAGAACTTGAACAAGGAATCACATGTCTCAACTCCTTTATTATCCAAGATGCAGTTTGCCATAGTCTTGTCCTTAAGGAATTGTGCTCTGACACATAGATATGATTTATAAAGGAAAGGAAGGGGGCTTAATCAAAGCCTGCACAAAGAAATAAATATTGCTGCCAGAGAGTTAAACCTGCGAAGGGATGTATTTAGAAAGCAAAGTAGTGGGGCACCTGGGTGGCTCAGTCGGTTAAGCGTCCAACTTCAGCTCGGGTCATGAGCTCAAGCCCTGCATGGGGCTCTGTGCTGACAGCTTGGAGCCTGAAGCGTGTTTCGGATTCTGTGTCTCCCTCTCTCTCTCTGCCCCTCCCCTGCTCACACTCTGTCTCTCTGTCTCTGAGAAATGAATAAACCTTAAAAAAAAAAAAAAAAAAGCAAGCAAAGTGGTACAAGTAATGTACCTCCTCATTGGAGAGAGTGAGATTTCAAAAATGTTTTTGTTTAAGAAAGGAGATGATTTGGCTAATGAAACTGGAGAACATTCTGTATACAAGGAAGAAAGAGAAGAAAGTTCAAGCATGGGATGCTACTAATAGATCCAACAAACATTTGCATGTGAGATTAAGAGGGAAGGCAAGATATAAGAGCGGAGGGTAAGGTAAGATGATTTGAGCCACCAGTGGATGTCAGCAACAAAAGAGATGGATGGATCCCAGGCCTTATCTAAAGCCAAGTGGCATCTGCCATTCCTAAAGTTTTTATTTATTTGCTTACTTTAACATGTGCTAAGCATTATTGTACTTACTTGGGAACATCATCACTTCATTAATCCTCACAGCAATCCTATGAAATAGGTACTATTATTGATCTTGAAATACAGCCAAGGAAACTGAGCACATGGAAGTTAAAGAACTTGCCCATGGCGTAAGCAGGAGACCTTGGATTTGCACCCAGGCAGTATGTCTCTACAATCTGTGCTCTCAACACTCTGCTGTGCTGCTCCAGGGTAAGCCCCTGTGAGTAGGTCATCTTGAAGAAACCAGTGATAGATAGGTGATACTTTCTAAAGAGGCTAGAATTGTGCATCGTTACTCAGTGACACCTGTGCTCTCATCTGACCCAGGGATCCTTCGTCTTTAAGCCTCGGTCAGGTTTCAGGAGGCAGGTTCTGTCCACCGCATACATGGACCTTTCTAATAAGCTTTGTCATAACAGGGCACACTTGCCTTGTTCTAGCTGCAATCCTAAGAAAGTGCTCTGGTGTTTTATTTATGATGTCATAAGACAACTCTTGCTAGGGATGTGTTTGGTTAATTCAAAGTCATTTACTAACAGATTTCTTGAGGGTCTCTGTTCTGTGTTGGGCATGCCTTGTGAAGAGAGTAGTTCCTCTCTTACAGAATCTCCATGGAGTTTTCCTTTCTAGAGCTTCTCATTAGCATATCACTACCATCATTTCTCTCAATTCATAAAGCAAAAGAAAAATTGGGAGAAGCCTCTCTTGACCCCACATCCCCTTCCAGCAACCGGCACATATCTCTTTTCCCATTTGCAGTATAATGTCTAGAAATGCTGTCTGTTCTATTTGTCCTCACTTGCCTTCCTCCTGTTGTCTTTTAAACACAACACCAAGCAGACTTTCTTCTCAAGATCTCCTCCAGCTCCAGACTCCTATGAGATCCCTCTACCTACTAACAGCTCCACCTGGATGTCTGTTAGGCACGTGGAACATCCAGAACAACTCCTGATCTTCCTGCCTTGCCTGCTCCCTCATGACACCCTTTCCCATCCCTGTAAATGGAGACTCCATCCTTGTTGCTTAAGCCACGAACTTTGGCTTCATCCTTGATCCTGCTCTTGCTCTCATACCCCACATCCATTCCATCAGCAAATCCTATTGGCTTTCTCCTTGGTCTATCCACATTCCAGCCATTCTGTCTCACCCTTAGTATCACCACCTGACCCACAAGCCCAGCTGGTCTTCCTGCTTCCTTCCCTGGCCACAGTACCCCCCACACCCACCATTAGCTATAGTCAACACAGCAACCAAAGCAATTCTTTTGACATCAGTAAGAATACATCTCTTCTGCAACAATATGTTCTTCAAAATTTTTGTAATGCCTACATGCCACAATATGGATAGATTTCATACATAAAACATTAAGTGAAAGAAGCCAGAAACAAGAGTTCATACTGTATGGTGACTTCATGTAAAATACAGGTAATACCAACCTGTGCTATTAGAAATCAGGATGGTGACTGAGGGGCAGGGAGTTGGTTGTGACTGAAAGAGAGCACCTCGAGGGCCTCTGGAGAAGCTGGTCATTTCTGTTTATTACTTTGGGTGCTGGTTGCTCACAGGTATTTGGTTGGTTAAAATTGAGCAAGCTCAATACTTATGATGCACCCTTTTCTGTATGTCTTTTCCACTTCAATAACAAGTTTCACAAAACTGTTATTTCTTACACAGAAAACCATCCTCCTCTACTCAGAAGGAATTTATCAGCACTTGCAACTGTTATGATATAAGCCTCATGCAGGCAAAAATCTTGTCTGCTTTCATCCACTCAACAAATACTGAGCACTGCGCACTGATCTGGGCACTGGGGATACAGCAGTGAACATGGGAAATAAAAACTCCCTAAGCTTCTAAGGGGTGATACTAGAATAAATTATACACCATGTAACAAGGTACTGAGGGCTAAGGAGAGGAAAAAGCAGGAGAGGGAGATGGAATGCTGGAGTGGGGGAAGTGAGGGCCAGGAGACAGTTAAAATAAGGTGGGCAGGAAAGGCCTCCCTGAGAAGGACATGGGAGAAGGAGCCCCGGTGGGTCTGGGAGAAGAATCTTCGGGGCAGAGGGATTGGAGAAGAGGGAGCCAGGACAGACTAGCTGGAGAAACTGTCAGAGAGGTACTGGGGCCAGATCAGGAAGGGCCTTGTAAGCCTTTGTAAAGACTCTGGAGTTTTATCCCCCAGGTGGGGACTGACTAGAGCAGGTGGTGAGTAAAGTTTTTCCTGACCTGGTTTAAGCTAGGTTTTAGCCACTTGGAGCAGCAGGCCACTCGTTCTCATTTTCGTAAACATACTTACAACTTTTTACTCAATCTCCTGTGGATAGATACTTAGGTAGTTTCCAGTACGGGGCTTGCGTAGAGTGCTATGAACACCCTAGTGCACATCTTTTGGTAAAGTACTATATGCAAGGTCTACCAATCTTAAAGAAATTGAACAAGATACATCAGCTTGTGTAACATAACATACTAGTTCCAGCGAAAGTCGGGCAATCAATCAATACTTGGGGTACACAGGGGAGGTAAATGCTCAAGTTTATCTTAGGGAATAGAAGGTGGAGGATACATGCATCCATACAGAGTATGCAAGGTAACATATGCTAGGTGAAGAATACAAAGAAATGTCAAATAGATAGCTTGCTCTCAGGTACCCTAGAGTCTAGTTGGAGATAAGACATATGCATAGGAAATAGCCACTAGCAAGAACACAAACATGAAATGCCAAATAATATCCTAGTCAGTTTGCCCCATATTCTCTCTGAAGCAGGCAGGGCCACTTTGGACTATGATCATCTACAATTTCACAGGGAACCTGGGAGTTCTGTAAAGCCTGGAAGCTTACATCAGATTTGGGAGCCAGACTTTGTAGACCTTATCTGGGCTAGGGAAATAGCAAGAATGCAGGCTTGTATTTAGGGGGCCCTGAGTGGTCAGCCTCAGTCAGAGAAGGGTTTAGGATTCATTTTAAAGCCTAGTAGAGATTTAGGTGGATGTATTTCTCAAGTAAGTAAATAGCAGCATTCCAACCTGGGAATATTTCTATATTCCACATTTCTCAATCATTTTGATATATTAATGCCACATTTACCATTTCTAAACCTCAAAGTCCACAAGGTCTAAATGACTTAAATATATATGTATTTTTAGACTGGCAAAGAAAACTCATCCAGTGTGACTGTAGCAGGCCCCGAGGTGGAAAATAAGGCAGGCCAGACTTTGGAAAACAACTCATTAATGGCTGAACTCCTCAACGACGTACCCTTCACCTTGGCCCCACACGTGCTGGCTGTGCAGGGCACCATCAGTGACCTTCCAGACCACTTACTCTCCTATGATGTCAGCGAAAATTTATCACGGTTTTGGTATGATTTCACTCTTGAAAATTCAGTGCTCTGTGATTTGTAATCTTTATGTCTATTTGCACCTTAACAGCTTTCAACAAAGCTTTGCCTATTTTATTTAACCCGTTTGATGTTCTTTGCCATTTCACTGCTTAACCGTCCCCAGAAACACAAGGATCATAAAGCAAAGAAAATGTCATTGTGTTCATTACTCTGTTTTTTAGAATAAAGGATATTTGTATAAAAGTGGGACTAAAGTTCTACCTCCTTTCCCCCCAGATAATAAATTTAAAACTTAGGCTATCAAGATTCTATGAAAGGAGTAGACTTCAACCGGTCTCTCAAAATAGAACACCTCAGGTTTGTCTTAGAAGAGCTGTGGCACTTTTCTTAGTTACCACGACTCTGAAGTCTGTGCTTCGAATGGAGCGTGACTTGTCTGCTTTGGAGGAAGTTTGAGTTAATGGTACTCCCTTTATTCTTCCACAGTGTTTATGAATGAATTCAGAAAAAAAAAAAAAAAATGTTGCCAGTTAGCTTAATCTCTTCAGTCCGGATTTAGACACTGGGGTGGAAATGTAAAACTTTTCCTACAAAGCAGTGGTAGTTTGCTGACACACAGATGTGGTACCTGCTCTGGATTCTGTCTCTTTTGAGTGATACGTATCAGTTTCCTCCAACCCACGGCAGTCCTTACCACCTTGAATGGTTCCTGGGTTCCTGCCTTTGTTTTCTGCCTCGTTGCAACTTCAGAGTGTGTGCTCTCACCAGCTTTCCAGAGAGCTTCCCCTGTTTCTACTTCAGCTGGCATTTGCTCTCCTTACCACATATGTTCCCAGTTTATGAAGAGATCCACGTTTCCTTTCAACCTCTCTGCCTCCTAAAGAAAAACATCTCATGACGATGCATATTATTGCTGATAACACCCTTATTTAGAAATTTGTTGGCCACAATACAGATGGGAATGTTTTACTGCTAGAAAAACTAAAATCGACTCATTTCCAATTAGAGTGTAGGCAAAACACCTAACTAGGACTTTCAGTTCTTGGCTATCCCTTATTTATTCCAACTAAAACAGTACAGAACTGCCATTGGTCAATAAACTGTAAAGGGGAGAGGTAAACTGTGACAGAGTATTTTCCATGCCATGGAAAATTTAAATCACATTTGTTTTGATTAGAAGCAATACAATTTATTGATTCTGTGCCAAATTTTAAGTATATTTTTCACAAAGATAGAGTGCCATAGCAAACCTAAACACTGTGCAAAAAGGTACGTGAATCATTCAAGTTTTAATGTGTTATGCATGTTTGTTTAATAAATGTAGCATGGTCTTGATAAAAATTGCGTATTATTTAAAAGTTAAAAGAACATTTCTATTGACAAAAATAGGCTTCATTTACAAAAAACATTACCCCATGAGAGGTGATTGATTACATTAAATCTTTACATAGTTTTCATAAAACATCAGTCTAGGAAATGTGACATGTTACTAACACAAATGTGAACATTTTATAGCAGTTTCTGTGAAAACAGCCTTTTCAATATCCATGTTAATGTACCTTGAGGCTAAATGTTAAGTATGTCATCAATTGGTCTAATATGCGTTAAATTTTATCTAAAATGCTTATACATTTCATTTATATTTATGTCTACCATGTTATAAATATGCTTGTAAGTATTTTCATTTGTCTAAAATAATTGTTATATTTAAATAAATGTGAAATAAAATAAACTGATATTTTGATTATTCTCAGATCCAGAGAAAAATGGTTTTCTTTATATTATTCATACCTGAATGCAAGTTATTAAATCTTTTGTGAGGCAAAGATTTAAGTTTATAGTTTGTGCAGTGCAGCCAAAGTATGAAATTTCCACTTACCTATAAATTTTAAGAAGTAACACTGAAAATGGTAAGATCGCTAGGACTAGAGAGATTTGGAAGAAATCACATGAATACCTTGCTCTAGACAGATCCTCATCATCCCAAAATTGAGTAAGGGCTAGTGTTCATGACCTCTTTTGTTTTTTAACAAAAACATTTTAGTTTTCTTAAGCCTGTCTATAAGTCAATGTTACTATTTTAAAGCTGGAAGAAACATTAGAGATCAGCCAGCTGACTTCATTTACCCAAGAGAAACTTGAAGCCTAGAGGGGTTAAATGACCTAACTCACCTGGTTAGTGATAGACATTTACTTTAATAGTGTTCATAATTATCAATTACAACAAAGCCGTATGCTCTGGTGGAAAGAGTTCGGGCATTTGAGGCAACCAGATGGAGTTTGTAATGGCTCCCTTACTTACAAGCTGTGGGACTTGGTCACTTACCTAACTTCTGGTGCTCTTCGTTCCCTTGCTTGTTAAATAGTAATTGTATGCACCTTGCAGGATTGTGTAGTTTTAGACGGTGTTTGTCAGATACTTGGCAGCATAAAGCTTGATACACCATAGGTGTTCTGAGAAAGAGTGCTGCTATAATTCTCATTACTAACCACACATGCACACTAGTCTAACAAAATGCAAAATACGAATGAACCGAACTGCTTAAAAAGTAATATAAAAAATAGCTACCTACATTTACTGTAGGTCCCTCTTGCCCTATTATTTTTTTCCATATTAAATACCTAACTATAAAACAATTCTAAAATATGTTGGTTGACTCACTGCAGTTCCTTAGTTAAGAATTCCTTAAGGAACATTTTGTCTTCCTCTTATTATTAAGCATCATGGTCATTGTCATTAATATAAGTCATCAGTGGAAAGTACAGTAGATAGAGAATATACAAGTGATTTGACTGAATCTTATTTTTAGCCCTAAAATATATTCAGGAAGTTGCATGTATTTTTTCCCCAGCTTTCTTTAAAGTCATTTGCATCTTTTTCTAAAAGCAAAATTAGATAATTCTGACCAACTTAATATGGTTAAATTTTGATCAACTGAACTTTAAAATTATTTTTTAATGTTTGTTTATTTTTGAGAGAGCGCACACGTGTAAGCGGCGGAGGGGCAGAGAGAGAGGGAAACAGAATGGAAGCAGGCTCCAGGCTCCGAGCTGTCAGCACAGAATCCTATGTGGGTCTGGAACTCAAGAACCCTGAGATCATGATCTGAGCTGAAGATGGGCGCTTAACTGACTGAGCCACCCAGGTGACCTTCACCTGAACTTTTAATATTGTACCATTGGTGCACCTGGATGGCTTAGTTGGTTAAGCATCTGACTTTGGCTTAGGTCAAGATCTTGCGGTTTGTGCGATCCCACAGTTTGTGTGATCTCACAGTTCGTGAGTTCAAGCCCCAAGTCGGGCTCTGTGCTGAAAGCTTGGAGCCTGGATCCTGCCTCCAATTCTGGATTCTTTGTCTCCCTCTCTCTTTGCCCCTCCCCCACTCATGCTCTGACTCTCTCTCTCTCTCTCTCTCAAAAATAAATAAACATTAAAAAAAATTTAAGTTGTACCATTAAGTGTTAACAAAGGCACATCTCTTGTTAACAGTTCTGGAAATCCGCAATAGTTTTGTGGGTTTAAGTAAACATTCATTGACACCAACACCTTTTTTCCCTTTCTCAAAGTAAAATGATAAATTAGAAATATTCCCATAGTCCTGAAATCTTATAATTCTAACGGACAAATATGGAATACCAAAGAAATAATCTCATCCATGTTCTAAAACAGTGATATATCACACCTTACTCCCTTACCTATCATGGTAACAAATGATCAATAAATGAACATTGCCTTCGGTTACCTAGCAAAAAATGTTAATTTCAGAGATGATACATTGTCTTATTAATTATGTCCTTAATAACATTCACATGAAATGTAAGTATATTGGATAGGTGGCTGAAGGATGTTGCATCTTTTAAAGCCACTGAGAAATATGGATTTGTGGATATTATCTTTAGAGCATTTGTGTCCTACTACTAAGGGCGTGACCTAAATATTACTGAAAAATCTGAAACTCTCAAAATAAGTCTTATTCCACTGATATTACATTGGCCTGAAAGATAAAGTATTATGTGCCAGGAAAATGACTATGCCATATGATTTGGTGGATAGGTGTGCGTGAAAAAGAGAAAGAGAGGTACTGATTGATGTGTGGGAGCTCTGTCACAGTCAAAATAGCAGTATGTTAAACATCATTAAATAAAGTTTTTATTTTAGGGTACCCTTTAGATTTATAGAAAAGTTACAAAAATAGCGAAGTGTTCTTACGTGCCTTCCACTTAGTGTCTCCCAATGTTAACATCTTACATTACGACAGTGCATGTGCTACAACTAATGAACCAATTTGGTACTTACTTTTAACTCAAGTCCACACTCTATTCTGATTTCACAGTTTCCCCATCACGTTCTTTCATTCATTCTAGCATTTCATTTAACACATTACATTTAGTCGTCACGTCTCCTTAGGCTACTGTTGGCTGTGACAGTTTCTCAGACTTTTCTTGTTTTTGATGACCATGACATTTTTGTGGAATTCTGTAGACATTTTGTAGAATGTCCTTCAGTTGGGGTTTATCTGATGATCTAGTTACACTTTTATAGAAGTTAATAAAAGAAATTTTGGAACATTTCACACAGTGCACACAACTACCATTTGTTGTTGGACAAAATATATTCTGTAATTTCCTCAGAATTCATCTTCCAGCAGATCTATTTCTTCCTAACTTTTGCCATGACTGTAACTGTATGCACAATAGACTTCCGGAGCGTTACCAGTGTTGCATTGTAAGTGGAGCCCTCCTCAAGAGTTGGCCTTTCCTAGCTCATTCCCATAATGATTGCATCTTACACATAATGTCATTCTTGAGCAAGTGGTGGAGAGGCAGGAGTACAGTGTAATCGTTTTCCTCTCTAAAGAACCAAGATAACTCATGATACAAAGAGCTCTTCTCTACAATAGATGACTTTTTTTTTTTAGTAATTGCAAAAACAAATTTGCAGCTCCATAAGTTTCTAAAGAAATAAATATTTCATTTTCAACCTTTAACAAGTAGTTTTAAGAAGCAATAGAAGGAAACTCAGTCATCGTTTGAAGGGGAGGTGCCCAAGAAAGTCTTATTTTTACTTCTGATCACCCAGAACTGTGTGCTAAAACATAAAGTTGATCTCATCCAATTTCAGTTGGGGGAAAAAAAAAAAAGCAAAAGCATCTTATTTTTTCCTTGGAAGAAATCTAAATACAGTTCTTTGTCAAGAATTTGCCCAGTACCAGATTTAACCCATACCAAGGAAATAAATTCCTTACAATCAAAGGTAAGGCAAAGGATAATTGCATCCAGAACAACCCATCAGTACTCTAACTCTGAACCAGCCCCCCAGACAGCTTTTCAGTTACTACCCAGCCCCAAGAGAGAGTCAGACAATAGACTGTTTCAGAGGTCAGTTAAGGAGACAGCCTCCCACTTAGGACTGCTGCCAGGGACGTCCAATCCAGTGTCTGACATCTGGGTTCTGCAGCTGCCAAGTCTGCCCCTTGTGTGGCCACAGGTGTTGGCTAGAACTCTGAGACACGTGGGGAAGAAAGAATAGGGCAATGTCAGTTTCATTGTATATATGTGTGCTTATGTGTACAGTTTTAATTTTGTTTTTCAAAAGGTACATGATTTATTTTGTTTCAAAATTAATGTATTTCTGCATAATGGCAAGGAACATTTGGAAGGCTAACAAAAAAGCAGCTTTTCTTCAAGAACAAGGACACGACAAAGCCCAAGTTCTTAAACCTATGGGGCACGCTGTTCACTAAAATGCTGTGTGTGGTATTGCCAGCTTAGTCATTTGAATAGGACTTCTCAGGACCAAAGAGAAATAAATGGATGCCAAAAAGCAAACAGGCAGTTGGTCTAAGATAAAACCTAAATACTTATCCTCTCCCTACAGTCTCCCCCTTCATCCCTGTTTTGGGTGTTCACAAGAATTTGTGTTCATCAATATGTGTTTTTGAGCCTGGAACAGACTATATCTAGTTTTCTATTTCACACTACACCAGCTGCAACCATCAGTGAACACAGCTTAAAACAGTAACACCAAGCTCTCTTCTTCCCCTTATAGGAGACTTAGCTCCTATGTGTGGGGCAAATCTAGAAATTTCTACCTCAGGTAAGTATCTGAGGTTCCTGACCCTAACGAAATGGGCAGCAGTAGAAATGAAGATGATTAAGAGAAGGGGATGACATTGGTGAGAAGTATAAAGAGCCAACAGTCAACATCATTTAAAAATATAGGCATGTCTATACCTCCATAATAAAATATATGCTTCCTCCTCGTTTCACCTACTTCAGAGTCTGTAATTGAATTTAATGGAGGAAGAAGGAATCTTCAGATTTCATCTTCTTACCGAATCACTTTCTAAGGAGAAATGCTTACAATTTTTCCCACCCTGTTTGCTATGTATTTTACCAGCTAGTAGCATTTTTGACAGGTTCTACTTTGTATTTTCTATTACAAAAACAATAGGTAAGCAGAATATACTTTTCCACGGTACAGCCACCACCCCATTTCCCATAAGAATCTATGCTGTCTTACTGATGTTCTGTCGGACTTAATGCTTAGCACAGAAATTCTTGATCAGGCTATGTTGAATGGATGAGTAAACCAATGAAATAAATCATTAAATTATCTATAAATGAGACTTCCCAAGCAAAGGAACCGAATTTCAAAACTTTTGTAGTTTTTCAGGCCCCAGTAAGTTCCCCAAATTATCATGCTGTGTTTATGCAGCTGAAAATAATGCTTAGTTTACCAAGCCTCTACAAATTGTTCCTTTGTCTGTTTTGGGTATTCTCTATGTTTTTCAGGTTGTGTTTTCCTCTGCCCATAATGACTATGTATGTTCTCATGATGAGTAAGAACTGATTCTAGACAATACAGTATATTTTGGTGCTGTGGATTAACTCATTTGAGGTTTTCTCTAGCTGCCAAGTTTCTCTTATGTGTTCTTGATTGTGTTTGCATGTATTTCTGCCCCAGAATTTATCAATCCTATATGACCTGCCCTTGAAAAATATCTTCATCTTTCATATGCCTTCCCAAGCACATTTGAGTATTTCAAATGACCTTGGTTTAAAGACATTTTTCTAGGAGCAGTAGCACACCTTTCCATTAAAACTCAACCAATTCTCTTCCCTCGTCACATGAGCATGCTTAGATCTTTTCCCTCTAACTCCAGCTATAAACTCTTTTTCCATCTATTTGGAGTCAAGTTTCTTGAGCGGTCTATATTTGTATCTCCACTTCCTTACTTTCTGTTTACTCACTAACCCTCTCTAACCTGGTTTCCGAGCCCTAGTTAGAAACTCCACTGAATTGCTTCTTACAGAGTTCTCTCCAACCTGCCCACTGCCTTATGTCTATTTCTTTCAGGCAGTTATTACTGTTGGTTAGTTCTTCTGTCCTGAATTGTCTTCACCCTTGATTGCTGTGACACTTGCTTTTCTGGTTTTTCTTCCATCTCTTCCACTCCACCTTACACTGTTGGGGACTTCTTTTCCTCATTCCACCCCTAAAATGTTGGCTGTCTTCTGGCTCTGGTATCCTGCACAGTCATATGGATGACTATCTGCTACTGCTGACACCCAAACTGATCTCTAACCCAGAACTCTCTCAAGTTCTCTCTATATACACAGTTTGTAATCATTCATCTCTCGACTCTTACTCTCAACTTCTATCACAGACCATTTGCTCTCCACTCTTTTGCACCTCTCCCCCCTTGCTCCTGTTTGCTGTGGGGAATTCCTTCTTCACTCCACACGGTTATGGGAAATAGCATACTTGTTACCACTCCTGGACCCCAAAGGGACAGACACACACCCTGACCTGGTTCAGTCAAGATCCCTCTTACCAACTGATAACAAACGTAAGCAGAAAGCTGCACCTCTTTTGCTGGAGTCCTGACAGCCACCCCTCCCTTTGTGTTTCCAAGTCCTGACATATCATGTGAGGCCCCGGACTACCCAAGCAGTAAATCCAGGAGTCTATCCATTCTTCCTTCTTACTCTGCTCCACACTCAAATGATGATAAACTTGGGTGAATTATATATCGTAAAGCCCTGACTCTTCAATGTGTCTCTGCTCCATACCTACCACTCCCATTTCAGTCTATGTCTTCATCATTTGCCTTAACTGATCTTCCTGCATCCTGTACATTATATAAGCCAGAAAAAACTTACCAAAAAGTAGATTTAAGGGCACCTAGGTGGCTCCATCGCTTAAATATCTGACCCTTGATTTCAACTCATGTCGTGATCTCACAGTTCGTGAGTTCAGGCCCCACTTTGGGCTCTGTGCTGACAGCATGGACCCTGCTTGGGATTCTCTCCCTCTCTCTCTCTCTCTGCCCTTCCCTCCTACACTCTCTCGAAATTAACTTAATTAACATAATTGATTAAAGATAGATTAAAACCCTCAGTAGCTCTCTGGTATCCTCTATAGAAATGAGGCAACTTAAAGCAAATAAGGGCCCCCAATTCCCTCTTTAGACTCATCTCATGATATTCCTACTCACATCCTGCGTGCTCTTCCCTGGTGAGAACATGCCATACCTCCTTCACCATCCTGACATTCTGTTCTTTGTTCTTGGAATGTCCTGACATTCCCTTCTTTTTCGTTTTGCTGTTTGTTTTCCTGGTCATAAATAATTAAGATATACTTTAGGGAATATAGTGAATATAAAATTTAAGATAATGATACGAAGTAATTTCAATCCTCTTACAAGTAACCCCAGCCCTCAATGCTCTGCAGATGTAAAACCACTGGTGAGACTCACTAACAGAAGTTTGACTACTCCAGAAGAGGCTTTTCATGAACATTTACAACGAGAGCATCTGAATACCTCTTTTAAGTGCAAAACCACACCACACTTATGCAGCAGCAATGCGTTCATATTGTTCTCATTCGTCATTAGTAGTCAACTTGCATAAATCACCAGGAAAAAGCACAACGGACCTCAGAAAATAGGCTTAAAAATGAACCTGTCCTTACAAAACACACACTGTAATGAAAGAGACATTCAAAAAAGTACCATGGGTACTGCAGGAATTGTGTCCATTCCAACAATCTCCAGTGAACCAGTCTATGGCTAAATTATTTTACAAAGTTTACTTCAAGTATCACCTCCTCTGGGAAACCTTTCCTTATTCCTCCTAAGCTGTACTGGATGTCCTTCCACATGCCTTTACTATCCTGTTTTCTCCTCTGTCAACGTTTGAAACCCACAGTGCTGTAACTGTTTGTCTACTTCGTGACTCTGAATTGATGCTAACCTGTACTTTCAGGCTTAACATGATGCCGGACACCATGGGCAAATGACTGAATCACCACTGGTTTGAGGGAATGTATGAGATTCTTATTCCATCTATATTAGAATCTGCCTTGGAGGCTCTGTTGGAAACCTTTAGGTAACCTTCTAGATGTCCATATCAGAATATGCTGTATTTCCTTAATGTTCCCAAATCTGTGCCCTAAATAATTTAGCTTCTTAAATTTTTGGAAGGTAGAAATGTACCTTTTGTTTGGTTAGCTGCATCAGTAACAATACAACGAAACTGTTTTATGTTTATCATAACCTTTCAGACAGTGTTAAGTCTTTAAATTTGGGGGTATAAGTGACTATGACTCTCTTGTAACTTGGGCTTTATTTTTTTGTTTTCTTTAATGTACACACAGAGGGAACTTTCTTCTGCCTTCTATTAAATCAACATTGATTAATGCTAATTAAATTACATGGCTCTTTTTAAATCATGGATTTGTGTAGAATTAAACATATAACATAAAACTGAATACCTGCTATTTTAATGGGCTGTGACACTTTTTCATGTAACCTAACCTTACTGAAGGATTTGGAAATATTAACCCTTTTGATAGTGGTCCATTCTTGAGGAATAGCTCATTTTACTTTTGAGGAAAACAAACAATTATCTGGAGAAGGAAGACTATCATGTTGATTTTTCATGTAGCCAAAGCAGGTTCTAAAATATTCTTTAACTGGCCCATTCATTGGGTAGACCATTTACTACATGAATTAAACTTTTTAAGTTCTGTAATAAGGTATGATATTGTACATTAGTTGAATTTCTAATTTAGTTGGTCACTAAACTTCCCCATAGATACAAAGATGCAGATATACCTCATTTTCAAAAAATGGGGAAAGCAATAGTCAGTCTATTAAAATGTTCAATTAGTCTATAGAAAGAAAAATAAATCCAGGTTATACTGGTTAACAAAATTCTGCATTTCTGTTGCCTAAATAACAACTCATCAAGAATAAAATACTTACTGAGACAAGCTTCTTAGCAAAACTAGTCTCCAGAGTGTTCCCTTTGGCGGCACATATACTAAAATTGGAATGATATGGAGAAGACGAGCCTTGCCCTGCACAAGGATGACACACAAAAATAGTCTCCAGAACTAAACTCAAAAAGGAGGTTCGTAATCTTTATTACCTTCCTATTCTCACTTTGTTAAATGAGTATCAAGGGCCAATAGTTTCTTCCCCCACCCCAACTGAAAACTATCTGCTGAAACTATCTCTACTCATTTTAGGTTCACCACCCTATAATTTTACATGACCCTGAGTTTCTACATTTGGCACTATACATCTATCAGAAAGGGCCTATAGGAATGAAGCCCTCGGTAAGCAAAGCAGTTGTCTCCTGGGTATGGGCTATTTCCATTCAGGCTTTTCTAGTGTTCCTGGAGATACACTTGAGGCATTATTTCTTTTTTTCATGTTGATTGTGATAAGAGCCTCATTTCCCAGTGCAATCTATCACTACCCTGCAGGTCGGAGACCACTGGGCTTGTTGCTTTTATTGTGCCTGAGGACAGCAGATGCGATATCCTTAGGCCTGGGTGTGCTTTGTTATGCTTGTTAAGTACAAAATGCCAGAAATGTATCCAGTGCTTGACAAAGTACAAAATACAAAAGACAAGGGCTCTGTCCTTACCACCTCTGATTCCAGAGTATAAAATAGCAGGTAGCACTAACAGTATCAGTTGACCACCAAAGACAGGCTTGACTATCATAAAATGCCAGGTGAGTGAACCAATTTAAATGAAAATCTTGTTAAGAGGTGACTGGGAGGGCCTGTGGTGGTTATTCAGAGGAACCCAAGAAAATTTTTTACAGAGCTATTTTTTTTTTTTTGAAAACTTAATACAAATTCACCTTGCCTAGAGCATGTGCTCTGAAACACAAGAAATTAAAAGAATGGGTGGGGAGAGGTGGAACAGAATGAGAACCTACAGCACCTAGAAATGGAGCCATATTCTCCTGTGACCAGCCTGGAAATAATGAGCTACTTAGTGGTTGTGTCATTCCTGGCACCACTCTTGCTATTAAACCTTATTTCCCCATGAGTATCCAGTCAGGCCAACCTCTCTAGTGCCTGCTCAGCCTTCTGCCTCCTTTCTAGTGCCATGACACTCCTCTACTGATGCTATTTCTCTTTCTTTCACTTTTCTGTTCTGCCTACACACATTCTATCCACTTCTCAGTACAGCTAAATTTCTAGCTCCCTCATGAATATTTCCCAAGTGTGGCGTTCATATACCATCTCAGAACCCCAGAACCCCAATGGCATTGTGATTTTCTCATGGGTTCCTCCACTCGTTTTCTGAAGAGACTGTGGGTAGATTGGTGAACCTTGACTTGCCAAAATTGTAAGATATATCAGGGTAAGCTGATAATTATTTATCATAAAACACATTCCACACAGCAGGTGCTCCGTAAATACCTGACTTCCAAACCTGATTCCCGTTGTTGATCTTAAATGAATGACCATCCACACTTGTCTCAAAGATCTTCAACATCAGAGTAAGATATGCTGTCACCACAGTCACCGGCGATTTATTACCCTTTCCTCTTTCCTACTCCCTGTTTTAATGTGTTCTTCAGTATACACACCTTCCCCACACCAGATCTTCTCCAAAATATATCTCCCACCAGCTAAAAAGTTGACCTGCTGTACTCCTCTGCTGTGGAAGACCTTTTACCTCTATACTTATCCCTGTTACTTGGAAGGAGGAGTTTGTTTTTCCTACTTAGAAAATGGCACTTTTCCTGGTACTGCCATGACAGTTACTCGATGGAGCCTTTGTTTTGTACCTTTGTGAATAAAACCTGAGGTGCAAAGGATGAAACTCAATGATATTTATGAATCGGTTTTAAAAGTACTTATCAGGATGGGGATTTCATAAGGCATGTATCTGGTTCACTGGTAACACAGCCTAGTCCTAGAGAAATTTTTGAAGCTTATGATTGATTGCAGAACTATTTCATAATCATCAGAAACCTTTATTAAGCACCTCCTTTTTTTCTTTGTTATTTGCAACAATTTAATCATGTGTTACTTCAGCCTAGGTTTGAAATATATTATTTCTCCCACTTGAGGTGCTTAACATAATCTGAATTATGGAAGGATGGCTATGGATGGATAAGTGAAAATTCCCATCATACTTGCAGATAATCACAGACCAATGAGAGTACTGTTTGCTATGAATTGTAAATAGGTCCTGATCATAGTTTTATGCCAGGGCATCCACATGCTGCTACTACACTCCTCCTTGCAACAAAAGACAGTTGACAGGGTGAATGTGGTGAGGTGATATTTAATGTTAGCAGTAATAATTTTAACTTACATTTGCTGAATGTGTCTTAAATACTAAGCACTTTTCTGAGTACCTCACTCATTCATCTTATTTTACCTTTTAAAACTCTACTATTGCCAAGAGGTAGAAACAACTCAAATGCCCATCAACAGATGAATGGATAAACAACATATACATACAATGGAATATTATTTGGCCCTAAAAAGGAGTCAAGTTCTGAGACATGCTGCAGTGTAGATGAACCTTGAAAACATTATACTAAGTGAAATTAGCCAGACACAAAAGGATAAATATTATTATTATTCTGCTTGTATGAAATATCTACAATAGGCAAATTCGTAGAGGCAGCAAGTACCTTAGAAGTTACCACGGACATTGGAGGGCTGGAGGAAAAGGATGTCAGTTATTGCTTAATGAGTGTAGTATTTCCATTTGGGGTAATAAAAACTTTTGGAAATAATAGTAATAGTTGCACAGCATTGTGAATGTAATTGATGCCACTGAATTGCATACTTACAAGATTGTTAAAATGGCAAATTTTACGTTATTTATAAATATTTTTCCATAATACAAAATTGTGGAAATACCCTATTATTATAAAATCCAATTTGAAATTTGAGTATATCAAGAATGTTTAAACAAATAGGAGTTATATATTCTAATATAAAAAGAAGTACAGGAAGCTCACATGGCATTGATTTGTGGTCTCGGCAACATGCAGGCCATCCTTTCTTTGAATCTCTTGGCTTTCCCTAATGATAACAACATGGCTTCTGGAACTCTACATATTGCTTTCATGTTCAAGGTAGAAAGAAGAAGAAAGGGGTGAAAAAGTCTAATCTTTTTCTTATATCAGTGAAAAAGAAAGGCTTTTCTCATGCCCCCAATAAATTTCCACCTATATCTTACTGTGCTTTAGGCTATCTCTAGCAACAAGACACAGTAGTGTTTACCTTTTCCAGGCTCTACCAGGGAGGCAGAAAGGAGATGGGTTGGAAATATCTGTTAAGGAATAAACGCTGTCTGGTACAATGACAAAAATGAATGGAAAGGTTAAATCAGTTTCTCAACCTGGCAGCTGACATTTTCGACTGGATAATTCTTTGTTGTGGGGGGCTTTCCTGTGCACTATAGGATATTTAGCAGCACTGGTGGCTTCTCCCAACTAGATGCCAGTAGTCTTCCCATCCCCCACCCCCAGTTATGATAATCAGAAATGTCTCTAGACAGTGTCAAGTATTTGGGGGGAGGGAGCACAAAACTGCCACCAGTTGAGAACTTCTGGGTTAGATGACTGGCCAAAGTCTCATTGCTGATAGGTGGTGGAGATGAGGTTTGCACCCAGGACCTCTGACTTTAGAACCTTACCTCTTGGCCATTCTTTTGACCAGCCTGTACAGTTGAGCGAACGGCCTTGTAGTTCACAGGACCAATGGATCATCTGAACTAACTTGCAAAAGACTGAGTTAATGAGACATCAATGAATTGCTCTGCTGCCTGTCCACATGCTTTTCCTGAGCACTTGTTATTTAGCCACAACCTTCTACAGTTTGGAAGTAATAGCAGGTGTATCATGGAGAAGCAGGCATCGAATCACTATCCCAGACATTCTCAATAGGGCAAAATGGTTCTTAGGAAAGCAAAAATGTCTTTGATAATTAAATGGTTTGTGGCCCCCTAAAATTCTGCCCCCCCAACAATAGATCTTATCTCAGTATTTAATTTCTCTGTATTTAATTTTTTTTTCTCTTTGATGGAGCATAATGGAAATACATGTTACGATACACTGCTGTAGCCTGAGGAACTAGATTGAGCAAAGACTATGTTTCAGAAAAGGTGAGAAATACTATTACCTAAAATGAGATGATGTGTATGTCTAGAATGTGAATGTTGAGTGAATATTAGGAATCCCCCTGGGTGTTTTCATTAGATGTATCCCTTTAGCTATTGTTCCAGTCACTAGGCATCCCAATTAATTCACTTTCATGTCTCTCTATTCATGAATGTAATAAACTTTTATATTTGTCTCTTTTTACCATCACATTAGTTTCACTGGGATATTTCCAATAAGTGAATTCCCTCCTCTCTTCATGTCTTTATTATTCAAATAGGCAGCTCTCTGTTTTTTTTTTTTAAGTTTATTTATTTCAAGACAGAGAAAGTGCAAGTGTGTGAGTAGAGAGAGAGCAGAGAGAGAGAGAGAGCAGAGAGAGAGAGAGAGCAGAGAGAGAGAATCCCAAGAAGGCTCCATGCTATCAGCTTGGAGGTCGATACGGGGCTCAAACTCACCTACTGTGAGTCATCACCTGAGCAGAAACTAAGAGTCGGATATTTAACCAACTGAGCCACTCAGGCACCCCTCTAGTGTTTTCTTTAAAGAATAAAAGTGTCTAGGGGTGCCTGGGTGGCTCAGTCGTTTAAGCTTCCAACTTTGGTTCATGAGGTCATGATCTCATGGTTGGTGAGTTCGAGCCCCACATCAGGATCTCTGCTGTCAGCACAAGCCCACTTCGGATCCTCTGTCCCCCACTCTCTCTCCCCCTCCCCTGTTCACACATACTCTCTCTCTCTCTCTCTCTCAAAAATAAATATATATTTTTTAAAAGGAATAAACGTGTCTAGAAATACACTCATGGTATTAAAATCTCTTTGGATCATCAGCTGATTATTCACATCATAGGATAATAGGTAAATATAGTGAGACAAATAAGCTTAAAAGCCATAAAATTCAATAGATTTAGGTCTGATTCCTCGATTTTGGATAAATTATAATCTCATTGAGTCTTCATTTTTTATCTGTGAAATGGGCATAATGTCTACTTTATGTAAGCACTGAGATGAGAATTAGAGGAGGTACTACATATCAACTGCTTGGCAGAGAGCCTAGAGCATAGTAAGTGGCCAGTATATGGTAACTACTCCAGTAGCATCTGTAAATAACACTTAGTAAATCTTTTTTTTTTTTTTTTTTTTTTTCTGGGAGAAGAAAAGGATAGCAGTATGAGAAAGGACTGGCTCAAATCAAAGTGATATAAAAGGCACCTCTTCAATCAGTGTTTGGCTCAGGACAGTAAGCCGGGCCTGACTGTACATGTTCTGAACCAAACCATCGTTCTGGTCTAGCACAAAGACAAGATGCCTGAAGTTCATCTAGGAGAAAAGGCAATACTGAGCTCTCTCTCTCTGATATTCCTTCCCAGAGCTGACGCTGCCCAACACTTAGAGCACATCACTTAACCATCCATTTATCAACACCCTCTTTTCACAAATTAGGAGGATGGTACCTGCCTCTGTCTTCTTAAGAGATGGTGAAGACCAAATCACTTCATTCATTTATATCTATGCCACACAAGGCAGAATAAAGCACAGTCCCTACCCACACAGAGTTTACATTTGACCCAATTCCATAAGATCTTTCTTATTTATTTCAAACCCTTTGCTTAGTAAACACTTGAGAAATAACAATGGCTCATATGTTGTTTTGTTATTCTTCAAAATATATACATTTAAAAATGCACAATAGCAATTTAATGCTGACTGGTGACCTTGGGAAAGTGGGTGCTCATTGTTGCTAGGGTATCTGAACTGAAGTGGGTGGTTTGTATGAACTAGCTATGCTCCTGGATATACAATTCGATTGTCTATTGATCTGGGATAATAAAGTGTTCAGAGAATACTTGCTTTTTATAATGGATCAGATAGAGGTAGAAACTAGATGACTTTTGAAAGTAAATGTTGTTTCTACTTTTTAAATCTCTTATCTCTGAAAATAACTTTATTATTTAGCTGAAATTTCTTCCTTGAATACTAAAGCTGTAGATGGGGTTTTGGAGAAGGGATGTGTAATTATTTCTGAATCTTATTTTTGACACCTTTTCCAAGCAGTTAAAATATATGTGAGATATTAACATTAAGGAGCTACAAAAAAAAATAACCCAGAGCTTTATTTTATATTTATGACTTCATCTGGCTGTAAAGCAAACGGCTCACGAAATATTGTAACAGTCACTTTTATACCGAGAGCACTAGTTTAAACTCACTATAACAGATACTAACAATGATTTTATTTGCTAGAAAGGCACATATTCTAAATTTTGACCTAGGGAACTTCTATTAATTCCAATACATGAAGAGTCACAGGATAATCTTACAAAACATTCACACCTAAACATTGGACTCTGGTACAGTGTCACAGAAGACACTGCACCAGAGTCCATAAACAATTCTTTCTCACTTAGAAATGGCAATTTACTTGAAATTGTTCCTAGTCCCAACTATCTGATTTGGAGATTTTACTACCTTTTAGCCATTATCTCATAAAACAAAAAATAAATATATACATTCGTCTCTTCTGAAACATCATTTTCCTTCAAATCAACCTAATTCCCCTCTTCTCCCATCTCCTCATAATATTAATTTTATCATATAGGAACTCTTTTTTTTTTTTTTTTTTTTTTTTTTAACTGCAGGGACGGAATTGTCTACCTATAACGTTTTAAAGCACACAAGTCATGAAATCCTAGGGCGAAAGTTCTCCCAACACCAGTAAATCTTCCTCATGGCCCTTTCTGCATCCTCCAGTGCTCATTTCATAGCCCACCTAGACATCCTCCATCCTTTATAGGAAAACATTAATTTTCAGTTTCCTGGCTTTGACATGATTATGGTCCAGTGTTTCTCTTACTTTGGAATTTCTGGTTCATTTTTTTTTTCTTCCTACTTATCCCCTTTATTCTAAGGCAGGGTGGGTTTGGAGATGATTTATATTGAAGAAGAAAAATATACAGGCCCAAACTGAAATTCCAAAGGATTTGAGGTAGGTTTCTTTAGATCCAGGGACGATACTGTTTGTCTAGATTTATCCATCCCTTTTGATTTCTTGGATATGGTAAGGAATTCTCATATCTCTGCGACTAGACTTTGAGATCCAGTAGAATGAACGAAGATGCTCAGAAAAGGTCTCTTAAATGAATATAATAATAAATATTCCTTAAAGTATGTGTTTTATTCCCATATCTTACATCATTTGATACACCATACTGTTTGAGTTCTGACTGGTGGATGCCAGTGCCTGGGCACTGTGGTATCATTCTGGTTACAGCTTCCAGTAGGCATGGTATCAACCAAGCCAAAGAGTAATTATTTTCTCCTATAAAATAGAACTTTATTGTATCACATAAGTACAAATATAAAAGGAACATTCTACTTAATTAAAAATTACATAATAAAATCTACACTCTACATTTTAAACACACATTTGAAAAAAAAAAAAAAAAGCCACATAGAGAACTAAGGCTAAGCAAATACAGTTGACCCTTGAACAACCCAAGTTTGAACTGCGCAGATCCACCTAATGCATGGAAATTTTTTATAACTACAGTACAGCACTGTATATATATTCTCTCTTCCTCATGATTTTCCTAATAAAATTTTCTTTACCTTACTTTCTTGTAAGGATAACAGTATATAATACATGTAACATATGTGTTAATTGAATATTTATGTTATCAATAAGGCTTCTAGTCAACAGTAGGCTATTAGTTCCATTTTGGGGGAGTCAGAAGTTATACATGGATTTTCAGCTGTGTGGGGTTGGGCACTCTTAAGCCCTGCAGTTGTTCAAAAGTCAACTGTACATGCATCTAGGTACAGTTAAATACCTCGCTAACATTTAGCTATTCAGTCACTGTGATGTAAACTCCATGTTTCCCCGGACTTAAGTAGATCCCAGCTTAAACCTTCCAAGGCTTCTCCATGTGATGCTCATTGAGGAGATTTGTAGAAAGCCTTACACCTCTCCCTAGAAACAATGATCTTCACCTGCTGGTTCTCAATTTAAAAGGGAGAAGAATTTTAATTGCCATTCCAAGAATAAAGGTCTATTTGCTTTCCTAAACTGCTACTTTCTCCTGTAACCTAAAACACACAGAAAGTTAAAAAAAAAAAAAAAAAAAAAAAAAAAGTGATATCAGGGCACCTGGGTGACTCAGTCAGTTGAGCGTCTGACTTTGGCTCAAGTCGTGATCTCACAGTTGGTGAGTTTGAGCCCCACATTGGGCTCACTGTTGTCAGTACAGAGCCCGCATTGAATCCTCTGTCCCCACCCTCTGTCTGCACTTACCCCACTTGGGCTCTCTCTCTTAAAAAAAAAAAAAAAAAAAGGTGATATCACTAAATCTAATCAAAAAGAAATTTTACTGGCACGTCTCAAATCTCCACAACTTGCCTGTTATCTACTCTGGCGTCAGTCTGCCATATTTTTAAGATGGATCTCTTTCCTCAGAACCCCTTTAAAGAAAAAAAACCTCACTTATATACAACATTACATAGTATTAAAGTAGAAATAGGAGATTGTTTTCCATCCTTTACCATCATGTTTAAAGTGCATTTTATCTACCAAAGTTATTTAAAAACTTACTAAACTTATCTTAAACATAGCTCCTTGGAAGGACATTAAGAACCTATCCTGGAAGCCCCTTCTAAAGAAAGGACAGCAAAATGCCCCCAAAATGTTGCCTGCTTGGAAAGTCATCTAAAAGTTTAGTGCTGAGGAAGTGACATTGAGTGGCAGCTTGGACATGTGCAGAGCTGGCAGAAGGGGACTTGGACAGGCATCAGAAGCTCCTCCAGCTACTCAGAACTGGAGGACTTGATGGGCAGGGGAGCGGTGAGAAGAGGGGACAGGGGCTGTGGTGGATTTCATGCTTCTGTGGCTTGCCTCTGTCTCTAAGCATAGCCCAGAGATGCTCTGGCAGGAGTGGGAGCAGCTGGATAGATCAAGAAAGGCTTTTGTCCTTGCCACTCACTAACAGACCAGATTTGGGGTGAGAGATGCAAAATAAACAGGACTTCAGGCAGGTTTGGAATGATCTTAATACTCTGAAGCTTAATCTTGATTAGCATGCTTGAGGTTTGAATTGTGTGGAATTTTTTAGACAGAAGTAGGTGGATTTGCATTCATCCTAGGGATGTGTTGAGGAAACCTTCACCCCCTTCTCACAATACAACACTTAGCTTTCATTTCAAAATGTAACACTAAACACTTTTTTTTTTCCTTTAAGGAAAGATCATTAAGAATGATCTTTCTACAAGGAAATCATGGGAAATAACAAAATCTCTCAAAATCTGTTTTTATGTGCTGTTAGAAATAATCATTTGAAGGGTTTTTGTTTTGTTTGTTTTTTTTCTCTTGATCATTCTGGAAAAAATTTGTGGGCGAGGACGATGTGGAAAACTTCAGCATTAAAAATAATATCCTAAGTAATCCAAAAGGGAAATTAATTTTCACTTCAAAGGTGTTCAATAGCACAAACATTAAAATAATGAGTGAACTGGCTCTCCTGAGAAAATGCCAACTGTTGCTGCTTCCCACTGGGTTCTACGTGTAACAAGCTTCTCTAGCTGCCTTAACTTCTGACTCTGTCAGGAGACTTAAGAGGGACATCTCTTCCAGCAATTAGAAACGATCTACTGTGTTACTACACACCAACTTCTCCCATTGTTCAGTCTCTAAGAATTAGTTGGTTTCCTTAACAAGTGAAACTGTCATTGTTTTTGAAAAATATTAATAGTAATACGAGGCAACTCAGACGCAAAGGGTGTCTGAATTGATGGCATCTCCCTTTCAGCCCTGTAGGAACAGCAAGTATGATGGAGTACCCATTCAGACCCAGATACAGAGAACAGACCCTTAGGGGACGGCCTTGTTGGAAATTTCAAGGCAATGATTTCCCTGTTAAGCTTTGTAGCAGACATGAAATGTGGGTAGTGTAAATAATTTAAGTTCATCTTCTATAATGTTTCATGTTATTATATAAAAGGTAGAAGTTGAAAAAGAGAAACAAAGGACTTAAGCAATCCATTAGGTGAATAATCATTTATTGAAAAATTAGAAACGGACTCTGGGAAAGCCGGTTACAGAGCTGGCTTGTTGAAATACCTTCTTCCATGTGACCTTCCCTCAAAGTTGCCTGACTCTAGTGTCTCCTACCATTTAAAGGGTGATACAGGTGCTGCCACTCCAAGCTCCACACCTCAACTCTCACCCATAAAATTCACAAATACCTTCGTCCGTTAGTGTTTTTTTTTTTTTTAATTTTTTTTTAACATTTATTTATTTTTGAGACAGAGAGAGAGCATGAGCAGGGGAGGGTCAGAGAAAGAGGGAGACCCAGAATCTGAAACAGGCTCCAGGCTCTTAGCTGTCAGCACCGAGCCCGACGAGGGGCTCGAACCCACGGACCGCGAGATCATGACCTGAGCCGAAGTCAGACGCTCAACCGACTGAGCCACCCAGGCGCCCCTGTTAGTGTTTTTCAAGAGTAGTAGCAGATGTGGACTATGCTGTGAACAATCTTAACTATATAGATTTTTAAAAGGTTCACAGCTCCTGCCCCCCACACACAAATATTCCTCATTCATAACTATATTCAAACAAGTGTCCCATTTGACTAAAATAATACCTGCTTTTGATAAGGGGAGCTACATGCCAGAGGTTTTCTGGGGGTGGAGGTTGGGAGGGTGGACAGTCAAAATCTGGGAGAGAAAGGAGAAAAGAAAATCTTCTAAGTACATTAGTTTCCCTTATAATATTAACATGGAAATAAAAATTAAAGACACTAAAATGCCCCAGGGGAAAAGTCTATGAAAACTTTAAAAAAGGGATATAGGGGTGCCTGGGTGGCCCAGTAAGTTGAGTGACTTCAGCTCAGGTCACGATCTCACAGTCTATGAGTTCAAGCCCCACGTTGGGCTCTGTGCTGACAGCTTAAAGCCTGGAGCCTACTTCAGATTGTGTCCCCCTCTCTCTCTCTGTTCCTCTTCAGCTTGTGCTCTATCTCTGTTTCAAAAATAAACAAACACTAAAAAGAATTTTAAAAATAAAAAAGGGATAGATAATGATTTCTATAACCAAGTTATCTCAAAAGAACTTAAACATCTCTATCCCCAACCTTCAAAATATCTAAAATGAATTTTAGGACATTAATCCAATTGTTTTGGGTTTTTTTTAATGTTTATTTATTTTTGAGAGAGAGGGGGAGAGTGCAAGTGGGGAAGGGACAGAGAGAGAGAAAGAGTATCTGAAATGGGCTGACAACAGACAGCCAGATGTGGGGCTCCAACTCCTAAACCCAGAGACTATGACCCTGAGCCTAAATCAGACACTTAACCAACTGAGCCACCCAGGTGCCCAACCCAATTGTTTTATCTTTAAAAATACTCCTAAACAAAACTAATAAAATAGTAATTATCAGATAGGACTGCAGAAATCCCAAGGTTGCCTCTAGCAACTATTTCTAACTTTGTTGCAATGTTGGTGTATCAGAGGGTGTGTTTCTTTTTCTCTCAGGTACTCTGGTAATAGGCTCCCCTAAATTGAAATGCCTGCTTTAGTGATTGTCTCTGGTTTTCCCCCTTGCTTTCCCTGGACTATTATTATTAATTCTGTCTATGGTAGGTACTATTTATGTTGAAAGATTTCCTGAGGACTGTTATCAGCACTGCCCACAAGGAATCCCACTTTTTCTCTTGATGTATTCATGTAATTTATAATTTGAACCTATGAGAGGGCTCAATGGAGAGATTATTTAGAAGGCTACTTGAGGCATAGTACAATATGGATTACCATAGCTAATCCAGGTCATTATAATCTTTACCAGAAGTTATTTGCTCTTGTGTATAAGTGAAACTAAATGTACAATTATTTTATCTTAAAGACCATGCTTATTAGAGAAAGACAAGATTAAGATTCTGTAGTTCCCAGGGTGCCCGGGTGACCCAGTTGGTTGAGTGTCCAAGTCTTGATCTTGGGGTCATGGGATCAAGCCCTGCATCAGGCTCTGTGCTGAGCTTGGAGCCTGGTTGGGATTTTCTCTCTCTTCTCTCTCTCTCTCTGTCCCTCCCCCCTGCTCACTCTCTCTCTCTTAAAAAAAAAAAAAAAAAAAAGATTCTGTAGTTCCCTTTAAAGCTCCCAAGGTATCTTCCTTATAGTCATATTTGTCTATATATTAAATTGTATTTATAGTACTTTCTATATAGGCTTGGATTTATTGATGTATATATGTGATTATACATGGATGTATGTATCTAGACTTGGTTATGCATAGACGTAAAAATAAAATTACAGATATTATAACATAAACAATACATGTAGAATTTAACATTAAGATGTCTTTTAAAATTGGACCTAAGAGTGGGGTGGCTGGATGGCTTAGTTGGTTAAGCGTCTGACTTCGGCTCAGGTCATGATCTCACCATTCTTGAGTTCGAGCCCCACATCAGGCTCTGAGCCTGGAGCCTGCTTCAGATTCTGTGTCTCCCTTTCTCTCCTCCCGTCCCCTGCTCATCCTCTGACTCTCTCTCAAAATTAAACATTAAAAAATTTTAAAAATATAAAATTGGACCTAAAGAGTATTGGAAGGATTTATTAAAAAGTCTACTGGATTAGACATTAAACATGATTTCTAGTGTCTCCCTTCCATCCCACCTTATCACAAATTGAGTAAGCCATTTAGCCTTTTGGAGCCCTAACTTCCTTATTTGTAGTTGAAAATAAAAAAATTATTATAGATACTTGCCCCTTTAAATCATAATAGGGCACCTTGTGCTGGGAAAACTGAGACAGAATGGTCTGCACATGTGCTTTATTTACTGAACTTCACAGCTTAACAATAGGATTTCCACTTCCAGCAGCAATGGTAGACAAGACACTATTTTCTGGAAACCAATTAGACCATAAATAAAACATTTTGGTTTGTTGCTGGACTCCCTGAAAGTGGGTAAAATAATCTCCAAGTCCGATCTTCCTCTCCCCCAACCCCTAAATAAAAGGAAGAGCTAAGTCAACACTGGAGCTGGGAGCAGTGAGCTGACAAATGTTCTTAGCAAGAATCCAAGGAGAGAAGTGTGTTATCCTGAGGGATACTATAAATTGCAATTTAGATACTGAACTTAGAGTGGACAGCAAGGGAGGGGAGCTGAACCTGAGATTCTGCATTAAGCCAGGACTCTCAAAGAGAGCTAATGTGGCCCAGGTTGGTCATCTTCCCACCTCCTAGCAGAAAGCAAACCAGATCTCCATCAGAAAACATTCTATGGTATATCCCATGAGATTCCCACAATTTATGATCAGGCAACTGTTAGTTCACGATCAAAGACCACTAACCTCACAAGGTAAGCCACCTATATTAGATATATTTCAGGTATAGACTAGCTGCTTATGAAGTACTTAAAGTAATGTACAATCAAAAGCATAAGCAGGCAGGGCACCTGGGTGTCTCAGTGGCTTAAGCATCCAACTCTTGGGTTCAGCTTAGGTCTTGATCTCACAGTTTGTGGGTTTGAGCCTCACATCAGGCTCTGCACTAATAGTGCAGAGCCTGCTTGGGATTCTCTCTCTCTCTCTCTCTCTCTCTCTCTGCTCCTCCCCTGTGCTTACTTGCTCTTGCCCACACACACACTCTCTCTCCCTTTCTCTTAAAATAAATATTTTTAAAAATTAAAAAAAAATTATAAGCAACAGAAAACCATTAAGAATGATCAGGCAGTCATGGGGCTCCTGGGTGGCTTGGTCGGTTGAGCGTCCGACTTCGGCTCAGGTCATGATCTCACAGTCCGTGAATTTGAGCCCCGCGTCGGGCTCTGTGCTGACAGCTCAGAGCCCGGAGCCTGTTTCCGATTCTGTGTCTCCCTCTCTCTCTGCCCCTCCCCTGTTCATGCTCTGTCTCTCTCTGTCTCAAAAATAAATAAACGTTAAAAAAAAAAAATTAAAAAAAAAAAAAGAATGATCAGGCAGTTCTGAAAAATACTAAATGGAACACCTAAATATAAAATATGTAAATGTTGAAAGAAAAAAATGAAACATATTAAAAAGCAGATTAGCCACAGCTGAAAATGCATTAATGAACTTGAACATAGAAATGAACAAATTAACCAGAATATAATCCTGAAAGAAAAAGGACTGGAAAATATGAAAATAGTATAAAGTGTTGAGGATAAAATGAGACAATCTAACATATGTCAAATCAGAGTCACAGAAGAAGAGAATAAAGCTAATCTAGGAGTAATAGGCAAGAAATTTCCAGAAATGCTGAAAGCTATTAATCTACAATTTCAGAAAGCACAATATTCCCAAAAAGGATGAATAAAAAGAAAATCAATGCCGAGATATCACAAAGTAGTGACTCTAGAGCAGCAAAGACAAAAGTTCTTAAAGCAACTAGAGAGGAATTACATCACAAAAAGATGATCATTTCATGGACAACAGACTGATGAACAGTAATAACAGAAAACAGGAGGCAATGGAATAATATATTTGTTGCTGAGAGGAAAGACTTATGAAGCATTAACTGTTTTAGAGTGAAATCAAGACACAAACTAAAACTGAGAGTTTATCAACAGACTCACACTAAAGGAACTTTGAATCTCAAGTTGACTTTAGAAAGATCATATTCTCTGATGACAATTCAATTAATACAGAAGTCAATAGCAAAAAGGTATTTTCCAAGTCCCCACATACTTGAAAAGAGACTGCTTAATCATTCATTTATCAATAAATCATAATGAATTTCAAATACTTAAAGCTAAATTATAATGAAAATACAACATGTCAAAACTATTATTTTTGAAAGAAATTTGTCACCTATAATTAGGAAAGGGAGAAGTCTGAAAAATGAAGTAAGCACCCACCTTAAGTATTTAGAAAAGAACAAGAGAATAAACTCAAAGAAAATAAAAGGAAAGAAATAATAATAAGAGAATTCCATGAAATCAAAAAGTACAACAGAAAGATAAAGATGAAAGTCAGCTTTTTGGAAAGACTTAAAAAACAATCCATTGGCAAGACTGAGGATAAAGGAGAGTACAAATAATACACCAACTAAAAAGGGCTTGTGAATATAGATACAGCAGAGATAAAAAAGACAACACAAATTTATTGGCAATTTTGTGCCAATAAATTTGAAAACCTAGGTAAATTTTGATAATTCTTAGAAAATATAACTTACTAAGACTGACTTAAGAATTACAAAATCTGAATAGGCCTAAAGCTACTAAAGCAACTAAATCAATAGTCTAAAATCTTCCTCCAAGGAAAGACTAGGCCCATTTAATTTTATAGGTGAAATTACTAAATATCAATGTTGATTTCTATGTTTTACAGACTTAGCAGCAAATAGAAAAATAAGAAATACTCCCGAAATCATTTCACATAACCTGGGCACAAAAGATAGCAAGTACAATTCAAGAATAGAAATTATAGGTCAATCTCAGTCAAGCTCATTCACCTAAGAAAAGTATTATCACATCTGGTGGAGTTAAACAAAAAGTTTATCATGACCTTGTTGGGTTTATTCCAGGAATGCTAGAGAAGTTTAACATTAGAAAATCTAGAATTGTGACCCAATATAATAGATTAAAAGGGAGAACCCATATATAATCTCAGTAGAAGAAGAAAAAGTATGGGATAAAGTTGACCATAGATTCAACATAAAAAGTCTTATCAAACTTTGAGGAGAAGATAATTTTCTTTATGTGAATTAAGGTATCTATCAAACCTTTAGTAAACATCATTCTTAATGATGAAAAGTTAAAAGCATCCCACTGGAAATCAGAAACTAAAAACAACTTATTAGTAATAATAAGAGACTTTGACAAAGTGGCTGGCTCTAAGACCACTCAATTGCCTTTCTAAACAATGGTCATAAACATTTAAAAATGTAAAAGGAGCTCCTGGGTGGCTCAGGCGGTTAAGCGTCTGACTCTTGATTTCAGCTCAGGTCATGATCCCATGGTTCATGGGACTGAGCCCCAATTTGGGCTCTGTGCCGACAGCTTGGAACCTGCTTGGTATTCTCTGTCTCCCTCCTCTGCTCATGTGCACTCTCTCTGTCTCAAAAATAAATAAATTTTTTGGGGCGCCTGGGTGGCTCAGTCGGTTAAGCGTCCAACTTCAGCTCGGGTCACGATCTCGCGGTCCATGATTTCGAGCCCCGCGTCAGGCTCTGGGCTGATGGCTCAGAGCCTGGAGCCTGCTTCCAATTCTGTGTCTCCCTCTCTCTGCCCCTCCCCCATTCATGCTCTGTCTCTCTCTGTCCCAAAAATAAATAAACGTTAAAAAAAAAAAATTTAAAAATAAATAAATTTTTTTAAAAATGTAACATAAAAAAGGTGCAATTTATAATTGCAATAAAAATATAAGGTATCTGGGAATACACCTAACAAAAGGCATACAAGATTTGTATAGAAAAAATATAAAACTTGATAGAAAGTCATTAGAGTCTTAAATGAAAAGATGTACCATGTTTATGGACAGCAATTGTAATATTGTAAAGATGTATATTCTATCAAACTGACCTATAGATTTAAGATTCCAGCAGGATTTTTCATGGAATGGGCAAGCTAATTATAAAATGCACATGAAAAAGCAAAGGGCTAAGAGAAACTAAGACTCTTAAAGAATTGAGTGTAGGGGCGCCTGGGTGGCTCAGTCGGTTGAGTGTCCCACTTCGGCTCAGGTCATGATCTTGTGGTTCGTGGGTTTGTGCCCCACATTGGGCTCTATGCTGACAGCATAGAGCCTGGAGCCTGCTTCGAATTCTGTGTCTCCCTCTCTCTCTGCTCCTCCCCAGCATGGGGAGCATCTCTCTCTCTCTCCTTCAAAAATAAATTTAAAAACATTAAAAAAAAAAAAAAGAATTGAGTGTGACAGGAGTACCTATGTGACTCAGTTGGTTAAGTGTCTGACTCTTGATTTCAGCTCAGGTCATGATCTCACAGCTTTGAGATCAAGCCCCCCATTGGGCTCTGAGCTGACAGCATGAACCTGCTTGGGATTCTCTCTCTCCCTCTCTCTTGCCCCGCCCCTATCATGCATGTGCTCTCTCTTTCTCTCTCTCTCAAAATACATAAACTTTAAAAACAAAAACAAAAAAAAGTGAGTATAACAACTTGTACCAAGTATAAAGGCTTTCTATAGAGCTACAATAATTAAAAGTTTAATCTTGGCAGATTATTAGAAAAGCAGACAAATGGAGAGTGACCGAATGGAACAGAAAATAGGTCCAAACATACAGAGACACTTGATATTTAATAGAGGTGAGATCGTAGATCACTGGTGGTGAGACAGGCTATGAAGGATCAGGGAGAAGGGAATTGGGAGGAACTGTCGATAGGTATAAAGTTTCTTTTGGGGGTGGGAGGTGATATGAATAATCTCAAATTAGAAGATGGTCATGGTCACACAACTTTGTAAATATACTGAAAGCTGTTGAACTATTTACTTTAAAAAGTGAACTTTATGGCATGTAAATTGTATACCAGTAATTCTATTTTAAAAAATAGTACTGTTTAGTAATGCAAAACAATGGGGATGAATCTTTAAAAACATTAACTTGAATGAAAAAGAGTTCCAAAAGATTATAGATAGTATGATATCATTTTTACATAACTCGAAAATGAGCAAAATGAAATAATATATTACTTGTGGATATATAGATATGTGATAAAAATATTTGGAATATGGCAAAGGAAGGATAAGCATACACGGGAGTTATTCCCTCAGGGGAAAGTCAGGGAAATAGAACAAGGGAGGAACCCATGATAGAGGCGATGGTACTGGTGATCCTTTTAGTTCTTGAGTTGAGTGAGTAAAGTTTTCATTTCAATTATGTATATTTTACATATTTTATATTTGATTTTTTGAGAGTTTCAACTATAATATTTGCAAGGTAATAAAAGAATAATGCCTTTTAAGTTATCATACTATGGGTATACCAGCGAAAAGTAAATCACTTATAAAGGAGGAAGATTGACCCTAGACTTTCCCATATCACACTCAAAGCCAGGGATAGTGCGGCAATGTCTATAAAGTTCTGAAGAAAAGAATGCATGACTTGAAAAATTTAAGCCCAATTCAATTATCCTGCTAGGATAAATACAACAGATAGATCATAACCATGAAAGGATGTAAAGAAATCAAAATCCACAAACTTTTCTTGGAATAAAAAATAAGATAACTGGACCCCTGGGTGGCTCGGCTGGTTGAGCCACAACGCTTGATTTTGGCTCAAGTCACAATCCCAGGGCCGTGGAATCGAGCTCCACATCAGGCTCCTTGCTGAGCATAGAGCCTGCCTAAGATCCTCTTTCTCCCTCTAGCCTTCTCCCCGACTCGCACACGCTCTCTCAATCTCTCTCTAAAAAAAAAAAAAAAAATTAAAAACTAAAATTAAAAAATTAAGTTAGTTAAAAACTACCATGTGACAAAATCTAAGCAACCAAGTAAATGAATCAAAGTAAAGCGTGCAGAAATGAAGAAGCCATGACATGAAAAGGTCTGGTATTGAGTACTAAATCATCTATTTTAAATGATGAAAATAAATAATAAATTAGAAATAGACACTTCTCTAAAGAAGACATCCAGATGGCCAACAGGCACATGAAAAGATGCTCAATGTCGCTCCTCATCAGGGAAATACAAATCAAAACTACACTCAGATACCACCTCACACCAGTCAGAGTGGCTAAAATGAACAAATCAGGAGACTATAGATGCTGGAGAGGATGTGGAGAAACGGGAACCCTCTTGCACTGTTGGTGGGAATGCAAATTGGTGCAGCCGCTCTGGAAAGCAGTGTGGAGGTTCCTCAGAAAATTAAAAATAGACCTACCCTATGACCCAGCAATAGCACTGCTAGGAATTTACCCAAGGGATAGAGGAGTGCTGATGCATAGGGGCACTTGTACCCCAATGTTTATAGCAGCACTCTCAACAATAGCCAAATTATGGAAAGAGCCTAAATGTCCACCAACTGATGAATGGATAAAGAAATTGTGGTTTATATACACAATGGAGTACTACGTGGCAATGAGAAACAATGAAATATGGCCCTTTGTAGCAACGTGGGTGGAACTGGAGAGTGTTATGCTAAGTGAAATAAGCCATACAGAGAAAGACAGATACCATATGGTTTCACTCTTATGTGGATCCTGAGAAACGTAACAGAAACCCATGGGGGAGGGGAAGGAAAAAAAAAAAAGAGGTTAAAGTGGGAGAGAGCCAAAGCATAAGAGACTCTTAAAAACTGAGAACAAACTGAGGGTTGATGGGGGGTGGGAGGATGACGGGTATTGAGGAGGGCACCTTTTGGGATGAGCACTGGGTGTTGTATGGAAACCAATTTGACAATAAATTTCATATCTCATGAATAGTGAGATCATGACCTGAGCCAAAGTCAGACCCTTAACCGACTGAGCCACCCAGGCGCCCTGAAACATAAATTTTTTCAATATATTGACTCTACCTCAATCTTTGTCACTGAGGGAACTATTGACATTTGGGGTGGACATGTCTTTGATATCAGGACTTCCCTCTGCATTATAAGATGTTTGGCATCTCTGGAGCCCAGCTTCCAGAATGCCAGGATCACCTCAGCTATTATGACCTTGAGAAACAGTTCATGCATTTCAAATGCAATGTAAGCAATTGGCACTGCCTTGGGTTAAGAAGCACTGTTCTAACCTCTTAAAGTCTTTCATAGCATTTGTTTTAAGTAGGCTCCGTGCCCAGCATGGAGTCCAACACAAGGCTTGAACTCCCAACCCTGAGATCAAGAATCGAAGGTTTAACTGACTGAGCCACCCACGCACTCCTTTTTTAGTTTTTTCCCCCTAAATTTAGAGCTATGCCACAGAATTAAAATCTCTTGATTTAAAATTACAAAAGGGATTGTTTACCTAATATTCATTCAATTTCATATTGGTTTCCCTTTCTTCTAGTAAATTAGAGTAAAAATAAACAATACAGAATAAGCCTGTGTATCCAACACAACCATTTAGAAGTTAACAAAAGGGGCGCCTGGGTGGCTCAGTCAGTTAAGCGGCCTACTTCGGCTCAGGTCATGATCTCATGGTCCGTGAGTTCGAGCCCCGCATCGGGCTCTGTGCTGACAGCTCAGAGCCTGGAGCCTGTTTCAGATTCTGTGTCTCCCTCTCCCTGACCCTCCCTCGTTCATGCTCTGTCTCTCTCTGTCTCAAAAATAAATAAATAAAAAAAGAAAAAAAAAAAATTTTAGAAGTTAACAAAAAATATTTGTTAAAACAAGGAATCTGAAAAAATACACATACTTACTTTGCATATTTTATTTTTGTTGCTGTGATAAAATACAGATAACAAAATTTATCATTGTAGCCATTTTTAAGTGTACAGTCCTATGACTGCGACATTAATATATTCACATTGTTGTACAGTTATCACTACTTTCCATCTCTAGAACTTTTTCATCTTCCCTAACTGCATATTTAAACATAAACCACATATACAATCATTTGCCGATCTTTTGATTTGGGGCCAAGATCTTTCCTTTGAAAGTGGTCCTCTGATTGGAATTCCCCTTGGCCATCTTTTCTGTATGAATTACACCAATAATGCACTCGCCAGGATTTCCGGTTTCAATTTTCTTTAAAATGAAACGAACTGAAAGATACTTCAGAAGGAATCTGAGTGCAGAATCCTCCTCTATTCCCCTTGACCTCCCAATATTTTACCATTGTGATGCTCACACCTAACCAGAAAGCAAATTTTGCATTACTTTACATCTTCGCAAATTTTCTAACACACTCCACCTAGTCTTTATGGAAATAACAATTCATTCTTTTTGCATCAGTATTGTATCAGTTTTCAAAAAAATTTAAGTTATATGATTTTAAAAGTTACAATTCAAACAGAAACTTGTGGAAAGTATTCAACTGAACTGATGGGGACAGAAGTAAATATAAGGACACCTAGAAAGCTGTCTGCTTACTGTGAGCACTTTAAATGAAGGATGTCACTTATAAAATGATCTGGCAAGTTGGATATTGTATTAAATTTGAAATACTATGTATACTTGTGATGGTTAATTTTGTGTGTCAATTTGATTGGGCCACAGGATGCCTGGATGTTTGGTCACATGTTCTTCTGGGTATGTCCCTTGAGGGTATTTCTCGGTGAAATTAACATTTGAATGGGTAGACTGATAAAAACAGATTGCTCTCCCTGATGTGGGTGGGCCTCATCCAATCAATTGAAGACGGAAATAGAACAAAGAGGCTGAGAAAAGGGGATCTCCTGTTGCTGGCTGCTTTGAGCTGGGACATCAGTTTTTTTCTACTCTTTAAACCTGAACAGAAAGATCAACTCTTTTTGGGTTTTCCAGCCTGCCAGCTTTCAGGCTGAAACTATACATCATCACCCTTGGGGCTTAGCTTGCTGACTGTAGATCTTGGGAATTCTCAGCATCCATGACCACGTGAGCTAATTCCTTATAATAAGCCTCTTTATCTTTCTATATATATATATGTTTTTATGTATATAATATACACATACATATTATATATATACACACACACACATATTATATATATATACACACATATCCTATTGGTTCTACCACTCTGGAGAATCCTAATACCCGACAACCAAATGCAGTGTGGATCTTGGAACAGAAAGAGGACATTAGTGGAAAAACTGGTGAAATACACATAAAGTCTTGGATTTAGTTAATAGTGATGTACTAATGTTGGTTTCTTAGCTGTGCTAAATGTACCGTGATAATATAAGATTGAGCAGAAGAAGCTGGGTAAGGGGTTTTTGAGAATACTGTGTACTGTCTTTGCAGTGTTTCTGTAAATCTAAAATTATTCCAAAATAAAAACTCTGTTTTCAAAAATAGCATGTACTGTATTAGCCCCCTTCCTGAAACTATTTCTAATTACCTACTCTCTATTTGTTTTGTTCACCAAATCTTAATAATCTGTACTTCAGGAAATTATTTGCTTCTTTCTTTGTACCTTTCTGTAATGCTTGAAATTTTTTAAAACAGTACATATTATTTGACTGGACATACATATTTGACTAAAATGATAAAGTCATTCTTTAAAACATTTTAGTCTGTTTGGCAAGGTGACTTCTAGAAATCATCCAAATTCTGAAAGCACTGTGATGTTTGATTTAGTGTTAGTTTTTAATAACATGGTTTCATCTATAACACTCTCCTGGTGGACGCAGAGATAATTTTAAGATGAGGCTCCAGAATTAATACAATGTCACAGAACTAGACAGATAATTAGGTGATGTTAGTATGAGACTATGTTGTTTCCGACCTATACGTAGATTATTGGCTTATGTCTCTGAGTTACTTTCGCTTTTTTCCAACTGTAAGCCTCATAAGGGAAGGGAAGGCTTTTGGTTACAGTTCTGTGGTTTTGTTCAACAAGGCAGTGAGGGAATAAAGAACTCAGGGGTCCATATCTCCAAATCAAAGTAATTGGAGGGATTAAAAGCACATTCCTAAATGTTCTAGTACCAATTAAACTGTTTCATGCTCACTCTCTGTATCCCCTTATTTACCCTTTTGCTTTCCTGTCGTCCAGCCTCTCCCTTTTGATTTTGACTATTAGGTACTCATTGTAGATTCTCAAGGGAGCCATTTCTTTTTCTTTTTTCACTTCAAAACTATGAATTCTATGTAGACAGAGCATCTTCATTTCCATGTCCCCATCACCTAAGCACAGTGTTTACCTGTCAATCATGGTGAGGGCTATTGAGTGAATGACTTTGAGACAGGAGGTAGTGGTGATGTGTATGAGCTTAGCCACCACTGCAAATGCAACCTCTGAGGTTTTCTAGTTCTACCTACTCACCAAAATTCTATGTCTTTCTCCTTCCCTGTGGTTTTCCTTTTTCAGCTCCCTTCTTCTTGCAAAATAGCTAGAGATGTAGTGCCTTTATTCTGCACCTTCTGCATGTGCAAACTCTAGGGTCATCTGCTCTTTGTATGAGGCCAGGTCTTCCATTTAATTTGTTTATAGAAAGTATTAATGCATACAGTGATTCTCAAACTTCATCAGGCATCAGAATCACTTGGAGGGCTTATTAAAACAGACTGTGGGGCTGCACGCCAAGAGGTTCTCATTCAGTAAATCTGGGGTAGGAATTGGAGGATTTGCATTTCTAGGTTCCTAGGTGATTCTGATGCTGGTAGTCCAGAGACCCTATTTTGAGAATCATTGGTCTATACACAACAGAAGTACCAGCCAGTTGTCTACTCCCCTCTGCCAGGGGGAAAAAAAAGAGCCAGAGGCATTCATTGTCTAGAACTTCAGCATGATATAAAAATAACAGAAAGAATATGCATGTTTTGTTTTAAAACCAAGGTATAAAGGGCTTTTTCTCTCTTATAATCGTAATTCTTTAATTCAAATCATTCCATTGACTATATAAGTAAAGTTAAAACTGCTAACATAGAGAGAAGACTATTGATATTTCTATCAGAGTATATAAAAAGGTTAATTATGGTGTGCACATCTTAAAGATCTCCTTGCCGTGTGAGCCATCTCCAGAAATACTTGCCATAGAACTGAAATAGAAATGATTATATGAGTAAATTATCACCCACACTCCTTGCATGCATCATTTCATACCGCAAGCCTTTTCTCTTTTCAAGGAATAATGGTTTTACATTTTACTTTGTGATGGCACTCTAATTGCTAAATATAATAGGGGCATTATGCTACAAAGTTAAAAGATTCCAAGTGAAAAGATAAGTCAAATATAGTAATCTCATCCAGCCAATGATTCTTTAAAGTGTGCTCCTCTTTTTCTCCAGCTATCTCCCAACTCTGAACTCTCACACAATGATTGAAACTGAATACATGGCAGAAAAAAAAAAAAAAAAAATTAAATTTTTTGTAAATAAAAAATTTATTAGAGAACAGGCATGGCTGTTTTTCTACATACTTTAATATGGCTCCTTTCACACTACAATCACAGAGTTAAATAGTTGCAACACAGACCACGTGGTCCAAAACCAAAAATATTTGCTTTCTCACCCTTTACCAAAAACATTTGCTGACTCCTGCTGTAGTCCAACCTACTCATTTGGCAGGTGAAAAAATTTATCCTGAGAGAGAGAAAAGTAGCTCAGGATTACACTGCTCAAACAGAAACAGTATTGGAAAATGCCAGGCATGGCCCTCAGCAGCTCCTATAAGAGCTTTGGTTCCCTCAAGAGTCAAAGCTGTCCTTCATGATGAGTAGAGAAGGGGATAGCGGGGTAAGCTTGCATCTCATTACAATTTTCAAAGAGCCCTCCATATGACAAACCCAGAAAGAACAGTGTGACATAAGTGTGCTTTGATGTTAGTCCAAAATGTATAAATGGCATGAATTTTTTCACCCATGTACAAAACACATTAGCAGCTAACATTTAGGGCCTGTTTCTAATAATGAAACGTCCTTTTTCATTGATGAGAGCATCATTAGGATCGTCTTGCCTTTCAGAAAATATACTAACATTCTATCATGTAATATTCTCCACTGTGTCCACAACTTTCAGGAGAATGTGCCTGAGAGTGTGAATTCTTATTTTCTCAATTAGGTTCACCAAATCAGCAAAAGCACATGGGTCAGTGTGTGTGTGCGCGCGCGCTCGCACGTTCCCCTAGCTATTTTTACATAATTTATACATCTCTAAAATAATGTAATAATACTTAGTGACAGTGCTCTCCAATTTGTGTTAAGGAAAATATGTCTATTCTGTAAATAAATCCAAATTCTATGGGTTTTGGTAGCTGCACAGAGTTGTACGATGTTTTGAAGTGTTTTCAGCAAAAGGATGATTATTTTGTTCATTCATCAGTGCTTCACTAGGTATCTCCTCTGTGCCAGCAACCCAGGGTGCTGAGACTGATACACAGAATAGAGCACCTGACTGATGGGGGAGGTCATCTTCTAGAGACAAGTAGTACAATAGGTCTGTAAGCTGTATATGGAGAGACCACTGCATGAGACATTTGAGCAGAGCCCTGAAAGATAAGTGGGAGCTTGCCATGAAGACATGCACATTCCAGGGAAATGAAAACTCAATTTTAGTGTTGTTACCTCCTTGGGAGACTTTGACTCCTTAGTCTTATTTAGATATCCCTCTTCTGTGTTCCTATAGCATACATCTATTGTAGAACTGTCCTCTCTGCCTGGTCTTCATTAAGTATTCAGTAAATGAATGAATGATGACTGAAAGAATGGATGACTGAGTTAATGAACATACAAAAGGCACAGAAGTGTAACCCAGTCTGGGCTGTTCAGGGAATTGCTTATGTGGCTACAAGATAGGACCCAGAGAAGTGGGGACAAGCCTACTGTAAAAAGGATGGAGAGATAGGTCAGGGTAAAATAACAGAGGACATTGTATACCACCCTAGGAATGTGGACTCTATTATTTTAGCAACTTCTTGTTGGCACATACTACATACCAATCCTGTGTTAGGTTTTTTTTTGAACAAAAAATTTAAAGTGTGTTGGAAAGCTACAGAAGGTAAGGCCCAGAATGCGATGAGAATGTAATGGTGGTGGATGGGATGGGGCACAGGGGAAGCTGACATGATCTGGAGATTCACGGAGGGCCTGTCTAGGGAAAGAGTGGATGGAAAGATGTCCCAGGGTGAGGAGGTCCTTGTGAAAAGGGAAGGGACCATTGAGAGAGTGAAGAAAGAACGCCAGTCTGGCTACAGCTTATGGATTGGAATGAGTGAGGAGAGAAGAGTTTCTGGGATTGGTGCTGGAGAGGCAGGCAGAGGCCAGTTTATGGAGGGTCTTATTAGTCATGGTAAGATCTGGGGCTCTGTCCTAAGTTAGTGGGAGACACTGAAAGAATTAAGCATGGGAGTGACAAAACCAGAAATGTTTTTAAAAGGTGGAGAGAAGTGGACAGATATTCAAGAGAATATAGCAATTGAATTAATTGCTTATTGACTGGATATAATATGTGAGAGCAACAAAGGTATAAGAGGTCTCCTAGATTTCTGGATGGATAGTTTATCATTTACTCAGGAACAGGAGATGAAGAAAGGACTTTCAAGGTCAAAGATGAGAGCAGTTGCATGGATGGTGATGGAACTCAGAGGGATATAGGGGAGCACAGGAACCTGGGCGTGGATGAGATTGCAAGGAAAGTAGATTAAGTAAAAAGACAATCAAGGTGGAATTTTGGAGAAAAATCCAGAGGATCCTGAACATAAGTGGCCAAAGAGGCTGGTTAAAAACTAGGAGATGCTGACATCATAGAAACTAAGAGAAGAAAAAGGAAGGAAAAAAATGGCAGATATGGTTAACACTATCAAATGTGGTTTCAGTTTTTTAATAAGGACTGAAAGTGGTTAACTGGATTTGGCAATTAGGATATCTCTGAAAAGGACCATCTAAAACTCTACTAAACTCTGAATATGCTATTTTGTAGATCTTACCCCATATTATAGTAAACATTAAAATGTACTAAGTTCTACATTAAATGTATATATAGGGGCACCTGAGTGGCTCAGCTGGTTAAGCATCTGACTTCAGCTCAGGTCATGATCTCACGATTCTTGAGTTCAAGCCCCACATTGGGCTCTCTACAGTCAGCACACAGAGCCTGCTTCAGATCTCCTGTCCCCTTCTCTTTCTCTGTCTCTCTCTCTCAAAAAAAAAATTTTTAATGTCTATATAAATTTAGGTATACAATGTTTTTCCTTATGAAATCATCACTAATTAAAATTTTCTAGTTTTCCTTTTGTATTTGAGCCAGTTTTTCCTGTAGATATCACTTTGTAGATTCTTGAAAATCACAAGGACCTAGGCCCCTATCAATGATGACCACAATCAGAGTAAGCTATGGTGGGTTATGGAATGAGTGATGAAGCAAATATCATAAGTATGGACTTCTCTTTCACAAGAATAACTGGGAAAAAAAGAAAGAGAGAGAAGCAAAGAAGAGCATAAAGTCCAGGGAAGCTCTAATTTATTTAAGATTAGAGCTTTTCACACAGTTGAGAAGAAAAAAAAGCAACCAGACAATTATTTTTTAGAAAAGGGTTAATGATGAAAGAGATAGTAGGAATATTTGGTCAAAACACTACTTTAAGAGATAGCAGATAGGAAGCAATCTAGAAGTAGGATTCACCATCTTAAAAAGCCCTCTTTCTCTGAGTCCAAATGGAAGGAGAGCAGGACAAGTGGGTGTACAGATAGATGTTCACATTCTATAACTATCGTTAGTAATGAAATGTATGAATCAAGACTATCAAGTAACTCCAATACCACCATTCAGTGTTGTTCTTCTAAAGATCGGCAAATATAGGAGTGGCATGGGAAGCTTATGGCAGTTAACAACTCTGTGTTTCATAAATAATCCCAAAGTACTGTGATGTAGAGTGCTGTGTAGATGTCTGTTGGGGTTTGGCTCTTATTCTTTTATGAGCCAAGAAGAGGCAAGTACAGTCTAGGAGTAAAATGCCCACCTGTGTCAAGCAAATTGACTTGTCAAAGGCACCATCTGATAGATTAGTTGATTTACACAGAGAAAGCAGGAGGTATATGGAAAATGCATTAACTCTTTGGGGCCACTGGGGCAACATTAGTAAATCATTGCTACAGTCCTAAATGGTTCCCCTAATGGTCCCAAAGAGTAAATGCATCCCCCAAAGAGTCTCAGATGGTCCCAGGTGGTCATTCGTCCTCTGAGACTGGAGTGATTACAAATGCTTTTCAAGAGCTGGGTTAGTGGCCCGATTCCCAGGTAAGGAAACAGAATATTCTTCTAGGTTACTTGACCACTTACTGACAGAGCTTAGATTAGATATTAGCTAGCTAAAGTGGCTAGCTAATAATTAGCACTGCTGCTCTGATACCAGTAGGTATTCCAGTCACCATCAACATAGTAAATATTTGTCATTCAAAATGTAATTGTTCACAGTGAAATACTGTGCATTTATTTCTATGGGGTAGGAAAGTGGTTCCAATAAGATGGGATTGAATGAACTTTGGAAAAATGTTTCTTTTGGTTGTGGCTTTTTGTTGTCAGATGGTTGTAGGTTGTAAAACTCAAGCTAATAAAAGAGGTGAAAGTTTTTCATAATTAATATTGGGAGTTGCTACCCAAGTTTTGTGAGTTTATCAGGCACATGCATCAAATAAATTATATTATTTTGGGAGGTGTTGCTCAAAGAGTCACCAGTGTTTCAGAGCTGACAGAACCTTTGAAATCCTCAACTCAAGGGTGCTTATTTTATAAATGAAAAAACTGACCCTAGAGTAGCCCAGCTAGACTTTTGCCTTAAGCTTATGAAGTGAGAATGCCCAGTTACCTGAAGGCAACAGAGAAAGAAAGCCACAGGACTTCAAGTCTAGATGCCACTTCCAGAGTGGTGGTGAAGATAGCATTGCATATGGTCATTATTAGAACCTGGGTTTATTATAAAAAAGGCCACCAATTCTTCGCAACACATACATTTAGTTACCAGGCCTTCTCTAACTTTAAAAGAAATGATGATGTAGAAAATAAAAAAGAAAGTTTACAGAAGATAAGCATATAAAATTTGAGTCAACAAAGTTCCATTCCAGGGATTATCTACGTCTGTACCTCAAAAGCTTACTTGCATGGCCAAGGGCTTCTAGAAATTTCATGACCAGATGTCCAAGTGTGAATCTTCTAAAAAGAGAAAAATAAAAGCTGCAATAATAAATTATGCTCTGTGAGCACAATTAAATTTTTATTATTTTTGATGATGTTTCCTAGTGTATTATGAGTGTGCTATTATAAAGCTTACTTAGAATAGCAGTGGTCTGTATAATCTTTTGTCAGTAGACCAAGAATAAAGGCAGCTCAGGGTTCTGGGATTACACAGAATAAGACATTAGTTTTTTGTGGGGGTTTTTTTGGTTTGTATTTGGTGATTAGTTTAGGGCCTAAGTCCCAAAGTAGCCCATTTTAATCAAGAGTAGAACTTCCTTGTTGATGTCCTGGCTGAGTTCAGTGAGATTTACAAACACAGAAAAAGCAGACTTGAATACAGGGAGAAGGGTGGCTTGAAAAGGAAATTCAGCTTCCTTGCTTAAATAAGAGATACATATGACTAGTAATCAAAGTAAATATAAGGATCAAATAATTATAATTGTATTAATCTCTTTGGGGATTTGGGACCTTTCTACTATCTATAAACTAAGAATCACTGTTAGTGAATTTATTAATTAATAATAATCTCTTATAATACATATCATCTTACACATTATAAACTGCTTTCACCTATTATGATTTTGTTTGATGTTCACAACAAATGTGACATGAGCAGGGTAAATGTTATTCTCCTCATTTAACAGATGAGTAAGTTATATCTGCAAAGGGTTCAAAGCTGCTTCCATATACAACACTGCCTCTATAGGTGCGATTAGCAATCTCTTCGTAGTGAATAATAAATTCTTTACTCTTGTAAGGGCTGAACCTTCAAGCAAGACTGTCTTTAATATAAATGTTGACTGAAGATGTGCCCATCCTTCCCTGGAAACATACGAATTGTGCCACAAACATGTCTTCATGAAATTCAAGCAGGCTACCTCTTTCTAGCAATAAAGACTGAAATAAAGAGAGTGTAGATTAAACATGTTTTCAGTTGATGGTAGAAATGTAAAGAGGATCCTAATCAATGAATTTATTAATAACTCTCCCCACTTTGCTGGATGCCCAGTTATCAAAGCCCATGAGTTTTAGACTTTGGCCATAGCATTGACCTATTTCTCCAAAAGCCATTTTAATTCATACCCGAGTTAAGATTACCAAAGTTGCACAGTGCACTTTCGCCAGCCTGGTGGAGGTTATGAATGCCTCCAGACTGATGCTGCCTACAATATTCTTTGCATGCCAGCTGTTGTGCTCCGCTGATCCCCCAATTTGCATATGGTACATTACTCAACAAGAGAGTTTTTTCTTTCTGTTTCACCAAATGCAGGTGTGCGGTCATTCTGTGAGAGCTCTCATACTCAGTCATGTAAATTACCCCCGAGGTCCAGGGTCTGAAAAAATCAGTTTTTATAAAAACAATGAAAAAACATATTTGTACTTATTTTTTTTCTGTCCTCTGAAAGTCTTCTTCCTGTTCACAGCAACCTCATACATGGAACCAGTCATTGTAGGAAGGGTGGTTTTTTTTGGTTTTTTGTTTGTTTGTTTGCTTTAGCTGGTGTAGGTTTGTAGAAAATTTTCCTTCCCAAACCATAAATAAGTAATGAAATATATTTGTTCACTTTGCTTTCTGAAAAACCCACCAAATTTCTTATTTTTACTTCTAAAATCTTCCCAGATACTTAAGAATTCTTGGACTCTATATCTTTTCAAGTATTACTGTTTTCTTCTGCAGCCATTTCCTATAAAATATGCATTTCTCACACCAAGAACTCCAAACTGAAGTACTCAGGTGAAAAAAAATCTGTCTTCTTCCTCAATTACATTTATGTTCACGGATGCTAACTGGAGTAAAATAAAGGGACTAGGAACCTTTAACCATTATAGAAAGCCTTTAGTCTTAATTCAGTATTACTATAATCAGAAGCTCTGAGGATATATAAAAAACAAATATTTATCCTATGCGCAAATCAGACCCACTAATGCTATTTTATCTTGTTCTTTTAAAATGTTAAAAATTATATCCCATATAATGTGTGATTTTCATGCAAAGAATTTCATTAGTAACTCAGATTTCATTCACTATCAAATATGATTTTTAACTTACTGTTTCTCAATAAATATAAAATAAATTAAACTTTTTTTTAGCATAAATTATTGCTGTGCTCCAAATTTTCAAAATCATTACATAAAAAATACAGAGAAGGAACACAAACATTTTCCCCAAATAACTCTTTTAGTTCTTAAGCTTTGTTCAAAGTTTGGGCCATTCTATGTATGAAAGACCAAAAACAAACAAAAAATCCAAAAAACAAAAAAACTTTGTCTGCTTTTCATTTAAGCAGTTTCCCAATTTTCAAATTTTATAATTATAATTATAATCACTGAACTTTTAAATGTTTACATTTTATAAAAAGAAATAAAGAGTAGAAATAAGTAGGTATCCTTTACACTCCAAGTAAGTCTTAGTAGAGCCTTAAATTGCTTTGAATAATTAGATTAGAAGGAAATGCATCCTTTTATATCATATAGTATTCTGTTGGCTAAACTTAAGAGTACCAGCCTCTTGCTGCCCAGTTCAACTAACTGGATGCATCTCTTCTTTGTATGTTACAGAAGGAGACCTGTCTAGTAGAGTGAAGAAAGAACCCTGAAACAAGTGAGCCCATATACCAAGTTGAGGGTCAGACAGACTTGAGAGGATTCTAGTCCTATAGAGCTTTCAGAAAAAAAAAAAAAGAAAGAAAGAAAATATATATATATATATTTGTGCCATAAACGTGGGCAGTTTGTTAAATTTCTTCATCTTAAATATGCCTTCTGGTCAACTTTCTTTACTTTCCATTGATCAGGCCATTGGGAAAAATAAAAGGGGTTTTGCAAAATATTTGTCCTTACGGAAGACTGCATTCTGGGTATGGCTATATGTAACTCCCATACCCTCTCCTAAGAGCCTACCAAGTCATCTTCCCTCACTCATCCTTGCTTGGAGTTCAAGTCCCATGCTTCTTTTATGGAGCTGCTTTCTTATCCACTCTAGATTGTGCCAACTTGCTTTCTTCAGCACATTGTTGGTGCTAAATAAATAGTGTGATTTGTAGTAATAATGGTGATGATAATGAATCTTAAAACACCTAACTAATCCCATTGAACTCTCTGTGATGTTAAGGCTGTGGAACACATAGTTGACTAACAGTGATAATGACTGAAAATGAGGTGATAAATTACTATGCAGATTGCTGATGGCCTATAATTGTCTCAAAAGGAGGACATTTCATAACAGACCAATCCCATTTAAATAAATATAGGTGTAGTATTATAGACATATACAACTGCATCTGTACAATTTTTGCAATAACCTTCTCCATAAAATACAGGGACACCAAACAGCTTGGACAAACACTCCTGAGGTCAAGGGACATAGGAGGTAAGAATTAAGACTGTGTTTGCTCTTTCTTGAATGTTGTATTGTTCCCGGATCTGTAAGCATAACGTTAGAGACTCCACCAATATAAACACAAAACTACCTAGTTATGAGCCTGTGTTTACACAGTCCAGATCAAAAGGATAGACACTCAGGTTCATTTGCATTTGCTGCCAAAAATTTCCTGATTCTTCTTTTGAATAGTAGCAATAATTCATATTTTGATGCCATTTAGCCTCACAATTAATTTATGTATACAAGTCTTATAAAAGGGCTCATATTCTTTACTATGTTGCCAGTACTTTCTTTTCTTTCAAGGAGCATTGTTCTTTTCTAAGGAACTGATTATGTGGCAGATCGTAGGATCACTGCAGACAGCACAGATGAAAAGCCTGTTATGCCAAAGGATTAAATTACAATTCTTAGCGAACCATTGCCAAGCTATTTTTTTTTTTCCCCAAACCCAGGGAGGATTGGAAATAGGAAATGTTATGCCTTGAAAACGAGTGGGAGCAGTTGAGTGGATGAGAGAGAATAACCATCCTAGTAAGTGTTATTAAATTCTCTTCAAGTAAAATCATGAAACAAATAAAAGATGATAAAATCTTTAAAATGTCCAAATGATCAAGAAAAAGAAACAACCAAGTATCTAAGAAGTAATAATTATCATGGGGATGGATATTTATTGAATTATAAAGAGGAAGCAAAAGAATCCAATAGATGTAGCATTTACATGCGAATACATGAAAACAATTAAGATCCCAACTTTGAGTATTTTGGTGGGCTCAAGGAATATGAGGGCAGAGGATCTAAGATTTGCAAATCCTTCATAGTTTGCATATGAGCTCTCTAGGGAAGGATTATAAAATATAGTGGGGAAACAAAATGAAAGGGAGTCTCCAGTGAAGGTACTTGGAACAGGATAAGCAAACATTTTCCCCCCAAATCTGACTAAAACCAGGAGGAGAAATCAGTTCTATTTGTGATTCTAAACACCAGGGAGGTATCATATAACCTGGTAGGGGATGGGGTAAATAAATTCGGGGAAGAAAACATCATAAAGAAGAATTGTTTTGAAATTCAATTCTGAAACATATGTTAATGCATTTGGAGGAAGATAAAGGATCTAGGTGCCCAATGGTATGGAGAGACTGAAGTGAGGAGAAAAGAAACTGATAATTAGCTGTGTGCTGTCATTGCAACAGGGAATCTACAGGATGCCATTGTAGTTTCGGCTAATGTATCACCTTAAGAATCAGGAAGAAACTCCACATGAAATGCTGTAATAAAAAGTTAAAAAATATGCACTGAGGGTTTCCCACATTTCAGACACATATCAAGTAGGTGCTTGGGACAAAAAAAAAAATGGATAAGATACAATCTCTGCTCATTAAGAGTTCACAGTATTTTGGAGAAAAGGGAGACACACAGATGATTCAACAACAACAACAACAGGAACAAATACCACAATGATATGTAATAGTACAAAGGAAGCTAAAGAGCTAGCTGCCTGGAGAAATCCAGATATGCTTTGGAAAGGGAGTCACGTTTGGATTGGATCTTGAAGGATGAGTAAGAAATCTCCAGTAGAAAAAAACAAAACAGATGGAGAGAAAAAGGCCCATGCAGTGTGACAGGCTGGGGTGCATGAGTTGCAGGAACCAGAAGAGGAGGTTGGAGGATGGTGGGGTCAGACTTTGAGCTGAGGGGTTTTGGCCTTAACCAGGTGAATGAAAGAGAGCATTGCCAGCTTTAAGACAGAAGAATGACCTAAACAAATATGTGTCTCAGGGTAGAAGATCTGACTGAATAAGGTCAGGCTCAAGTCTGCAAGAAGCAGTAAGGAGACCACCACAATGGTGACAGAGGGTGGATTCCATAGATATTTTGGAGATGGTACGAACAGAACTTCATAAGCTATTAAATGTTAAGGATAAAGGAGAGGGAAAAGTTGAGGGAACCACAGCTCCTAAGATGGTGATGCCATTAATTGAGAGAATATTACAAAAGGAATACACCATTTATGCCAAAGCAACAGGGTGAAATGGGGATGGGGGGGAGAGGACAGGGAAGGTTGGCAAACCTATTGTTAAAATCCTAGTATATATAATGGTGGAGACCGCAATTCAGAGAATCAGCCAGAAAAATCTCCTCACTCTGCCCCACCCTACCGTGTCTTGAATAGATTCAAGGGGACAGAAGACATTCCACTGGAATTTTACTTAATTTTTAACTATTACAAAACTATATTTTCTAAAACAAGCACATTCAGACATGTCACAGACTAAATGCTATTACAATAGAGACCCACAACATGCTTACTTGTCTCATCAGGTAAACTCTCTTGGTTCAGCCTTCAGAACAAATCAAAGTCCTTCTCATTACTCATAAGTGGAATTGTATCCTGAGATTATAAGGCAGCTTTTTAATAATAATTTTAAAAAACTGTATTTTTACCATATCCAGCAATGTACCTCTGTAATCAAGACAATCTCTGATACTATGCAACTAGTATTTATTGCAGAAATAAATTGGCTGTGGAGGCTCATTTAAGATGATAATTGTCATCTAAACTCCTAATTTAACTTTATTTCATTTATTTATCAGTTTATTTATGTTTATTTTCATTTAGAGATGGGGGGAGAGAGAGAGCCCACAGCGGGGGAGGAGGAGGAGGAGGAAGAGGAGGAAGAAGAGGAAGAGGAGGAGAGGGAATCCCAAGCAGGCTCCACGCTGTCAGTGCAGAGCCTGACACAGGGTTCGATCCCACGAACCATGAAATCATGGCCTAAGCTGATATCAAGAGTCAGAGGCTCGACTGACTGAGCCACCCAGGTGCCCCTAAACCCCTAGTTTTAATTCTTGGTATTCATTAAAACAGCCTTGTTTTTCAATGAATTTAAACCAATGAAATGTTTACTAAATATATTATTTCATATATTTTATAAATATGTGACTCTTCATAAGATTTCTTTTGAAAAGGGGTTCTAGCTCTAAAAAAGTTTCTTTAAAAACTGAATATGAAGTATATACTTTAGTGGAGTGTATACTGCATCTATTTCTAATGACTTTTATTTCTTAGATTGTTAAGGAAGTCTTCAATATATTGGACTCATTGAAAATTCTCAGACCATCCTTTCACTGTCAACACACAATACCCATATTTTTCTCCCTGCTCTGTACTTCTCCCTCGGAGATTGGTATCTGTGTAACACAAGGACAGGAACAATCCGATTTGCCAGGATAATAATCAACCAAAATGTATCTCCTCTGTTGTTCATTTTGCTTGATTACAGTATCAAAATGCAAGAATGGATGAACTATGTTGAAGTCTGGGTTTTGAAAACACCTGTTTACTGATGTGGCTATGTGTGAATTTTCATATTTAAAACACTAATAGCAGCTTACTCTGTCATTTTTACACTTTGATTGCAAAAGCAGTGGCCTGCACATATCTTGGCAAAATATGTTCAAAGATTATGGTAGGAGCTAAAATTTTCATGGAAGAATAAAAATGTACATTAATACAATTTATACATATTATGTTAGTTTATACAATCTTATATAAGCAACAATCAACTCCTCTGTCATACATAACTTTTTAATGTGCTATAAGAACTTCATCAACACCTTCTTGATTGGGTCTTGAGCACTAATCAGGTCCCTCAGTACTACGGGAGGCTTAAATATCTTGCATCTATCATGAAAAGTAAGTAGGATCATAATGACTAATCACATTAGCATAATTTAAAAATGCAGAACATGAATAGCTTTTTTTCCCCAAAGATTTGTAGTAAAAACTTACAATAGGAGCACAATGATTCATTACACCATTGGCTTATTTATAACATATTTATGTGCCCAGCAGAATGAAACCATAAAACCACCATTAACGAGTAGAGAAAAGAGGTTTTCAATTGAGTTGCATGAATTCAGGAGGAACATATTAAAACACACACACACACACACACACACACACACACACATACACACACACACACACACACACACACACTTCAAGGAAGAGAAACTGCTATCCTCTTATGTCCTCTTAGGACATTACAATCTAATCTCACTGTAGATCTTTTTTAGTAATATACATTTTGCACTTCCCACTATGAACCAATTTCTGTCCATGAAGCCAGACAATTAGTTGCAGGTGAAGTCACTTCACATCACAGACATACAGTACTAAGGGAAAATTTATTCTTAGGGGAAAAAGACAACAACAAAAATAAACCCATCTTTTGGAGAAGCTAGCCCACTTATAAATAGAATATTGCCACCCAAGTGGATATAAATTCACTGACTCCCTCTCAAGACTTCGGGTTGCGTGCTTTTTAAGGACTGAATTGGTCTGCTAACTATGAGCTACTGAGTGCCAGGCACTGAGCACAGTGCTTTGAATACAACTATGAAAAAATGACAACACAGTCTTTGCCTTTGTAGGGCTTACCATCTGCTGGAAATCAAAAAAGGAAACAGGCTTTCAAATTATAGTATCACAAGTTCAGTCTCAGAGGAATTAATAGCAGGGCAGCCTGGAGGGTGTAATAACAATGTTAATACCTGGAAGGAGTTCACCAGGTGAAAGGACACAGGGGTGCAGACAGAAGTATCCAGGCAGAAAGGAGCTGTTTATGAAGAATGTTCAAGGAACTGAGAACAGTTCATTACCAAATATTTATTGAATATTTGTGGATTGAATACAGCTAAACCATGGATTACAAGAGAGAAAGTGGTGAAGGATGAAGCCGAAGGGATTCAGGGTCAGATTTATTCACTTCACAGATATTCAGGGGCAAGAGATCAGTGTATGAGACAGTCATGGCATCTGCCTTCAGGAAGCATATAGTTTAGTGGAAGAAACCGATTAAAAAAGAATGAAATGAAGAATGTCCTATTATGATCAATATAATGAAGCACACAGAGTACCACGAGAACATAATGGGAAGAACCAACTTGATGTGGAACTGAAGCACCGTCTCTGAGGAGGTGAGATTTGAAGAATGAGAAGGGGGTCAGATCTGGAGGGGGTTGGGGTGTTATCTAGACAGTTAACAATGTTGAAAGATTTTCAGTGGGAAGGTGATGCAATCAACTTGCATTTTAGACAAATCTTCTGGCTCCTGCACAGAATCTGGAGATGAGTGAGATAAAGGGGTAGAGAGATCGGTCAGGTGGCTTTTCCAGTAATCTGGGTGAGAGATCATTTCCTACTGCTAGAATATCTTAGTAACAGTGGTATTAGGCAGGGATAACATTAAAATATTTAACGATCAGTTTGGCATGAGCATGGGCTCATCAGAATGGGTGATGACCTCAGCAATAAGCAGGGTCTGCAGGCCTATCTCTTTGGGACCCCAGCTGGATGGGCAGGCGGATCTCAGAGGTGGGGCCAGCCCGACTGCAGGGTGGACCCCGCAGGCCTGCCTCCCTTTTTACAGCCAGTATGGAAGTATTTCAATATTTTAGCAACAGATTTAGTTGTAGCAGCCTAAGAATTAGGTATACGGAGGCAGGGAAAGTTTCAGGAGATGGTTAGGAAAGAGAAGGCTTATATTTGGGTAATGCATGAAGTGAGCAGTGAGCAAAAGGGAGGAGTTAGGGATTAGGCTTTGGTTTCTGCTTGGGCAACCAGGTAAACTCATTTATTTTTTCAATTGTATTTACTCAGCACTTTACGTTTAAGACACCTGGGTGACTTGAAATGTCAAGTGGGCAGTTGGATATGTAAGGAAGGAACTGGGGAAAGATCTGGGCTGAAGAAACAAGTTTGGGAGTTTTCAGCATCAAGACGTCATCTAAAGCTACAGAACGGATGAGGTCCCCAGGGAAAGATTAGTGAGAGAAGCAACAGAAGCCTGGATGGAGCTCTGAGCAGCTCCAGCAGGTAGAGTTTGTGAAGAGGAGAGGAGACTGATTCCTGAGCAGCAGCTGCTGCTGTAGGGGGGAAAAAAAACAATTGTGTGAGGTTTCAGGAGCTGAGAGTGTTTCCAGGAGGAGGGAGTGGTTAGCTGTGTTGAAAGCTGTGGAGAGATTAAGACAAGACTAGAGTGTCTACTGGATTTAGCAACATGGAGACCGTTGGTGACCTTGATAAGGACAATTTCGGTGGGTGGTGAGTGCAGAGGTCATATTACCTAGTACTGAAGGTAGATGAGGGGTGGGAAACTGGATGTGGGGAGGACAACTTCTTACAGTGATATGGGGCTTCTTTGATTTTATTTATTTATTTATTTATTTATTTATTTATTTATTTATTTATGGGAAAACCTTGAGCAAGTTTAATTGTCAGTAGGGGAGCCAGTAATACATTTTGATATATTCCAGGGGTCAGCAAACTAGGGCTCCTGCCTGTTTGCAAATAAAATTGTGTTGGGACACAACCACTACTATTCATTTATATTGCCTATGACTATTTTTCTGCTATGACAGCTTAGTTTAGTAGCTGTAACAGAGGCCCTATGGCCCACAAAACCCAAAATATTTACTCTCTGACCCCTTATAGAAAAAGTTTGTCAGCCCCTAGATTAAGTATGACATGCTTTAGCCCCTTTCATTTCTTCAGGAACCCAAATAACTACATACATGTATAAATACATATATAAATACACACGCCAACAAATTCCCAAGTCAAAAGCACTATAGAACTGAATAATGTATAGAATTGTAAATTCTTCCTGGTCAGTTTAACAATTTATCAACAACAAAAAAAAACAAGAGACTTAGCTTTTGCTCCTCTGCTAATAATACACATTTGTTATTGACCATATACACATATTTTAATTTACTACTACATACTTAGTACCGGGTGCTGAGCCTGACACAAGGTAGGCAATCCATAAATAATGGTTGAAGCTAGGAAGGTTGGCTGAACCAATAAATATTGGTGTTGTACAAAAGAGTTGCCTGGGATAAGGGGTGAAGGCCCTTCTGTAGATTCAGGTAGTTAGCAGAGGATTCCCTAAGCAAATGATCTTTGGTGGAACCATCCCAGTGAGCTTTCCAGAGGCTGCAAAGAATTACATTCCTCTAGAATTAATCTGGGAAGTGAGGGTGGATGGGTTGGGGAGATCTGGGTTAAAGCTGAAGAGTATCCTTGATGTGAAAATAAAATCACAAAGTGGCACTTTGTAATGTGGCAGCAGGGCAGTCTTGACAGTTCTTTATTTCCTGTGATGAAACAGAAGGAAAGATGAGCTGAATTTACGTAAAGTCCAAGCCAACTTATCCCTCAGGAGCAGGACGAGGAGTTGGACTGTTAAAAGTAGGTTAAAGCAACAAATCAAAAAACAGTTATTTTCTACAAACATTTTGTTTAACTGAGAATAAGTATGTATCAATGGGCCAACCTTTAGACACAGGGAGAAAGCCTTTTTTTTTTTTTTTTTTTTTTTTTTTGAGCCCAGGACATCGTTCTTGAATAAAGGACACTTATCGCCTATTAACTGAGATTTAAAGTAGGGATGTCTTTAAAGGATAGCGAAAACTTACAGATAAATGAGAAGCGATCTGAATATAGAATCCTTCTAGATTCTTCCCCAGTTTTTCACAGCTTTACGTATCATTCACACTTTATGAAGTTTTCAGCTTGTTTTCATAGAAACAGCTCTCTTCTTTGTCTTCATATTTTACCTCTTTAGGTAATATTTAATGAAATTGCATCATTATGATAACAAAAGACAACTGTCACAAACAGATGTAGGAAATAACTGCTTCTCAGGAAACATACAGTTTATATCTGAGTAACCCGCTAACTTTGTTTAGTGTGTGGGAACATTAGGATACAAAGGGAATAGTGATTCTGGTGAGCCCAGGAAAGGGAGGAAAGTTAAGAGTGTTTCTCTGTGAGGGTGTTGCAAGCATGTTATGGGGCCCCAGCTGGTGCTCCTTGAGTCACTGACAAGCTGCCAGCATGGCTGGGTCCCCTGAATATTGACTCAAGGCAGCTGTCCCAAGTCATCACACTCTAGGGATCATAGAGTATTGTGTGTTGGAAAGCACACATTAAACACTTGCTTTAGCTTCTTCTGGAATGTATGCAGAATAATAGAGGACTCCTCCCAACAGTGCAACTTCCAGAGGGTTACAACTGATGAGAAACTGGCCTTATATATCCCATGGCAGATTTAGCTTTGTAAGGCAGATTTAAAATTCTCAATATGCTGAATCTAGACAGAGACAGTAAAATCTCAGTAAGCATATTCTGGCAGCATGTCACCTGGTAACTAACAAAGAACACCCAGAGATCACTGAACAAGATAAAGGTTAAGAATCAAAGCACCGCTTAATATACTACTGTGAATTGAGATTGGGGAGCCTTCTATTCGTCAGCAAATGCCTACCCAGCTTTATAACTTATTTTATGCTAAATTGGATGGAGAAAAAAAATGAGCCTATTCTCTACTGTCAATACTTTGAAACGTATTTCCAATAGTTTGGAGATGTGGAAAATAAGACTGCCCAATGGGAGTTAACTGTGAAATCAAGAATATCATTGGTCAAATACAGAAATGCAGTTTCTCAAGAAAAAGGACAGACTCTCTCTAACACAAAATCTTTTATAATACTGAATTTTCTATAAAGACAATTAATTGTAGAACTTGAAGAGGCCTACAAGGTCCAAATGCCTTTTTGACAGATATAAAGACTCAGAAAGGTTACATGATTTGTTCAAGGACCTAAGGCCAGTTATGAACTAATGCAGCCTACAACTCAGGTCTCCTAGGTCCTAGACTATTGTTTTTCTCATTATAACACCCTTCTTCTAGATGGAATTTTCTGATTAATTGAAGTCACTCTATCCTTAGTGATCTGGTTACTATAGCTGGTAACAAATCGTCCTGTAACTCAATGATGTAAAACAACCATCTGTGATGCTCACTGAGTCTGTGGATCACAGATTCAGACAGGGCACCGTGGGGATGGCTTGGGACCACAATCATCTGGAGACTCACTCACTCACATGTCTGCTGATCAATGGTGGCTATCCCTGGGTCCTCAACTGGGGCTGTGGGCCAGAACACCAAAAGCAACCTCTCCATATAGCCTGAGCCTCCTCACGACACAGTGACTGGCTTCCAAAGATGGACATCTTGAGACAGAGAGAACCAGATAGAGGCCATATTGCCATTGATGACTCAGCTTGCAAGTCACGCAAATAGACTTCACCTCTTGATGAGAAGTGGCAAAGTCCTGGAACAGCGTGTAGGACCAGAGACATTGCTGTGGCCCCTTTCGTAAATTACAATCTGCTACAATTAGAATTAAAGGCATTCTTTACCAGAAGAAAACCGGAGGGAGGAAAGAAGCTGCAGAAGAACAACTAACAAATCACACCTGAAGGCTGAATGTGCCCGCTCCCATTTCTCTCCCTCTGGGGAACTTTGCAATCTGTGCTTACTGCAAATTGCACAGGAATAAAGCATTTTAACTCAACATGATTGAAGCTTTTATTTCACTTAAATGTCTAGTTAGGTATGTTGGAAAGTCTGTTTATAGGATGTATCCCTAGCGTAAAAGCCTTCAGAATGAGGAAAAGGGGAGAAATTGTTTTAATTGAAGAAATTATTTTTTAAAAATAGATCATGTGCTAGACTATAAAGAAAACACCAATAAATCTCCTAGAGTGCCATGAGCACAGACATATTCTCTGACCACAGAACAATAAAACTACAAATTAGGACCAAACATTTAAGCAAAAATTTCCCACCCACTTGGAAATTGAAAAATACTCTTCTATAGATCTCTTGGGCATAAAAGGGGAAATGTGATTGCAATTATAGAATATTTAGAAAATAAGAGTAATGAAAATACCACAAATAAAAACTCATGGGATAAGGCTAAAAAGCTCTATTTAAGAGGCATACACATCTGTAAGGAATGGATAATGACACTAGCGTTAGAAGCAATGACTGGGGCTTCACGTGTGAGGCACTGTTCTAGGAGTGTTCCATGTATCAACTCATTTAATTCACACAACAACATATAGGTAGATACTATTATTTTTGTTCTCATTTCACAGAGGAAGAAATCGAAACACAGAAGGGATTAGTGATGTGAGCATGATCATGCGACCAGCTCCTATCATATGCTAGGATATGGGGTTTCAGGCACTGGGATTACAGCAGTGATGTAGATAGGCAAGGCCAATGCTCTCTTACAGATCCTCAATACTGCTGAGCAGGAGTGGGAGTTCTGGCTCCCCAGAGGGTCTCCACTCACACCTTTGTGGCTAGAAGGGGCAGAAGTGCCCCATTACTGCTGGGTGGTGGTGAAAGCCCTGATGTTCTATGAGGTCTTCTCTGACGGCACCCTGTGAGGGAGGGAAAGAAGGCTTTGCTAATGCCAGGTAGGGATGGAAGTCCAGGCCCCCCATGTGGTCCCTGCTGGCCCTGGGGGAGGAGAGAGAGGGGGAAGTGTGGGGATGAAATCCCAGCTCTCTATTTATTCTTCTCTGATGCCCCCTCGGCAGATGTTGAGGTGCCTTGGTACAGCCTTGTTGAGGACTAAAGTCTAGGTTTCCCACTAGGACTTTACTGGCATGAGTAGGATTGGGGCCACAGTTTTTTCTGTGGGTTTCGGCTGGGGTAGAGCACTTCAGATAATTTAAAAGTTTCCTATTTTGCTAGGCTGACACTTTTCCTGGTTCTTCAGCTAAACAGAACAGGCTTTTGTTGGGGCTTTTTCCATATGCCTGCTGGTGTTTGTGGGCTGCCAGCTTCTTCAGCCCTAAGTCTGGGATGTGTGAGGTAGGCAAGCAAACATAGGGAACTAACCACTGTGTCCCAGAGAGCTTAGCTGGCCTGTTTTCCTCTCGTTAACTTTCAGTATTTTTCTTACACATACACATAATGTCCAAGGGTTTTAGTTTTACTTAGATGGAGGAATAAGGAAGAGTATATCAACTTCATCTTCTCAGAATAGGAAGGCTCCTGTTTTGTGTTAAGAAAAAAAACAAAACATAACAAAGAAACCTGACAGCATGGGCCCATTCTTAGAGCAGGAAGAAAAGCAGAATGACAGGGAATCATTGATAGTGTTGGGCAGAGGGCAGAAGAAGGGGCAGAATCCCTTGCACATGTGCACAGGTGGCCTTAGATATGAACATGGATAGTTCATCCAGTCACAAGAGGGAAAGCTGAGAATATGTTACAAGTGTAGGAAGTTTGGTGGGTTTGGCAGTAGATGGATGAGGAGGCTCTCTGGTGTGTTAGATTCCATTACTTCAATGAAATAAGAAGGGAAGCCATCGACAGAGAAGGAGGTGGGGTCAGGGAAGCCTAAGGTCTGCAGAGAAGTTGCTTTGAAGGGTGACAGAGTGAGCTGACTAGAGAAATACAGTAGAATTGCTAAGCACACTGAAGCCACATAAATTTGGAAGGAAACCATTTGGCATAGTTACTTGTTTTCCTCCAGAACTAGGTACAGAGTAGGAAAACAGATGTTGGTTTAATCAATAACTGTTGCCATATCAGATGTTAGAAGGGGAAAAAAACAAGGACGTGGACAGTGTGTATAAGGGAGTAATTATGATGAGGGACCATGACATGGCACAACTCTGGAGGACACCATTTACACTGTATTTTGCAACACAGGGACCCTGCATAGATTCTAATCTGAATGAGGATGAACCCAAGAAAATGGACAGCAAACATTTGGTGGTGAATGGATTGGATTTCTAATGGGGTTGAATAATTGTTCATGTGGGATGGATAAATTAGAGGCACTCAAAGACCAGAGATGATGGCCATAGAGAAGATATTTGAAACTGAGATTGAGGAAGTGAAACAGATATTAGAAGTGAAAAAGATCTAGGGTATGTAAGAATATAGCTGAAGTGGAGTGGATGGAAGGCTACTGGCAAACTAGATGCCCTTAACAACCTTCCTATTGACAATAGATAAAAACAATAATGAATAAAATGTAGAAATATATTTTTAAATGCATTAATGACAGTAACAAAATACGGTCAACATGAATTCAAAGCAAGGCCCTAGTAAGATGATTCAGGCACTGATGCTTGCTTTTGCATTAAGGACTTTTGACAGATCAGGGGTTCTTGAGTTCCAGTGTTCACAGCCTTGCAAGATATGGATGATGGGTGACAAAGTCCATGTCCAGCCAAAAGAAGGCAATCTCAAAGACAGACATCCTACATAAAGCTCAAAAGGGTACACTAGAAATAAAATTGCCCCCATTCCAAACAACAAGGACATTTGCTCATCCTAAAATTTTGCCCTGGGTAAAGGGGAAGGAAAATCTTACCTAAACGTTCATTAGTAAAAGCTAGCTTTTATTGTGAGTTTTGATGTCTGAGTTGCACTACCTGGGTGGTCTGGAAAAACTTCAGGCTGAGAATTTAGTTTAAAATGGTCCTCCTTCAGTAGCACTGGGAGATAGGTACCAGGATATTCACAGTAGCATACTTGAAACAGCAAAAACTGGAAATAATCAAACTAGGCACGAACAGTAGGATGGATTAAAAATCATGGTATATTCATATAATTGAATACTATGCAGCAATAAAAAATGAATAAAATTGTAGTTATTTGCAACAACATGAGTGAATCTCAGGAACATGTTATTGAGTTGAAAAAGCAAGTTGCAAATATCCATACAGTAAAATTCCAATTTTATGAAAGTTAAAAACATACAAAATTGCATATTATATGTTCATGTACATATGTACATGTGTAAAACAGAAATAAAAATAAAGGGAATGATGAGGAAGGATGGGGTTGGAGAGGAACACATAGGGGCCTAAATGTTCTAGGTCTTAAACAGAACAGGGCGCATACAAGTAAGTGATCATGGTATTGTTACTTTTTTATCCTTAAACGTGTATTTGACAAATCTCCTTTGCATATATTCAATATTTAATAAAAATAAAATTTCAAGGCTCTGTGGAATTGAGGAGGTAAAAGAGGTGTATCACAGCATGATTTCACACTGGAAAGTTTGAAACAGCAAAGGTCCCCAATCAGAGTCTGGTTAAATAAATTAAATTAAGGTACATCTATATAACAGAAAAGAATGCAGCAATGAAGAATAAGTTAGAAGTGCACATACTAATAAAAGAAGATGTTCTTTGTGTAGCAGGTGAAAGAAGTTACTAAACAATATAGTATTTCATTTGAGTAAGAAACGTAAAAATACTCATGCATAAAAATATAAGGACTGTTTAGTCAGTGCACCGAAAAGTTATTAGTGTTGGGATCTGGGTGTTGGCTGTTAGGATTGTGTAGGAGGGTTTTTTTTCATTATTATTTTCTTGATTTCTCTTGTATTTTCTACCAGAAGTACATGTTATTCTCATACCAAAAAACATTTTTTTTAAGTCAGAGAAAGAATAACAAAGCATATCTAAGAAACATCAGAAAGAAGAATGTAAATATGTAATACAGTATTTGGAAATGACCTTCACAAAATACACGTTATTTAAAGACAATGACTATACTTGTCTTAGAGTTAAAAAATTAGATTTGAAGATGGATTTATCTATCTATCAAGTTTCTGGCTATAAGACTAAAAGATTTAAATTCTTCCCAACTGATGTTTATAGGATTAAAGCAATCCCCAACAGTTCTTATCACACACACACACACACACACACATTTTTTGTAACTAGATTATGGTGACAGAAGTTACTTAGATTTATTGTGATGGTCATTTCACGGTATGTACCAATCTGGAAACATTATGTTGTATACCTGAAACTAATAACATTATAGGTCAATTATAAGTCAATAAGAAAATAAATTTAAAAAATCCCAAACAGGGTCGCCTGGGTGGCTCAGTCAGTTAAGCGTCGACTTTGGCTCAGGTCATGATCTCACAGTTCGTGGGTTTGCCCCACGTCCGGCTCTGCACTGACAGCTCAGAGGCTGGAGCCTGCTTCAGATTCTGCGTCTTCCTCTCTCTCTGCCCCTCCCCCACTTGTCGTCTCTCTTTCTCTCCTCTCTCTCTCCCTCAAAAATATATAAATATTAAAAAAAAAATTTAATAAAAAAAATCCCAAACAAAAATCTCAATGACATTTTTAAATTAATAAAATGGTTCTAAGTTCATCTAGAAGAGTAAAAAGTTCTATTGATAGAATTCTGAAAATTAAGAACTATAGGGTTAGGCTTGTTCTAATGGATGCTAAAATAAATGAAGTGACAGCCATTGAACCAATACAAATGCAAAAAGGAAATTCTTTTTTTTTTTTTTTTAATTTTTTAACGTTTATTTATTTTTGAGACAGAGAGAGAGCATGAATGGGGGAGGGGCAGAGAGAGAGGGAGACACAGAGTCGGAAGCAGGCTCCAGGCTCTGAGCCATCAGCCCAGAGCCCGCCGCGGGGATCGAACTCAGGGACCGCGAGATCGTGACCTGAGCTGAAGTCAGACGCTTAACTGACTGAGCCACCCAGGCGCCCCAAAAAGGAAATTCTTAAACATCTAGTAGAAGGTGCTCAAACATCTCTTCATGCTTTTAAAAACAGTGTATGATGAAGGAAATAACGGTTAGAGAAAGTGACAAACTATTTAATAAATGGTGCTGGAATAATGGCTAAGGGAGGGTAGTTGATTTTTCATCTTAAAATGTATTCTAAAATAAATTTGACCATATTTTTATGTATCTAAAATAAATTCTAGATAAGTTAATGTAAAACACTTAAAGAATTGTGAAGAAGGGAACACAGAAAATATGTAACACATTCACAACAGTGTCAGTCACTAAATCCAGTGACTTTGCAGGACCAATTGATAGCCTTGACTACCAACCCTCTTTTCCTTTCCTCTGTTTCCTTTGGCTTCCATGCATACATTGCCCTGATTTTTCTCCTACCACTTTGGCCACTACTTCTCCAATTCCTTTGCAGGATTAGCCTCCTCTGGAGACCATTGTATGTTTGAGTTCTTCAGGGCCCATTCCTTCTCAACCGTCTCCTAAGGTATTTGCACTCATACCCATGGCTCCAATTACAACCTCTACCCAGGCAACTCAAATTTACCTCTAGTCCAACCATTTCTTACTTATTAGTCAGGATTCCTGAAAGAAAAAGGTGGCACACTCAAAATAGGTATTTAAGGAGATTTCAATTAAAAGATAATTTATAAAAAATTTGGGGAAAGCAACAGGATAGTGGTACAGTATCTCAGGAAGCTATTACTGCCTTAAGCCTAAAGAAACAAGGAGGTAGAAATTATTACCTGATGAGAGAGAGGAGGGAGGGAGGGAGGGAGGGAGAGAGGGAGGGAGGGAGGGAGGGAGGGAGAGAGAAGAGGAAGAAATGGGAGGAAGAAGGGCAGGAGAAGGAGGTGGCAAAAAAGGAATGTTTGAAGGAAACAGGGTAGAAGGGGGGGGGGAGGAAAGGGGGCAGGAGAGGTAGAGAGAATGCAGGACGTAGATAATAAGGAATAAATATTCAGCTTTCACTCTCTTCCTTCAATCTTCTGCCTGCACCTCCTATTTGCTGAACCCATGTAAAAGCCGGAGATCCTGGGAGCCAGGTACTGGGGATATATGAAATTGTGATATATTCCATACAGCTCAGTCTCTTTGGACAGAGAATAGAGAAGGGTAGAGAGTGGCTCTAAATGGACAAACAGAAGACACCTACCTAAACATTCACCTCCCATTTAGCTTCTTCTCTAGGACATCCCAAGGGTATTTCAAATTCACCATGTCCAAAACTGAACACATAAACTGCTCATGCACACACTCACCTCTCAGACACCAAACTAAAAACAACAACAACAGCAACAACAACTGGTCCTCTTTCAGTGTTTTCTATGTCATCAAGTCGTATCAAGGTCAGATCTATAGTTTCATAGCTGTGTAGGAATGGATTGGAGTGGGGCAAGGGTGGGTGCAAACAGATCACTGATGTGGCTGTTTCATTAGTCTAGGCAGAAGTGATGATAAAACGGGCTAAGAAAGTGTTGGTAATGATGGAGGGAAGTGCATGGATTAAAGTGAACAGACTGAAGAGATACTTAGAAGACAAAATTCATAGGACTTGGTATTGGATTAGATGTTGGAAGTAAGGGGAATGTGATTGTCACAGATGACATCTTCAATGATTTCCTACAGATTTTAGGAAGAAGGAACAACTACTTAACATGGACTTATTGGCCCTGCATGGTCAGGATCCCCCCACCCCTCACTCTCTGACCACCATTCTTCATCTTCTCCCAGGCCCCTCTCAACATGTAGGCTCTACTACATTCTTTCAATCCTTCATATTTTTTGTGCTTGCTGCTGAGCAGGACTTTTGCATCTGCTATTTCCACTGCCTATAATGTTCTCACCTAACTACCCAACTTCTCTACCATTTATAGCTCAATCACCACTTCCCCCAGGGAAGCTTCCACTGACTTCCCCAAATAGATCTAATCTTTCTATTAAAGTTCTCTTATATTTTGTCTTTCCCTTTGTAGGGTCTACCTATTAACAGTTCATACTCATATGTGTGGCTTTTCAGTTAATGTCTAACTACTTTTTTTTTTTTTTTTTTTTTTTTTTAATGTCTAACTACTTTTAATGCCCTACTAGGATATAAATTCCGTAAGCGGGTGCCTGGGTGGCTCAGTTGGCTGAGCATCCATCTCTTAATTTTGGGTCTGGTTGTGATCCTAGGTCATGGGATTGAGGCCTGCATCAGCCTCCACACTAAGTGTGGAGCCTGCTTGGGATTCCCCGCCCCCCCCCCCCCCCCCCCCGCCGACTCTTTCTCCTCTTTCTCCCTCACTATCTCTCCTTCTGCCCCTCCCCAATGCTCATGCTCTTTCTCTCTCAAAAATAAAAACAAAAAAACAACTCCATAAGGATAGAGACTGTCTTTATTAGCTCCTTTATATAGTCTTATTGCCTCTCATTGTGTCTGACACCTTGTAGTTTTCACATATACATTCTTGAATGAATGAATGAATGAATAAATAAATGTGAAAACAATGGAATACATCACAAAGAAATACACTGATGGATTTAATAAATTTAAATTATAATATTCCTTACATTAAATAAGAACAAATGATAAGTGAGAAATGAGACATGTTAATAATAGAAAGATTATAACCTCAGTAGAGTTCTTGCCACACCAAAAATAAAAGTACAATAGGAACTGACAAAAACAAAATTTAAAAATGCCATGGAATAGAAAGGATTATGACAACTTCTTACTGGAAAAATCAAAACACCAAATCATACTGACCTAAATAACAGAGAAATGTATTATTTCATGTAACTAGAAGGACAGGATGGCTTCTCTCAGGATCGTGAGATGGTACCTAGCAACTCCTGGGGGCAACATGCTTTCTTGTTCACATCTATCAGAAAAGCAATGGAGCTGCTTTTCTAGCAATGAAATCCGAGCCCTTCTCTTCAGCCTTATTGAGTCAATTTAGGACCACGCTGAATCAACTCTGCTGTCAGAGGAATGCCACGTTCTAATTTTGAGCCATTCACTAACTAGCAAGAGAAATTGGATTACCATGCTTGGTTTATTTTAATCAGGACCCATTCCTGGCACTGGGGTCCATTCCAGAAACCACACTGTTGTTGGGTCAAAGAAAATGTCCACTAATATTGGCCACAATCATAGGAGAGAAATGGTCAACCTGAGTAAGGAAGATACAAGTAAATAAAGATAGCAGCAAGGCATCATTGTTCAACTCTAAAATTTAAAGTTTGTTTGCTTTTTAAAAGTTATATTAGTCATTAAAAATGGGTTATAAATTGATTTAACCTTTCTGGAGGGCAATATGACAATCTACAAAAAACATTTAAAACAACAAATTTGGGAATGTATATGTGTATGGAGAAATAAAGAAACACAGAAATGCTCTTGTGGTTGTCACTGGCTGGTAAATTTATGGGTGATTTTTATTTTCTTTTAAACACTTTCCAAGTATTATTTAATAAGCCTAATTTCATTTGTTTAAACACAAAGAACAAGAAGTAACCTGTTATTTCAGGACATGGCTAACTTTTGATCAGAAAAATCCTCTGGGAGCTTAAGTACTAGTAGAAAAAGTAGTTTCAGGGATTCATTTGCTTTCTTAAAATGATGAAAAGAAAGTAGCAATCTGTCTGAATCAAAGATTCTGAGTTATGGGATCCTCCACTTTTGGAGTTCTAACTTAGTCTAATTGGCCTAGAATCCAGGGGGGAAAAAGGTAAGGAATAAAATCCTGCAGAAAGATATGTAGTTACAACTGAACATTTAGCATAAAGCTTGTCCTTCTAATTCATCCTCTAACTCAACTCCGCAGGCCCTTACCTATTGGCTCTAGTGAGTAAACAGTTGAGGCCACATGACCAGACTTAGCTTGATTTAATGTCACTTTCAATGAGGAGAATAGGCTGGATGTTTTTTTTAAAATAGGAGTTTAAGAAAACATCTGAATTCACTTTTAAGAGTCTGAACACCTAGGATAAAGGAATATGTATATTACTGAACTGGGATTTCCAACAGATATTTAACCCAAGGTAAGGATATTAATTACATCAGTTTTATTCTGTGATGCTTTTTCCATATTTAATCTGATAATTCCCCCCATTTATTCTCTGACCACTTCCTTAATTTTCTTCCTGCCTCTACCACAACCTCTCCAAGTAACCTTGGACAAGTCATTTAACCTTTGCCATAGCTTTTCTGAAACAGGCCTCTGTCTTGGATCTCCCTCTGTCTAAACATCTCTAAAGCTACACTGAAGCAAAAGATCAGCATAATCTCTCTGTGAATTTAGGATTGCCCTTAAACTAATGAGAGAGTATTGTATTTTACACAGGGAAAGGGAATATGCCAGTAACATATTCTACACCATCAGTCCCCCAGGAGTTATGGTGAGCCAGTAGCTCAGCCTCTGCCTAAATTGGCCATGAACAGACAAGCAAGGACAGCAGAAAAGCAGGAAATGGGGTTAGGTTGATTTCCATCTATTAGCAGCAGCTTAAACTGGCGTGCTGGGCAGCTCTGTCTCCCATTGGCTACAGCTGCTAAGAGCAGCAGGATGAGGGTTGACCTATATCTGTCGGGTGTAAGTCAAACCCTGAGTCTGTAGCAAACTTCAGTGTTCCAGAACGCCAAGTTTCACTTACGCCCAACCACATACAATATTTTTATCAGGAACTGTGATACACTCCACCTGCGAAGAACCTACAGCTGTGGGTCCCCCCCCCCCCCCCGCCCCCGCAAAGATTCTTTTGCTTTGTTTCTCACTGCCTCGCCCTCCTGTCATCCTCTTACCATTTTTGTCCTTCTGTGTCATCCTCTGGCTGAGAGGGGTTGTTATGGTCACAGCTGTACTCCTTCTAGCAATCACAGTGACACCAGCCCTTCTCTGCCTGCCCCAGTTTCCATCTGACCAACCTGTGCCCATACCTTGCCATTGCAGTTGTCGCCCCAGAGTGCCGCTGCTTCAAGCCCACATTTACCCTTCTGGGCCACCAAGAGTTTCAGAATGTGTCAGTTGCTAATATAACTGCAGCTGTGGCCAGAAATATAGCATAAACAACATTCAGAACATGGGTCCTCAAGTGCCTACACAGTAAATATTTCTTACTAGTTTTTGAAGGCCAAATCATTTTTTTTTTTTTTTTTTTAGAGTTTAATTATTTGGACATTTATTTTCCTAGTTTAGGGAATAAACTACTTGAACTTTTCATTTATGCAGCTACCATCCAAATGTAGCAAAGCTCCTTTCCTTTTGTCTTGTGTCTCAGTAGGTGTACACAGTTTTGGGGCTCAATCCATATGTGTATGTATTTACGTGCACTGACATCACGATGCGGAACCACCTAATCAGTTCTGCCTTCACATTAAAGCATCAGTACACTGTGGGCTCCAATTTAGAATGCAGAAACTGCTCTCTGTTGCCTATTATCTCTTCACTCAGGCCCCGTAGTAACAGAAAAGAAGCCCAGGTGATGGAAAATTATTCTAGCAACTCAGGTCCCCAAGCACATAAGCCACATCGTAGTAATTTGAGATGGAAAAGACCTATTAGGTCATCCCACTGATCCTCCGAGGGCATGTGGTGGTTTTTCCCCTCTCCAATATGCTGATCTACTTTTTAGTGCCTTTTCCAATTGTAAATGGCAAAAGTGATGGGGCTTCCACACTTCCCAGGGGACAGGGCAGCACAGTCTATAATAGATCTCTCCATTAAGGCATGAGACTTGCTCAGCAGCCTAAATCATCTTTGTTTTGACTTTCATTTCCATCATTCCTCCTCCTGTCCCCTTGGACCACACTAAATAATTTCTCTCCATGCCTGCTATTTACACTCTCCAAGTACTTGGGGCCGATGAGCCAGTCCCTGTTAGTTAGAGCTGGTGGTTATGCTGGAGACTGGTCTCTTTCATCTTCCTCTGAAGGCAGTCCCTTCAGGCTTATAAATCATATTTGTTGCTCTTCGATGAATGCCCCTCAGTTTCTCAATAATTTGCCTCATTTCTTTCCCACTCACACTGGTCAGGAAAATCCCCTTTGTATGTCTCTGTTGCCACAAAAGAAGATGATGGAGGTAGGATCTGTTTACAGAAAACCTAACAGATCTCTTCAGCCACAAGACATCTGCCTACCCCCAGGATACTGAAGTAATCTAGTTCTTATCATCAACTCTCTTACTTTACTTGGGGTGCAGGACTATTGTGTTCATGTGACGGAGGTGTGTATATAGAGACAGGAAGAGTTGATCTGTATTCCAGCCAGCCAGCTTTCTATGTGATGTATTTAGTTAATGCCCATTAGCTGTTTAAATCCTAGCTCTTTGCCCATCTCAATTCCCAGTTGGAAGAGCTTTCCTGAGTGTCTTCAAGAGAATGTTAACCTCCTCCTTTCCATGAATACCTCCACATTTACTGATATTAAAGTGCATGACATCAGCAACATCAGACACCTTTACTGGAGGGGAGTCCCTTTGCTATGAGAGAGGCAGAATAGACCCTTAAACAAGTGTGAATGCCACTGAAAACCAGGAAGTTTTGGAAGTGGCATTTGTAATGCTATGGTCAACAGTGTTCAGCCTGTCCCCTCTCTACCTCTCCAGTTAAGGGTTATCATGAGTGCTACAGCACCAAATTTAATAAGGTCTTTCCTAATGTGCTCAATGCTCATATTTATGCAATCATAATATCCACCATAGTGCTTTACAAACTTAAAAAAAAATTTATTTATTCATTGTGAGAGAAAGAGCAGGAGAGTGGCAGAGAGAGAGAGGGAGAGAGAAACTCCCAGTCAGGCTCCTCACTGTCAGCACAGAGACAGATTCAGGGCTAGAACCCACAAACCATAAGATCCTGACCTGATCCAAAATCAAGACTTGGTCGCTCAACCTACAGAGCCACCCAGGTGCCCCACAACCTATTTTCCTATAACTACACCAACCTTTTAAATAGTCACAACCACCTTTCGAGGAAGGAATTCTCTTGTTTTTACCAGGGAGGAAATGGGCTTAGAGAGGTTCCATTGCCCAGTTTCACAAATATTTCATCAAATCTCCTTTCCACTCCCTTTTGGTCCTCCCTCTGAAATCATTACAAAGAATGCTCTCTGGGCAATTTGTGAAGAGGTGCTAACTCTGTGCAGGTTCCTAAAGTCACCAAAATACTGCCCATTGCATAATGTTTTCCTGTGTGCTTAGTTGGCAAAAATAGAGTAACCAGACATCATCCAGTTTGATGGAGTCCCATAATTTATCAGTAGGATAATTCACTCATTCTTTGATGACAGAAAGAGTATATTAAAATTTATAAGACATAGTCTGCTATCTCTTTCTAAAGAATAATGTAATGTTATTAGGCATGAACTAAAAGTGAACTTATCTCTTCAAATACCAGTTCAGACCTTAGGAGTATCTGTTTTTCTTGCAAAGCTGATAAAACATACACCTAAGATAAAGGAGAAAAGAACTACATGTCAACAAAATGTTAATAACACAATTTGAGAAAACAAAGGACCTGAACCATACTGTTTTTGAGTAATATAAAAAGCAGAGATATAATTTTCTACTCGATATGTGGTAAAAGGGGCACAGCATCCTATAATTGTGCTAACAGCTAATAAAAAAGGATATTTTATTTATTGCATCATTTATTTTCAAACAGTGATTATCAATACATTTAATTTGGCACAAATGTGGTTATAGTAGGATAAAGACCTCTACTGAAGGGATTTTATGCATTAAAGTTGCTTCCAAATAAAACTATTGAGAGCCAGCATTTTAAAAAATCGAGATCAAGAAATTTATCTTTTTTAAAAATATAATTTATTGTCAAGTTAGCTAACATACAGTGTATATAGTGTGTTCTTGGTTTTGGGGGTAGATTCCTGTGATTCATCATTTACGTACAACACCCAGTGCTCATCCCAACAAGTGCCCTCCTCAATGCCCATCACCCATTTTCCCCTCTCTCCTGCCTCCCCTATCAACCCTGAGCTTGTTCTGTGTATTTAAGAGTCTCTAATGATTTTGCCTCCCTCTCTGTTTGAAACTATTTTTTCCCCTTCCCTTTCCCCCATAGTCTTCTGTTAAGCTTCTCAAGTTCCACATATGAGTGAAAACATATGATAGCTTTCTCTGACTGACTTATTTCACTTAGCATAACATTCTCCAGTTCCATCCATGTTATTGGAAATGGCAGGATTTCATTCTTTCTCTTTGCCAAGTAGTATTCCATTGTATATATAAACCGCATCTTCTTTCTCCCCAAATGTCCATCAACTGATGAATGGATAAAGAAATTTATCTTTTTAGTAAACTGCCCCCTTCTGTGGCCCCATCAGAGAAAGCAAGTTGTACATGTACACATATATTGTCAGTGCACAAAAATAGGAAGAAGTCACCATCTCTCAAGATACAGGGCAGAATTATTCCTTTTACATCAGTTTGTGGGCCCTCACTGTCTATTGTAGGAATGTATATATTAATATTTTATTTAAAAAACAAAATAAAAAAAAAATTCACCCATCTCTCCCACCTCCCAGCCCCTGCCTCTTGCTGACACCAATCTGTTCTCTTTATCTATGAAGTTGGTTTCTTTTGCTTTGTTTTAGATTCCACATTTGTGAGAGATCATACAGTATGTATCTTTCTTATTTTACTTACCACAATGCCCTCAAGATCCATCTACGTTGTTGCAAATGGCAAGATTTCATTCTTTTTCATGGCTGAGTAATATTCCATAGTGTATATACAACACAATTTCTTTATCCATTTATCAGCGGACCCTTTGATTGTTTCCATATCTTGGCTACTGTACATACTGTTGCAGTGAACATGGAAATGTATATGTCTCTTCAAATTAGTAGTGCTGTTTTCTTTTTTAAAAAATACTCAGAAGCAGAACTGCTAATCATGTGATAGTTCTATTTTTAATTTTTTGAGGAACCTCCATACTGCTTTCCATTGTGGCTGCACCAATTTTCATTCCCACCAACAGTGCACAAGGATTCCTTTTTCTCCACATTCCGACACTTGTTATTTCTTATGTTTTTGTTTTTTGTTTTTTGGGTTTTTTTTGCTAATAGTCCTTCTAACAGATGCAAGGTGATAGCTCATTGTGGTTTTGATTTGCATTTTTCTGATGATTAGTGATGTTGAGCATCTTTTCATGTACCTATTAATTATCTGTAGGTGTTCTCTGGAAACAAACGTCTATTCAGACCTTCTGCCCATTTTTAATTGCATTGTTTTTTACTGTTGAATTGTATGAGTTCTTTGTATATTTTGTATATTAGGCCCTTATCAGGTTTATAATTTGCAAATATTTTTTCCTGTTAAGTTGCCTTTTCATTTTTTTTATGGTTTCCTTTGCAATGCAGAAGCTTTTTAGTTTGATATAGTCCCACTTATTTATTTTTGCTTTTGTTGCTTTTGCTTTTTCATGTCAAATACAAAAAAATCATCACTAAGATCTTTATTAAGGAACTCACCACCCATATTTTCTTGTAGGAGTATTATGGCTTCAAGTCTTATGTTCAAATCTTTAATCCATTTTGAGTTAATTTTTGTGTGTGGTGTAAGATAGTGGTCCAGTTTCATTCTTTTGCATGTGGCTTTCCAGTTCTCCCAACATCATTTATTAGATTATATTTTCCTATTATAAATTTTCCTTTTCCTATTATATTTGCTCCTTTGTCATGAATTGACTATATATACATGGGTTTATTTCCAGGCAATCTATTCTGTTCCATTAAGTGATGTGTCTATTTTCTTTTTTTTTATTATTTTTTTAATTTTTTTTAATATATGAAATTTATTGTCAAATTGGTTTCCATATAACACCCAGTGCTCATCCCAAAAGGTGCCCTCCTCAATACCCATCAGCCACCCTCCCTCCCTCCCACCCCCCATCAACCCTCAGTTTGTTCTCAGTTTTTAACAGTCTCTTATGTTTTGGCTCTCCCCCACTCTAACCTCTTTTTTTTTTTTTTTTTTCCTTCCCTTCCCCCATGGGTTTCTGTTAAGTTTCTTAGGATCCACATAAGAGTGAAACCATACGGTATCTGTCTTTCTCTGTATGGCTTATTTCACTTAACATCACACTCTCCAGTTCCATCCACGTTGCTACAAAAGGCCATATTTCATTCTTTCTCATTGCCACGTAGTATTCCATTGTGTATATAAACCACAATTTCTTTATCCATTCATCAGTTGGTGGACATTTAGGCTCTTTCCATAATTTGGCTATTGTTGAGAGTGCTGCTATAAACATTGGGGTACAAGTGCCCCTATGCATCAGTACTCCTGTATCCCTTGGATAAATTCCTAGCAGTGCTATTGCTGGGTCATAGGGTAGGTCTATTTTTAATATTTTGAGGAACCTCCACACTGCTTTCCAGAGCGGCTGCACCAATTTGCATTCCCACCAACAGTGCAAGAGGGTTCCCGTTTCTCCACATCCTCTCCAGCATCTATAGTCTCCTGATTTGTTCATTTTGGCGACACTGGCGTGAGGTGATATCGATGTGTCTATTTTCATGCCAATACCATACTGTTTGAATAACCCAACTTTGTTCTTCTTTGATTGTTTTAGCTCTTTGAGGTCTTTTGTAGTTCCATACAAATTTTAGAATTATTTGCTGTATTTCTGTGAAAAATGACATTGGAATTTTGATAGAGGTTGCATTGAATCTGTAGATTGCTTTGGGTAGTATGAACATATTAACAATGTTAATCCTTCCGAAACATGAGCATGGTAGATCTTTCCATTTATTTGTGTTTTCCTCTATTTCTTTAGTCAATGTCTTATACGGCTTTCAGCAAACAGCTCTTGCATCTCCTTGGTTAAATTTATTCCTAGGTATTTTATTTTTCTGATACAGTTGTTAACAGGATAGTTTCCTTAAGTTCTCTTTCTGATAGTTCATTATTAGCGTGAAGAAACACAACAGGCTTGTGTGTATTGATTTTTGTATCCTGAAACTTCACTGAATTTGTTTATTCTAACAGTGTTTTGATAAATTAAAAAACACCTAAAAAGTCTATTTTTGAAAGAGACAGAGAGAGAGAGAGAGAGAGAGAGAGAGAGAGAGAGAGAAAGAATGGGGGAGGAGCAAGAAGGAGACACAGAATCTGAAGCAGGCTCCAGACTCCCAGCTGTCAGCACAGAGCCCAATGTGGGGCTTGAACCCACAAGCTGTGAGATCATGACCTGAGCTGAAGTCAGTTGCTTAACCAACTGAGCCACCCAGGCGCCCCAGACTTTTTAGGTTTCTGTATATAGTATCATGATATCTGTAATTAGTGACCATTTTACTTCTTCCTTTCCAATTTGGATGCCTGTTACTTCTTTTTCTTGCCATTTAATGTTCTGGCTAGGACTTCCAATACTATGCTAAATAAAAGTGGTGACGATGGACATCTGTGTCTTATTTCTAATCTTAGAGGAAAACCTTTCAGCTTTTTGCCATTGAGTATGGTATTAGCTGTGGGCTTGTCATATATGGCCTTTTTCATGTTGAGGTATATTTCCTCTATACTTGTTTTGTTAAAAGTTTTTTATCAAAAAAATGTTGAATATGGTCAAATGCTTTTTTTTTTTTTAGCATCTAATGAGATGTTCATACACTTTTTATCCTTCACTGTGTTAATGTGGCTTATCACACTGATTTACAGATGTTGAACCATCCTTGCATCCCTGGAATAAATCCCATTTCATCGTGGTGTATGATCCTTTTAATGTATTGTTGAATTCAGTTTGCTAATATTTTTTGAGGATTTTCACATCAATGTTCAACAAAGTCCAGTTTGTTGGCATAAAATTATTCATAGTCTCTTACGGTCCTTTGTCTTTCCATGGCAATAATTGCAGCATCTCCTTTTTCATTTTTCTGATTGTGTTTGAGTTCCCTTTGTTTTCTTTATTGGTGAATGACTAATTTGGAATTTGTGGCTAGACTGGATGATGTAACTTTTTTAGATGAAATTATTAGCAAATGTATCCTTGAAAAAGCACCCTTGAAGATTCCAGCTGCACTTTATAGTACCCATTGTCTAATTATAAAAAAGAAAAACCCTTATTGTTTTTTTTTTTTTTTTTTTTTAATTACTACAAATGCAATACAGGTTTACTGTAGCAAAGTTTAAAGATATTGATAAGGGAGAAAAAAAGCAGTTTTCATTCAAAAGTAACCACTCATGACACACCCTTCCACAGCCTTATCTACATCTATATATGAATATATATTCATCTTTAAAACAATAAGTTGTTGGCTTTAATCTTCAATAATGCTTCTTTGCTACTTTGTTCCCTTAGTATCTCTGAAGCCCTTGTGGAAGACTAATGCTATTTTAAGATGATCTAAATAGGGTGACAAAAATGTTTTACTTAAAAGTTTTTAAAAATACATTTACTTCCTATGAGTCTTATGAGGTTCTAATTCTTAAAAATACAAGACACCTTCCATAGTCAAATGTTGAATATAATACCCAGAAAGTGCATCATATGTCTGTAGTGCTCAAAATTAGGGTGTATGAATCTTTTTCATGGATTCCAGTGTATCAGAGATCTTCAACATAATTCGAAGTGATGGAAACTGACTAGACCAGTTGTAGGAGCTTAGGAAAGAAGCAGAAGAGGCCTAGAGGAGTTTAATACCTAAATCACTAATCTTTTCATGAGTCTCATTTTCTTTGCCCGCTAACTTCCTCCTGACCATGCATATCATCTCGGTTCCCAGGCACAAGCCTTCTCATGAACATTTCTTCAGCATTTTCCGGCTACTCTTAAAATAACTCGCAAATACTAAAACATCTTTGGGATCCTTAGGACACTAGACAGAGTTTTGATTTTTAAACTGTATTGAATTCTATACTTCAACAAACGTAAGCTAAGATTCACTGTAAGTTGTATCACTACCTGAAGTGGTGCCTAGGAGAAAGATGTTGGCAATTGAACAAGCCATTAATTTCAAATTTTATGCACAGTTAAAAGAAATTAACATATGAAAAGGTAGTTTATAATAAACTAAGTATTTACTTTATATGGCATTTACTTAACACCTACACATTGCACAGACACTATTCAGTCACATAGCATGAATAGATTTGTAGCACATGTTACATGTTAGATTGTGTGTGGAGAATTTGAAATTAGAATAGATGTTTTTGATATTTAACTCATTTACTTATTTTTGGGTTGAAATCAAAGCAAAATGTTCATATTTTAACATTTGTGTTTCTATAGACAATATTCCTTTTTCACTGACTTCACAGTGTCCGAGTGGGAGTAGAGGCTATTCAGGTGATGCAGAGTCTCCTTAGTTCTCTATAATTGGTCCTCAGAGACCAGAGTTTTAAGGTAGACCACTCTTTAAGAGCCATGCCTGAGTTGGTTCTTCTTCAAGATTTCAGTTTTCACTTAATTCAGTCTTTAAAAATTCACTAGGCTTGGAAAATGCAGATTTATTTCAATTTATGTTTATGACATCTTCTGTTTGACCAGTTTATACCAGATTTTACAGCTGAAAAAAGGAAGACTCAGGCCACTTCACTGATTTGTCCCTCAGCATTTAGGTGGGTTCTTTCCTGTGTGGAGAAGCCTGTCCAACACAAAGTATAGTATCTTTCACACTTTAATTTTACTGACCCAGATATGTTCTTTCAGTTGCCTGAGACATCTATTCTCTTCTTCTGAAATGAAAATTCCTATTTCCATCACCTTTTAAACTGTTCTGCCCCATGTTGGTAGATGCTGCCTAGTATCCAAATCTAGGAATATAGTTTCCCCTTTATATGGCATTTAAAGGAGAGAAAGACACACGCCCTGTTTGTCCACAAGAATAATTTGCTATCCAGAATATAAATGTAGAACACCTACTCAGTCAAATGTGAGTTAGCTCTGAGTGGGATAGAGTAAGGGAACAACTAACCATTCATAGGCTCCCATCCTTTTTCCCCTTTGAATTTTACCTGTATTCTCATTTTCTTGCTTTAAAATAGATGGTCTTTAAAGCACATGATAGGAACAGAAACATAAAAATGTTTAAAATGTGAAACGTTGATGAAGTTAAAAAAATCACACTGACCATATACAAGGAAATACAGAAATCTGCGGTCTTGGGCAGAAATAGTTTATCCTGCTTTGTACTGAATAGTGATGGTATTTGGAGCCCCTTCAGGCTCCTCTCCCTTGCTTTCATTTTCTTGCCTTCTGGGGCCAAAACTGAACCTGTTGAGACTGGACAAGGGTTGAAAGTATCACCTAGGACAAACTTTTTCCTCTAAAAGCAGAAAAAGCCTCAATAGCTGTAGGGAAAGTAGACCCCAGAAGGCATTAATTAACCATAGTCCTGGAGGGAATCATACATGGGGCTTCTGAGAACACAGTCAGAGAAGGACGGCTGACGTAGTCCTTACCTGCATTTTGGAAATGGTTGCATTTGGCAAGACGTGCATATTCTCCAAATAACATTTGCATACAAGTCATCTGGATTTTTTGCTCTCTAAATAAATACTTCTGGTGGTATTTACAAATAAATACTTCAATCAGTGTGGGAGACAAGTCTAATTGTTTAAAATCCCACTTATATTTCTCTACCACTTTATAGCAGTTATAATTGTAGCATCTTTCACTTAATAGGTGACTGAACTTTTTATTCTTGGTCTTGAAATGTGATGCCAGAGCAAGCCGTATTATTTTGAAATCATTGGGTTAATATCTCTCTAGAAATTTGATTTCTACTAAAATTATGTCCCTTAAACAATGTGGGACATTTAACCATTCCAATTTTGCCTAAGGTAGATGATTAAAGCACAGTTAAACAAATGTGGGTCTCTGCTATAGAATCAATCTGTTCCCTCAAAATTCATATATTTGAAATCCTAACCTCTAATGTAATATTATTAAGAAGCAGGGCCTTTGGAGGTGATTAGGTCATGAGGGTGGACTTCTCATGAGTGCAGTTTTAGTACCCTTATGAAGGGGACCCCAGAGAGCATTCTTGCTCCTTCCACCACGTGAAGACACAGTGAGAAGATAGCCATGTATGAACAAGGAAGCAGATCCTAACCTCTTAGACTTCTCAGGCTTCAGAACTGTAAGAAATTAGGAGACAATAATAAATGGAATCTATGGTATTTTTGTTATGATAGTCTGAACTAGGACTGTCTCCAAATGGATGATGGTGTTTTCAAAGAAAAATTTTACATGTACTTTTTGTTTCTATTATATAGTATAGGACACATCTAAATTCAAAGCTATTTTTAATCACAAATAATTTTAAATGCAGGCAAATAAAAATGTAGTTGTAAAGTGGTAGTATTTTCTTAGTATTTCAATCATTTTTAGTAATATAAGCAAAACAATGAAAGAAAAATTGAGTTATATCATAGCTTCATTTCCTGTTTTCATTACTCATTAAAACTTGATAAGTATGGTAAATGAAATGTACTACCTAATTACAATGTGCCACGGATTCCTCTGGACACCACCTACATTAATTGTAAGGCTATTTTAAAATGAAGTATGTGTGCCAGGTGGTTGATATGAACGTCTAAGATCAACCACCATCGTCCTCTGTAAAATTATTTTGTTCTTTAGCTTATCAGTAAAAATGTAAGTACCAAGATCGCTAACATTTATTAAATGCTTACTATGTACTGGGCAGTTTGCCAGGAGCTTTAGACGTATTTTAATCTTTGAGATCCCTGTGAGCCAGGTGTGATTATTTTCTCCATTTTATACACATAGTACCATGTGCTTAGCTGTGTATTTTCTGTATAGAGGGTTTTAGGCAGGGGCTAAAAGAACTCTGGCAGTTATATATAATAATTTTAGCATAATAAGAAATCACATGAAGGGCTAATTTTATTTCCAATGGTGGGTACACTGACAGTTTGCTGTCACCAATGGGCTCAATGCTATTTAATAAATTTCCCTTAACCTACACATAGTTGCATTCATAATATGTTATTCCACTTCTTTTTTTAAAACTTTTTTAGAAAATTGTGGAGCGTATGGTATGTAAACCTTTTTTTCTATATATTCTAAAAAATGTGGAGACCCAGAGATGAAAATAAAAGTCACTTCTTATCCCATTTCCCACAGGAAACCACTGTTAGTATTTTATATATATTCTCCCATTTGTTTTTATCCATGCATATGTAAATACATATTTAAATTCAATTGGAAAAGCTTTAAACTTGGTTTGGTTTTTCTGATCTCTAAAATTTGGTAATATATCAAAACCCTTTCTTATATCATTAAAATTTCTTCCACATAATTCTAGCCATAATACAGAATTCTGCTATATGGTTGGTTATATTCTAATTATTGGATCAATTCCTTATTGTCGGACATTTAAACAGGTGGAGAAAACTTCAAACACTTAAAGTCTTACTCATGCGGGACACCTGGGTGGCTCAGTTGGTTGAGCATCCAACTTTGGCTCAGGTCATGATCTCACAGTTTGTGATTTCAAGCCCCACATCGGGCTCTCTGCTGTTAGTGCAGAGCCTGCTTCAGATCCTCTGTCCCCCTCTCTCTGCCCCTCCCCTACTTACACTCTCTTTCTCAAAAATAAATAAAAACATTAAAAAAACACTCTAAAGTCTTACTCATGCTTTAGGCCTCAGATCTTTAATGATTAAAAAATAATAACATGCCCAGTAAAAGCCTTGAGCTAGATCTCTATTGATCTGAATTTTAATCTAAAACTACAGAGTTGAAGGCACCCTCAGAGGAATTTAGTCCATTTTCCAACTTCTAGATAGGAATATATCACTATCTCAGATACAGGTCTCTAGAAACTATTCTTGAATTTAATGAGGGATGAAAATTCCATAACCCCTCCCAATGTATTATTACAGAGAATTGGTGTCAGGAGCATAGGCTGTGGAGATAAACAGACCCTAGGACCAAATATCAGATTAAGAACTTTGATCTTTGACTTTGACTTTATTACTTGCTCTCATTTTAGTTTCTATAAGATTCTATTGAAGGGTTTCTGTGAAGATTCCATGAGATAAAAGAGTGCCCGGCAAAGCATAGGTGTTGAACATGTCAGTTCTTTTTATTTACCGTTTTTCTCAAATCTCTAACATTCCCTTGCATTCTTTCTATAGTGAAAAAAATACCCACCCAGCAATATTTATGGCACTAAATACACCTGAAGACTAAACCCTCTGAACTCCAAACCAAATAAAACTAATTCCTTTGACTTTTTCTAAAGTCTACTTTCATAATTCTTTAAACATTCAGACTCCTAAATTTTGAGACCCCAAATTAGGATATATCACCATTGGTCTGGCCAGTAATGCAGATGGTAAGAAAAATCCACTGTATTTTATGTATTATTACATTGCTGCCACTCTAACAAGAACTTGCTGAATTCTTAAGTTATGATGTGATTAACTCAGGTTCCACTTACAGGCCACCATGACAACTGCTTCTCTGTGCTAGACTTACTTCTCAACACTGATTCTTCATCTTGTTTAGAAGCAGTTCCTTCATCATTTCAAGTTGGTTTCATTGATTTGGATAGGTTTTCCAGCATCAGACTATTTGCTTTGAATCAAATGGTCATCTACATGTCCACTTTAGTCTATTTTTAAGTTACTGGTGAAATTTAGAGGCAAATGAGTTAATACATATCCCATAGATCAACAAGAAACCATTACACATGTATGCAGCTGAGTATAGCAATGACACAGAAATAATGGCTACCTCTTTTGTAAGCAGATTTCTGTTAATGTGAGTCCAGTAGCACTGAAATTCTCTCCAGTCTTACACAGTGACGTAGATTTTAGTATGTCATGTGTGGATTATGCATTTGTAGGCTTTGGCTCTGAAAGCTGTAATTACCAACATTTGAAAGACATCTGTGAGGGTGAGGATATGAAGAAGATAAACCAGAAGCAAGACCTATAATTACCCCACCCCATCTTCCTATCGGGAACTTTGGATGTTTAAAGCACATCAGGACCTTTAGACAGGCCCTTCTCCTTCAGGGTACATCATCAGGTTACTCTGAATATACATCATCAATCTCTCAGGCAGTCAGTGTCCCCTACTGCACACTATTAGCTCATAGGTCCTTCAAAGACCAAGGGTGGACAAGAAGCATACTTCTTTATACTGAGTGATCATATCCCTGACATTAGCTATAAAGGCATTTTTTATAGTGAGGGGAAAAACACTGGGTCTGGAGTCGGAAGACCTGATTTCCAGTTATGAATCCCTCATATACTGTGAGCCTAGTGAAAGCTTTCCTCGGTTTCAAGGACAATTTCCCCATCTGTAAAATGGAAACAATCACAGAATTACTGCATACAAAAAGGTCATAGATGTGAATATGCTTTAAAAATACTACGAGATTTCTATAAAACACATGATGTAGGAAGGGAAAAATGATGTAGAGTCACACCATTTCATTGGAAATTTGTACATTTGTTTCTGTTTTCATCTATGGCTAAATACTGAACATATATGTTTAATATTTCTCAGTCTGCTGAATACATAGCTAGACTATGAGTAGCTAGGACTTGGAAGTGTTGAGGGAAATAACAAGATTCCTTATCATTGATAATAATTAATGACGATGACAATAATGGATAACAAAGCAACTAATCCTTTCAAAGGTAAAGGTAGCTTAGACCTGATTCATAGTATTTATGTTCCGCCTGGTTTTCTTAGATTTTTCTTTAAAGACAACTTAACAGTTTTCTAAGAACAACTGAAGTGAGACTGTTCCTTGAGTAAGAAAAATGGGCAGCTAAAGCTTCTTTCTTCAGTAACACACTTGAGCTCCTTGTTTATTTCTGTGTCATTAAGTGACACTTACATAAATACCTTGTTGAGTAATGGTGCTGTGGCAAAACTGAAGTCAATTTAGGACACTGTTCTCCCCAAGGTGAGCAATTAAACCATGTATGTAAACTAAGTCCCCTTTGGCCTACCCACTCAACTCCGTAAGTAGCACTAGAAATGCAAAACCATGTGGGGCATAAGACATGGCTGGAGGGGAAAATGGGAAGAGTAGGAGAAGTCTCCCTGGAAAAATGAATAAAATATAAAGGGGGCAGGGAAACTAATAACTGAAAATTGATTCTGACTATAGATATCAGTATATCAAGTTAATGCAAATTAAGGTGGCATGAGATTAGGGGGAAAAAAAGCCTTTTCCCTGTACAGTATAATAACCATCTTACTTTAAATGTAGCCAGGAAGGGCTGTGTTTGCTCATGTGATCTGGTTTCCGCACTTCCCACACCTGGGGAAGTATCAGCTAATATTGATTTAGCACTAATTTATACCTGATGGTCAGGGCCAACTAGAAAAGAAGAGAACTGGTACAAATTAGTGGGGCCCAATGGTCCCAGAAAGCAGCCTGGGGCCTGACTGTTGTATATCAATACAAATCACCCTTTCTGTGATATTTTTAAATATTTTAAAGGGACCTGAACTGGTGCGCTTAAGATCCTCTTCAAGAATGATAAGAATGGATAAAATCAAGTTACATTCTTAGATTCCATTATGTTTAGTTCATTAATCTGGGACGCAGGCAAACTAGAAGCAGAACAGGCTTTAAAATACCTGACTCATGGGGCTCCTGGGTGGCTCAGTTGGTTAAGTATCTGACTCTGGGTTTCGGCTCATGTCATGAACACTTGGTTTGTGAGTTCGAGCCCTGCATCGGGCTCTGTGCTGATACTGTGGAGCCTGCTTGGAATTCTCTCTCCCCCTCTGCCTCTGCCCCTCCCCTGCTTACTCTGTCTCTCAAAATAAATAAACTTAAAAAATTAAAAAAATATATGACTCATTATATTACAAACAATATCAGCAAGTCAGTTCCATTTACTTTTTCCTTAATAAAATTCCCTATAATAAAAATATCTCTAGTCTTCTATTTTAAGTATCAGTATATATTTTCTTGAACCAGAGAACTAGATCCTACTTCTTTGAAAACTGTTTTCTTTGGGTAATTTCCATTAAATGATGTCCATTATCACCTATCAACATTTCTTGGAATTTGGCTGAAGAATGAGAAAATATTTGCGTCCTATAATTAAGTTCAATGAACTTTTATTCATTTCTAATCCATTGTTTTCCAGATTTGCCTGATCATAATGATCACCTGGGGAACTTGTTAAAAATTATACAGTCCTACCCTACCCATTCCCAAACATGCAAAATTAGATTTTCCAGGAAGGAACGCTGAAATCTGTATTTTTAGCATGGGACTCCAGCTATTCCTCATGATTTACACATTTGGAAAACACAATTCTGTGCACTTGTCCTATTCCTCATGATGTCAGAGCTCTTTAAACTCCCACATTTCCTTCTAACTGCCCTTTTCCTCAGTGACTGCAGGAGTTTTCCTATTCCATCCCACCTGAGAAATAAGGTGCATTCCCATCAACTAGTGCAGCCTTCAGCAGCAGTGAGTCTCTGCTACAGTGGCAGTAGACAGCATCTACAATCTTGGGTAGGGAGGTGATGGAGAGATGGAAGTGTGTTTCAGAAAAGCCATTCTAGAGACTCTGACCCTCCCCTTAATGACCAGTTGTAGATGACTTTGCTGCTTCCTGAGGTGACCACACTTAACCTCCCTTTGTGCTACATAAATTTTTTCTTTACCTCCACGCTCTTATCTTCCCTTCTTCCCATATGGGGGGTGGGGTGGGAAACATGGTCCCTTTTTGTCAAACTTGCACTCTTGATCAAATTCTCTATTGCCTCATGGAAGCTGTATCTATGAATCCTCCTCCCCATTCAAAGCTTGCTTTTTCATTTTTTTCTCCTTTGGCTTCTTTGGCTTCTAGGCAATAAACATTTCTTCTGTATTCTTGTTAAACCAACCCAACATATACTTTCTTGGTCTCTGTTGAACCCCAGGATCCCATTTTAATTCATGCCTTAGTTTTACTGTCAAATTTCTCAAAAGAACATTCTACAATGGCTACATCTACCTTCTTAATCTTCTCATGACCCCACTGTAACCTGGCTTCCATGGAGCCACATTTTATAGTGTTGGCTTGAAGATTACCAGTGTTGAGAATGATTTTTTGTGTAGCTTTAACCCTCTTGCCCATTCAGTAGCATTTGAAATTGCTGGTAACCCCATCTTTTCCAAACTTTATTAGTGATCATTCAATTATAAGAACAGAAATCTATTCAAGTAATTGAAACAATACTTTTACTATAAGACTTTAATTTTAATATAAAGAATATATAGAATATAAAATAATATAATCTTAATATAAAGATTTTAACGTAAGACTACAGGAAGCTTTCCCACAGAACGTTTAATAGGGTCATGCAAGGTTTGAAATCAGGAAATGGAAAGCTATCAGTATCCAATAAAGTTTGTTTGTTTGTTTATTTTAGTTTTAGAGAGAGAGCACAAGCTGGGGAGAGGGGCAGATGGAGAAAGGGAGAATCCCAAGCAGGCTTCATGCTCAGCATGGAGCCAGACACAGGGCTTGATCCCACAACGCTGAGATCATGACCAGAGCAAAAATCAAGAGTCAGATGCTCAATAAACCAAGCCACTCAGGCACCAATAAAGGTTTAACAAATAATTATTGATCACCTGTTATATTCTAGGCACTGGCTAGGCGTTAAGTGATCAAGTACTGAGACAAGGCCCTTGCCCTTAGAGATTTTACTATCTAGTGGGGGAGGCTTACCACATAAGCAAGTAAACAAATGTGTATTTGCAACTTGTAATGAGCATTACAGATGAAACAGACTTGCTTAATGATAGATTATTACAGGTTATTAGCCATAGGTGAGGACTCAAAGGATATGCTGGAGACATTTAGGCTGAGCCATGATGAATGTGAGGGAGCCACTAAGGGAAGCTGGGGAGGGTGAGGGATGTAGAAGGAGTGTTTCAGCCTGAAGATAAGCTGTGTGAAGACCCTGCAGTAGAGTTTCAGAGTAATTGCAAGGAGGTTACTACAACTGGAACTTAAAAGATGAGGCAGAGAACAGCAAGATTAAGCTGGGGAAGGAGGCTGAAGCCAGAGCAGGGTAGGCCTTTTAAGCTCATTTAATTTGACTGCAAAGTAATTGGAAGACATTGAACTGATTTAAGCAGCAAACAACATGGTCCAATATATTTCCAGGTTTACCCTGACTGATAAGCAGAAAATCGATTAAGGAAGGCAAGAGTGGAGTGGAAAGACCAGCTAGCAGCTATAGCAGTAGCTTAGGTAAGAGATGATGGTAATTTGGACTGATGCAGTAGCAGAGGACATGGAGAGAAGGGGATAGATTAGACATCTATTTATGAGAAGTAAATGAAAGGACAAGCTGATGGGTTGGAACTGGGGAAGGAAGGAGAGTGAGAAATCAAGAATATTGCCCAGGTCATCTTATTTACAATAACTAGGTGGATGTTGATACCATTTACTAAAGTGGGGAAACAACATACAGAATACAGATAAAACTTCTTTTTAAGCGGGGGGTGGGGGGGGTGGGGGGGAGTAATATAGAAATTAAGACTTCAGTTCTAGTTCAGATACATTACTTTCAGATATTCATGGAGACTTCATATGTCAGATAGGCAACTGAATACCAAATTTTAAGGAAATGTCTGGGCTGGAGAGATTAATTTAAGTTGCCAGCATTTTAGAGTATTTAATACCATGGAAATGCTTGAGATAACCAAGAAGAGAACAGAGAATATAGCCCAGTTTTTAGAGGGCACTGGAGGAAGTAAAACCCCTGAAGGACAGTGAACAAGAGTGATTAGTAGAGTAGGAGACAGAAACACATACTCATCAATAATTACTTGGAAGGTAAATGGACTTAACGCTGTGATCAAAAGACATAGGGTGATGGAATGGATTTAAAAAACAAGATCCATCTATATGCTGCCTATAAGACAATCATTTCAGATCTAAAGATACATGCATATTGAAAGTGAAAGGATAAAGAAATATTTATCATGCAAATGGATGTAAGAAGAAAGCTGGGTAGCAATATTTGCATCAGACAAAATAGTCTTTAAAACAAAGACTATAACAAGAGACAAAGAAGGACACTATGTAATAATAAAGGGGACAATCCAACAAAAAGATACAACAATGTAAATATTTATGCATCCAATATGAGAACACCCAAATACATAAAACAGCTAATAACAAACATAAAGGAACTAATTGATAATATTACAGTATTAGCAGCAGACTTTAACACCCCATTTACATCAATAGATCATCCAAACAGAAAATCAATAAGGAAACAGTGACTTCGAATGACACCCTAGACCAGATGGATTTAATAGATATATTCAGAACTGGGGCACCTGGGTGGCTCAGTCAGTTGAACATCTGACTTCGGCTCAGGTCATGATCTCACAGTCTGTGAGTTCAAGCCCCATGTCGGGATCTGTGCTGACAGCTCAGAGCCTGGAGCCTGCTTTGGATTCTGTGTCGCCCTCTCTCTCTACCCCTCCCCCACTCATGCTTTGTCTCTCTGTCAAAAATAAATAAACATTAAAAAAATAGATATATTCAGAACATTCCATCCTAAGACAGCAGAATACACATTCTTTTCAAGTGCATGGAGAACCGTCTCCGGAGTAGATCACATATTAAGCCACAAAACAAGTGTCAATAAATTCAAAAAGACTCAAGACATACCATGCATCTTTTCTGACCATAATACTATGAAACTAGAGGTCAACCACAAGAAGAAATCCGGAAAGACCATAAATACATGGAGGTTAAATAACATGCTACTAAACAATGAATGGGTCAACCAAAAAAATCAAAGAGGAAATCAAAAAGGAAATCAAAAAACACATGGAAAAAAATGAAAATTAAAAACCAAAACCAAAATCTTTGGGATACATCAACAGTGGCTTTAAGAGGAAGTTTATAGCAATACAGGCCTACCTTAAGAAGAAAAAAATCTCAAGTAAACAACCTGATCTTCTACCTGAAGGAGCTAGAAAAAGAACAATAAGCAAAACCCTAAACCAGTAGAAGGAAGGAAATAAGATTAGAGGAGAAATAAGTGATTTAATAAATAAATGATTTAGTTTCTATTGTAGAAACTAAAACCAAACCAAAACAAAACAAAAACAATGGAACAAATCAATGACACCAGAGCTGGTTCTTTGAGAAGATCAACAAAAAAGATAAACCTGTAGCCAGACTCACCAACAAAACAGAACAAAAACAAACAAAAGGGAGGATGCAAATAAAATCACAAACGCAAAAGGAGAAATAATAATGGACAGCCCAGAAATACAAAGGATTGTAAGATTATTATGAAAAATTATATACCAACAAATTGGTCAACCTAGAACAAATGGATAAATTCCTAGAAACATGGAACATGCTAAAACTAAAGTAGAAAGAAGTAGGGGCGCCTGGGTGGCGCAGTCGGTTAAGCGTCCGACTTCAGCCAGGTCACGATCTCGCGGTCCGTGAGTTCGAGCCCCGCGTCGGGCTCTGGGCTGATGGCGCGGAGCCTGGAGCTTGTTTCTGATTCTGTGTCTCCCTCTCTCTCTGCCCCTCCCCCGTTCATGCTCTGTCTCTCTCTGTCCCAAAAATAAATAAACGTTGAAAAAAAAAATTAAAAAAAAAAAAAATAAAGTAGAAAGAAGTAGAAAACATGAACAGACTGATTGCTAGCAATGAAATTTTATCTGTAATCAAAAAACTCCCAAAAAGCAAAGTCTAGGACCAGAGGGATTCACAGGGTGAATTCTACCAAACATCTAAAGATTTAATACCTGTTTTTTTCAAACTATTCCAAAAAAATAGAAGAGGAAGAAAAACTTCCAAATTCATTCTGTGAAGCCAGCACTACTCTGATACCAAAACCAGATAAGGACATCACAAAAAAGAGAACTACAGGCCAGTATCTCTGATGAACATAGATGCAAAAATCCTCAAAAATCCTTGGCAAACTGAATCCTACAATACATTAAAAAAATCATTCACCACAATCAAGTGGGATTTATTCCCAGGATGCAAGGGTGGTTCAGTATTTGAAAATTAATCAACATGATACATCACATCAAGGAGAGAAGGGATAAAAACCATATGATCATTTCAACAGATGCAGGAAAAGCACTTGACAAAGTACAACATCCATTCATGATAAAAAAAACCTTCAACAAAGCAGGTGTTGAGGGAACATGCCTCAACATATTAAAGGCCTTATATGAAAAACCCACTGCTAACATCATACTCCTTGGGAAAAAAACAGAGTTTTTCCCCCAAGGTCAAGAACAAGACAAGAATGTCCATTCTCACCACTTTTATTCAACATAATACTGGAAGTCCTAGCTGTAGAAATCAGACAAGAAAAACGAATAAAAGGTATCCAAATTGGAAGAAGTAAAACTTTCACTACTTGCAGAGGACATGATACTATGAATAGAAAGAAAATCCTAAAGACTCCACCAAAAAATGACTAGAACTGATAAATGAATACAATAAAGTCATAGAATACAAAATCAATGTACAGAAATCTGTAACATTTCTATATGTTAATAATGAAGCAGCAAGAGAAATTAATGAAATCAATCCTATTTACAATTGCACCAAAAATAATAAAATAACTAGAAATAAACTTGACCAAAGAGGTGAAAGACCTATACTCTGAAAACTATAAAACATTGATGAAAGAAATTAAAGATGACATAAAGAAATGAAAAGAAATTTCATGCTCATGAATTGGAAGAATATGGTTGAAATGTCTATACTACCAAAAGCAATCCAAAGATTTAATGCAATCCCTATCAAAATATCAACATTTCTCACAGAATGAGAACAACCAACCTTCAAATTTGTATGAAATCAAAAAAGACCCAAAATAGACAAAGCTTTTATTTCTTGAAATATAAAAGCAAAGCTGGAGGAATCATAATTCCAGACTTCAAGTTACATTACGAAGCTGTAATAATCAAAACAATATGGTACTGGCACAAAAATAGGCACATATTAATAGAACAGAATAGAAAGCCCAGAAGCAACCCCACAATTATATGGTCAATTAATATTCAACAAAAACGGCAAGAATATGCAATGGGAAGACAGACATTTCAACAAATGATGTTGGGAAAACTGGACATCAACATGCAAAAGAATGAAACTGGATCACTTTCGTACATCATACACAAAAGTAAACTCAAAATGGATAAAGGACCTAAATGAGAAACCTGAAACCATACAAATCATACCAAAGAGGACAGGCCACGGTATTTCCGACATTGGCTATAGCAACATCTTACCAGATAAGTCTCCCAAAACAAGGGAAACAAAAACAAAAATAAACTATTGGAACTATATCAAAACAAAACAAAACAAAAAAAAAAAAAAACTCTTGCACAACAAAGGAAACAATCAACTTAACTAAAAGACGATCTTTGGAATGGGAGGAGATATTGGCAAATGACATATGCCATAAAGGGTTATATCCAAAATCTATAAAGAACTTATAAAACTCAACACCCAAAAAACAAATAATCCAATTTAAAAAATGGCAGAAGACATGAACAAACATTTCTCCAAAGAAAGCATACAGATGGCCAGCACACACATGAGAAGATTCTCAACATCACTCATCATCAGGGAAATGCTAATAAAAGCTACAGTGAGCTATCATCTCACACCTGTCAGAATGGCTAAAATCAAAAACTCAAGAAACAAGTGTTGGCAATGATGTAGGGGAAAAGGAACACTTATGCATTATTGGTGGGAATGCAAATTTGTGCTGCCACTATGAGAGACAGTATGGAGATTCCTCAAAAAATTAGAAATAGAACTACCCTATGATCCAGTAATCACACTACTGGGTATTTACCCAAAGAATATGAAAACACTAATTTGAAGGGATATATGCACTCCTATGTTTACTGCAGCATTATTTACAATAGGGAAACTATGGAAGCTGCCCAAGTGTCCATTGATAAAGAAATGGATAAAGAAGTTGTGGCATACAGACACACACACACACACACACACACACACACACACACAGGAATATTATTCAGCCATAACAAAGAACGAAATCTTGCCATGTGCAACATGGATGGAGCTAGAGAGTATAATGCTGAGCTAAATAATTCAATCAGAGAAAGACAAATACCATATGACCTCACACATATGTGGAATTTAAGAAATAAAACAGCGAACAAAGCGGGGGAAAAAAGAACCCAAAAAACAGATTTTTCACTACAGAGAACAAACAGATGGTTATCAGAGCGGGGAGGTGGATAGGGGGATGGGTAAAATACATGAAGGGGATTAAGAGTACACTTATAATGAACACTGAGTAATGTATAGAATTGTTGAATCACTATATTGTATACCTGAAACTAATATAACACTATATGGTAACTATACTGGAGTTAAAATAAAAAATAAATAAGTAGGTGTGGAAAAAAAAAAAGAGAAAAAACTAAGAAAAGTAGCAGGCAGACCAGGCAATTGCAGTTAGACTCCACCAGATCTTTTGTCAAGAAGTTGAGCCTGACCTAGTATGTTGAAAACTGCTAAAATTTGTATTAGGATGAGGTCCAAGGAATATTGATTGGGCCTGGCAATATGGAGGCTGTTGACAACACTGAGTAGCTGTTTTCAGTGGTATGATGAGGGTGGAAGCCAGATTAAAGTACACTGAACAGGAAATCAGTTAACTTGTAGACAACTCTCTCAAGAAGCGTTGCTGTGAAGGGATCAGGGAATTAGAGCTGCAGATGGAAAGGGATAAAACAAGAATCTTTGTTTTGCTTTTTAAAAATGTTCTGATGGAGCTTGTTCGTACATATTTGGGAATAATCAAGCATTTGATGATGAACAAGAGGGAGGGTAAGAAGAGAAGAATTTAAATCACAAGTAGAGGAAATGGCTTTTGGTAGGAGAGCAGAAAATGTATTACTTGTAATCGAGAAATTGAGCCAAATGCCAAAAGATTTGCAGATCTGATGGTAGGGATATACTGGAGTTGTACCAGGGTAAGCAGGTGTGGGGATGGTTTTCGACGACTGGAAAAAAAAAAAAGAGTAAGAAATAAAATAGTCATCATGGGGAACTGAACATATGGTCAGGCTCCCCTCTCTGTCTTTCCTCCCCCTGCTACCAAACTTATCTTCAAAAACACCAAACACTCTCCATTTTATTAAGGAGTGCTTCCTTTCTGCCTTCTTTTCTAGCTTTGTTTTGTTTAACTCTTTTCTCCCCCACTAATGTATAAATTCTCAAAATTTTGCCCTTGATCTTCTGTCCTTTATTTCTACACTTTTCTCCCTTGCCAACTTCATTTATACCCCTGGCTTCAAATACTTTATCTATGTGGATACCCCCAAATCCTTATCTCTGCTGTTCTCAACTTCACTATCATTTTAAAACTACCTTCAAACATTTTTTTTTTCTTCTTTCTTCTTGTATCTATACTAGATGGTTGGTGTTAAAGCTGAACTTATTGTGGTAATCATTTTGAAATACAAATACATAAATCCAATCTTTATGCTGTATACCTTAAATTTATACCATGCTGTGTGTCAGTTATATCTTAGTAAGACAAAGAGGGGCACCTGGGTGGCCCAGTCAGTTAAACATCTGACTCTTGATTTCAGCTCAGGTCATGATCTGGCAGTTTGTGAGTTTGAGTCCTGCATTGGGCTCTGTGCTGACAACATGGAACCTGCTTGGGATTCACTCGATCCTCTGGATCTTTTATTTACAGCTGAATTCATAATTATCTTCTCACCAAACCTGCTTGTTTTCCTGGCTATGCTTTTCAAGCCACTACTATCCTGCCAGCATTCCAATCCTGAAGTTTCAGAGTTGTCTGACCTCCTACTTTCAAGGTCCGTCAGCTGAGAAGGCCTATCACTTTCCTCCTCTCCACATCCTCTGCCATTCCCCTCTCATGAACTAAACTCACATGGATTATTGTCCAAGTCTGCTAAATCATCTTCCAGTATTCAGTCTCTAATCTGTGTTGAAAACTGTCCTTGCATTAACTTTCATGAAACACAGCTGCACTCAGTTTCTCCCCACCCACTCAAGAATCTTTGACAGCTCCTCACTGTGTACTCAATCAAGAACAAGCCTTACCTACCAACCTCTATGACCTGTCATCAATTGATCCAGATTTATCTTTCATTAACCGTCAATCAAGGTAGACAGTCCAATTATCTCCTAACATATCCTGTGTCTTCCTGATGACGAGACTTCTTCATGTTCTTCTTCCTGATGCCTTTCCTCAAAAGTGATCTTTCCCTCCCATCACTTCCATTAGTATTTTATTTATGGTTCTCCTCTTGAGGACTTGTGTTTAGACACGATTTTTCCTCTATTTGTCGGCAGAGCTTTTTGCCTCTGAGAGACTACAGTTTACCAAAGTGTGAGAACAGATGTGCCCTACAGAGCATACAGTGGTTTCTGACACTCCCAAGACATTTGATAAGTAACTTGGTGAGGAGTTACTAAGGCCTGTGACCAGTAATGTGCTATTAAACCTTCATATAGGCCTATTAGATGTATTGGTGTGGGCCTTTTCAATAAGATGCTGAGTAGGACACTGAAAATTGTGTGCTACAAAAAGCTTAAAATAATAAGAAACTTCTCTAGTCAAGCACTGCTGATGAATGTGCCTTAACAACAGTCCCTCAACTCACTCATGTGGTAAAAAGTAAAATTCAGACACATAAGGAGGAAATTAATCCGGGACACGTTCTGATCACTCTAAAGTGATCTTTAAAAAATTAATACTACAATTATCAAGTATCCTCTTTTCACAGGACTACTATTGGTCTCATGTATTGTTGACACCATGTTTGGAACTAAAACAAATGGAATGCCGCACCATGTAAAGAGAATATCTGCAGTTCTTTCGTCCCCACATCTTTAGACTCTGAATGTCCTGGCTTTGTACAATACAGTCTTCTAGTTAAATGATAACAGTCAACTTATATATCAGCTTAGGGAATGTGCCCCTGGCCTCATAGTTGGCAATAGAAATTGCTATGGAAATGAAAGCTGAAAACCTGGTGGTCCTCATCACGGTTTTCTATCATTGTAGGAAGAATTATATACTCACTCTTTCGATATTTACTATTTAGAAATAAAATATCCCCCATTTCAGTTGCTCCTCTTGAATTTATTTTAGAAACAAAGCATAGGGGAAAAGCTTCTTGACACTGGTCTCAGCAAGGATTTTCTGGATACAATGCCCAAAGCACAAACAATGAAAGCAAAAACAAACAAGTGGAACTACATTAAACTAAAAAGCCTTCTGCACAGACAATAAAGGAAATGGTCAAAGGACCTACATAGACACTTTCTCCAAAGAAGATATTCAGGTAGTCAACAGGTACATGAAAAGATTCTTCACAGCATTCATCATCCGGGAAATGCAAATCAAAAGTACAATGAGATGTCACCTCATACTTGTTAGAATTTCTTTTCCAGAAAATACAAAGAGATAACAAGTGCCAGTCAGGATGTGGAGAAAAGGTACCTCTTGGGCACTCCTGGTAAAAATGTAAATTGGTACAGCCATCCCGGAAAACAGGATGGAGAGTCCTCCCACAATTAGAGGTGGAACTGCCATATAATGTAGCAATCCCACATGTGGGTATATATCCAAAGAAAATGAGTATCTCAAAGAGGTATTTGTAATCCCCATGTTCATTGTAGCATTATTTACAATAGTCAAGACATGGAAACATATATAAATAAATATAAAATATACATAATGCAATAGTATTCAGTCATAGAAAAGAAAAAAAATCCTGCTATTTGTGATTACATGGATGAAACTTGAGGGCATTATGCTAAGCAAAGTAAGTCAGATGGAGAAAGACAAACACCATATGATGTCACTTATATGCAGAACCTAAAAAACCCCAAACTCATCAGAGAACATATGGGAGGTTATCAGGGGTAGACCATGGGCAGTGAGGGAAATGAGTGAAGGTGGTCAAAAGATACAGATTTCCAATTATAAAATGAATAAATTCTGGAGATATAATGTACAAGGTGACTGTTGTTAACAATACTATATTGTATATTTGAAAGTTGCTAAAAGAATACATTTTAAAAGTTCTCACCACACACACACACACACACACACACACACACACACACACGACTATGTGAGGTAATAGATGTGTTAGCTAGCCTTACTTTGTTAATCATTTTACACTTTAGACCTATATAGTGCAAAATCATTACATTAAACTAACACAATCTTATGTCATTATATCTCAATAAAACTAGGGAAAAAGAAACAGCAAAATTTTTATTACTTACATGAAATGTTCCTTTCTATTTAAATACATTTTTTTTCAGTTCCTTTATACAGGCCTCTTGAGAATAACTGTTCCTAACAGTGAGACAGAACTACCTACAAATCAGCAGATGTCATTCCCTAACTGTCCTCAATGGTGCTTCTCTGTAAATTTCACTTGGTTATTTTTTTTTTTTGCAAATTTCAACTGCCTGTTTCTCCATCACCAATTTCACTGTCCATTTCCAACCTCTGATGAGCCTCCAAGATACACTAGGGCTAATATTTTTCACTTTGCCTGTATAAGGACCAGAACACAAGATATGCTTTCTGTTTGAAGGCCAGATCTAATGCAAATATCTGTATGGCTTATAGTAGCCATATAGAACGTTTTTCTACTCTGTGGCTATGTTTTTTCAGCAGATATACCTATGATTATAGGTATGTTTTCTAATAAAAGCCACAGTTCTGGTTCATGGGACAAACACTGGTTAAAATTTGCTACTCTTTCAACGATACTGAGCAAATAATGATTGTCTACCATGTACCAAGCACTACTGCGAAGATTCAGCAGTTATAAAACACAAAGTCTTGCTTCCATGGCTCTTATATTCTAGGCAGACAGAACAAAAAATAATTATATAATAAGTTGGATTGTGATAAGTTTTCTGAAAAAAAAAAAAGTAGGACAGAGAATAGGTAATGCCTAGGGGGTGCTTGCAATTTTAACAAGGGTTTTCAGAACACTGGAACCACTGTGAAGGTGGTGACATCTGAGTAAATAGCTGGTGGAAATGAGGGAGAAAGCCATGTGAATATCTGGGGCAAGAACTTTTCAGGCAGAGGGAACACCTAGTGCAAAGGTGCACATAGGCTGTCACAAGCAGTAAGGAGTATTACTGTAAGCATCTGCCAGGGACTAAAATTCAGGCAAGTCTTTTTTTGTTGTTGTTGTTGCTATAAGGAATCCACCTACAAGAGAGTTTAATCAGCTTAAGATGAGCATCAGTGCAGATCTGTTTAGTGTTCTCTCTCAGCCATGACCTCATTGCTAATACTGACAGCCCGGACTGCCTCTTAGATTTGGATGAACCTTGGATGTGCAGCCTGGCAAACTTGGATGAAACCAGAAAAGAGAGGTTTTGGTAGCTCTGTAGGCCTGTTGGTTCTTTACCTCATTTTTCTCTCCACATGGGGCTGCATATTAATCACATGTAGCCAATGATTCCAAGTTTTAATTTAATCTAAAATACATCCATTACCATATATGATCTAAGAAGTAAATATAATAGAATTCCGCCTCAAGTGAGCTAATGGTGGACAGCCAATACATAAGGCTACGAACAAAGGTGGAAATGCCACCAAACTGTTCAATGTCTTTACTTCTAGTCAGGGCAACATAGTAAAGAGGGCATTACTAATGTTAAGTCTTAAATTAATTTCCAGAGATTGTCACGCTTATATTCAACAAATAGAAATAATCTGCACTGGTCCTTTCTCTCCCATAACTAGCAAAGTAGTATAACAGTGCTCTGCTAGTCAAGCAATCTGCCCCCCCTTCTAAGGGTTTTCCAATTTACGGAGAATATTTTTCTAAAGCTTCTGTTATGCCCTGGGAGCCCACTCTCATCCTTGATAAGAATAAACATTATTAGGAACTCAACAAATGGAGATTTGAAAGCAGGGTTTAGTTTATTTTAGCCTACCTTTGATTTGTCTGGAGACTGAATTCCTCACACATGAAGATCAGTACTTATTTCACAAGAGTGAAGTTTTAAGAGAGGACCAAGATTTCTTTAGCAAAGAGAAGCTGGTTGAACATCCAAATAGGTAATAATGACTTACAAATAACTGAAAACAGGATTTTAAGATGATAGTTGTCTGTGTGGGTTATTTAGATTTGCTTTAGATGTCTGATGTAATTGGCTATGGTAAATTTGAACAGACACAGAAAACCTTTAAAATATGGCTACGTATGTGGTTTTAGATCCAAATCAAGTATTGATCATTATGACTGTGGCTAGGTCTAAATTTAGAATTATTGTAATCTAATGTGTTGAGGTTGTTCCATACTTATATTTAGGAGTGGCCAGAGAGGACATTTCTATAATGAAACTATGCTGCAATCAAATCAACAACTTAGAAATTTACTGGCCTTTTTTTTTTAACTTCACATATTTAATCTGTTAAAGTTTTTGTTCTTGATATTCTGAAAAAGTCACTGGAAAGAAGCTATTCTTTTTCCTCATAAAAGAATGTGATTTCCTAATCAATGAAGAGTCTACTTTAGATGGAAAAACCAACACAATAGATCAATTACACCAAATTTGCAAGAGTAAGGTTTTTACTTTATTTAAATTAAAATAGGTCATTCTGGAAAGAAAAAAAATACACAATGGGCTGCCTTCACTTGTAAAATTTCTTTTGAACTAATGAGAACTTATCTCACATAAGAGATTTGTGGACTGTTGTAAATACTCTACCAATCATGTACTCCACAGCTTTAAGCTGTGATGTGCTAGAACAGAGGGCTTACTCACAGACTTATGTTAGTTTACCTAGGTCAGGCTCTTTGCTCCCAACTTACTAGCTGAGTAATCTCAGGCAAGACATTTAACTTTTTTGTGACTTAGCTGAGTACATACTGGGGATAATAGTATCTACCTTTTGCATTTTTGGAGGGCTAAATGAGTTAACACATAAAACATTCTTATACCAGTGGTTGGCACATGATGAATGCTCATTAAATGTTAGCTAGTTACTAGAATTATTCTAGTGTATGATAAAGTGAGGAACTACCACCAATCTTAATGGGAAGTACTGGATGCAATTCTTGTATTTTTATTGGGTTTCATTTACTTTACGGAAACTAGTAGGCTTTTTGGTCTTAGAGTACAAGGAAGCAGAGAGGGATGGCTCCTCTAAGCGAAACTAACCCCTGCATAGAGTGCCTGAAATCACAGGAAGCTTGTCAGTGTGGGCAGACACCAAGAGCAGACCAATCTAATAACCCACTTCTCTCTCTTTTTTTTTTTTTTTTTTTTATCTCATGGAAATTAATGGAGAGTATCTGATGTAGACCATTAAATTAATTGTTCCTGTATAAGGTTTAAAACCTTGGCTTACCATAGGGTAAACTTAGGCTTTTGTTGGTCATCCAAATTCTCTGTATCTCTTCAGTTTCACTGCAGAATTAAAACCAAATTTACCACAGTGGATTGTTACAGCGAGTCTGGCATTTATTTCTCCCAAGAGGCCATCTGCTTCTGGGGAAGGGCAACAGGGTGCTCTCCATTAATATATCTAACTGATGGTGTAATGATGCACAATTCCTGGTTAACCCTTGCAATTCACAGTTATTGTCTTGGAACATAAGATGGTATTCTCTTTTCACTGCGTAACTACAAATGTTAGGATAGACTTTTATAAAAGTATTGGCCTACTCTTCAATCCTTCTAGGCTTTGCTTTTGATGCCCTTAAGTTCTTTTAACTAGTCTACTAGCCACAAAAGCTCCGATTACTAAAGTTAGAGGGGAAGGGATATTCTTCTGGTTCCAACTTCTAAAACGTCCCGCCAGAACAGGTGTACTTGCAAAGTAAAATTAGCCTTAAGGGTCCTCTGTCTCAAGTTGTACAACTGGCCCAGGAGGGTGGAGCCCTCGCGCCCTGTTTACCGGCGTGTGTGTGTGTGTGTGTGTATCTGTGGGTGTCGCGGCACGCGCAAGGACACACACGGACCCACTTTCTTAGGTCAGCCCAGTCAAACCCTCCGTCTTATCCCAAGGGCTGTCAATTCTCACGCCTCTTTCTGCGCCCTCACCCAGCCCCCGCTCTTCACTCTTCCACTCCCTCACGCCCCGCCTCCAAAGTAGGAGGTCCCACTCTAACTGGCAAGTGCTCCTCTCACTCCTACTCTGCAACCAATCACTCGAGTTCTGGTGGAGAGCGGCAGAGCCAATGGAAATGCTCGTTGCGGCAGCTGCCGGGTCCAAGCGCCGGTAGGCGGTGCCGGGGGCGGGGTGCGGGTGGGGAATCAGTTGCCATTTGGAGTGAGGAGCAGGCGGAGGCGGAGGCGGCGGCGGCGTTTGCGGTGGCGCGGAATCCGCGGAGAGCCAGACACCTCGAGGCCCTTTCCTCCTGCCCAGATCCCCAGAAACAGGGGTCCGGGCCCTCCCTGCAGTTGCCAGGCGATCCCGCGCGTGCAGCCCTGCGAGGCAGCGAGCGGCCCCCGAGGCTGCGTGATCCGGACTGTTGCCCCTCTCCCCTGTCAGCGCGATGCCCGGGGCGGCGGCGGCTCTGGGCTCCTCGCGGCCCCGGCCGTGACCGCCACACCGAGCCTGGCCCGGCGGTTGGGGCCGTTGGGCGTTTGTTTTCGCAGCCTTCCCCTCCCCCTTCGCCGAGGCCGCGGGGGTGCGCGTTGGGAAGGGGGAGCCAAGAGACTCCTCCTCCTCCCCGATACCCCCGCCCCTCCCCCTTACACACTCGCACGCACTATCGCGCCGGCTCCCACACGCTCGCGCGCCGCCCGCTCCGCGCCTCGGTGTCGGCCGGTGTCGTCCCGGCCCCGCGGAGCCACCATGTCCACTGCCTCCTCCTCCAGTTCCTCTCAGACCCCTCATCCCCCGCCGCAGAGGATGCGGCGCAGCGCCGCGGGCTCCCCGCCCGCCGCCCCCTCCGCCGGTAGCGGGAACGGAGCGGGCGGCGGCAGCGTGGGTTGCGCCCCGGCTGCGGGAGCCGGCCGGCTGCTGCAGCCCATCCGCGCCACGGTGCCCTACCAGCTCCTGCGGGGCAGCCAGCACAGTCCCACGCGCCCACCCGCCGCCGCCGCCGCCGCCGCCGCCGCCGCCTCGCTGGGTAACCTCCCGGGGCCCGGCGCGGCCCGCGGCCCCAGTCCGCCCAGCCCGACGCTGCAGCCGGCCGCGGCCCCGACCGAGCCGACGCCGCGGGCCAAGGGCCGCCCGAGACGGTCCCCCGAGAACCACCGGAGGAGCAACTCACCTGAGAGACGGAGCCCCGGCTCGCCCGTGTGCAGAGGTAGCGAGCCCAACCCTTCCGTCCTCCCGGGCTGCGTCTTCCCCGACGGTTCCCTCCGTGGAAACTTCAGCCTCTCCGGGCTTCTCTTTGCTAGTGCATTATCGAAGGTGTG